>NC_050071.1:2626505-4027435 GCF_009764565.3 Dermochelys coriacea | reverse complement strand
TAGGGTGAAATGTTGGCTGAGATTTCTTCCTGGAACTCCAGGAGAAAACAGAGTTAATAAGACACATGAACCTCTAAATATACTACAAAGTATATAAAGACTAACATTTTCCACATCTCAAGGATGATTTTAACCAGTTGGTTCTAGGAAACTTTCATGGAGAGTGCATCATCCACTTTGTTAGAAGCTCCTGAGATGTGTTGTATGTCGAAATCAAAATCATGGAGAGCTAAACTCCACCGAATAAGTTTTTTGTTATTTCCCATGGCGGTATGAAGCCACTGTAGCACAGCATGGTCGGTTTGCAGATGGAAATGCCATCCCCAAACATATGGGCGTAACTTTTCCACAGCGTAAACAATAGTGTAACATTCTTTTTCACTGCCTAACCAGTTGCTTTCCCTCTCAGACAGCTTCTTGCTGAGAAACACTACAGGGTGGAATTCTTGATCCGGTCCTTCCTGCATTAAAACTGCCCCCACACCATGCTCGGACGCATCTGTGGTTACTAGGAATGGTTTGTCAAAGTCTGGGGCCCTTAGCACAGGGTCAGACATGAGTGTCGCTTTAAGCTGGTTAAAGGCCTCCTGACACTTCGGTCCACTGAACGGCATTTGGCTTTCTTTTTGGTTAGGTCTGTCAATGGGGCGGCGATTTGGCTGTATTGCGATACAAATCACCTGTAATATCCGGCCAAGCCTAAGAAGGATTGAACCTGTTTCTTTGACTTTGGGACAGGCCACTTTTGGATTGCATCCACTTTTGCCTGTAGGGGGTTGATAGTTCCCTGACCCACTTGGTGTCCAAGATAAGTCACTCTGAGGTCTATTTGACACTTCTTAATCATAACAGTTAGTCCTGCCTCCCTTATTCGCCCAAAGACTTTTTGTAGATGTTCCAGGGTTCTGCCCAAGAATCCGAAAATATGGCCACATCAAGGTAGGCAATGGCATATTCTCCCAATCCCTCTAGGAGACCATCTACAAGTCTTTGGAAGGCGGTGGGTGCATTCCGCAGCCCGAAAGGGAGTACATTAAATTCATACAGCCCGACATGTGTGGTGAAGGCTGACCTTTCCTTGGTGGATTCATCTAGTGGTACCTGCCAGTACCCCTTGGTTAAGTCCAAGGTAGAGATGAACTGGGCCCGTCCGAGTTTCTCTAATAGTTCATCTGTGCGTGGCATTGGATAGTTGTCTGAGCGAGTTACAGCATTTAGCTTACGGTAGTCCATGCAAAAACCCCATCTAGTTTGGGAACTAGAACCACTGGAAATGCCCATGCATTGCCAGAGGAGCGGATTACCCCCATCTGTAGCATATCCTGGATCTCCCATTCTATAGCAGTTTTAGCTTGAGGAGACACCCGGTAAGGTTGGGCTCTAATTGCGTGAGCATTACCTGTGTCAATGGAGTGGTATGCCCGTTCCGTCAGTCCTGGGGTGTCTGAGAATGTCGGTGTGTAGCTAGTGCACAGCTCCTGGATCTGCTGTTGGCTCATATGCCCAAGGGTCAGGGAGAGGTTCACCTCTTCCACGCCACCTGCACTTTTCCCTTCATAGTAGACACCTTCAGGCCACTCAGCGTCATCTCCTTCCTGGGCTGTAAACTGACAAACCTTTAATTTTTTGGAATAAAAGGGATTTAGAGAATTAATATGGTATACCTTAGGCTTTCGGTTGGAGATGGGGAAGGCTATGAGATAAATAGCTCTCGGGCAGTCCTGGACCATGAATGTCCCTTCCCATGATGCTTCCATTTTATGGGCCTGGAGCACCTTTAAGACCATGACCTGGTCTCCTACTTTGAAGGAATGCTCTCTGGCATGTTTATCATACCAGGCTTTTTCCTCTTTTTGAGCATCCTATAGGTTTTCTTTAGCAAGGGCTAAAGAGGTTCGGAGGGTGTTTTGTAGGTTGCTTACAAAGTCCAGAATATTAGTTCCTGGAGAAGGTGTAAATCCCTCCCATTGCTGCTTCACCAACTATAATGGCCCCTTAACCTCGCAGCCATATACAAGTTCAAATGGCAAACTCTAAACTGGGATGTGGTACAGCTCTGTAGGCAAAAGAGCAACTGCTGCAACACTAGGTCCCAATCATTGGAATGTTCATTTACGAATTTACTTATGATGGCCCCCCAAAGTCCCAATAAATTTCTCCACCAGGCCATTTGTTTGATGATGGTAAGGGGTAGGAACCAAGTGATTCACCCCATGAGCTTCCTAAAGGCTTTCCATAGTTCCTGCCAGGAAATTAGTTCCTGCATCTGTGAGGATGTCAGAGGGCCACCTACCTTGACAAAAATGTCTGCTAGTGCCTGGCACACACTTTTAGCTGTAGCTTAGAACTACTGCTTCCGGCCATTGGGTGGCAAAGTCCATGAAAGTCAGTATGTACTGCTTTCCTCTGGGTGTCTTTTTCAGAAAAGGACCCAGAATATCCACAGCTACTCGCTGAAATGGAACTTCAATGATGGGGCGTGGCTGGAGATGGGCTTTGACCTGGTCTTGGGGTTTTCCCACTCTTTGGCATACCTCACAGGACCGGACATAGGTAGAAACATCCTTGCCCATTTCCTCCCATTGGAATGACTTTCTCAAATGGTCTTTGGTTCTGTTCTCCCCAGCATGGCCATTAGGCTGATCATGGGCTAAGCTCAAGAGCTTGACCCGGTACTTAGTTGGAACTACCAACTGTCTCTGAGGATGCCAGTCTTCCTGGTGTCCACCAGAAAGAGTTTCCTTGTGTAAAAGTCCTCTTTCTACCACAAACCTGGATCAATTAGAAGATCTGAGAGGTGGTGCGTTGCTCTGTGCCACCGTCCAAGCAATCTGGAGGTGTTCATCTGCTTCCTGTTCAGTCTGGAACTGTTCCCATGATGCAGGAGACATCAGTTCCTCATTGGATTGTGGACCTAGGCTTGGTCCCTATGGAAGTGATGTAGGGGATGGGGCTTTTTCCGTTGACTGTGAACTGTTCTCCACTAGTGCACTATGTTAGATTTCAGGCTCCAGCTGTGTCTCTTGTGTAGGGTTATCGGCTGCTGCTGGTTCAGGTTCGGTGGGGCCCTCTGGTGTTGGGGTTGCAAGTACTGGATTCAGTGCTGGCAATGGGTCTGGTGCAGATTGTTCTGCCAGTTCTGGTTCTTGGATTGGTTCTGTCTGGGTCTCTGGGACTGGATTCACTACTGCTGTTCCTGAAGTTGGCATGGGATCTGGTTCCATCACCTCTGATCGGGTCCTGGTAGAAGTTTCCGGAACAGAGCTAGGCGTGACAGCTTGCTTAGCCTGGCTGTGGGTGACCATTCCCACCCTCTTGGCCAGCTTCAAATGATTGGCCAAGTCTTCCCCCAACAGCATGGGGATGGGATCATCATCATAGACTGCAAAAAACCACGTTCCTGACCAGCCCTTGTATTGGACAGGCAACTTGGCTGTAGGCAAATTGAAACAGTTGGACTTGAAGAGTTGAATTGTCACTTGGATCTCTGAGTCGATTAAATTGGGGTCCACTAAGGAAGCATGGATAGCTGACACTTGTGCTCCAGTGTCCCTCCATGTGGTGACCTTCTTCCCGCCCACATTCACATTTTCCCTCCGCTCCAAGGGTATCTGGGAGGTATCTGGGCCTGAGGACCTCTGGTGTGATTCTGGTGCAATGAGCTGTAATCTGTTCGGGTTCTTGAGACAGTTGGCCTTCACATGCCCCGGCTCGTTACATTTAAAACATCGTCCAGCTGACAGGTCACCGGGGCGAGGTGGGTTGCTGGAGAATGGTGTGGCAGGACGATAAGGTGTCTGGAGTGTTCCTTGGTGTGTAGGTGGGGTCTTGGGCTGCCCCCTGTAGTAGGGTGAGGTCTGAGGTTGTCCCTTCTGGTATCTGCTCCAACTGTGACCAGAGTTTTTCCTCTCTCCTCCCTCCACCCATTTTTTTCCAGCTTGTCCCGCCTCTCTGGCGGTCTGGGACTGCTCGTATCAATCAGCATAAGAAGCAAGAATTTCTGCTGAGTCTATTTTCTTAACCCATAAACACTGTTTTATGTCCTCCTAGGACATATTCAGGAATTGCTCCTGAGCTATCAAATCACACATTCCGTGAAAACTAATGACACCCCTTCCTTGGACCCATTTATCTAACAGATCCTTCACCTCGTTTAGATAAGCTACATTACTTAGTCCAGGACCTCTCTTAAGGGTTCGGAATTTTACTCTGTACGTTTCAGATGTAATTTGAAATTGCTTTAAAACCAAATCCTTGAACTTATTATAGTCAGAAGCCTCATCAATAGGCATCTTATTGAATATGTCCAGAGCTCTTCCAGTGAATTTTGCGACCAATGTGGTCATCTTGTGAGCTTCAGGAATTTTATGGAGGGTGCACAGTCTCTCAAAGGTGAGAAAATATTCAGCAATATCACTGGATTCATAGAATATCAGAGTTGGAAGGGACCTCAGGAGATCATCTAGTCCAACCCCCTGCTCAAAGCAGGACCAATCCCCAATTTTTTTTTGCCCCAGATCCCTAAATGGCCCCCTCAAGGATTGAACTTGCAACCCTGGGTTTAGCAGGCCAATGCTCAAACCACTGAGCTATACTGTGGACATAGTCACTCCCATTTGTGGATTATTGGGTAAGGATTGTTCGGGTTATCCAGTAGATTCCACTCAGCCCTTACCTTCTCCATCTCCAGTGCATGCTTCCTCTCTTTTTCCTTCTCCTCCAGTTCTTTTTCCCTTGCCTCCATAGCTCTCCTGTGGGCAGCCTCCTGGGCTTTTCTGCCTCTTTCGCTGCCTCCAGTCTGGTTAACTCCAATTTGTGTTGTGCCTTGGTTTCTGTCATGTTAACCTCTCTGTTTTTATCTAACATTACACCCGAGAGTTAGAAATAAAACAAACAAACAAACTTGGCTTGTCAAAATATATATGTTGTGCTGTAACTGGATTCCTATGTTCTCTGATAGGGATTGTCAGGGTTTTTTTTTTTTAGGATTTTTCTGTAGGCTAACACCTTTGTCTCCAGGCAAATAGACAGAAAACCCCTCTAGTTGCTCTTAGGTTAAAAAAAACCCACCAACTTCAGGTCTGTGAAGACTTGTGAATTTCCCTGCAGGAGGTTAACTAAACTACCCTGCCTTTAGGTAGAGAATTCCAGCTCACAAAAGACAATTCCCTTTTGTGTCTGCTCTGGCCCCCAAGCAGAGACAAAAAAAACCTCTAACTGCTTTCAGCTGAAAACCTGCTTTCCAGCAGCCCAAAGGGGAAAAAAAGTGTCCGTTTTTAAAATTTGCTTCTGGTTCAAAACAATCTCAAATTGATCTCAAAATGATTTCAAGTGAATCCCAAAGCTCTGCCACCATGTCAAGGTTCCTTCCCCACTCTGAACTCTAGGGTATAGATGTGGGGACCTGCATGAAAAAACCCCTATGCTTATTTTTACCAGCTTAGGTTAAAACTTCCCCAAGGTACAAACTATTTTACCTTTTGCCCCTGGACTTTATTGCTGCCACCACCAAGCATCTAACAAATATAACAGGGAAAGAGCCTGCTTGGAAAAATCTTTTCCCCCCAAAATCCCCCCCCAAGCCCTACACCCCCTTTCCTGGGGAAGGCTTGATAAAAATCCTCACCAATTTGCATAGGTGAACACAGACCCAAACCCTTGGATCTTAAGAACAATAAAAAAGCAATCAGGTTCTTAAAAGAAGAATTTGAATTGAAGAAAAATAAAAGAATCACCTCTGTAAAATCAGGATGGTAAATACCTTACAGGGTAATCAGATTCAAAACATAGAGAATCCCTTTAGGCAAAACCTTAAATTACAAAAATATACATTCCATTCAGCACAACTTATTTTATCAGCCATTTAAACAAAACAGAATCGAACGCATCTCTAACTAGATTGCTTATTAACCCTTTACAGGAGTTCTGACCTGCATTCCTGCTCTGGTCCCAGCAAAGGCAATGCACAGATAGAGAGAACCCTTTGTTTTCCCCCGCTCCAGCTTTGAAAGTATCTTGTCTCCTCATTGGTCATTTTGGTCAGGTGCCAGCAAGGTTATTTTTAGCTTCTTAACCCTTTATAGGTGAAAGGGTTTTTCCTCTGGCCAGGAGGGATTTATAGGTGGTTAGCCTTCCCTTTATATTTATGACAACTCTTCAGGGGACAGGCTGTCTTTTTGTTCTGGGTTTGTACAGTACCTGGCACAGTGGGGCCTTGATCCTGATTGGGCCCCTTAAACGGCAAGCACAATACAGTCTTCTTACTTTAAATACTGGTAGACTGCTGGACAGTACACCCTACTGAGTCTAGCTTCACAGAGCCCTCCAGTGGAAGCCCAGCTCATGCCTCCAGTGGTGATGCAGAAGGAGTATCTGCAGCCCAGAACCTCCAGCCCAAGGTTCTAGTTCTGCAGGTTCCTACAGCCCAGCCCCAATTCAGTCAGGGATAGTGGGAATAAGGCTGTAATTTAGGGCTAGACTAAGCTCTGTTCCAGCAAGGGCCAGGACTCCACACCCTGGGAGGAAGTATACGTTACTGCTGCCCCTTCCAAAGCACAGTTTCCTTCCTCCCTTCATGCCAGCAAAGCTGTGCTGGCTGGTGTAACCTCTGCCTGTCTCACCCACTTGCTCTCCTGCTGCCATATGGCAGAGGGCTGATGAGGACACATGGAATGGGGGTCTCACTCCCCTGCTCAGTCCTATTCAGACCCATTCTAAAGGGGCCCTTGGTTTGTATATTAGACTGGCCCAAGCAGGATAACATCGCTTTGCAATAGTGCTTTTAGTTGCCATCAATGCCCCGAGAGGAAGTACTAGCTTTACTATGCAATCATATCTGAGGAAAAGGAGTGGGGATACTCTTCATCTGCATACAGTTCTTTCCTTCCCCATTATCAGAATATTCCCTTCCCCTTCCCCCCCAGCCTCAGGCATCCTCTAGACCAGTGGTTCCGAAACTTTTAAGTAAGGTGATCAACCAATTGAATTTTGTCTTTTTTGTGACCCACCAAGGCTCCAAATTTGGAGAGCCCCCCCACCCCCAACATCACAGGCCAGTGTCCTTCTCTTTCTCCTCCACCTCCTCCTCCTCACCCTGCCAAGAGGGCAATGACCATCCCCAGCAGCGCCCTCCACCACAGCACTACAAGCCTAATCCCAGTCTGGAGGGGAGATCTGGGTTGGGGCAGGGATTAGAG
Organism: Dermochelys coriacea; assembly: GCF_009764565.3. Taxonomy (NCBI): domain Eukaryota; kingdom Metazoa; phylum Chordata; order Testudines; family Dermochelyidae; genus Dermochelys; species Dermochelys coriacea. Next base: position 4,020,239 of record NC_050071.1, on the reverse strand, counting down.
TGTGATCTTGCCCACACTCGGCCTGCAGTGGCAGCTCCTCTGCCTCATGGCTGGGCCTGGTACCCTCCTCCGAGTGTTATGACCTGGCGCACAGGGTTTCAAGCACCATTCAGATTTGGCCCAGTGCCCTTCTGCATGCCAGATCACAACACTATTCACTAAAATTTGGTCCAGCTGCCCATCTGTCATAATAGACGAGCAACCAGGGCAAGCCTGATAAGTACTGTGGTCCTGTGCACCAGGTTGCAATGTCCAGAGTGGAGAGCCAGGACAGGAGCTGCCACTGCAGGGTGGGCTCGCTCTTCAACATCCCCCACCCCAGAATCTCCTCTTTGCACCAGGCCTGCAACCCATCTAGAAATTTTATGTGGCCTACAGTTTGGAAAGCACTGCTCTAGACTCTTGTCACTGCCATCTCTTCTGGAAGGAAAAAGGCTTGGAAATTGGGGACCACATAATGAGCCAGGTGCCCCTCCCCTCAGAGTCCCATCCAGCCAAAATGCTACATATGTTTCCTAGAGCAGATGGTCTCAGTGCATTCAGTAGAGTAGCTCTGCAGTTGGTTGGTCGCAAGCAGCCAAGATAGTAGTTTCAGGCTGATTTGGGGGAAGGGAGAAAGCCTAAAATTCTTAAAATAGATAATGAATAGGACAAAACCCAGCCTAGGCCCAACCTCCAGGTGGTGTAAATTGGCATAGCCCCACTGAAGTTGATAGAGCTATGCTGTTTTAAACCAATTACAATGTTAGACTAAGCACCCACCTCTCATCACTCTTGAGGTCAAAGTAGTCTCTTTATCAAATCATATGCATTATTAATTTCTTCTGAGAGAGGTGCCCAGTGTTTAACCTAATACTCAAGAAGAAAACGGGAATGGAAAAGAAATGTCTACCCTCTCCCTGTTAGCTACCATCTGATGCTTACAGAAGTCCTAGCCATAGGTATCAGTGTGGGACTAGTGCTCAGTGGGTTTCCCATTCCATTCCTTATACCTACTGCCTCAAACGATCCCAGAGACAGTGCTGTCAGAAATGTGCATGACTAGAGAGCTTATCCAGCAGGTGAGGGTGGCCTTCCTGTTGGAAGTACTAGGAGTGAAAAGGAAGAATTCACTTTGATTTAATGGATGCTGTCTCCCCAGGGAGGGAGAGTTGCTCCAGGGAGCATAGCAGAATGACCAGAGAAGGTCTGGTGAGGGATCCATCTCTACAAGGAACTGAACTGAGGTTTCATGGATTCATAAGTCTCAGCTTTGCTACTTAGCTGTAGGAGAATTGTTATGTGCCAGTTGCTTTAGAAAAGGAGCAGATCCTCAGCTGTCCTATGTCAGCATAGCTTCATTGACTATAAAATGAGCAATGCCAATTCACATTAGCAGAGGATCCAGCCTCCAATGCCTACCCTGTTTTAATGCCTTCATCTAGCAGGGGGAAAACCCCACATAGCCTCCTCACCTCTAGGAACTGCAGGCCTTTGTCTGACAAAACTCTGACTCTCACGGATGCTGAGCAAAGTGTGCTTGTTTGGATACTGGTGACCGGTTACTCAGTGGCCAATCTGGCTTGTGATCACAGCCAATCAGTGACTGTCTCCACACCTCATTTGCACATACATCGGAGAACAAATAATAGCACTCTTTGTATTCAGTTTTTATGGACCATTTTGTTCCTAATGCTGGTTTCCTGATTCATTCTGTAAATGTGATGTTACGTTGTGAAGTCAGTTCTTCAGTACTCCATTTTCACAGCTACAGCATTATTACCATTGGCTCTGCAGAGCTAATAATATATTTTCCTAATAGCATAACAACAAGAGAAGGAAATGTTAAAATGTTATACAGCGTGACCCAGAGAAACCTCTAATACATGCATATAACAATAGCATCCCTATCTGAGATAGACACACACTCAGGGACAGATATTGAGCACAAGGAACAGGGAGTAGGGGCAAAGACATTCCTCCCACTTACAACCCTGAGAAAGGATGAGCCACAGCCCAAGTCCTTGCCTGGTACTAATCTTCCAAAAGGGTATGGTCAGGACTTCAGCTTTGGCTCCTTTAGGCCACTCACCATTGCTCAGCCAGTGCAGGGCTCCCAGTCCAGTCTATGCTCTTCCAAGTCCTCCATAGGAATGCTGAGACTGCCAGAATCTCCTTCATGCACACACCATGGTAGTTTGCAGTTTAAAAGCCATAATATAGCCCTGTTTGGTACCACAGTACAGGCCTTTTGTGCCTGTACTAAGATGCCTGTATTCTCAAGATATTACTGCACACCATAGAGATTTGGAAGAGCACTGGCACATCAGTGCTAGTCTCTGATCTGTTCACACCCTGTGAAATCAATTGGGTTGAAAAAGTGTTGCTCAGAAGAATTTGGCCAATATAGGTATTGATTTTTTAATTGCAGTTTGCACAGATTTCAATTAATGGCTTTAAAAAAAATCACAGCTCAATCCTATTGTGCTGGAGATTTTAGCACCACAAACTGTAGAGAAATACTAAACCTACCTCAGAATTTGAAGAGAAAGAAAAAAATTGTAGATTTTAAGGCCAGGAGGGACCATTATCATATCCTCTGACCTCCTGCATCAGAAGTAGACAGAATTCCACCCAGCAATAAAATGTGGTAGAACTAGAACATTATAGCAGAGAGCTAGCTTGGCTGCAGTTGAAGGTTATGACCAGCTTTCTGTTTAAAAATCAGCTCTAGGTGCTCTAAAATGCACTCCAATTGCCTTGATATTGGGTGAGCCTCAGAAGTGCAGGCTTCAGCCAATGATCCACATTCAGGGCAGTTTGACAAGAGGTTCCTGAAACATGCCCCCACCTCAAGACAGGCTGTGTTTTGGAGTTTTTTTAAGTTGACATGTTTTGGCTTTTTTTTTTGGCCCACAGAGAGGTCAAACCAGAGCTTCAATCAGCACACAGGGTCTCAAATGTTTGAAAGATACCCTAGACTGTGTGCCACCCACTAGTCCTTTAGGGGAAATCAAGTCACAACATGATCTGCCAAAGAGTTTGGTTAAATCCAGTCTTGACTTAAAGAGCCAACGGATGGAGAGTCTATCATACCCTCAAGTATGTTGTTCAATGGTGAATTACCCTTACACTTCTTCAGAAAAAGCAAAGCCTGATTTTCAGCTTCACTTTAAGCTTTAACTTCCAGCCCCTGGGACTTGTTAGACCCTTATTTCCTAAATTAAATAGCTCTCTGTCAGATCTCTTCTTGTATAAATACTCATGTACTCAGGAACACCAAAGATTAAGATTATAGCATGAGGGGCAACACAGGCTCTTGAACTTTGTCACAGGGATAGTTTTCTACTGGGAGGTTAGGGTCATTCAGTGCTTTGGTTGGTGAGATCACTTTTCACAGTGAAAGCCAGTAAACAATAATAATGGGCTCCACTGGCAAGTGAGACTAGAGCAATAGCAGCAGCAGCCTGGGAAACAGCAGTTTCCTGGCATTTTTGACAGGGCTGGAGAATTGCCCTGGACATGCTGCATTTAGTTGAAAGACACAGCTTGTTTGCCCGAGAGTGCGCACTACTCATTGGTGCCTTTCCAACGAGAGTTAATGGAAACAAACAGAATGGTTGTGAAATGTAATTTAAAAAAAAATCAATTGAGAAGACCAGACCCTAGATTAACTCAATGGTGCATGGATAAAAACAACACGGCTCTCCAAACATCCATGGACCACAAAATATGGTCAGATTTTCAGCAGTGCATGCTGAAGGATGTTCATATGTACCTCCAATTTCTCTGCACAGATACACGTGTGCAAGAGAAGGGGTGAATATGTGCTCTCCAATGTAAGTGTGAATACCCCATATAATAATTCATATTATAGCAGTCCATTGAGACCCACAACTGCTATCAGCACCCTATTGTTCTTCTAGGAACTGTACGTACAATAAGAGATTGTCCTTTCCCATAGAGAGGAGGAAGGGGGAACAGGCACTTTTGCCTAAAGTCACACAGCAGACTAATGGCAAATCTAGGAACAGAACCTACATCTCCTGATTCCCATCCAGTACCCTACTGTTTGAAAAGCTGTCTCATATATGCTGATTACCATGACATTTCATTTTCTTGACAGGATGGAGCTTTTATGTTCTACTGAAGCATGAACAAGGTAACTGGCAAGAAAGCTACAAAGCTTAGGACCTAGGAAAGGTTCTCTGAGAGGTGAGCTCCTTGATATGAGCTCCTTGATACACCAAACTACCCACAAAGCAATTAAGAAATTTGCCTAAGATATATGAACAGAACAACTGTGCCCAGATGTGGAATGGCATATAGCTCTCTTCCCCTTTAACCTTAGCCACCTGGGTTTGAAATCTAGCATGAAGCACTAAAACAATGCATGCACCATGGCATAGGTTCAGCTGGCACATAGGTTCAGCTGGCACAAAGTTGGATTCCCTTTATGAGAATTTCTGAGGAGACGGCACAAAGAGAGGGGAACATGGAGAAAACGTGACAGGAACTTACAGGAGGGAAAAGAGGGAAATGAGTGCAGCCAGCAGCTGCCAACTGCAAAATGGCCCCTTTGGGCTACATGGCTCTGCCAAGTTTACTCAGTCTGTACTACAAGCAAGGGTGTGTAAAGTACAAAAGCTGGGGAATCACATATTTGTGCTGTCTTGATGAGAGCTAACACAAGTATAAATAGCAGCATAGCCAGAGTAGCACCAATGGAGGTGTGGTCTGACCTACTGAATAAATCTTTTAGAAAACATCCAATCCAGAGTCAAGGTTTTCAAGTGCTGGAAAACCCAGCATATCCTTTGGTAAGTTGTTCCAATAATTATCCCCCCAATTGCTAACTTTCTTCACCTTATTTCTAGCCAGAATTTATCTAGCTTTAGCTTCCAGCCACTGGATATTGTTATGCCTTTGTCTGATAGATTTAGGAGCCCTTTACTGTCTGAAATATTCTCTTTGTATAGGTATTTCTACACAGTGATCAAGTTACCTCTTAACCTTCTCTTTGATAAGCTAAAGAGTTTGAGATTCTTAAAACTTAAGTCTTTCACTATAAGAACATAAGAATGATCCCCTTCTGGGTCAGACCAAAGGTCCATCTAGCCCAGTATCCTGTCTTCCAACAGTGGCCAGTGCCAGGTACCCCAGAGGGAATGAACAGAACAGGTAATCGAGTGATTCATCCCCTGTCTTTCATCCCCAGCTTCTGGCAAGCAGAGGCTAGAGACACCATTCCTGCCCATCTTGGCTAATAGCCATTGATGGATCTATCCTCCAAGAATGTGTCTAGTTCTTTTTTGAACCCTGTTATGGTCTTGGCCTCCACAACATCCTCTGGCAAGGAGTTCCACAGGTTGACTGTGCATTGTGTGAAGAAATACTTCCTTTGGTATGTTTTAAACCTGCTGCCTATTAATTTAATGTGGTGACCACTAGTTCTTGTGTTATGAGAAGTAGTAAACAACACTTCCTTATCTACTTTCTCTACACCAGTCATTATTTTGTAGACCTCTGTCATATCCCCCCTTAGCCATCTCTTTTCCAAGATGAAATATCACCATAAAAGAGAGAGAGCCATATAGATGCTCAAGCTCAACCAGAATTCAGGGACTTGATGCAGGAATGAGCGAGCTCAATTCTCTTGCTTGCATCCTAATGGACCTTTCTGGCTTGAAAATTAAATTGAATAATAAATAATATATGCTGTAGCTCAACCAGAAGACAAGATGATCACAATAGTTCCTTCTGGACTTAACCTGTATGAAAGTATATGTAGATAATATGAAGAAGACCATCGACTGGCACAGAAGAAGTTGTAACTTTAGTGTTTCTATAAACTTATAAATAAAGTGATTGTTGTGCACTCTAATGACTTCTGGATTTCACAGCTCTAAAAAGCAGGAACCAGAAAATTGATAGGGAAGCTGCTCTTGTGAAAAGGGATATTTTGACATAGTGCCCGTCACCTCTTGGTAGAATTACAGAACAGTACCAATGTATTATATCAAATATTAAGAATTTGGAAGTTTAAGATCCAGGGCATCCTTTTACTCTAGCAGAGTTTCAGTCCAGAATTTATAGCAGCAAATGGTCTATTACTCCACCTTTGCATGATCAGATGGATTATTATTCGAGCTGGCCAAGAACTTTCACTACTTTTTTTTTTGGTTGGAAAATGTCAATTGGTCAAAACAAACTTTTCAAGGGGAAAGGGTTGGCAGTGATGAATTTCTCAATCTGAAAACAAAAATTTAGAGCTATAAAATGTAGGGGGGTAAATGAAAAAAAAACTCAATTTTTTTAAATGAAAAATTCCAATCTTCATGACTTTTTAAAACTAATTGTAGGGAACTATATTTTTAAAAAAGCAAAATTAAAAGTTTCAGAGTTATCAAAATGAAACATTTCAATTGACCTGAGGAAAAAAATTGTTTCAGATTTTTGGTTTGCAAAATGTTAAGATCTCAAATTTCAGTCCTGATTTGGAGTGGGAAAACTTTTTGAAATCTTGAATTTTTTTTGTGGGATAGGAAAACTGCCCATCATTAGACAAAAGGCAAGATTTAAAAAAAAATATGGGTGTCTAAATCCATACTTAGGCAAGTAAGCAAATGGCCAGATTTTCAAAGCTGCTGATCACCCAGGAGCTCCCACTGAAGTGAAAGGTCGCTTATGTAGGAGTCTTTATATGAATTCAGGAGCCTAAACTTAATCATCCATTTTAGAAATTCTTGCTCTTTAATTTTGTTTGACAATATCTAGGATTTATGTACTGCTTTTGTATGAGAGTTCTGGGAAAACACTGTGTGATGGTTTTATTCAGCTATCACAGTGAAATAATTACTAATACAAACAACATTAATAGAGCCCACTTCCCCACTGTTAGGTGCTGTGTGGGCCAGATTTTTAAAAGGGCTCAGCTATCAGCAGATTCTAGTTAGGCACCTACAAAAGTTGTTGTCTTTTCAACAGACCTTAGAGAAAATTGGGAATTCCCAGAAAATCTGGCCCCTTCTTTACTGTGATTTAACAGGAGCTGCATTCTTTTGAAAATCCAACTCCACTCTTGAGAATCTGTTCCTTAATGCCATAGATAGAGATAAAGGGGCAACTCTGTACCAGGATCATGTCCTAAATTAAGGCTAAAATAGAGAGAATGGGGGAAGAAGGCATGTGGTGGGCGTGAGATTTGAACACTTAATGTAACAAGAAGGGTCTCCAAGAGGACTATTCCCCACCCCGCTTCTTTGAATGAAAAAACACCGTTTTCTTCTTCTTGGGGGTGTCAGTATTAGCTTGGTCAGGAATGCCCCTCCTCTGACACAAGGGAATTCTCTACCACCGGCTCAAGCTCATCTGTCAGGAGACAGCTTTCTCAGGGGCCGGTCCCAGCCTGCAGAACAAACTCCTCCAGGAACTAAGGGCCATCACAAGCCTCCACAGCTTCCACTCTAAGTGCAAGGTGCACTTCTGACTGGCCTTCTCTATCATAAATAGAGAGCAGCATGGACATTGAAAAGTCAACCAAAACCACCACACTCCACTGCATACCCAATCCTCCCACTGGGGAGAGGATGAGAAAAATAATCAACCTCACATGACAGAGGTTAGTCACAGTGCTGTTATAAACAAGTTGGTCCCAGAATGTTAGAGTAATGCAGGAGGGTTTTTTTTTTTAATTGGACCAGCTTCTGTTGACGAAAGAGAAGCTTATATTGAGCTCTGCTTCAGCTCTGTGTAAGCTCAAAAATTTGGACCGCCTTCTGCTGGGGAGACAATAAAAGGTATTACCTCACTTGTTACCAAGGTAACAGATCCGTGATAGCCGGTTGCTTCCCTGCCGGGGAGTATGGTGTCAGGAAAAAGTCTCTCAGGATAGCTTCAGAGAACTGTTCCAAAGTACACTCTATTATCTAGTCTTTTTATAAGTAATTTGAACGAAACACACAGCTCATAGTGACCCCTACTGGGTCATCACTTCTCCTATGTTCAATCCACTACTTATCAACAAAACATTCCAAATAATCTTAGCCATAAGCTTCTATATCAAAGGTGCACAAAATCAAGGTCTCCATCCGCTTATTTGCTTTCAATCTCATCATTTGTTGACTATTTCCTCCCCTCTTCCCATTCTGATTAGCAGAAACTGCAAGCCTCCAGCTAGTATTTGACCTTGCCTCCAGAAGCCCTGCTTGTCCTAATTAACCCTTAACTAATTTCAGAGTGGTAGCCGTGCTAGTCTGTATCAGCAAAAAGAATGAGGAGTACTTGTGGCACTTTAGGGACTAACAAATTTATTTGAGCATAACCTTTCATAGGCTAAAGCCCACTTCATCGGATGCATGCAGTAGAAAATACAGTAAGAAGATATATATATATATATACACACACACACCATGAAAAAATGGGTGTTGCCATACCAACTCTAACAAGACTAATCAATTAAGGTGGGCTATTATCAGCAGGAGAAAAAAAAACTTGTAGTGATAATCAGGATGGCTCATTTCAAACAGTTGACAAGAAGGTGTGAGTAACAGTAGGGGAAAAATTAGCATGGGGAAATAGTTTTTACTTTGTGGAATGACCCATCCACTCCCAGTCTTTATTCAAGCCTAATTTAATGGTGTCCTGTTTGCAAATTAATTCCAGTTCTGCAGTTTCTCATTAGAGTCTGTTTTTGAAGTTTTTTTATTGAAGAATTTCGACTTTTAGATCTGTAATTGAGTGATTAAGGGAGGTTGAAGTGTTCTCCGACTAGTTTTTGAATGCTATAATTCTTGACATCTGATTTGTGTCCATTTATTCTTTTGCGTAGAGACTGTCTGGTTTGGCCAATGTACATGGCAGAGGGGCATTGCTGGCACATGGCATATATCACATTAGTAGATATACAGGTGAATGAGCCTCTGATGGTGTGGCTGATGTGATTAGGTCCCATGATAGTGTCCCTTGAATAGATATGTGGACAGAGTTGGCAACGGGCTTTGTTGCAAGGATAGGTTCCTGGGTGAGTGTTTTTGTTGTGTGGTGTGTGGTTGCTGGTGAGTATTTGCTTCAGGTTGGGGGGCTGTCTGTAAGAGAGGACTGGCTTGTCTAAGATCTGTGAGAGTGAGGGATTGTCTTTCAGGATAGGTTGTAGATCCTTGATGATGCACTGGAGAGGTTTTAGTTGGGGGTGAAGGTGATGACTAGTGGCATTCTGTTACTTTCTGTGTTGGGCCTGTCCTATAGTCGGTGACTTCTGGGTACTCTTCTGGCTCTGTCAATCTGTTTCTTCACTTCACCAGGTAGGTATTGCAGTTGTAAGAATGCTTGATAGAGATCTTGTAGGTGTTTGTCTCTGTCTGAGGGGTTGGAGCAGATGCGGTTGTATCTTAGAGCTTGGCTGTAGACAGTGGATCATGTGATGTGGTCTGGATGAAAGCTGGAGGCATGTAGGTAAGTTTAGTAGTCAGTAGGTTTCCGATATAGGGTGGTGTTTAGGTGGCCATCACTTATTAGCACTGTAATGTCCAGGAAGTGGATCTCTTTTGTGGACTGGTCCAGGCTGAGGTTGATGGTGGGATAGAAACTGTTGAAATCATGGTGGAATTCCTCAAGGGCTTCTTTTCCATGGGTCCAGATGATGAAGATGTCATCAATGTAGCGCAAGTAGAGTAAGGGCATTAGGGGATGAGAGCTGAGGAAGCGTTGTTCTAAGTCAGCCATAAAAATGTTGGCATACTGTGGAGCCATGTGGGTACCCATCGCAGTGCCACTGATTTGAAAGTATACATTGTCCCCAAATGTGAAATAGTTGTGGGTGAGGACAAAGTCACAAAGTTCAGCCACTAGTTAGCCATGACATTATCGGGGATACTGTTTCTGAAGGCTTGTAGTCCACCTTGGTGTGGAATGTTGGTGTAGAGGCTTCTACATCCATAGTGGCTAGGATGGTGTTTTTAGGAAGATCACCGGTGGATTGTAGTTTCCTCAGGAAGTCAGTGGTGTCTCGAAGATAGCTGGGAGTGCTGGTAGCATAGGGCCTGAGGAGGGAGTCTACATAGCCAGAAAATTCTGCTGTTAGGGTGCCAATGCCTGAGATGATGGGGCATCCAGGATTTCCAGGTTTATGGATCTTGGGTAGCAGAATACCCCTGGTCGGGATTCTAGGGGCGTGTCTGTGCAGATTTGTTCCTGGGCTTTTTCAGGGAGTTTTTTGAGAAAATGGTGTAGTTTCTTTTGGTAACCCTCAGTGGGATCAGAGGGTAATGGCCTGTAGAATGTGGAGTTAGAGAGCTGCCTAGCAGCCTGTTGTTCATATTCTGACTTATTCATAATGACGACAGCACCTCCTTTGTCAGCCTTTTTGATATTGATGCCAGAGTTGCTCCAGAGGCTGTGGATGGTGTTGTGTTGTGCACGGCTGAGGTTATGGGGCAAGTGATGCTGCTTTTCCACAATTTCAGCCCGTGCATGTCAGCGGAAGCACTCTATGTAGAAGTCCAGTCTTTTGTTTGGACCTTCAGGAAGGTCCATGCAGAATCCTTCTTTTTGTAGTGTTGGTAGAAAGGTTTCTGTGGGTTAGTGTGCTGTTCAGAGGTATGTTGGAAATATTCCTCGAGTCGGAGACTATGCGGTGCTCTATTTTATTAATTTGTGGGGCCTGAATGCCTACAATATGGCTGCAATTACCTTGATAAAATTCTGGTGTAGCACACCCCTTAATTCCAGGATAATACTCGCACCTTGTCTCTTAGATGTTGAGTGATTCAGTGTGACCCTGAGTCACTCAGATACTATGGCAATGAAATTGGAATAAGATCCAGAATAGAATAGTTTAGGAGACACAGGCATAGAATATCATGGTTGGAAGGGACCTCAGGAGGTCATCTAGTCCAACCCCCTGCTCAAAGCAAGACCAATCCCCAACTAAATCATCCCAGCCAGGGCTTTGTCAAGCATAGTGGTATGCTATAGGTTTTGCAATAACTACAAATTGTTTGAGATACATTTTTGCAGGATCAGGGCCTATGTGCTTAATTTTTCCCCACAGCAGCAGGCCCTATTGCTAGCGCTTTCATTTGTATAAATTCCAGAATTCAGAGCAGTGAAGTAATGTTGATCTGAGAGATTCTATACATATAGTAGCTGCAATGTTTGCTATTTTTAAGTTTAACTTAAAATATATTAATGGAACAAGCTCCAGAAGAGGAGATAGTGGAGAGACTCCTGATGTTACTGCAGGATATTTTTAGTTAAATCATTGTGAAAAGGTCACAGAGAACAGCAAACTCTCTCACAGCTGCAGGAAGTATTCTGAACTGCCTCCAGGGGGCACATCCTCAAAAGTACTTAGATGGCTAACTCCCACTGAAATCAACAACTCTGCTGAGACTGCCAATAAGAAAGCAAATTTGGGCTATAACCAAGCAAATGCTAAAGTCGCCTTTACTCATGTGGGCAGCTCCATTGACTTCAATTGGACTAATTGTGCGAGTAAAGCAATTCACATGCTTAAGGGTTGGCTGGATTAGGGCCTTGATTTATTAGGGACATTTCCATACAACTATAACTGAACATATCAACAGGCTTCATATGTGCTATCCAAGATGGAATTGGTTTTGTGTTTCTGCCATCATAAGCAAGATTTGCACTCATGTCCCAGGCTTTGATCCAGCAAGGGGCTCTGCAAGGGTGGAAATCAATGAGTCTCCATGGAAGTGCAAGGGCCTGCCCACACAACACTCCCCAGGGCTCTGGAAGGGGAAGGGTCTTTCATAAAAATAGAGAACTCTTATACAGTGCTTTTCGTCATAGATCTAAAAGTGCTTTGAAGGATATCAGTAACATCACCTATATTTTACACTGGGGAAAATGAGGCATAGGGGAAGGTGTCCAAGGTCACCAGTGGATAAACCAAGAATGGAATGCAGGTCTCCCAAGTCCCAATCCAGTGCATTATCTATTTCAACAATGAACTATAAAATTGCTTATTTTAAACAAGAGTACAGGGGAGACGGGGGAGGGGACTATCCTCCAAACATTATTTGGCCTTCAACAATAAGACTAATCCACAAATGATGTATTCATCAAAACAAATGGGGAATCATCAAATAATTTACTTGAAACAATGTTGCTAGATCTATTTGACATCCACCAAAAACAAATTTCCTAAACAGAGTATGATATGGCTTGCTTTGGGAAAATGTATTTCTATACCTTTAGCATGTACATTTTGAAGAGAAGTGGCATGGAGAACAAGCACCTTTCAAGCACTTAAGATGTATTTTAAATAAAAGTCATAAAGGAAAACCTATTACGAAAAATCACTGGATTCTCCTAAGCTGCTGCAAGGTTTTGAGTAAGTGACTTTCAGGGCCTCTCACCAGTCCTAGAACCAATTTAATATGTTAAAGGGAAACATTCTCAGAGCAGCATGTGGTAGCAAGCACACTGGTTTGGAAGGTCACCTCTCTCTGAAGAGGTCAGTATCATCAGACCGGGGCATTTCAAACTAACTGCACAGAAAAGTGAACATCTTTTGTCTTCTTGTCAAATATGTAAACAAGCAAGTTTGTAATAATACTTGATCTTTCTGAGGGCTTATGATGGGTGAAAGCATTTCTACATCTCACAAATCTTTTGTATGGATCAAAGTGAGCCCTAACCAAAGAAACAATGCCTAGTTTAAAGGTTCAGCTTCTTCTCTCATTGAGATCAGTGATGATTTTGCCTTTGACTCCGATGGGAGCAAAGTTAAGCCAATGCTGAGTTTTTGAAAATTCCATTCTATTACACCATGTTCACCATATAGGATAGGACTATAAATGATATAGCTCTTCTTAAGCTTCCCTGAAAGGAAAGCATAAATGAGATTATACATCCATGATCAGCATTTATGATTTGTATAGCATTTAGTAGGTTGTTTATAATTATCTCAAAGAAGCAAAACAAGTGAAACTCTTTGGTGGCAATAAGAGCAGGTCATAAAAGGGGAACACGTTTCCTATCAAAGTTTGAAATATTTAGATAATTCCGCCCCCCCCCCCATTTGTATAGCTGGTCCAAAACCAGGTAAGGTTCCAGCAGAAAGTCATTTCCCTCTGCCCAATTATCTCTCAAACAAACAAAACTAATCATAGAATCATAGAATATCAGGGATGGAAGGAGGTCATCTAGTCCAACCCCTTGCTCAAAACAGGGCCAATCCCCAATTAAATCATCCCAGCCAGGGCTTTGTCAAGCCTGACCTTAAAAAACTTCTAAGGAAGGAGATTCCACCACCTCCCTAGGTAACGCATTCCAGTGTTTCACCACCTTCCTAGTGAATAAGTTTTTCCTAATATCCAACCTAAACCTCCCACACTGCAACTTGAGACCATTACTCCTTGTTCTGTCATCTGCTACCACTGAGAACAGTCTAGATCCATCCTCTTTGGAACCCCCTTTCCGGTAGTTGAAAGCAGCTATCAAATCCCCCCTCATTCTTCTCTTCCACAGACTAAACAATCCCAGTTCCCTCAGCCTCTCCTCATAAGTCATGTGTTCCAGTCCTCTAATAATTTTTGTTGCCCTCCACTGGACTCTTTCCAATTTTGCCACATCCTTCTTGTAGTGTGGGGCCCCAAACTGGACACAGTACTCCAGATGAGGCCTCACCAATGTTGAATAGAGAGGAACGATCACGTCCCTCGATCTGCTGGCAGTGCCCCTACTTATACATCCCAAAATGCCATTGGCCTTCTTGGCAACAAGAGCACACTGTTGACTCATATCCAGCTTCTTTTCCACTGTAACCCCTAAGTCCTTTTCTGCAGAACTGCTGCCGAGCCATTCTAGCGGTGCATGGGATTCTTCCGTCTCTAGCGGTGCATGGTATACTTATATCCCTAGTGCAGGACTCTGCACTTGTCTTTGTTGAACCTCAGATTTCTTTTGGCCCAATCCTCTAATTTGTCTAGGCCAAACTAAGAGTGTCATTCAACTCTAGTGCCACTGTTATTACAAAGTCCAAGAGATGTCTATTGGTGGAAGTCCTGCTAGACTCATTCCTGATGCGTAGAATTTTACTCCCAGGGGAACCCTGGTAAAGCCAGTTAGACTCCTTGCATAGGAAGCTACTAAGCAGTCAGAGCAGGCATGGCAGAATCCAGACTGATTTTTGTACTAGGAGTCTCAGTACTTAAAGTGGCATTACCAGTCTTTGTGTTCTATTATGCTCTTTAAAAAAAATTGATGTTTGTGTCTATTCAAAATAGGTTGAAAAGTGGCTCAGTCTCAAGGAGCTAGATTCACAAAGGAACACTGAGTGTGATGACACTGAGCATCACAGCACCCACCTTTTCTGTTCTAAGGAAATCACTGGCATTCACAAAGCCTGAGTTCAATGCCTCAGCTCTCTGTACAATGCATAGGGATAGAGAGGTACCTCAGCATGGGATACACAAAAGCCAGCTTAGAACCATAGAAATGTAGGGCTGGAAATGAGTTTGAGAAATCATCAATTCCAAGCCCCTGCACTGAGGCTGAACTAAGTAAACTTAAACCATCCATGACAGGTATTTGTCCAACCTGCTCTTAAACCTTCAGTGAGTGGGACTCCCCAACCTCCCTTGGAAACCTATTGCAGAGCTTAACTATCCTCAGAGTTGGAAAATTTTTCCTCCTATCTAACCTAGATCTCCCTCACTGCATATTAAGCACATTACTACTTCTATCTTCATTGGACAGGGAGAACAATTGGCCACAGTCCTCTTCATAGCAGCCATTATCATATCTGGAGACTTATCAGGTTCCTCTCTCAGTCTTCTTTTCTCAAGACTAAACATGGCCAGTTTTGTCTAGCCTTTCCTCATTGTAATGGAATGCTAAACAGCTTATTTAAGGTTTCAGAGTAGCAGCCGTGTTAGTCTGTATTCGCAAAAAGAAAAGGAGTACTTGTGGCACCTTAGAGACTAACAAATTTATTTGAGCATAAGCTTTCGTGAGCTACAGCTCACTTCATCGGATGCATTTGGTGCATTTAGCTTATTTAAGCTAACCTCAACTATGATGATACCCATAATGTAAACTGAAGATATACAAGTATGTAAGCAGAGCATTACCTTTAAATCTTTTGACCTTTCTGAAGAGAGTGAAAAATATGGCCGTGAAAGGAGTCTGGCTATATTTGAACCATATGTTATACCTCAGATAAATGTGGTTTATGAAAGAGCATGATTTCAACCAGAAAATTCAAGCACCAGGGGAAAATATTGACTTATTCATAGGAGCTCTGCATGAATTGGCTGAAAACTGATTTGAGGAATGCAAAACGTGAAAATACCAGAGACAGGCAACAGAAAAATCTTGCACAGAAGTTACAAATACAGATTTAACCCTAGACATATACATATATCAAAGCAGTCAACTAGTCAAACAGAGGAGCAAAAAGGACAAAGTGACTTGAAAAAACAAAAACATTATCTAAGAAAACCGTAAACATGAGTGCTAGAAGCCATAATCAAAAATTGAGGTAAGGAGAGAGAATTCTCAGGCTAAGAGGGGGAAAACTCCAGTCAAACATCAAAGACTCTCAGTCTAAATGCTCAAGATGTAGAAAAATTCCCAATCCAAGGAGATGATGTATGGCCAGCCAAAGGCACCAGGTATAATAAATACATAAAACATGGACATTTTGCAGTTGTTTGCCACACCAAAGCACTCAGGGAATTGACCGATATTACAGACAATAAATATCCATTGTTTCTCAGATCTATCATGTGTGATGACAGAGCCTTCCTGAAAAGTGAAACTGAATATTCATGGAAAGACTATTTAAATTAAAATTGATGGAGGAATAGATGTCAGTTTGAGAAGGAACTTACAGTCACCTTCAACCCCTCCAAGAGGTTAAGTCACTTGACACAGCTCTGGCTAGTCCTGGAGATATTCTGAACTGTATGGGCCAGTTCACCACAGAAACAACTTGCAAAGACAAAAGCTTTGCGTTCAGAGTGTATGCAATCAAAGTCTCACAGACCAAGAACCTTCTTAGATGGAGCCATGATGGGCTTAGGGAGAAATATTGAAGAACTCGATAGACCATATGATATTGGTCTTTTGAAAGGAGATCCAGTACAAGTCAACTTAGGACAACTTTGAACCATATGGAACAAGACTTCTGCCAGACAGTCCTTGAAAGAGACTAGCTGCAGAGTCGTAATGGAATATTTTTTAAGTTACATAGAAATAATGTCCTTGAAAGACAAGTTGCAGTGTTATCGGGAAACTGAAGTGCGCTTTTGCTCATTTCAGCATTCTAGACCAACTAGCAATGGACTATAATTCTCTGCAGCAGAATTTAAGTCATTCTAACAGCCCACATTACCCACAAGCAAATGGAGAGACCAAGAGAGCTGTACAGTCAGCCAACAATATCCTACAGCAGGAAGAACCGTTCCTTGCTCTTCTGAGTTACAGAACACCACCAACAGCAGCTACTGGACAGCCCAGGCAAGGCAGTACTGTTCCAGTTTTGTCAAAGAACGTATCTCCAAAGTGGCCAGACAAGAAGAGATTAGTCAGCCACAAGTGCTCCAGGCAGCGTGGTAAGGGGGCAGGGAGGTTAGATAGAGGGCAGGGGAGTTGGGGGTGGTGGTCTGGGGGCAGGGGTTTGGATGGGGTCGGGGCAGTCAGAGGATGGGGAACAGGGGGGTTGGATAGGGCAGAGGTCCCGGGGGGCAATAAGAAAGGAGAGGGGGGATTGGATGAGGTGGCGGTCAGAGGACAGGGAGCAGGGGGTGGATGATGGGGTAGGAGTCCCTGGGGGGCTGTCAGGGGATGGGGGGTGTTGGATGGGGCAGGGGTCAGATAGGAGGGGGGATGACCGGGCCACACCTAGCTGTTTGGGGAGACACAGCCTCCCCTAACCGGCCCTCCATACAATTTTGGAAACCCAATGTGGCCCTCAGGTCAAAAAGTTTGCTCGCCCCTGATATAGGCACATGTATTTGCATGGGAAAATAAATCCTAAGGTTTTAAATAAATGACATGGTAGAAACACAGCTAGTAGGAAAACTCCCTGTTTAGTTTTTAGTCATAGGGTTTTTAATATGCAAATCCATTCACCCTCTTTCAGTAAAGCCTTCTGTCCAAACACAAAGCCAGGTGGTTCAAAGTAAAGAATCAGAGATCATAGAAAGATGTTAAACATGTAAGTGCTATTCCTTCTAAAGGCTCTTTAAAAAAAAAAATCACATCTGTTCAGGAAGGTTGGGGGCAAAATCTGTTCAGGAATGGCTGGTGGTTATTGCCATGTGAAAGAACATTGGCTCTCCGCTTTAGTAATGAGAATAATTTTGAAAATGTTGGCCCCAGTTTTTCAAAATAGGAGCCTAAAGTTAGGCTCCAAAATCTATACTGCAGCACCTAAGTGGTAATGATTTCAATGGGAGCTGTTGAGTGCTCAGTATTGTTGAAGATTTGGGAGCCTAAATAGATTTAGGGTAAACATTTCTCGAGCCCTTATGTCACTTAGGAGCCTTTGAGAAATCATCCTAAAAGAACAACAATAGGCTCCAAGTTTTGAAGAGGATGGCCAGGGTATATTTCTATGTGAAATATGAGCAACCCAGTTTCCATCATACAGTGCTGCTGCCTCCTAGCCCAGTGGACATACCTCTAGGTTTAGAGAGCATGTTAATAAGCAATACAACCGGAGCAGAAGGCAGGTCATTGCTTTTAGCAGTTCCCGCATTTTCCTGAATGATATGGAAAAGGACCTAAAATGTGTTATGGTTAAAACCAATCTAAAGATTTATATAGATCTATAGAAAGGTAATTGAGTTCCAATCAACATTACTCTAAGTCTTAAGAATTCAATAAAGGATGAAATATTTTCTTTAGCCACCCTATATAGTTCTAACAATGGATAGAATTATCTATTAAATCCAGCAGAAGAGTTTACAGGTCGGGGAGGAACCTATAGAAAGGTTTTTTTTTTCTACTAGAGTCAGTAATGTTTTTCTATAATTTACAACACTGAGAGGTTTAATTCACAGCTCACTACTGGAATACTGTCTAACACATTGTGATTTTGCCCCCTTCCCCGTTCTTATGGTGGAAAATCCACATTTAGAGGAGATTTAAACTCTGTAGCATAGGCTCAAACAAAAACCAAGTTCCTTAGCTCCTATCCAGTAGCAGACTCAAACGAGCCAATAAACAGTGGCTTGAGGCTGAGTTACATTATTCCGCTATGTTCCTCTTTGCTACCTTTAGAAGTATATTGTAAAAGCAGAGAGAAAAAAAACCCTTAAAGATATCATGCTCAGTATGTGACTTTCAAAAGTAGGCAACTTTGTCAAGTCTTATATCTAGAGCCAGTTGAGAATATTCCAACAACAACAACTTGTTTTGGAGAGCACCATATGTCAGATTTCCCCCCCCCCCCCAGATGATTCACCCCCAGAACATCTGGTTCACTTGAAGTTTCTTTAAAAAAAAATGTTTGGGTCCAAACTGGAATAAATCCAAGTTTCGAAATCTCAGTTTCCTGTAAACAGGAAGATGTGAATTTTGGGCAGCTCTGCTGATGACTGTTTTCCTCTGGAAGAAGATGACCATCTCCTCAGCGAGGACTGTCTATGGCAAATTTCACCAAAAAAATCAAACAAACTGGAAGGTATTTTAAGTGGGAAAAATGTAATTTGTTTAATCTCTTCAAATTTAGAGAGGGCTGAACTGTTTTTGGTTTCAACTTTATACAATTCACCTTTGCATAGAGACCAAACCTGAAAATTTCATCCCAGAAGGCAAACATTTTTGAAAGTTGTCATTGTATCCCATTTTCTGTCATGAACATGAAACCTTAACAACATTAGTTCATAATCAGTATCCGGTTATGCTACAATTATTGGAGAAGACAGTGTGGACTAGTGGATAGAGTACTGGACAGGCACTCAGGAAAATAATTTCTATTGCTGGCTTTGCCACTGACCAGCTTTATAGCCTTGGGCATATCACTTCCCCTCCCACCCTTTGTCTTGTCTGTTAGATGGTAAACTTTTCAGGGCTGGAACTGCCACCTGCTAGGAGTCTGTACAACAATGGGGTGCCATCTTGCTCAGGACCTTCATATGCTGCCTATACTACCATGGCCTTTTCCCACCTCTCAAGCACCACCTCCCAACCAGGTCACTCTACAGCACCTTGCTTCTGTGACCATCCCACCTCTTCAGGGCCCCTTTAACCACTCAAACAATCTCCACAAGGGATCCCATATAAGTGATCCTCAGGTGCACATGGGCCCTCCGGACCCTACCTTTTGTTCAGTCTCCCTCTGCTAGCCATCCAGTACAAATTCTTTCCAAAGATAACACAAACTCACACAGGTGTCAACCTGGTTTCAGCTCTACACAGCCCCCTTCTTCCTGAGAGTCTGTCTTCCCAGACCCTACTGGCCAGAGTTTGTCCTGCTCTATAGGCCATTCCAGGTATGCCTTTGCAGTCTGTCCACTGTTTCTTAGGAAGGTGCCTCCCAGCCTGGAAACCTTTCCCCTGAGTAGCTTCTGATTACACAGCCAACCTGGCTCTGGCCATCTGAGTTATTCTCTCTCTCAATCACATTCCTCCCTTGTCGCTTCCTGATGCTTTTTTTACTGGAATCACCTGATTCCTTTCAGGTCGGACTCATCTTGTAATCAAGGCTGGCTTTGCCTTAGGCTCTCTGGCCCAGACCAAGCCACCTTGCTAAGCAGTCATAACACAAATAATAGTCATTTAATATCTATTGGAGTCTCATGGCAAAGGGTTTAGTTTAGTTTAGTATCACAGAATTTAAAACTTGGTGGAGTAATTTTGCTGAAACTTCCCAAGATATTGACATAGAGACCAGATGTGGAAAAAAATCATCCTGGAAGAAAATTGTTTGAGAAAGTGAGGAGTAACTAAGCAAGAAAAATGGAAGTTTGAACTCAGCATTAACTATGTAGCTTTTGTTACCTCAAAAAGCTAGAGCCCGTGTGTTTCTACAGTACAGTATATATTTCAGAAAGGACACAATGAGTCAAGTTATCCCTGCAATTATTAATTTGGCCTTGAATATTTTAATCAAAATAGCTATCCAGGGAAATGGCTATTATTAATTGACTCTACTCTTGGCAATTACTCTAAAGTGGAATTGAGTGGAATCTTTCTTTATAGGAAAGAGAGTCACTAGTCATGAGCACAAAATGAAAAAAAATCCTTGAGTTTGTACCTTGCTTTCAACAGGCAAAAGGAAAGGGCACAAAGAAATGTCAAGCACAAAACTCAAAAACAACTACTTCAACAGTAAGTCAGGTCTGTCCAAGGGATCTCAGCACCTCATTCTCTCCTTCTCCCATCATAGTCATAAAATGTTCATGTTTGCTCTCCACGTCACATGGAGAGGAGGAGCAAAGGGAGAATACTTGCTGTTGAAAAGCCAGTTTGGAAATTCTTGCCAGACCATGTGAAGTTGTGAAAATGATAGAAAAAGTGTCCTAGTAGCAAAGATTAAGGATCAGATCTTTCCTGGGTGTAAGTCAGCACAGTTCTCTTGACTGCAATAGAGCTAAGCTAATCTACAACAGCTGGGGATCTGGCCCCAACTCCAATCCTGCAGTCCAGTGCATGCTGGTGTTCACCAGCTGAAGCCAATGCAACTCTGAACAAATGCAAATCTCTACCTCTATGTGTTACTGACCACAGGATTTGAGCTATATTTTGCAACTGTATCACTACAATGAGCTCATAGACTCAGACTTTAAGGCCAGAAGGTACCCTTGTGATCATCTAGTCTGATGTTCTGCATATTGCAGGCCACAGAACTGACCCACCCACTTCTGTAATAGGCCCATAACCTCTGGCTCATTTAAAGACTTCAAGTTATAGACAATCTACCATTTATTCTAGTTAAAACTGGCTAGTGACTGTGCCCCATGCTGCAAAGGAAGATGAACCCACCCCCCTCCTGCCAAGGTCTCTGCTAATTTGCCCTGCCGGGAAATTCCATCCTAACCCCAACTTTGGGAGATCAATTAACCCTGAGCATGTGGGTGAGACCCACGAGCCAGACAACAGGGAAAGAATTCTTTGTAGTAACTCAGAGCCCTCCTCATCTAGTGTCCCATCTCTGACCATTGGAGATATTTGCTAATAGCAGTAGAGGATGGCCATATGCCATTGTAGGCAGTCCCATCATACCATCCCCCCCATAAACTTATTCAGCTCAGTGTTGAAGCCAGTTAGGTATTTTACCTTCACTGCTCCCCTTGGCAGGCTGTTCCAAAACTTCATGCCTTTGATGGTTAGAAGTCTTCTTCTAATTTCATGCCTAACCTTGTTGAAGGCCAGTTTATATTCATTTGTTCTTGTGCCAGCTTGGTCCTTAATTTAAATAAGTCCTCTGCCTTCCTGGAGCTCTTCGCTTTCTTTGCATGTGTGTTTAAACAAATGAATTTCTGGAACTCCTCAGTGATGGATGTCTCACCATGCACATGGGGATTTGCAGAGTTGTCAGAAAGAAGTGATTGACCTAGAGGCATGTTTCAGCCCTGAAGTGCAGTGGAACATGGAATTATACAACAGCTTTTCAGCAATTCTACTAGACCCTGTAAGTGGAATTCTGATCCCATTGAAATCAGTGGTAAAACTCTCCTGGACATTTGTAGTAGCTGGATTTCAACCTATAATTCTATGCTGCTGATGTAAATCCAAGCACACACAGAAGCACAGGCCTAATGTTGTTTGGTTGCCAGATCTCTAGCAGTTCATTTCAGTCTTTAACATAAGAACGGCCATGCTGGATTATACCAATGGTCCATCTAGCCCAGTACCCTGTCTTCCAACGGTGGCCAGTGCCAGGTGCCCCAGAGGGAATGAACAGAACAGGTAATCATCAACTGATCCATCCCCTGTCACTCATTCCCAACTTCTGGCAAACAGATGCTAGGGACAGCATCCCTGCCCATCCTGGCTAATAGCTATTGATGGACTTATCCTCCATGAATTTATCTAGTTCTTTTTTGAACCCTGGTACAGCCTTGGCCTTCACAACATCCCCTGGCAAGAAGTTCCACAGGTTGACTGGGCCTTCTGTGAAAAAATACTTGATTTTGTTTGTTTTAAATCTGCTGACTATTAATTTAATTTGGTGACCCCTAGTCTTGTGTTATGAGAAGGTGTAAATAACACTTCCTTCTTTATTTTCTCCATACCAGTCATGATTTTATAGACCTCTATCATAACCCCCCCATCAGTCGTCTCTTTTCCAAACTGAAAAGTCTCAGTCTTATTAATCTCTCTTCACACGGAAGCTGTCATAAATATAAAGGGAAGGGTAAACACCTTTAAAATCCCTTCTAGCCAATTTACAAATTGGAGATCTAAATTCAGGCGTCTAGAAGCACATTTGTAAATTAAATAAGTGGTCTGGTTTTCAAAGTCCTGAGCACCCAATAGCACCCACTGACTTCGATAGGAGCTGCTGGGTGCTTAGGTACTCTAACTAATCAGGCCATTTATTTAGGATCCAAAATTAGGCTACAATGAGATTTTGGAAGGACCTTAAGTGCACCCAAACTCATTGAAATGCTGGCATTAGGGGCCAGACTTTCAAAAGTCTGTCGCTCCCAGCAGCTCCCATTGTTCTGGGCCTACTGCTGGGTGCTGGCTGTGTTTGAAAGTCTGGCTCTAAAAGGACAGGGCCCAATCATGTTCCTGTTAAAGTCAATGGGAGTTGACAGTGTTCATCAGCTCATGGGGAAGGTTAGGGGCTTGTAAACTCAGGCCCAAAGCCCTCTCTGGAAGCCAGAAGCAGAATTAGGCTCAGGTGCTGCTAGCATAGCCAGGCAAAACATGCTAAAAAGTATTAGCTGACTACTGGATTCAAAACATTTTGTGAAATTTGTCAAATAATGTAAATCAAAGACTATGACTGTGAATTGTCTGTTAGCTTGGCACAGAATGTGAAGATCCCCAAACTATCACTGAATAAATGATTTAACCAATAACACTTGACCAGCTCTTATTGGTAACTTACAGTAATTGAGGGAAACCTGCCACAAAAGGAATGAAATTAAACTATTTCTCAAGTGGACCTTGGTATTTCATAATATTCCAACAATAATTAAAACGGTTTCCTCTACCATATTCTTGCTTATTTACCAATATGGGGTATATAATTGACTGTTGGAACCAATGCTGTGAAAATAAACAAGCAAAGTCCAGTATGTTTTTTTCTACATACTACAGAACTCCAAAATTCTTGTCATTCATAATTACTGTCACAGTTCAGGGCAAATGCACCTGTATTTACCCTCCGTGGTCCACCCAGGGCACCTACTCTAGGGTCCAGGTCCCTCAGCCGTCATCCCTCCTGCATTGCTCTCCCTCCTGGATGGCGTATCTCCAGGCTGCACAGTTCCCTTCATATGCTGTGATATCCCCAGCAAGCCAAACAGCCCAATGCCTCTGCTCTGCTTTCTCTTCAGAGGCTATCAATAGCATAATTCCCCACTGCAATAACTCACCACTCAGCTCTTTCTAAGCAAACACATTCATTCTTCAGGTGAAAGCATTACATAGAAAACATTAAAAACTATAAACAAACTTACACACATGCTAATCAATTTACCAGAGATCACCCCAAATCCAACAAGGCTCTGGCCAGTGAACAGTCCTTCAATCCCTATCCAAGGGGTTCTTCTGAGGTTGCAAGTTCATACCAGCTTTTGCTCAAAACCTATAAGACGGTGAAGTCCTTTCACCACTTCACAGGAAGGACTGCCTCTCCTACCCAGAACAGAAGGTCTTGTCCATTTGCTGGATCAGAAGGTAAACCCTGTTTCAATATTAATTCAGGCTATTTATACAAAAGTCCTTTCTTTGTCTGTTGGTCCCTGGAGAATCCAGTTTGAACCAGTATATATGAGCTTCTTCAGGTGGTGGTACTTCTCTGCATGTGTTATATCATGAGAGAATTTGCCTAATCATCCTCCCCACCCCACCCCACCGTTCTTGGTACCTGAAGGGCTGTGGTCACCTTTCCCCATGAAATTACATACAATCCTCAGCCCACAATGATACATAAACTTAATACAGTAAGATCTTCCAAAGATATTACAGGAAAATTGCTATATGTCACAATTATTAACTTACAGGAAAAATGATCTGACTGTTACTGCACAAAAAGAAAAGGAGTACTTGTGGCACCTTAGAGACTAACAAATTTATTAGAGCATAAGCTTTCGTGAGCTCACGAAAGCTTATGCTCTAATAAATTTGTTAGTCTCTAAAGTGCCACAAGTACTCCTTTTCTTTTTGCGAATACAGACTAACACGGCTGCTACTCTGAAACCTGTGTTACTGCACAGTGTCAGTAGAAACAAAATCTATAGCAGGCCAGAACCCAATGTGACTAACTTTCCAACTCACTTGGCCCTAGATACTATAGGATTCTCCAGAAGAACAGCAAATGTTTCTTCTCATCAACTTTCTTTAAAGCCTTTGTGGAATCACTGCAGCAAGCTGCGAGAATTGACTTGAAATGAAGAAAGCTCTTGTGCTCCTATTCCACAAAAAGCATAGACTGGTTTGTAATCATTGCAGTCCAGTCAGTTAGTTCAGAGGATGCCAGGAAAACTTGCCAAGCATACAAAATTCATCCATGAAGATATATAATCCAAAAACAACCTCAACTCTGCCGTGAGCTGCTCCTAACTAGAGATGTGTGGAGATAGGTAATTGAATTTTGATATTAAGAAAATTGGTTTCTTTCCAATTTTGACTGAAATCCAAAAGGATTGAAAGTCTCTGAAAAAGGAAATGGCCCCATAGGTCCAGGCTAGACTGAAAAAGGAGCTGGAAGCCTGCAAGGCCCAGCTGAGCCACATCCTTCAGAGCTTGGGAGCTGCAGCTCTCAAAGCATCCAGGTGAATGGCTGAGGAGGATGGGAGCCAGGCAGGCTGCCAAGGAGCAGGGCAAGCAAGCTGGCAGGAAACCAGGCAAGCTTCTGGTGGAAATCTGCATGGATCCTGTTGCAACTGTTGAAATCAAAGCATCTCCATGACACATTTTTATTTCAATGGATTGTCATTCTCCAATGGAAAAATGTTCCACTGGAGCATTTCTGACTAGCTTTCCTCCCTGCCTCACCCTGTGCAGCTCAAGCCCTCTTACATTCACTCACTCTACATCACATACCTTCCCAAGGTGTGCTAAAAACTACCCCCCACCCATCAGATCTGAGCCACAGATCATAAGGTTCCATCACCATGTCCCTGCAGCTCAGCATCTCCTCCAGCAGCCTTTTCCCTTGCACAGACCACCCCTCACCACCACCACCACCACCACCACCACCACCACCTCTCTCTCTCTCTCTCTCTCTCTCTCTCTCTCTCTCTTCTTGTCACCTTCACCAGGCAACACAGCCGCTGAGCACAGCGAGGTGAGTGTGACTTCACAGTAGCTGAGTTTGCACTTTATTCTCATAGCCCTGATGACATCACAGCACCTCTGCAAGCAGCTCCCCCACAGGAAACCGAGTGGGAAGCTCACACCCAACCCTTGCAGTTGGCAAGCAGCCATGTTTCCTGGAACCAAATGCTAATAAGCCCTGTGACACTGGCAAACCAGATACCAATTCATGCCAAGGCCTCCATGACTCACTTGAACACTGACAAACACATTGCTGGATTCAGTCTGGCTTACCTGTATGTTAGTATTGTTAAAACAGAACTTAGAATTATAAAACTGTGCTTAGTGTTTAGACTTTATTGAATGCTTGTAAATTGCCAAATGCATTAATCTCACTTATAGTATCTTTATCCCATGCCATAAGGTCATATTTTAGTGTTTGTAGGGTAAGCCTCTGAAACTGTAAATCACTGGGCAGAAGAGAAGCTTTAAATAGTGTAAAATACCAGTCTCTAAAAGTCAGTGTTACCACCTACCCAACAGAGAAGGCCCATCAACACCAGATGAACTGATGTAGAACATCTGAGGACAAAACATTTTGTTGATTGTTCTCCCCCTGCCCATGAAGATGAGACTCGTAAATGAATTCCTCCCATCAGCTGAACTGGCTATTCAGACAAGGGGAAAAGGGAATAAAAATCCCTGACAAGGAGAAACTGTGTCTCTGTGTTGGACTCTTGAGGGCAAGGTTTTCTAGGCATAAGCAAGAGATCCCTAGTGGGTTAGCGTGGGTTAATCTGAAGGGATATATAGAGCTTGTTTATTATAGAAGCTTCTATTACCCTTTGAAATTTAAGTTTCAAACTCATTTGTGTGTGTTTATCTGCTTTAACCTTATAAATAACTCTGTTAGGATTGGCTACAAGTGTTGTGTTTGGTGTGAGATCTAGGATGCAATTGACCTGGGGTAAATGATTGGTCCTTTGGGACTGGGAGTAACCTAACTATTGATGTGATCTATGGGGAGGGGTATCTATCACATAGGTAAGTTTAGCTCCATGGCAAGACAGATTGGAGTACCCAGAGGTACTATCTGTAACTCCATGTTTAGGCTGTTATAGTGCCTGAGGAGTTTACACTGGATAATTGGTTGGTGAAATCTAAATATAAAACTCACAACCAATTTGGTGTGTGCGCCCTGCTTCTTAAGAGTCTGCTCTGATTTTGGCTTCCTTGAGCCACTGCAGGGCAGCTTAACAAGCCCCTCTCCAGAAAAGTCAGTCTTTTCTCTTCTTCTTCCAGCTCCTCAAAGGAGCAGTGCTGAGCCTGAGGCCTGTAGCTTAGTAAAGTGTAAAACATACAAGGAACCCCAGTTGGTGTAGAGCTGTCTGCTTTGCAATCCACCCCCAGTACATGGTTGTGGCAGGGACAAAGGGGCTGCGGTGCTACTGCACTGTGGCTATTCAGAGCACGTGCTTTAGAGCAGCCCCAAAGCTGCTTTCAACCGCAGCAGGGCACCCTAATACCAGCTCCAAGAGCAAGGTGCCACAACCAGCATTTTTGTAGGCCCCTCCAGTTCTCAGCTGCACCCAGCATTTACTGAGTGCAGCTAAACATCTAGCTAGGATAGGCCTGATCTGCATTAGAGAGTTTTACTTGCAAAATTAATCTTTTGTCAGCACAGCCCGATGTGTGCACATATTGAATTTTGTAATCTTTTGGCAAAACCATCCACTCTTCCTGACATAGTTATTCTCCTTGTAGGAGCAATGTAAGCCACCTGCTGGTACAGTTCTGTTGGCATAACACCAATGTAGATGCACGTGTACCTATGCTGGTATAACCAGTCCTCCAGCTACAATCCCACAATGCAATATTCCCTTCACCAGTGATTTCTCTGGTAAAAGTTTTGCACTATGCTGCCCAGGGGTCAGAGTGACCAGAAGCGTGCTTCCTATTTAAATGACTAGGACTACATTAAGTTACCTGAGAGGGTGAATTCATTGTTAATTCACCAGAGAGTGTAATTTTCACAGTGCATTTTTGCTTTCCTTTCACTTATAGGAGGGGGATTTAATTCTCTACCTCAACTGTGCTGAGGAAATTGCACAGTGAATGCCTTTTCTGCATCCTAAACAAGAACAATCTGCTTTTCGGGATGGTTGCTGAAATATGTTTCAGATTTATAGGCTGATCTGTGACATTTATTTCAGTCTTAAATTGGCAGTCACCTACCAGTGAGGTGAAAGAAGTTTACTTCTGTAATAGATGCATCTCTTTCATTAGGTAGTTTTTCTTTTTCTGAACAAGAAATTGCTTGGCAGTATTTCTCAGGGGAAAGAGAAAGCATCCTCCTTGCATGAAGGCAAAAAAAGAAAAAGAAAAAGGTCTGTTATGTCAGAGTTTTTTACCACCCAAAAAACTGCACGGCCATAATTTATTGCAAGTGTGAACCATGCTATAAAAACAATTAAAAATAATAATTGCTCCACATTCAACTAGGAAAAATACTAGAGATCTTTAACCCAAAAGATTATTATTCTGTATGAGTTAAACCACTGCATCACACATTCATATTCCAGCCAAATATTAATTAGGAATCAGAATGGTTGTATGATGCTTTGCTCAGATACTGTACTCAGATACTGCTATGATGAGAATGGTATAAGGAATGATCATGCTAGAGGTGTTGATTTTGCCATTATTTCCATTTCTTTGAGAACAACCATCAATTTCCTGAAAATTGGAAAATGGTGAACATTTTTGGTAATTTTTTTTAATTATCATTGAAATTTTGAATTTTCAAAAATGTCATACAAGCTTTTTATGACACGTTCTAGGCTCAAAAGAAGCAAGTTGAAATTTTTTGAAATTTGCAATTTGAATGAAATTTTCATTCCAGTGTTGATGAAAAAAATTGTTGAAGCCTTCCACAAAAATGTTCATAAAAATGTTGCCCTACTGTTTGACTAGCTATAAAACATGTTATAGAATTTCTAAGTTCAAATTTTTGATAAAAACTTAGAGCAGAATACTTTTTTTGTGAATTTATTGTACAAAATGTACACCCAATTTTTGACAAATCTTTATTTCCGAATACAGTCATCACTTCAAACCAGTATGAGCCGCAGCTCTAAAACATTTGAAATGAAAGTGTCTTATACAAATTAGTTTAATAAAAATTGTGGGTTTCCCATTGTCTGCTTGAGATCAATGCAGCATTCATACATGGGGATTTATTGCATTTTTCACATTCCACTGGCCCTACACACTCTGAAAGCCTGATCCCCTGGCTGGGGCCTCTCCTTCTCTGTTAGGCATTATCTTTCTAGAAATGAGAAATTGAACTAAGTCTTCTCCAAGCTAGGCTTGTCAAGATAGCCACATGTGGGATCCTCAATATGCCTCTTGGTTTCTTCTCATGATGCTTTTCAAAGAAAGCTGCAAATGCTGTTCATCAGTTCCCCTTCAAGTTGCATGAATGCCCAGGGTTTATGTTGGAGACTATGGTCCCCTTCATGGAGGTAACTGATCCAGTCATGGCCTTCCACAGATGATTTTATTCTATCCACAAACTTGGGGGGTTGGTTACATGGTATCCAAAGTGGAGCCTGGTGGTTGCAGAAGACCTGTCTGGAGAGGGCCTAACTGGGTTGTTGGCTCCAAACACTCCTGAAGCATGAGGATGAAGTTCATGAGGGTACTCAGGGCGCAGGAGAATTTTTCCCGTCAGCCTTTAGTCATGCTGTCAGTCTCCTGCTATGGTCCAGAAATGGCAGACTTTACCTGAGAGGTGGTCACAAGTCTCATGGCATTGAACTGGCCTCTTCCTTGATGTTATCCTGAGGAGGCCTTCTATAGCCAAGGCATTGGTGGACTAGCGTGGGTCAAACTGAGTCACAGACAAGATCAAAGGGATCTTCTAAGGCACAGACTTCTTCAATTGCTTGGAGAAAGTCTCAGATGGATGGAGGTATGGGAGAAGCCACTTAGAAGGCACACCTAATGGGATGTGGGACACCTTCATGGCAACACATGAAGATAAGAGTAGATGAAGCAACCACCTGTAACAGGAAAGTGAGCCCTTGCACAGTGGAGAGGAATTTGAATACTTCAAGGGATTCTTAACCCTGATCTGACTTTGCATATTAACCAAAAGTAGGATACAGTGTGGCATCATTAAAAGAATTACTCTGTTCCTGCATTTCAATCACCCAAGCTGATTATAAAAATGTATGTTAATGCAATACTGGTAACATTAATGTTTATGGCTTTGACAGACCCATGTGTTAGCAAAATATTAATATTTCAGACATGAACACTTATAAAATACCATTTCTCCCAGAGCACATCATTCATTTATATAGTCAATGAATGGCACTAACCCAAAATACTAATAGAAACATTGTGTCATTGCCATAGAACTTGAAATTAACTTAGGTAACAACGTGGCCAAGCAAATCCCAAAGGAAAATGAAAACCATCTGCTCAGGTATTCAGATCAGCTGGAATATGATGGGGAGAAAAGATTTGACATGAAAGGATTTTCAAGCGTGGAACAATGGATACATAGTGTGATACGGCATGGCCAGCGGGCAGCAGGAGAATGTTAAAAGGGAGCCTTATTCCCTGTAGAGGGAGGAAAGTTTGCTATAAATTAATTAAAGCACCTGAAGCCAATTAGAGCACCTGAAGCCAGTCACATGATAACCTCCCCCCCCCCCCGCCGCCTCAATCAGAGAGGAGGAGGAGTTGAAGCAGAGTGGATTGGTGTTGGAGCAGACAGCAGTTTGGAGGGAAGCAGAGGAGAATTTGGAGAAGTGCTGTGGTGGGCTAAGAAGACCAAGACCCTAGGTAAAGGGATACCTGGTTTGTGCAGAGGGATGGCAGGAAGCCTCACAGGCTGAAGGGCAGGAGAGGGAAGTAGCCCAGGGGAAGGCGGGAAGTAGCCCTAGGGCCCCTGGGCTGGGACCCAGAGTAGAGGGCAGGCCCAGGTACCTCCCTCTCCACTCCCCTCCTCTAGGACACTAGTGGGGCAGTTAATACCCCAGTTCAGGGGCAAGAAGTGGTGCCCTGAACACCCCCTCCAAGAAGAGAAAGCGCGAGACCCATCATAGTAGTGCTGGCAATTTGCCACAATAGAAAAAGTGTTTTGTGTTAAATTCTGGAGAAAGTCAACTTCAAAGCTCTCGAATAAAATATTGCTGCACTTTCCACATAATCGACTAGCTTTTTTGTGGTGGCAAACTCCCAGAAAATATACCCTTCAGTATATCTCTCCCTTCTGTTTTTTATCCTCTGTTTGGAAGCCCTTTGGATGACTGATTCCACATTCATGTGGGGGAAAAAAACTTATTTAATGCACAGAAGAGCCCACTTTTTACTGACTGCAAGAAATATTAACATTCTTTGGCCTTTTATATTCCAGGCACCTTGAAGGACCTCTTTGTATAGCCCTACCTCTGTGAGAATAGCTGGCTCCCCTACAGCTGATCGTTAGGAGATCTCTTCATTTTTATATAGCTTTTGGTTTTTAATTTTTATAAAGGGGAATGGAAGAAATAGGGAAGTGTGATCAACAGAGATGAGATAATGCGTTTAACAGTAAGTAGTTTAAAACAATATTGATGAACTGATGGTGTTCATTCACACGCAGCTCCAACAAGAACAATTTAACTTGAGCATGAAACGGGAAAGTGTAAAACAGGAGAGAAAATATGTCCTGCCATCTACCCAAAGAGGTAGATGATAAGATACTGGTAATATGATAAGATGAGACAAGAGTTGGCAGCACCAACATTCAGCAGGAAAGATTGTGGAGCCATGTAAGCTATAGCCACATGGGTGTCAGAGTCAAGCTAGCTGCAGCTCTGTACAAATAGGACTGTGCTAAGTTCTCCCCTCAGCTATGGCCACGCTACCTCACTGATTCAAGCTGTATATAGCTGATGGCAGAACTTGGCCTTGTGTTTGCTAGTGTAGTTTTAGAATGGTTTCCTGACCAATGTGGACATAAAATGTTTTCCCCTTGATAACTGTGCTATAAATTACTGCCATAGGTAGCTATAGCATGACTATGTCAACCACGGTTCTAACACATTCTTTTCAGATAAGACTTCTATCCACATTCATCAGGGTAACCAAGATAGTATCTTATTAGTAACAGTAGTGTTTAAACGCTGGGGCAGAACTCAAGTCTGATCCCAGTGTGGCTAGGTCTTAAATATCTGGCCTAGAAGAGATGTTCTCAGCAGATACAGAACTGCTTGGTTTCCCCCCTGGCGACTTCAAGCTGAAAACACCCAGCTGGCTGAACTTTGGTGCTGCTTTTAGACACCATTGATCAATGAACCTAGAACATGAAGGCTAAGTACTCAGCTCAATGGTAGACGCTGGTATATAGTGCAGACCAAAAATAATACTAGGAAGACAGAGATACAACAGCGGAGCTGAGGTTCACCAAATCTAGCTCCAGTTTCTGGTTGTTTCACTGAAGCTGTCCTATGTCATTTTTAGTGTCTGTGTGTATTGGGGGTAAGGTAGAGCAGAGATGTCTACCTAATCTGTGTTTGTACAATGCCTACTACGATAGGTTCTTGGTCCATGTCTAGAGTTCCTAGGCACTCCCAGAATGCAAATCATCAGTCGTCATCTCTCCAGTGCCATGACTGCAATGTTTTTCACTATTTCCAGGAAGATAGTGAAATCAAGTGATCAAGGGAATTGCTTCCAGATCAAGAAGGGGGCTTTCCTTACACTAAATTCCTCCTCCCAAGCCCAGGAACATATCAGACTACTCATAGGCAGACTGGTATTGCCGTGCGCCCAATGTGTTATGGGATCTTCAGCAGACCATTTCAGCTTTTCTTGATCCATCAGTTAAGCACAACACTGACTGCTGCTTCTGGAAATAAAACTGCACAGACTTTAGTTTTAAAAGGCTGGTTGCTGAATAAGAATAATTGCCATGTTAACTACAGATAATGTGAGATAGCTGAGCTCTAGAGAAATCCCAAAGGTGTAATGATGCTGAAATCCATCAAGTATGAATCTGCAAGAAAACAAAGAGTACAAATCCTGCAAGTAGGTCTTGGAGAGAAAATTCATCAAGACATTGAGAAACAAGGCTTTGTTTCTTCTGTTCAGGCACTGCTGCACTTCTTTAATATCTCTGTGAATTGAACAGAGGCCCTGATTCAACAAATGTTTAACTGTATTTATATGTTTAAATGTAAGCACATGGCTAAATGTTTTGCTGAGTCAAACCCCTAGTTCTTACAGTGCACTTACTCCCCACCACCGGGTATCTGAGCTGGTGCCGGAGTTAAGGGCCATGATCCAATCTCCTTTTGGAATATTGATTCATAGAATCATAGAATCATAGAATATCAGGGTTGGAAGGGACCCCAGAAGGTCATCTAGTCCAACCCCCTGCTCAAAGCAGGACCAAGTCCCAGTTAAATCATCCTAGCCAGGGCTTTGTCAAGCCTGACCTTAAAAACCTCTAAGGAAGGAGATTCTACCACCTCCCTAGGTAACGCATTCCAGTGTTTCACCACCCTCTTAGTGAAAAAGTTTTTCCTAATATCCAATCTAAACCTCCCCCATTGCAACTTGAGACCATTACTCCTCGTTCTGTCATCTGCTACCATTGAGAACAGTCTAGAGCCATCCTCTTTGAAACCCCCTTTCAGGTAGTTGAAAGCAGCTATCAAATCCCCCCTCATTCTTCTCTTCTGCAGACTAAACAATCCCAGCTCCCTCAGCCTCTCCTCATAAGTCATGTGCTCTAGACCCCTAATCATTTTTGTTGCCCTTCGCTGTACTCTTTCCAATTTATCCACATCCTTCTTGTAGGGTGGGGCCCAAAACTGGACACAGTACTCCAGATGAGGCCTCACCAGTGTCGAATAGAGGGGAACGATCACGTCCCTCGATCTGCTCGCTATGCCCCTACTTATACATCCCAAAATGCCATTGGCCTTCTTGGCAACAAGGGCACACTGCTGACTCATATCCAGCTTCTCGTCCACTGTCACCCCTAGGTCCTTTTCCACAGAACTGCTGCCGAGCCATTCGGTCCCTAGTCTGTAGCGGTGCATTGGATTCTTCCATCCTAAGTGCAGGACCCTGCACTTATCCTTATTGAACCTCATTAGATTTCTTTTGGCCCAATCCTCCAATTTGTCTAGGTCCTTCTGTATCCTATCCCTCCCCTCCAGCGTATCTACCACTCCTCCCAGTTTAGTATCATCTGCAAATTTGCTGAGAGTGCAATCCACACCATCCTCCAGATCATTTATGAAGATATTGAACAAAACGGGCCCCAGGACCGACCCCTGGGGCACTCCACTTGACACCGGCTGCCAACTAGACATGGAGCCATTGATCACTACCCGTTGAGCCCGACAATCTAGCCAGCTTTCTACCCACCTTATAGTGCATTCATCCGGCCCATACTTCCTTAACTTGCTGACAAGAATGCTGTGGGAGACCGTGTCAAAAGCTTTGCTAAAGTCAAGAAACAATACATCCACTGCTTTCCCTTCATCCACAGAACCAGTAATCTCATCATAAAAGGTGATTAGATTAGTCAGGCATGACCTGTTGTAGGAAGCCCTTGTACAGCTGCACAGGCTGTTGGGAAGGTTCTAGCATGCAGTCCCTGTTTCCTGCATGTGCCATGTATGGTGTGTGTAATATCTAGAGTTAAATTCTGTGGGCCAGGGCCTCATCTGGTATAAATCTGTGTGGGCCCATTGAAGCCAGTGCAGGCATGCTGATTCACACCAGCTGAGAAGCTAGCCTGATCTCACCAATAGAATCTCCAGTCTGATTGTCAATGCTTGGATTAAGGTGAATTTTCTTTTTTATGTAATGATCTACACTATGCCGAATCAATCCACAGTGGCATAGACCCAGGCACTGGTCTGGCACTCTGCTAATTATAGCATTTCTGTCAGTCTAATAAATCATGTTAAAATAATTTCACTTCTCATTACAGTTTCCTCTTGTTTCTTTGAATCTACTTGTACAAAGCATTTAAAAACAAACAAAAACCAACCAACCAACCAACCAACCAAAAAAAAAACCTTTGGCCATATCAGTTTCTATTCCATTTAACCTGCCAGCTTCTTTATCTTCCCATTAGGTCAACACTTTCTATTTCTTGTTAAGGGGAGGGAGTCTATTTCTCCAACTTATTGTCATTTGCTTTTGGGAGGGAGGTAGTCCATATGGCTTCAGTTGAGTCAAATAACTAGAAGTCGTATCTTGTTGGCTGACTTTAGCAAGGACATGATTCTGATCATTTGTGCCACTAGCAGCAGGTAACTGCCCAGCCAGCACAAAAATGAGGTTATAAAAGATAACGCAGCAGTTTTGCTACGAATGAAGAAGACAGATATCCAAATTCTGCCCTCAGTCACACTTTTAGGATCCTCCTGAACTGAATGAGACTACAATGTAATGGAGAGGAGAATTTAGCCTGTTGTACAGGAAACAGAGCTCTTCGAAGGTTAAGAGTCTTCTGTGTTGCATACAAGAAGTGAACCAATTGGGACATCTAGGTTACTCCTTCCTCTGAGCTCCCCACCATGTCTGCAATCTTCTCTGTTTCTGGCAGTTCTTCGGAGCAGTGACTGTCTTCATGTTGTGCCTTGCATATTGTTGGTGATTAATTAATACATGATTGATAGTGATTACTCTTGAAGCCAGGTAAGCATCTTTAAGTAAAATCATCCATGTATTCTTATACCAAAACTATTGTTCAACAGTTTCATCCTCTGGGTGCTTTAGGAAGAAGAAAGTTGAAGGGAAAAGAACGGGAGCTTCTTCTCTGACTCATCTCTGGAGACCAGGACAAAACACTGACTGTTTTTGCAGTTCCTGGTTCTGGCTGGGAACACAAGTGCTGAAAAGCTGCAAGGAACCCTCATCTCATAATATTTCCAAGTCAATTTGCAGACCCAAGCTGTTTGAATAAGTTTTGGATAAGCACCCAAACCTTCATCTAATTCTTCCAGCTGAAATGAACCTCGACACTTCTTGAGGTTTGACCATGACTCGTTTTACATCTTCCTGTTGCCTGGAACAGGGTTACCAACTGCTACAAACTGTCAGACAGGAAATGAAAGATGATTGTCTTAAAATGGGTGGTAGCATTAGCCTTTGAAATAGTCAGATACCAGCTGTCTCTAAAGACAAATCACCAGCAGTGACTGAAAGGTTCAAGTTCCCGTACATGTGTCATTGTCGCTGACACTACTGGATGAGTCTGGCTGAAGAGGTTTCCCCACATTGCCCAGCCAATATACCTTCAAGAGGTATAATAACTCAGCTTCCATCCCCTTCCAGTCATTGGTTCCTCTGCTGAGAATGTTCATGAGATTGTCATATATCTGTGTCAGTTGTGGTGGCACGTGCGATGTGGAGACCTGCTTAATTGGAATTGGAATAGGACTAACATTCTCACTTCACATATAGTGGGCTATAAAATGCTCAGGATGTCGCAACAATTCCATTCACTACCAAGTTGGGCTGGACTGACACCAGCTACCTAGAGGTGAATGATTTTATGGGCATAATCCTGTATCACTTTAGT
The DNA here is from genome assembly GCF_009764565.3 of Dermochelys coriacea. Classification (NCBI taxonomy): domain Eukaryota; kingdom Metazoa; phylum Chordata; order Testudines; family Dermochelyidae; genus Dermochelys; species Dermochelys coriacea. Next base: position 3,984,241 of record NC_050071.1, on the reverse strand, counting down.
CCATGTGAGATTTTCCACCTTCTTCTAAGTATCAGGAACCATCCAGTTTCCAGGTTTCATGGACTGTATGGAGCTGTATTTTTTAAAACCGTGCTGTTCCCAAACACAAATCAATCCAAATGCCGGACTTCCAGACAAGAATGCCAGGACCTCAACACAGATACAATTAAAATCTATTTTATGTAGTATTTACTATGAACATCAATTTAGGTCTGCCACTCAATTCATTATTATTATTTCTTTTTGAAGAAGTATATTAAATGAGGATATACCAGGAAGAGAAATACCAGGGGGACATGATATTTCAGGATTTAAAAATACAGTTTACCTGATCAGGAATGTAGTCAATGAACCACAGAGATGAATGTATCATACAGTGCTCCCAAAATAGACTTAAAACTAAAGAGACAGAATTTCAAAAATGTTCAGCACCCACAATTTTAAGAGCTCAGTATCTCCCAGTAGCAGTAACTGGGTACTGGATACTTCATTCAGATACCTAAATGGGTGCTATTAGGTGATGAACTCTTTTGAAAATCTAAGTTCCCAAACACAGATCCACCTCCAGCAAAGCACTTAAGGTGGTAGGGCAAGACCAACTAAACTGGGCCAAAACCAAAGGGGTAACGTGAGCTCATGGGACTGTAAATTTCTACCCCACAATCCCAGTATGGATTGAGATCCAGGGGAACACTACCAGGGTAACTGCAGACCTCCCCTACTAGGTCTTAATTGGTAGGGATTTCCCTGGATTTGAGAACTTACTCCCCCCAGTAGAGCCAGGGGAGGGTAGCAACCCCCGGGCTAAGACGGAGGCACCTACAGATAGCCTCACCCCAATTTTTGCCAAATTTGCCCCAGAGCTATTTTCATCCCCTGGGAAACCCCAAAAGTCTAGGTGGGAAAAGAGGGCAGATAAAAGGCTAAGGACCAGGATTCTAGCAAAGAACCAGAAAGCCTCCCTTGTTGCTAAGTGAACCCGTTCAGGAGGCCAGGAGACAATTCAAGCCAGTGAGGACTCGGAGGCGGTTCCTAGCCCAAGTACAGGCAACCCAAGGGGCAGAGTAGAAATAGATCCCATGGAGTTAGGTCAGATCAGTACCGCACGTGAGAATTTCAGGCAGCACCAAGCCAATGACCCGCTATATGGGAATGTGAGGGAGGAGATAGTGGAAGTAAATGGCATATCCATGGAAGGAAAGACTAAAGGCCCAAGGCCGTATTATGTGATCAAACGTGATCTGTTGTACCGAATAGTTCAAATACGAGAGGAAGAAGTAGAGCAGTTCTTAGTCCCACGGAAACACACAAGGGCAGTACTAGAGTTAGCTCACAGTCATTTATTTGGGGGACATCTAGGAGAAGACAAAACACTTGATAGAGTCCTAAGAAGATTTTATTGGCCAGGAATACGTGCGGAGGTCCAACGCTATTGTACCTCCTGTCCAGAATGCCAGTTGCATAGCCCCCAACCTCACTTGCGGGCCCCATTAGTACCTTTGCCTATTATTGAAGTCCCTTTTGAAAGGATAGCCATGGACTTAGTGGGCCCACTGGAAAGATCAGCACGGGGCCACCAAAACGTATTAGTCATCCTTGACTATGCCACATGGTATCCAGAAGCCATTCCTTTATGAAACCCCACATCCAAGGCAATAGCAAAAGAACGACTGCAGGTTTTTGCCAGAGTGGGCATCCCTAAAGAGATTCTGACTGACCAAGAAACCCCTTTCATGTCAAAATTAATGTACCCTGCTCTGCAACCATGCCATATGGACCTCAGTCTACCATCCTCAAACAGACGGCCTGGTCGAGCGGTTTAACCGCACCCTTAAAGGTATGATCCGGAAGGTGGTAGCACAGAAAAGACTGGATACCCTTCTACCATACCTAATGTTTGCAATACGGGAAGTCCCCCAGGCTTCCACCAGTTTCTCTCCCTTTGAGCTACTATATGGATGCCACCCATGTGGAATATTAGATATTGCCAAGGAAGTTTGGGAAGAACAACCCAACCCATGTTTGAGCATGTGACACAGATGAGAGAGTGAATAGCTTGACTAACCCCTATAGTATGAGAACATTTGGAAAAAGCACAAGAGACCCAGCAGACATATTACAACTGCCGGGCGAAAGTACGGAGATCTCAGCCAGGAGAACGGGTGATGGTGCTAGTGCCAACAGCGGAAAGCAAACTCCTAGCCAGCTGGCATAGGCTGTATGAGATAGTGGAAGCCATTGGGAAAGTGGGCAATAAGGTCAGATAACCAGACCGCCAAAGACCAGAGCAGATCTAACACATAAACTTACTGAAGCCCTGGCATGACCGAGAGATGTGCCAGGTCATTCGGAGAGCTCCACCTCAGACAGACGACCCACAGGGGCAGGTGAGGATATTCCCTGAGTTAGCCCCAGAAAAACAAACAGAGGTCATTGATATGATCCAATGGAACCAAGATGTGTTCTGTACATAGCCAGGCCATACGACACTGGTCCAACATCATATCGTCACCAGGCCTGGAATAAGGCTGACAATAAGAATGTATTGGATACTGGAAGCTAAAAGAGAGGAAATTAGGACAGAAATGAAGAAGATGTTCTTGATGATGAATTTGGGGTTATTGAAGAATCCCACACACAGTGGTCCAGCCCTATTGTCCTAGTACCCAAGCCTGAGGTTTTGCAACGACTTCTGGAAGTTGAATGAAGTATCCCAATTCGATGCCTATCTGATACCACATGTCGATGAGCTAGTTGATCAGTTAGGCAAGGCCCAATACCTAACCACTCTGGACCTGACCAAAGGATATTGGCAAATTCCCCTGGCCAAGAACGCCAAGGAGAAGATTGCTTTCTCTACACCTGATGGCCTGTTCCAATACACTGTTCTCCCTTTCGGACTCCATGGGGCCCCTGCAACATTCCAATGACTTATGGTTAAATTGCTGCAACCGCATGCCAGGTATGCCGCCGCCTATTTAGATAATAATAGTCATCCATAGCCCTGACTGGGAAATGCACTTAGGGAAAGTAGAAGCAGTACTAGACGCCCTGCGGAAGGCCGGCCTCACTGCCAACCTTCTCAAGTGTGTGATAGGACTAGCTGAGGCCAGATACCTCAGGTACGTAGTAGGCTTGGTAAAACCCCAATGGAACAAAGTGGAGGCAATACAAGATTGGCCTCGGCCAGTCCGTAAAAAGCAGGTAGGAGCATTTCTGGGTTAGTAGGGTACTGTCGGAGTTTCATCCCTCATTTTGCCACAAGAGCAGGGCCATTGACGGACCTGATAAACACTCGGGGCCCTGAGATAGTAAAGTGATCTGATGCAGCAGAAGGAGCATTCGCAGATTTAAAGACAGCCCTTTGCTGCGATCCAGTATTCATAGCCCCAGACTTCAAGAAAGAATTCATCCTACAAACAGATGCCTCAGAGGTAGGGCTAGGAGCTGTCCTTTCACAGATGGTAGGGGAGGAGGAACACCCAATCCTGTACCTCAGCCAGAAGCTTCTCCTCAGGGAACAAAAGTACGCCATCATTGAAAAGGAATGTCTGGCGATAAAATGGGCCATGGAAACTCTCCGCTACTACCTACTGAGGTGGTGATTTACCCTGGTGACAGATCACACCCCACTCCAGTGGATGCACAGAAACAAGGAGAAGAACGCAAGAGTGACTAGATGGCTCCTATCTCTGCAACCCTTCCATTTCCGAGTACAGCAGACAGCTGGAAGCCAACAAGGCAATGCAGATGGCTTGTTATGAAAGCATTGCCTCTCATCCCAAGTAGCCCAACCCCATGGTGTTGAGCAGCGGGGGAGGATATGTGATACAGCATGGCCAGAAGGCAGCAGAAGAGTGATATAGGAGAGATATGTAAGCCCCAGGATGAAGAGAAGACTTATTCCCTGTAGAGGGAAGAAAGGTTGCTTTAGATTAATTAAAAGCACCTGAAGCCAATTAGAGCACCTGAAGCCAGTCATCTGATAAAAACCCCCTGCTTCAATCAGCCAGGGAAAGGTGTTGGAGCAGAGTGGTTTGGTGTTGGAGCAGAGAGCAGTTTGGAGGAGTTGAAGCAAAGGAGAGTTTGGAGAAGTGCCATGGATGGCTAGAAGACCAAGACCCTTGTGCAGAGAGAGGGCAGGAAGCCCCACAAGCTGAAGAGCAGGAGAGGGAAGTAGCCCAGGGAAAGGAAGCACTAGTTCAAGTGGTTTGCCACTATCCCTAGGGCCCCGGGCTGGGACCTGGGTCCCTCCCTCTCCACCACCGTTCTCTGGGTTACTAGTGGGACAGTAGATACCCTACTTCAGGGGCAGGAAACAGCATACAACAGTAGCCTTCTACTGATGCGATGGTATAATAATATAAAGTTCTAGCTCAACCACAAGATATGGACTGGATGCAGGAATCACTGGGCACAATTCTATGGCCTCTGTTACTCAGGAAGGAGATAGGATGGTCCAGTGGTTAGGGTGCAGGTCTGTGACTCAGGAATCCTGAGCTCAATTTCCTGCTGTGCCTCAGACTTTCTGTGTGACCTTGTGCAAGTCACTTAACTTTTCTGTGCCTCAGTTCCAGAGCCATAAGGTGGGGATAATAGCACTTCCCCAGCTCACAGCAATGTTGTGAGGATAAACACATAGAAGACTATGAGGTGTTTCGAGACTATGGTAATGGGACTATATATGTACCTAAGAGAGCAAGACAGACAGACTATGTGACCATAATGATTTCTTCTAGATTCAAAAACCTATGAAACACCATCAATATGGGATTCCTAAATCAATCCACTGAATGCTGCCCACAATAATGCTTTGAATCAAGCACAAGTTGGCACAGACTCATCCAGCTGTAGTTACATCAAACCCTTCTGCTAATAACAGTGCAAGTGTTGAGAGCTCACTCAGTGGTATTTTACATAACTTGCCTTTAGGTTGAAATGACTACTCTTGCCAGCCCAGTGTTGGATGGTGACTAAAATATCTTTGCCTTGGGTGATTTGATTCCCTATAATGGTACAGTGGGTGGCACATTCTCCAAAATAAAACATAAAGAAAGTGCCTTGCAGCTTATGTATTCACTGCTATTATTGTTAAGAATGGGGTTGCAATGCCAGCACATAATCACGTGTACTGTTTGGGCTGATTCCATATCTCTAATTTAGTAGATGTACATTACAGCAGATGTCAACACAGATGTGTGTCATTTTCAAGTCCTGATGCTGGAATGGTGGCACATTATCAGTAAATTAGGAGTGGCTGTTAAAGCTGAGAGCTGGGGTCACTGGGTTGATATTTTAAAAATCTCCTTCTTGGGTCAGATTTTAAGCTGAGAACAGGCCAACACAAATCTGGAAAATGTAGGAAATGGTCAAATGTGTGCACTTTATTATTAGTATGATAGAAGAAATATATAGAAAGAAGTATATAGACAGTAAGCTATTGTCTGCAGTAATAACAGGTTCTTGTTAGGTATTCAGTGAACATACTGTTCCAAGATTTCCTGTGGAAACAAATATGCTCAAGTTGTTTTTTCTAGCACTGTGTACAAATATTGAGTAGTTATGAGTGCCCAAATGACATGTGTCTTTAATCACTACAAGATTATTAATGCTTATTATGACAACTTAATAATGTTCTGAAATGATTGATCCAATTACCTTTCTCTGGGGGTGATAAATGAAGGCTTCTTCAAAAACATGTGTACTAGAATGGCATAGGATGGGATGTCTTTGGAGTCTGATGGACTCTCCTAATGACTTCATCTTTTAAAACTGTCATTTGATTTTCTACTACACCATCTCATTTAGACAAAAGGGTCGTAAAGTGGATGTAATAATATGCAGTCAACTAGCACAGATTAACAAAGTTTGTCCCATAGCCAGATGCCCTGGTTTGAGAACACTTTGTCCTCAGCTCTCACAAATTCATCCTTGGCTTGGTGATCTGGATTGCCCCAGGGGAGTGCAGCTGTTATAGAAATTCATAGATTGAAATTTGGTCTTTGATGTAGTTGGGGTTTGATCCATTGATCACTTTGACATCTGAAATCTTATCCCTCCCATAGAGGGGAAGACAAGCCTGTGAAACCCCTCAGAGCCCAGGGATGAAGGAGATTCAAACCCAGAGAGCACACATAGTCATATTTTGAACATTTGCACAATCTACTCTTAACAATGCCTCATATGGGAGGAATTTATTTATTCTGTGGGCAGAGCTTGGCCTGTGGGCAGAGTCTGGGCGACTGCTACTGCTTTTTCTTTTCCAGTTGGAACCCTGCCTGAGTCCATTGCAGGACTGATACTAGGATCTCATTGTTGTCCTAAACCACAATGGAAATATACATATAACATACTTCAGCTAATTACAAGAAGTGCAACCGGTTAGGTTTTATTTCTTCCTTTCTTATTTTGCTTAAGGTTTCCTAAAGACATTTAAACTAAAAAAAAAAAGAACCTGAAATCTTCTAAACACAATTCAGTTCATCACTGAAATTTTGGTTTGATCTAAGCTGGATTCTAGAAGAGCAAAACATCCAGTAGGAGAGTCCATAAAATGGCTAAATGTTTGCTCATTCATGTATGGCAATGTAGGCATATGTCTGATTCCAAACCAAAGATGATTAGTTAATTTAAATAACTTTCAGGGACAGCCTTTCACAAGATTAGTAAATAAGATGTTTTTAAAACTTATTTTTATAGTTTTTATATAAAATATAAACATTGTAAACAAAATATAAATATATAAAACAAAACATGTAAATACATGCACAATATGGAAATAGCATATAAATAACAAAATTCAACATTCATTATTTGCAAAAACTAGACCAAAAAAAAAACCCCTCCCCCAAACAAACAGACAAAAATACCCACCTGAACCCATAGAGGTCATGCAGGGCATCAAAGTGACTAACTAGATAAATAAGTGATAACATATCCTTTCAGTACTGGGGACTAATATATACTAAACTGCAAAAGTGTGCAATAGTTTCATGTGCGACCAAACATCCTCATATTTTTCCAAGCATTTCTATTAGACAGAATAATTTTTTTCCATTAATGCAATAGTAGAGAGCTCACCACGCTGGTCTGTGTATGAGGGAGGAATTGCAGATTTCCACCTTTTCAAAATATCTCTTCTGACCACTAAAATAATTACGGCAATCCATTCTTACTGTTAACTGGTAATAGCAACTCATCCAGCAACCCTACAATACATGAGTTTGGAGAAGGAAAGAAAGTGACAAAGTGTTTGAGAGAACACTGGATATGGTGTACCAGAACACATGCATTTTTGGGCGGGTATAGAGGATGTGTAAAAGGTTGGTATGTAGCTACTTGCATCTCAAACATTCACAGTGTGTTGCAAATCTTGCCATTAACAAATGTTCTGGAGTCCAGTAGCACCTGTTTAATATCTTGTTCTGGAAGAATCACAAGGATAAAGCATTTGAGGTGTCTTTCCCATGAAGCCAGATTCCTCACAGGTTTCTGTTAGCTTTACTATTGCAAGTTCTTTTCCCTATTTTTCTTTGTGACTGAGACTGAGAGGGTAATGCGAAGCATTAAGCCACCAATAATTGTAATTCTTGCAAAGTGACTTTTGTTTCCATATTTCTTAACATGTTCTTCTAGAGGCGAGAGAACTGAAACAGATCAATTGTCCCCTATCCTTGCATGAATCCTTGAGCCCAGCAGCTGAAAGAAGAAACTGTGAGAGAGCAGTAGCTGATATTTGTTACACATGTAATTGATGGAGGTCACTCTATCATCTTGTATTACATCTTTAAGTTTTGTGAATCCTTTCTCTATCCAAATTGTCCTTGGCCTTGATCCTGAAGCACGGGTTATCCCACAGTGGTACGAGAAGATAATTAGTAAGACTGAATGCTGTAAGCATCGTAACGCATTACAGGATGTCCCATGTAGATACAAAGGCTAGATTTTTATTTAAGGGAGTGGGTAGCCTTTTAAGGTATATAAAAGAAGAGGGGGAATGAAATGGCACAGCTAAGTTTTTTTCTATCTCAAACCACGCCGGTGTGTATACAGATCCACCGGAGGGGAACCAGCTTACAGCTTTTTCATTGTTCTTAAGATCCAAGGGTTTGGGTCTCTGTTCCCTTATGCAAATTGATGAGGATTTTTTATCAAGCTTTCCCCAGGAAAGGGGGTGTAGGGCTTGGGGGGATATTTGGGGGAAGACATCTCCAAATGGGCTCTTTCCCTGTTCTTTGTTTAACGTGTTTGGTGGTGGCAGCATAGGGTTCAAGGACAAGGCAAAGTTTGTACCTTGAGGAAGTTTTTAACCTCTGTAAGAATAAGCTTAGGGGGTCTTTCATGCAGGTCCCCACATCTGTACCCTAGAGTTCAGAGTGGGGAAGTGGTATTCTATCTGCTACCCAAGATCCATAAACTTGGAAATCCTGGACACCCCATCATCTCAGGCATTGGCACTCTGACAGCAGGATTGTCAGGGTATGTAGACTCCCTCCTCAGGCCCTATGCTACTAGCACTCCCAGCTATCTTCGAGACACCACTGACTTCCTGAGGAAACTACAATCCATCGGTGATCTTCCTGAAAACACCATCCTAGCCACTATGGATGTAGAAGCCCTCTACAACGACATACCACACAAAGATGGACTACAAGCCGTCAGGAACAGTATCCCCAATAATGTCACAGCAAATCTGGTGGCTGAACTTTGTGACTTTGTCCTCACCCATAACTATTTCACATTTGGGGACAATGTATACCTTCAAATCAGCGGCATTGCTATGGGTACCCGCATGGCCCCACAGTATGCCAACATTTTTATGGCTGACTTACAACAACGCTTCCTCAGCTCTCATCCCCTAATGCCCCTACTCTACTTGCACTACATTGATGAAATCGTCATCATCTGGACCCATAGAAAAGAAGCTCTTGAGGAATTCCACCATGATTTCAATAATTTCCATCCCACCATCAACCTCAGCCTGGACCAGTCCACACAAGAGATCCACTTCCTGGACACTACGGTGCTAATAAGCGACGATCACATAAACACCACCCTATACCAGAAACCTACTGACTGCTATACTTACCTACATGCCTCCAGCTTTCATCCAGACCACATCACATGATCCATTGTCTACAGCCAAGCTCTATGATACAACCGCATTTGCTCCAACCCCTCAGACAGAGACAAACACCTACAAGATCTCTATCAAGCATTCTTACAACTACAGTACCCACCAGCTGAAGTGAAGAAACAGATTGACAGAGCCAGAAGAGTACCCAGAAGTCACCTACTACAGGACAGGCCCAACAAAGAAAATAACAGAACGCCACTAGCCATCACCTTCAGCCCCCAACTAAAACCTCTCCAACGCATCATCAAGGATCTACAACCTATCCTGACGGACGAGCCATCGCTCTCTCAGATCTTGGGAGACAGACCAGTCCTTGCTTACAGACAGCCCCCCAATCTGAAGCAAATACTCACCAGCAACCACACACCACACAACAGAACCACTAACCCAGGAACCTATCCTTGCAACACAGCCCATTGCCAACAGTGTCCACATATCTATTCAGGGGACACTATCATAGGGCCTAATCACATCAGCTGCACTATCAGAGTCTCGTTCACCTGCGAATCTACCAATGTAATATATGCCATCATGTGTCAGCAACGCCCCTCTGCCATGTACATTGGCCAAACTGGACAGTCTCTACATAAAAGAATGAATGGACACAAATCAGACGTCAAGAATTATAACATTCAAAAACCAGTCGGAGAACACTTCAATGTCTCCCGTCACTCGATTACAGACCTAAAAGTGGCAATTTTTCAACAAAAAAAATTCAGAAAAAGACTTCAATGAGAGACTGCTGAATTGGAATTAATTTGCAAACTGGATACAATTAATTTAGGCTTGAATAAAGACTGGGAATGGATGTATCATTACACAAAGTAAAACTATTTCCCCTTGTTTATTTCCCCTCCTACTGTTCTTGTAAAGTGCTGGAAATGGCCCATCATGATTATCACTACAAAAGGTTCCCCCTGCTCTCCTGCTGGTAATAGCTCACCTTTCCTGATCACTCTTGTTAGAGTCTGTATGGTAACACCCATTGTTTCATGTTCTCTGTGTGTATAAAATCTCCCCACTATATTTTCCACTCAATGCATCCGATGAAGTGAGCTGTAGTTCATGAAAGCTTATGCTCTAATAAATGTGTTAGTCTCTAAGGTGCCACAAGTACTCCTTTTCTTTTTACAGATACAGACTAACAGGGCTGCTACTCTGAAAGCTTACACTAGGATGCATTTGGAATGCTATATAATATAGATAAAAATCTGGCAACCCCATGCCTCCAGTTGCCCAGGAGTTTTTAAGAGGAAATTTGTGTGGCCAGCAAGCCTGCTTTTTATCCCATATAAATTGCATGATAAGCCTGTTTATTAGAGCAAAGAGTGAGGGACACAGCTGGAAAGGCAAAAGGCTAATGATATAAGTCATCCGTGGACAGATATTCATGTTGGCTATTTCTATTCTCCCAGTAAAGATGGAAGGAGGAGATGTCACCTCTCTACATCCTTGGAAATTTCTTTTAATAAATAGTCCATATTTATAGAAACAATTTTGGGGAAGATTTGGAGAATTTTTACCACCTACATTTGTTATTTCCTTGCATATTTGAAAATGCTGAAACTGATAAGGCTCTGGTCCTTTGAATATATCCATTGCTTGTGATTTAATCCAGTTAATACAAAAAACAGAGATCTTTCAAAAAATATCCATTCAGTTTATAAATGATGGGATCGATGAGGATGGCGACTTCAACCATACAAAAATGTCATCAGCATATAGACTCATTTTGTTGAGAGTCACACCTTCGATGGCTGAGTGCAGGCTTATGTGCATTGCCAGTGGCTTAAGAGAGAGATTAAAAAGGAGTGATGGGAGACAACCTTATGTCCTTTCTTTTCTAGTTGAAATGTGGGAGAAATAATTCTCTTAGTTGACAGTCAGACAAGGGGAGACTTGTATAATATGCTGACCCAATTCAAGAAAATTGGTCCAAATCCAATTGTTTTAGGACAGTCATTAAATAAGGCCATTCAACCCTATTGAAAGCTTTCTCTACATCTATTGATAAGGCTATGAAAGGAACATCTGACATATGAGCTTGCCAGATCAAGTAGGCGATTTTTCTTGTAATTATCAGCAGCCAGTCCTCCTTTAATGAAGCCAACCTGATCTGCATATATCATTGATGTTCAGTCATGTCACTAATTTTTTTGAAATTATTTTGCAATCTGTGTTCAATGAGGACATGGGCTGGAAGTTGCCACAATTGCAACCATCTTTGTTCTTCTTTAAAATTTAAAGTAATTAAGGCCATTCTCATGTCCCACAACACAGTTCCTTTTTGGAATGTGTCAGTGAAGACCTTTGAAAGCATGGAAGATAGCTGATTACAAAATGTTTTGTAGAAATCTGCCAGAAAGCCATCCATCCCAGGGGCCTTGCCGGAATTCATAATTTTTTATAGCCTGTTTAATCTCTTGTGTTGTGAAAGCTTTGTCCATATACAACACTTGTTCAGAAGTTAGGGTATTAAAAGGTAGGTCTTCAGTGAAATGATCAAAATTATTAGAGTCAAGTTGGTTGTCTTATATAAAGATTGACAGAATTGCTTAAACTGATTATTTATATCTATTGGTTCAAAGATGGCATGCCTGTCTGCTTGTAATAAGGAAGAAATATTGTTATTGGCTAGCTCCATCTTAATTCTTCTGGCAAGTAGCTTACCTGCTTTATCTCCCCATTCTTAATATCTTCAATTTGACTTGGCTGGATAAGCATTCATTATATTTATATTTAGTGTTGAGTAGAAAACATAGGAGGTTTTTATTATTTAGGTCAATTTTCTGTGTTCCCTGCAACTCATCTATTTCCTTGCCCAGAGAATCTAGTAATTTGAAACTTTCTCTCTTCTTTTGGGGGGCATATTTTTTGCATTCACCCCTTCTCATAAAAATAAAGGGAAGGGTAACCACCTTTCTGTACACAGTGCTATAAAATCCCTCCTGACCAGAGGCAAAACCCTTTCACCTGTAAAGGGTTAAGAAGCTAACATAACCTCGCTGGCACCTGACCAAAATGACCAATGAGGAGACAAGATACTTTCAAAGTTGGAGGGGGGGAAAAAAGGGTCGGTCTGTCTATGTGATGCTTTTGCCAGAAACAGATCAGGAATGCAGTCTCAGAAACTCTGTTAAGATAGTAAGTAATCTAGCTAGAAATGTGTTAGATTTCCTTTTGTTAAATGGCTGGTAAAATAAGCTGCACTGAATGGAATGTATATTCCTGTTTTTGTGGCTTTTTGTAACTTAAGGTTTTGTCTAGAGGGATTCTCTATGTTTTGAATCTGATTATTCAGATTTACCATCCTGATTTTACAGAGGTGAGTCTTTTACCTTTTCTTTAATTAAAATTCTTCTTTTAAGAACCTGATTGATTTTTCGTTGTTCTTAAGATCCAAGGGTTTGGGTCTGTCTTCACCTATGCAAATTGGTGAGGATTTTTATCAAGCCTTCTCTCAGAAAGGGGGTATAGGGTTTGGGGGGATATTTTGGGGGAAAATGTCTCCAAGTGGGCTCTTTCTCTGTTCTTTGTTTAACACGCTTGGTGGTGGCAGCATGGGGTTCAAGGACAAGACAAAGCTTGTACCTTGGGGAAGTTTTTAACCTAAAATGGTAAGAAGCAGCTTAGGGGGTCTTTCATGCAGGTCCCGACATCTGTACCCTAGAGTTCAGAGTGGGGAAGGAACCTTGACATGGTGGCAGAGCGGTGGGATCATTTTGAGATTTTTTTTTAGATCATTTTGAGATCATTTTGAACCAGAAGCACAGCAGGATTTTAAAGGATTTTGTAAAAGAGGATTGCAGCTGTAAATTCTGTGTCTCTACCTGGGGGACAGAGCAGCAGGCATAACAAAAGGATTCTCCTTTTTTGAGCTAGAGTTTTCTCTACATAAAGGGAGGGTAGTTAACCTCCTGCAGGGAAATTCACAAGTTTTTTACAGACTTGAAGAGCTTGGTTGTTTTTTTTTTTTAAGCTGAGAGCAGCTAGAGCAGCTACAGCCAAGTTGCTGGTCCAGTACAAGGGCTGGTCAGGAACGTGGACTTTTGCAGTCTATGTTAATGATCCCATTCCCATGTTGTTGGGAGAAGACTTGGCCAATCATGTGAAGCTAGCCAAGAGGGTGGGAATGTCACCCGCAGCCAGGCTAAGCAAGCTGTCACACCTAGCTCTGTTCTGGCAACTTCTACCAGGACCTGGTCAGAGGTGATGGAACTGGACCCTATGCCAATGTCTCCAACAGCAGTAGTGGATCCAGTCCCAGAGACCCAGACAGAGCCAGTCTCAGAACCGGAACCGGCAGAATAACCAGCACCAGACCCATGGCCAGCACTGAATCCAGTACTTGCAACCGCAACACAAGAGGGCACCTCTGAGCCTGAACTGGCAGCAGGAGCAGATGACCCTACACAAGAGGCTCAGCCAGAGCCTGAAATACCCCATAGTGCACCAGCGGAGAGTGCTTCACCATCCACGGAAACAGCCCCATCACCTGCATCGTTTCCAGAGGGACCAAGCATAGATCCACAGTCCAATGAGGAACTGATGTCTCCAGCATCCAGAGAAAAGTTCCAGACTGAACAGGAAGCAGATGAAAGTCTCCAGAGAGCTTGGATGGTGACACGGAGCAACCCACCACCTCTCAGATCTTCTAATCGATCCAGGTATATTGTAAGAAGAGGAATTTTATACAGGGAAACTCTTTCTGGTGGACATCAGAAAGACTGGCATCCTCAGAGCCAGTTGGTAGTTCCAACTAAGTACCAGGTAAAGCTATTAAGCCTAGCCCACGATCATCCTAGTGGCCATGCTGGGGAGAACAGAACCAAAGACCATTTGGGAAAGTCATTCCACTGAGAGGAAATGGGCAAAGATGTTTCCACCTTTCTCTGGTCTTGTGAGGTTTGCCAAAGAGTGGGAAAATCCCAAAGCCCCTCTACAGCTGCTCCCCATCATTGAGGTTCCATTTCAGCGAGTAGCTATGGATATTCTGGGTTCTATTCTGAAAAAGACACCCAGAGGAAAGCTGTACATACTGACATTCATGGATTTTGCCACCCGATGCCCGGAAGCAGTAGCTCTAAGCAACACTAGGGCTAAAAGTGTGTGTCAGGCACTAACGGACATTTTTGCAATGGTAGGTTGGCCCTCCGACATCCTCACAGATGCAGGAACTAATTTCCTGGCAGGAACTGTGTAAAGCCTTTGGGAAGCTCATGAGGTGAATCATTTGGTTGCCACCCCTTACCATCATGAAACAAATGGCCTGGTGGAGAAGTTTAATGGAACTCTGGGGGGCCATGATACATAAATTCATAAAAGAACACTCCAATGATTGGGACCTAGTGTTGAAGCAGTTGCTCTTTGCCTTCAGAGCTGTACCACATCCCAGTTTAGGGTTTTCACCATTTGAACTTGTATATGGCTGTGAGGTTAATGGGCCATTACAGTTGGTGAAGCAGCAATGGGAGGGGTTTACACCTTCTGCAGGAACTAACATTCTGGACTTTGTAAACAACCTACAAAACACCCTCCGAACCTCTTTAGCCCTTGCTAAAGAAAACCTACAGGATGCTCAAAAAGAGCAAAAAGCCTGGTATGATAAACATGCCAGAGAGTGGTCCTTCAATGTAGGGGACCATGTCATGGTCTTAAAGGCACTCCAGGCCCATAAAATGGAAGCGTCGTGGGAAGGGCCATTGACAGTGCAAGAGCGCTTGGGAGCTGTTAATTATCTCATAGCATTTCCCACCTCCATCCAAAAGCCTAAGGTGTACCATATTAATTCTCTAAAGCCCTTTTATTCCAGAGAATTAAAGGTTTGTCAGTTTACAGCCCAGGGAGGAGATGACGCTTAGTTACTTGAAGGTGTCTACTATGAAGGGAAAAGTGCTGGTGGTGTGGAAAAGGTAAACCTCACCCTGACCCTTGGGCGTATGCAGCGACAGCAGATCAAGGAGTTGTGCACTAGCTACGTGCCGACGTTCTCAGCCACCCCAGGACTGACTGAACGGGCATACCACTCCATTGATACAGGTAATGCTCACCCAATTAGATCCCAACCTTACCGGGTGTCTCCTCAAACTAAAACTGCTGTTGAACGGGAGATTCAGGATATGCTACAGATGGGGATGATCTGCCCCTCTGGCAGTGCATGGGCATCTCCAGTGGTTCTAGTTCCCAAACCAGATGGGGAGATACATTTTTGCATGGACTACCGTAATCTAAATGCTGTAACTCGCCCAGACAACTATCCAATGCCATGCACAGATGAACTATTGGAGAAACTGGGACGGGCCCAGTTCATCTCTACCTTGGACTTAACCAAGGGGTACTGGCAGGTACCACTAGATAAATCCACCAAGGAAAGGTCTGCCTTCACCACACGTCGGGCTATATGAATTTTGTGTGCTCCCTTTCAAGCTGCGGAATGCACCCACCACCTTCCAAAGACTTGTAGATGGTCTCCTAGCGGGAATGGGAGAGTATGCAGTCGCCTACCTTGACAATGCGGCCATATTTTTGGATTCCTGGGCAGAACACCTGGAACATCTACAAAAAGTCTTTGAGTGCATGAGGGAGGCAGGACTAACTGTTAAGGCTAAGAAGTGTCAAATAGGCCTCAACAGAGTGACTTATCTTGGACACCAGGTGGGTCAAGGAACTATCAACACCCTACAGGCCAAAGTCGATGCTATACAAAAGTGGTCTATCCCAACATCAAAGAAACAGGTTCAATCCTTCTTAGGCTTGGCTGGATATTACAGGCGATTTGTACCACAATACAGCCAGATCGCTGCCTAACTGACAGACCTAACCAAAAAGAAACAGCCAAATGCAGTTCAGTGGACTGAAGAGTGTCAGAAGGCCTTTAACCAGCTTAAACCGACTCTCATGCCTCACTTTGTGCTAAGGGCTCCAAACTTTGACAAACTGTTCCTAGTAACCACAGATGCGTCCGAGCGTGGTGTGGGAGCAGTCTTAATGCAGGAAGTACTGAATCAAGAGTTCCATCCTGTTGTGTTTCTCAGCAAGAAGCTGTCTGAGAGTGAAAGCAACTGGTCAATCAGTGAAAAGGAATGTTACGCCATAGTCTATGCTCTGGAAAAGCTACGCCCGTACTTTTGGGGACGGCGTTTCCACCTGCAAACCGAACATGCTGCGCTACCGTGGCTTCATGCTGCCACGGGAAATAACAAAAAACTTATTCGGTGGAGTTTAGCTCTCCAAGATTTTGTTTTCGACATCCAACACATTTCAGGAGCTTCTAACAAAGTGGCTGATGCACTCTCCCGTGAAAGTTTCCCAGAATCAACTGGTTAAAATCGTCCTTGAGATGTGGAAAATATTGTTAGTCTTTATACAGTTGGTAGTCTATTTAGAGGTGCATGTGTCTTAATAATTCTGTTTTTTCCTAGAGCTCCAGGAAGAAATCACGGCCAGTGTTTTCACCCTATCTGTGTTTTGGGGGGCATGTCATTAAAATAAAGGGAAGGGTAAACACCTTTCTGTATACAGTGCAATAAAATCCCTCCTGACCAGAGGCAAAACCCTTTCACCTGTAAAGGGTTAAGAAGCTAACATAACCTCGCTGGCACCTGACCAAAATGAACAATGAGGAGACAACATACTTTCAAAGCTGGAGGGGGGAAACAAAGGGTCTGTCTGTCTGTGTGATGCTTTTGCCAGAAACAGGTCAGGAATGCAGTCTGAGAAACTCTGTTAAGTTAGTAAGTAATCTAGCTAGAAATGTGTTAGATTTCCTTTTGTTAAATGGCTGGTAAAATAAGCTGTGCTGAATGGAATGTATATTCCTGTTTTTGTGTCTTTTTGTAACTTAAGGTTTTGCCTAGAGGGATTGTCTATGTTTTGAATCTGATTACCCTGTAAGGTATATTCCATCCTGATTTTACAGAGGTGATTCTTTTGCCTTTTTTTAATTTAAATTCTTCTTTTAAGAACCTGATTGATTTTTCATTGTTCTTAAGATCCAAGCGTTTGGGTCTGTGTTCATCTATACAAATTGGCGAGGATTTTTATCAAGCCTTCTCCAGGAAAGGGGGTGTAGGGCTTCGGGGGATATTTTTGGGGAAGACGTCTCCAAGTGAGCTCTTTCCCTGTTCTTTGTTTAACACACTTGGTGGTGGCAGCACAGGGTTCAAGGACAAGACAAAGCTTGTATCTTGGGGAAGTTTTTAACCTAAAATGGTAAGAAGAAGCTTAGGGGGTCTTTCATGCAGGTCCCCACATCTGTACCCTAGAGTTCAGAGTGGAGAAGGAACCTTGACACCCCTTATGGTAGCTTTCAAAACTTCCCAAAAGGTGGTTGCTGAGGTAACTTAGTGCTTATTTTCTTGTATGAAGTAACATCATTAGAGAGGCCATGAATATCTTTTTAGATTGACTCTAGTCAGTCTATGAGGAATTCTTTCCATTATATCCTGGGCTAGGTTCTGCTGTGGACTTCCATCTCCTGCTTCAGCCTCTTAGGTGATTCAGGCTTATGTCTTTTGTTGCCTTTCATTTTTTCATTGCAATCCAAATCCAACTATTTGAAGTTTGTCCAGGGGATTAATTTAAACTATTATGATAGAAACTTATCTCCAATTTGCTAGGAAAGAAATTACTATAGACAAATTGATATATGGGGAGTGAGTAGGTCCAGGACTAGGCAGCCATCTTCCTCACGGACACCATGTGACCCCCAATAACATGATCTTAAAGTGAGATGGAGTCTCTTTTTATAGTGTTCTGGGATGACTGGCATCATCTTTACAAGTTTTCTGCATTCTTTCTCTCTTTCATTTTCTGCAGAATAACTGTCAGATCATGGCTTTTTGTTCAATGCCTGACAAATGAAGACAAAGCTGCTTGAAATGTTGTACAGCACTCTAAGCTTTTTAGGTGCCAGGAGTGAATCATGTAATACATTCTCCTAGCAAATCACTCAGCAGAAATTTCTTTAGGCATTTTGCTCTCAAGTTTTTATCATTTATTCCTTTCTTTTCATATCTTCTTTGTAATTGTGGTCCTCCACATTAGTGTTTTTGGCAGAAGCATTCTGGATCCTTCTAAATTAGTTCTTAAGTAATGGCAGAAGTGAATATTCAGAGCACAGCAGAACTACTCTCTTGCCAATCCCTCCCACTTCAGCAATCATTTCCTCTTCAGGAAAATTCACTCTCTTAAAAATGCAGTGAATTAGGAAAATTTCATTTGGCCGCTGTGCTTAAGTCCATAGGACAGCATTTAAGCACAGGTTTTCTCATTTAAGTACCTTGTGGGCTGGTTACCAGCAAATGGAGAAATCACCAGAGAACAGCAAGTAGGAATGGTGAGCATGAGGGAACTCTGGTGCAAGATAAGTGGTGTGACTTATGATAAACAGATGCCCAGAATACTTAAGGGACAACTAGACAAAACCATGGTAGACCAGCTCTTCTGTATGGATCAGAGACATGGGCAATCAAAGAGAGGCACCTGAGAAGCACTTAAGCTGTTGAAATGACATGTTTGAGGGCAGTGATGGGTGACGTTGCTGGACCACATGCAGAATGATGCCATAAGGAGTGAGACCAAGGTCTGCTGTATCAGAGAGGAAGCTGAGATGGTATGAGTTGTACTGAGGATGGATGAAGGCAATCCTCTTAAGGAGGCATTTGAGACTAGAGTTTGTGAGTGGCGCATGAGAGGATGGCCAAGAAAATGATGGCTAGACTGTGCATGGGAGGAAGGTCATAAGGAGTGTGCATTGGACTGTCAAGACTGGAAAAGAGTGATCCAGTGACCTGACCCCAGCTACCTGGGGAAAAAAGAGAAGAAGATGATTTAAGCACATCTCTAAATCCCAGTGGTTTCAATGAAACTTATGCATAGGAAGGTCCTACTGATGCTGAGATAAAGTTTTCTCTGCAAGGATTCTCTCTTTTTCCTGCCCTCATAACACATAATGGGTCTACAAGCATGACACAGAGTTGGGAAAGTGTATTTTTATGTCATAAAATAATGCTGATATTTAGCATTTAGGTAGTCAGTTCCATGCACAACACACCTTAAAAAGAGTATCTAAACCCATCAGGCATCTCAGCATAATCATCCCCATTGTGCAGGGCTGGGACCTAAGGAGAGAGGTGAAGTAACTTCTCCAGAACCAGGATTGGTTATCGAAAAAATTAGATATGGAAGCTGCTTGGATAAAACAATAATTGGTCCAAGCCTTAGCTTGACAGAACAGAACTTTACTGATGCTACCAAAAAAAAAAGAGAGAGAGAGAATTGAGGGGGGGCACGTAGAAATTAACAAAAACCCACATCTGTATTTCTTGGTTCATTATTTTTATTGATTATATTTTTATTGTAGTGGCATCCTGTCAGAGTGGGGCCTGATTGTGCTATTCACCATACGGACATACAGTGAATGTTATGCAGACCTTGAGATTTCCACCCTAGTTTTCAGACCAACGCAGCTTTGAAGCAGCAATTTGAACTTTTGCATGCTTATCTGAAATGAACCTGCAAACCCCTCACTGCTCAAAATAGGATGAAAAATATGGTGTCTGCTGTGCACAAGGGAAAGTGTATGGAAATTATGCTATCTACCCTTTCCAAAGGAGTAGATAAATTTGGGTTTTTATATACAGAGGTTGCTTTTCACTGGTTTAGCACTGGACTGTGATTTACTGCTGCTTGTGGGGTTTCTGAGGTACCTGTGTGCGCTCTCTCTTTCTCTCTCTCATCCTATATTAACATCAAAGAGGCCATCAGCTGTAACTGTACATGCTGCAGATAGATCTGTGTCTGTAACTCTTGCACATGCAATGGGGCCACTCACATGGGTAAGGATGAGCAAAGGTTTCAAGATCAACCCCATGTTACCCGCAGTCTCGTCTTTGGAACTCAGGCTGAAATGAATAATTAGGGTCCAAGTCAATGAACATGAGGCTGGAAAACGCCTCATGTTTTCAACAAAAGTTTCACACTCTGTCCCTCCCTTGAAAGGTCAACAAGTTATGTTAAATCTGTGAAAGCCACCTCACAAACATTAATTAAGGATAATTTTATGTCCTGGGATCCCCATGAGCACATGACTTGTAGGAAACTCATTGTTGTTCTACTTAAACCAAGGGTGCAAGTGCAGAATCTGCAGCTAAAAACTAAAAGATCTGAAACTTGTACTCAACTCCAAGATGGCATCAAATTTGGCTTCCTTGTCAAGTTAAAATCCTTCCTGCTTCCCCCACCCTAACTGCTTTGAGCCCAATATCAGAAAATGAAACAAAAATGTTTACTAATATCTGAAAAGGATATTAATTATAATTAAATTAATTATATTGTATTGTAGATTATTTAGACAGCCAGTAGGGATGGCTGAGATTTAATTGCTATAGTGGTTTATTAATATCTTACTGACTTGAAGCTATTCATGTATCTTTCCATTTATTTCAATGGGCATTTGATCAGCTCCTATGTCACCATGGATTCCTATCACTTTTACCTTTCTCCTTCATTACCACCAATTGTTTATTACAGCTACTTATTGTCTCTTGTTTAAATTAGGCCCTGACCCTGCAAAAACATATACACTTGCTTAACTTTACCTACACTAGTTGTCTCACTGAAGTCCACAGGACTTCTCCTGAAAATACAGTTAGGCACATCTGGAAGTGCTTGCAGGACTGGAGCTCTAAATTCTGATCCAGCTCCTATTAAGGACAATGGAAAGAATCCCCGTGGTGTCAATGGATGTCAGACTCTTTCTTTGTCACGAATATGGAGGGAGGGGTGACCACCTTTCTGTGTGCGGTGCCGTGGAGTCCCTCCTGGCCAGAGGCAGGGTCCTTTCACCTGTTGGGGGTTTGGGGGGCTGGGGGGGCTTCACTGGCACCTGGCCTGGGGTGAACAGTAGGGGGACGAGATACTTTCAAATCTGGAGGGGGAGGGGGAGGGGGGAGAAGGCTTTTTTCTGTCTGTCTGTGTGATACCTTTGCTGGGAACAGATCAAGGATGCAAGCCCTTCAACTCTTGTAAAGTTAGTAAGTAATCTATATAGAAAATGCATTAGGTTTTCTTTGTTTTGGCTTGTAAATTCGCTGTGCTGGAGGGAATGTGTATTCCTGTTTTTGTGTCTTTTTGTAACTTAAGGTTTTGCCAAGAGGGATTCTCTATGTTTTGAATCTGATTACCCTATAAAGTATTTACCATCCTGATTTTACAGAGGTAATTCTTTTACCTTTTCTTTAAATAAAATTATTTTTTTAAGAACCTGATAGATTTTTCATTGTTCTTAAGATCCAAGGGTTTGGGTCTGTGTTCACTTGTATCAATTGGTGAGGATATTATTATCAAGCCTTCCCCAGGAACGGGGGTGTAGGGCTTGGGGGAATATTTTGGGGGAATAGGACTCCAAGTGGTCCTTTCCCTGTTCTTTGTCTAAATTACTTGGTGGTGGCAGCATACTGTTCAAGGACAAGGCAAAGTTTGTACCTTGGGGAAATTTTTAACCTAAGCTGGTAAAAATAAGCTTAGGGGGTCTTTCATGCGGGTCCCCACATCTGTACCCTAGAGTTCAGAGTGGGGAGGGAACCTTGACTCTCTTACACTGCAAGTATATTGGAGGAGGGATAGTTCCTTACCCTGTGTCTGGACAGCAGCTAGCACAGTGGGGCCTCTGCACAAAGCTGTAATAACCATAATAATTTCACAGCACCCCAAATTGTGCTAACTCCTCCGAGTACATAGAAATTGCATCCAGTCCCTGGCCCCCACAGCTTATACCCTAAGTTCACACATGGCACAATGACAGGGCAATAAAACAAAGGAGGGAAGTTGGATAAGGAGGGAAGCAAGCAGCCACCCCAATAATAAAATGTAGTTACTCAGAAAAGGTGGGGAGTAGCATGGTTAAAGAATTGGTTAAACTAAGTTATAAATATGTGCATCTACTAAAGTGCTGTCATAAAATATAAACATCCTGTTTGACTCGCTGCTTGTGGGCATCTTGGCAGATATCAATCTTTAAGAGGGATGTGAGTGAAGGGGCGGTTGGTGGCCTGACAATGATAACTGTCATGCATAAAAAGGTTCCTTTTCCCTCGGCAACAAAATTCACATGTGTACTGGTAGAACAGAAGTAACTCAGCAAAGAAAGAACAGGTCTGAGTCACTGGAAGATTGGGACAGTTTCAGAAACCCTTTTACCTCTGATATTGCATATTCTTGTGCATGAAACTCGTCTGATTTATTTTGTTTTGTTTGGGGGTTATTGTTTTTTAATTTGAAGATGTTAAAAAATACATAGAGGCAACAGCTGCTATTCCTGAGATGCAAGAATGATGAAGGGATAAAGATTAATCTGAAAGAAACTAAGGCTTTGATCCTGCAATCATTTACATGTGCTGAACTTTATGCATGCAAGCATCCACAGTGAAGTCAGTGGAACCTCTCGCACACTTAAAGTTAAGCACATATCTAGCAAAAGGTAGATATCTGCATCGGGGGATAAGGGACCTTTATTATGTCAGGTGGAAAGTAAAGTGCATTTTCCAGACCAAATAAAGGTTAGATAGGGTAAATGGAGATTTCTGGCTCAAAGTGGAATGGATGAAAAGGTGCGCCTGGTTTTTGATTGTATGTGGAGGGTAAGATACAACATGAGCTGGTCTCTTGACCATAGTGGAAAGCTGAGGCTGAGGAGAACTGAGTTTCTGCTTTGCATATGGAGGCTAAAATTCTGGATTTTGGTGCTTCTAACCTATCCTGGGTAGCTCCTGGGTTTTGGTTGAATCTGCTGTCAAAATGTAGCAAATGTTTCCTTGCGAGAATTTGTTGCCCATATTGGAAGTGCAAATGAGGTAGAATGGGGAAGCTGGAAGAGGGTTTCTCATCTGTAGGCTGGAGCTGAGGACACAAGTTTGCTTGTCAAACCTTAAGTACAAATTACTTGCTTTCTAACTTAAGTGGTTTGTTGCCATACACTTAGGACCATTTCACAATTTACGTTTATTTGACAGAGATGATTTTTGTACCACGCTATAAAGGGGTGGACCTGATCTCTCCTAATAGTGACCCATCCAACTGAGCTGAACCATACAAATGATGGAGGGTGGGAATTTTCAAAACTGCTCAGCATTGATCTAAGTCTGCTTCCACTGAATTCAGTGATCTAACTCTCATGGATTTCATTGGATGCAGAATTAGGCTACTCGTGGGCAGTTTTGAAAACCCCACCATATATGTTGATTTCCTATTTTATATTGGGGAGTATTTTTGTTTTGTCTAATTTTGTTAAAATGATGTAAAACACGCCCATGTCAGAATGCAGTCTGAAAAAGCCTTGAGTGCTGTGTTCCAAGTCTCAGAGAAACCTTTTCTTTCCTGAATGTGTCCATACTTTACTTCTACTGTGTATGTGGCAACACCGTCACCAGGCTACCAATAGAGGTGCCCAGCTTTGGAGTTGTGTGGAGAAAGATCAGTCCATTTCACTAAGAGTTTTGATATTTTGAAATTTGGTTTCGTTCTAACTCAAAACAAAACACAAACATTTCAAATTTCTCCACAAAAGGAAATGGAACTGCTAGGCTGCCCCAGAGCAGTGCACACTAGAAATCCTGCAGTCTGCAGCTCCTGGACAGTCTGCATAGCAGGGTACTCTGGAGCTGCAGATCCTAGAAGTCCTGGGAGCCCAGTTTGCCAAGAAGCCACAAACCTGGAAGCCCAGCAAAATGGCTGCAGAGGCGCTGGGCAGACAATTTGGCTGGAAACCATGCTTTAACACCTGCCTGGTTGTCAGAGTTCTGTTGGAACCTTGTCAAAATCCAATCATCTCCAACAAACGGTGTGATTTTCATGACACAGCAAATTCAGATAAGAAAATAGTTTCTTTGGAGTTTTTCTGACCAGCTCTACCCAGCTTATCTTATCAGAACCACAAAGGAAAACCAGGTGCAAACACCACAAACTGTCAAGAGTGTATTTTTCAGGCTTGGAGCAACACTGTAAAAATATTTGGCTCCATTACCTGGCTTCTTTGAATCCAGTTTGCAATGCAAGGTCACTTCAGTCAACAATTCTTTCACTTCACAAGTAATTGTTTTATTATATAACAATGAAGTCACAATTCCCTATTTCATTAAATGGCAATTAACTAATTTAAAAATAATGCTAAGGCCCTTAATCAGCTCTATTTGTCATTCATGCCTCAAGGGATCTTAACATTCCCAGATCAAAGGAACAACTAATAGGAACAGTACATTACTAGCATAACCGCTGCTTTTTAAGCATGTGTATATTGCTTGCCAACCCAGAGAGTTCCAGAGATGTCATTTTAGACAATGAAATCTGCTATTATTTTTCCATGTGAGTGTGCATCACTTTCATGTTAGTTCCATGGGAGGCCTCTCCCTGGTCATCAGGCAGACAGGCTGGGCTTTGTGATTGAAAAAAAAGAATGGCTGCTGAGGAACAGGCAAAGAAAGAAGAAGTGTATCCAAAAATTTAAAAAAAAAAAAAAAAAAAAAGCTTGAAAATGGGGCTGGTCAAAAAAAAATCCATCAAAACTAGTTTCTGTTTTGTTTTGTCTTTATTGTTTTTTATTGGAAAAGTGGGTTTTTCAGTAAATGAAATTTTTCATGATAAATGTTTT
Source organism: Dermochelys coriacea (assembly GCF_009764565.3). Lineage (NCBI taxonomy): Eukaryota > Metazoa > Chordata > Testudines > Dermochelyidae > Dermochelys > Dermochelys coriacea. Next base: position 3,959,459 of record NC_050071.1, on the reverse strand, counting down.
CACAAAATTTTCTGTGGAAAATTTCATTTTTTTGTCAAAAGACCAAATGCCTGAAAAACAAAATATTTCAGTTCAGATATTCTGGTGCAGTGTCTCATGGGAATTGAAGTTTTGTTGCCTTGTGTCCCCATTTCCCTCCATGGGCTGGGTCCCCAGCCAGACTACATCTCCTGTGATGCACCATGGCCAAGGACTACTATGATGCACCTCCTTCCCCTCTCCAAAAGGAAAGATTATGGTGCATCATGGGAAATGTAGTCTGACCAGGGATCCCAGACTATTGGAGAATGGGAGCATGAGGAATTTGAACTGCAGTCCTCATGAAGCCCCTCAACAGCATTTCTGAATTGAAATATTTTATTTTTTAGTTGAAATATTTCAATTTTTCACCAAAAAGTTTGCTGGAAATATTTTTCTGACCATTCTCCAAACAGTCCTAATATCCCATCAAGGCACCTGGCTTTGACACATTAAAGGGAAAATGGTGATAAAAATCTACATTATAGGTTGGACCAGTTTTGAATGCTAAAAAGTTGAGTTCCATTTCCTATTCCACCTACCCTTTTTATTTGCCTACAATGTTCCTGTTATATGCTATTAGTATCAGAATTTTCAGATTTGGTTTCAACTTAGAGGTAAATACTTTTGTAAAGTTTGAGCAAAATCATTTCTATCATTTAAAGTTACATGTATAGGAGGGGGGAAAAAAACACATTTTTCCCTCATCAGCTCCAACTGAAATGTTTGTGATTATGTAATTCCAGAGTGGCTGGTGCATCAGTCTTAAATCAGTGCTGGTTTCATAGTTCCCGTTAAGAAAGGAGAAACAATTAAAGTTTGCAGAATATTAGGTCAGTAATTTAAAAGTTATAAGGTCAAGAGCCTTTCAAACATGAATGCCTAAATTTAGGCTACTAAATATGTATCTAGGGGCCTAATTTTAGGCATCCATCTTGTCACAGTTCTGGACGACTGTACCGATATTTCCCCTCAGTGGTCTAGCAAGGGCACCCACTGCTTATAGCTCTGCTGGCTGTCACCTCTACTGGGTGGTGACACATCTCTCTCCCTTTTGTCCAGGGTATCTCCAGGCTGAACAATTCCTTGCCTTCACTGCTATTCCCAGCAGAGACAGGCTGCCTAAGCAGGCCTGTTTGCTTGCTTTTCAGAAACAGTTAACAGTGTGACTGCTCAGAGCACTTCCTCTGCAAGCCTTCTTTATTCTTAAAGAAAAAGCACTAGAGAGAAAACATACTCAAAACAATAGAAGAACTTACATGCATGCTAATAAGCTCACCAGAGATCAACTCAATCCTAACATGGGCTCTGGCAGGAGCAGTCCTTCAAAACTCCACTCAAGGTAGTTTCTTGTGATTTCAAGTTCATCACAGCTACAGCTCAGAACTAGCATACAGTTTTATGGGGCCTTGGTCAGCCTAGTCCTTCCAACCCTACCCTACCAACTGGGCCTTTCATGAACCAGAGGTCCTGTCCATTTGCAGGACCAGGAGAAGGCCCTGAGCCTGTTTAAAACCAGTCTAGTTATCCAAAAATCCTTTCTTTGTCGGTTCGTTTGAACTAGCATACATGAAATTTCAGAGGGTGTCTTCAAAGGACTTGAGACAGGGTTCACTCACCACTGTGGCGCCTCCTGCTGGCTGTCCCGGGGATTAGCTCTGCTAGCCAGTATGTCCGCATCTGGTAATGTCTCACCGCCATTGCTTCTGCTCCTGGACCTATGTTGTTCCAAGGTCCTCTTCAGTGACAGCCCTCCAGCCGTGCCACACTTAGTGCTTCCTCCTTCCGGGGGATATCTCTGTAGTCCCTGACTAGCCATTTCTCTCAGTGGTGACCAATCTACTGTCTAGCCATTTCCCCAATGGCAAATGGGAGGGACCGGGGCCCACCCACTACTCTGGCTCCTGGACCAGGGACCCTGTAGAAGGCGGCTCCCCTTCATAGAATCATAGAAGATTCCTCCCAACTCTTCACTAGGTTTCCCTGGGCCACTTCCCTGCAGCCCCAGCACCCTGTTTGCCTTTGCCTCAGGGCCTCAGCCTGAAGATCTCTGCAGCCCACCAGGAGCTGCCTTTAGCTCCTTGGGTCTCTTCCTGCAGCACTGCTCTGCCCAAGATGCTTGCTGACTTCAGCCTACAAGGCAGCCAATCTTCTTCCCTCCTCCTGCACAGCATCCCAATGGCTCTATTAACCCCTTAGAGCCCAGTGTGGGGCAGGCGCCCCACTACAGAGCTGATAACTGGAGCAATTACATTAGCACACCCCCCCTCAACTCATGGAAGAGTAGCATACAATTTTTCAGTAACATTTCCACAATTGAATTTTTAATACAATGGACCCCAAAGGTATTAAACCTAAATCAAAAAAAGTTAACATAATTCAGTAAAGTTTATCTTAGCTCCATAAGGTTTGTCCAGGCTATTGCAGAGCATTATCAGTCTGTTGCACATTTATTAGAATCTTTCCCAAACTGTTTAAATTTGTCCTGTGTACAAAGGTGCTTTAGAATATTTTCTCTCTTTTTTTCTTCCTTTTAAACAAAAAGAAAGAAATCACAGACAAAACCCTAACCTTAATGAAACATTCAGGTTGACAATCCAAGCCCTCAATATGAGGAAATTGAAAAATTAAGTTTTCTGAAGTAGTGTGATCATGGCTATGGTACATATCTTAGGTCTGATTTTCCAACACTCCTTCTAAAACTGCAGGTATAATTTTTGACAGGCAATTATTTATGCTAGCAGCCTCGTGAGTCACTCTTTTGAGGGTGCAAAAATAAAATTTAGGGATAAGATTTTCAAAAATAGGCCTAAATCTTACTTAGCTTCCCAAATATTTATATGAATTATTATTATAGTGGAAGCACCTAGGAGCCTAAGGCAAGGACCCCATTGTGCCCGGTGCTGTACCCAGGACAAAAAGATGTTCCCTGCAGCCAGGAGTCTGAATGTTTGGAAAACCCAGCAGCTCTCACCGAAGTCAATGGGAGAGGCTGAATGCTCAGCCCTTATTTTCTTATGTGCCTAAATATGGACTCCAACATTTAATTTAGGCTACTGAACAGTTTTTGAACAGCTTGGTTCTAAATCCTATTATTTTAACCCTCAAGAGATTGACTCACAGAATTCTGGGTGCATATAATTATAAGTATATAGTATAACTGATGGTGATGGCTTATCTTAAGTGATCACTCTCCTTACAGTGTGTATGATAAACCCATTGTTTCATGTTCTCTGTGTGTGTGTATATATAAATCTCTCCTCTGTTTTTTTCCACCAAATGCATCCGATGAAGTGAGCTGTAGCTCATGAAAGCTTATGCTCTAATAAATTTGTTAGTCTCTAAGGTGCCACAAGTACTCCTTTTCTTTTTGCGAATACAGACTAACACGGCTGCTACTCTGAAACCTAGTATAACTATAACTTTCTAGGGGAAGTTTTGATGGTCCATGTGATAGACCTAGGAGCTGGAAGTGTAATTTGGTCAACATTTGAACATTTCATGGAATCCAGCCCAGGTTTCTGTTTTGAGCCCATTATAGTATTTTATATCTCTCTCTTTTGTTTTCAGGATCATATCATGCCTGGTTATTGCTGTGTGGGTGGGCTCTGAATCAGGTGGAGGGCAGAAGGTGCATTTTCTCTCCCCACCCCCCCTCCCTGTGAAGAGGGGATGAGTGCAAACACTTGTCCCATCAGTTTGAACTCTGGGGAAGAGAATAAAAGTCCCTGACCAGAAGGAACTGGATTCTCTATACTTCTTGGACTTCAGGGAGAAGAAAAGACTTCTAAGCGTAAGCAAGAATCCCAGGCTGTTCACCTTGGGTTAGCCTTAAAGGACATATAAAGCTTGCACATTACAGCAGCTTCTATTACTTTTTGAAATCTAAGACTAATTCATTTGTGTGTGTATGTTTACTGTCTTACAATGTTGTAGATAGCTCTAATTTTTACTTAGTTAATAAATCTTTAGTTAGTTTATTATAGGATTGGCTACCAGTGTTGTCTTTGGTGAGAGATCTAGGGTGCACGTGATCTGGGGCAAGTGACTAGTTCTTTGGGACTGGGAGTAACCTTAATATTATTATGAATTTTTTGGGGCTAGGAACCATCCATCACAAAGGCAAGATTGCCTAGGTGGCAAGACCGGAGTGCCCAAGGGAACTGTTTGTGACTCCACATTAAGGCTGTTATAGTGCTTGAGGAGTTCACACTTGATTGGAGAAATCTAAGCATACAACTCACAACCAGTTCAGAATTTGTGCCCTGCTTCTTAACAGGCTGCCCTGAAGTTGGCACTCATGGTTGTGAGCCACTTCAGACAGCTTGACAACCACAGACTTTCCATCCATGTGCATTTCACTTGAGTCATTTCCTTGCAATCAATAGGGTTGTGGTATGCAAATGCAGCAGGAGGAAATGGAGGGAAGAGGCAAGGAAAGGGTTGATGTAACTTTAACAATGACACAAAGAAGCAATTCCATAGAAACCATGAATGAAACCAGCAAGGGTGCTCCTCCTCTACCTTGGGCTCTCACTTGCTGCTGGGAGGAAGAAACACTTCCCTTCCTCATGACTATAGCAGGAGCAGGATATTTACTGATCATCCCAAAAGCCACAAGAACTGCTCCTGTGTTAAGGAATATGTGAGAAATGGCCATCCAGCACTCCCTGAAGACTCAAAGAAGTGAGACAGTATGTGCCAGGAGACCTAGCAGTGACGAGGGGCCAGACCACCAGCCTCAGTGAAGACAGCAATGGTAAGGAGGGGGATTCTTTGTGGGACAGACATTGGGCTGTGTGAGCAGCATCACACGTCTTCATCTGCCAAATGTTTTTGCCTCTTGGCTGATTTTCCATGGCCCCACTGGAACATTGGCCCCTCTATGAGTCCAGAGAGATTTGGGCTCTAGAGGAACCTGTCTCACAGCCCTACTTTCAGATTTGTTTTCTAGTGTGCAGTGAAGTCTTTGTATTTAACTGATATAGAACTGACCTGCATGCTATAAAGTGCTCCAGGTGCTGTCCAAGCCACCTATTACTCTCTACAAATAACTGCAGCCATCTGTTCCTACAATTTTAATTTAAAGACCACAACATGCTAAATTAGCAGACTCACACTTTAATATCATTAACTGAAGGGTTCTTTAGAGACCTGGGGTCAGATTTTTAGGCACCTATCTACATCTGTAGGTCTAAATGCCTTTACAAATCTGGTCCTTGGAGTCATCTTCTCTCAAGTTGCATCACTGCCTCTTTCCATGACTGCAAAAGTAACTCCATTCTTGGGAATCCTACATTTACCTTCCAAATGATTCACTCCCCTCTACAGCAACACTGGTAAGGAGAGGGGAGTTCTGGATATGATAGGAGATTGGGGAAAACTGCTCTTGGAGTATCAGATCCAAACCATCATCCAAGTGAATCAGAAGAGGTTGATTCATGGTCTGTCCCTTCACATGGGTCAGCAGGGTGGTTCTGGCTCATGTAATGTACATGAACTAGAGCATAATCCACGCATAGGTTTCTTATGCTAACCATAATCATAACCAAAATCTGTTGTTTTCCTTATAACCTGGACTATTAGCCACCTGGACAGAAAGTGCATGTTTTGCTCTTTGTGTATGGAAAACATTGTAGCACTGTCAGGGGTCTGAGGCTTGGGAAGAGCACGGGCTAAGGTAGGGGAGGAAAAGGAAATGAGATCAGACCTGCAGGAAGGGGTACATGAGATCTGAGGAGCTCAGGCTGGATGACATCAGGAAGCCAGTGACGAAATGCAGAGGGGAAGAGTCTCTTCTGTTCAGGTCCTTATATCACACCATTCTCCATGGTATCTGAGCAATTACAGTCCTCTGGTTCTTGCTATACAGCGATTCTGCCACCTCTCTTCATCCTTCTTTGATCACTAGTGTCACTGCTCAGGCTGTGCACTATATCCAGTAACTCTCCTGTGCCCAAGCTTGTGGTGAGCACCTTGACACCATCCATCTCTGCTTGCAGCAAGGACAAGAGGCTTGTTGTGGAGAATGGAAGGGATCAGGAAGAAGCAGAGGTCCACACAAACTCCTCCCCTTTATGACCTGTCCCCAAAGATAGGGGATCGCTTTTCCTCAGTAGAAACATGTTTTCTGATTAAAGAAATATCTAGCTCTTGGATGAACTCACTCTTTCATCACCAGGCAAAGGATGCACCTGACTGCCCATGCAATACTTAGCCCTGCCACTGCCACTGAACACCTTCAGAGTGTGTGCAATAGCAGGGGAAGAAGAGGAGAAGCAGGTGCTCATCAAGTCGCCTCAGGTCTCCATGTTTACCACCAGGCAGAGATTACAGCTGAGAGGGGTGCCACCCAGCTGGGGGGACATGCGTGACTGGAACACCTCTATTACTATCTGATTTGCACTTAGAAAAGCCAAGTACTGGGGTGTTTGGGATGTCACAATGGATCCCATTTCAGCAGCATAAATCCCTCTTTCTGTCTCTACAAGGCCAAGTATGCCATTCTGTGTACAGATCCCAGCTTTAGCCATAGGAATACTAGCATGATGCATTGCTTGCTAGGCTGATAGTCAGAATGCAGTTCACAACCAGCCCACCTGAAGGCATTTAAATAACAATTAAAAAAGAGGGGGTTAAAGCACTGGACATAAAATATTAGGTAAAACTGCCTTCAAGTGTCAGTGTAAATTAGATTCTTTCATTATAGACTTGTGATCCCTAGGAATACCACCGGGGCCTCTTCCCCATATGCTGTGAGATTACAGACCCAATTCGGCCGGTTGTCGGGAGTGTGCAGTTTCATTAAGGCTATGTACTGTGTGCAGCCCAAACCAAAATGATTAGCTAGGGATCAAGGGTCTGAGACAGGATGAAACCCCTGCCCTGATCCAGCCCCACTCACTCCTTCCTTTGGACTCAGACACTCAAGGTCTTCCCTGTCCCCACCTCCCACTTTTCTCAAACTGAAAAGGAGCAAACATGTCTGTAATTTCATCTTGGTATCAGGCGTTAGCTCTATCCTCTTATGTTGCAAGAGAATTACAATTACCATGTGTCTGGTGCCACTACTGGAACACAACATTGAAAGCAAATTGCTGTGTATTGCATTCACTTAGTTTCAAAGCACCTATTTTGACTGCTGGCCCAGAGAGCAACATAGCCTAAGGGGCCACGTGAAAGCATGGCATGAGGCTTCCTGATCCTACTTCCTATGGCATCCTGTAAAGGCATCTCTGAGTGTGGCCCATGCATGAATTATACATTTTCTGCACAATACCAAAATCCCATGATTGCATGGCTGCTGCTTGAGAGAACTCGTGTAATCTGTCTATGAGCGTGTATGAGTTCATAACTGGTGAGTAGCCCTGGGAGTGAAGCTAGCAGCTCCGATGTGGGCTTCCTTAAGAGAGAAAGAAATGTAATTTTAAAAAAAAGCACGTACATGTTGTGCACACATTGATAAGGACCAAAATCCATTGTCTATGAGATGGGCATCATGGAAAGAGCACCAATATCTGCATTTCCTCTGGACACTTTCTGCAGGGTCATGGTGTGATCAGGGCTCCATGGATGTAGAGGGGTTGTGTCTTTTACTGATCCCTTAGTATTTTACAGAAAAACTTAGTCTTTGTCAAATAAATAGCACAGTTCTACATTTTTCACATGTCAAAGATATCCCTGTGAAATAGTTTTCCACCCAAATGCCTATATTTGCATTATTAAATTCTATCAAAACAAACTCATTGCACAAAAATTCCTTAAAAATAAAACCTGCATTTGTCCATCATTTCAACTGGTGTTCTACCTGCTCCCACAGTGAGGACTGAAGGAGACCTTAAATACCTGTGATCTCCCTCTCCGTTACTGGCTCCAGCTACACCTGCAGCTTGACCAGCAGTTGAAGAATTCAGAGGGTAGCCTCTCGTTCATTTGTCAGCTCTGACCTTTGTGTATGACTAGGCCCTGTTTAGAGTGCTCACTGCTTGGTTACCTCAGTTGTTGGATAAGCAACTGATGAGTCTATCTTTGTCCACACTGTAACACTGCCTCCCGGGCAGTTTGAACAGAGGGGTCTGGGAGTCATAGAATAACAGGGTTGGAAGGGACCTCAGTAGGTCATTTAGTCCAATCCCCTGTTCAAAGCAGGAACTAATCCCCAACTAAATCATCCCAGCCAGGGCTTTGTCAAGCCTGACCTTAAAAACCTTTAAGAAAGGAGACTCCACCACCTCCCTAGGTAACGCATTCCAGTGCTTCACCACTCTCCTATTGAAAAAGTTTTTCCTAATATCCAACCTAAACCTCCCCCACTGCAACTTGAGACCATTACTCCTTGTTCTATTTGAGCATAAGCTTTCGTGAGATACAGCTCACTTCATCGGATGCATTCGGTGGAAAAACATAGTGGGGAGATTTATATAGACACACAGAACATGAAACAAGGGGTTTTATCATAAACACTGTAAGGAGAGAGATCACTTAAGATGAGCTATTACCAGCAGGAAGCGGGGTGGGGAGGGAAGAAGGAAAACCTTTTGTGGTGATAATCAAGGTGAGCCATTTCCAGCAGTTAACAAGAACCTCTGAGGAACAGTGGGGGTGGGTAGGGGGAGAAATAACATGGGGAAATAGGCTTATAGATTCATAGATACTAAGGTCAGAAGGGACCATTCTGATCATCTAGTCCGACCTCCTGCACAGTGCAGGCCATAGAATGTCACCCACCTACTCCTATGAAAAACCACACCCATGTCTGAGCTATTGAAGTCCTTAAATCATGGGTTCAAAACTTCAAGGAGCAGAGAAGCCTCCCTCCAGTCAACCATGCCCCATGCTACAGAGGAAGGCAAAAAAACCTCCAGGGCCTCTCCAATCTGCCCTGGAGGAAAATTCCTTCCCGACCCCAAATATGGCAATCAGCTAAACCCCGACCACATGGGAAAGATTCACCAGCCAGATATCCAGGAAAGAATTTTCTATAGTAAATCAGATCCCATCCATCTAATATCCCGTCTCAGGGGATTTGGCCTATTTACCCTGAATATTTAAAGATAAATTACTTAACAAAATCCCATTATCCCATCATACCATCTCCTCCATAAACTTATCGAGTAGAATCTTAAAACCAGATAGATCTTTTGCCGCTACTGCTTCCCTTGGAAGGTTATTCCAAAACTTCACTCCTCTGATGGTTAAAAACCTTCGTCTGATTTCAAGTCTAAACTTCCTGGTGGCCAGTTTATACCCATTTGTTCTTGTGTCCACATTGGTGCTGAGCTTAAATAATTCCTCTCCCTCTCCTATATTTATCCCTCTGATATATTTATAGAGAGCAATCATATCTCCCCTCAACCTTCTTTTAGTTAGGCTAAACAAGCCAAGCTCCTTAAGTCTCCTTTCATAAGACAAGTTTTCCATTCCTCGGATCATCCTAGTAGCCCTTCTCTGTACCTGCTCCAGTTTGAATTCATCCTTTTTAAACATGGGAGACCAGAACTGCACACAGTATTCTAGGTGAGGTCTCACCAGTGCCTTGTATAACGGTACTAAAACCTCCTTATCCCTACTGGAAATGCCTCTCCTGATGCATCCCAAAACCGCATTAGCTTTTTTCACAGCCATATCACATTGGCAGCTCATAGTCATCCTATGATCAACCAATACTCCAAGGTCCTTCTCCTCTTCCGTTACTTCTAATTGATGCGTCCCCAACTTATAACTAAAATTCTTGTTATTAATCCCTAAATGCATAACCTTACACTTCTCACTATTAAATTTCATCCTATTACTATTACTCCAGTTTACAAGGTCATCCAGATCCTCCTGTATAATATCCCGATCCTTCTCCGAATTGGCAATACCTCCCAGCTTTGTATCATCTGCAAATTTTATTAGCATACTCCCACTTTTTGTGCCAAGGTCAGTAACAAAAAGATTAAATAAGATTGGTCCCAAAACCGATCCCTGAGGAACTCCACTGGTAACCTCCCTCCAACCTGACAGTTTGCCTTTCAGTAGGACCCGTTGCAGTCTCCCCTTTAACCAATTCCTTATTCACCTTTTGATGTTCATATTGATCCCCATCTTCTCCAATTTAACTAATAATTCCCCATGTGGCACGGTATCAAATGCCTTACTGAAATCTAGGTAAATTAGATCCACTGCATTTCCTTTATCTAAAAAATCTGTTACTTTTTCAAAAAAGGAGATCAGGTTGGTTTGGCACGATCTACCTTTAGTAAAACCATGTTGTATTTTGTCCCATTTACCATTGACTTCAATGTCCTTAACTAATTTCTCCTTCAAAATTTTTTCCAGGACCTTGCATACTACAGATGTCAAACTAACTGGCCTGTAGTTACCCGGATCACTTTTTTTTCCTTTCTTAAAAATAGGAACTATATTAGCAATTCTCCAATCATTTGGTACTACTCCTGAGTTTACAGATTCATTAAAAATTCTTGCTAATGGGCTTGCAATTTCAGGTGCCAATTCCTTTAATATTCTTGGATGAAGATTATCTGGGCCCCCCGATTTAGTCCCATTAAGCTGTTTCAGTTTTGCTTCTACCTCTGATATGGTAATATCTACCTCTATATCCTCCTTCCCATTTGTCATGCTACCATTATCCCCAAGATCCTCTTTAGCCTTATTAAAGACTGAGGCAAAGTATTTGTTTAGATATTGGGCCATGCCTAGATTATCTTTAACCTCCGCTCCATCCTCAGTGTTAAGCGGCCCCACTTCTTCCTTCTTAGTTTTCTTCTTATTTATATGGCTATAGAACCTTTTACTATTGGTTTTAATTCCCTTTGCAAGGTCCAACTCTACTCGACTTTTAGCCTCTCTCACTTTATCCCTACATCTTCTGACCTCAATTAGGTAGCTTTCCTTTCTGATCCCTCCCATCTTCCACTCCCTGTATGCTTTCTGCTTCTTCATAATCACCTCTCTAAAATGCTTGCCCATCCAGCTTGGTCTACAACTCCTTCCTATGAATTTTTTCCCCTTTCTTGGGATACAGGCTTCCGATAGCTTCTGCAGTTTTGATTTAAAGTAATCCCAGGCCTCCTCTACCTTTAGATCCATAAGTTCTTCAGTCCAATCCATTTCCCTAACTAATTTCCTTAATTTTTGAAAGTCAGACCTTTTGAAATCAAAAACCCTAGTTGCAGATTTATTTTTGTTAATCCTTCCATTTAGTTTGAACTGAATTAGCTCATGATCACTTGAGCCAAGATTGTCCCCTACAACCATTTCTTCTATGAGGTCCTCGCTACTCACCAAAATTAAATCTAAAATGGCATCCCCTCTAGTCGGTTCAGCAACTACTTGATGAAGGAATCTATCAGCTATCGCATCTAGGAAAATCTGAGCCCTATTATTATTACTAGCACTGGTCCTCCAGTCTATATCTGGGAAGTTAAAGTCTCCCATGATCACGCAGTTTCCAATAGTATTTACTTGATTAAAGACATTAAAAAGGGCTCTATCCATATCCAAATTAGATCCCGGAGGTCTATAGCACACCCCAAGCACTATCGTAGGAGAGGCTTTACTAGTTTTCTTCCCCAATGTAATTTTTGCCCAGACGGATTCTGTCTTATCCATTACATCGCTTCTTATTTCTTTACATTCTACCTCATCATTGATATACAATGCTACTCCACCCCCTTTACCTTTGTTTTTGTCTTTCCTAAACAGCACATACCCTTCAATACCTGTAGTCCAGTCATGACTACTATTCCACCATGTTTCTGTTATCCCTATAATATCTGGTTTCACTTCCTGCACCAGTAGCTCTAGTTCCTCCATTTTGTTACCTAGACTCCTCGCATTGGTGTACAAACATCTTAATTTTTGCTGTTTGGACTCACTCACATTTTGTACCCTATTAGGCACAGTCATTCTACAGTCAGTATAACCTATTAGACTAGTATCCACACTGCCCTCGCTCCTTATATACATTCTCCTTCCCATGGCTGTATCCTTTCTTACTTCATCTTCTTCCCTCTCAATGCTAAAATCTGGCGTAGAGATTTTCTGGACATCTCCCATCCATCTCCCGCCAATTCCTAGTTTAAAGCTCTCTTTATCAGTTGTGCCAGCCTCGATCCTAGAAGTCTATTTTTTTCCCTACTCAGATGAAGTCCATCCCGAGAGAATTGACCTCTGTCCGTGAATGCCTCCTTTGGCCATACATCCCAAAGCCCTCCTTATAGCACCACTGCCTAAGCCATCTGTTGACAGTCATAATCTTGTCAGACCTTTGTTGCCCTTCTCTAGGAACAGGAAGGATCCCGCTAAAGATCACCTGAGCCTCAATTTCCTTAAGTCTCTTCCCCAGCCTAGCATAGTCTCCCTTGATACTTTCCAGCGAGAATCTGGCTGTATCATTTGTTCCCACATGAAGGATAATTAGGGGATTCTTTCCCGCTCCCTTTAGGATCCTTTTCAACCTCAGGTCTTCATCCCGTATCTTAGCACCCGGAAGACAGCACACCCTTCTATTCTCTGGATCAGCTCTAGTTACAGGCCAGTCTATTCTTCTCAATAAAGAGTCCCCAATCACATAGACCTGCCTTTTCCTGGTGACAGTGCTATTCTCCAGTCTCTCCCCTGTTCCCTCTGGCTGCAAGTTCTTTCCATTCCTATTTTCCCTTACAATCCTCTTCAACCCATCCTGTATCCTCCTGGGGCTCATATTTGGTGTAGTCTCCCTTGACTCTTCCCCTTTTTCTATAGGACTAGCCTCTCTTCTCTTCTTCCTTACCCTTCCACCTTCAACAAGTACCTGCTGAGCCCCTTCTTCATTTTCCAACTCTGCAAACCTGTTCCTAAGCTCTATTTCTCCTTCACTAGCCCGTCTTTTCCTCTGCCTGGTTCTTTGAGTCACATGTTTCCACTGACCACTTTCCTCATCCAGTCTCTCCTCAAAATTCCCCAGCCCTGCTTCCATCTGTGAGTCTGAGCTTTTCCCTTCAGATACCTCATATCTTTGCTCCATCATCTGCTCAAACCCCTTCCTAAACTCAACCAGACTTTCCACCTGCATCTCCAAACCTCGGATCTTTTCCTCCATCAGCTCTATCAGATGACATTTCATGCAGAAAAAACTCTTACCGGTTCCCCCCTCCAGGATCATGTACATACCACAGCTTCCACATCCAGTCATCCTCAATGTGTCTTGCACTACAGGAGTCACTCCCACAGCTGCCTCTGTATCTGTCATCTCCTTCCCACCTAAATCCTGTTAATCTGGAAAACACAAGCCACACCAAAAAGACCACACACCCCCCAGCAAAAGCAAACCCCAAACAAGCACCACAAGCCAAGCACCCCTTGCAAACTCCCACTCAAACTCCCCTGTTTAGAGCTCTGTTTGCTAGCTCCTGTGCCACTGCAGCTGTCTGTCTGTGGCTTGACTAGAGAGTGGGAGTGGATGGGTCATTACATAAAGTAAAGCTAAGTTAATAGTATTCAGTTTGCAAATTAATTCCAATTCAGCAGTCTCTCACTGGAGTCTGTTTTGGAAGTTTTTTTGTTGAAGGATAGCCACTCTCAGGTCTCTAATCATGTGACAGGAGAGATTGAAGTGTTCTCCGACTGGTTTTTGAATGTTACAATTCTTGAAGTCTGATTTGTGTCTATTTATTCTTTTATGTAGAGACTGTCCAGTTTGACCAATGTACATTGCAGAGGGGCATTGCTGGCACATGATGGCATATATCACATTGGTAGATGCGCAGGTGAATGAGCCTCTGATAGTGTGACTGATGTGATTAGGCCCTCCGATGGTGTCCCCTGAATAGATATGTGGACAGAGTTGGCAACGGGCTTTGTTGCAAGGATAGGTTCCTAGGTTAGTGGTTCTGTTGTGTGGTGTGTAGTTGCTGGTGAGTATTTGCTTCAGGTTGGGGGGCTGTCTTTAAGCAAGTACTGGCCTGTCTCCCAAGATCTGTGAGAGTGATGGGTCATCCTTCAGGATAGGTTGTAGATCCTTGATGATGCGTTGGAGAGGTTTTAGTTGGGGGCTGAAGGTGATGGCTAGTGGCGTTCTGTTATTTTCTTTGTTGGGCCTGTTCTGTAGTAGGTGACTTCTGGGTACTCTTCTGGCTCTGTCAGTCTGTTTCTTCACTTCAGCAGGTGGGTATTGTAGTTGTAAGAATGCATGATAGAGATCTTGCAGGTGTTTGTCTCTGTCTGAAGGGTTGGAGCAAATGCGGTTATATAGTAGAGCTTGGCTATAGACAATGGATCGTGTGGTATGATCTGGATGAAAGCTAGAGGCATGTAGGTAGGAATAGCGGTCAGTAGGTTTTCGATATAGGGTGGTGTTTATGTGACCATTGCTTATTAGCACCGTAGTGTCCAGGAAGTGGATCTCTTGTGTGGACTGGTCCAGGCTGAGGTTGATGGTGGGAGGGAAATTGTTGAAATCATGGTGGAATTCCTCAAGAGCTTCTTTTCCATGGGTCCAGATGATGAAGATGTCATCAATGTAGCGCAAGTAGAGTAGGGGCATTAGGGGACCAGAGCTGAGGAAGTGTTGTTCTAACTCAGCCATAAAAATGTTGGCATACCGTGGGGCCATGCGGGTACCCATCGCAGTGCCGCTGATTTGAAGGTATTCATTGTCCCCAAATGTGAAATAGTTATTGGTGAGGACAAAGTCAAAGTTCAGCCACCAGGTTATCCGTGACATTATCGGGGAATCACCTTCAGCCCCCAACTAAAACCTCTCCAACACATCATGAAGGATCTACAACCTATCCTGAAGGACGACCCACCACTCTCACAGATCTTGGGAGACAGACCAGTCCTTGCTTACAGACAGCCCCCCAACCTGAAGCAAATACTCACCAGCAACCACACACCACACAACAAAACCACTAACCCAGGAACCTATCCTTGCAACAAAGCCCATTGCCAACTGTGTCCACATATCTATTCAGGGGACACCATCATAGGGCCTAATCACATCAGCCACACTATCAGAGGCTCATTCACCTGCGCATCTACCAATGTGATATTTGCCATCATGTGCCAGCAATGCCCCTCTGCCATGTACATTGGTCAAAGTGGACAGTCTTTACGTAAAAGAATAAATGGACACAAATCAGACGTCAAGAATTGTAACATTCAAAAACCAGTCGGAGAATATTTCAATCTCTCCAGTCACACGATTACAGACCTGAGAGTGGCTATTCTTCAACAAAAAAACTTCAAAAACAGACTCCAACGAGAGACTGCTGAATTGGAATTAATTTGCAAACTGGATACAATTAACTTAGGCTTGACTAGAGAGTGGGAGTGGATGGGTCATTACATAAAGTAAAGCTATTTCCCCATGTTATTTCTCCCCGCAGCCCACCCCCCACTGTTGCTTAGATGTTCTTGTTAACTGCTGGAAATGGCTCACCTTGATTATCACCACAAAAAGGTTTTCCTCCTTCCCCCCTTCCTTCCTCTTGGTAATAGCTCATCTTAAGTGATCACTCTCCTTACAGTGTGTATGATAAAACCCATTGTTTCATGTTCTCTGTGTGTCTATATAAATCTCCCACTGTATTTTCCACCGAATGCATCCGATGAAGTGACTGTAGCTCACGAAAGCTTATCCTCAAATAAATGTGTTAGTCTCTAAGGTGCCACAAGTACTCCTTTTCTTTTTTGCGAATACAGACTAACATGGCTGCTACTCTGAAACTCCTTGTTCTATTATCTAGTACTACTGAGAACTGTGTAGATCCATCCTCTTTGGAACCCCCTTTCAGGTAGTTGAAAGCAGCTATCAAATCCCCCCTTATTCTTCTTTTCTGCAGACTAAATAATCCCAGTTCCCTCAGCCTCTCCTCATAAGTCATGTGCTTCAGCCCCCTAATAATTTTTGTTGCCCTCCGCTGGACATTTTCCAATTTTTCCACATCCTTCTTGTAGTGTGGGGCCCAAAACTGGACACAGTACTCCAGATGAGGCCTCACCAACGTCGAATAGAGGGGAATGATCACGTCCCTTGATCTGCTGGCAGTGTTCCTTCTTATACAGCCCAAAATGCCATTAGCCTTCTTGGCAACAAGGGCACACTGTTGACTCATATCCAGCTTCTCATCCACTGTAACCCCTAGGTCCTTTTTTGCAAAACTGCTGCCTAGCCACTCAGTCCCTAGTCTGTAGTGGTGCATGGGATTCTTCTGTCCTAAGTGCAGGACTCTGCACTTGTTCTTGTTAAAACTCAGATTTCTTTTGGCCCAATCCTTTAATTTGTCTAGCTTCCTCTGTATCCTATCCCTACCCTCCAGCGTACCTACTTCTCCTCCCAGTTTAGTGTCATTTGCAAACTTGCTGAGGGTGCAACCCAGGCTATCCTCCAGATCATTAATGAAGATATTAAAAAAAAAAAAAACCAGCCCCAGGACTGACCCTTGGGGCACTCCGCTTGATACCAGCTGCCAGCTAGACATGGAGCCATTCATCACTACCCATTGAGCCCTATGATCTACCCAGCTTTCTATCCATCTTATAGTCCATTCAGCCAGTACATATTTCTTTAACTTGCTGGCAAGAATACTGGGGGAGACCGTATCAAAAGCTTTGTTAAAGTCAAGAAATAACACATCCACTGCTTTCCCCTCATCCACAGAGCCAGTTATCTCATCCTAGAAGGCAATTAGATTAGTCAGGCATGACTTGCCCTTGGTGAATCCATGCTGACTGTTCCTGATCACCATCTTCTCCTCGAAGTGCTTCAAAATTGATTCCTTGAGGACCTGCTCCATGATTTTTCCAGGGACTGAGGCGAGGCTCACTGGCCTGTAGTTCCCCATATCCTCCTCCTTCTCTTTTTAAAAGATGGGCACTACATTAGCCTTTTTCCAGTCATCCAGGACCTTGCCTGATCACCATTAGTTTTGAAGGATAATGCCCAATGGGTCTGCAATCACTTCCACCAACTCCTTTAGCACTCTGGGATGCAGCGCATCCGGCCCCTTGGACTTATGCTTGTCCAGCTTTTCTAAATAGTCCCAAACCACTTCTTTCTCCACAGAGGGCTGGTTACCTCCTCCCCATGCTGTGCTGCCCAGTGCAGTAGTCTGGGAGCTGACCTTGTTCGTGAAGACAGAGGTGAAAAAAGCATTGAGTACATTAATTTTTTCCACATCCTCTGTCACTAGGTTGCCTCTCCCATTCAGTAAGAGGCCCACACTTTCCCTGACCTTCTTGTTGCTAACATACCTGAAGAAACCCTTCTTGTTAGTCTTAACATCCTTTGCTATCTACAACTCCAAGTCTGATTTGGCTTTCCTGATTTCACTCCTGCATGCCTGAGCAATATTTTTATACTCCTCCCTGGTCATTTGTGCAAATCTTCCACTTCTTGTAAGCTTCTTTTCTGTGTTTAAGATCAGCAAGGATTTCACTGGTAAGCGAAGCTGGTTATCAGCCATATTTAGAGGGATGTGGAGTTTGGCTCCAGGACTCCTGCTGGAGCTTTGGGAGGCAGGATGGCCCAGTGGTCATGGCATTTGCCTAGGATGTGTGTGTTCAATTCCCAGCTCTGGTACAGACTTCCTATGTGACTTTAGGAAAGTCGCTTAGCCTCTCTGTGCCTCAGTTGCCCATATGTAACATGGGGATCATAGCCCTGCTTTGCCTCACAGGGGTGTTCTGAAGGTCAAAACATTGAAGATTGTAAGGTTCTCAGATACTACGATGGGGGCCATATAAGTAGCAAAGGCAGGTATACAGTATGGGTGATTTAGCAACATTGCAATGTCTTCCTTGTTTCAGTCACCCCACACACACAAGCAGTGTCATGGGACCCCATGACACTAATACTCCTGCGCAGGATTCAATGCATAAAGGACAATAAATTCTTGTCTGCATTGAAATAGCAAGAGCAAAGGCAACAGAACGACACCTGTTTACTATGAAAATAATGCATTCATTGGTCCCACTATATGGTGCATATTCTGCCCTCACTTATGCTGCTGTAAATCTAGCATCAGTGGAATTACTTCAGATTTACACTAGTGGGAGTAAAATTCACCCCTTTGTAGACCGCAACTACTTCTGCAATGGTTCTGTGGTCAAGAAATGGCTAGACTTTGGGTGTCTGTTTATATGCATGATAACCCACAAACCCCATCCAATCCAAGCCACCAGTGAAGCAAGTTTTCACTCACCCATGCTGATATTTTTGTGCAGGGAAATCTCCCTTGTCCCTTGCCCCTTATGAACTACCTGGTCCCTCTTTTCATGCTGGCAGCATCTTTTGACGGCAGGCAACTCTCTGGATGTATGGTGCTGTTTCTTTGTCTCTTGGGAAATTGCTGAGAACTACAGAAGTGTAGCCCCATGGCATTTCCCTTGTGCTTGAGGACAGTAGACAGCATGGAAGAGTCTCTGCATCAGCTTATCCCAGTGGTATGAAGGGGTTTCTAGGGAGATCTGGGGTTTGGCTTTTGGCCCCCATAAATGTCTGATGGTTGGTTACAAAAAGAATTATCCCTTTCCTTCCTTCCTTCCGAGAGAGAGTCTAGAGGTGAGGGTCTTTGTCACCTCCTTAACAAGGTGGGGGTTGGTAGGGGAGCCCAGGCCTTCCCATTCCATCAGGTTCCAGCCCAGAGCCCTGTAAGAGTAACCAAACATCCAGCACCCTGGAGCGCCTACCTGGTCCACTTCCTACTACCCACTCTCTTGCCAAAGTCTTGCAGTCTGCTGTGAAGTCGTAAGAGAAAAGGTACCAATTTCACCTTCAGCCCTCCCCGCTGGCTCAGCGGGCAGGCTCCTCCTCCACTGGGGAAGGTCTCTGCAGCGTCCTTCCTCAGGAGGTCTCAGGGCAGGTCTTTCTCCCTCCCATGTGTAATGAAGCTGGTTCTGGCGGGACTCAACTGCGAGTGCCAATTCAGGACAAGTGACTTAAAGCAGGGCAGTCATAGCGCAAGCCTGGGTTTTTCCACCTCTAAGGCAAACCAAACCAGTCAAACAGAGAGGACTTTGGTTTTACCCCACTGGCCAACCACAAGTCACAAGCAATTCCCTTAGACACTCCTGTTTCCTAGTATCCCCACCAGTGCCACTCGTTATGGGGACAAATGGTTATGAAAACCAATACCCCAGTAAAAGAAAAAAAAAAGACTAAGAAGATCCTAAAGGACCAAGCCCCAGACCCAGGTCAATATACAAATCAGATCTTACCCACAAATCACGCTGCTGCCAATCCTTTAGAATCTAAAATCTAAAGGCTTATTCATAAAAGGAAAAAAGGTATTGAGGAGAGCTAGAATTGGTTAAATAGAAATCAATTACATACAGTAATGGCAAAGTTCTTGGTTCAGGCTTGCAGCAGTGATAGAATAAACTGCAGGTTCAAATCAAGTCTCTGGAATACATCCACAGCTGGGATGGGTCATTCAGTTCAAAGCTTCAGTTTGTAGAAAGTTCCTCCAGAGGTATGAAGCAGGATTGAAGACAAGATGGAGACGAGGCATCAGCCTTTTATCGTCTCTTGCCATGTGGTCTTTCTTTCTTTGTCCCAAAGGCAAGCTGCCCCTCACATGGCCTGGAAAAACCTCAGAGTTCTGTCCATAGGCATGTCCCTGCACACATTGCTGAGTCACAAGTTGTGTCTGCCTTCTTTCAATGGGTCAATTGTATATCCCATGGTCCTTAATGGGCCATCAAGCAGGCTAGGCAGAGCTGACACCAACTTGTCTGGGGTGTCACTCAGAAACATAGCACAAGTTTGAAATACAGACAGTATAGAGCCAATACTTATAAAACTTTAAAAACAAAAATGATATATGCATACTGAATGCATAATCATAACCAGCAAACCATAACCTTGTCTTAGACACCTTATTTGACCCCCTTTATACAAGATTTGGGGCCACTACAGGACCTTGGTTGAAATGATGATCTATATGCTCCCAGATTATGTCAATAATGTCACATCATGTCGTGCCCCTTCTGAGCTGCCTGGCTCACTTTTAAGCTCCACCTCCAACTGGATCATGCTTTGCAGGTGTGGCTGGGTGGGATCACCTGAGCCCATAGCTGCTTGCTCATTAACCCCTTCAGTTCTAGCATGGGATTTAACACCCCATCAAAATCACATACACCACTTTAATCCACCCTTCTTATCAGAGTCCTTGAAAGTGTGAAAAGCCCTGACCAACATGTCTGAAGATTTTTAGGTCCAGGATAAAAAATAATGTGCAAGGATACAATATACCCTGTGTTGCTACCCTTGCTAACTAGCTTTAAGGAAGATCGCTTGTACTCCTTGGCAAGCTAGACTTGAATTCTGCTGCAAGCTCCTAGGCTGTTTGCCACTCTGGTGGAAGTTCTGCAGTAGGTTATTTATTTTTATATTAAATTCAGTTTTTACATCAATTTTCAGTATGCCACACACCATCCTTTTTAGGTTTAATGTACCATCTTAAATAGAACAAGAAAGTTTAAGGGGAAAGACTCAAGTGAGCCTGTTACAAGGTACAGTAATGATGGGCTAGTTTATTAACAGTGAGAGATCTCATGTGTCAGGTCAAT
The DNA here is from genome assembly GCF_009764565.3 of Dermochelys coriacea. NCBI lineage: Eukaryota > Metazoa > Chordata > Testudines > Dermochelyidae > Dermochelys > Dermochelys coriacea. The sequence continues at coordinate 3,938,885 of NC_050071.1, read as the reverse complement.
ATACTACAAGCCACTGGAGAATGGTGGCATCTGAAACAAGATAGCTAAATCTGGCAGCTCAATTTATGCTCTTGGCCAATCCAAAGCAGTGGGGAAAGACCCATTAGAGATTCGTTCAAGCCACTAAATGAAAGTGCAGATTTTGAACACCCAAAAGTGCAGACGTGCTGGCATCTAGGGACTGGGTTTGGCCTATTATAAAGATAGGGTCCATTTGCATAGATATGTTCAAAATCCAAACCTGGTTCTGAAACATACACGTGTTCAGGAAAGAAATTGGGTTTTGGCTCAGACCCATCTCAAAACAAGGAGTATCTGAGTCCAAAAAGAATAGGTGATTAGCTGCCCTGCAGTGCACATATCTACAGTGTTATTCCAGTTTCACATAATGGCCATGGGTACGTTCCATACCAAGCAAACGGGTTACCCAAGTCTCATTACCTCACAAACCAATTTACCATTCATCATCATGAAAATCTTTGTTTAGGGCTTCCCATTTTAATGATTATAATAAAATAATTTGTATTGCCAACAGGTCTATTAAACTTGAAGAGTTAGTAACTAAAATACAACTGTGAGAATTCGTGCTAATCAAAGAGTCCCCGTTAGTATGTAGAGCAATCTGCTCCTCTGATGAAACTAGAAATGGAGCCAGAAGCCCATGCCTCTCCTTCCTATGAAAGGAAGGGTTAATTCTGCTCTCTCAAAGGAAACAGTTTAAAAACAAAAGGTCCACTCCTCAGCTGTGCAAATCAGCAAAGCTCCAACAAAGCCAATGGCCCACACATGATAGAGTACAGAATATACTAAGACAAATACCCTCACTGGACCCTTCCTATGTATTTACAATAGGTTCTGCATAGAAACAAGACCAACTGGCAGCTTGAATTTCCAATGCCTAGGTACCATTCCAGACCCCACTAACACCACATTTGTAAATTTTCCAGGGAGTCAATCAGCTAATGGAGCCTTTAAAAAGAGACCTGCCTTTCACTGGACTGAGTGAAAGCCACCTGTGATTAGTGTGAGTTTACTGGCAACAAAGTTCTTTGGTTTCTTTGCCTGTCAGATGTGATGGGAGCGGATCCTGAGCTGTATCCATACTGTAGTCGAGCAGGGTGGGGGCACGACCAGGGATCTGCCCTGCACCCCTATGCCTGGCTGGCAGGGGATGGCTGTGGGCTGATAGGAGGAGCGCAAGCTGCACCTCACCAGTGGAGCTGCTTCTAAACATGCTGGCTCCTGCACCAGAGGCATTGCTTGTTTAAGGGTCCTGCAGGCAGAACGCCTCTGGCAAGTGCTACTGCAGCACACGCTCTATTGTGCCTGTGGCTATAAGAGCCACTAAAGAGTATAAACTAGAGCTCAGTTCCACAACCAACAAATACACACACACACACACACACACACACAGGACTGGCCTCAAATCCTTTCCCACAGTCACAGGGACCCCAAAACCGAGAGACTCTTTTCAGTGCAATTAGCTCCATGTTCGGAGAAGTATTTGCAAACTCCACCAGAGGTAACCTCTCCCAGTGACAGCTCGGTCACTACTGCTCCTCTTTTCAAGTCTCAAGGCACTGCTCAGAGCAGGAGCTTACTCCAATGTAGTGAGCTCAGCAGGAAATCTCCTGCAGTTGAACATGACAAACCTCAGCCTGTGAGACAGGGATAAACTCAAACCACTCAGTTAAAAGACCCAGGCTATTTGGGATAAATATCACAAATACTGTTTAAACTCAACAGATGTTATATCAATGTTCATATTCTATCCTTTCCTAAAGGGACTGTTAAAAACAAAACTACTCCAAACTAATTTAAAAGGTTGGATTGCTGAGCAGGCCTGAAAGAGTGATAGCATGGATGGCCCTTTTATTATGTCCTGGGAGAAGCTGCTTCTGTTGAGTTTGTGTCAAGGTTCCTTCCACACTCTGAACTCTAGGGTACAGATGTGGGGACCTGCATGAAAACCTCCTGAGCTTACTTTTACCAGCTTAGGTTAAAACTTCCAAGGTACAAACTATTTTACCCTTTGCCCTTGGACTTCCACTGCCACCACCAAACGTTCGACTAGGAAAACGTTGTTTGGGAATGTCTTTCCCCCCAAAATCCTCACCAAAACCTTGCATCCCCCTGCCTGGGGAAGGCTTGATAAAAATGCTCACCAATTTGCATAGGTGACCACAGACCCAAACCCTTGGATCTTAACAATGAAAAATAGCATTCAATTTCCTACAAGAAGAATTTTAAATATAAGAAAAGGTAAAAAGAATCACCTCTGTAAAATCAGGATGGTAAATACCTTACAGGGCAATTAGATTCAAAACAGAGAATCCCTCTAGGCAAAACCTTAAGTTACAAAAAGAAAAGGAGTACTTGTGGCACCTTAGACTAACAAATTTATTTGAGCATAAGCTTTCATGAGCTACAGCTCTCTTCATCGAAGGGAGCTGTAGCTCATGCTCAAATAAATCTGTTAGTCTAAGGTGCCACAAGTACTCCTTTTCTTTTTGCAAAAACAGACTAACACGGCTGCTACTCTGAAACCTGTCCTTAAGTTACAAGAAAGACACAATGTCAAGAATATTCACTCTATTCAGCACAGTCTATTTCTCAGCCATTTAAAGAAATCATAATCTAACGCATCTCTAGCTAGATACTTACTAAGTTCCAAGTCTCTATTCCTGTTCTGTCCCTGGCAAAAGCATCACACAGACAGACAGACCCTTTGTTTCTCCCTCCCTCCAGCTTTGAAAGTATCTTGTCCCCTCATTGGTCATTGTGGTCAGGTGCCAGCGAGGTTATCCTAGCTTCTTAACCCTTTACAGGTGAAAGGATTTTTCCTCTGGCCAGGAGAGATTTTAAAGGTGTTTACCCTTCCTTTTAAATTTATGACATGTCCCCCAAATCACAGCTAGGGGGGAACACTGGTTGGGATTTCTTCCTGGAGCTCTAACAAAAAAAAAAAATTTAATAAGACACATGTACCTCTAAATATAATACCAAGTATATAAAGACTAACAATTTTCCACATCTCAAGGACGATTTTAACCAGTTGATTCTGGGAAATTTTTATGGGAGAGTGAATCAGCCACTTTGTTAGAAACTCCTGAGATGTGTTGGATGTCAAAATCAAAATCTTGGAGAGCTAAACTCCACCAAATAAGTTTTTTGTTATTTCCTGTGGCGGTATGAAGCCATTATAGCGCAGCATGGTCGGTTTGCAGGTTTTAAATGCTGTCCCCAAACCTATGGGCATAGCTTTTCTAGAGCTTAGACAATGGCGTAACATTCTTTTTCACTGCCTGACCAGTTGCTTTCCCTCTCGGACAGTTTTTTGCTGAGAAACACTACAGGGTGGAATTCTTGATCCGGTCCTTCCTGCATTAAAACTGCTCCCACACCACGCTTGGACACATCTGTGGTTACTAGGAACGGTTTGTCAAAGTCTAGGGCCCTTAGTACAGGTCAGACATGAGTGTCGCCTTAAGTTGATTAAAGACCTTATGACACTCTTCAGTCCATTGAACGGCATTTGGCTGTTTCTTTTTGGTTAGGTCTGTCAGTGGGGCGGCAATTTGGCTGTAGTGCAGAACAAATCTGTAATAACTGGCCAAGCCTAAGAAGGATTGAACCTGTTTCTTTGATTTTGGGACAGGCCACTTTTGGCTAGCATCCACTTTGGCCTGTATGGGGTTGATAGTTCCTTGACCCACCTGGTGTCCAAGATAAGTCACTCTGAGGTCTATTTGACACTTCTTAGCCTTAACAGTTAGTCCTGCCTCCCTTATTCGCCCAAAGACTTTTTGTAGATGTTCCAGGTGTTCTGCCCAGGAATCCGAAAATATGGCCACATCATCAAGGTAGGCAACTGCATATTCTCCTAATCGTGCTAGGAGACCATCTACAAGTCTTTGGAAGGTGGTGGATACATTCCACAGCCCGATAGGGAGTACATTAAATTCATACAGCCCGACATGTGTGGTGAAGGCTGACATTTCCTTGGCAGATTCATCCAACGGTACCTGCCAGTACTCCTTGGTTAAGTCCAAGGTAGAGATGAACTGGGCCCGTCCCAGTTTCTCTAATAGTTCATCTGTGCGTGGCATTGGATAGTTGTCTGGGCGAGTTACAGCATTTAGCTTACAGAATTCAATGCAAAAATGTATTCCCCCCCCCACCCATCTGGCTTGGAAACTAGAACCACTGGAGATGCCCAGGCACTGCCAAGGGGGGATTACCCCCACTGTAACATATTCTGGATCTCCCGATTTATAGCAGTTTTAGCTTACACGCAGTATGGTTGGACTTTAATTGGGTGAGCATTACCTGTGTCAATGGAGTGGTATGCCCGTTCAGTCAGTCCTTGGGTGGCTGAGAATGTCGGCGTGTAGCTACTGCACAGCTCCTGGATCTGCTGTCGCTGCATACGCCCGAGGGTCATGGAGAGGTTCTCCTCTTCCACACCACCAGCACTTTAATTCTGTGGAATAAAAGGGCTTTAGAGAATTAATATGGTACACCTTAGGCTTTCGGTTGGAGGTGGGGAAGGCTATGGGGTAATTAACAGCTCCCAGGCGCTCCTGGACCATGAATGGCCCTTCCCATGATGCTTCCATTTTATGGGCCTGGAGTGCCTTTAAGACCATAACCTGGTCCCCTACATTGAAGGACCACTCTCTGGCATGTTTATCATACCAGGCTTTTTACTCTTTTTGAGAATCCTGTAGGTTTTCTTTAGCAAGGGGTAGAGAAGTTCAGAGGGTGTTTTGTAGGTTGGTTACAAAGTCCAGAACGTTAGTTCCTGGAGAAGGTGTAAATCCCTCCCATTGCTGCTTCACCAACTGTAATGGCCCATTAACCTCACAGCCATATACAAGTTCAAGTGGTGAAAACCCTAAACTGGGATGTGGTACAGCTCTGTAGGCAAACAGCAACTGCTGCAACACTAGGTCCCAATCATTGGAGTGCTCATTTACGTATCATGGCCCCCAAAGTTCCATTAAACTTCTCCACCAGGCCATTTGTTTGATGGTGGTAAGGAGTGGCAACCAAGTGATTTATCCCATGAGCTTCTCAAAGGCTTTCCATAGTTCCTGCCAGGAAATTAGTTCCTGCATCTGTGAGGATGTCAGAGGGCCAACCTACCTTGGCAAAAATGTCTGCTAGTGCCTGGCACACGCTTTTAGGCCTGATGTTGCTTAGAGCTACTGCTTCCGGCCATTGGGTGGCAAAATCCATGAAAGTCAGTATGTACTGCTTTCCTCTGGGTGTCTTTTTCGGAAAGGGACCCAGAATATCCACAGCTACTCACTGAAATGGAACTTCAATGATGGGGCGTGGCTGGAGAGGGGCTTTGACCTGGTCTTGGGGTTTTCCCACTTTTTGGCATACCTCACAGGACCGGACATAGGTAGAAACATCCTTGCCCATTCTCTCCCAATGGAATGACCTCCCCAACTGTTCTTTGGTCCTGTTCACCCCAGCATGGCCAGTAGGATGATCATGGGCTAAGCTCAAGAGCTTGACCCAGTACTTAGTTGGAACTACCAACTGTCTGAGGATGCCAGTCTTCCTGGTGTCCACAAGAAAGAGTTTCCTTGTAGAAAGAGGACTTTTATACAACAAACCTGGATCAATTAGAAGATCTGAGAGGCGGTGTGTTGCTCTGTGCAGCCGTCCCAGCTCTCTGGAGGCTTTCATCTACTTCCTGTTCATCCTGGAAGCATTCCCTTGATGCTGGAGACATCAGTTCCTCATTGGATTATGGACCTATGCTTGGTCCCTCTGGAAGTGATGTAGGGGATGAGGCTGTTTCCATTGACTGTGAACCACACTCCACTGGTGCACTATGTTGGGGTTCAGGCTCCGGCTGAGCCTCTTGTGTAGGGTGATCAGCTGCTGCTGGTTCAGGTTTGGTTGGGCCCTCTGGTGTTGGGGTTGCAAGTACTGGATTCAGTGTTGGCAATGGGTCTGGTGCTGGTTGTTCCACCAGTTCCAGTTTGGAACTGGCTCTGTCTGGGTCTCTGGGACTGGATCCACTACTGATGTTGCAGACATTAGCCCAGGGTCTGGGTCCATCACGTCTGACTGGGGCCTAGTAGAAGTTTCCAGAACAGCGCTAGGTGTGATGGCTGGTTTAGTCTGGCTGCCGGTGACTATTCCCACCCTCTTGGATGACTTCACATGATTGGCCAAGTCTTCCCCCAATAGCATGGGGATGGGATAATCATCATAGACTGCAAATGTTCATGTTCCTGACCAGCCCTTGTACTGGACAGGCAACTTGGCTGTAGGCAAATTGAAAGAGTTGGACTTGAAGGGCTGAATCGTCACTTGGATCTCTGGGTTGATTAAATTGTGTCCACAAAGGAAGCATGGCTAGCTGACACTTGTGCTCCGGTGTCCCTCCACGCAGTGACCTTCTTCCCACCCACACTCACAGTTGCCTTCTGCTCCAAGGGTATCTGGGCCTGAGGACCTCTGGGGTGATTCAGGTGCAATGAACTGTAATCTGTTGAGATTCTTGGGACAGTTGGCCTTTACATGCCCCGGCTCGTTACATTTAAAACATCATCCAGCTGACAAGTCACTGGGGTGATGTGGGTTGCTGGAGAATGGTGTGGCGGGATGATAAGGTGGCTGGAGGATTCCTTGGAGGTTAGGTGGGGACTTGGACAGCCCCTGGTAGAAGGGTGTGGTCTGAGGTTGTCCCTTCTGGCATCTGCTCCAACTGCAGCCAGTTTTTTTCCTCTCTGCCATCTCCCCCGCCTCAATTAGAGTTTTGGGCTTCCCATCTAGGATTTATCTTTCTATTTCCTCAGGAACACCCTCTAAGAATTGCTCCATTTGCATTAGGAAGGGCAAATCTGCTGGAGATTTAAAACTTGCTCCTGATATCCAGGCATCCCAATGTTTCACAATGTGATAGGCATGTTGGGTAAATGACACATCTGATTTCCACCTTAGGGCTCTGAACTGCCGACGGGAATGCTTGGGGGTTAGCCCCATTCCGACTCTCGCCTTGGTTTTAAACAGTTCATGCTGGTTCATGCGTTCCTTAGGCATTTCAGCCGCCACCTCAGCTAAGGGTCCACTGAGCTTTGGCCTCAGCTCTATCATGTATTGGTCTGTAGAGATGCTGTACCCAAGGCAGGCCCTTTTGAAGTTTTCTAAGAAGGCCTCAGTATCATCGCCTGCCTTGTAGGTGGGGAACTTTCTGGGATTGGAAGTGATACCTGGAGAAGGATTGCTAGGGTTTGTTGGTATATTCTGCTGAGCCTTTGCTTTCTCCATCTCCAGTGCATGCTTCCTCTTTCCTTCTCCTCCACATGCTTCCTCTCTTTTTCCTTCTCCTCCAATTCTTTGGCCCTTGCCTCCATTTCTTTGTCCTTAGCCTCCATTTCTCTCCACATGAGTTCTATCTTTCATGTTCTTTTTGTTTTTCCTTAGCCTCAAATCTGGTTAACTCCAGCTTTTGTTGAACTGTGAAGTCTGTCGTCCTAACCTCTGTTTTTAACTAACTTTACACCTGAGATTTAGACAGAAAACCAAAACAAAAAAACTTGGCTTGTAAAATTTTGCTGTGCTAAATATGATACCTATATTCTCTGATAGCGATTGTCAACCTACAGAGAAATCCTAAAAAAAACCTAACACCTTTGGCTCCAGGCAAATAGGCAGAAAACCCCTCTAGTTGCTCTTAGGGAAAATAATAATAAAAAAAAAACCAATTTCAGGTCTGTGAAGACTGGTGAATTTCCCTGCATGAGGTTAACTATCCTGCCTTGAGGTAGAGAAAACTCCAGCTCACAAAAAACAATTCCCTTTTGTCTCTGCTCTGGCCCCGAAGCAGAGAGACAGACTCCAACTACTTCCAGTTGGAAAACTGCTTTCCAGCAGCCCAAAGGAAAAAAAAATATATTTCCTTTTCAAATCCGTGCTTTTGGTTAAAAAAAAAAAAACTCAAAATGATTTCAGGTTGATCACACCACTCTGCCATCATGTCAAGGTTCCTTCTCCACTCTGAACTCTAGGGTACAGATGTGGGGACCTGCATGAAAACCTCCTAAGCTTGCTTTTACCAACTTAGGTTAAAACTTCCCTAGGGTACAAACTATTTTACCTTTTGCCCTTGGACTTCCACTGCCACCACCAAACATTCGACTGGGTTTACTGGGAAAACGTTGTTTGGGAACGTCTTTCCTCCCAAAATCCTCACCAAAACCTTGCACCCGCCCTGCCTGGGGAAGGCTTGATAAATATCCTCACCAATTTGCATAGGTGACCACAGACCCAAACCTTTGGATCTTAAGAATAATGAAAAAAGCATTCAATTTCTTACAAGAAGAATTTTAATATAAGAAAAGGTAAAAAGAATCACCTCTGTAAAATAAGGATGGTAAATACCTTACAGGGTAATGAGATTCAAAAAAGAGAATCCCTCTAGGCAAAACCTTAAGTTACAAGAAAGACAAAGACAAAAATATTCATTCTATTCAGCACAGTCTATTTCTCAACCATTTAAAGAAATCATAATCTAACGCATATCTAGCTAGATTACTTACTAAATCCTAAGATTCCATTCCTGTTCTGTCCCCCGCAAAAGCATCACACAGACAGACACAGACCCTTTGTTTCTCCCGCCCTCCAGCTTTGAAAGTATCTTCTCTCCTCATTGGTCATTGTGGTCAGATGGCAGCGAGGTTATCTTAGCTTCCTAACCCTTTACAGGTGAAAGGGTTTTTCCTCTGGCCAGGAGAGATTTTAAAGGTGTTTACCCTTCCCTTTATATTTATGACAGGCTATAATCCAAGAGAGAAAATTAGAACAACTCCTCCCCCAAAATATGCCTTTTAAAATATTGCTCTCTCACTGCTAAAAAGGTCTCTGTGGGACTGTGAATTTGAATGTTAGCAGATAATTAGTGGGTTTAATTAGATGCACAGACCAAATATTTCCAAGCAGCATACAGCTAGAGCAAGATTCTTCGTATGTCTCTCGTATGCAATACTGCTGTCAGATATGTTATATTAGGTGGATATTGAATCAGGAAGGCTTGCAAGGAAAAGATAAGGACAGCAGAAGTAGCAGAATGATTTAATTTTCATCAAAGGAGTTAGAGGGAATAAATTGTGCTTTTATAAATATACCAAAGGGAAAAAATACTAGAAATATCAGCCCATTAATAAATAAAGAGAGAGAACATCAGTGGTGAGTCTCAAATGTTTGAGATATCGGCTGAATTGGTATGTTTGAGAAGAAACCAAAAGAGGGTGTAGAGACAATCAAGGAGTACAGTGACTGGGCTGGATGAACCCACTGGATTAAAATGAGGCAACTCCCCATGCAATGCACCAATTGGGCCTTTCTGAAGGTGTGGTGTTAAGGACTACTGTACATGGCTCTTTGTCTTTGTACTATACACCTGTTACCTGCAGTAACAGCGCTTCAGAGGTGGGGAGTGGAGTACTGCACTTAGAGCCTCCAGCTACACTCCAGATGACACTGTGCAACCAGTCTTCATGCTGCGAGACATGAGTGGTCCCACTGAATACATTGTATCCTGCTGCAGTCAATGGGACAACTCCTCTGAATAAGTGCTCGCCATTCCCCACACATGTAAGTATGAATGAGGGTTACAAAGGATGCTGAAAGAAAAGGAGTACTTGTGGCACCTTAGAGACTAACAAATTTATTAGAGCATAAGCTTTCGTGAGCTACAGTTCATTTCATCGGATGCATTTGGTGGAAAAAACAGAGGAGAGATTTATATACATACACAGAGAACATGAAACAATGGGTTTATCATACACACTGTAAGGAGAGTGATCACCTAAGATAAGCCATCACCAGCAGCGGGGTGGGGGGGAAGGAGGAAAACCTTTCATGGTGACAAGCAAGGTAGGCTAATTCCAGCAGTTAACAAGAATATCAGAGGAACAGTGGAGGATGCGGTGGGGGGGGAGAAATACCATGGGGAAATAGTTTTACTTTGTGTAATGACTCATCCATTCCCCGTCTCTATTCAAGCCTAAGTTTATTGTATCCAGTTTGCAAATTAATTCCAATTCAGCAGTCTCTCGTTGGAGTCTGTTTTTGAAGCTTTTTTCTTGAAGGATAGCCACTCTTAGGTCTGTAATCGAGTGACCAGAGAGATTGAAGTGTTCTCCAACTGGTTTTTCAATGTTATAATTCTTGACGTCTGATTTGTGTCCATTCATTTTTTTACGTAGAGACTGTCCAGTTTGGCCAATGTACATGGCAGAGGGGCATTGCTGGCACATGATGGCATATATCACATTGGTAGATGCGCAGGTGAACGAGCCTCTGATAGTGTGGCTGATGTGATTAGGCCCTATGATGGTGTCCCCTGAATAGATATGTGGACAGAGTTGGCAACGGGCTTTGTTGCAAGGATAGGTTCCTGGCTTAATGGTTCTGTTGTGTGGTGTGTGGTTGCTGGTGAGTATTTGCTTCAGATTGGGGGGCTGTCTGTAAGCAAGGACTGGCCTGTCTCCCAAGATCTGTGAGAGTGATGGGTCGTCCTTCAGGATAGGTTGTAGATCCTTGATGATGCGTTGGAGAGGTTTTAGTTGGGGGCTGAAGGTGATGGCTAGTGGCGTTCTGTTATTTTCTTTGTTGGGCCTGTCCTGTAGTAGGTGACTTCTGGGTACTCTTCTGGCTCTGTCAATCTGTTTCTTCACTTCAGCAGGTGGGTACTGTAGTTGTAGGAATGCATGATAGAGATCTTGTAGGTGTTTGTCTCTGTCTGAGGGGTTGGAGCAAATGCGGTTATATCGTAGAGCTTGGCTGTAGACAATGGATCGAGTGGTATGATCTGGATGAAAGCTAGAGGCATGTAGGTAGGAATAGCGGTCAGTAGGTTTCCGATATAGGGTGGTGTTTATGTGACCATCGCTTATTAGCACCGTAGTGTCCAGGAAGTGGATCTCTTGTGTGGACTGGTCCAGGCTGAGGTTGATGGTGGGATGGAAATTGTTGAAATCATGGTGGAATTCCTCAAGAGCTTCTTTTCCATGGATCCAGATGATGAAGATGTCATCAATGTAGCGCAAGTAGAGTAGGGGCATTAGCGTATGAGAGCTGAGGAAGCTTTGTTCTAAGTCAGCCATAAAAATGTTGGCATACTGTGGGGCCATGCGGGTACCCATCGCAGTGCCGCTGATTTGAAGGTATACATTGTCACCAAATATGAAATAGTTATGGGTGAGGACAAAGTCACAAAGTTCAGCCACCAGGTTAGTCGTGACAGTATCGGGGATACTGTTACTGACGGCTTGTAGTCCATCTTTGTGTGGAATGTTGGTGTAGAGGCTTCTACATCCATAGTGGCTAGGATGGTGTTTTTACGAAGATCACCAATGGACTGTAGTTTCCTCAGGAAGTCAGTGGTGTCTCGAAGATAGCTGGGAGTGCTGGTAATGAAGGGCCTGAGGAGGGAGTCTACATAGCCAGACAATCCTGCTGTCAGGGTGCCAATGCCTGAGATGATGGGGCGTCCAGGATTTCCAGTTTATGGATCTTGGGTAGCAGATAGAATACCCCAGGTCGGGGTTCTAGGGGTGTGTCTGTGCGGATTTGTTCTTGTGCTTTTTCAGGGAGTTTCTTGAGCAAATGCTGTAGTTTCTTTTGGTAACTCTCAGTGGGATCAGAGGGTAATGGCTTGTAGAAAGTGGTGTTGGAGAGCGGCCTAGTAGCCTCTTGTTCATACTCCGACCTATTCATGATGACGACAGCACCTCCTTTGTCAGCCTTTTTGATTATGATATCAGAGTTGTTTCTGAGGCTGTGGATGGCACTGTGTTCTGCATGGCTGAGGTTATGGGGTAAGCGATGCTGCTTTTCCACTATTTCAGCTCGTGCACATCGGCGGAAGCACTCTATGTAGAAATCCAGGCTGCTGTTTCGACCTTCAGGAGGAGTCCATCCAGAATCCTTCTTTTTGTAGTGTTTGCAAGAAGGTCTCTGTGGGTTAATATGTTGGTCAGAGGTGTGTTGGAAATATTCCTTGAGTCTGAGACGTCGAAAATAGGATTCTAGGTCACCACAGAACTGTATCATGTTCGTGGGGGTGGAGGGGGAAAAGAAGAGGCCCCAAGATAGGACAGATTCTTCTGCTGGGCTAAGAGTATAGTTGGATAGATTAACAATATTGCTGGGTGGGTTACGGGAACCATTGTTGTGGCCCCTTGTGGCATATAGTAGTTTAGATAGCTTAGTGTCCTTTTTCTTTTGTAGAGAAGCAAAGTGTATGTTGTAAATGGCTTGTCTAGTTTTTGTAAAGTCCAGCCACGAGGAAGTTTGTGTGGCAGGTTGGTTCTTTATGAGAGTATCCAGTTTTGAGAGCTCATTCTTAATCTTTCCCTGTTTGCTGTAGAAGATGTTGTTCAGGTGGTTCCTTGGATGAAGGGTTCTGTATCAGTAACAAACTATTTGCAGCATTTGGTTCCCACAGGTCGAAGCAGATCTCGTTTTCCATCATATCCCTTATACTAAACACTTCTCTTTTATGTATTCATTTACTGTTGTCATCCATCATGTTAGACAAGGACGCTACCAGATTACTGGTTTGCACTGCAAACATACAATATTAAGTGTTTGGTTTACCCTCTAGATTTAAGCTTGGCTAAGATTTTCAAAAGTACTACTGATTTCAGATGCAGCCTTGTTGAGACACCTCAGAGGTCTCATTTTCAAGAAGTGGTGAGCACCCATCCCTAGGGTAAAAGGCCCATTTAAGGTGTCTCAGGTTGGGCACATGAAATCAGAACTCACTATTGAATAGGTTGACCAAGGATGTTCACTCTCTGTGTGAAAGATTATCACTTCTTAATTATGGTTCTCAAAAGAGAGTTAGGCACCACGTAGTGAAGGGATTTAGCTGAGACAATATTAAATAGTCATTATGCTAGTTGTAAAATTGCTTAAATAAAATGCATGTAAATAGAGAGGATATTATAATTAATGTAATCTAGTACCTTTCAGGATATACAAGAAGAAAAAGAACAAAAATAAAGTGTGTAGGCTGGAGGGAGAAAGAAAGAAATAGATACAGATCATAGAACATTTTTCAGTTTCATTCTTGATATTTTAATAAGAAATTCAAAATATTTTTCTCTTTAAAATTAAGAGCTCCAGTCTGGTTTTTCTCCCATCTTTCACAAGACTGATTTTTAGAGAGAAACTGAATATGCAGCATCTACAGTCTTAAATAAACAAACACTTTCCAGTGAGGTTACAGCAAATTAAATTTAAAAAATAAAAAAGTAAATCTGCTGAATACAGTTCAGCTATTAAGCTATAGGATCAAAAAAGTTAAGCAGTTTAAAGCCCTGGAATTCATCCGTTAAACTTCTTAGAGCAGAATTCACAGTTTAGGTATAATTAAATGGATGGGGGGAGGATGAAATACCTTAGTCAAGCACAATGCTATAATCAATGGATAGTTATACCTCAGAGAAATCAATGAGGTGTCTATTTTCCCTTCAGTTAAATTCTCCACTTGGTATCTTACCAGTCCAGGTGGCTGCTCGTTTCTTGGGAGAAAAGATTAAAGGTCTCTAGAGTTCCTGGATTTTCATGGGAAATGAAGCTATTATACCCACACACCTGTGCAGCACTTGGCTTCAGTTGTTAATTCCATGAGTCAGTGACATTTCTGCACTCAGACATTATAATACTTGTCTGAATCTGTTTCTTATTCTTTAGGTGATTTAAAGTCCAAGGATTGGTCATTATGTTCTTTTTATGTTTCAGCTTTAGATTTTTTTTTCCTTCACCACAAACTTTCAGGCTTCAAACTGCATATATATGTGTTCCAGCCCATTTTACATGTAGATGAGATAGATGCCCACTGCCAAATGTTCAAAAACAATAAGAATGGTTTATTATATATGAGTGACAAAGTTCCTCCTCTACCTTAGGGGGTCCTGCGCTTATTGGTGGATTTGCTCACCTCAGAGATTCACGGCAGCCCTCAGTTTGGTCACTTTCGCGGCTCAAATCTGCTGTTTTACTCAGATTAACTCATCACTGGCCAGCATAGGGAAAAGAAAGGAGAACAACAACTCTACTACTTTACTACTTCTCATAAATATAAAATAAAAAAAAGTATTTCTTCACACAACGCACAGTCAACCTGTGGAACTCCTTGCCACAGGATGCTATGAAGTTCAAGACCATAACGGTGTTCAAAAAAAGAACTAGATAAAATCATGGAGGATAGGTTCAACAATGGCTATTAGCCAGGATGGGCAGGAATGGTGTCCCTAGCCTCTGTTTGCCAGAAGCTGGGAATGAGCAACAGGGGATGGATCACTTGATTACCTGTTCTGTTCATTCCCTCTGGGGCACCTGGCACTGGCCACTGTTGGAAGACAGGATACTGGGCTAGATGGATCTTTGGCCTGACCCAGTAGGGCCATTCTTATGTTTTTATGTTCTTAACAGAACCAGGTCCAGAACTGATCCCTGCGGGACACCGCTTCATATGTCCTTCCAGGGATAGGATACGGAGGGACATAGACAAATTAGAGGATTGGGCCAAAAGAAATCTGAGATTCAACAAGGACAAGTGCAAAGTCCTTCACTTACGATAGAAGAATCCCATGGACCGCTACAGACTAGGGACCGAGTGGCTAGGTACCAGTTCTCCAGAAAAGGACCTAGGGGTTACAGTGGACGAGAAGCTGGATATGAGTCAATAGTGTGCCCTTGTTGTCAAGAAGGCTAACAGCATTTGGGCTGTATTAGTAGGAGCACTGCCAGCAGATCGAGGGATGTGATCATTCCCCTCTATTTGGCATTGGTGAGGCCACATCTGGAGTTCTGTGTCCTGTTTTGGGCCCCACACTACAAGAAGGATGTGGAAAAATTGGGAAACATCCAGCGAAGGGCAACAAAAATTATTAGGGAGCTGGAGCACATGATTTATTAGGAGAGGCTGAGGGGACTGGGATTATTTAGTCTGCAGAAGAGAAGAACGAGGGGGGATTTGATAGCTGCTTTCAACTATCTGAAAGGGGGTTTCAAAGAGCATGGACCTAGACTGTTCTCAGTGATACCAGATGACAGAACAAGGAGTAATGGTCTCAAGTTGCAGTGGGGGAGATTTAGGTTGGATATTAGGAAAAACTTTTTCACTAGGAGAATGGTGAAGCACTGGAATGGGTTACCTAGGGAGGTGGTGGAATCTCCTTCCTTAGAGGTTTTTAAGGTCAGGCTTGAGAGAGCCCTGGCTGGGATGATTTAGTTGGGGATGGGTCCTACTTTGAGCAGGGGGTTGGACTAGATGACCTCCTGAGGTCCCTTTGAACCCTAATATTCTCTTATTCTATGACTGTGAACCACTGACACCTACTCTCTGGGAGCAAAAAACAAAAGGAGTACTTGTGGCACCTTAGAGACTAACAAATTTATTTGAGCATAAGCTTTCGTGAACTACAGCTCACTTCATCGGATGCATTTGGTGGAAAATACAGTGGGGAGATTTATATACACACACAGAGAACATGAAACAATAGGTTTTATCATACACACTGTAAGGAGAGTGATCACTTAAGATGAGCTATTACCAGCAGGAAGGAAGAGGGGAAGGAGGAAAACCTTTTGTGGTGATAATCAAGGTGGGCCATTTCCAGCAGTTAACAAGAACGTCTGAGGAACAGTGGGGGGTGGGGTGGGGGGGGAGAAATAACATGGGGAAATAGTTTTACCTTATGTAATGACCCATCCACTCCCAGTCTCTATTCAAGCCTAAGTTAATTGTATCCAGTTTGAAAATTAATTCCAATTCAGCAGTCTCTCGCTGGAGTCTATTTTTGAAGTTTTTTTGTTGAAGGATAGCCACTCTCAGGTCTCTAATCGAGTGACCGGAGAGATTGAAGTGTTTTCCGACTGGTTTTTGAATGTTATAATTCTTGACATCTGATTTGTGTCCATTCATTCTTTTACGTAGAGACTGTCCAGTTTGGCCAATGTACATGGCAGAGGGGCATTGCTGGCACATGATGGCATATATCACATTGGTAGATGCGCAGGTGAACGAGCCTCTGATAGTGTGGCTGATGTGATTATGCCCTATGGTGGTGTCCCCTAAATAGATATGTGGACATAGTTGGCAACGGGCTTTGTTGCAAGGATAGGTTCCTGGCTTAGTGGTTCTGTTGTGTGGTGTGTGGTTGCTGGTGAGTATTTGCTTCAGGTTGGGGGGCTGTCTGTAAGCAAGGACTGGCCTGTCTCCCAAGATCTGTGAGAGTGATGGATCATCCTTCAGGATAGGTTGTAGATCCTTGATGATGCGTTGGAGAGGTTTTAGTTGGGGGCTGAAGGTAACGGCTAGTGGTGTTCTGTTGTTTTCTTTGTTGGGCCTGTCCTGTAGTAGGTGACTTCTGGGTACTCTTCTGGCTCTGTCAATCTGTTTCTTCACTTCAGCAGGTGGGTATTGTAGTTGTAGGAATGCATGATAGAGATCTTGTAGGTGTTTGTCTCTGTCTGAGGGGTTGGAGCAAATGCGGTTATATCGTAGAGCTTGGCTGTAGACAATGGATCGTGTGGTATGATCTGGATGAAAGCTAGAGGCATGTAGATAGGAACAGCGGTCAGTAGATTTCCGATATAGGGTGGTGTTTATGTGACCATCACTTATTAGCACCGTAGTGTCCTGGAAGTGCATCTCTTGTGTGGACTGGTCCAGGCTGAGGTTGATGGTGGGATGGAAATTGTTGAAATCCTGGTGGAATTCCTCAAGGGCGGCTTTTCCATGGGTCCAGATGATGATGTCATCAACGTAGTGCAAGTAGAGTAGGGGCATTGGGGGATGAGAGCTGAGGAAGCATTTTCTAAGTCAGCCATAAAAATGTTGGCATACTGTGGGGCCATGCAGGTACCCATCGCAGTGCCGCTGATTTGAAGGTATACATTGTCCCCAAATATGAAATAGCTATGGGTGAGGACAAAGTCACTCTGGGAGCAGTTTTCCAACCATTTTTGCACCCACCTTATAGTAGCTCCATCTAGGTTGCATTTCTCTACCTTCTTTATGAGAAGGTCATGTAAGACAGTATCAAAAGCTTTACTGAAGTAAAGATATACCATGTCTACTGCTTCCCTCTTTCTACAAGGCTTGTTACCCTGTCAAAGAAAGCTATCAGTTTGGTTTGACACAATTTGTTCTTGACAAATCCATACTGACTGTTACTTATCACCTTATTATCGTCTAGATGTTTGCAAATTGATTGCTTAATTATTTGCTCCATTATCTATCTTTCTCGGTACAGAAGTTCAGCTGACTGATCTGTAATTCCTCAGGTTGTCCATATTTCCCTTTTTATAGATAGGCACTATATTTGCCCTTTTCCAGTCTTCTGGAATCTCTCCCATCTTCCATCACTTTTTCAAAGATAATTGCTAATGGCTCAGATATCTCGTCAGTCAGCTTCTTGATTATTCTAGGATGCATTCAGCAGGCCCTCGTGACTTGCAGACATCTAATTTGTCCAAGTAATTTTTAACTTGTTCTTTTCCTATTTGGCTTCTGATCCTACCTCATTTTCACTGGCATTCACTGTTAGACATCCAATCACCACCAACCTTCTTGGTGAAAACCAAAACAAAGAAGTCATTAAGCACCTTTGCCATTTCCACATTTCCTCTTATTATGTATCCCCCCTCATTGAATAACAGTAATACTCTGTCATTGGTTTTTTTTCTTGCTTATAATGTATTTGTAGAATGCCGTCTTGTTACCCTTTGTTTTTAGCTAGTTTGATCTCATTTTGTGTGTTGGCCTTTATAATTCTGTCCCTACATACTTATGTTAATTGTTTATATTCATCCTTTGTAATTTGACCTAGTTTCCACTTTTTTGTAGGACTCTTTTTTGATTTTTAGATCATTGGAGATCTCCTGGTTAAGCCAAGGTGGTCTCTTGCCATAGTTCCTATCTTTCCTATGCAGGGGGATAGTTTGCTCTTTTTCCGTTAATAATGTCTCCTTGAATGAATGTATCGGTGTATCTTAGTTTGTTCCAAATCATCACAAGTTATTTGAGCTATAATAAAGCAAAGGAAACAATAGACAGAAAAAGGAAATGGGGCAATTTTAAGTTACTATTGTTTTTGCCCTTTTGAACAACAATAATTCAGGCCAGGATATCCAAAAATAGGAGTTTAAAATTAGTTTGAGGAGGATATGATAAAAGGCACAACTGATAACTAGGTGCCTATCTCCCACTGAAAGTCAATGCAAGTTGGGTGCCTGTCATCATGTCTTTGGAAATCTCCTCCTAAATCTGTATTTAGATAAAGTGCTGAGTGTCCAGGACCTGCCAGTGACCAGCCTCAGTTATTAATGGATTATTTGAATGGAAAGTCCCAAAGACAAGTTTTTCCACCAGGCTGAAGTGAGCTCCCTTCATTAACTGAATGCAGTCACAACCACATGTGCAGCTGAGATCTGGATAGTTTCTGAGATGGAGCCAATTCACACAGCCCTGTCGGGCTACCTGCTTATCCTGTGTGACTCTGTTCTTTCAGTAGCTGGAACATTGCCTCCTGTTAGCTGGGAATGCCATCAGCACTTCTTATTCAGTAATACAGTTCTCCAACCAAGTTCATCCTGTCGCACATTCAAACGTACTATTACTAGCCCTAGAAATTAGCAAAGCAGATGTTCCCAACAAGACTGGGGCGCACATATTTCAGTGGCAAAGCTCAGCTTAAGAAAATGCAAACAGTTCATGGTCTGCAAGGTCTTGTCAAAAAAGTCTCCCTAAATATCTGTGTTATGCTTTTTTGTCAAACAATGCAGCAGGGGTTTCTGACCTCAGCAGATCACAGAAGGAGGCAATGTGGCAGAACCCTACCAAAGGCAGCCTGGGCCATGGGGCTTTGCACCCCTTTGTGTTCCTCAAACCCAGGATGTTGAAGGAGATGAGGGGCCTGATTCTTCAGTGCCTTTCGTCACATGCAGTCATTTACACCTGTGCAAAGTGGGCATAATTACAGGGGCAGGGACAACTTTTCCCACAACTTTTTCTTGGGGGCTGGAACAGAAATACCTTAAGCCCCTGGCTTCCCTCTCCTCCCGCACAAAAAATATATGTGGTTGGCTGAGGTGGGGTGTGCTTTGGCTCTGAGCTTTCTCTCTCTCCCATCTCCCCCTTCCAATCACTGATCAGCTGTTTGGCTCAATAGGCAGGAGGCAACTACAATTACAGCCTCTTGCCTCCAGAAGACCCTCTGTGCCCCTACTGGGCAGACAGGAGATTGCAGCTTAGCCCTCTCCTGGCTGGCTCTGAGTGCCTGCAGAGCAGGAGGGGCCCAGCCAAACTTAAGAAAACAGGATTGTTGGAGGCTGCAATGGCTGGTGCCTTGCTTAGGGAGATGAGGCACAAGGGTGGTGATGTGGGGGGCACAGATGCTACACTCGGAGCTGGTTGAATCCCTTGTAAACTGGAGTAATAGTAATAAGATGAAATTTAACAGTGAGAAGTGTAAGGTTATGCGTTTAGGGATTAATAACAAGAATGTTAGTTATAAGCTGGGGACGCATCAATTAGAAGTAACGGAAGAGGAGAAGGACCTTGGAGTATTGGTTGATCATAGGATGACTATGAGCTGCCAATGTTATATGGCTGTGGGGAAAAAAAGCTAATGTGGTTCTGGGATGCATCAGGAGAGGTATTTCCAATAGGGATCAGGAGGTTTTAGTACCATTATACAAGGCATTAGTGAGACCTCACCTGGAATACTGTGTGCAGTTCTGGTCTCCCATGTTTAAAAAGGATGAATTCAAACTGGAGCAGGTACAGAGAAGGGCTACTAGGATGATCCGAGGAATGGAAAACTTGTCTTATGAAAGGAGACTTAAGGAGCTTGGCTTGTTTAGCCTAACTAAAAGAAAGTTGAGGGAAGATACGATTGTTCTCTATAAATATATCAGAGGGATAAATACAGGAGAGGGAGAGGAATTATTTAAGCTCAGCACCAATGTGGACACAAGAACAAATGGGTATAAACTGGCCACCAGGAAGTTTAGACTTGAAATTAGACGAAGGCAGAGGAGTGAAGTTTTGGAATAGCCTTCCAAGGGAAGCAGTGGGGGCAAAAGATCTATCTGGCTTTAAGATTCTACTCGATAAGTTTATGCAGGAGATGGGATAATGGGATTTTGGTAAGTAATTGATCTTTAAATATTCAGGGTAAATAGGCCTAATCCCCTGAGATGGGATATTAGATGGATGGGACCTGAGTTACCCAGGAAAGAATTTTCTGTAGTATCTGGCTGGTGAATCTTGCCCATATGCTCAGGGTTTAGCTGATCGCCATATTTGGGGTCGGGAAGGAATTTTCCTCCAGGGCAGATTGGAGAGGCCCTGGAGGTTTTTCATCTTCCTCTGTAGCATGGGGCATGGGTCACTTAATGGAGGATTCTCTGCTCCTTGAAGTCTTTAAACCATGATTTGAGGACTTCAATAGCTCAGACATAGGTGAGGTTTTTCATAGTAATGGGTGGGTGAGATTCTGTGGCCTGCGCTGTGCAGGAGGTCGGACTAGATGATCAGAATGGTCCCTTCTGACCTTGGTATCTATGAATCACTGATTGTTTGGTTCACACAGCTTTTGGTGCCAAATTGCTTCCCTGGGAGTGGCAGTGAAGTGCTCCCAGGTCAAAATGGGACAGTTTGACACCCATTTTGTGCAGAGGTAAGTAAAATGCTGCAAGGCAGTGCAGAATCAGACCCTGAATGTGCTAATCCTAATCCTGACACAGGTGTGCTCTGTGACCTCTCTGTATATCAGCTTCCCAATGGGCAAAAGAGGGGTAGTGACATTTAAAGGCTTCACAGTGGTGTGGTCAGGCATAAATTATCTTTTTTTCAAACACAATTTGAAATGCTTGGATTTCAGAAATATTGGGCCTGATTCATTGCTCCAGATTTATGCTGGTTTATCTCCACTGATTTCAATAGAATTACAGCTGCCTAATCTGAAATAACACAGTAGTGCAGCAGGCCTGGCATTATTTTACTACCAAATGAAAGCAGCAAGCTTCCTGCAGCTGCATGCAGTATGGCTTGCAAACCTTCACAAAAGTTAAGATTTGAGAATGTGCTAAACCCAGCTGCATGTGATTTTCATAGCTTTCATTATAAATTCAGCCTCCAAATATATGCATCTCTTCTTTTAGACACTGCAAAACACTCAGCTGGGTTCATTTGCCTGAAACTAGCCCCAGTTTTGTATGTTTTGGCTTTTTGGTGTGTTAGATTTGCCTAGCTCTAAGCTGAGGCATACACATATTCCTGGAAAAAAGAATGTCCCACAATGGGGGCAAAACAGCACTATGCCGCATGTAATGAAAAGCTAAGGATATCCAGATGGCGATCTTTTTACCGCAGCAAGGGATGGTCACCTCATAATTCAGGGAAGAAAGCGGCCCATGGATATTTGTTTTCTTTTTCCTGTCACTTAATTCACACAGTTACAGCAAAGAACATACAGGAAATGGCTTAAAGGTGGATACTTCTGGATCTCTGGTGGCTTGTTAAGATCTTGGCTCCAGTAGTCGCTTACTCATTTTACTAGATGTTTCTCCTAAAACTAAGGAAAATATCTGAGATGTCTGAAATTCCTCAAAGAAAATAGTAGTCTCTTCTCTAGTGAATGTCACCCCAGTTTAGTTTCAGGAGATCATTGTAAACAACTAGTTTTGTCAGGAAAAACTATTAACTCCAGCTGTTTGCAACACAACAGTTTTCGCTTGGAAATGCAGTTTTGTTGAAATCAAAATGTTTTGTAGGAACGTGTCAATTCTGATTCAACTTTTTCCTGAAAAAAAGAAACAAGTCATTTTTACTTTGATAATGACTAAACATTTCATTTCAATTATTTCAAAATGTTTCATTTCAATAAAATTAAAACATTTTTGTTTTGACTTTGTTGTTAGGAATCCTTTTGTTTAGACCAGGGATTGGCAACCTTTGGCACGCAGCCCATCATGGAAATCCGCTGGCAGGCCAGGATGGTTTGCTTACCTGCAGCATCCACAGGTTTCGCCGATCACAGCTCCCACTGGCCGCCGTTCACCATTCCAGGCCAATGGGGATTGCAGGCATAGGTGCCAACTCTATGAGCACCCATGGGGAAAAATTAGAGGGTGCTCTGCACCCACCGGCAGCCAAGCTCCCCGCCCCACCTCCACCCCTGAGTGCAGCATGTCCCCGCTCCTCTGCCTACCTCCCAGCATTTGCCACCACCAAACAGCCGTAGCAAGCTCCAGGAGGGAGTGGGGAGGAGCAGGAACATGGCATGCTCGGCAGGGAAGAGGCCGGGCTGGGGTGGGGATTTGGGGAAGGAGTCAAATAGGGGCAGGGAGGGGGCAGATTTGGGGCAGGGACTTCGGGGAGGAGGTTGGAATGGGGGCAGGAGGGGCAGGACAGGGGTGGAGTTGGGGCAGGGTCATGGGCAAAAGAGGGTCGAGCACCCATTGCCACACCCACTAGAAGTTGGCACCTATGCCCCCGGGAAGCAGCGTGGGCCAAGGGATGTGCTGGTCGCCCTTCCCACAGTCCCCATTGGCCTGGGATGGCGAATTGCAGCCAGTGGGAGCCACAATAGGCTGAACCTGCGGACGCTGCAGGTAAACAAACCATCCCAGCGTGCCAGAGGATTTCTCTGATGGGCTGCATGCCAAAGGTGCCAGTTTAGACTTTTATATTATATTAAAATATTAACTTTAATATTATATATTGTATATTATTGTATACAACATAATGTATTTAATATTTTATATTACAACATTTCTACCTATTGAAACAAAATTATTCAACCAGATTAAATGAAATATTTTCAAAGTTCTGAATAGAAATTTTTCCAAATGTTCATTCTGTGGGACATTTTGAAATGTTGGGTTTTCTTTCCAATTCAGAATGCAAACAAATTGTGAAATGTCACAATTTCCCACTGAACAGAAATTCTGGTTTCTAACCATTTCTATTGTTAACAGATATCACTTTGCTCTAAATGTTCTGCGGTAAGGTAACAAGATAGAAAGGATAGAGTTTCTGCACTAGGCCAAAGGCAGTTCCCACAGAAATCAGGCAGTCTTCTCTACCGATTTCTCCTGATATAAAATAGACGCAGGTATGTCCACTACAATTATGAATTCCTTTAGTTAAGTTTTTGGTTTCTATTTATCATCAATTAAACAGTGGAGAATACAATCAGATTTCAAGACGTTTCTGATTACACCAGTGTGCCCTAAATACACTTTCATTTGGGACATTGATATTGTCTTAGATTACTTGGTAAAACTGATAATGAATTATGCTCCTTGAGGCTATGGTTAATTAAATTGGCTACCCTTTTGTCTTTAGCATGGGCAGCTGGGGCATTCAACTGCTAAGAATTGATGAGTCCTAGTTAAGATAAATCCCTGAGGGACCTGAACTCCTGCTGTCAGACAAGAATACAACTCGGATCACATTCTTTTAAACAGGTCACCGTCACTAAGAGGGAGATATTTTAGGATCTGTTAAAAGCATTAGTTATTAGTACACTTGGTTCTTAGATTAAAGAAAGCTTTTATATTGCTGAGTTAGACAGTGCATTAAAAGTAAGTACCATCTCTTCTTTTCATTCAATAATGAAGCAATTGACCCGCCAAACAGTAGCATCAGCTGTGGGACTGATTGGACACTGCTGAGCAGTGTTTGTGAGCTTTTGCTCTACTTCCAAAAATAGCTTCAACTATGTTCACACCCCTCATTACTCACTATGGGCCTGATCCAGTCAATGGAAGTCAATGGAAGGACACCTATGACAATAACAGGATTTGGATCAAGGGTATATTTTACACAAGAAAACGTTCACAAGAATTATTTCCCCATGCAAATGTCTGGTGAACAGCCATTCTTTGTATGAATATCTATATTCACTGGCAAAGTTATTTGCGTAGGAAAAAGATTATCCATTATTTGAGATTTTTATTCTTTTATTTAAAAGAAAGTTTCAGTCATCCACTCAGGGTGCAAATACATCATGTGTAGATGTAGCTGCTTCGGTCCCAATTTTACAAACTGATGCCAAATTGTGTTAACAATACTTGCAAGCGTTAAAAGGATTCCTACCCCTCCCTACCATTTTAGGAGATCGTGCAGGACAGTGCTTTTCAAAGTCTTCCATTGTAGGATTCCCTCCACATTTAGCAAGATGGGAAAGCAAGGGTGGTTGAGAACTCCAATACCAGTTTATGGGATGCTGGGTTGAGCATTTATGATGCAGAAGTATTGCAACAACATCAACAATAGGCATGTTTGGTAAAGGAGCAGACTTTCTGCAAACCTGTTTACATAAAGTATATTGATTAGAGCTGGGTGAAATTTTTCATACAAAACTTGTTTGGGCAAAAATGTAGACTCAAAAGCAAAAAACTGTTTTGTGAATTCAAGTTGTTTTGCCATATTGTTTTGGTCTTAAAAAAATAATTTAAAATCCAAAAACCAGAAATATTTCATCTAAAAAATGAAACATTTTGATTGTTGAATTCAAAATGGACTTTTTGTTTCTAAATATCCTCTAATTTTTCCTTTTTATAAAAGAAATCCAAAATGTGTTTAAATGCTCAAAATCAAGCCACAATGTTTGATTTGTGGTTGAACAAAACATTTTGTGTAACCCAAAACACACTTTTCTTCAACTTTTTTAATTTGCTGAACATTTACAAAAAAAAATCATTTTCAGTTTGACCCAAAACATTTTTTTCCAATTTTTTGGAATTCACACAGCTCTAGTGTAGTCATTAGAATTGACTGGAATGCAGTAGACATTAGGCATCCTTATTAATGAATCTGAATGTCAATTTCTATCACCAGCTTCTGATGTTATGTCAAGCAGTACACCCGAAACCCCACAGTTAGCAACTATTCTTGCACCACTACTTCTCTGAATGTTGGGCAAAAGGATGAGCCTTGCAAGAAGGCATGGAGCCCTTCAGCCTCAGGCTGGCTTGGATCAAAGGAGAAGTGCATTCCAAAGAAAAGAGGCCCTCTTGAAGAGTACCCTGCCAGAGGCTCCCTCTCTTTTGTATCAAGAGGGCTCCAGGCCAAGTTCCTCTGCTAACCACAAATGCAGCACGGTGTCCTGGGGCGGAAGGCATAGGATGCCATGAGTGCCTCATGTGACTCTATGCAGCTAGCAGCCTGCCCACAGCTCCCCCTCACCCTCAGACATTTGGCTGAATGGTGGAACACTCGTCTACCTTTCTGCCTTCTGGCCACTAGGACAGGTCTAGGGGTGGCTGAGCAGTCATCCAGGTGCCTGCTCTCTCGTTGCTCCCGCCGCTGGATCACAGCGAAGAAGGAGTACTTGTGTGGCAGCAGGATAGAGTGAGGAGCCTGATACTCCCCCCACTCTGGCACCAACAAACACTCAAACATCTGCCTATGCCCAAGAGCTCCATCCCTGGTTCTAATAGGGGACTTCAATCACCCTGACATCTGCTGGGAGAGTAATTCACAATACACGGACAATCCAGGAAGTATTTGGAGAGTGCTGGGGACAACTTCCTGGTGCAAGTGCTGGTGGAACCAACTAAGGGCCATGCTCCTCTTGACCTACTGCTCACAAACAGGGAAGAATTGGTAGGGGAAGTAGAAGTGGCAACCTAGGCAGCAGTGACCACAAGATGGCTAAAAGAAAAGGAGTACTTGTGGCACCTTAGAGACTAACAAATTTATTAGAGCATAAGCTTTCGTGAGCTACAGCTCACTTCATCGGATGCATTTGGTGGAAAAAACAGAGGAGAGATTTATATACACACACACAGAGAACATGAAACAATGGGTTTACTCTCCTCTGTTTTTTCCACCAAATGCATCCGATGAAGTGAGCTGTAGCTCACGAAAGCTTATGCTCTAATAAATTTGTTAGTCTCTAAGGTGCCACAAGTACTCCTTTTCTTTTTGCGAATACAGACTAACACTGCTGCTACTCTGACACAAGATGGCTGAGTTCAGGATCCTGACAAAAGGAAGAAAGGAGAGTAGCAAAATATGGACCCTGGACTTCAGAACAGCAGACTTAGACTCCCATAAGGAACTCATGGGCAGGATCCCCTCGGAGGCTAATATGAGGGGGAAAGGAGTCCAGGAGAGCTGGCTGTATTTTAAAGAAGCCTTTTTGAGGGCACAAGAAAAAAACATCCCAATGTGCAGAAAGAATAGCAAATATGGCAGGTGACCAGCTTGGCTTACCAGCAAAATCTTCGGTAAGCTTAAACACAAAAAGGAAGTTTACAAGAAATGGAAACTTGGACAGATGCCTAGGGAGGAGTATTAACATACTGCTTGAGCAGGCGGGGGTGTAATCAGAAAGGCCAAAGCACAATTGGAATTGCAGCTAGCAAGGGATGTGAAGGGTAACAAGAAGGGTTTCTACAGGCATGTTAGCAACAGGAAGCAGGTCAGGGAAAGTGTGGAACCCTTACTGAATGGGGGAGGCAACATAACGACAGAGGATGTGGAAAAAGCTGAAGTACTCAATGCTTTTTTTTGCCTCGGTCTTCACAGACAAGGTCAGCTCCCAAACTGCTGCACTGGGTAACACAGTATGGAGAGGAGGTGAGCAGCCCTCAGTGGTGAAAGAACAGGTTAAGGACTATTTAGAAAAGCGGGACATGTACAGGTCCTTGGGTCCAGATCTAATGCATCTAAGGGTGCTGAGGGAGTTGGCTGATGTGATTGCAGAGCCATTGATAATTACCTTTGTAAATTCGTGGTGATCAGGGGAGGTCCCAGACAATTGGAAAAAGGCAAAATAGTGCCCATATTTTAAAAAGGGAAGAAAGAGAGCCCAGGGAACTACAGACCGGTCATCCTCACTTCAGTCCCTGGCAAAATCATGGAGCAGGTCCTCAAGGAATCCATTTTGAAGCACTCGGAGCAGAGGAAGGTGATCAGGAACAGTCGACATGGATTCACCAAGGGCAAGACATGCCTGACGAACCTGATTGCCTTCTATGATGAGATAACTGGCTCTGAGGATATGGGGAAAGCAGTGGATGTGATATATCTTGACTTAAACAAAGCTTTTGATATAGTCTCCCACAGTATTCTTGCCAGGAAGTTAAAGAAATATGGATTGGATGAATAGACTATAAGGTGGATAGAAAGCTAGCTAGATTATTGGGCTCAACGGGTAGTGATCAACAACTTGATGTCTAGTTGGCAGCCAGCATCAAGTGGAGTGTACCAGAGATCAGTCCTGGTTTTGTTCAACATCTTTATTAATAATCTGGATGATGGGATGAATTGCACCCTCAGCAAATTCGCAGATAACACTAAGCTGAGGGGAGAGGTAGATATGCTGGAGGGATAGGATACAGAGGGACCTAGACAAATTGGAGGATTGGGCCAAAAGAAATCTGATGAGGTTCAATAAAACAAGTGCAGAATTCTGCACTTAGGAAGGAAAAAGAAAAGGAGTACTTGTGGCACCTTAGAGACTAACAAATTTATTTGAGCGTAAGCTTTCGTGAGCTACAGCTCACTTCATCGGATGCCCTCCGATGAAGTGAGCTGTAGCTGACAAAACTTTACACTCAGATAAATTTGTTAGTCTCTAAGGTGCCACAAGTACTCCATTTCTTTTTGCGAATATAGACTAACACGGCTGCTACTCTGAAACTTAGGAAGGAAGAATCCCATGCACGGCTACAGGCTGGGGACTGACTGGCTAAGCAGCAGTTCTGCAGAAGAGGACCTGGGGATTACAGTGGATGAGAAGCTGGATATGAGTCAGCAGTGTAACCTTGTTGCCAAGAAGGCCAACAGCATATTGGGCTGTATTAGTAGGAGCATTGCCAGCAGATCGAGGAACGTGATTATTCCCCTCTATTCAGCACTGGTGAGGCCACACCTGGAGTATCGTGTCCAGTTTTGGTCCCTCCACTACAGAAGGGATGTGGACAAATTGGAGAGAGTCCAGTGGAGGGCAACGAAAAACATTAGGGGCTGGGGAACATGACTTACAAGGAGAGGCTGAAGGAACTGGGTTTATTTAGTCTGCAGAAGAGAAGAATGAGGGGGGATTTGATAGCTGCTTTCAACTACCTGAAAGGGGGTTCCAAAGAGGATGGATCTAGACTGTTCTCAGTGGTAGCAGATGACAGAATAAAGAGCAATGGTCTCAAGTTGAAATGGGGGAGGTTCAGGTTGTATATTAGGAAACACTATTTCACTAGGAGGATGGTGAAGCACTGGAATGGTTACCTAAGGAGGTGGTGGAATCTCCATCCTTAGAGGTTTTTAAGGCCTGGCTTGACAAAGCCCTGGCTGGGAAGATTTATTTCAGGGGTTCTCAAACTGGGGGTTGGGACCCTTCAGGGGGTTGTGTGGTTATTATGTGGGGGGTCACAAGCTGTCAGCCTCCACCCCAAACTCCCCTTTGAATCATAGAATATCAGGGTTGGAAGGACCTCAGGAGGTCATCTAGTGCAACCGCCTGTTCAAAGCAGGACCAATCCCCAATTTTTGCCCCAGATCCCTAAATGGCCCCCTCAAGGGTTGAACTCACAATCCTGGGTTTAGCAGGCCAATGCTCAAACCACTGAGCTATCCCTCTCCCATTATGCCTTCAGCATTTATAATGGTGTTAAATATATTTAAAAGCATTTTTAATTTATAAGGGGGGGTCATACTCAGAGGCTTGCTGTGTGAAAGGGGTCACCAGTCCAAAAGTTTGAGAATCACTGATTTAGTTGGTGTTGGTTCTTCTTTGAGCAGGAGATTGGACTAGATGACCTCCTGAGGTCTCTTCCAAGCCTAATATTCTATGATTCTGTGTTCCCTCTGCAGCCCCAATGCCTCAGCATTCTCTGCCCTCAGGAGTCCCCAGCAAACCATCCAATCAGACATCACAGGCTTTACTCCCAGACTTCCCCTCCCAGCTACACCCACAGAATACTTGTACATCCACTTCCCAAGTTTTGTGCAGTTCCATGCACTACCCCCTACAGTGCTCAGGGCAGGCTGTGATGACCACAAGCTTAACCCTATGGTACATATACAAATGACATGCAAAGTACCTCGTTAAATAATTTGCACGAAATGTCACAGAGGAGCAGTGCAAAACTTGGTGGCTACAGAAGCAGTCTCTCAAATAGACAGGTCCCAAAGTCAAAACCAACACCTTAAGTTTCCAGCATCATATACCACTTATTCAAGCAGGCCACCGCCTTCTGCCCCAGCTGCAAATTCTGGGTTGATTGACAGTTTAGTCCCAAATAGAGATATTATCGTAGTCTAGTCTGGGGGTGTCAAATGCACAGGGAACAGCAGCAAAGTCCAATTCCAAAACTGTTGCACTCTCTTGGTCACACACATGCAGAGTCGCAGACAGTCACAGTGATCTGTCACTATTAATTACAGCAACAATAATCTGTCATTATTAATTGCAGTCACCAAACAGCAAGCATTGCTAATCCTGCAGTACACCTAACTTGCTGGGTTTTGACTCCCAAAGTGTAGAATCTGAAGGCTTCAACATTGCAGACCCTATTGTAGTAAAGGTTGCCTATTTGGGCCCAAGACTAGCAAAGGACTTAATCATGGGATTAACTTCAAATAGAGCTCATCAAAACAGAAGTGCTGTTCCACAGGACATCTGTTTTATTCCCAAATCAGGATGAAAAGCTTAAGTATCAAAACTTTCGGCAGAACAGAAATTCTCCAAAATTTCTATTTGAAAATGGCAAAATATTTCATTGTGAGTCTGTTCAACATTAGCATTTCCTGTGGTGCTGCATGGCCTTGTGGGAGGTGTAGTTTGAGAATCTGATGCCCCCATTCTCCCATATGGGCCAGGGTTCCAGGCCAGACTACATCTCCAATGATGCACCTGCAATCATGCGACTCCCGTGATGCACCGCACAGCTAGGTTAGATGGGAGATGACATTCCATCAAGAGAGTTGTATTCCAACTAGGGAGCCTGGCCTCTGAGGGAGAACGAGAGCCCGAAGGACAGCTCCCATGAGGCAAAGTGACACCTTAAGGAAATGCTTTTTAATTTTGAACTGACTCACAATGAAATATCTCAGGTCAGTTCAACAAACCAAAATAGTTTGATCTGGGTTGAAGCAACCTGAAATTAAATATTTCATTTTTATTTTCCCAATAGAAAATTGAAAAACTTCAGTGGTAAAATTGTAGTTTTCACATTGAATAATTTGATTCTATGCAAACTGCATTTTCTGTCAAAAAATAATTCTGATGGAAAGTACCCATCCAGCAGAGGAATGGTCCCACTGACCATCTTCCAGGATTTCCCATTGACTTCAGTAGGACTGTTCTCCTGCTTAAAATTAAGAACACACTTAAGCACTTTGTTAGACTTGGGCCTTATTTCTGTTTGTGACTCATTCATAAACAAATCCCAATTTCTGCCAATGTATTGGTAATTTGGGAAAAGGCAGAATAGTTTATGAAAACAATTTGCAGCCTATAGAGTGCTCATTAACTGTTCCATCTAGATATTAGTTCTGTTATTCCTGGTGTGCGAATGGCTACCATGGTTTCATGGTAGTTTCTCTCCTCTCTGTTTGGATGGCTGAAATGTTATAAACATAGGAATGATAGATAGTTGGCTGAGGAATCATCTTGTCTATGCAGGAATATGAATTACATTACAATTGTTAACGGGTGAATCTGAGCATTTGTATGAAGGAACAGTCACATCAAAAACATTCCTGAGAACAAATCCCCAGTCTCACAAATATTGCAATTCATCCTTTCAGAAGACATCAGTGAAATCTCACCTAAGCCCTACTTTGAGCACAAGCATCCGTTCCACATACAAAAAGTAACCCTGGAGACAGACATGGCTGAGTAGATGAACAGTGTAGGGTTTGGTTGAATGTTCACATTGTTTTGCAGTACATACCAGCTCAATTGAAATGTTCGGTTTAGGTAGGAGTGGGCATATCTATCCCATCAGCTATTGTTTGGGGTTATTTTTCTGTTTTGCAAACTGATGTAAATCCAGAATTATTCCAGTTATGTTATAGGTGCAAAAAGACATAATGAATTCTTATTAATGTCTGTACAATATAATCCCAATTATCCAAAGAGCACGGGGAACATGGATTTTATCTGGATTATCGAGAGGGCAGAAGGTATACAAGAGTGAGGTGGCCTTCCCCGCAGCTGGGGGTTCGTCTTCCTCCTTCTCCTCACCTTCTGGCTAGGGGTCTTAGCTCTATTATCCAGACCGCCTCATTATCCGAATCCCTTCCTTGTCCCCCATACTATTTGGATAGTTGGGAGTACACTGCCCTGGCATTAACAAGAATTCACTATGACTTATTGCACATAAAACATAACTGGAACCATTCTGGCTTATTCTGGACAAGGAAGGGATTTGGATAATGCAGAGTTTCAGATAATAGGGTTTTGGATAATGGGGAGTATAGTGTATATTGAAGTCACGGTTTCTTGAATACTGAATACTTTAAATATTGAACAAGTGGATAGTTAACTTATCAGCAGTAGCCATTTTTCTACTCAAGAATGGCCTGCTAATTACTGCTTTGTGAACCATTTGTTTTAGCTAACTGGGGGAGGGCTAGCTCAGTGGTTTGAGCATTGGCTTGCTAAATCCTGGGATGTGAGTTCAATCCTCGAGGGGGCCATTTAGGGATCTGGGGCTGGAAGTGGTCCTGCTTTGAGCAGGGGGTTGGACTAGATGAGGTCCTTTCCAACCCTGATATTCTATGATACATCTTTAAATATAGCCAAATATAAATATACCCATCTAGGAACAAAGAATGTAGGAACTCCATCCTGGGAAACTGTGACTCTGAAAAGGACATGGGGATTGTGGAGGATAATCAACTGAACAGGAGCTCCCAGTGTGATGCTGTGGCCAAAAGGGCTAATGAAATCCTAGGATGAATAAACAGGGGAATAGGAACAGAGAGGTTATTTTATCTCTGTTTTTGGCACTGGTGCAACTGCTGCTGGAAACCTGTGTCCAATTCTGGTGTGCACAATTCAAGAACGATGCTGAAAAATTGGAGAGGGTTCAGAAAAGAGCCACAAAAATGATGAAAGAATTAGAAAACCGACCTTATGATAGGCTCCAGGAGCTCAATCTATTTTGTTTAGCAAAGAGACAGTTAAGGGATGACATGATCACAGTCTATAAATACCTACTTGGGAAATAAATATGTAATAATGGGCTCTTCAGTGTAGCAGAGAAAGAGGTAACATAATGCAGGGGCTGGAAGTTGAAGCTGGACAAATTCAGACTGGAAATAAAGTGTAAATATTTAGCAGTGAGAGTAATTAACCACTGGAATAACTGACCAAGGGTGGTGGATTTTCCGTCATTGATAAACATCCAATCTTGAGTTAAAAGTTTTCTAAGAGACCTGCTCTAGGAATTATTGGGGGAAGGTCTCTGGCTTGTGTCAAACAGGAGATCAAACTGGAGGATCACAGTGATCCTTCTGGCCTTGGAATCTGTGAGCATGAGAGTGGGTGAAACATATGTAGGAGCTATTTAAATCAAATGTCCAAGCTTTCGGCTTGTTGTGATCCAGCATCAACATCAGATGGTAATTTTATTTTTACCTAGTAACATACAGATTGTCTCTTAGATGATTATACGGATGCAGCAATAGACAGCTGCTTTATCTTCCAGGAGCTAGACAATCTCCACAGAGCTGTCTGGTTTAAAACTTTTCTTTATAGGATAAACCTTCTGTCCCCTTTTGAAAGGAGTTGAAATTATCTGCTTTTACAAGGCTCATTTAGTTCTGAATTAAAAAAATTAAAATCTTCTTTTTAGCAATGCTGAGATTCCAACTAATCACTTTTTTTCTTGGTTTCAGACTTTAAGGCTTTGATAATCGTTCTCCTTAGTGGGAAACAGGGAGTCAGCCTGACCCAGTGCATAGGGGAAAAGGATTCGGAACCAGAAGATCCATGTTCTATTCTTGGTTCTGTTTAAGCGTGGGAACGCCATTTCACTTCTGTGCTTCCTTTCCCCAAAAGGTAAAATGGAGCAATGATACTTAGTCTCCTTTGTGAACTGGTTTTGGAACTATGAAGTAAAAATGCTACATATCTTCAGAGGTCTAGTTCATGAATACAACGAGGAGTCCGGTAGCACCTTAAAGACTAATAGATTTATTTGGGCATAAGATTTCGTGGGTTAAAATCCCCACCTTCTTCAGATGCATGCAGTGGGGTTTTTTACTTACAAAAGCTTATGCCCAAATAAATCTGTTAGTCTTTAAGGTGCCACCAGACTCCTCCTTGTTTTTGTAGATACAGACTAACCTGGCTACCTCTCTGATACTTAGTTCATGAATGTTTCTCTCTGCAAGAGACCGATATATTTTTTCTTGTTGAAAAAGGGACATTCATAAAATAACCCCCCCCTTTCCCCACTACATACACATTCCTGCTCTGCCAAAGGATACATTGTCTTATGAACATATGCATCCCTTTTGATAGGAAAGGTTCACTGTTTAAGTGTGGCTCCTGAATTTCCCCCTAAGATATATGTTCATATGCTTCCAAGAAAGATGTCTTCCAGTTCCTACAGTCAGTGATTTCTTTTGTACACATCAACATCCTTCAAAATTAATTCCTCACTGGTTCTTAATAAGTAGTTTATAATAATTTGCTCTGTACTTGGAGAACAATTACATTCCAAGATAACTAGGCTTTGGTAAACTGGCTTAAATTTGACTGAATTTCAATGCTGGGTTATTTTTAGATTCTTAGTAATTTATGTTTCAGACTATTTGAGCTCTAAATCCTCACCACTTTCCAGCTTTCATTTCAGTTACTGATGTCTAAAATGTGATAGTGTCTCACTAGCTATTTCTCCCTTTCTCTTTCTGTGCTGCATTGCATAAGTGTCTGTGACTTTTGAAGTTGCTTTCTTGTGCCTGCTCATCTCTGTTGCTGCTTATCCTTTGTGGCAAGTCACTTCTTCACCTGGCTATCATTAATTCTTTACTTTTCTAGTTCAGATGCGAGGAATTCTGACTTTTAAATGGCCTTGCATGTTCTTCGTTGTACCCTCCACCCTGCCACACACTAGAAGGACTCAGAAAGTCAAAAATATTTTAAATAAATTTTAAATAACTTTGCATTTATTTATCCTTCACTGGACAAAGCAAGATTGCTGCTTACCAATGGAATAGATTCTTTAGTGAGAAGAAAAGGCAGTTAAGCACTTCCAAACTCATTCAATAATTAATGCTTTTCAACAACAGTAAAACCAGAGTTAATTACCAATGTATCTACACAGTGAACCTTGAATATGTGCGCTGGGAATCAAGGTCATTGATTATATTTGTTTATTCTACAGGCACTGGCTACTTTATAAGAGCTCAGATTGGATGCTAGATAGACAAGGCATAATGCTATTAGCAACACATTTTTTCAGTGCACTGAAATGTTATGAAAATTGTGTTTTCCAATATTAGGATATGTGATATCCTAAACTATGTGATAGTTGAACAAATCCCAGTATTTCACAGGATCAATTTGTAATGCTGTAATATAGAGCAATGTGAAGATCAATATTTCCTTGGGATCAAAGATATCACTGAAAACTTAATCATGATATTGTTGACTTTTATAACAAATGTATATAACAATTAGTAATGCAACACTCTAATGATGATATTTCAATTCTCATCAGGTGTGTATGTTAGAGAAAGAGATTGGGGGCAAGAAAGATCAACTTTGATTTCCCTCGGGGTTCCCCCTGTGCATAACTGAATTATTAGTGTGTAATTTTGCAACATGGGAAACCCTTCTGCTAACCTTTTCTTGTGTAAAAGAAGTGTAGGGCTGGATTTCAAAAGAGATTTGCACTAGAGATGGGCACAGTTTTTCTTCCACAACTTTTTTTCAGTGAAAAAATGCAGATTTGGGCTGCCCAAAACATTTAATAAATAGTTTGTGTTGAAAAAAACCACTAAAGAATTAATTTTAATTAAAAAAAATCATTTTGGCATTTCTGGAATGAAACACTTTCATTCAAAATGACTTTTTGTTTCAAAATTTCCTTCAATTTTCAAAAAAATTTCAAAATCGAGATGAAACTTTTTGTGTCAGGTCGTACAGAATGCTTTGTTTGACTTTGAATGAATTCTCTCTTTTTGACTTTTTTCCTTTGAATTTTGGACTTTTCTTCAGAATTGCTGGCAAACCGAAAAATCAGTTACCACTTGACGCGACTCAGCACCACTAGAGAGCATTGGGGAAACACTTCAAGTAGAGAGCAAGTATATGAGTGGACTGCATGGGAGTTGAAGATTTTTCCATTTCCTGTGGTAGAACTTTATGTACATGTTCTGGTGTCAAGTGGCTGGGTAGAAGTGAGTGTGCAGTTTGGGCAAATACGAATTTTCCTAAACATCTCCATGAATATCCAGAAGCCTGAGTGGTTTAATTACACTGTAACGGTTTTCTTCTTAATGAAAAAAACAACAACTATAACCTTATTGTTTGCTTCTAAATAAAAGCTAAGGTTAGATGGAACTAAGAGCATTCTTAAATTCTCTCATGGAAGGGATAATTTACATAGAAATTACCCCTAAGAATGAAAAGTTATCGCACTGAAATGTGGTAAAAGTTGCCCTGTGCACTAAAGCTTGCTGTGGATTAGTCTGGACAAGAAGTTGAACCATTTTCAAAATGAAAACCATTTTTTTCTAAAGCTTCACAATTCAAAAATGGCTGGATTCATTAGCTTCAGATTTTTAAAAATATTCTCCTCTGGGCCAAGACTACACATCAGAAACGGAACAGGATGAGCAGATTTCAGCTTTGATTTCTGAAGGTACCTAAATACATGGTCTGATTTTAAACACATGACCAGTCCTATTGAAGTCAGTATCACTACTTCTGTGCTTAAACTTAAGCATGTGCTTCAGTACTTTGCTGAATTGGAGCCTCTTTTACAGAAAGATAAGAGGAAGCATCAAAATTAGGCTTAATATGGAAACTCATCACCTTAACTATGGTGTTGAGAGCTGATCAAAAACAGGATATAACTACCATGAAATCACTGTTAGAATCAGCTTACTTGGCATACCTAGGTGCTTCAATATGGATTTAGGACCCAGGGTCTATTTACAGGAAACTGTATTTGAAAATCTTGGCCCATATTTCTATGAAGAAAGCATTATGACAGAAACTTGTTTTGATTTGAATTTGCATTTATATATGGATATTGAGATATGTATAACATAGGCCAGGTCTGTCAAAACATTACCACAGAACATGATGCTATCACAATAATATACTGAAAACAGGGATGAGGTATCTATTATCTTAACCACATAGCATACCTAATCATGGAATATCAGGGTTGGAAGGGTCATCTAGTCCAACCCCCTGCTCAAAGCAGGACCCATCCCCAATTTTTGGCCCAGATCCCTAAGTGGCCCCCTCAAGGATTGAGCTCACAACCCTGGGTTTAGCAGACCAATGCTCAAACCACTGAGCTATCCCTCCTCCCAAATAATAAAAGCATCAGTGCTGCAGCCATTTGTTTGTAACTTTATACATCAGTGGCCTTCTTGAATTCAGTGTGGGTCTGCCTACAACTTATATTTTCCAGGATTGGGGCCTCAGGATAATGGAGCATTTAGTAGAACCTCTTCATTTGCATTATTTGCTGGAAGTTACATCACAGCTTAATGAATGTTGAGAATTAGCAAGTTAGCAAGAAAGAATGCAACCAAGTCATCAAGGACACTACATCACAAAATGAATTTAACAGCTAAGAGGAGATTAATTTACTTTCATTATCATAGCCCTATATAGTCTACACTAGGAGTTGAGGTCGAATTTAGCAGCGTTAAATTGATTTAACCCTGCATCCGTCCACACGACGAAGCCCTTTTTTTTGACTTAAAGGGCTCTTAAAATCGATTTCCTTTCTCCACCCCTGACAAGGGGATTAGCGCTGAAATCGGCCTTGCTGGGTCGAATTTGGGGTACTGTGGTTGCAATTAGATGGTATTGGCCTCTGAGAGCTATCCCAGAGAGCTCCATTGTGACCACTCTGGACAGCACTCTCAACTCAGATGCACTGGCCAGGTAGACAGGAAAAGGCCTGCGAACTTTTGAATTTCAATTTCCTTTTTGGCCAGCTTGGCAAGCTGCAGGTGACCATGCAGAGCTCTTCAGCAGAGGTGACCATGCAGAGCTCATCAGCAGAGGTGACCATGATGGAGTCCCAGATTCGCAAAAGAGCTCCAGCATGGACCAAACGAGAGGTACAGGATCTGAGCGCTGTATGGGGAGAGGAATCCGTGCTGTCAGAACTATGTTCCAGTTTTCGAAATGCCAAAACATTTGTGAAAATCTCCCAGGGCATGAAAGACAGAGGCCATAACAGGGACCCCAAGCAGTGCCACGTGAAACTTAAGGAGCTGAGGCAAGCCTACCAGAAAACCAGAGAGGCGAACAGCCGCTCTGGGTCAGAGCACAAAACATTCCACTTCTATAATGAGCTGCATGCCATTTTAGGGGGTTCAGCCACCACTACCCCAGCTGTGTTGTTTGACTCCTTCAATGGAGATGGAGGCAACATGGAAGCAGGTTTTGGGGACGAGGAAGATGATGATGAGATTGTAGATAGCTCACAGCAAACAAGTGGAGAAACCGGTTTTCCCGACAGCCAGGAATTGTTTCTCACCCTGGACCTGGAGCCAGTACCCCCCGAACCCACCCAAGGCTGCCTCCCGGTCCTGCCAGGCAGAGAAGGGACCTCTGGTGAGAATACTATACATGGTTTAAAAGCAAGCATGTTTAATGATTAATTTGCCCTGGCATTCGTGGCTCTCCTGGATATACTCCCAAAGCCTTTGCAAAAGGTTTCTGGGGAGGGCAGCCTTATTCCATCCACCATGGTAGGACACTTTACCACTCCAGGCCAGTAGCACATACTCAGGAATCATTGTAGAACAAAGCATTGCAGTGTATGTTTGCTGGCATTCAAACAACATCCGTTCTTTATCTCTCTGTGTTATCCTCAGGAGAGTGATATCATTCATGGTCACCTGGTTGAAATAGGGTGCTTTTCTTAAAGGGACATTCAGAGGTGCCCATTCCTGCTGGGATGTTTGCCTGTGGCTGAACAGAAATGTTCCCCGCTGTTAGCCATGGGGAGAGGGGAGGGGCTAGCTGGAATGTGACCTTGTAACGAAAGCACATGTGCTTTGTATCTAATATTAACAGCAAGGTTTACCATGAAAGAGTGTACCCATTGTTCTATAAAATGTGTCCTTTTAAATGTGTCCCTTTTTTTTCCTCCACCAGCTGCATATGTTTCAAGGATCACAGGATCTTCTCCTTCCCAGAGGCTAGCAAAGATTAGAAGGTAAAAACGCACTCACGATGAAATGTTCTCTGAGCTCATGCTGTCCTCCCACACTGACAGAGCACAGATGTATGCATGGAGGCAGACAATGTCAGAGTGAAAGAAAGCACAAAATGACCGGGAGGAGACGTAGAGGGCTGAAGAGAGTAAGTGGCAGGCTGAAGAGAAGGCTGAAGCTGAAAGGTGGCGGCAGCATGGTGAGAGGAGGCAGGATTCAATGCTGAGGCTGCTGGAGGTTCAAACTAATATGCTGCAGCGTATGGTTGAGCTGCAAAAAGGCAGCAGGAGTACAGATCACCGCTACATCCCCTGTGTTACCAACTGCCCTGTCCCCAAGTTCCACAGCCGCCTCACCCAGACGCCCAAGAATGCTGTGTGGGGGCCTCAGGCCACCCAGCCACTCCACCCCAGAGGATTGCCCAAGCAACAGAAGGCTGACATTCAGTAAGTTTTAAAGTTTTAAACTTTTAAAGTTCTGTGTGGCCTTGTCCTTCCCTCCTCCACCACCCCTCCTGGCGCTTCTCTCCTCTACTACCCCTCCTGGGCTACCTTGGTAGTTATCCCCCTATTTGTGTGATGGATTAATAAAGAATGCATGAATGTGAAGCTACAATGACTTTATTGCCTCTACAAGCGGTGATCGAAGGAAGGTGAGGAGGGTGGTTAGCTTACAGGGAAGTAGAGTGAACCAAGGGCTGGTGGGGGCTCATCAAGGAGAAACAAACAGAACTTTCACATCGTAGCCTGGCCAGTCATGAAACTGGTTTTCAAAGCTTCTCTGATGCGCACAACGCCCTCCTGTGCTCTTCTAACTGCCCTGGTGTCTGGCTGTGCGTATCCAGCAGCCAGGCGATTTGCATCAACCTCCCACCCCGCCATAAATGTCTCCCGCTTACTCTCACAGATATTGTGGAGCGCACAGCAAGCTGTAATAACAGTGGGAATGTTGGTTTCGCTGAGGTCTAACCGAGTCAGTAAACTGCACCAGCGTGCTTTTAATCGTCCAAATGAACATTCTACCACCATTCTGCACTTGCTAAGCCTGTAGTTGAACAGCTCCTGACTACTGTCCAGACTGCCTGTGTATGGCTTCATGATCCATGGCATTAAGAGGTAGGCTGGGTCCCCAAGGATAACTATAGGCATTTCAACATCCCCAATGGTTATTTTCTGGTCTGGGAAGAAAGTCCCTTCCTGCAGCTTTCAAAACAGACCAGAGTTCCTGAAGATGCGAGTGTCATGTCCCTTTCCCGGCCATCCCACGTTGATGTTGGCGAAATGTCCCTTGTGATCCACCAGTGCTTGCAGCACTATTGAAAAGTACCCCTTGCGGTTTATGTACCTGCCAGCTTGGTGCTCCGGTGCCAAGATAGGAATATGGGTTCCATCTATGGCCCCACCACAATTAGGGAATCCCATTTCAGCAAAGCCATCCACTATGACCTGCACATTTCCCAGGGTCACTACCCTTGATATCATCAGATCTTTGATTGTGTTGACTACTTGCATCACAGCAGCCCCCACAGTAGATTTTCCCACTCCAAATTGATTCCCGACTGACCAGTAGCTGTCTGGTGTTGCAAGCTTCCACAGAGCTTTTGCCACTTGCTTCTCAACTGTCAGGGCTGCTCTCATCTTGGTATTCTTGCCCCTCAGGGCAGGGGAAAGCAAGTCAAAGTTCCATGAAAGTGCTCTTACGCATGCAAAAGTTTCACAGCCACTGGGAATCGTCCCAGACCTGCAACACTATGTGATTCCACCAGTCTGTGCTTGTTTCCCAGACCCAGAATCGACGTTCCACCACATGAGCCTGCCCCATTAGCACCATGATGCCCACATTGCCAGGGCCCTTACTTTGAGAGAAGTCTGTGTCTATGTCCTCATCACGCTCGTCACCGCGCTGATGTCGCCTACTAGCCCGGAATCACTTTGCCAGGTTCTGGTGCTGCATATACTGCTGGATAATGCATATGGTGTTTAATGTGCTCCAAATTGCCAAAGTGATCTGAGCGGGCTCCATGCTTCCTGTGGTATGGCGTCTGCAGAGAAAAAAGGCACGGAACGATTGTCTGCCATTGCCATGATGGAGGGAGGGGTGACTGATGACATGGTTTACAGGGTTGGCTTACAGGGAATTAAAATCAACAAAGGGGGTGGTTTTGCGAGAAACTGAATGGCCCCCTCAAGGATAGAACTCAAAACCTCAAGGATAGAACTCAAAACTGGGTTTAGCAGGACGTTGATCTCACAGAGGGAGGGAGGAGAAAATGAATACAAAACATATCTGGTCTATTTCTTGTTTTGAGCCACTTCATCTATCTTTATACATCTTGGTGGCAGCAGACTGTGCAGTACAACCGCTAGCTATCATCACCTCCTGGGTGCTCAGCAGAAGATGGTGCAGTATAACTACTGGCCATCGTCTTCTGCTAGCTGCAGATTAAAAGACAGTGCACAGACACTAGGACTCAATTGCCATGAGATGAAACAAGGGAAATGACCTGGCTGAGTCACTCCCATATTTGCTCAGACGCCCAGTTAAAAGAGCACCCAGGACTACATTGACAACGGCTGCCAAAAGGCAATAAACTGCTGCTCTGTAGCAATGCAGTACCATGTCTGCCAGCACCCAGGAGATATACGGTGATGGTTAGCTGAGCGGGCTCCATGCTTACTGTGATATGGCATCTGCACAGGTAACTCAAGAAAAAAGGGCGCAAAAAAATTGTCTGCCCTTGCTTTCACGGAGGGAGGTAGGGAACGGGGGCCTGACGATATGTACCCAGAACCACCTGCGACAATGTTTTAGCCCCATCAGGCACTGGGATTTCTACCCAGAATTCAAATGGGCAGCGGACACTGCGGGAACTGTGGGATAGCCACCCACAGTGCAATGCTCTGGAAGTCGACGGTTGCCTCGGTACTGTGGACACACTCCACCGACTACATGCACTTAGAGCATTTGTGTGGGGACACACACAATCAACTGTATAAAAACGCTTTCTACAAAACCGACTTCTATAAATTCAACCTAATTTTGTAGTGTAGACATACTTTTGGAAAAACATATTATGAATTAAGGGTAACGGGAACTTCTAAGACCTCTTTCCAGCATCCCACTTTGAACTCTGTTCTGAAATGCAAGAAGAATGGGGTGCAAGGTGAGAATGGATGTTTTGGTTTGGGGAGGAGAATTATTCAATTTGCAGAGAAGCAAATTAAGCATAAAGTTCTAGTCTTGACCCTTAACAGGATGCACTAGCACAGTCCCTACACTTCCCACCGACTTAAGTGGGACTACAAATAGGAGCTACCAGATCCCAATGCAGGCTCAGAACCTTAAGGCTAGATTGAGGACAGTCTTGGCACTCAATCTACTGAACCCAATGGGAGTAACACATCCTTAGTGAAACTCTGTTGCATATGCTTCCATCCTATTATGTTTTCTTCAGAGGAATTATGTATTGTTTGTTATTAGGGATAGTTACATTTTATTTTTACCTTGCAGACAACTCCCAGTTTAATAATGTTCAATATATGTTAAGGGTTCATTGCTAAACTTGATTGTTTTTTTCTACCACTCATCTTTTGTAATCTTTAAGTTTATTTCTACATCTCTACATAGGGTTGGGTTTTAAAAAGTGTCTTAGTAATAACCTTAGAATGCATAAAAAATTATGACCAGTAGCAACTCCAAGATTCTGAATTTAATGTTTTTAGACCCCCGAATGAATTTTTTGCATTTAAAGGATTTTTACAAATCTCAAATAAAGAAGGAAATAATTTTTACAAAAAAGATTCCCCCCTCCCTGAAAACACTACTTTGAAATGTTTTTACAATTGAAGAAAGTGCTTTTTGTATTGACTGGACAAAGAAATATTGTTGATTACCCAATGGCATACACTTTTCTTTGAGGAAACACTTAGTCACTTCAGAACTTGTTAAATAATTAACTCATTTCAACAACGGTAAAATCAGAGCTAATTTCCAATATGACTGCTCAGTGAACCTCGCACAGTTACACAGGGAATCAAGGTCACTGTTCATATTTGCTTATTCTACAGACACTAATGGCTATTTTATGCAGAGCTCAGCGTTTACCCTCAGGTTAGAAACAGGTTATACAAGATACCGTGCTGCCAGCCACAGCTTTTTCAGCACAGTGAAGTTCTATGAAAATCATGCTTTCCAAAACTAGGAGTCTGTATTCCATTGTTAAAGAATGCAACAAAAATGAAAGCCCCAAAGTATTGTGCTAGGTAACAATTTTATTTTTCTCCATGGGAATGAAAGTTCAGACTAGTACCCATTGGAGTCAACAAAATGATCCAATTGAGCCTGTCCTGATGTTGGCATACCACAGTATTGTCATCATAGTCTGGCATTTCTGTGCATGCAAGACTGAAATTTGCTTTCTGCAAGTAACTCACACAATCAAAAGTGTGCAGACAGCTGGGTCGGGGCGAGGTTCTTTTACTGGTTAAGGGTTTGCATTAGAAGTTACATTGATTGGGGTGGCATTGGGATCTCCCTTAGGCATGGTATAGGATATGAAAATTGACATTCTGTAATAAATCTTTGGTACCAATTTAGGATTCATGCTGTGCCATCAGTTTTTAAACAGAACTCCTCATTGCAATCAGCAGGGAATTCTTGCTGAAAAGGTCAACAGAATAACATGGCCCTATGTTTTTAAAGCTGTAAGTGCAT
Source organism: Dermochelys coriacea (assembly GCF_009764565.3). Lineage (NCBI taxonomy): Eukaryota > Metazoa > Chordata > Testudines > Dermochelyidae > Dermochelys > Dermochelys coriacea. Next base: position 3,895,735 of record NC_050071.1, on the reverse strand, counting down.
CCAGAGATTTGTGCAACAGTGAATGTTTTATAAATGTGAATGTGACATTCTATACCTTGGGGAAGCATCCTGTAACCCCCATATTCCTCATTTACATATAACTGTGATCTTGCATTTAAAGCATGCCATGTGAGGTATCAGGGGATAGGTTATGAACTGCTGAAACCCACTGTTCTATGTAATCATGTATATCTTTAGTGCATATGAAGTTATGAGATTGCATTGTATGTTGTCACTAAAAGATGTTGTAAGTTGGGGAATCAGCCAGATATTAGCTCCCCAGAGACAACAGCAAGGAAAGTAACCAATGCCCTGGCGGGGTGTCAAACAACCATCAACAGCCATTTTCCAGCAAGGGGACTACAATTCAATGACTCACCTGCATGGGGACACACCAAGGAAATTGCTCAACTTTGCCTGGGGACTCAGCAATGCTCCCCAGACATGCCTGGACTTGGGTTCTCCAAGCACATGACCTAAGGGTATAAAACAGAACGTACGGGCCCCATGCTCAGCTGCAAGCTACAAGGACACTCTGAAAACTCCAACAGAGGAGACTGGTCCAGGTTTCAAAGGGTAAAACCTACGTAATATGAACTGCAATATCCAGTGGAGTGAAATCTAGATGTTTCCAAGTCTAATAGGGTTGAGAGTTTATACTGCGTGCTTATATTTTATTTTATTTTGGTAACCACTCTGACTTTTTGCCTATCACTTTAATCATAACTATTTCACATTTGGGGACAATGTATACCTTCAAATCAACAGCACTGCTCTGAGTACCTGCATGGCCCCACAGTATGCCAACATTTTTATGGCTGACTTAGAATAACGCTTCCTCGGCTCTCGTCCCCTAATGCCCCTACTCTATTTGCGCTACATTGATGACATCTTCATCATCTGGACCCATGGAAAAGAAGCCCTTGAGGAATTCCACCATGATTTCAACAATTTCCATCCCACCATCAACCTCAGCCTGGACCAGTCCACACAAGAGATCCACTTCCTGGACACTACAGTGCTAATAAGTGATGGTCACATAAACACCACCCTATATCGGAAACCTACTGACCGCTATACTTACCTACATGCCTCCAGCTTTCATCCAGACCACACCACACTATCCATGGTCTACAGCCAAGCTGTACGATACAACCGCATTTGCTCTGCTCCAACCCCTCAGACAGAGACAAACACCTACAAGATCTCTATCAAGCATTCTTACAACTACAATACCCACCTGCTGAAGTGAAGAAACAGATTGACAGAGCCAGAAGAATACCCAGAAGTCACCTACTACAGGACAGGCCCAACAAAGAAAATAACAGAACGCCATTAGCCATCACCTTCAGGCCCCAACTAAAACCTCTCCAACGCATCATCAAGGATCTACAACCTATCCTGAAGGACGACCCATCACTCTCACAGATCTTGGGAGACAGGCCAGTCCTTGCTTACAGACAGCCCCCCAACCTGAAGCAAATACTCACCAGCAACCACACACCACACAACAAAAACACTAACCTAGGAACCTATCTTTGCAACAAAACCCGTTGCCAACTCTCTCCACATATCTATTCAGGGGACACCATCACAGGGCCTAATCACATCAGCCACATTATCAGAGGCTTGTTCACCTGCCCATCTACCAATGTGATATATGCCATCATGTGCCAGCAATGTCCCTCCGTGTACATTGGCCAAACTGGACAATCTCTACGTAAAAGAATGAATGGACACAAATCAGACGTCAAGAATTATAACATTCAAAAACCAGTCGGAGAACACTTCAATCTCTCCGGTCACTCGATTACAGACCTAAAAGTGGCAATTATTCAACAAAAATCTTCAGAAAAAGACTTCAATGAGAAACTGCTGAATTGGAATTAATTTGCAAACTGGATACAATTAACTTAGGCTTGAATAAAGACTGGGAGTGGATGTGTCATTACACAAAGTAAAACTATTTCCCCATGTTTATTCCTCCCCCTCCCCCGCCCCGCTCTTCCTCAGACGTTCTTGTCAACTGCTGGAAATGGCCCATCTTGATTATCACTGCAAAAGGTTTCTTCCCCCACTCTCTCCTGCTGGTAATAGCTCACCTTACCTGATCACTCTCGTTACAGTGTATATAGTAACACCCATTGTTTCATGTTCTCTGTGTATATAAATCTCCGCACTGTATTTTCCACTGAATGCATCCGATGAAGTGAGCTGTAGCTCATGAAAGCTTATGCTCAAATAAATTTGTTAGTCTCTAAGGTGCCACAAGTACTCATTTTCTTTTTATCTTGGCAAATGTATGAGCTATCTCCTGCTCAGTGGAGAGGAGTGAAAGTGCTCTGGGTACTACCCTAGATGAGCATAGTACAAGGGACTATCTGGGTAGAATACTGCTCAATAAGAGAGCTGTTTTGTTCTGGGCTAGTTGCAGTGTGTGGCTGGTTTGAAAGTGTAGACCTATATTCAAAATCCAAGTCCAAGGTGACAAAGGCACGGGTATCTGTGGCAAAATCCCATATTTGAAAGGAAAAGGATGCCACTCTTATTGTTTCCTCCAAGCCCAGATGGCAAAAATCTGTCTTGGCCACAGCTGCTGCCTTAGCCTAGAGGAGCAGCCTTGGATTTAATAAAACATCCAAACCATGAACACATGAGAAAAACAGCAGGTACACCCCTTGGATCAGGAGTGCTTGTGTAATTTCCTACAATTTTTCTGCTAGTTTCCCTCATGTACCAATAATAGCTCAGTCGTTCCTGGGTTAAACCTCATCCTCATTCTAGCATCTATTTAATGGAGATACTGGGTCAATCATTCATCTGAACTAGACCAGTGAGATAAAAATCAATACTGAGATAGCCATCAGCATACCAGGTGCTATCAGCATCCATCCAAATCCAACTCAGATACATTTCAAACAGAAATGGTGATACAAATATATGGATGGTTGTTCTGAAGGTTAATAATGGATAAGAGTTTAACGGAGGATAAGTTACAGTAAAAACAATACAATTAGTGTGTGCACTAGGACCTGAATTGCATGTGATAATCCAGATAGGAACATAGATTTCAGCAGACTATATGAAAGCCACATTATGATTATTGTTTATGTGTATTACCATAACATCTAGAAGCCCAAATTCTGGACCAGGACCCCATTGTGTCAGGTCCTGTACAAACACAAAGCAAGGCAGTGTATTCTAAATACACCAACCACAATGTCTCTGGTTGTATATTTAGACATTATTTAAAAAAATCATTGTTTATATTTTTTTAAATATCTGTGGCAGCAATTTTAGACTTTTCTGAGCTACACTTGGACTGTCCTTTGCACAAAATATCTAGTAAACTACAAAATACACATAACAGGATATATCTTTAAACTCATGTTAAGGGAAGAGAAGACAAGCTTGGTACTGGCAATAAAAGGCAGATCTCCTATCTTCCAGTACCACAACGAATTCACTGCACCACAGCCTCTTCTAGGCAAGTCACACAACGTCCTGGTCTCAGATTTTCCATTTGGGGATGATAATATCTACTTATTTATCTCTGTGTGACTGTGAATATTTTATACCATTTGGGCCTGATTCTCCTGCCTCTTGTATAAAGTAGATGTAAACCTCTACAGCTGTGTCTACACAAAAATTAGCTGATAGGCTAATCCCTAGGGTACATCGTCACAAATGTTGATAACCTGGGACAAACTTTGGGGGAGTTTCCAGATGAGCCTTTACAAACATGGCAACTACCTTGAGTTAATCGACAATTGATAACTTGTGGTTACACACTCTAGGGAAAAAACAAACCTTACTATTCGTTTCGAGAGCATTTTTACGTTCACTTTCCACTGATATTAAACAGGTGTACATACCCACACATAATGCAGGGCAGTGGAGATTCCAGCCCTGTATATTTTTATTAATTTCTTTTCTGGTAAATTATTACCCCCTGTGACAGGGTGCTCTCGCCCTGTACTGAATGGGGAAGGGTTAACCCTACATTCTGGGCTGAGGATGCCACGCCCCCTCAACTCTACTGGGCATGTTCCAAATGCACTAGTATAAAAGGGAGCAGCTCAGCTCAGCTGGGGCTAACCGTTGGAGGGGAAGGATGCTCGTTGCAGGTTCCAGTCAAGGAGCAGTCAAAGCCCAAGCCCAAGGCCATGGGGGCCGGAGACACTGCAAGCCAGGCAGACACCAGGCTACCCACAGAGGCTCCACAGAGTTCGGATCGCCAGGGACAGCACAGACTGGGGAACTCAGAGACAGCAGAGGCTTCCAGATTCAGCAGTGGGAACCATTGTAGGAAGCAGCCCAGGGAATTAGATAATGGCCCGGTTAGTGAACCAGAACTTTGAGTCAGCGTGTTTCAGTTGGACCCCTGCCCCGCTGACTCAGTGTCATATGATCTGGGCTTGGGCCCAGTGGAGGGGGAGGACCTGGCCTCTCCTACTCAGGCTGCCATCACCCCTCTTTTTGTGCGTGGTAGCCCCCTTCCTTGACTGAGGCCACTTGGCCTTACTACCCCACAGACAGGGGCAAATCTATGGACTCTGGCCACTAGGCCTTACTGCCCTGTGGACTGGGGTGAATGTATTGACTTTGGCCACTAGGCCTTACTGCCCTGCTGACTGGGGCAAGTCTATTGACTCTGGCTATGGAGGCATAGATGCAGGTCATGTACACCCCACCCCTACACCCTATGGGAGATGGGGCGCACTCGCCCCACAGTGGATGGGATCCACCCAACCCTGTCACACCCCGTTTACAAAGAGGGCAAGCAGACAGAGCTATGGAAGGACTTGTCTGGGTTGCACTACCATCTAATGGATGAGACTGAGCACAAGAAGTCCTGGGTGAGGTGGTGTTGGAGCAGAGAATCATTTTTATATTCTTGTTTAAACAAAGGGGAAAAAAGTCATGTACTAGGTAAGGGAGCCAAATACAACATGAAGGCAGTAAGTGTTGGAAAGAGACATTGGTTACAATCACAGTCTCAGACAAAGGAGTGTGTTTACCAGACAAGTGCTCCCAGTCCAGATGCAGGAAGTTGACCTCTGTACAAACTTCCTACAATATATTTCCTTTTCGCTCTTGTTATAGTCTGGATTTCCCCAGTGACCTTTTATAGTCCAGACAAATCCCTGGGAATTGCAGAGGGAACTGACTAGAATCTTGGCACAATGATACCAGCTCTTCCAGCGTCCCCTACATACCATCACTGATGGAAAGGCCTTCATTTCAGTACTGTCAGCAGTGGACAACTCTACAATACTGCACGCCATCATCACGGGACCTTGTCAAACAATGCCAGGCTGCAGCAGAATTGATAGTATCCCTGAGCACTCAGAAGGATCAATAAAGGCAGCAGAAAAGGCAAAAGACTGTAGCTTCTTAAATGAGAATTGATCCAATCCCAAGGCAAGGGAACAAGCCATCAGTAACACCCGAAGTAGACGGGGAGTATAATTGTCTCTCTCAGGAAAAGGGTAAAAGCTTGATGAAAGGTCACTGGGGAAATCCAGACTATTAGAAGGGGAAGACTTGTCCCCCGACTTCGCAGCAAAGCAGCCAGATTTGATCTAGCTGAGCTATTCAGCAGTATGGATCACTGGTCTCCCTCTGGCACTGCTAGTCCTGAGGTAGGTGAGTCAGTCACTGGATTCCATTTTCCTGGCTGCAGCATTCAGCTTTTTCTCCTTCCTCAGCTCCACCGAGGTGCACCTCAGTTTCACACAGCACTTCAGATACTACAGGGGCAGACAATGCCCACATTGCTGCCTTCACTCTGTTAGCACCAAGTCAGATGGATTTCCCCTCCATCTAGGACATCCCATCAGGAGGGTGTGTGGGGCAGCAGACAGTAGCAGGAAGCTGTGTGAGGATGGCTCCTTTTAAGGAAGGAAAGGGAGCCTGTATACAGTGTAGAGGGAAACCCCATGATCCCAGACTCAAAGTGGATTCCCCAAGATCCATGGGATCTGTAGGTCAGACCCCTGACTGGTAGAGATACTTGACCTCCTCCACTGGAACAATTCAAGGAAATTCCAAGTACTCCCACTCACAGAGCTGCTGTAGAAAGAGGAGGTGATGGGGAGCTTCCTTAAGAACACACCATTTCTAGTTCAATGCTGGTCTCACCAATATATCAGCAAAGTAGCTGTTTCCTCTAGCTGGTCCAGGGTGCCCTGCAGTTGCTTTCCATGCCGGTAGGCAGTAGACATGTGGTGTGATCCTTGCCTGACTTCTTTCATGCTAGACCCAAAAATCATAAAACGATGGACATCTCCCAATAATTTGGGGGAGATGGTTGGGAGATGTCCAGATAATCTCCACGCCGGATTTTAGCATTGAGAGGGAAGAAAATGAAGTAAGAAAGGATACAGCCGTGGGTAGGAGAATGTATATAAGGAGAAAGGGCAGTGTGATACCAGTCTAATAGGTTATACTGGCTGTAGAATGACCGTGCCTAATAGGGTACAAAATGTGAGCGAGGTCAAACAGCAAAAATTGAGATGTGTGTACACCAATGTGAGGAGCCTAGGTAACAAAATGGAGGAACTAGAGCTACTGGTGCAGGAAGTGAAACCAGATATTATAGGGATACAGAAACATGGTGGAATAGTAGTCATGACTGGACTACAGGTATTGAAAGGTATGTGCTGTTTAGGAAAGAAAGAAAGAAAGCTAAAGGTGGTGGAGTAGCATTGTATATCAATGATGAGGTAGAATGTAAAGAAATAAGAAGCGATGCAATGGATAAGACAGAGTCCATCTGGGCAAAAATTACATTGGGGAAGAAAACTAGTAGAGCCTCCCCTAGGATAGTGCTTGGGGTGTGCTATAGACCGCCGGGATCTAATTTGGATATGGATAGAGCCCTTTTTAATGTTTTTAATAAAGTAAATACTAATGGAAACTGCTTGATCTTGGGAGACTAACTTCCCAGATATAGACTGGAGGAAGAGTGCTAGTAATAATAATAGGGCTCAGATTTTCCTAGATGCGATAGCTGATAGATTCCTTCATCAAGTAGTTGCTGAACCGACTAGAGGGGATGCCATTTTAGATTTAATTTTGGTGAATAGCGAGGACCTCATAGAAGAAATGGTTGTAGGGGACAATCTTGGCTCAAGTGATCATGAGCTAATTCAGTTCAAACTGAACGGAAGGATTAAGAAAAATAAATCTGCAACTAGGGTTTTTGATTTCAAAAGGTCTGACTTTCAAAAATTAAGGAAATTAGTTAGGGAAGTGGATTGGATTGAAGAATTTATGGATCTAAAGGTAGAGGAGGCCTGGGATTACTTTAAATCAAAGCTGCAGAAGCTATCAGAAGCCTGCATCCCAAGAAAGGGGAAAAAATTAATAGGCAGAAGTTGTAGACCAAGCTGGATGAGCAAGCATCTCAGAGAGGTGATTAAGAAAAAGCAGAAAACATTCAGGGAGTGGAAGATAGGAGAGATCAGCAAGGAAAGCTACCTTATTGACATCAGAAGATGTAGGGATAAAGTGAGAGAGGCTAAAAGTCAAGTAGAGTTGGACCTTCCAAAGGGAATTAAAACCAGTAGTAAAAGGTTCTATAGCCATATAAATAAGAATAAAACAAAGAAAGAAGAAGTGGAACCGCTAAACACTGAGGATGGAGTGGAGGTTAAGGATAATCTAGGCATGGCCCAGTATCTAAACAAATACTTTGCCTTAGTCTTTAATAAGTCTAAAGAGGATCTTAGGGATAATGGTAGCTTGACAAATGGGAATAAGGATATGGAGGCAGATATTACCATATCTGAGGTAGAAGCAAAACTCAAGCAGCTTAATGGGACTAAATCGGGGTGCCCAGACAATCTTCATCCAAGAATATTAAAGTAATTGGCACCCGAAATTGCAAGCCTATTAGCAAGAATTTTTAATGAATCTGTAAACTCAGAGTTGTACCGTATGATTGGAGAATTGCTAATATAGTTCCTTTTTTAAGAAAGGAAAAAAAAGTGATCCGGGTAACTACAGGCCTGTTAGTCTGACATCTGTAGTATGCAAGGTCTTGGAAAAAATTTTGAAGGAGAAAGTAGTTAAGGACATTGAAGTCAATGGTAACTGGGACAAAATACAACATGGTTTTACGAAAGGTAGATCGTGCCAAACCAACCTGATCTCCTTCTTTGAGAAAGTAACAGATATTTTAGACAAAGGAAATGCAGTGGATCTAATTTACATAGAGTTCAGTAAGGCGTTTGATACCACGCCACATGGGGAATTATTAGTTAAATTGGAAAAGATGGGGATCAATATGAACATTGAAAGGTGGATAAGGAATTGGTTAAAGGGGAGACTACAACGGGTCCTACTGAAAGGTGAACTGTCAGGCTGGAGGGAGGTTACCAGTGGAGTTCCTCAGGGATCAGTTTTGGGACCAATCTTATTTAGTCTTTTTATTACTGACTTCGGCACAAAAAGTGGGAGTGTGCTAATAAAGTTTGCAGATGATACAAAGCTGGGAGGTATTGCCAATTTAGAGAAGGACCGGGATATCATACAGGAGGATCTGGATGACCTTGTAAACTGGAGTAATAGTAATAGGATGAAATTTAATAGTGAGAAGTGCTAGGTCATGCATTTAGGGATTAATAACAAGAATTTTAGTTATAAGCTGGGGACGCATCAATTAGAAGTAACGGAGGAGGAAAAGGACCTTGGTTGATCATAAGATGACTATGAGCTGCCAATGTGATATGGCTGTGAAAAAAGCTAATGCTGTCTTGGGATGCATCAGGATAGGTATTTCCAGTAGGGATAAGGAGGTTTTAGTTCTGTTATGCAAGGCACTGGTGAGACCTCACCTAGAATACTGTGTGCAGTTCTGGTCTCCCATGTTTAAGAAGGATGAATTCAAACTGGAACAGGTACAGAGAAGGGCTACTAGGATGATCCGAGGAATGGAAAACTTGTCTTATGAAAGGAGACTCAAGGAGCTTGGCTTGTTTAGCCTAACTAAAAGAAGGTTGAGGGGAGATGTGATTGCTCTCTATAAATATATCAGAGGCATAAATACAGGAGAGGGAGAGGAATTATTTAAGCTCAGTACCAATGTGGACACAAGAACAAATGGATATAAACTGGTTATTGGGAAGTTTAGACTTGAAATTAGATGAAGGTTTCTAACCATCAGAGGAGTGAAGTTTTGGAATAGCCTTCCAAGGGAAGCAGGGGGGCAAAAGATCTATCTGGCTTTAAGATTAAACTCGATAAGTTTATGGAGGAGATGGTATGATGTGATAACGTGATTTTGGTAATTAATTGATCTTTAAATATTCGTGGTAAATAGGCCTAATGGCCTGTGATGGGATATTAGATGGGTGAGATCTGAGTTACCCAGGAAAGAATTTTCTGTAGTATCTGGCTGGTGAATCTTGCCCATATGCTCAAGGTTTAGCTGATCGCCATATTTGGGGTTGGGAAGGAATTTTCCTCCAGGGCAGACTGGAAGAGGCCCTGGAGGTTTTTTTGCCTTCCTCTGTAGCATGGGTCACTTGATGGAGGATTCTCTACTCCTTGAAGTCTTTAAGCCATGATTTGAGGACTTCAATAGCTCAGACATAGGTGAGGTTTTTAGCAGGAGTAGATGGGTGAGATTCTGTTGCCTGCGCTGTGCAGGAGGTCAGACTAGATGATAAGAATGGTCCCTTCTGACCTTAGTATCTATGATTCTATGATAGAACTGGAAGAGACCTCGAGAGGTCAGCTAGTCCAGTCCTGTGCACTCAAGGCAGGACTAAGTATTCTCTAAAATATCCCTGACAGATTTTTGTCCAACCTGCTCTTAAAAATCCCCAATGATGGAGATTCCACCACTTCCCTAGGCAATTTATTCCAGTGCTTAACCACCCTGACAGTTAGGACATTTTTCCTAATGGCCAACCTAAACCCCCCTTGCTGCAATTAAAGACCATTGCTTCTTGTCCTATCCTCAGGGGTTAAGAAAAACAATTTTTCCTTCCTCCTCCTTGGAACAATCTTTTACATACTTGAAAACTGTTATCATGCCCCCCGCCCCCAAGACTTCTCTTTTCCAGACTAAACAAACCCAATATTTTCAATCTTCCCTCATAGGTCATGTTTTCTAGACCTTTAATCATTTTTGTTGCTCTTCTCTGGACTTTCTCCAATGTGTCCACACCTTTCCTGAAATGTGGGACCCAGAACTGGACACAATACTCCAGTTGAGGCCTAATTAGCACTGAGTAGAGAGGAAGAATTACTTTGTGTCTTGTTTACAATACTCCTGTTAATATATCCCAGTATGATATTTTCTTTTTTTGCAACAGCATTACACTGTTGACTCATATTTAGCTTGTGATCCACTATGACTCCCAGATCCCTTTCTGCAGTACTCCTTCCTAGGCAGTCACTTCCCATTTTGTATGTGTGCAACTGAATGTTCCTTCCGAAGTGGAGTACTTTGCATTTATCCTTATTGAATTTCATCCTATTTACTTCAGATCATTTCTCCAGTTTGTCCGGATCATTTTGAATTTTAATCCTATCCTCCAAAGCACTTGGAACCCTTCCCAGGTTGGTATTGTCTGCAAACTTTATAAGTGTACTCTCTATGCCATTATCTAAATCATTGATGAAGATATTGAACAGAACCAGACCCATAACCAATCCCTGAGGGACCCCACTCATTATGCCCTTCCAGCATAACTGTGAACCACTGATAACTACTCTCTGGAAATGATTTTCCAACCAGTTATGCACCCATTTATAGTAGCTCCATCTAGGTTGAATTTCCCTAGTTTGTTTAGGAAACGGTCATACGAGACAGTATCAAAAGCCTTACTAAAGTCAAGATATACCACATCTACCACTTCCCTCCATCCACAAGGTTTGTAACCCTGTCAAAGAAAACTATCAGGGTGGTTTGAAACAATTTGTTCTTGATAAATCTATGCTGCCTGTTATTTATCACCTTATTATCTTTTAGGTGTTTGCAAATTGATTGCTTAATTATTTGCGCCATTATCTTTCTGGGTACAGAAGTTAAGCTGACTGGTCTGTAATTCCCCAGGTTGTCCTTATTTCCCTTTTTATAGATGGGCATTATATTTTCCCTTTTCCAGTCTTCTGGAATGTCTCCCGTCTTCCGTGAACAAATCAACAGTACACACCAAAAAAAACACACATCGGCTTGCTCCAGGGAACAAAGGTAAGTCAGTACTGAAACCAATTCCCTTTTTCCATCAGTTAAACCCTACACATTTTCGTTAAAAATATTATAACAATAATAATAATTTAATTAATGACATAGGTTGACCACTGCCTCTCACCCACTGCAAATCTACACATTTATTATGGGAAAAAACAAACAAAGAAAAACAGCCTCACACATAAAAAAAACCCCAAACAGTCTCTAACCAAAACCAGGCTCAGTATGAAATAGCTCGGGATGGAGAGCAGCCATTCTCACTGTAGTTGGCATCTGCAGCTGGAAGCTGCATGCTGAAGGACTGGATTTGAACCAGCCATTCTTGTTCAGTGTTCCTTGAGATGGAGGATACAGTGATGCCTGCTACCTTGGTTCAAGCTCACTCTGGGCTAGTAGGGTGCAGCTGCACAGGGTGGCTCTGAGCTGGGGCTTGGGTCCAGCTCCATCCTTAATTATAAGAAATAAGATTTGACTTATTTTGCAGCTTCATTTCTGATTTTCCAGAGCAGTCATGAACTGTGGCTAAAGAGCAACGTAAGAGCAGTGATTTAATAAAATCCCCAGCCACAGTCCATCAGAGAGACTAATGATCTCCTCCCTGCAACCAGGATTTCACTCCTAAGAGCTCTTGCTCAGCCGGGGAGCTCAGCAGTACCAGGAAGAGACATGGGATGGGAGGCACTTCTGAAGGGAAACTAGACTCATAATGGACTCACAGAGCTTGGATCAGATGAAAACCTCTCTGATGAATCCTTCCATGCTTAGGAAAACCCAGGGTACAGTTTCATGCTTTGGAGGTTTTGAACTGGATGGTTGCCAAGCACTGGGCCAAAAGAGTCAGTGCTTGCCAGTGCAGGACCACTCTTCTTCCCCTCTTATCATAGATTTGAGGAAAAGCAACACAAAGACTGAGGCAGAAAACTGTCAGTCAGTGGTTACCTGGAGTTCAAACACCTGCCCGAGCCTCAGCTACAGGATTGATTAGAGCTGGTGTTCTGCTCTGTGCTGCAGATGAATTATTCTGCAGTGAAGCAGAGGTGATTTTTTCCTTAACATACATCTAGTGGATTGTAAAAACAAACAGCACACCAACAGGCTTCTGCAAGCAGACACAGAAGACAAGGATGAAGATTAAGGGAGCTGCTGTTTCAACCATGACATACTTCACAGGCCACATATTACTGTAATTCAAAAGCCTGAGTACTAATCTGTTCCTTCTTTGTGACCTAACATGGACCTTCACCCACAGCTCTGGTTTTGCCTTGTATTGTATTGTATTGTATTGTATTGTATTGTATTGTATTGTATTGTATTAAGGAGATTTATGCTTTTTAAGCTGCTTCTTTTTTTTTTTTTTTGCAAGAGATAACAGCATTTTCCAACTCCTGGTTTCAATATCTCTGTCATGCTCTGTGTTCTGAGATGTGCAATATAATATTACCAATCCGTCACATTAAAAAGGGTTTGCTACACCTTGAGTCAAATTCTAGCTCTGTTACACATGTGCAACCCTGTGGATTTCAATGGCTGACCTGCGACAGACTGAGACTGGAATGGGCCCTTTGATTTTCTTTTCCTGCTTTTCCTATTTTTTCATGCAATAAGACTAAACTCCGCCAATCGCTGCACTGTGAGCTAAGGCCTTTACTGGACCTTCCAGCTAATACATTCTTTGTGAAGTATGTGTTTATATGACAGGTTCTACCTGCTTCCCTTTAGAACCTTATGCTCTAACTAGGTGAATAATATGGTTAGATGTGAAGGCTCTGATCATATAAAGACTTATGCAGATACTTAACTTCAGGCCTGGTGAGTAGATCCATTGAAGAGGACCAGTTGCAATGTATAAAGTTATGCACATGCTTAAGGCTTTATAGGATCATGGCCAAATATAGGATGCATGAGAGATACAAGACCCAGGGTCTAAATAAATAAGACAGTTTTCATACATATATGTTATGTAAAACACACACACTCATAGATTTATAGAAATAAAATATAAGTGTTATAATATTACAAAAATGTTCTAGTCCTGCCAGATTAGCACTCCACACTGCTCTCACCCTCTTGCTGAGAGTATCTCAGTGCCAGTGGCTGAATCACAACGTCCCCTTCTGATTAGTTATGCTCACCCTATCAAAGGGAGGTGACAAATTACACAGTGCTGATAATAAATAAGTACAGCAAATCTAGTCTGCAAGCTAGCGATGCTACCCAAAAAAATTTCAGCCTATGTTTGTTTGAAGTAGTAAGAGCAATGAACAAATTCACAAAAATAAGCCTGCTTGCAAACAGAAAAGAGACCAGAATCTATTGACTAAACTGCATATTACCCATCATTTGACTAACTCTAGATAGTACATACAGGGTAAAGTTTCAACTGTCATTTCACATTATTTGAAAAACTTGCAGTAGCAGAAGAGGGAGTTTTAATTCTCTCATTTTAGCTAGTCAGCCAATGAGTGGTATTGACTAAAGCTTCAAATGATACATAGGTTCATAGATTTTAAAACCAGAAGGCACTATTAAGAACATCTAGTCTGACAGCCTGCATAACATAAGCCAAAGAAATGATAATAAAATATAGTTGTGAATAGTGTACAACCATAGCAGTTTTCATAGACTCATCTTGTCTGACGTCCTGCACATTGCAGGCCACAGAACCTCATCCACACACTCCTGTAATAGACCCATAACATCTGGCTGAGTTACTGAAGTTCTCAAATCATGATTTAAAGACTTCAAGTTAGAGAGAATCCACCATTTACACTAGTTTAAACCTGCAAGTGACCTGCAGAGGAAGGAGGAAAAATCCCCAGTGTCTCTGCCAGTCTGACCATGGGGAAAATTCCTTCCTGACCCCAAATATGGGTTATTTAACTATTGTCTCCATTATAACACTTGATGGAGGTAGCTCCAGAAAGACCACATCTGAAGACTTCTTCAATAACCACAAAAGAGGCCATTTTTGGCTTCCAGTATCACAGATCACATACAGGGCAGATCTTCACTCTTCATTTACCAGGTCTTTGCAATTGTTATGAGCTGCTATAAGAATTTGAATTTCTTTTAAATCATCTCTAACCCTGGTACATTTTGCATCTCCAAGGTCTGGTGTAGGGAAAAGTAGAATGGAAAGGCTAAACTTTGGGATCAATTAAAATCTATATGCCAGGGCATTCGGTATACATGGGAGCTTGCAAGGTAATCAGCATCACTTGACGCACGCTTAATTAGTCAAACCAATTACACAAAAGACACATTGCAGGCATGGATGGATGCCACACTTCATTACTTACCTTAGACAAATTGTCGACCCAGGCTTATGCCAACATTCAGTGAACACTGTTATTCTTTTGGAGTTGTTCCAGTCTACAAGATAAATACAGAATGTATCCATTACTCAAGGGGATGGAGGTGGGGAAGAACGCATATCAACCCAAAATATGCCAGGGCTGAATGATTTTAATTTGTTCACTTAGAAAACGCCTTGGAACGTAAAATGCATTTTAAACAAGCTTGTGATTGAGGATATATTTCTAATTAGCAGGGTTTCAACTTTGACACCTTATTGTATAGCAGTTTGACCTGTTCTTTCTCTTTAAACTGAGGCATTCTGAATGAAAGTGATATAGCATTTGCTAAATACATGAGCTGAGAAATTTCAGCTAATGCATTTTGAAATCCTTTGACTGTCTCATCTAGATAATCTCTCCTGAAATAGTGCAAGATTAGGGAAGCACTCCCAAGGTTGGGGAGGGTAATCGCCTTCACCTTGGAAAGCCAAAGGTTTCACTAGAAGCATTGGGAATGCTCATTCATTAGGTAAATTCTGTATTTATTCTAATCGGAACAGACTAATTGGAAAATCAAGCAGCTGTGCAATATGAGGCTTATTTTACACTGTACTGAAGCATATTAAAAATGTTACCAAACACACACCCTTTATATCCCAACACAGAAACCGTTGTTAACTAGCAAGGTGAAGTTGCAAAAGTGCAGATCCCAGCTAAGTACATCTTCTCCCAGCCACAGTACACACCTCCCTTCACCATCACCTCCCATCCATCATACACATGCACCCTTAACATCCACCATCCTGGCTGTAGAGACAGGTTTGTGCTGAGAGTGTCCTGATAGATGGAAAGTGGTCTGTGGGAAGAAGCATGTACATTGTCATGACATGTTTCCTTGGCATATTAGATATATGTTATTGTGGTGCCTGAGTGGGCCTAGTAAAGTGACAATGGCATGATGGGAAGTTGTAAGATACAAGTAATTGCTTCGAAGACATAGCTCAGCATGTATAAGAGCAGTTTCTCATGTGCTAGCACTTTATGTGCTAGAGGTTGGGGATTAGTAGGTGAATTTTGTGTTAGAGTTAAGGTTTCACATTTGCTGGTGGTGACTAGCTGAAGATCCATCAGCGATACCTTTGGTGGGAGGCAGCCAAAGATGTGGGATATATTGGGGCATGGGCGGCTAGTAAGGGAGTGCAGAGCGCATTCATCTTGGTGCATGCAACACACTCTCCCCTGGGAAAGGTTCCATGGAAATTCTACTAGGAGGAAAGTGCTAGTTGAGGGTGAAGGAGGTTAACCCATGACGGGTTCTCAAATGTTCAAAGGGTGCCAAGGCACCTCAGGCACTGAGCTGGCTACCCAACGCTGCTTCCCATTTCCTGACCTCAGCAGGACCTTGGTTTCCCAGCTACCAGAAAGTCTGGGGTAAGCTGGGAAGCAGTGGCTGGGTGAGGGCTGAATCTGGAGAACAGGCCTGGGAAGTCAGATCAGAGCCCAGCTGGGGAAGCCCTTCTGCATATCAGGCCTACATTGACTCAGCTTTGAGAGACTTCCTAGCTGTTGACTAGGCAATTTACCAGCCTCTCAGCCTTGTTGAGCTCCCTTCGGTATTGCCAGCTCTTCCATATATCAAGGCCAGAGAGGGGGCTTGAGCTATTACTGCAAAGAGGGGAAGGTGCAGTACGGTCTATGGTGGGGCGAAGTGGCTCAGGAGTGATGCTGCAGGAAAAGGCAGGGAGGGCACAGTGATTCTATGCCCATTGTGCCCACAACCTGCTCTGGCTCACTGAGGGGAAGAGGAGTGAGAGGTAGAGGAAGAGTGCTGAAGCAGGATGTTCCTCACACACCAGCTAGCATAGGATCCTCCTACATGTGCACATGTCAATATATACACATAGGAACAAAGAAGACTGGCCATTCTTACAGAATGGGGGACTATCCTGGGAAGCAGTGACCCTGAAAAGGATTTGGGGATCATGGTGGAAAATCAGCTGCACATGAGCTCACAGTGTGATGCTAAAAAGGGCTAATGCAATCCTGGGATGCATAGAAGAATCTTGAGTAAGAGTACAGAGGTCATTTTATCTCTGTATTTGGCACTGGAGCAACCACTATTGAAATATTGTGTTCAGTTCTTGTGCCCACAATTCAAGAATGATGTTGCTAAATTGGAGAGGGGTCAGAGGACTGCAAGAGGGCAAATATAGTGTCAATCTATAAAAAGGGGAATAAGGACAATTACAGACCAATCAGCTTAACTTCAGTACCTGAAAAGATAATGGAGCAAATAATCAAGCAATCAAATTGCAAACACCTATAAGATAATAAGGTGATAAGTAACAGAAAGCAGGGATTTATCAAGATCAAATCATGTCAAACCAACCTAATAGCGGTCTTTGACAGTGTAACAAGTCATGTGGAATTGGGGGAAGCGGTAGATGTGGTATATCTTGACTTCAGGAAGGCTTTTGATATTGTCTCACATGACCTTCTCATAAACAAAATTAGGGAAATACAGCCTAGATTGAGATACTATAAGGTGGGTGCATAAGTGGTTAGAAAACCATTCCCAGAGAACAGTTATCAGTGGTTCACAGTCATGGTGGAAGGGCATATGAAGTGGGGTCCCGCAGGGATCGTTCCTGGGCCCAGTTCTGTTCAATGACTTCATTAATGATTTAGATGACCTCTCAAGGTCCCTTCTATGATTCTAAGACCCATGAGAAAGATAAAAGGATTAGAAAACAAACCTTATAGTGACAGACTCAAGGAGTGCAATCTATTTAGTTTAAGAAAGAGCAGGTTAAGGGTTGACTAACTCACAGTCTGTAAGTACTTACATAGAGAACAAATATTTGACAATGAGCTCTTCAATCTAGCCAAGACAGATCTAAAACGATCCAATGGTTGAAAGTTGAAGCTAGACAAATTCAGAGTGGAAATAAGGCATACATTTTTAACCGTAAAAGTAATTAACCCCTGGAACAATTTCCCAAGGGTCATGGTGGATTATTCATCACTGACAATTTGTAAATTAAGATTGGATGTTTTTCTAAAAGATCTGCTCTACAAGTCAAGCTAGGGATCAAAGCCAGAGCAGGGACCTGGAGCACAGCAGGAAAGCAGGAGCAGATGGGGATTTGGGCTATGGTTGAGAGGAATAAACTGGGAGGCAGGCCTTATAACAGCAGCTAGCCAGGGATTCACCCAGTTGCTCAGACAACTTCCTGTGCCTCTTTCTGGTTGAAGTAGCGTGTCCCAGCGACTCAGTGGGCTGGATGTCTCCCTGAGTCTGGAGCTTTGTGGGCAGGACCTTTGTGAGGTAGAGCTTCACTAGCCCCTTTCTACAGGGATTTGGGTGGGCTGTTGGGTGGCAGCTGTAGTCTGAGCATGACCTGAGAACCCAGGGTTCAAGGGCTGCAATCCCACAGAGTCAGACTAGATGATCACCAGGGTTCCTTCTGACCTTGGAATCTATGAATCCTTTGTCTGGTGCATGATCAGCCTTTTACCTATGGGCTGCATCCTGGGATAGTGGGCTGCTGGGTGTTACAAGCCAGGAGCCAGCTACAGGAGGAGTGCCCACTGCAATGTGTTTCCTTCACTCAGAGCCATGGAACTGCATCAGAGCAGGGGAGAAGCATGGAAGCTCTAGCAGCAATCTTTTGTCAATGCAGGAAACAGTGGCTATCCACATTTGTTGAGTCTCCCTTATAAAAGCGTGCAAGCAAATTCTTGCACAGGTTTTTCGATCAGTTATCCACACTCAAGCTGTCTGCAAAATGCTCTCTTTGCAAGTTCACATAAATAAGTGGCAAATTTATACTGGGAATTTTGATTGCTTACTTTTACAGGAACAGATAGAGATACAAGGAAATTGCACAGATCTAATTAGCATATGTCTTGCATTAATTTGCACATAAAAATATGTTTGCTGCACTATCAAAAATTCCTTGAACAGATTGTCAAGAATATTGACATGTAAAGAGAGAAACATCAATAGTAAACATTCCAGGGCTGCTATTGCTGCCAAAATTCAACAGTGTTCAGGTCTAAGATCTTCAAATGTTTAATACAAAAGCCAAAGAGGGGCTATATGAAAAGGAAAGAACAACATAAGAAAGTGGAAAAAAATGTATTAAAAGATTCTATATACGCCACAGTAGTGAAATGAAACTCAGATAGAGACATCATAGGACTGCTTCTAGCCATGGATATGTAATCACAGCAGGAATCTTACAGCAGAATCACATAAAAAAGATTATGGTATCTTTCTGGAAATCACAGAATTAGTTTGCAAAAAGAAAAGGAGTACTTGTGGCACCTTAGAGACTAACAAATTTATTAGAGCATAAGCTTTCGTGAGCTACAGCATTTCTTCCAGTGGAAAGGCAGAGATTCATTTGTGACTCACTTGTAACTATTTTTACATTGACATGTTTGCTTTTTGCATGGTTTAATTAGAAGCATCAAAAACCAAGGTGTCTCCTGAAAATCTGGCTTGCATTCACCAACTGACACATTGAGTATGTGTTTTCCAAATTAAAATTACACTCACTCTTAGCAGTCTGTGTCTGTTACCCAGCTATTTACTGCCCCCACAACATTCCAGATCTCTGAACAGCTTCAAAAAGCCCCAGTTGTTTAAAAATATATACATATATATCAACCTGCCACAAAAACGTGTCCTTTTTCCTTCATGTAGAGGCTGCAAAGTGAAGGCTACATGTAAAATCTTAACCCTTTCCCTTCACGCATATGCAAGATTGTCTTTTATTATATGAGCACCTACCGTTATTGCTGCAGAATCTCCAGCTCATTCAGTGCACAGGCTCAATGGTGTCTGGGAATGAAGATGGAACTGGACAATCAAAGACTGTATACGTACACACCAGAGAGGAGAGTTAAGGCTGTGAGTACTACCCTGCTACCTCCACACTGCACTCAAATACCCCATCTGCTACCACAACACTTCCCCCAAACCCAGCTGCCCTGGCTTCCCCCCACTGACAGCCTCCATTCAGTACTCACTCAACTGCCCAATGTTGAGTTGCTTCATGCCCTAATCCACAAGTGCTCACGAAGAGATGTATTGACCTTTGCATATTTGAAAATTATTTGTCTATGACTCTAACTTAAGTTTAGGGTCATAAGCAAATACTTTGCAAATATGCAAAATATGTAATGAGTGATTTTGTGAACAATTAGAATAAAATATCGCATACAGAGTTACCCAAAAAACTTATCTGCTATGAACGCACAGTCTGTAGAGCACACTGAATGAGCTGGAGTTCGGTGGGAGAAAGTAGACTGTGATCATGTAATTGAAAACAGTTTTATAATGGAAATAGACAAAGAGTGAAGGTTGTATAAGGAAACTAGACTTTGGCATTTCTTGACTTTGGAGCACTTCACTTTTAAAGACTGAATTTCCTAGTTATTTCACAAAGGAAAGTAATAGAATTCCCCCTTCCCCCCCCGCACTCTCCAAATTCTGTATTATGGAACCTTTTGTTACACAGTCAGGTATCCAGTAGCACACTCTCACTGAAGGCACATTTTGTGCAATGAATGATGCAGTGATCCATGGCAGGCCTTACCTTGTTCCATACACATCCTCAGCAATCATATGGAATGTGGCATATGCCTCAACTTCAGAGCCTGCATGCATTTTATATGCATGTGTACTCTGAATGAGATGGAGACTTTTAAAGTGTGTATTACAATCTGAAATTCCATGCAAATTTGTTATGCATGGATGTACCAACAGAATATCATCCGATTGTTGTTTTAAAACTGGCTTTTAAAAAAACAGGAGGGTTTGTTTTTTATAATCAAATCTAAGTTGATTTTTAGTGTAACATTGCATGTGATCAACTCATCTCTGAGCCAAACTTTAAGTCTCTACACCCATATGCCAAGGCTCTAGAGCTGTTCAAAAAAGTTACACACTTTCTTCATATAAAGGGATGTGTGTATTTCCCTCCCCCACAGATACTCACACATTCCAACCTTGCACTCCTAAGTGGATGAAAAGTTTTTGATTACATATCACAAAAAAACCCACCCTGAACAGAGACAAGACCTGGAAAATATCAGCCTGAAAGGTGAACATTTCACAAATGCAAAATGCCCATTAGAAAGGAAACATGAAGGCAACTTTGACTATAGCTGTGTGAGTAGAGCTGAGCGAATAATTGATTTGTCGGTTCTGTAGCCAAACTGAAAAAATAATTCAGTTAATTTAGAACAGAAAATTACTTGTTTTGTTTTTTCTCAGTGAAATGAAAAAATGAAAAAAAATACATTTGGGTCTAATGAAAAGTTTCAAAATATTTGTAACAGAATGTTGATTCAAATTAAATGTCAAAATGAACCATTCCGATATTTACAAAAGCTTTGTTATCTGGGGAGTTCCAGCAACTTTATTATTTGTCAAAAAAAATTCACTCGGCTTTAGATGACACACATTTCAGCCATAACACAAGTTTGCCATGCTAATAGATATGTTTGTTTGTTTTAAGATGTAGTGCCAGAATGACCCCGAAACAGTTAAATCTGTTTAACCCTTAGGTGGTACAATGTGGCATATACTGTGCTGTGTCATATTGCACCATACCAAATGATTCAACCTAATCAAATGGAGAGCTAATTGGCCTTAGCACTGGCCTATTTAGTCAGCAGTCTTTTAAAAAGGTACATTCAAAAGATCCAGGTAATTACTCCCTTGTCCTTGAAAAGATAAATCCATGCATGACACATGACATTTCACCTTCATCGGGTGAAACCTAGTTCCTGCGTTATGTTAAAGGATAAATAACACTTCTCTGTTCAGTTCTCCAGACTATTCATGAGTTTAAGAGATCTATCATATCTTTCCTTAATCATCTCTTTTCTAAGATGGACAGTTCTAGTCTTTCTAATCTGTCCTTATATGGAAGCTGTTCCAGACCCTCAATAATTTGGACATTTTCCAAATCCAATAAATCTTTTTTTGAAATGGGGCAATCAGAACTGCACGCAATATACAAGGTGTGGATGTACCATGGATTTACATAGTGGCATTATGATATTTTGTCTTATTATCTATCCCTTTCCTAATGTTCTCTTAGATATTTTGACTGAGGCTGCACACTGAACAGATGTTTTCAGAGAACTATCCATGATGACTCCAAGATCTCTTTCTTGAATGGTAACAGTTAATTTAGACCTCATCATTTTGTACGTGTAGGTGGGATTATGTTTCCCAATGTGCATTACTTTGCACTTATTAATATTGAATTTCATTTGCAATTTTGTTGCCAACCAGCCAGTTTAGTGAGATTCTTTCTAAAATTCTCTGCAATCAACTTTGGACTTAACTAATTTGAGTGTGTATCATCTGCAAAATTCACTCACTGTTCACCCCACAGTGCCCATCTTTAAAAAAGGGAAGAAGGAGAATCTGGGGAACTACAGACTGGTCAGCCTCACCTTAGTCCCTGGAAAAATCATGGAGCAGATCCTCAAGGAATCCATTTTGCAGCGCTTGGAGGAGAGGAAGGTGATCAGGAACAGTCAACATGGATTCACCAAGGGCAAGTCAAGCCTGACTGTAAAGGAGGGGACTCACCCCTGCAGCCCCTCCTGCTGGTCGTTGGGAATTAGCGCTTTTCCAGTATGGCGCGCCCTCTGCAGGCCGGTGATCTGCCACAGCTCTGGCCCCCGTGTCCCTCACAGACCCCAGGGCCCCTTTCTCTGGGGTTCTGCCCCCTGGCAGTACCCCCACACTCTGCCTCTAGGTCTCCCCTTCCTGTGGAACCCCCAACCCACTATCCCCAGCTTGCCTCAGTCTGGGCTACTGCCAGTCATCACCAAGCCCCCGCGCCCTGGGGCCGACTGCAGTATAAAGGCCACTCATCATAGGCAAGGGGGTTTGAACCTGCTGCCTTCCTCTGCCTCCCAGTACCTCTATGGGCCTTGGATCAGGCCCTACAGCCTGGGGAGTTGCCAGCCTGGAGTGCCCCACTCAGCCTGCTCCTTCCCCAGCACTGCACCACCCTCACTACCCTGTCAGGCAGGCAGCCAGGCCCTGCTCTCTCCCAGCCTGGAGAGAGACTCCTTGGCCCTCTGGCTCACAGCCTTTTTATACAGGCCAGCTGGGGCCTGATTGGCAGGGCCGGCTCTAGGCTCCAGCAAAACAAGCAGCTGCTTGGGACGGTACATTTCTAGCGGTGGCATTCCAGCACCGGCCATGCCGCCCCTAGAAATGTGCCTCCGCCACCCCAGCTTTCCTCCACTCCACCTCCGCCTGTTCCCCTGAGCGCGCCACAGCCACTCCGCTTCTCCCCCTCCCTCCCAGGCTTGCCGCGCACCAAACAGCTGTTTGGCGCGGCAAGCCTGGGAGGGAGGGAGGAGAAGCCGAGCGGCGGCAGCGCGCTCAGTGGAGCGGAGGTGAGCTGTGGCGGGGAGCGGTTCCTCTACCCCCCCTTTACTTCCTGTGCTCCCCCCCCACACCGTTGCTCACCTCCGCTCCACCTGCCCCTGAACGCGCTGCCTCTCCCTCGCCTGAGAGGGAGGGGGGAGAAGCGGAGCGGCGGCGTGTTCAGGGGAGTAGGCAGAGCGGAGGTGAGCTAGGGCAGGGGGTTGCGGGGGGGAGCCGCAGGAAGCAATGGGGGGGGGGAAATACGGCACGCCCAGGGGAGGAGGTGGGGCCGGGGATTTGGGGAAGAGGTTGAGAAGGGGCGGAGTTGGGGTGGAGCTGGGGGCGGAGGGGCACAAAAAAAGCGGGGGTGGCCAAAAATGTTTTTGCTTGGAGCAGCAAAAATCCTAGAGCCGTCACTGTTGATTGGGGCATGGCCCAGCTGCGGCTGCTTCCCCAGCCAACCATCCCCAGCCACAGCCCTCTCCAAGGCTGCTTTTAACCCCTTCTATTTTAGGAGCGTGGATATGGGAAAAGCAGTGGATGTGATATACCTTAACTTTAGCATAGCTTTTGATATGGTCTCCAACAGCATTCTTGCCAGCAAGTTAAAGAAGAATGGATTGGATGAATGGACTATAAGGTGAATAGAAAGCTGTCTATATCATTGGGTTCAGTGGGTAGTGATCAATGGCTCAATGTCTAGTTGGCAGCCAGTATCAAGCAGAGTGCTCCAGGGGTCGATCCTGGTACCGATTTTTTTCAGCATCTTCATTAATGATCTCAATGATGGGATGGATTGCACCCTCAGCAAGTTCACAGATGACACTAAGATGGGGGGAGAGAGAGATACCCTGGAAGGTAGGGATAGGGTCCAGAGTGACCTGGACAAATTGAAGGATTGGGCCAATAGAAATCTGATGAGGTTCGACAAAGGGACGGAAGAATCCCATGTACTGCTACAGGCTGGGGACTGACTGCCTAAGCGGCCATTCTGCAGAAAAGGACATGGGGATTACAATGGATGAGAAGCTGGATGTGAGTCAGCAGTGTGCCCTTGTTGTCAAGAAGGCTAACGGCATATTGGGCTGTATTAGTAGGAGCATTGCCAGCAGATCAAGGGAAGTGATTATTCCCCTCTATTCAGCACTTGTGAGGCCACATCTGGAGTACTATGTCTAGTTTTGGGCCCCCCACTACAGAACAGATGTGGACAAATTGGAGACAGTCCAGTGGAGGGCAACGAAAATGATTAGGCTGGGGCATAAGACTTATGAGGAGAGGCTGAGGGAACTGGGCTTGTTTAGTCTGCGGAAGAGAAGAGTGAGGGGCGATTTGATAGCAGGCTTCAACTGCCTGAGGAGGGGTTCCAAAGAGGATGGATCTAGACTGTTCTCAGTGGTAGCAGATGACAGAACAAGGAGCAGTGGTCTCAAGTTGCAGTGGGGGAGGTCTAGGCTGGATATTAGAAAAAATTATTTCATTAGGAGGGTGGTGAAGCACTGGAATGGGTTGCCTAGGGAGGTGGTGTAATCTCCGTCCTTAGAGGTTTTTAAGGCCTGGCTTGACAAAGGCCTGGCTGGGATGATTTAGTTGGGGTTGGTCCTGCACTGAACAGGGGTTTGGACTAGATGACCTCCTGAGGTCTCTTCCAACCCTAATCTTCTATGGTTCTATGATTCTATGATTGTGAAAACTGACCATTTATTTCTACCCTTTGTTTCCTATCTTTTAACTAGTTACTGACCATGATAGGACCTTCCCTCTTATCCCATGGCTCCCTACTTTGCTTAGGAGCCCATGGTGACGGACCTTGTCAAAGGCTTTCTGAAAGTCCAAGTATACTATGTCCATTGGAGCAATCTTATCCATGCTTCTGGACCCCATCAAAGTATTCTAATAGATTGATGAGGCATGATTTCCCTTTACAAAAGACATGTTGACTCTTCCTCAAGAAACTGTGTTTATCATTTCAGTGCTATCGAGGAGAGTGTTCAGAGTTCTGTAATTATTTTCAGCTAAGATCTCCATTTAGTCTTCATCTAAACCATTTTTCTTGTCTTAACCCATGTGAAAATCCCGGGAATGGTCACATAAAGCCGCTAAGGCTGACACCAGATAAGATGGTGGGAGAGTTATTTGTGTGACAGGGTAAAGCATGATCTCCAAAGAAGAGGTGATAAATGTCAGGCGGCTGCACAGCCTTAAAGATCTTTCAGCACTAAAAGTTAAAAAAATCAAAAATCTCTTAAACAGGAGGTCACTGGACAGGTCCAAATTATATCACAGAGGGCTTTGACGACTACAGCAATCCGATTATTGTTCTTCTAGAATTGATGAAGAGACTCATTTACACCACACTTCCATTCCTAGCAGTTTCCCCATTTCCTTGTCCTGTGCCCTGAAAAGAAAGTTTCCCAAACAAGCTAAATTTCAGATGAATCCTTCATTTTCCTTCACACTTATTCAATAAAAATCAGCAAGAGCTTTACTGGAGTTTGTACTATATGTACCGAAAACTTAGTGCCACTATGAAGAGTGTAGGATCAGGCCTACAGTTTTAAAATACAAGTCATTGCTGAAGGCTTGTGAGATGCTATTTGCCTTCAGGTCCCTTGACTTCAATGGAGCTGAATAAGCATAGCACCTGTATTGTATTGGGCAGCACCTTGGAGCCTACTCATGGACCAGAACCCTATTGTGCTAAGTGCTGTACAAAAAAAGATGGAGACAGCACCTAGGATCTGACAATCTAAGTGTAAGAGAAGAGACAATACATAGATACAGAGAGAACCATGGGGGAGCACAAGGAAACAATGAGCTGATACTGGTCAGCATGATAGGCAGTGGTCTCAGCACATCAGCTGCCCAGCCATTGTCAGGTATGTCAAGAATATACCCTGACCCTCTGAGGTCTGGGACCTGCCCCCCCTTCCCTGTTCTCTCTCCCTTCTCTGTAAATGGAAAGCTAGTGGTTCTTATGCTGAATAGGGAGCCTGCTGCCACAGCTCCATTCTTTAATAAATAAAACACATCGACACAACGTCACAACAAACTAGAAACTACTTATTGCTGTTCATTGAGCCAGATGGAATCAATAATCAGCAGGGAGTTGGCACCAGATTCATGAAAGGCCTCAGTAATAATACTTGGAGAACTGACCCACTAGTTAGGTTTCCCTGTAGGGAGGAAACTGGGCTAAAACATTTATCAGCTCAACTGAAAGTAATGGATAAATATTCACTTTATATTGCGCCCTTTTACCACCTAAAACAGATGAGGTTTCTTCTAAATAATACATGAGACGCCTCCACATACCCCCACCTGACAATTGTACTGTGCAGCCTGATGGAAAGAATCTGAAATAAAAACAGTGCAGCGGTCCTTAGCTGCTTAGACTTTCATGTGGATGTTTTCCTGCCTGAAGCACGTTGATACGTGTAAATAGATTTTTTTTATTGAAACACCACCATCGTGTTCATTGGCACCACTGCACATCATAGAAAACCATAGAAGCTGTGACACACATTTACATTTTATTTTTCTTTGATTGTTAATTGGGAAATACTATATCTTAGTATCAATTACAGGTAGCCAATCAAGCCGTTGCATCCAAAGCATAAATTGTGCACTGAGTATATAATATACTAATAATACAGTATTACATGTCTCAAATCCAACACAGGACAAGATCCGAAATACAGCAGTAACATTAGATTGATAGAGTAGACTGAGCCTATTGGCCTGGGTGCTGTTTGTGCTTTTAGTAAGAGAGAATCCCTGCCCCAAATAAATGACAATCTATCTCCCTGCCAACATGGACACGTTAACATTATTCCTATCTGTACCTCCATTGAAATCAACGTGATTGGTCCTAGGAATAAAACTAAGTATATGTTTAACTGTTGCAGGGTCAGGGCTCAAACAGAAAAGACAGACAACACGTGGGAGAAATGAAGTACTATCACTAGCATTTTACAGATGAGAAAGTGAGGCACAGAAGGTTTAAGGTCAGAATCCTGTAGATACTTATGCATATGCTTAATTTTATGCACGACTATGGACCAGCTTAAACAGGCATCCCATGATCAGGGCCTATGTGATTTTCCTAGTAACACCAGTCATCCGTGGCAGAGCCCTACTCCAGCAAACCATCACTCACTTATATGCCGTTGGTTAAAACAAAGCTTGGTTGGTATTCACCATCTGATAGCTGGCTGATGCTCTGTGTGAGATGAGCAGGGATCTCAACCCATTTCCCACTAAAGATTGATCCATGTCACACAACAGATGGCGGACGTTTTGTGGCCACCTCAGCAGAGAAGCCAAGGACTGAATTGGCCATGGAGACTGGAGTCCCCTCCAGCGATCACTTTAATTTAAAAAATAATTATAATTATAAAATTAATTAATTAATATATTACAATCGCATTAGGACTGGCTAATAAAAGGAGATGAAGAAGGTTGCTCAGCAGAAGTGTGAGTACTTTTCTGGAAAGGCTCATAATCCAGTTCTCTTTGAAGTGTCATTCTCAATAACTAGCCATCTCCCAGCACCACTATACTCATCCACATTACCTTGCACACAGTTCTGTATGTCAAAAAATAGGCTAAATATAACAACTGTATCTATAAAGTGCCATCCACCTTCCATGCCCCTGCTGAATTGTTCAGGACATTTTATATCATGTAGCTGATGTAGGGAGATTTAAAATAAATTCAACAAACTGAGGCCCCTAGCCAGCAAAGCATGTTTGACTTTAAGCATCTGATTCCTTCCATTGACTTCATTAGGACTGCACATGTCCTTAAAGTTCAGCATGTGCATAACTTTTTTGTGGATTGTGGTTTATGACCTGATCCTGCAAACAGTTATTATAATTATCATTTTCACTGGGTAGCACCTAGAGGCCCTAGCCTCATTGTGCTAGTCCCCAAACGGACCTAAAACAGAGAGATGGTCCCTGCCCCATAGAGTTTGCAATCTAAGTTTGTGAGAGACGGCAATAGGTGGGTACCACACGCAGACTGGAGGAACACAAGAGAACAGTGAGATGGTTTTGAGCAGTGTAATAAGCATTGCTTGCAGCACAATTGGCTGCCTAGACATTGTCAGGCATTTTACAGACATCACAGCCCAGGTGGGTTTTAAAAGAGATGTTTCAAAGATGAAAAAGTAGGGGCCTTGTGGCATTTTACAGAGATCCCCTTCCATGCAGAGGGGTGGGATCATAGAATCATAGAATATCAGGGTTGGAAGGGACCTCAGGAGGTCATCTAGTCCAACCCCCTGCTCAAAGCAGGACCAATCCCCAACTAAATCATCCCAGACAGGGCTTTGTCAACCCTGACCTTAAAAACTTCTAAGGAAGGAGATTCCACCATCTCCCTAGGTAACATTCCAGTGTTTCACCACCCTCCTCGTGAAAAAGTTTTCCCTAATATCCAACCTAAACCTCCCCCACTGCAACTTGAGACCATTACTTCTCGTTCTGTCATCTGCTACCACTGAGAACAGTCTAGATCCATCCTCTTTCAAACCCCCTTTCAAGTAGTTGAAAGCAGCTATCAAATCCCCCCTCATTCTTCTCTTCCGCAGACAAAACAATCCCAGTTCCCTCAGCCTCTCCTCATAAGTCATGTGTTCCACTCCCCTAATATTTTTGTTGCCCTCCGCTGGACGTTTTCCAATTTTTCCACATCTTTCTTGTAGTGAGGGGTCCAAAACTGGACACAGTACTCCAGATGAGGCCTCACCAACGTCGAATAGAGGGGAATGATCACGTCCCTTGATCTGCTGGCAATGTTCCTACTTATACAGCCCAAAATGCCATTGGCCTTCTTAGCAACAAGGGCACACTGTTGGCTCATATCCAGCTTCTCGTCCACTGTAACCCATAGGTCCTTTTCTGCAGAACTGCTCCCTAGCCATTCGGTCCCTAGTCTGTAGCAGTGCATGGGATTCTTCCGTCCTAAGTGCAGGACTCTGTAGTTGTCTGTGTTAAACCTCATCAGATTTCTTTTGACCCAATCCTCCAATTTGTCTAGGTCACTCTGGACCCTATCCGTACTCTCCAGCATATCTACCTCTCCCCCTTCTTACTGTAATCCGCAAACTTGCTGAGGGTGCAATCCATACTGTCATCCAAGTCATTAATGAAGATGTTGAAAAAAATGGGCCCCAGGACAGATGCCTTGGGCACTCTGCTTGATACCGGCTGCCAACTAGACATCGAGCCATTGATCACTACCTGTTGAGCCCGACGATCTAGCCAGGTTTCTATCCGCCTTATAGTCCCTTCATCCAATCCATACTTTTGTAACTTGCTGGCAAGAATACTGTGGGAGACTGTATCTAAAGCTTTGCTAAAGTCAAGATATAACAGACAACAAAAAAGATTAGGGATTTATTTCACTCAGGGAGAACAGTTACAGGTTCACTTGCATGAATACTCTCGCTATACAGATTATGTGTTTATTTTACAGACAGGCTGCTGTTATAGAGCAATAGATCCCCCAGGAAAGAAGATGACAGTGTTTAAGGTATTACCGAGGGGAGAATGTATTGTTTGTCTGTGACTGGGCATACAAGCCCCACACTGGAGAGTAAGGGGTTAAGGAACAGCTCCGGGCCTAGGCAGCCCAGCCCAGCCACACCTGCATAAACTGGAGGGAGGGCTTAAAAGGGGAAGCCGAGGAGCTCAGAGCAGGACATTGAAGGACAGCACTGTATTTGCAATGGGGAGACAACCTGTCATACTTGGCCTGACCACTAGGTAGCGCTGTTGGTGGTTGTTCACATCTACACTGAGAAGTTATCCCTCAAATCTGAGAGCCCTCGAATATTAACTGAGCTGGAAGAAAGACCAGGTATCCAATGTACCTTTCTGGTTGTTTAGAGACGTACAACTGCCAAAGAATTCTTTATAAGATGCATATACAGACAGATGTGGAACAGATGCCCATCAATGCCTTGGAAGGGATTGGGCTTCTTCATTTCTTCTTCTCTATCAATTCCAGCCATGGTGTCAAAGATTAAAAGTGATCTTCTAGGGAAAGTCACTGGTGATTGCATCGCTATAGCTTTCATGGCCACAAGTGCCAGTCAGCAAATTGTTGTTCAGTAATACTAGGCTGGGGTCAATATATCCTTTGTCCCATATCCAAGGCATTCCTTAGAAAGAAAGGAAACAATGAGGCTCCTTAGTCTCTGGTCCAGCAATCCAAAGCAGGAAAATTGAATTTCTCTTAAAAATCAAATGGTATCGACTCATAGAGGTTACAAGAGAGGCAATTTATCATCTGAACTAAGCCACGGAAGAAACCTACTTGTCAAGTTACAATATTATTAATGCCTTGTCTCCTGTCATACATTCAAGATAAGTCCAGCACAAGAGGACAACATATCTTCTGTGCTGCTGATGCAGGGAATCAAAGACGGTCCTTGGACTTGTTTTTTTTGTTTTTTGTTTTTAAGAAAAACTTAATTTGAACAGAGTATTTTATCCTCATTTTTTTTCAATGTATAAAATGAAAATCCAAATCCTTGCTTTCTGTATTGGAGAATTCTTCCCACCTCTTTTTAATTCAGCCCCAAAGGCAAAGAGGTTTGAATATTGCAGAACTCCTTGCTAAATTGCTGCCATCTTCAAAATGAACTTCTAACTGCGTCAGCATGACAGCAGCAAACCTGTACTGTCACCTCCTGCCAGGCAACATGTCATCATTCTTTCAGGAGCTTGGTTTAGTGGCTTGTGACTAGCTTTACTGAAATTATCTGCACATTTCCTTTCTTAACAAAGGATAAGAACGAAACAAGAAATGTAGGATTGTAACTAAGGCCCCATTTATTCCAACTCACGATAAGTCTAAATTCAGCTGAGAGAATCCTGCATCACTCCACTGCATTAGACTGGAAATTATGTGGCAGCTTCAGATACATGTCTTAAATGGGAGGTTTTGAACTGAATTAAATAAGGAAATGAATAACACAATCCGTGCAGTGCTGCTTGAGTTGTTTAACTTGATATTTAAATTTGGTTTATTTGATGTTGCCCCTACATTTACAGTGTGCTGCAAAAATGTGTACTAAAAACCTAGAGCTGCATTGCTGGGAGGGGAGAAACTAGAGATACAGTGGTGAGTAGGAGAGTGCTGGAGGAGTGTGTGTGTACTGGGAGGGGGTGTTTGGGGGGTGTTAGAGGGGGTATTTGGGGGTGCTGGAGAGGATACCTGCAGCCTCACTCTCGAGGTGGGGGGCAGTGGCGCTCCCTGCCACAGTGGCAGGGTGGCTGGTTCCCGCCTGCGACTCAGCCTCAGCGTCAGCCAGTCATTAGCACCTCCCCCAGGCTTCTCTTCCTGCCCAGGACAGGGAGTCAGGGCTTAGACTTGTCACCCCTCCTGGCCGGGCTCTGAGGGCCTGCAGCGGGGCAGGTCCGTCTGGACCAGCTGACAGGTACTTGGCAGCTCCGCTTACCTGCTTGACTGGGCTGGGCTCGGGTGGGCGGGATCCAGCAGCTGTATATGTAGGTGAGGGACCAATCGGGGTGCAAAGACAGCTCTTTCTGAGCTGCTGCATCTGCTCTTAATCCTGGACATTGCCTCTTATTTGAAAAATCTGCCAGGATGGGAGGGTGAACTCCCAAAAAAGGGGTCATGTCTGGGAACAGGACATATGGTAACACTATCTAACCTGCTCTTAAATACCTCCAAAGACAGGATTCCACAGCTTCACTAGCTAATCTCTTCCAGTGCTTACCTATACAGTTACAAAATATCCCTAATATCCTACCTGAATCTCCCTTGCTACAGATTAAGCCCATGACTTCTTGTCCTACCCTCAGTGGACATGGAGAACAACTGATCACCATTCTCCTTATAACAGACCTTAACATATTTTATCATGTCCCCCCTTAGCCTTTTCTTCTCTAAACTAAAGACACCCCATTTTTTTAACCTTTCCTCATAGGTCAGGTTTTCTAAACTTTTTGTCACTTTTGTTGCTCTCCTCTGGACTCGCTCTTATTTGATGTTGTCCCTACAAAGTGTGGGGAGGAGAACTGGACCCAGTACTCCAGCTGAGGCCTCACCAGTACTGAGTAGAGCAGGACAACTACCTCCTGTGTCTTACATTTGACACTCCTGTCAATGCATCCCAAAATGACTATTAGCCTTTTTTGCAACAGCTTTACACAGTTGACTCATATTCAATTTGCAATCCACTATAAACCCCAGATCCTTTTCTGCAGTACTACCACTTAGCCAGTTATTCCGCATTTTGTAGTTGTGCATTTGATTTTCTCTTCTTAAGTGCAATACTTTGCACTTGTTTCTACTGAATTTCATCTTATTAATTTTGGAAAAATTCTTCAATTTATGAAGATTATTTTGAATTCTAATTCTCTCCTCCAAAGTGCTTGCAATCCCTCCCACATTGGTATCATCCACACATTTGCTAAGTTTACTCTCCATAACATCATCCAATTTGTTAATGAAAGTACTGAATAGTTCTAGTTCCTGTGGGACCCCACATGCTATGTAAAGGGCAGGTTGCTCATTGCAAGGAGAGGTTGTTCCTGCCTAGGGAGCTGTCTCCCCAGCACTCCACATGGGGTAATACAACAACCCCAGAAGTTCACGTTTCACAGAGAGAATTAGGAAGAGCACAACTGCATTGAAACTCCTGTTCCTCTCACTCTGAAGAACTTATGTTGCTGTCTTGATTTTTACTTGCCTTCTCTTTGGAGTAAAGTCTTATGTGAGGAGCTACACAGGGTAATGAGAATTATGTATTAGGTGTCAGTAAATGAGGTAAAATGGTTTTTGATTGAACATTTCTTTTATAAATATGATTTCAGATGAGGGCATATTGCAAAATGCCACACAGCATATTCAGCAAATGTTACCTTGCTATCAAAAAACATAATTCTGGTCCCAAGTTTGATTTGTTGGAACCAGGAGAGAGTCCCTCATAAATTACAATTCAGGTTTCAGGGTTGATTCATTTTACTATTGAATTTTGAAGCACTGAGGTTGCATCAGTAAACAATGTTTACTCATATAACCTTATAAAGATTATACAACCATAACGTCTCATCACATAATTTTCAGAATATATGGATTCTACTACCTCCACTAAAAATGATCTTTATTTAATTTAAATATTTTAGCTTTAAATGAAAGATGTTGTAGCACAGCCTTGAAAAATCTATTTTACTTTAAATTATGCCATTTTAAGAATAGTTATTCTTAGCACTTCCATTTCAATGACATTCAAATCAAGTACTTAATGCTTCATTCCAATTTACCTTGTAAACCACCATTGAAATGTAGATGGTTTGCCTCTTCCCATACATTTAGCCAGTTTAGTCCTTTTGTATTTTGTATTACACAGAGCTAAAAATCACAGATTTTAAAGATATAAAACAATCTGTTCCATCTTGTATTTAGCAGTGGCATTCTGAGTTAGTTTCCCAGACCTGAAGAAGAGCTCTGTGTACGTTTAAAAACTTGTCTTGCTCATCAACAGAAGTTGATTCAATAAAAGATATTATTCCACCCACCTTGTCTCTCTAATATCCTGGGATCAACACAGCTACACCACCACTGCATACAAAGTTAGAAAAGACTGATTCTGGTTCATCAGGGATCTACAGGCTTTGGCACGTGGCCTGTCAGGGAAATCCCCTGGCAGGTCCAGCCGGTTTGTTTACCTTATCCGCAGGTTTGGCCAATCGCAACTCCCCCCTAACCATTCCAGGACAATGGGGGCTACGGGAAGTGGTGGCCAGCACATCCCTCGGCCCACGCCGTTTCCCACAGCCCCCATTGGCCTGGAATGCAAATTGTACTCTCTGAGCTCATAGCAGAAGCTGCTAGAGCCGATGCTATAGATCCAGTACTCTCTAGGATGGGCTGCAGAAGATTCCACTCACATCTTCTGTGGATCCACATAGAGGGGGACAAGTGACACACACTCACCAGTGGGCTACACTAGCACAGAACACTTCTCTTAGACATGCATTGGTTGTGATGTGCTGCATAACATATTCAGGCCGGGGTGGAGCTGGGGGCAGAGCTAAGGCTCCACTTAGTTCTTGCTCACATATGTATGGGAACACCTCAGAGCTGCTCTTCCCTTCACCACACTGCTATTTGCAATGTGGCTAGTCCATGTAAGGGAGTAAGTCGGCATGTCCCATTGCTCCCTTGAGGTAGTATCTGTTAGAAAATATTAACCCTTTTATTCCTTTTCTTGCTGTATATTTCATTCTTTTCTATTCTTTAGAATCTGTAGGATATTAACAAAGATTATGTAGAATCCTATGGCCCAGAACACCGGGCATTGACCGATAAGTAATTGTTTTGGGGGAATTCTATGTGTTAGACTGTATCTAATAATCCGTGGCATCTCTATGTCTATAAATCTCCAGATATTCTGGGAAACTCTCCCCTTAACATACACACACACACACATATATGTATGTGTATATCATAGAATCATAGAATCATAGAATCATAGAATATCAGGGTTGGAAGGGACCCCAGAAGGTCATCTAGTCCAACCCCCTGCTCAAAGCAGGACCAAGTCCCAGTTAAATCATCCCAGCTAGGGCTTTGTCAAGCCTGACCTTAAAAACCTCTAAGGAAGGAGATTCTACCACCTCCCTAGGTAACGCATTCCAGTGTTTCACCACCCTCTTAGTGAAAAAGTTTTTCCTAATATCCAATCTAAACCTCCCCCATTGCAACTTGAGACCATTACTCCTCGTTCTGTCATCTGCTACCATTGAGAACAGTCTAGAGCCATCCTCTTTGAAACCCCCTTTCAGGTAGTTGAAAGCAGCTATCAAATCCCCCCTCATTCTTCTCTTCTGCAGACTAAACAATCCCAGCTCCCTCAGCCTCTCCTCATAAGTCATGTGCTCTAGACCCCTAATCATTTTCGTTGCCCTTCGTTGTACTCTTTCCAATTTATCCACATCCTTCCTGTAGTGTGGGGCCCAAAACTGGACACAGTACTCCAGATGAGGCCTCACCAGTGTCGAATAGAGGGGAACGATCACGTCCCTCGATCTGCTCGCTATGCCCCTACTTATACAACCCAAAATGCCATTGGCCTTCTTGGCAACAAGGGCACACTGCTGACTCATATCCAGCTTCTCGTCCACTGTCACCCCTAGGTCCTTTTCCGCAGAACTGCTGCCGAGCCATTCGGTCCCTAGTCTGTAGCGGTGCATTGGATTCTTCCATCCTAAGTGCAGGACCCTGCATTTATCCTTATTGAACCTCATTAGATTTCTTTTGTATGTATATGTATACTTACATAAGCATATATAAACCTGGGAAACTGATAAGGCATGATTGTTACAGCAGAGAGTGAAGAATGGTTATTGGTGAAGAAAGACCCACTGAAAGATATTATCTTGAAGAATTGTTAGTCCTCTCAGCTGTAAATAATTATGCCTTCACACATAAATCATGTAAACTGAGAACGTATAGAAATGATGTCAGAACATATGTTTCTTTTGGCAAAGAGGGGCTCTTTGTTTGAAAAACCGATATAACGATACTAGTGTTGGAACTTAGTTGGGGAACTACATGTCCCTCCAGTTGCAGTGAAGAAGAGACTCTTAAGATCACATCAAAGGGTGATAATGTATCTGTTCTTTCTGTATTCTGTATAATGCTGTACTAATCTCTCATTGATAATCTTTCATTAAATAATTCCAACTGAGCCTGTTACTTAACAATACTAAGAATCTGATGAAGTGAGTTGTAGCTCACGAAAGCTTATGCTCAAATAAATTTGTTAGTCTCTAAGGTGCCACAAGTACTCCTTTTCTTTTTTAACAATACTGAGTTGCCAGACACGCAACATTTGCACAGATATATGTTGGCTCCTAACAGTGCCCATAACATATAGCCCATGAAGAGAAGCCCCCTCTTATACAACAACAACAACAACCAAAACCCACCTGTTTTAAATGGTCAGTTTATTCCCTTGCTAGTGTTACACAGCGAATCTTCAAATCACAATGACATGCCACTGTTCATGGCACTAACCATTTGTATGGTGAAGTTTCCACTGTACCTTTTTAAAATTAATGCTGGACAGTTAGCTGCTGGTTTTAACCTGGCCATGTAAACCATGATACTGGTGCACTGGGATGCAATCTGAGCAATATCCTTGATCTTTTACTGTTCTGGCCAATCACTCATTGGGACAGGTTTTGACAAAATCATCTATTTAAAAAAAAAAGCATAAAATATATTTCCTATATCACAGATTATTACCCACCTACCAAAGCTCTTGGTGGTGGTGGTGTGTTTGTGGGGGGAGTGTGGGGGGGTAAAGCCAAATCCCAAGGGCTTCAGCCCCAGGTCAAGGGGGCCTGTAACCTGAGCCCTACACACACACTCAGGGCTGAAGCCCTTGGGCTCTGGCCCCAGGCAGTGGGGCTCAGGCTTCGGTCCTGGGCCCCAGCAAGGCTAATGACAGCCCTTGGAGACCCCATTAAAACAGGATCACAACCCACTTTGGGGTCCCGACCCATGGTTTGAGAACTGCTGATCTAGTCTAACCCCCTGACAAGATGCAGGATTTGTTCTGGCTAAACTATCCGAGACAGATGGCTATCCAGCTTTCTTTTGAAAACCTTCAGTGAAGGAGCTTCTTCAACTTCCCTAGGCAGTCTATTCCATTGTCCTATTGTTCTGACAGCTAGGAAGGTTTGCCTGAGATTTAATCTAAATCTGCTCTGCTATGATAATCTAAATCTAAATCAGCTATACTGTAGTTTGAACCAATTGCCTCCTGTTCTGCCTCTTGTTTGCTGGTTTTATGGCAACCTTTCAAGTATCTGAAGACCACTTTCATATCCTCCCCTTAATCTCCTCTTTCCCAAACTAAACATACCCAGTTCCTTCAGCCTTCGCTCATTTGGCTTTCGCTCCATTCCTTTGATCATCTTTATCACTTGCCTATGGTGCTTTTCCTCAGCAAATCTCAAAGTGCTTCACAAAGGAGGTCAGCATACACAATAGAAAACTCAGAGAGGTTACTTGTGGCCCTATTCTGACACCGTTAACCATGTGGGTGTGATGTTTTACTTCTGGAAGAGCCCTGTTGATTTCAATTAGACAAATCAAGAAGTAAGCTACTATTTAGTGAAAGTAAATGTATCTCAAAATCTGTCCGTTGGTGAATAGGATTCAGATAAAATAAGACCTCAATAATTGGCAGAAATCAAGCAAATGAGACTCAGGCTGGTATTATGAATAATGATATATATGAAAGGCCTAAATCAGCAACACTTATTCACCTTGAGTAGTACTTACACTTGCAGATACAAAGGGGGACTGTTCGCTTGTGAATGGAGCCCAGCAGGAGGACAGTAATGTAACAGAGAAGGACTGGGGAGATAGCAGTTGATGATAAGTTGGATGTGAGGCGATCTGGACAAGTACCCTAAAAATTGAGTAAATATTTACTTGAATTTAAAAATGCATTTGCTTTGGCCATGCATGCACCCATTTGTGTTCAAGTGTAACAGCAAAGAAAACAGTATTAACCCCAAAGTGACTCCACTGGGTTGCAGAGCTTCTGCATAGAACCTTTCCTGGGTCCCAGCCTGCCAGAATTCTTGCTACTGATTTAAAGAAACAGTGCACATTACTAGTTATTTTTCTTGTTAACCTCAGTTTTTGTGGTCTCTTCCATACAAAGAACCCTAAATGTTGATACTGGCAGGTGAAGAGGATTGTCAGTCAACAGCAGTGCTTTCTCCCCATGCAATATGTGAAGCTTCAACCGGCAAAATACATTGACTTGCCTGAAGTGTTTGTGCTGTGAATTGCAGAGACATTATTCAGCTTAGAAGGGTTACCAGCTATAGCCCATAAGTGTAGGTATTTGCTCAGCAAGGCATAGGTCTACGTTATGATAGTAGTGTATTGAGACTGTAAGACAATAAGCTTAGCCAAACAAGGGATAAGACCAAAAGGGCCTTAGCATATGCAGTTAACCTGGGGTAACCCTAGATAATAAGATATCACAAGTTAGTATGCCAAACCACTGACCGGTAACCACAAAATGCTAGTTTATACCAGCTTGGGATATTTAAAGTTAGGAACATCAGCAGATGTCTGACCACAAGAGCGTCATGGTAACTAATTGCCATATATGCTAAAAAGCTTGAGGTAAAAAGCATAGTAACCCCTGGGAGAAGGGCACCCCAACATTAGCAGGGTGAGGAAATACAAATAAGAAAAAGGAGATGAAACCCCCCTACTGAATAGATATTAGGCATAGTGGTATCTGCGCTAGATGTTATAAAAGTTGGATCCTGGGCTGTGTGCCTTGGGAGATGTAACTCTTGGGAGATGCCAGGATGATGACCACTGGTGATAATGCTGATAGTGATTCTGATGAGGTGATGATGACTAACACTTTTGGTCCTTTTGCAAGGGATGGTCTGAGTGTATGGCTGCTCAGATACACACACTGTATTATCTCTATCTACATTGCTGAGTGGGAGTGTTCGTGACTTTACCAATGGTGTTAATAAAACTACTGCAAATTCAAAACGGTTTTCTTAAGTGTGAGTGTTGCAACCGTGCATGTCAGGTTCCCAAGTAAACTTTAATAGTACGGGGCCGGGTCTTCGGATGACAACCTACCAAACATCAGAGTTTTAATGGGGAATTCTTAAGTAATCAATAGAATTAATACATAAGCAGTAGATTAGGGAACACAGTTACACTTAATGCTCACTTATCTCTGTCTAACAGTAGAACTGTAGGTAGAGTTAGTTTTTATGACTTTAACATTGTGTCCGCTATCTTTCACCTAGAGTAAAATTCCCTTGTGAGCCTTAATAGGCCTATAGAACATTTGGCCACTGTGGGCTGTTTTCAAACTAGTTGGTTCTTGGAGAGTGAGTGTTGTCTGCTCCTATCTGTTCTTCTAAGCTAAGTGGAAAACACAGCTCTATGCATACCTGAGCAAAAGTGACCCAACCTTGCTGCCCAACATATCTCTTTTAATAGGAGAGATGGAACACAAGTGATTCAGTTGGGGATACCATCAGTAAAGTGCAGCTGTCACAAACATGCCACACCGAACAAGTAGGGCTTAGTAAATCTAACCCCTGAGAGCTCAGTGGAAAATGAGGCAAAAACACCACAAGGAGCCGGTAGGAATGGAAGTGAAGTATCCCCTAGCATAATAAATATTTTAGTATTTAATTACACAGGCCTCAGGTCTTCAAACCTTGTGTTTATAGCCTTTGCAAACAAACACAGCACTCTACTAAACTGAGCACAGAACAACTGGCCATTCAGCGGTTCAAAGTACATACATTTCAAGTGACAGCAAGCTTGAAGGATAGTGACAGTCTGTCCTTTTGAACTTTTGTTGTGACAATCTGTGTGAATTGCAGCATAAAGACATTTTGTCCGTCTGTGTCACTAGCTACCAGGTTGCGTTCTCCAAGGAAAGTCACTGTAATGCAGTGAGGAAGACATGATG
Source organism: Dermochelys coriacea (assembly GCF_009764565.3). Taxonomy (NCBI): domain Eukaryota; kingdom Metazoa; phylum Chordata; order Testudines; family Dermochelyidae; genus Dermochelys; species Dermochelys coriacea. The sequence goes on along the minus strand of NC_050071.1, from coordinate 3,856,292 downwards.
CATTTAATAAAAAGAGCAACATGCATAACTCTGGACGACATGAGCCTTTTGGAATGCTGAAATTCATAATGCTGCTCTATGAGGTTCTGCCTTGAAGTCTGCAATTCCAGTATTCTGCCTCCCTTGCCTAGTTCTTGTCCCATAATCCCACAAGGATCCTGTTGTGGAAGCAAAAGCAAAATTTTAATTTGGGCTTGCTCCTTGTTTCACAAAAAGCCCCACTCATACTCACTCCAGCTACCTCTCTTTCTTCTCTGTGCAGATTCACTGGTTTGGGCTGTGAACAAAAGTAAATTTTCACAAAGTTCCCCACAAAGGGAAAAGGAGCCATGTGTACATGCTAGAGGAGTGAGTTGCGTCAGATTGAGTTCTGTGATTGAGTTTGGGCCAGATGGCTATAGGAGAGTGATAGAAGGCAGATATATTAGCCCCAGGTTAAGTAGGTCCCTTTTCCCTGGGTGAGGTAACAGGGAAGGTTCCAGAACAAGTAGGAACTTTCTGGAAACAATTAAGGCAGATAGGCTGATTAGAACATCTGCAGCCAATCAAGAAGCGGTTAGAATCTATTAAGGCAGGCTAATCAGGGCATTTGGGTTTAAAAAGGAGCTCAATTCAGTTTGTGGAGTGTGTGAGGAGCTGGGAGCAAGAGTCGCAAGAAGCTGAGAGTGAGAAGGAGTACTACTGGAGGACTGAGGTGTACAAGCATTATCAGACATCAGGAGGAAGGTCCTGTGGTGAGAATAAAGAAGGTGTTGGGAGGAGGCCAGGGGGAACTAGCCCAGGGAGTTGTAGCTGTCACACAGCTGTTACAGGAGCCACTGTAGACAGCTGCAATCCACAGGGCCCTGGGCTGGAAGCTGGAGTAGAGGGCGGGCCCGGGTTCCACCCATCCCTCCATCACCCCAACTCCCTACTTGATACTGGAGGAGTTGAACTGGACTGTGGGTTCCACCAGAGGGGAAGGTCTCTGGCCTGTTCCCTGATCCACTAGGTGGATCAGCAAAGACTGCGGGGGATTTTTGTTCTTCCTTTTCCCCTTGCTGGCCAGTGATGAGGCTGAGTGAATGGCAGATTTGAGCCACAAAAGTGGCCAAACTGAGGGCTGCCGTGAGCCTCTGAGTCGAGAAAATCCATCAATAAGCACAGGACCCACCAAGGCAGAGGAGAAACTTTGTCACAGTTCCAATACATTCCACTGAGCTATGACATTCAAAACCTATTAAGATTCTAGACAGAGCTGTGAAAAACTTTAGCCCTGAAGGACCTGAGACCTGGCAGAGACCTATGGGCATGTCTACCCTGCCCCGCATTTCAGAGTAAGGGGATGTGGACGGTAGCAGGCACCAAAGAGCTGGGCTGTAGGTCCCTGTGTGGATGCAACAGGCATGGACTTAAAGTCCCTAGTTTGCACTAACGTAGTCCTCTTCAAACAGTTTGCTAAAAAAAAAAAATAAAACAGACTGTGACTTGGACTGTTTTGACAGAGCTTGGTCTGAGCTTTGAGTAAGACAGATCCATAACCATGTCCAGTTTAGGCCGTGCAGTGAGTTCTGCCCAGATGTATAGGTCAACCAATGGCAGTAGCTTAAGGGCTATATCCACTGGGAGTTAGGCACCTAAATACCTTTGAGGATCTGGATCTTAGGGTATATCTACACTACAAAATTAGGTCAAATTAATAGAAGTCAGTTTTGTAGAAAGCGTTTTTATACAGTCGAGTGTATGTGCCCCCCCACAAATGCTCTAAGTGCATGTAGTCGGAGGACTGTGTCCACAGTACCAAGGCAACCGTTGACTTCCGGAGCTTTGCACTGTGGGTAGCTATCCCACAGTTCCCGCAGTCTACACTGCCCATTTGAATTCTGGGTAGAAATTCCAGTGCCTGATGGGGATAAAACATTGTTGCGGGTGGTTCTGGGTACATATCGTCAGGCCCCCGTTCCTCCCTCCCTCCATTAAAGCAAGGGCAGATAATCGTTTTGCACCTTTTTTCTTGAGTTACTTGTACAGACGCCATACCACGGCAAGCATGGAGCCCGCTCAGCTAACCGTCACCGTATGTCTCCTGCGTGCTGGCGGACATGGTACTGCATTGCTACACAGCAGCAGTTTATTGCCTTTTGGCAGCAGACAGTGCAGTATGACTGGTAGCCATCGTCGATGTAGTCCTGGCAGCTCTTTTAACTGGGCGCCTGGGCAAACATGGGAGTGACTCAGCCAGGTCATTTCCCTGGTTTAGTCTCATGGCGATTGAGTCCTACCAGCAGTGCACTGTCTTTTAATCTGCAGCCAGCAGAAGATGATGGCCAGCAGTGGTACTGCACTGTCTTCTGCCGAGCACCCAGGTGACGATGGCTAGCAGTCGTACTGCATAGTCTGCTGCCAGCATGATGTATAAAGATAGATGATGTGGCTCAAAACAAGAAATAGACCAGATATGTTTTGTATTCATTTTCTCCTCCCTCCCTCTGTGAAATCAACAGCCTGCTAAACCCAGTTTTGAGTTCTATCCTTGAGGTTTTGAGTTCTATCCTTGAGGTGGCCATTCAGTTTCTCGCAAAGCCACCCCCTTTGTTGATTTTAATTCCCTGTAAGCCAACCCTGTAAGCCATGTCGTCAGTCGCCCCTCCCTCCATCAGGGCAACAGCAGATAATCATTCCGCGCCTTTTTTCTCTGCAGACGCCATACCACGGCAAGCATAGAGCCCGCTCAGATCACTTTGGCAATTAGGAGCACATTAAACACCACACGCATTATCCAGCAGTATATGCAGCACCAGAACCTGGCAAAGCGAAACTGGGTGAGTAGGCAACGTCAGCACGGTGATGAGAGTGATGAGGACATGGACACAGACTTCTCTCAAAGCACGGGCCCTGGCAATGTGGGCATCATGGTGCTAATGGGGCAGGTTCATGCGGTGAAATGCTGATTCTGGGCTCGGGAAACAAGCACAGACTGGTGGGACCGCATAGAGTTGCAGGTCTGGGACAATTCCCAGTGGCTGCGAAACTTTCGCATGCGTAAGGGTACTTTCATGGAACTTTGTAACTTGCTTTCCCCTGCCCTGAGGATCAAGAATACCAAGATGAGAGCAGCCTTCACAGTTGAGAAGTGAGTGGCAATAACCCTGTGGAAGCTTCCAACGCCAGACAGCTACCGGTCAGTCGGGAATCAATTTGGAGTGGGCAAATCTACTGTGGGGGCTGCTGTGATGCAAGTAGCCAACACAATCAAAGATCTGATGATATCAAGGGTAGTGACCCTGGGAAATGTGCAGGTCATAGTGGATGGCTTTGCTGCAATGGGATTCCCTAACTGTGATAGATGGAACCCATATCCCTATCTTGGCACCAGAGCATCAAGCCAGCGAGTACATAAATCACAAGGGGTGCTTTTCAATAGTGCTGCAAGCACTGGTGGATCACAAGGGACGTTTCACCAACATCAATGTGGGATGGCTGAGAAAGGTACATGACGCTCGCATCTTCAGGAACTCTGGTCTGTTTCAAAAGCTGCAGGAAGAGACTTTCTTCCCAGACCAGAAAATAACGTTGGGGATGTTGAAATGCCTATAGTTATCCTTGGGGACCCAGCCTACCCCTTAATGCCATGGTTCATGAAGCCATACATAGGCAGCCTGGAGAGTAGTCAGGAGCTGTTCAACTACAGGCTGAGCAAGTGCAGAATGGTGGTAGAATGTGCATTTGGATGATTAAAAGCACGCTGGCGCTGTTTACTGACTCGGTTAGACCTCAACAAAACCAATATTCCCACTGTTATTACTGCTTGCTGTGTGCTCCACAATATCTGTGAGAGTAAGGGGGAGACATTGATGGCAGGGTGGGAAGTTGAGGCAAATCACCTGGCTGCTGGGTACGCACAGCCAGACACCAGGGCGGTTAGAAGAGCACAGGAGGGTGCAGTGCGCATCAGAGAAGCTTTGAAAACCAGTTTCATGACTGGCCAGGCTACGGTGTGAAAGTTCTGTTTGTTTCTCCTTGATGAAATCCCCCCACCCCTTGGTTCACTCTACTTTCCTGTAAGCTAACCACCCTCCCCACCTCCCTTCGATCACCACTTGAAGAGGCAATAAAGTCATTTTTGCTTCACATTCATGCATTCTTTATTAATTCATCACACAAATAGGGGGATAATTACCAAGGTAGCCCAAGAGAGGTGGTGGAGGAGGGAAGGACAAGGCCACACAGCACTTTAAAAGTTTAAAACTTATTGAATGCCAGCCTTCTGTTATTTGGGCAATCCTCTGGGGTGGAGTGGCTGGGTGGCCGGAGGCTCCCCCACACAGCGTTCTTGGGCGTCTGGGTGAGGAGGCTATGGAACTTGGGGAGGAGAGCAGTTGGTTACACAGGGGCTGTAGCGGCAGTCTTTGCTCCTGCTCCCTTTCCTGCAGCTCAACCATACGCTGGAGCATATTAGTTTGATCCTCCAGCAGCCTCAGCTTTGAATCCTGCCTCCTGTCATCACGCTGCCACCACCTTTCAGCTTCACCCCTCTCTTCAGCCCGCCACTTACTCTCTTCAGCCCGCCACCTCTCCTCCCGGTCATTTTGTGCTTTCCTGCACTCTGACATTGTCTGCCTCCATGCATTCGTCTGTGCTCTGTCAGTGTGGGAGGACAGCATGAGCTCAGAGAACATTTCATTGCAAGTGCATTTTTTTCACCTTCTAATCTTCACTAGCCTCTGGGAAGGAGAAGATCCTGTGATCCTTGAAACATATGCAGCTGGTGGAGAAATAAAAAGGGACAGTGGTATTTGAAAAGACACATTTTATAGAACAATGGGTGCACTTTTTCACGGTAAACCTTGCTGTTAACATTACATACATAGCACATGTGCTTTCGTTACAAGGTCACATTTTGCCTCCCCCCCACCATGTGGCTAATAGCGGGGAACATTTCTGTTCAGCCATAGGCAAACAGCCCAGCAGGAACGGGCACCTCTGAATGTTCCCTTAAGAAAAGCACCCTATTTCAACCAGGTGACCATGGATGACATCACTCTCCTGAGGATAACACAGAGAGATAAAGAACGGATGTTGTTTGAACGCCAGCAAACATACACTGCAATGCTTTGTTCTACAATGATTCCCGAGTATGTGCTACTGGCCTGGAGTGGTAAAGTGTCCTACTATGGTGGATGGAATAAGGCTGCCCTCCCCAGAAACCTTTTGCAAAGGCTTTGGGAGTATGTCCAGGAGAGCCACGAATGGCAGGGCAAATTAATCATTAAACATGCTGGCTTTTAAACCTTGTATAGTATTTTAAAAGGTACATTCACCAGAGGTCCCTTCTCCACCTGGTGGGTCCAGGAGGCAGCCTTTGGTGGGTTCGGAGGGTACTGGCTTCAGGTCCAGGGTGAGAAACAGTTCCTGGCTGTAAGGAAAACCGGTTTCTCTGCTTGTTTGCTGTGAGCTATCTACAACCTCCTCATCGTCGTCTTCCTCGTCCCCAAAACCTGCTTCCGTGTTGCCTCCATCTCCATTGAAGGAGTCAAACAACACAGCTGGGGTAGTGGTGGCTGAACCCCCTAAAATGGCATGCAGCTCATCATAGAAGTGGCATGTTTGGGGCTCTGACCCAGAGCGGCCGTTCGCCTCTCTGGTTTTCTGGTAGGCTTGCCTCAGCTCCTTAAGTTTCACGCAGCACTGCTTCGGGTCCCTGCTATGGCCTCTGTCCTTCATGCCCTGGGAGATTTTCACAAATGTTTTGGCATTTCGAAAACTGGAACTGATAGCACAGATTCCTCTTCCCATACAGCGATCAGATCCCGTACCTCCCGTTCGGTCCATGCTGGAGCTCTTTTGCAAATCTGGGACTCCATCATGGTCACCTCTGTTGATGAGCTCTGCATGGTCACCTGCAGCTTGCCACACTGGCCAAACAGGAAATTGAAATTCAAAAGTTCACGGGCCTTTTCCTGTCTACCTGGCCAGTGCATCTGAGTTGAGAGTGCTGTCCAGAGCGGTCACAATGGAGCACTCTGGGATAGCTCTCAGAGGCCAATACCATCTAATTGAGTCCACAGTACCCCAAATTCGACCCAGCAAAACTGATTTCAGCACTAATCCCCTTGTCAGGGGTGGAGTAAGGAAATCGATTTTAAGAGCCCTTTAAGTCGAAAAAAAGGGCTTTGTCATGTGGACAGGTGCAGGGTTACATCGATTTAATGCTGCTAAATTCGACCTTAACGCCTAGTGTAGACCAGGGCTTATTGTTTAACACTGAATTTTTCATTCACTTTGTTCAAATCCCAAACCTCAAAAGATGTGAACTGTAACTGAAACACAAACAAAGAATTTCTTCAGTTGTCTTTGAAACAAGACTGATTACGCTTGCAGAATTCTTGACCTGGTTCAGCCAGAACACTCAGATGTTATCAAATTCACAAAAGTTATACAATTAATTCGCATTGGAAAAACTGTTAAAAGAACTTGAAGGTTCTGTCTCGTATCTTCAGAATGATGGAAATTACCTCTTAAGGGAAGGATAAAACTTCCAGTTTTGAGTCACCATGTGGTGGAGTTGTATAGCACTAAAGAGCTGCTGTTGCCTCAAAGAAAACTTTGAAAAATAGGAAAAGCAATTCTGCTATATCATTTATAGAAGTGATTGGTGCTCTGTGCTGAATTGTAGAGATTGGAATCAACAGTAGCTCTAAAAGGTGAGGAAATCATGTATTGCCAGGGAGGGAAAAGTCCCTTGGAACAATTGTAGATATAGTAAGGAATCTTATATAGGCAAGTAATAAGGGCTTAACCCTCATGATTAATCCTGCATCTTGGCTTGACAACCCTTGTGGTATCTTCTAACTGTATGGTTCGAGGAAAACATCCTTTTAGCTCTGCAAGCTTTTAGAAGCCATAGTTGAACAGGGGCATATATAAATTAAAAAAACCTCTTGGCAGAAGTTTCAAAGTTCCTGGAAACAGCAAACTTGTCTAGATGAGCTTCCCACCCCCTGGCAACCTCTCTGACAGATACAAAGAGGCACTGCAAAGAGTAAGAAGGGTCCTGACTCAGCAGGGAGAATACACCAGCAGGGAAGGCCAGTGGAGTGGCCAAACGCCAGACAAGAAGTCCTGGGAGAGCAGGAAGACAGATGCTCATAGAAGAGAGGCTGGGCCCAGCTGAAACTAGGGTGAACATTTTATAGATATGAGTTTTATTTTGAAAGACTCTGTGCAGGATTTAATAAATTGGATCCCAGGAGATAAGTATTTTGAATATGTGGACTGTGTGGACTTTTTAAGTTGCTCTGAGAAGAAGGGGAAACTGAGGCAGGGTGCTGCAGAGCCACTCCTGCCTAACAGGGAGCACAACAGGGCAAGGCCCTCTTTCACATGGGAACACTGTCTTAACGGATAAAGAGATGACACTGAATTCATAGGTTCCTACAGGCTGTCAGTGCTTGGACTATTACATTTACATATCACAGTCTTGAAAAATATATAGGTGGAGCAAACACAAAATCTACCCAAGCAAGGGTGATCAACTTCTGCAGAATTTTTATAGTAATTTAATCTAGAAAGGTGTGTTCATGAATGTGGGGAGAGACTGCTGATATAAACCAGAAATGAGATGGAGGATATTGAGAGAGGGAGAGTGTGTGTGTATGAGAGAGAGAGAGAGAGAGAGAGAGATTTGCTCACAAACTCTTTCCATGACGAAAAACTAGTGCAAGCTAACTGGTCAGTATCTTGCTCTTTCAAAAAGCCAGGCTGTCACATTCAGTTTTCTCCCACCAGGTGGAGAATTGGGCTTTTATTCAGGAAGTCCTGCCACAATGGATGGCTGGTCAGATGTCAGAGCCAGGGTCCAGTTGACTGTTCTGTTTAAGAAGCCTTTTCTACAAAGCACTTTTACAGTGCTCAGTGAGACAATATCCTTGCTCCCTGCTTTAAAAGCTAGCTTCTCATTCTCTCTTGCTTGCAGCAAAAGTTCTAGCTTCACTTTGAGTCACCTTCTGAGTCTGACAGCTGATTGTTTTGTCCCTTTGAAATTCCAAGAGACTGGATGCAAAAAAGGCATCTGTAACAGTCTATGCTGAGTTGGAGAAAGGCAGCGTGACTGTTGTTCTCTGTTTGGAGCATTGTGTCTTTGGTTTACCTGCCCCTTTTGTTGGTCTATGGGGCTCTCCACAGCACAGCTGTTCATAAGATTTTTAATTCTGATCCTGGAAGATGAATTGAAATAAAAGAAACTTAAAACAAACTCAGCCTCACCGCTAAAGAGAAAATTATAGAAATCAGATTTAAATAAAATCAGATGAAGTATCAAACGTGTCATGGGGACACAGGTAACTGGAGAGATATTAGGGGGCCAGAGGGTCTTTCTGTGCGAGAAGTAGGGCTGATCAGAGTGTTCTTGACAAAACATTTCGGGGGGGGGGGGACAAAAAGTGTTGTTGTTTTTTAACCAAAGCACATTTTCAATTTGTTCAAAGTTTTCAAGGAAAAAGTGGTAAAAAAGCAAAACAAAATACTGGAACTTTGCCACTTAGGAACTTTTCAAAAGTTGGAGATGTTTTGCAATGTTAGAGAGGGGGAAAGTGGGAGAAAAGAAAACCCAGACATCATTCACTCCAGTGCATTCAGTGACAAAAGTTTTAAAAGGGGGGGAGCAGGAAAAGGGGGAAATAATCACAAATGGAAATTTCAAGGGTTTCTTTAAATAGTGAAATGAAAATCTCCATTTGAATTGAAGCAAAGCAAATATTCCATTTTCTTTAAAATTTTCCACACAAAAAAATTAAAACATTTTAAGAAAAAAAAGTTTCCAGTGAAAATTTTTCATTTCAATTTTTCTTGGGTAAAACCAAGGAGGTGTTCCCTGTTCATAAAGCAATGTAAGGGGGTTTCCCACCCACCTAGCTAGGCACATGGGCGAAGATTGGAAGCTCTTTGTGGATGGGGCCATCTTTTTTTGCTGTGTGTTTACAGCACCTCGCATGATGGGGCCCTGTTCCATGGCTGAGGCTGCTAAAGTCACAATCTAATCATTAGCAAACAACACATCATTTTGCAAATTTCATGCATTTCAGTTCAATCTATTATTTTCTATAATAATGTTTGGAAATAATTGTTGTGCATTGTTTTGGTTATGAACAGAGTTAAAATAGAGATTAGGAGGAGTGGTTAAGATTGGCATTTGACACTGCATTCTGTGTGTCTAATTCTGTTCCCATAACCATCAGTGTTGTACTATATGTGGCATTTACTAGACAAGAGGAATACCAGAGTTAGAAGCTTTACCACTGACTTTCTTCTTCTCTCTCCACTCTCCCCAGATACACATCTACACATGCAAACTTGGCTCTGGGTGAGGAGAGAAAGTAGATATTACCCCTGTTAGGCCTCCCAGAAAAGGAAATGCAGCCTTGGAATTTACTTTGGGGTTTGTGGAGCAGTCCTCTGAGGATGGAGAGAGTAGCCAGGTAATTCAACTGTCTCCAATGGGACTAACACAAGAAGGATTTAGAGAAATCCTCATCAATTCCTATATTGTAAATGCCAGTTTGAACAGAGCAAAGGCAGGTGCACTTGTAGTAACTACATCTTATGCAGTAAAAGCCTCATCACCTAGGTGATCAAGCCACAACCTCTTAATTCAACTTAATGATGAGAGTGAATCCTGAATGCTGGGATGGTCTGAAATGTCTTAAATATTTATGATCTGGCTTTTGTGAGAAATAAGAGGAAAGGGGGCAGTGTAAGAATCTCCCCTGCAAGCTATCATTCTGCAATTCACAGTCAGGGCACGTTTGGTACCCTTTCTCTAGCTCTCATCCCTACTCACTATCCAATATAACCCCACCATCCAAAGACCCCCAGGAAAAGTTACCTATCAGATATCACTTTGGAGTTCCATCCATTTCCCTTGTGTTTCAGGGTCTCTAGTTTGTGGCCCTAGTTTAATTAACAGAAATCTAGTAGACAGATAGCGCAAGCTTATTAAATCTATATATAGAGGCAGACAGAGACAATTCCTTTCAGTAGTGAAGTTAAAAGCTGTTCCAGATCTTCATTCAAGAAGCCCGACATTTTTAAAATATATCTGTTAGGGACAGTGGAAAAGACATTTAACCTTGCTGGAATTAAATATTTTCCAGTTATTAATTTTTCCTCATACTGAAATGACCTACAACCAGCTTTTGTTATTTTCAGGTGAAATTCTTGGAATTGAGGTGCTGGACTATTTAATAGTGAGTAATTTCCAGCTCAAATCCTAATCTGTTTTGACTAGTGCAGGCAGTCTTCAACATAGCATCAAGGTAGAAATGAGCAAACATTTCATTAAAAATGAAGAAGTTTATGACAATACCTATTTCTCCAAAATGGAGCCACCTGAGCTTTCCTAATAGCTGGTGACATCCATTAGTGGTTCTCTCTGAAATTGAAAACATTTTCCATCTGTTCATGCACACTCATTACAAAGTAGTTAAGAGCCTGTGGGATCACAAAGGCACATTTTTGCAAATTACAAAATATCAAAATGAGTTACTGAAGAAGCAGCAATGACTTTGTAGTAAGCTGTTCAAACCTCCAACTTTCTGTTTTCTTACACAGAGAAGATATCCACTAGTTGAAGTCTGTCTTCCCTATAGCTGTCTAGACTGTGGCTTTTCAGTAATGTATTGCTGTATTCCTTATATACCGTATAAAGGCGGAAACCTACTCTCAGGTACGTGCATCTAAGTCAGTTGAGTTGCCTGCACTCATTGGCAAAAGGTATCGTTATAGCTAGGTGAAACCTTGCTATGGGTTTGAGATCAATAGGTGTGAAGTCACCCTTCAGTTAACATAATTGTAAACAAAAAGAAAAGGAGTACTTGTGGCACCTTAGAGACTAACAAATTTGTTAGTCTCTAAGGTGCCACAAGTACTCCTTTTCTTTTTGCGAATACAGACTAACACGGCTGCTACTCTGAAACCTGTCATAATTGTAAGCATACACCCCACCTAAGGAAAAAAGGAGTTTGTAAACCTGCCCAGGTGCTTCTGCTGAGTATTGTTTTGGGTCACTGTCAGGGGAGTGGGGGGTAAAGGGGTAAGAGGCAGAATACAAAGAAACTTTGAGAACAGACCAGAAAGACTGGGAGAGAAAGACAGCCTAAAGGAGCAGCTGAGGGCATGGCATTTGTCTGAGAAGAGAGTACTTGGTGCTGTGAGCAAAAGAAACTGTTTCTTCCTGTTTCATTCCCTTTGCATTCCTTTGTATGTTCTTTATAAATAAACAAAACTGCATCGAAGAAATACCTGGCCACCCCCAATTTCTTACTCACAAACTTTGACTAGCTGCTTGGATCTAAAGGGGCAAAACTATCATTGAGGCCAAGAGATTAAGAAAATGAAAACAAAGACAAGTCGTTTATATCGATAACAAAATCATCCAGAGTTACATTCATGAGGAGTTTTACAAATCCCCTAAATTTGGAATGTCTGTAAACCCTCCTGCCTCAGTGCATAAACTGATCTCTAACACAGGAATTAGGAATGAGTTTTCCTAAGAACAAATGATTCCATAATTATACAGGTTTCAGAGTAGCAGCCGTGTTAGTCTGTATTCGCAAAAAGAAAAGGAGGACTTGTGGCACCTTAGAGACTAACAAATTTATTTAAGCATAAGCTTTCGTGAGCTTCAGCTCACTTCATCGGATGCATTTGGTGGAAAATACAGTGGGGAGATTTATATACACAGAGAACATGAAACAATGGGTTTATCATACACACTGTAAGGAGAGTGATCACTTAAGATGAGCCATCACCAGCAGCAGTGGGGGGAAAGGAGGAGAACCTTTCATGGTGACAAGCAAGGTAGGCTATTTCCAGCAGTTAACAAGAACATCTGAGGAATAGTGGAGGGTGGGGTGGGGTGGGGGGAGAAATAACATGGGGAAATAGTTTCACTTTAATTTGCAAACTGGATACAATTAATTTAGGCTTGAATAGAGACTGGGAATGGATGAGTCATTACACAAAGTAAAACTATTTCCCCATGTTATTTCTCCCCCTTCCCCCCCCCCACTGTTCCTCAGATGTTCTTGTTAACTGCTGGAAATGGCTCACCTTGCTTGTCACCATGAAAAGTTTTCCTCACCCCCCCCCCCCCCGCCCGCTGCTGGTGATGGCTCATCTTAAGTGATCACTCTCCTTATAGTGAATATGATAAAACCCATTGTTTCATGTTCTCTGTGTGTGTATATAAATCTCCCCTCTGTATTTTCCACCAAATGCATCCAATGAAGTGAGCTGTAGCTCACAAAAGCTTATGCTCAAATAAATTTGTTAGTCTCTAAGGTGCCACAAGTACTCCTTTTCTTTTTGCATAATTATCCACTTCAGGGATTGTTGCTCCTTCCACTGAAGTACTTGGTTCTGGCCACTGTTGGGGACAAACAAATTTATTTGAGAGAGACATCATCTTCCTTTCCAAATGCAAACAGATGGACATCACAAATAAATTTGTTAGTCTCTAAGGTGCCACAAGTACTCCTTTTCTTTTTGCGAATACAGACTAACACAGCTGCTACTCTGAAACCTGTTGAAGACACTATACTTAACTAGATGGACTGCTGGTCTGGGATGGGATGGCAATTTGTGTGTTCCTAACATTACATGGCATTACAGTCACTTTGTCGTATTCACACATGAAGATACAGAATGCAATGTCTGCACCTACCGGAGAGAATAGAGTTTATGTCAAATGGTTTTTTTAAAAAAGTCCTTAATCTGGTCAATATGATTATTTGTGTTTTCTGTTTGGTTTTATATCCTACATATTGAGAAATCAGAATATTTACAAATTATACATTTAATTTATGTTAAAATTGCATTTACTTAATAAAGAATCACTCATAATCCAAGGTTATAATAGTTTTACTTTGGTGTAACTCCATTGACTTAGGTGGAGTATCTCCTGATATTCTCTGGTGTTAGTAGAGGAAAATAAAACCCAGCAAATATTTATCTCATTTATGGAGTTCCTTTATCCACAAGGATCCTAAAGTATTTAACAAACTATGGGGCCATATTCTGGCTTTGGATGCAAGCAAGAATCTTCTATTGACTTCAGTAAGAAGTGTATTCTAAAGGTCTTATATACTGAACACTTAGTAACCAATACTCTCTTCATTCACATCTGAAATGCAGCTACCTCTGGGGTGAAGTATGGCAGTATTTTAATAGATTTCAGAGTAGCAGCCGTGTTAGTCTGTATTCGCAAAAAGAAAAGGAGTACTTGTGGCACCATAGAGACTAACAAATTTATTAGAGCATAAGCTTTCGTGAGCTACAGCTCACTTCATCGGATGCATTTGGTGGAAAAAAACCCATCAAATGCATCCGATGAAGTGAGCTGTAGCTCACGAAAGCTTATGCTCTAATAAATTTGTTAGTCTCTAAGGTGCCACAAGTCGTATTTTAATAGTATACAGGGACCTAATCATTTGACAGAAAATGAAGAACAATTTTCTACCCATCTGAAGTTGGAGTGGGTAGTTTAGGCAGGATTGTGCATAATTGTGCAAATTAAAATTTGACCATATGGACTGGTACCCAATACTGCACTCCTAGTTAAAATACTCACTGTGGTCAATATATGTTTTCCTACATCAGGACTGCTGCATCTGGTTGCAGAGTTATTCATGTGTATTCTTCTGAGATAGACAATCGGATCTTTATCCTGTTCTCATCTGCAGCTACTCTGATCTTATATTTTCCCCTTTGTGGGCCAAAAGGTACCAAATTAATCATGTACCTCTTCACAGCCTAAACGACACACAATCCCAGCTGCCTAGCTCAATTATTGAGAACTTCTCAATCTTATTTCATGTGAAAAGATTCATTTGAAAGCTCCTTACTATTCCTGACAGAGCTGTGTCTTTCAAGCCTTAGAAAAAAATCTTCAAAAGAAAAAAAAATCCCATTGCATGACCGTGGTTACCAAAGGACTACCAATCAAATGAGCAACAGTGGTAGCACAGGACAGAACCGTGAAGTAGCAATGAGCCCTGCAAAACAAGTCTCATCAGATTTTATAGCAACTTTCATCTTTCCTTCTTTCAGCATTCCATTTTGTCCATGCTTTGAAGCATTTCCCCTTTTTCCAGTTCAACAACAACAACAACAATAATAATAATAAAATAAAAGTTAAATCAAGGATTTGTTTGTAGTATACTCTGCTCCATCTAGAAATAAAGGTGCTGAAGCTCAGCCCTTGTTCCCATTGAGCATGGGATGTATCTATATGCTAAGTGATATAATGTGACTTTGCTAGTCATACCCCCAGTAGGCGTTGAAGATGCAGGTTCACAAAAAAAGTGTAATGGATATGTGCACCTGTACAGACCCAGCAATAATCAATCCCTAAATTCAGTCATATATGTTAATGCAACAGGAAATTTGCAAATATGAACACTTAGGGTAGGTTTACACAGCAATCAGATATATGATTGCAGCACAGGTGGATCTAGCTAATATGGCTAAAATTGCAGTGTAGCCAGGGGGGCACAGGTTTCAGTGTGGGCTAACAACACTAATATGTTCCCAGGATCCCCAGCTGGGGTGCACAGCCACACTGAAGCCCACTGCATCTTTACTGCTATTAGCCAGGCTAGCTAGAGTAAAGCTAGTATGGATATGCCAACTCATACTGCAATCACACCTCCAACTGGAGTGCAGATACACTCTAAAGATCAAAAACTGAACAGTTCAGGTTCCAGTAATGACATCAACTTGACCACATTACACATCATAGACCTGGATCCTGCAATTCTTGCACATCTAAAAAGGCCCAGTGAGGTCAGCATGAACTGTGGGTGCAAAAGGCATTAGAGATGGGTGATATTTTCCATGGAAAATTGGGTTTCTGAGAAAATAATTTTTTTCACAAAAAGCGTCTGCTTTTCACAGAAAGGTTCTGATGTTTTGTTCAAAAACTGAATGCCCCAACATCAAAAAGCTTTGGCCAAAAAATCTAAATATTTTGGCCATAAGATAACTATTTCAGTTTAAAATGGTATTGGAGTGTTTTATGGGAGTTGTCGTTTGGGTGTGTTACAGTTCCATTTTCCTCTCAGGGGCAGGATCTCTGGCTGGACTACATCTCTCATGAAGCAACCTGACGATAAAAAAACTATGAAAACCTTTCCCCTCACAAAGAGAGGAGAAAGCGAAGCATCATGGAAGATGTAGTCCTGCCAGAAAGCCCAGCCCATAGAGGAGAATGGAAATATCAGGCACCTGAACTACCGTTCTCATGATACACCCTGGTGCCATTTAGAATAGAAGTATTTCAGATTTCAGCCAAAATATTTCAATTTTCCATATTTCACCAAAAAGTCAATATTTTAATGGAGAAAATGTCTATTGTCTGACTAACTCTATAACAATTGTTCAACAGTGTAAGCAGTTATCAAAACCATAGTACATGTAAATATGGCTAATTGGTGTTGATATGGGAATCAGAAGTTTTGCATTTCTTCACTTTTCTTAGAGTTGCATTAACTCCATTTTTTGCATTTAAATTTATTGGGTTTTTTTAAAGAAGAAAAAAGAAAGAAGTGGTAGCAAATTCTATAATGAAGGCAGCTATGTGTGCCCTTACGCAGATTTCAGTTCTCTAACTTCTGCATTAAAAAGATGCACTAACAACTTTGGCCAATGCATCCGATGAAGTGAGCTGTAGCTCACGAAAGCTTATGCTGAAATAAATTTGTTAGTCTCTAAGGTGCCACAAGCCCTCCTTTTCTTTTTTGCGAATACAGACTAACACGGCTGCTACTCTGTAACAACTTACAGTAATTCCTCACTTAATGTTGTGGTTATGTTCCTGAAAAATGTGACTTTAAGTGAAACGATGTTAAGCTAATACAATTTCACCATAAGAATTAATGTAAATGTGGGGGGTTAGGTTCCAGGGAAATTTTTTTTTTGCCATACAGTACAGTACAGTACTATAGTTGGGAGGTGCCCCCGCCTTACCCCACTCAGGCACAGCCCACAGGCACTGGAGACAATGAGGCAGGCAAGGAGGCTGAAGGTGCTGTAAGCTCGGAGAAGCACGTTGCGCAGCCGCAGTGGTAGCTTCCCCTACTCTGCATGCACCAGGGGTGGGAGGCTCAACCCTCGGCCCACCCACTCCACCCCTTCCTCCAAGTCCCCACCCTTCACCCGCCTCTTCTTCCCCCTTCCCTCCTCCCCCTTTACTCAGCACGCTTTGTCCTCACTCCTCCCCACTCCCTCCCCTGCCTCCTGCCCGCGGCAATCAGCTGGTTTGTGGCATTCAAGAGGCAAGGGAAGGAGGGGGGCCTGTGCGCTGAGTCTAGCTCCTCCCCCTCCTTCCTGAATGCCGCAAGCTAGCTGATTGCCGCAGGCAGGAGGTGGGGGGAGAAGGGGGAAGGTGCTGATCCACGGGGTCTGCCGACCTGCAAACGGCACTGTGGGCAGTGTGTGTGTAGGGGAACTGATAGGTTGCTGCCAGCTGCGGACAAAGCAGGCAGCCAAACGATGTTATAGCAAAGCATTGCACAACTTTATATGGAGCATGCTCTGTAATTGAGCAGGGAGGTAAGATTGAAACAACGTTAAGCAAGAGGACGTTAAGGGGGGAGTTACTGTACATTGCCCATTCACATAAGATTCCCTAAACATGACAGAAAAACATTCCAGGCTGCTTCCAATTTGACACTCTACTTCATGCACACCATGTATAGTATTCATATAACTATGTATAATGTAATTTATGAAAGCCACAAACCACATATGAATCATGAAGACATGTGAAAATGTAGCCAATAGACAACTGGAGTAAAGACTGCATGTGAGTTGTTTTGGATGAGGAGGGAGGGAGTTGAGGATAAGGGGAACTGATGAGTGGAGTATAGATGAGAATGTTTAATGACTTAGATGCATCTTTCTGTGGCTTACAAAGCAGCCTAGCACCCTTAATACAACGGTTCTGGTTCTGTTGTTGCTGCTGCTGTTATGGGTAGGACGGCTTCAAAAGCATTGTGACAATTTCTGCCTTATTTTGTCAGTTTTTGTGCCAGGTTAGCTAGTTGTGATTGATTGTTGTAGTCATATGGTATTATTTTTGACATCCTTATCATATCAACCTTCTTTGTGGTCTTGAGGGCTAGCAGGAGTCACTTTGACTCATTTACTCAGATGGATATTTTACCTGTTGTTGGGTCCTAATAGGAAACTGGCTGTCCCATTTGCGTGCCCAGAAAT
Source organism: Dermochelys coriacea (assembly GCF_009764565.3). Classification (NCBI taxonomy): domain Eukaryota; kingdom Metazoa; phylum Chordata; order Testudines; family Dermochelyidae; genus Dermochelys; species Dermochelys coriacea. The sequence continues at coordinate 3,839,039 of NC_050071.1, read as the reverse complement.
ACAATCCAAATAACCACTATCCATTAAGTCTCAAACTTGCTTCTCTCACTCAAACCTTGTTGAAAATCACACACTTCCACTACTGGACCTTGTACAGATTCCTATGAAACCACAGTGTGCACCCTCCCCACAAGACCTGATATGCACCTGTATGTGTGTCACGGTCTATTTCTCTCTCTATATTATTTATGCAGAACACATGACAAGAGCTAAGAGGGATGAAGTGAGCTTTCATGTACAACCTTGTACGTATGCATGATAAAAGCCTTACCCAGAATCAAATAGAATATCTGTGGCAAAGCCAGAAATAGAATCCAGTTCTCTTGTATGTCAGTCCAAGTACTTTAACTGCTAGAGACAATCCTTCCTTTTCTTGCAGTGCATTCACCATTTCCATCAGTATTAGGTAAAACCTTGAACCAATTTTAGCAGTGTGTACAGCATTTCATATGCATTATAGATTTTGTTCTCCAGTTCCCACCTCCCATGTCCTGTTTTACTTGGCAATCTATTTTGTTTGTTTCTGTAATCATAGAACATCATAGTTGGAAGCAACCTCAGGAGGTCATCTAGTCCAACCCCCTGCTCAAAGCAGGACCAATCCCCAACTAAATCATCCCAGACAGGCCTTTGTCAAGCCTGACTGTAAAAACCTCAAAGGAAGGAGATTCCACCACCTCCCTAAGTAACGCATTCCAGTGCTTCACCACCCTCCTAGTGAAAACGTTTTTCCTAATATCCAAACTAAACCTCCCCCACTGCAACTTGAGACCATTACTCCTTGTTCTGTCATCTGCCACCACTGAGAACAGTCTAGATCCATCCTCTTTGGAACCCCCTTTCAGGTAGTTGAAAGCAGCTATCAAATCCCCCCTCATTCTTCTCTTCCGCAAACTAAACCATCCCAGTTCCCTCAGCCTCTCCTCATAAGTCATGTGTTCCAGTCCCCTAATCATTTTTGTTGCCCTCCACTGAACATTTCCCAATTTTTCCACATCCTTCTTGTAGTGTGGGGCCCAAAACTGGACACAGTACTCCAGATGAGGCCTCACCAATGTCAAATAGAGGGGAACGATCACGTCCCTCGATCTGCTGGCAATGCTGCTACTTATACATCCCAAAGTGCCATTGGCCTTCTTGGCAACAAGGGTACACTGTTGACTCATATCCAGCTTCTTGTCCACTGTAACCCCTAGGTCCTTTTCTGCAGAACTGCTGCCTAGCCACTTGGTCCCTAGTCTGGAGCAGTGCATGGGATTCTTCCGTCTTACGTGCAGGACCCTGCACTTGTCTTTCTTGAATCTCATCAGATTTCTTATGGTCCAATCCTCTAATTTGTCTAGGTCCCTCTGTATCCTATCCCTACCCTCCAGCATATCTATCACTCCTCCCAGTTTAGTGTCACCTGCAAACTTGCTGAGGGTGCAATCCACACCATCCTCCATGTTAGGTGAGAAAAGTTAAACATGAAGCGGTTATGCCAACCAAACCAAAGTCAGGCCCAGGAACACTGCTGGGAAGGTCTCTGAAAGTAGACTGACGAAATACTTGTGAGAAAAAGGGGAGACCTGCATTCCTGCATTATCGTACCAGATGTTTTGAGAATGAGATGGAGACACACTGTCTCCACTCCCTGTTTTTGTCTCATATATGTTTTAACTCCTCGTCTCCGGTTTGACAACTGGATTGATAAGAAAGTTGGGGAGGCATAACAACTTTCAAAAAGCTATATATAATAGGAGATAGGTATGCATGCATGATAAAGGACTTTTAACTAGTAAAAGGGGGGGTGGGGTTTGGGCTATTTCATGAATAATCTGTGACACGATGGACCTGTCTATAAGAACCTATTAGTTTTGCCTAGGAGCAAGCTGGTTCTCTTGGGAGACGGGCTGCTCTTTATTGTTGTGTGCACTCTTCAATAAAGAACTTATACTTGGACCTTGCTGGTGTTGCCTGTCTCTCTGCGGTCAGACAACAAACCACGCCATCTGGGGTTCGAGTCCCTGACATCCAGATCATTAATTAAGATATTGAACAAAACCAGGCCCAGGACCGACCCTTGAGGCACTCCATTTGATACTGGTTGCCAACTAGACATGGAACCATTGATCACTACCCATTGAACCCGATGATCTAGTCAGTTTTCTATGCACCTTATCGTCCATTCATCCAGCCCATACTTCTTTAACTTGCAGGCAAGAATACTATGGGAGACCATATCAAAAGCTTTGCTAAAGTCAAGGAATAACATGTCCATTGCTTTTCCCTCATCCACAGAGCCAGTTATCTCATCATAGAAGGCAATTAGATTAGTCAGGCATGACTTGCCTTTGGTGAATCCATGCTGACTGTTCCTGATCACTTTCCTCTCCTCTAAGTGCTTCAAAATTGATTCCTTGAGGACCTGCTCCATGATTTTTCCAGGGACTGAGGTGAGGCTGACTGGTCTGTATTTCCCAGGATCCTCCTTCTTCCCTTTTTTAAAGATGGACACTACATTAGCTTTTTTCTAGTCGTCCGGACTTCCCCTGATCGTCATGAGTTTTCAAAGATAGTGGCCAATGGCTCTGCAATCACATCCGCCAACTCCTTTAGCACTCTCTGATGCAGCGCATCCGGCCCCATGGACTTGTGCTCGTCCAGTTTTTCTAAATAGTCCCGTACCACTTCTTTCTCCACAGAGGGCTGGTCACCTCCTCCCCATGCTGTGCTGCCCAGTGCAGCAGTCTGGGAGCTGACCTTGTTCATGAAGACAGAAGCAAAAAAAGCATTGAGTACTTCAGGTTTTTCCACATCCTCTGTCACTAGGTTGCCTCCCCCATTCAGTAAGGGGCCCACACTTTCCTTGATCTTCTTCTTCTTGCTAATATACCTGAAGAAACCCTTCTTGTTACTCTTAACATTCCTTGCTAGGTGCAACTCCAAGAAAGGACGAAGAAAGGGTTATGCCTAGAGAGTGGAGTTTTAAAGTTCACTTGACACACTGGAGTGAAAAAACCTGATACACTCCTGGCTAAACACAGAGCAAAACAGACCCGCAGAAGTAAGAAAAGCATTCATGCTTAAATCAGAGTTTAGAATTATTGGCATAGCAGCTTTCCTGCCAAGTTCACACTATTTGTAGATGGCAAGGAGTTTCTAATATGACTGAATAAAATGAGAGAGGTGCTGCGTGAAGGACGATATGATGGATCAGAGGATAACTCCATGGTAGTAGAATCAGAGAGGATGAATGGTCTTCTTGTTAAGGCAATAAACTGGGACTCAGGAGGTCTGTTCAGTTTCCTCTTCTGCCACATAGTTGCTGTGCATTCTTGGGCAAGTCACTTCATCTCTCTCTGCCTCAATTCCTCATCTATAAAAGGGAAATGGCAATAATACTTCTGTCTCTGACAAATCTTTTTGATTGTGAGTTTCTCAGGACAGGGATGATTTGCTCTCTGAGATGTAGGATATTCAGGTTCAATTCACGCTTCTCCCTGACACAGAGGAGGGATTTCAGCTTGGATCTCCAATATTGCAGATGAGTATCCTAACCAGTGTGCTATGGGAAATTCTGGGATGGGGGGTTCTCTTCTCGTGAAGCTGCTCCATGAATTGTACTATACTTAACCAGTCGTTTGAACAGGGACTTGAACTTGGCACCCCCATGGCCTAGGTGAGGATCCTAATCCCTAGGCTATAGAGTCAGTCTCAGTCTCTGGGCTTGTCTACACTGGCACTTTACAGCGCTGCAACTTCCTAGTTCAGGGGTGTGAAAAAACACCTCCTGAGCACTGCAAGTTTCAGCGTGGTAACGTGCCAGTATAGACAGTGCCCCAGCTCTGGAAGCCACGCTCCAAGCGCTGGGAGCTACTCTCCTCGTGGGGATGGGTTTTTCAGAGCACTGGGAGAGCTCTCTCCTACACTGTGCCATGACCACAGATGCCACGTTAAAGCGCTGCCGCAGCAGGGCTTCAACATTGCCAGTGAAGATGTGCCCTCTTAGCCCAGTCCTGGCCCCGTGACTAGTCATTATCATTCACAGTGGCAAGTCAAAGTCATTCATAACAACAAGGAATTGGTATTATAGGGGGGCTACTGAAAAAAACAAGCAGGAAAACAACACAATAGCTCTAAGTAAGCAGCCAACAAACTCTTGTGGGCATTTACAAGACAATGGCCAAGCAGTTAGTGGTGAAGTTGCTACTTCCAGGCTCCAGCCCAAAGTTACATGTCTCGTTTGACAGTGGCAAGGCCTGTCACCTGAGTGAGGGCACTCAAAGAGACCAGGAAACATTACAGGATACAGTGAGCCCTGTAATTGTGACAGAATGGTGCCCAGATGGCCTTAGGATCAGGGAAGCACAAAATAACAAAACCACCTTTCCCACCCTCTATCTCCCTTATGAGCTGTGGCAGGAAGTACAGAGCACAGATACGGGCCTGTATATGTATCCATGTTACAACACTGCAAACCTTCTGGAGTGTGAGTGGCATCTTGTGCTGTTTGAACATCAGAACTAAATGTTGCAATTCATTGACATCTGCTGTGTTATTTGCCCAAGCGACTCCCACTTCGCATTCTTTTAGATTTTCTGCTATTCTGTTACATCTAAAGGAGTTGGTGTCTTCAGTGGATGCCTTTCTTTCATCATGTACAAAGTGTTCAACTGCTTGGAGCACAGGCCTAGGATAACAAAGTCATAGAAGGAAAGGATATGCCAAAAAAAATTTAAAATCCATAAAAGATTGTTATGCTTACCCAACAAATGGATCCCCAGCAAGAATGGGGAAAGCTGGAATTAAGGAAATACCTTGGAGATGATTGGTAATCAGATACATTTATTATGACATTTCCCTGAGGCTGATCATCTCCTTCTGGCAGTTGTGAGAGGAATGAATGATCTGGGAAAGTCACAACCCTCAGCATCCCAAAATTTTAGCTTAAGGGAATTTTAATTTTCTTAATAATGACAAAGTCCTTTTCAAGGGTTCCAGCAACAGCAAATCGGAGTAGTCTAAGAAAAAGGATGTCATCTATAGGAAGGGTGGAGGAGAGGAAGGAAATAAACATAATAGCTCGCTTTATGGGACGAGGACCAATATTTTCAAAAATAGGAGCCTAAAGCTGTGCTCCTAAATCCATATTCAGTTAACTAGCTGAGTGACCTGGACCCAGATTTTTAAGAACAGTGGCTTGGCATTAGGATCCTAGGGGTAAAATAGTTAAAAGCATCCAAGTGACTTAGAAACCTAAGTCATTTTCAAAAGTGTCTTGAGCTTGTCATGTTTTTAAAAAATGAGTCTTAGGCTCTTAAGACATCTGAATACTTTTACTGAATATTTTACTCCTAAATCCACATATAGGTTTCTAAATAAGTCTGGCCTCATTTTCAAAATTGCTGAACACCCTTGGCTCCAAATCACTTAAATAAGAGCTACTGGGTACAAAGCACTTTTGAAAATTAGGCCATTTATTTACATGTATTAACGTGGACTTGGAACATAATTTTAATTATGGCTCTGTTTTTTCTGAACTGAACACCAAGCTGGTGCTAGTGATTTCCATGTGAACCACTGATGTGTGCCACTTGTGAAAATCAGGTAACTTATTTAGCAGTCTATATATGGTCTGAGGCACCTCTTTTTGAAAATCTTGGCCTTCTGACTAGGCTAAACTGGGAAACTTTTACTTTTTCAGATAAAAAAGCCTGATTTAAGAAGGATGAGGATACGGCCTCAATATTATCTAAGGTTTCAGAGTAGCAGCCGTGTTAGTCTGTATTCGCAAAAAGAAAAGGAGTACTTGTGGCAACTTAGAGACTAACAAATTTATTAGAGCATAAGCTTTCGTGAGCTACAGCTCACTTCATCGGATGCATTTGGTGGAAAAAACAGAGGAGAGATTTATATACACACACACAGAGAACATGAAACAATGGGTTTATCATACACAATGTAAGGAGAGTGATCACTTAAGATAAGCCATCACCCACAGCAGGGGGGGGGAAAGGAGGAAAACTTTCCATGGTGACAAGCAGGTAGGCTAATTCCAGCAGTTAACAAGAATATCAGAGGAACAGTGGGGGGTGGGGTGGGGGGGAGAAATACCATGGGGAAATAGTTTTACTTTGTGTAATGACTCATCCATTCCCAGTCTCTATTCAAGCCTAAGTTAATTGTATCCAGTTTGCAAATTAATTCCAATTCAGCAGTCTCTCCTTGGAGTCTGTTTTTGAAGCTTTTTTGTTGAAGTATAGCCACTCTTAGGTCTGTGATCGAGTGACCAGAGAGATTGAAGTGTTCTCCAACTGGTTTTTGAATGTTATAATTCTTGACGTCTGATTTGTGTCCATTCATTCTTTTACGTAGAGACTGTCCAGTTTGGCCAATGTACATGGCAGAGGGGCATTGCTGGCACATGATGGCATATATCACATTGGTAGATGCGCAGGTGAACGAGCCTCTGATAGTGTGGCTGATGTGATTAGGCCCTATGATGGTATCCCCTGAATAGATATGTGGACAGAGTTGGCAACGGGCTTTGTTGCAAGGATAGGTTCCTGGGTTAGTGGTTCTGTTGTGTGGTGTGTGGTTGCTGGTGAGTATTTGCTTCAGATTGGGGGGCTGTCTGTAAGCAAGGACTGGTCTATCTCCCAAGATCTGAGAGAGTGATGGCTCGTCCTTCAGGATAGGTTGTAGATCCTTGATGATGCGTTGGAGAGGTTTTAGTTGGGGGCTGAAGGTGATGGCTAGTGGCGTTCTGTTGTTTTCTTTGTTGGGCCTGTCCTGTAGTAGGTGACTTCTGGGTACTCTTCTGGCTCTGTCAATCTGTTTCTTCACTTCAGCAGGTGGGTATTGTAGTTGTAGGAATGCATGATAGAGATCTTGTAGGTGTTTGTCTCTGTCTGAGGGGTTGGAGCAAATGCGGTTATATCGTAGCGCTTGGCTGTAGACAATGGATCGAGTGGTATGATCTGGATGAAAGCTAGAGGCATGTAGGTAGGAATAGCGGTCAGTAGGTTTCCGATATAGGGTGGTGTTTATGTGACCATCGCTTATTAGCACCGTAGTGTCCAGGAAGTGGATCTCTTGTGTGGACTGGTCCAGGCTGAGGTTGATGGTGGGATGGAAATTGTTGAAATCATGGTGGAATTCCTCAAGAGCTTCTTTTCCATGGGTCCCGATGATGAAGATGTCATCAATGTAGCGCAAGTAGAGTAGGGGCATTAGGGGACGAGAGCTGAGGAAGCGTTGTTCTAAGTCAGCCATAAAAATGTTGGCATACTGTGGGGCCATGCGGGTACCCATCGCAGTGCCGCTGATTTGAAGGTATACATTGTCACCAAATGTGAAATAGTTATGGGTCAGGACAAAGTCACAAAGTTCTGCCACCAGGTTAGCCGTGACAGTATTGGGGATACTGTTCCTGACGGCTTGTAGTCCATCTTTGTGTGGAATGTTGGTGTAGAGGCTTCTACATCCATAGTGGCTAGGATGGTGTTTTTAGGAAGATCACCAATGGACTGTAGTTTCCTCAGGAAATCGGTGGTGTCTCGAAGATAGCTGGGAGTGCTGGTAACGAAGGGCCTGAGGAGGGAGTCTACATAGCCAGACATTCCACACAAAGATGGACTACAAGCCGTCAGGAACAGTATCCCCAATACTGTCACGGCTAACCTGGTGGCAGAACTTTGTGACTTTGTCCTGACCCATAACTATTTCACATTTGGTGACAATGTATACCTTCAAATCAGCGGCACTGCGATGGGTACCCGCATGGCCCCACAGTATGCCAACATTTTTATGGCTGACTTAGAACAACGCTTCCTCAGCTCTCGTCCCCTAATGCCCCTACTCTACTTGCGCTACATTGATGACATCTTCATCATCGGGACCCATGGAAAAGAAGCTCTTGAGGAATTCCACCATGATTTCAACAATTTCCATCCCACCATCAACCTCAGCCTGGACCAGTCCACACAAGAGATCCACTTCCTGGACACTACGGTACTAATAAGCGATGGTCACATAAACACCACCCTATATCGGAAACCTACTGACCGCTATTCCTACCTACATGCCTCTAGCTTTCATCCAGATCATACCACTCGATCCATTGTCTACAGCCAAGCGCTACGATATAACCGCATTTGCTCCAACCCCTCAGACAGAGACAAACACCTACAAGATCTCTATCATGCATTCCTACAACTACAATACCCACCTGCTGAAGTGAAGAAACAGATTGACAGAGCCAGAAGAGTACCCAGAAGTCACCTACTACAGGACAGGCCCAACAAAGAAAACAACAGAACGCCACTAGCCATCACCTTCAGCCCCCAACTAAAACCTCTCCAACGCATCATCAAGGATCTACAACCTATCCTGAAGGACGAGCCATCACTCTCTCAGATCTTGGGAGATAGACCAGTCCTTGCTTACAGACAGCCCCCCAATCTGAAGCAAATACTCACCAGCAACCACACACCACACAACAGAACCACTAACCCAGGAACCTATCCTTGCAACAAAGCCCGTTGCCAACTCTGTCCACATATCTATTCAGGGGATACCATCATAGGGCCTAATCACATCAGCCACACTATCAGAGGCTCGTTCACCTGCGCATCTACCAATGTGATATATGCCATCATGTGCCAGCAATGCCCCTCTGCCATGTACATTGGCCAAACTGGACAGTCTCTACGTAAAAGAATGAATGGACACAAATCAGACGTCAAGAATTATAACATTCAAAAACCAGTTGGAGAACACTTCAATCTCTCTGGTCACTCGATCACAGACCTAAGAGTGGCTATACTTCAACAAAAAAGCTTCAAAAACAGACTCCAAGGAGAGACTGCTGAATTGGAATTAATTTGCAAACTGGATACAATTAACTTAGGCTTGAATAGAGACTGGGAATGGATGAGTCATTACACAAAGTAAAACTATTTCCCCATGGTATTTCTCCCCCCCACCCCACCCCCCACTGTTCCTCTGATATTCTTGTTAACTGCTGGAATTAGCCTACCTGCTTGTCACCATGGAAGGTTTTCCTCCTTTCCCCCCCCTGCTGTGGGTGATGGCTTATCTTAAGTGATCACTCTCCTTACAGTGTGTATGATAAACCCATTGTTTCATGTTCTCTGTGTGTGTGTATATAAATCTCTCCTCTGTTTTTTCCACCAAATGCATCCGATGAAGTGAGCTGTAGCTCACGAAAGCTTATGCTCTAATAAATTTGTTAGTCTCTAAGGTGCCACAAGTACTCCTTTTCTTTTTGCGAATATTATCTAAATATGCTAATATAACTGAGGTCCAATGATTACATTAACTATATTGCCCAAGAATTAAGCATTTTCATATATATGAATAATATGTTGTGATATACACAGACATTGGGTACTGTATGATCATATGCCATTAGACATGTCTGTTTTCCACCCACATACATCTCCTTTAAAACAACAAGAATATAAATCAGGAAAAGAAAGACTATAGTGTCTCTCTGCTCTGTGTTTCTACAGCACCTAACACAATGGGGTTCTTGTCCAGACCTAGGGTTCCCAAGTGCTACTGCAATACAAATAACACATAACATTCAAACAGAAATCTGAGATATTAAGGGTTTATCAACCATGATGGTCAAACAGATCCTTACCAGTACATGACAGGGTTTAACTATGAACAAAACATGTTTGTGGTGATCCCATAAAAATGCACTGCACATTACAATTGTACAAGGATGGGTTATGTGATCTATTAACTCTGCCAAATTCCAGCTCCAAATACTAGGCTCAATGGGGACATATAGGATAGAAAACTTAAAATGATGAAACCTTTTTAGCCTACATAATATTTCCTATAATTAGAAGCTAATGATTCTGCAGCTCTGATGTAAATGATTCCCTCTCAGAAGAGTCAGGACTGCAGAGCTGTGTGGTAGGAAGAGCTGCACAAGAAGGGATGCAGCTGAGAGGCAAGGAGAGAAGGTATGGCCCTTCTGTCTCACTTTATGGTCATTGTTCATAGATATTGCCCCAAAGGCTCTTTTGCTGCAAAAGAGGCATTGGCAAGGACAGAATGGATTAGTTTTGCCCAGCTGCTGGGGACTGTTTTTAATGATGCCACATGTCCCCATTAAGGACTTGTGAGACTGGACTGGAGGACTTAGCGCTGACTTTGCAGAGTTTGAAATGAGGACACTTGCACAGCACCATCTGTGTGCAGCCTTATGGGAACGGTCTTTAACAAAGGAATCTGGGTTCTTCTTGGATTTGCTATTGCCATTGGACATTATTAAACCCAGAAACATGGCTGCAGAGTTTGGGTGTCATTTATCACCTTCTAAAAGGATAACTCTCCTACCCAGTTTAACTGTTGGTGCAGACAATTTGTCTTGAGTGTACAAGGTAGCTTTGAGGGAGAGGAAGCTGCATTTGAGTGGCATGCTGACCCGACCAGAGCTTTTTACATTGCTGCTAACAAATGCATGGCTCAGTTCTGCAGTCCTGGCTCAGGCAAATTCCAACAGGATGTGGAAATGGAGGAAGACTCAGGACACCAGGATCCTTTCATTCTTACCCTTCCCCTCCTACTCAGGGGCCAGATGCAGTCCCAGCAGCAGTCTTATGATATGCCATCTTGCCCAGTGTCACGCATTCAGCATAAGAGTCACCCAGACCCCTTTGATTTCATGTTCTCTTGCACCAATGTCATGCTGTCCCACAGAGTAGCTGTGACCTCACACTCAGCTGCGGGGGGAAGACCCTGGCTCCCATGGAATGAGTTTCTGGCCTGTTGAGGGGTCGAGTTGGGAGCGAGGAAGGAGAGGAGCCACTGCTGCTCCTGCCCATGTGTAGTGTCTGTCTGCTCACCTCCTGCTCTGAGGGGATCAGGCAGGTGGATGCAGCTGCCCATAGATCCATGGAGGGCTTCCCTAGGCCCAACTGCAATGGCCCCTGCCTCCAGCCTCTACTAATCCAGCCCCCTTGAGCCCTCCTTGCTCTACCCCATCATCCCCACTCCCAGTTCTCCCAAGGACTCATCACAGTAAGATTTCTCAGGTGGCCTAGTTCAACTTTGAGCCTCCCCTCAGGCCCAAGTGAGGGAGTGAGGACCTCCAAGCAGCAAGCACAGCAGCCAAAGTCAGGACACCAGCAGGCGGGAGTGGGGAGTTGCCCACAGGCGCAGAGGAACTAATATATTGCCAGGGGAGGAGGAATTTCAAAGATTTTTGGGGAGGAACACAACATCCCCTCCCCTCCTGTGCTTACGGTTAGCATTTTCTGTGGTCTCTCATGTCTCCCCTGTTGAGTATGGCTGGGGACAGACCTGCCTGGGATGGGGCTGGCCCTTGAAGAGGTAAATTCCCTGCAGCGTCAGGTATGATGTATTTCATTGCTGTAGGTACTGCTTCTGGAGGTAAAGGCACTGCTATCCCCTCTCATAGTCCCACTGAGCAGCAATGTGAGCTGGTGTGTGCCGGCGGGGAGAGTGGCTCCGGCAGGACATGCTCCCTTTGCCCCGGGGGGAACTTCCATGGGCAAAATTAGTGACCTGCTCACCAATGAGAAACATCCCAAGGGGAACTGCATTAATCTGGAAATAGCCTAACTTGCTAGTCACCATGAAAGGTTTTCCTCCTTCCCCCTACCCACTGCTGCTGGTGATGGCTTATCTTAAGTGATCACTCTCCTTACAGTGTGTATGATAAACCCATTGTTTCATGTTCTCTGTGTGTGTATATAAATCTCCCCACTGTATTTTCCACTGAATGCATCCGATGAAGTGAGCTGTAGCTCACGAAAGCTTATGCTCTAATAAATTTGTTAGTCTCTAAGGTGCCACAAGTACTCCTTTTCTTTTTGCATTAATCTTGGCCACTCGGGCCAGAGATATTTTAACCCCTTTGGGACCAAGGCGTACATCATATGGCCATATCAGAAGACAACTCAGAAAACATTATTAAATACGATGATATCTGGGCCAAGCTCATGAGTTTTTTTGGGTCTGACTCATGATTTCTTAAACTTTTGGAGTTGGCAACATGGTAGGCATTTACCGGTAGGATACAACATAGCTACATCATAAACCCCAAAGAAACAAAATAAAAGAGAGACAGTGCTGAAAGTTCCTCTGGTAAGATACAATATATTGCTAATGATGCAAGAGGTGATATTACCTTCCAGGCAATCACCTGCTCGTACATCCAGATGTAAACCACAGTACAAATCCACCTGAATGAAGGCCTCCTTGGAAAATACAAACATGAGGGCACTGAGCTATGCATCAGGTGGTTTCTGTTATTACATCATCTCCACCTCCCTCCACACCCTGTTAATGTGGTCTGTGTTTAGTATTCCCCAGCAAACATTCTGTTTGAACAGAATGATAATGGGGCTGAATTACAATGTGCACTAATTTCAATTACAGCTATTAGCTATGTTATTGTTAGAGCTGGGCAGAAATTTTCAAAAGGAATGTTTTTCCATCGGAAAATGCCCATTCATCCAAATCAAAACATTCTGTGGGAAGATGTTGATTTTGATTACAATTTCAATGGCAATCAGGCAGGTATCCAAAAGAACCATGCCTGCTTTCTAGCCCTCCCACCTCCGTGGCTTCCCAGGGATCCCAGCTGGGACTGGAAGTTTTCCAAAAAAATCCATTTTATTTTTTTCTAAACAGCATGTTTTGAAAATATCCCTCCCACAGAACATTTTGTTTATCTGATTTTCATTCCTATTCAAAGGAATTTTTCCCCCACGGAAATTCAAAACTTTCCTTGGGAGGGAAATTCTGGTTCCCAATTCCAGCTCTCTTTCAATTTTCCTGTCTACTTGGAAATAATCCAGTGCGATGCTCTCAGATTGAAATATGACTACGTATATTACTGATATTTCCACTGTCAGACAACTGCAACAAAACTGGGACAAAGTATATCTCGTAAGATGTCAATGGAAATGTCATAAATATAAAGGGAAGGGTAAACACCTTTAAAATCCCTACTGGCCAGAGGAAAAATCCTTTCACCTGTAAAGGGTTAAGAAGCTAGGATAACCTCGCTGCACCAGACCACAATGACCAGTGAGGAGACAAGATACTTTCAAAGCTGGAGGGAGGGAGAAACAAAGGGTCTGTCTGTCTGTGGGATGCTTTTGCCGTGGACAGAACAGGAATGGAGTCTTAGAATTTAGTAAGTATCTAGCTGGAGATGCGTTAGATTATGATTTCTTTAAATGGCTGAGAAATTAGACTGTGCTGAATAGAATGAATATTCTTGTCTTTGTGTCTTTTTGTAACTTAAGGTTTTGCCTAGAGGGGTTCTATCTGTTTGGAATCTAATTACCCTGCAAGGTATTTACCATCCTGATTTTACAGAGGTGATTCTTTTTACCTTTTCTTATATTAAAATTCTTCTTGTAAGAAATTGAATGGTTTTTTTTCATTGTTCTTAAGATCCAAGGGTTTGGGTCTGCGGGTCACCTATACAAATTGGTGAGGATTTTTATCAAGTCTTCCCCAGGCAGGGGGGGTGCAAGGTTTTGGTGAGGATTTTGGGGGGAAAGACATTTCCAAACAACGCTTTCCCAGTAAACCCAGTCAAACATTTGGTGGTGGCAGTGGAAGTCCAAGGGCAAAGGGTAAAATAGTTTGAACCTTGGGGAAGTTTTAACCTAAGCTGGTAAAAGTAAGCTTAGGAGGTTTTCATGCAGGTCCCCACATCTGTACCCTAGAGTTCAGAGTGGGGAAGGAACCTTGACAGGAAAAGTTATGATTTGCTGAGTACGATTATCCTGTTTATACGCATGTATCATTTTTGTGTCTGAAGTAATGAATATTGGCTATATAGATCTATGTTTCAAATATGTTTGCTCCTGGGATAAAACCCACAAGATAATTTACATCCACTCTGGCCAGTACATTGTGAATTAACTATTCAAGTTGATGGACCATAAAAGAACCTTGTTCCCATCCAGTGACCCTTCCTGTGGATGCTTTAGCCAGAATATGGGTACTGGCTGCTCCTATAATTCATCAAACCATCAAGGGTATGTTACTTGCCCATGTTTCAGAGTAGCAGCCATGTTAGTCTGTATCCACAAAAAGAAAAGGAGCACTCGTGGCACCTTAGAGACTAACAAATTTATTTGAGCATAAGCTTTCATAAGTTACAGCTCACTTCATCGGATGCATTCAGTGGAAAATACAGTGGGGAAATTTATATACACAGAGAACATGAAACAATGGGTGTTACCATACACACTGTAACAAGCATGATCAGGTAAGGTGAGCTATTACCAGCAGGAGAGCGGAGGCTGGGGGGAACCTTTTGTAGTGATAATCAAGGTAGGCCATTTCCAGCAGTTGACAAGAACATCTGAGGAACAGCGTGGGGGGGGGGCAGAATAAACATGGGGAAATAGTTTTACTTTGTGTAATGACACATCCACTCCCAGTCTTTATTCAAGCCTAATTTAATTGTATCCAGTTTGCAAATTAATTCCAATTCAGCAGTCTCTCGTTGGAGTCGGTTTTTGAAGTTTTTTTGTTGAAGAATTGCAACTTTTAGGTCTGTAATCGAGTGACCAAAGAGATTAAAGTATTCTCCGACTGGTTTTTGAATGTTATAATTCTTGACGTCTGATTTGTGTCGATTGATTCTTTTACGTAGAGACTGTCCAGTTTGGCCAATGTACATGGCAGAGGGGCATTGCTGGCACATGATGGCATATATCACATTGGTAGATTCGCGCAGGTGAATGAGCCTCTAATAGTGTGGCTGATGTGATTAGGCCCTATGATGGTGTCCCCTGAATAGATATGTGGACACAATTGGCAACGGGCTTTGTTGCAAGGATAGGTTCCTGGGTTAGTGTTTTTGTTGTGTGGCGTGTGGTTGCTGGTGAGTATTTGCTTCAGGTTGAGGGGGCTGTCTGTAAGCGAGGACTGGCCTGTCTCCCAAGATCTGTGAGAGTGATGGGTCATCCTTCAGGATAGGTTGTAGATCCTTGATGATGCGTTGGAGAGGATTTAGTTGGGGGCTGAAGGTGATGGCTAGTGGCGTTCTGTTATTTTCTTTGTTGGGCCTGTCCTGTAGTAGGTGACTTCTGGGTACTCTTCTGGCTCTGTTAATCTTTTTCTTCACTTCAGCAGGTGGGTATTGTAGTTGTAAGAACATTTGATAGAGATCTTGTAGGTGTTTGTCTCTGTCTGAGAGGTTGGAGCAAATGCGGTTATATCGTAGAGCTTGGCTGTAGACAATGGATCGTGTGGTATGATCTGGATGAAAGCTAGAGGCATGTAGGTAGGAATAGCGGTCAGTAGGTTTCCGATATAGGGTGGTGGTTATGTGACCATCGCTTATTAGCACCGTAGTGTCCAGGAAGTGGATCTCTTGTGTGGACTGGTCCAGGCTGAGGTTGATGGTGGGATGGAAATTGTTGAAATCATGGGGGAATTCCTCAAGAGCTTCTTTTCCATGGGTCCAGATGATGAAGATGTCATCAATGTAGCGCAAGTAGAGTACGGGCATTGGGGGACAAGAGCTGAGGAAGCGTTGTTCTAAGTCAGCCATAAAAATGTTGGCATACTGTGGGGCCATGCGGGTACCCATCACAGTGCCGCTGATTTGAAGGTATACATTGTCCCCAAATGTGAAATAGTTATGGGTGAGGACAAAGTCACAAAGTTCAGCTACCAGGTTTGCTGTGACTTTATCAGGGATACTGTTCCTGACAATTTGTAGTCCATCTTTGTGTGGAATGTTGGTGTAGAGGTCACTTGTTACTTGCCCATGTGACCCTAGACTCCATCTTGTGCCTGTAATTTTCCACAGACTAAGACTGAGAGAATTCCCTCCACATGGGGAAAGTTATAAAAGACCCCAGAAGCATCTCCATATTGCCTCTTTCTTGCTCTGGACTATGGATTTACACTAAAGGGAGCATATTGACTATGGACTAAGGATCTTTCAATCTTCTGGAAGTTACCAGAGACTTTACAAGCCAGCAGTCTGTAACATCACTGCTACAAACCTGATCCAAGAACTCTGCAATGATTGTATGTATATGATTCCTTTCACTGTTTTAACTCTCTCCTCTTTGTTTTCTCTTACAAATAAACCTTTAGATATTAGATGCTAAAGGATTGTCAACAGCATGATTATTGGGTAAGATCTGAGTTATATATTGATTTGGCTGTGTGCTGATCTTTTGGGATTAGAGTACCCTATGTGTGATTAAATTGGTTTTCAGTAACCACTCATCATAAAGTCTGGTGTCTGGGTTATGAAACAAAGGTTGGGATGCCTAAGGAGACTCATTTTGGACTTCTTATTAACCAGTGTGGTGAGACAGAAGTTTACTTTTGTTTCTGGCTTGGTATATCTAATAATAGAATAACCACCTGTTTGGGGTGAGTCTGCATTTCTCAGCATTGGGGTGAGTCTGTATTTCTCAGCAGTTTGTCCCGAATCTGGTATTCTCAGAGGTGACCCACTGAGGCATGGTGATACGCAGTTATTCTCTGTGTTGTTGTCTCATTGATACAGAAGGGTTCTGGCTGCTGGGAGAGGAGTTAAGAAGGTGTGGCTGTCGTTGAGAGAAATCCTGAGGTGCTGGTTGGGTAGTGGAGTAGGGGGCAGTCTATGGATATTGTGCGTACAACAAGAAGAAAGAATGAGCAGCTGGTGGTGTGTTGGGTTGCATTTCACCTATCACAGGGATGTAGCAGGAGGATTTAACAGCTGATTATTGGATCAGATCTCCTGTTACAGAAGCAAGGTAAAGGCATTCAGGGGTTTAGAATCCAGAAAGGCCTCATATGGAGTGACTGGAGGAGAGTTTGGGATGTCTGCCAGAAGGAGAAGGATGCTCTTTGGAAATGTCCAAGATCAGAATTCTGGGGACCACTTTTCAAAATCCTCCTACACTTAATCAGAGACAAAAGAGAGCAACCCTCGCCCCTCAGCTCCTCCCCAGGCTAGCACACATTCCAAACATGGCTAGCTGTGAAAATGAGGCAACACTAAACATAAGAGATGAAATCCTTCTTATTGTATACAACTGATGATCGTGAATCTCAGCCATCAGCTCCATAAGAAATTGACATAAAAATGACCATTGCATACAGCACGGCTACATAAACCAAGAGGAAACCAAATATCAAGGAAGCTCAGTCTGGTCAGGGTCTGAAACAAGGTATAGCTAGTGACAAAGCAAACAATTAAATTACCTGTCAGACAATCAGCTTCTTCAACATCCTAATTTAATTCACACTGGGAGAAGCCCATTATTTTCACACCTACACTTCTCTGCTGAATGAGACTTCCCTGATATGTCAGATCTTTGATGCTGACAGACATGCTACCTTATAAAGGTTCACCATTATTAGATCATCAGTGATATCCTCAGACAGGACACCTGCTCCCACCTTGCAATAGGCCAAAAATATTTGTATTTAGACAGGCTGCTGCAGTACCTCAGGAGAGTTGTCGTTTGGTTGAGGATGACTCCTGTCTCCATTTCTCTCTGTGGGCCAGTCTCCTCTGCTGGATAACATTTCCTGTGGTGCACCATGGCCAAGGACTCCCGCAGGCCCTGCCTCCCTTTTCCAAAAGGTCAGACTGTGGTGCATCATGGGTGATGTACTCCAACAAGGGAGCCCAGTCCACAGAGGAGAATGGGCCATGAAGCACCTGAATTACAATGTCCATGATTCAGCATTTCTGAATCAAAATATTTTAATTTTCACCTGAAATGTTTAGGTTTTTGGATTAAATATTTCAGTGTTTGAATTTTTTCAGAAGAAAATCTAAATTTTCCATGGGAAAATATAGACAAAAATAACTTTTTTTCCTTTTTGTCAAGATTTTCCACAGGGGGAAAAAATCCAACCACTTGATGGTGTCTCCCCAGAATGTATTCAGAACATTGTGGTTAGATGTTGATAGATGTTTTGCTGCCTCTGTGTGCTGCCCCAGCCCTGGGCCAACAGCTGGCACGTCAGACTTTGAGTGAACCTTCCAATGACCACAAGATCTGTTAAGGAATGAAGGCACCCAGCCAGGTTTATTGGTGATGAAGCATGGTACTAGTATCCTGCAGACTCTACTGGGCCATTAATACATGTATGCCCATAAAATGGACCAACTTAGTGAACGGTGGGACTTTCCATTCCTCCCTAGGCTAGATAAAGATAGTCCCTCTGAGATACATTTTTATACCCCGATACAAACAAGTTAGTACTGCCCCCTGACATAGTTATTTACTGCCCCCTGATGTGGCTAGTTATCACCCATCATCTTGTACCTCTTGGTTCAATCAAAACATCTCTATTACGTACTGTCATCCTGACCTTATCTTTTAGGAGGGGTCAGTGTGTTCCCATTATCCTTGGGGAATGTTTTTGTATCATCCTTGATATCAGAGTGTTCTGGTACCACTTGATATTGGGATGTGTTTGCATGAGTGCTCTGTGCCTAGCACTTTTTAGGAATGTGTATTTCTACAATATCAGCCCTGTTCTTGCCTGATTCTGTGAGCAGGTCCTGCCTCATACCAGGCCTCTGATACAAGGACTTAGGTCTCAGGCTCTCTTCCTACTACAAACGCCTTGACTCAGAAGGGTGGAATCCTTGTTACCATGTGTTACCTGCTCCAAAGCAATATAGTGATGTCAACCATCAGCCACACCTGTGAAACTGGAACACCCCTGTATAAAAAGGCACTGCACACATTTTACTATCAAAATAGTTATTTGACAACAAATACAGCTGTCCCAAAATAATATGATTCAAACTGTAAATGAACTAAGCTCCAGAGTCTTTGCATTCTTCAGTTTGATGGGTGACCCTCCATAATGTCAGAGTCCGGGTTCATATCTGGATATTTAGATGTTTCTAGGAAGAACTTCCCAAGCTTGCTGCTCACATTCTCCAGAATTAAGTCCTTTTCTAAGAATAGGAGACCTTCATATCCCATTTCCTGCGGGCCTTGCTCATTCTTATTCACATCATCCCTGGATTTCAAGTTCCATGATCCATAAGGAAAACCAATACACAGGTGAGAGTGGGCCCAAATTCCTCTTGGAGGACCAGCTCACCCAATGACACACCCAACAAAGTATGCTGTTCAAAATGGGAACATTTTTACAACAGAGTATCTGTAGAAATAAGACAGGTATGTGAGCATATAACACTACATTCCTTTGTCTTTTTTTAGCTTAGCCTCAAGGTCCAATTAAAGAACTATAATATATGTACTGTGTAAAGAGATATTGTCCTAGGCTGTGAACTAGCAAAGTTCCGACTCATTCCTTTTAAGCATGGGTGATGGATTACTGACCAACATTGTGTCCTTTGAAAAAGTACACTGCTTCTGCTACTGCTGGAAGATACATTAGTTCATTTTATCTTTCAGTACCAAGGCTGCTACTGAGCCATTTACTTTTCTCTCGTAACAAGAAGACTTTCTACTAATTATCTCTTCAATATTTTATTTGTGAATTGCTAAAAAAACTCATTTATCTCCCCATTCCTCAGGCTTTTAGAAGTGAAAAAAAATGTACTCTTGTTTAGGTAGAAAAGATCCAATTCAACCTCCTTTAAAGAGAAAATACAAGTTCTAGACTCAACATGACTTAGATGTACAGGGCTGTGCTGGGTGAATTTATAAATAATGTAAGGCTGTAATGTTATCTCTTTAAGGGCATGTAAGTTTTGTGCAGAACAGGCAATGTGAAATTCAGGATAATTTAAACACAGCACCCCATTTCACTCAGCTTTCCCAGCCATTTACAGTGAAGATTTGGGGTTTTTTTTTTCTAAGGGAGCCATTATTTCATTTGCTGCAACTACCAAAAAGTTTCCATTCCATGTAATCTTTTATAATCATACAGAACCACCCTACATTGTGGGTCATCCGGTATAGCTGGATTGATGAGTCAAGGACCCAAACAACAAGCCAGATCCACAGCTGGTGAAAATTGATGTAATTCAATTGACTTCAGTGGTCCTAGTTTGAGCTACACCAACTGAGGATCTGGTCCTTAATATTCAGAAGGTACACATTGTTAGCAGCCTTATAAAATATGGATCGTGTAAGACATTTAAGTTATGCAGAGGCATGATACTTTAGGGGAAATTGTGTTTATTTTATATGATTTTGTGCTTAAAGTATAAAAAGAAAAATTAAATCACCTACTTTGGGGCAAACAGTACTGTGATTTTAGCTGGACTTCCCTCCTAAATTAATTTTGGGACTATACATTCATTAGTTATTGCATTTCAGGTAAATGTCATACTTTTCTTTATCAGCCTGCTTAGCAGGGCTTCGATCTTTTCAGCAAGTTTGCTATTGAATTGTTTCCTTGCATAGAAGTATTAGAGCCATGCATCACTTTTCATTAGAAATACCTCTGCAGCACGCCTGACCCTCATGCCATTTGGAAGAAGAGATTAAAATTCTTGAGCTGTGAACTACAATAGTGGAAGCTATGCTTATCTGCCTCTGAGGCAAAATGCAGGTGTGCTGCATGACAAGCAGCCCCTTCCCAACTCAAATGACTGTCTTTTGGTACAGACAGTGGGAAACTGTCTGTGGCAGATTGCCAGTAGCGGTGTGTCAATAATCGTTTTTCAGTCTCCTGGCAATTCCAAAAAATGGGGGGCAGGGAAACCGTTTCAGGTCAACCCATAAATGAAATGTTTGGAAATTTTTGGTGAATTGAAAAAAATGGGTTGGGGTTGAAACTAACTGTTTTGTATCTATTTTGACCATTTAAAAAAAATAAAATTAAAGGAAATTTTGAAATGAAAAACCATTTTGAACTAAAGAATCAAAGCTTTTCCTCTCAACATTTTCAAAACAAAACATTTTACTTTTTTGGACTTTATTTTAGGGTTTGGGAGTTGCAGGGAGCATAAACAATTCAGCAAAACTAGCAGGATTTTATGACACATTTTGGTGTTGCCAGATCTGTATTTTTTGTCCAAAAAAAAAAGTTCCACTAACAAATGTCCCCCACCTCTAGCTGCTAATCATTCTGCCATCACATTGTGATGTTTCCAGCCAGAAGAGTGGGGAAGTGTAAAAAGTGAATGCATGAATTGAGTCACCAGGCTCTATTCAAAGGGTTGCTTTGTGCTAATTACAAGTGAAGGTAGGGTAACCCTGAGGACAATTGAGCTCCAAATAAAGTCAGTGGGTGAAATCCTGGCTCACTGAAGTGAATGGCAAAACACAGAGTGATTTCAATGCTTGTTAGGTTCATTGTGGGTTCTAAGTACTCCACACCATCCCTTGGCTGGAGTGGATGTATAAGCAAGGGGGATATCAAACAGGAAGAGAAAGGTGAAGGTATTATCTCTGTACACAGCCTTAGTGTGACCCCTACTGGAATACTGAGTTCATTTCTGGTGTCCACACTTTAAAAAGGAAGTTGAACTATGGCAAGGGGTTCATTAAAGAGCTACCTGAATGATGCCAGCTCTGGAAAACCTGCTTTACAGTGAGAGACTTGATGGGCACAATCTATTTTACTTATCAGAGTGTCATGATCCTGGGAAAAGGTAGGTGGGACTAGTAGCAGGAGCAACCACCAGGGTTCACAGTCAGTATCAGCGTCAATATTCAGGCCAAGGGTAATGTTGAAAGGCAGACCCAGAGACAGGTTAAGACCAACGGTCAATACCTGATATCATGGTCCATGTGGGCATTGCGGGGTTTGAACAGGAGGCAAGGTCCAAGTCAGAACTGAGGTCAATACTAGGAATTCAGGAACAGAGACTGCAGGGCTGTCATGGCAGCTAACTAGTGATCCACATTGTTTCCTGGACACTTTCTGGAATGCCTGGATTTATATATGGAGGGAAGACAATCAGGTGCCATGAGGCTGCTGTCCGTCAAACTCCTTGAGGCAGGATTTCCTGTGGACTGTGCCCACAATGGGTTGTGGATAGGGGAGCATAAGCTGATTATAGCTGCTGCTAGGTGCCAGCATGGCAGTGTTTGCTTCCTTAGTGACTCTGTGGGCCTAGGTTCAAAGTCTGCTGGGCTTGCCACAGAAGATCAAGCCAACGTTTTAAAAAATGTGTGCAGGTTAGGCTACTATGTACATGTTAATTTTTTATTACGAATACGGCAAGAGTGGTTAGCAGCCCCAGTCATAGAGAAGGACCCCATTCTGCTATACACTGTACAAACACAGAACAATTGAGATGGAGATTTGCAAAGGCACAAAGGTCAAGTAAGCACCCAAATGCCTTTGACTTTCAAAGGGAGTTCGGCATCTGACTCCCCCATTATGTTACCCCCTTATGACCAGATTTTCCAAGAGCTCAGCACCCACTCAAGTCATGATTCAGTGGTGAATCATGCCCTTAGTTCAGTAAGAGCCCCGATTAAAAAGGAAACCCTTAAATAAATGTATAGATGACACATTCTTTGCAAGATGTATAATTCATTTTTATTGCTATATTTTTGAAACCACACAATTAACTGATTACTCTTGCTTCATATATTAAAAAAAAGAAATGTGTAAGCTTGACAATAATGAGTTTATGCATATATTTATTTATCCCTTTGCTAGGAACACCATTCTTTTAAATGTCAGCTTTTACTGAGCAATCCATTCTAATGTTCCAATTAGTTAAAAAATGAGAACTACAGTGAAATGTTATCAAAGTCCAGCAACCCTGGCAGTTGCCTGTTTTTTTTTCCCCTTATATTTGCCTAGCGAACTTAATTCTTCACTATCAGATGAAATTCACCAAAAATGGGCTTGTGATGAAATCTAACCTAACAAACCCTTACAAAGAATTATGATACTTATTTTCCTGACTTGCCAAGAAAGAGAGATTTTTCTGAGAATGCGAAGCCAGTACAGCTATGGAAACTTACAGTAACCGTGGGTTTGATGCTGTATACATTGAAGTTATAGGGGCTTAAGCATGTGCTTGCATGCTTTTCTGAATGGGGATGGACCTAAGTATATGCTTAAAATAAAGTATATGCTTGACCTCTTTATTGACCCAGGGCCTGAATTTAGCATAGCTTCAATTTCTTTGTTAACATTCTTATAACATTTCTCTTCTTTTTCTACATAGCAACAATAAAAAAAACAAGAAATACAATAACAATAAGAACATTTTATTTGTTCCGTCTCCGTGCCATCAATAAAAAACATCAATAATCAACAATACTGAGTCGATATTATCATCATGGCTTTTGTTATATCTGACATATTCCCTGCTGAATGATCTCAATATGCATTTTGCAAGTTATTTTGTACATTTCTAGCGCTGCCGTCTCTATCACAAAATGAAAGTTCATTTATCAGAGCTATGAATCAATTTTATCTACTAACTGTATCTGTCGATTCGTTTTTTCACAATACTGACAATAAAATAATTTCCTTGAACAGATTCTTTTTTACAGTTGATAAATTAACAGAGAAATGAAGGCTGAAATGCTGTAACTCTTCCAACAATACATTTTATTGAGCTGTATTGTGAGTTACTACTGAGTCCGGGCTGCCATTCTCACCGCAGAATGAAACTCATTGATGAGAATAGAATTACATCAATTTACTTACTAAGGGCAGATACCAATTCACTTTTCCCTTCTGGATTAGTAGCACTGAAATGAAGGTGTTCTTTACATTTTGATTCAATTGTTGAACTAACAGAGGAAGCTGAAATGTAAAATGGTTTTGTCTTTGCAGTAGAATTCACTAGCTAAAGGTGAAAAGAAAAGGAGTACTTGTGGCACCTTAGAGACTAACACATTTATTTGAGCATAAGCTTTCGTGAGCTACAACTCACTTCATCCGATGAAGTGAGCTGTAGCTCATGAAAGCTTATGCTCAAATAAATGTGTTAGTCTCTAAAGTGCCACAAATATTCCTTTTCTTTTTTGAGAATACAGACTAACACGGCTGCTACTCTGAAACCTAGCTAAAGGTGGTAAGCAAGTCATTCATTATATATGTTATTACGAACAAAAAACTACATTAAAAGGACATTACTAGAGGTTTGCACACTTCATTGCTTATATAGGCCGATCTGCACACCCAGCTGGGCCCCTAACCCCTCTACAACCACATTCCAGGGGGCAAGAGACCAGGCTGGGGTGGGGGGCAGCAGCCTGATTTCCACAAAAATCTGCCTGTGCTACCTTAATTCAGCATTATGATACATTCTTTAATTATATGATCACATACTTTTTTTCCACAGAAAAAAAGAACTGCTGAAAAAAACAGAAATTCCATCCTGCAGCACCATATTGACACCCATATGGTTCAGCAATGGGGTTGGAGGAAAGGGCTACTCACCTTGCACAGTAACCGTGGTTCTTTGAGATGTGTTTCCCTATGGGTGGTCCACTGTACGTGTATCCATGTCTCTATCTCTCAAATCAAAGATTTTAGGTAGGTGTGTCAATTTAGCCTGCACATGTGCTTTCCCTGTCTCGTGTTTTGCCTCGAGACTATTTAGTTCTGCCTGGATGAACCACCCTCAGTTCCTTCTCTATCGCAGAGCCCATTGGTAAGACTTCTGAAGTAGAGGGGAGCAGGGCAGGTCGTGGAGCACCCATAGGGACACATACCTTAAAGAACCACAATTACTGCCCAAGGTGACTAAACTTCTTCGAGTAGCATCCCTACAGGTGCTCCACTGTGGGTGACTCTACAGCAGGAACCCAATGGAGGGGTGGAACTTCACAGTTGACCCTAATATTGATGATAATACAGTGGAGCCAAATATGGCATTGGATGCTGAGTCATGGGTTCAGCAATGAGTATAAGCCCATGCCCAAGTTGCTGCTCTGCATATTTATGTGATGGAAAAGTTTTTCAGGAAGGCTGTAGGAGTAGAAAGAGATCTTGTGGAATGAGTTCAAACTCCAGAGAGAGGTAGGAGATCGTGAGTGCGATAGCAATAGGTAAGGCAGTCAGATATCCATTTAGAGAGTCTTTGTTTAGAGATTGAGGGTCCTTTTGATCTCTCTGCAATAGAAAGGAATAGTCTAGGAGATTTTCTGAAAGGCTTAGTTCTAGCCAAATAGAAGGCTAATGCTCTCCTGACATCAAATGTATGTAATATTGCCTCCCTCTTGTGCTGATGTGGCTTGGGGAAGAAGGTTAGAAGGTGAACAAGTTGTTTTGTGGAAGGTGGAAGATATTTTTAGGGGGAATTAGGGTGTGGTTGCAATGTATCCTTGTCTTTGAACAAAAATTATAAATAGGGTGTGCCTTTAGAGCCCTATCCTCCAAGCTGAGGTGATGGCTAATAAGAATGCCTTTTTCATAGATAGATATATAAGCGAGCATGTGGCCATGGGTCCAAAAGGAGGCCTTTTAAGGCACTTGAGGGTAAGATTGGGGTCCCATCTTGGTGCAGGATATCTTATTTGTGGGAACAGGTTACTGATACCCTTGAGAAATCTTTGTTGTTGGATGGGCGAATATGGAGTAGCCCTCTATCTTACAACAGAAGGTGGTGATGGCTGAGAAATACACCTTTACTGAACTTAGAGATACTTACTTTTTTAGATTTAGGATGTAGTCTAGGACCCATGGGAGAGGAGAGGATGTGGGGGTAACATTTTTTGAATAACACCAAAGTTGGAACCTTTCCCACTTTTGGATATACATGTGGTGAGTCATTATTTTTCTGCTTTGTAATAGCACCTCTTTTACATCCTCTGAACAGGACATCTCTATGCTTTGGAACCATCAAGAACCTATGCCTTAAGTCAGAATTGTGGTGTGGTTGCAATGTATCCTTGTCTTTCGGACTGAAATGCTTGGTACTGAGGCTTTACATTGTATCTAGCATGCTCCCCATCACTCCTTTCCCCTGACTGTACAGATGTCCCTGAGCCTGTGCCCTTCAGGTCTTTAGGCTTACTAGCGGTACCAGAATCTGAGGAACCAATAGCTTCAC
This sequence comes from Dermochelys coriacea, assembly GCF_009764565.3. Taxonomy (NCBI): domain Eukaryota; kingdom Metazoa; phylum Chordata; order Testudines; family Dermochelyidae; genus Dermochelys; species Dermochelys coriacea. The sequence goes on along the minus strand of NC_050071.1, from coordinate 3,813,097 downwards.
AGGTACCTCATTGCAGGATACTATTCAAAGAAGAACCTATATATCCACTGCACAAACCTCATGACTTGAGCTAATGGCGTAACTGGTAGCAACAGTAGGTTGTCATCCACTATGAGGACCAGCACTAGAGGGGGATGAGAGACACCCTTTGTCGGTGGGTTTCACAGATATTTGCTGACAGCAGAGGAATGATGAGATGCAAGAATCTTGCCTATGGAGGGGAGTGTGCTTTTGCGGGGACAACTCTTCACTCTTTTCACATTTTTGATCAAAAAGAACCATTTCCTTTCAAAATGTTAATTCACAATGAAACGTTTCATTTAGCGTGTCCCCATTGAAAATCAGATGTTGTGAAAACCGACATTTCCCCATGAAAATTTTGATTTTGACAAAATCCCTCTTTCATTGCGGAAATGTTCTGGTTAAAAAAATTTGCAGCCCTGTCTAGTAATTTTTATCCTGTGGTTATGCTTTAGGATAGCTGCAATTACCACTAAACCGTATAAACAATAAAAGAGAACGAATGACAGGTTTCAGAGAAGCAGCCGTGTTAGTCTGTATTCGGAAAAAGAAAAGGAGTACTTGTGGCACCTTAGAGTGAACAAATTTATTTGAGCATAAGCTTTCGTGAGCTACAGCTCACTTCATCGGATGCATTCAGTGGAAAATACAGTGGGGAGATTTATATACATAGAGAACATGAAACAATGAGTGTTACCGTACACACTGTAAGGAGAGTGATCACTTAAGATGAGCTATTACCAGCGGGGGGGGGGAAGAAAACCTTTAGTAGTGATAATCAAGATGGGCCATTTCCAGCAGTTGACAAGAACGTCTGAAGAACAGTGGGGGGGGGGAGGGAAGGAAATAGTTTTAACTTTGTGTAATGACCCATCCACTCCCAGTCTCTATTCAAGCCTAAGTTAGTTGTATCCAGTTTGAAAATTAATTCCAATTCAGCAGTCTCTCGTTGTAGTCTGGTTTTGAAGTTTTTTTTGTTGAAGAATAGCCACTCTTAGGTCTGTAATCGAGTGACCAGAGAGATTGAAGTGTTCTCCAACTGGTTTTTGAATGTTATAATTCTTGACGTCTGATTTGTATCTATTGATTCTCTTACTTAGAGACTGTCCAGTTTGACCAATGTACATGGAGAGGGGCATTGCTGGCACATGATGGCATATATCACATTGGTAGATGCACAGGTGAACGAGCCTCTGATAGTGTGGCTGATGTGATTAGGCCCTAAGATGATGTCATAAATAGATATGTGGACAGAGTTGGCAACGGGCTTTGTTGCAAGGATAGGTTCCTGAGTCAGTGGTTCTGTTGTGTGGTGTGTGGTTGCTGGTGAGTATTTGCTTCAGGTTCGGGGGGTGTCTGTAAGCGAGGACTGGCCTTTCTCCCAAGATCTATGAGAGTGATGGGTCATCCTTCAGGATAGGTAGATCCTTGATAATGCGTTGGAGAGGATTTAGTTGGGGGCTGAAGGTAATGGCTAGTGGCGTTGTGTTATTTTCTTTGTTGGGCCTGTCCAGTAGTAGGTGACTTCTGGGTACTCTTCTGGCTCTGTCAATCTGTTTCTTCACTTCAGCAGGTGGGTATTGTAGTTCTAAGAATGCTTGATGGACAGCAAACAGGGAAAGATTAAGAATGAGCTCTCAAAACTGGATACTCTCATAAAAAACTAACCTTCCACACAAACTTCCTCGTGGCTGGACTTTACAAAAACTAGACAAGTCATTTACAACACACACTTTGCTTCTCTACAAAAGAAAAAGGACACTAAACTATTTAAACTATTGCATGCCACAAGGGGCCACAACAGTGGTTCCCTTAACCCACCCAGCAATATTGTTAATCTATCCAACTATACTCTTAGCCCAGCAGAAGAATCTGTCCTATCTTGGGCCTCTCCTTCTGCCCCTCCACCCCCATGAACTTGATACAGTTCTGTGGTGACTTAGAATCCTATTTTCAATGTCTCTGACTCAAGGAATATTTCCAACACACCTCTGAACAACATACTAATCCACAGAGACCTTGCTACCAAGACTACCAAAAGAAGGATTCTGGGTGGACTCCTCCTGAAGGTCAAAACAACAGACTGGACTTCTACATAGAGTGCTTCCGCCGACATATCTCCAGCTTTCACCCAGATCACACCATACAATCCATCGTCCACAGCCAAGCTCTACGATATAACCGCATTTGCTCCAACCCCTCAGACAGAGGCAAACACCTACAAAATCTCTATCATGCATTCTTACAACTACAATACCCACCTGCTGAAGTGAAGAAACCGATTGACAGAGCCAGAAGAGTACCCAGAAGTCACCTAATACAGGACAGACATATCTATTCAGGGGACACCATCATAGGGCCTAATCACATCAGCCACACTATCAGAGGCTCGTTCACCTGCGCATCTACCAATGTCGTATATGCCATCATATGCCAGCAATGCCCCTCTGCCATGTACATTGGTCATACTGGACAGTTTCTACGTAAAAGAATAAATGGACACAAATTAGACGTCAAGAATTAAAACATTCCAAAACCAGTCGGAGAACACTTCAATCTCTCTGGTCACTCGATTACAGACCTAAGAGTGGCTATCATTCAGCAAAAAAAGCTTCAAAACCAGACTTCAACGAGAGACTGCTGAATTGGAATTAATTTGCAAACTGGATACAATTAACTTAGGCTTGAATAGAGACTGGGAGTGGATGGGTCATTACAGAAAGTAAAATTATTTCCCCATGTTATTTCTCCACCCCCCCCCCACACTGTTCCTCAGACATTCTTGTCAACTGCTGGAAATGGCCCACCTTGATTATCACTACTAAAGGTTTTCTTTTCCCCCCCCAAGCCCCCCGCTGGTAATAGCTCATCTTAAGTGATCACTCTCCTTACAGTGTGTATGGTAACACCCATTGTTTCATGTTCTCTGTGTATATAAATCTCCCCACTGTATTTTCCACTGAATGCATCCGATGAAGTGAGCTGTAGCTCACGAAAGCTTATGCTCAAATAAAATGTGTTAGTCTCTAAGGTGCCACAAGTACTCCTTTTCTTTTTAAGAGAACTAAATGACTGAATTACTTATTATTCAATAGCACTTTTGTCTGAGTAGAGAAGGCAGGATCAGGACCTTAGCTACTAATATGCACTGCATATGTTCCTGGCATGGAATCTCAGGTTCCTATAAAGCAAAGCCCTCAAGCATGTGCTGCAGTCTACAACTGAATCAGGGCCTTTAAGGGCAAAATGGAATGACAAATAACTGCAGGTTCAGTGATAGCTGGAGCATTAGCATAGAAAATCATAATAGCACAAGCAATGGGTTTAATGAGACATTACCAGAAGATATGAAGTATGTGAATAGCATTCCAAGGAGCATTTTTTTTTTACATCACCCAGAGAAGAGTGGCACTTTCAAGGTACATTCAATTAACATGTATGACTGTGGAGAAAAACCTGTATAATGAAAGGGGGAAACATTTTAATTTATCGGAAGTATACTATGGCCGGTTCTGCCTGAAAGTAATTTAGGATTAATTATAAATGATACAATTTGGACAGAAGAGCCCTACAATTATTTTGAAAAAAGTTAGGGACAGTATATTTTAATATAAAAACAGTAGCTCAGAAGGCACCTTTTCATGATTGCAGAGTAGCAACTACAGAGCTGTTCTCCAACAAAAGGAGAGTCTTTAGTGTGAGGCTAATAGATTGTGCTGGAGGGGCAGGACCTAGTATCTCTAGAAGGAAGGAGAGGGATGATTTCACCTTCTGCTGTCCTTAAAAAGTATCACTGTTGAGTAGGGACGGACTGAGTTCTCAGTGTGCAGCCTGAGGATGGTTGATTGGAGCTTATAGCCTCAGTCATATTTCTAATACTCTTTGTTTTTTGTTAGAGGGGAAATAACAGAAACAGATGTGTCAGCTGGAAGATTGAGCATCTCTCATCTTTCTTTCTACCTCATCTTTTCAGTTTCACCAAAAAGCACAGCATGCCTGTGTTTACGCTTCCTTCTCTGTAACACAGAGAGTTATCTCACTTAGGCCCCAGGGAATGTTCTGAAACACTGCCATGCTTTAATAAATAGAAGGCAGAAAACTTTCCCTCCATCTTTAGGGTAGATTTTGTGCCAATGGACCTTTTAGGCAGCATTGCTGGGTCAATAAATAGTCCGTTTCAAAATGTGATTTATGAATGGTTGCTGTTGCGACATCTAGTGCTCTGGTAAGACACAGAAGAATTCGCTAGCGTTGGTTCACCAGCTGTGACTATCGTTTGACTCTCAGTAGGAGCCTTCCACACTACATTCTCTGTGTGCCTGCCACATTACTTGAAAGGCTTCAGCCGGGAGTAATAGCTATTCAGTTTTGGGCCCTGATCCTGCTTTTGGTTACACAGCTGTAAGTCAGGAGTAATTCCATTACAGTCATTAGCCATTGACTTACCCTGGTACAGCCATTCACATCAGGGCAAAGTGGGTGTAAAATGCTTCCAGTAAGGAACTCTCAGTCCTGATTCTCTGTTGCTTAACAGCTTGTGTAGTCAAGGACCCCAGTGCACAGTAGGTGATGAAACATCTACCATTGTGATTTGGTGGCATTTCACATCACGTTTGCACTTGCTGGTTTCAATGCCCAAAGTGCTCTGCAATGGAGAACAAGCTCCTTGTCTCACTCCAGTGAGGACAGTTTACACCCACTTTGCAGAGGCATAAATGATTGTGCAGGATAGTGGACAATCAGGCCCAGTGGAATTACAACAGACTCACAACTGCTCTGAGCAAGAGGAAAATGTGGCCTGCTGATGTTCACCTCTTCTGCTCCTACATCCTACTGACATTCTATTTAGCAGAAGTAGGAGATGTGTCTCGCTTGCAAGCAATTTAGAAGTCAAGGACATATTTTAGGGTTTACACACAGTATTTTAAACATCACATAACACAAAACATAACAAGCTGATCATAAAAACATGTTAGAAACTGAATTGCGTGACAGCAAGATTGGGCCCTTTATGTTGTAAGAGGACATGATGCAGACACACATCAACAGCAAACTGGAAAGGGCTGTTCCATAAAAATGGGTGCCCAGACTGGGTCACATATCATAAGAACCTGGCCAAGCCTCAGCCCATCCCCAGCTTTCTCCACCTTTGCTGATACCCTTAGATAGATTGCCTAGGCCCTCAGCAAACCAGGCTTGTGAAACTCACCAGGTCTGGGGTTTCTTACAAGCACAAAATCCGTGCTAGAGTCACTGAAAGGTTTGGCAAGATTCACATAGTGTATTCCCAGATGGGCCCAGTTTCAAAAAAATGCTGTACTTGGCAAGATCCAAGTGCCACTCCACAGCGCCAACTGAATTTTACTAAAGCAAAAGAAACCCAGAGTTTCACTCGGCTTTAATCAGCTGTTTTCTTCAAATTCTGTATGCTGTGTGCCTTCCCCTGCTCAGAGATGTGCAGTGCCTTCTAAGGCATCTCATGCAACTGAACCTGAGATTTTAAGATAGAAGTCAGCCTGCCAGAGACTGCTGAAACCCAAGATGAAGTTTCTGTGATATCAGCCTGGTGATGAGGTGAAGAGGGTGGCTGCAGGTTGGAAGTATAAATAACCTCTAGCTTTTGTACAGCACTTTCCTTCCAGAGACCACAAAGCACTTTACAAGGAAGTAAATGTCATTATCCCCATTGTACAGATGGGGAAACTGAGGCATGGAGTGTAAAGTGACTTGCCCATGGTCCCCCAACAATCCAGTGGTTGGGTTGGGACTTGGACCTTGGTCTCCTGAGACCCAGTATCTTCATTCTATTCACTAGGCAATACTGCTGTGAAGAGAAAGCAGAAAAAATAAAGCTCTTGGACAGAGACAAGGAGGGAGGGAAGGAAGGAGGAGATAGCACGGTCAGGATCAGGTCAGATAAGAATGTGTTCAGGGACAGAGAGGAGGATCTAGCTGGGCTGAGGCAAGAGGGGTGGGAAAGGATTGGATATGGAGAAAGGAGGAACTCAGATGAGCATTACAACTGGGATTTTCAATGCAGCCTAAGGGAATTAGGCACCCAAATGACATTAAACTCAATGGGATTTAGATACCTAACTCACTTAGGCCCATTGAAAAATCTCAGTTTTAACCAAACCCACCTGTAAAGCATTCTGAAATTCAGCCACCACTAGCATGCAGCCACCAAAATGAATGTGTTGTCCACGCACCCATTGTTCACTATCACTATCAACACAGCTAAAAACAAGCTGTTTGCTAATCTCTGCTTCACAATCCTGTCCCACAGGCTACAGATGCCGCTTCATAAGTCCTGGGGTCAGAGACAAGCCTGAAAATGCATTTTGGGCAGGGCTATGAGAAACAAGGGACAGGTTCAACTGGGCATTAATGGCCTGGAAAAGCAAGCTCAGCTAACCTCACCTACTTCTATGAGTCAAGGCGTTTTGCTGAAGGAGCCTGCAAAGGGCTGGGAACAACCCATAAATACGATGCTTTTATATACTCAACTACCTGGCGTTTTTGACACTGCCTCTCAGCATATCAGCTTGCTGGGATTGTCCCTCTGGTACCTCTGGGGCTGGAAGACAGGAGACAGCAATGGAATAATTCTCTCATTTCACTCGGTAATGACATCATCCCTGTAGCACGGTCATATTGGAAAACCCGTATTGGAAAACTTCTAAAGGCCCCTCCCCCAGCCTAGCTGGAGGGACCACTGGACCCAAGGACCAAGTAAATGCGGGGGACAACTAATGAAAAACAGGGATCGGAGTGAAGGTCAAAGGTTCAAAATGAGGAGACCGGATGGGGACACCGAGCAGAGAACCCCGGACAGCGCCCACTGCTCCTCAAAGCTGTTGAGGGAGCCAGCGGACGCTGCCCAGTGGAACTCTGCCCGGATACGTGACACTAGGGAGGAATGGAAATAGGCCCCACAGTCGCAGAGCACCCCCTTGTCCAACATCCTCCTCCTGGTATTGTAGATGGAGACTTTGGCCAGAGCCAGGAGGAGGTTGACGAGGAGGTCTTGCTTCCCCCGCACGAGCAACGAGCCCTCTGAAGTGGAAGTGGAGGGCAGTCAGCAGGAGGCAAGAGCGATCGTTTTGGGGCTCAGGACAGCAAGGCCGGGACAACAGGAGGAAGGGAAACCTCCCCCTGGGGTGGGCCCTCTCCCTCAGCCGGCAGAGATCTTGCCGCCCTTTCTTCCACGGGAGGATGGGCAGTGGCAGCGGCAGCCGGGCTGCCAGGGTCGCTGGCGGTGACAGGGCCGGCGCCCTCCCGGGTCTTGGGGGTCCCGGACGCTCCTCCAGGCCGGGCCAGGGGTTGTCCCTCTGGACATGTCCCGTTGCCCAGCAGAGAAAGCACCGGGCCTCCCCTGTTTCATAATGGACCCAGTAATGGGCCCCCTGATAGGGCACCAAGAAGGACCCCTCGAGCGCCACCCCGCCACGTGTCGCCGGCAGCACTTGAATCTGCACCTGCCAGCGGAGGGACAGGACGTGGCGGAGGGCGGGGTCCTTGCAGCCCCGCGGGAGAGGGCTGATGATGGAGATGGGTTTCCCCAGGGTGGAGAGGGCAGGCAACAGGGCAACGTTGGGCAGGAAGGGCGGGACGGAGGTCAACACCACCCAAGTCCTCCAGAGGATCTAGGGGAACAAACACTCCCCCCCACCGCCATGCCCTTCTCTACCGCCTCCTGAGCGGCAGCCTCCGACACTAGGAAGAACACAACTTTACCATACATCTTGGAGGCTGCCACGACGGCCGTGGGCCCTACCACCCTCGCCAGCGCCCGCACATACATTTCCATGTGGGGCGAGGTGGACACCAGGAGGCAGCGGATGCCGTGCCTTCTGGTCAGCGAGGGGAAGGGGCCCCGGCCCCAGGAATGGCACCGGAGGGCAGTCGGGGCAGATGGCGCGGCGGCATGTGGGGGGGCGGCAGCCACCTGGGCGTACACTCTGGGGGCTAAGGATGGGGCGCCCCCAGAGCTGGTGGAGGGAACGGCTGGGGAGGAAGGGGCCACGGCAGATGTCGGGGCCGTGGCAGGGAGGGCAGCCCCGCCAACGGGAGGCTTTGTTTTCCGGGCGGGGCTTTTGCCCTTTTTGCCGGTGGAAGGGGCAGCCATGGCAGTGGTGGAGTCTAGGCTAGCGGTGGCCGAGAGGGTAGCCGCTGGGGTGGGCAAGGGAGGAACTATGGGAGCAGTGGGGGCAGGAGCAGGGGCAGGGTCCTCCCCCATAGTGGAAAGAGGCAGGAGGAGGCCCTGAATCGGGGGTGGGACAATGGACAACTGCTCCTCCCCACTAGACAGCAGGCAGGGGAGGAGGGTCCAGCAAACAGGATACTGGGAATAGGGAAGGTGAGACAGGGCCAACCGCTCCTCCCCGCTAGGCTGCAGGCAGGGGAGGAGGGGGCTAACAGGAGGACACAGGGACAACAAAGGAGAGGGGGACAATCACGGGCACAGGGCGGGGCCCAGCCCCTCCAGCTGCACGTAGATGGTGAAGGACTACAATTGCATCAGGGGGCATGCAGTGATCAGGATAAATGACTTAAAAGGGGGGGGGGGCACAAGCACTCCAAAAGGGGACATGGGCACACCAAACTGCGGGTCAGGCGTCAGCGGGAGTCGGGGGGAACAGCAAGCAACTGAGGACGGGGCAAGTAGAGCACAAGTGGGTGGGGGGAAACCAAACTCCTGGGGAAGGGTGGGGCAGGCAAAGTAACAAACTTGCAAGGGGGCGGGGGGGAAGAGCAGGCACACTAACAAACCCAGGAACCTAGGACGGGGCCAGGGTGGGGCAGTCAAACAAACAATCAGGGAAAATTTTTCCAGGGAGCTATGGGAGGGAAAAAAACTGGGCTGGGGGGGGTAACAGGGAGGCCCCCCCACCCAAATGCAACTGAGTGAGGGGGGCCAAGTCCAAACAAAAGAGGGAGGGAGTGCATCCACAAGTACTTGTGGGGCTCACTCCAGCCCTTGCTCGCTGCTGGAAACAGTCCCGGATGGTGGTGGGCAAAGAAACAAGCAGCCCCGTCGAGGGGCGAGCAGCAGGTGTGAATGGTCAGCTGGGTTGGTGGAGGGGGTGGGGGCAAAAAGGGGGGTGGTGGTGAAGGAAGATGTGGCATGGGCAGCAGGACTGGGGGAGGGCACCATGCCTCTCCCCCAGCCCCCCACAGCAGCAAAAGGCTACCACCACCCAAGGGCACAGCTGGTAAAGTCCAATAATCAACCCCCTCCACAATTCCTTGCAGTAGCCTTCCTCCTCCTCCTCCCCCCCCCAGGCAGCCAGCCAGGTGAGGACCCAGGCAGAAGAGGTGACAACAGGGGTGGTGCTGGGGTCCTCACTTCTTCTCCCTCCAGAGGAGGTGGGGATGAGGGGGGGCTGGCTGGCTAGCAAGGCCCTCCCTCCTCCCCATAGCAGCAGCTCCCAGAAGGGGTCCTAGCCAGCAGCAGTCCTCTAGGAGGCAGAGAGCTCCAGCAAGCAGAGTAACCTGAATGGACTGATCCTCCCTCCTAGAGCCGGGTGATTACCCACTCTGGCCATGAAGGGGTTAAAAGCAGCCCTGGAGAGGGCTGCAGCAGGGAACAGGATTAAGAACAGCTGGGGGAAGTTGATGGTGTAGCTGACCACAGCTGTGGCCAGCTCAGTCAGGGCCCAACTTGCCCTTATTAGAGGGCTGTGGGCCAGAAGCAGGGAAGTTTCACTTGAGTCCTGGAGGGAGAAGGCCTGCGTGAGAGCTGAGGGTGTCTAAGTGCAACAGGGCTGGGGATATGGTAAGGGGAGCTCCTGCCTAGTAAACCCCCAGGCTATAGGCCTTGGTGAAGGTCTATATAGGTACTGGGATTGCAGAGACAGCTGGTCCTACTCTCTTGCCTGTGGCTATTACAGACTGCAGTTTGCACCAATGAGTAGGGGTTAGATGATGACTGGCAGGAGCCACTAAGTTAAGGTCTGTTTAGGGGGTTGGGGGTTCCCCTGGGAGGGGAGACCTAGAGTGTGGGGATACTGCTGGGGTAGAACCCCAGGGTAAAAGGCACTGGGGTCCAGGAGGGACATGGGGGGGCTAGTGGCAGGTGAGACACTGGCCTGCAGAGGGTGCTCTGAAGGCTAGAAAAAGTTAATTCCTGGAATGACCCAGAAGAGGTGCTGAGTCATCACTTTGCTACAATCCCCTATTCTGCTCCTGAGTGAGGTGATGCTTCCTTACATCACACAGTAGCATGCTGCTTATGGATTTTGCAAAAATGTGTAACTTAATTCTCAAAGATGCCCATGTTAAATAGAACAAGATCTAGCGTATGAATGTGTTGTTCCATCCACCAATAAAATGTTGCCATAAGGTATTCCACAGCTTACTCAGAGAATTAGATGTTGTTTAGCTCATGTATTTAAAGGTGCACTGAAATGCTTTATAGAAAAATAAGTATGTGTAGGTTGAAATCTACAAATAAATGCATTTTAAACCAGTGGAAGACTAGCTGCACCTTTCCTTGCCAAAATAATAATTCAAGGTTCAGCTGATGACAATGGGAGTTGTGCTTCTGGGGCCCTACAGGTCTGTTTTCAGTGCCGGAAGCATGGTAAGGAATGCAGCTCCCTGTCCTGGTTAGGCGCTTGTGATGGTATCCACTGCTGCAGGAGAAGCAGAGTGCTGAGCGCATCAACTCCAGGTCTAAAGAGGTTAAGAACCTCCTATATGCCTTTATTGATCACAAGAACTCCTAATTCTCCTCTCACTCTGGTGAGCATCAGGAGTGACTCCTGAAGTCAATGGAGTGTAACCATGCTGTGAGAGGAGAGTACCAGACCACAGGTCTGTACATGTATTGTGTTTAAGCCTTATCCAACTCTCACAAAAGTCAAGGGGAGCCTTTTCCTTGACTTCAGAGAGTAAGATTGTGCCCTTAGGATGAAATCACCCCTCTGCAGATGGCCCGTACAAGGGCTACGCAGATCTGCCAGCTCTCGTATTATTTGGTGTTTTACATAAAGTCCCAGCTCCTGGAGACTTGTGCTTCCATGACAATCTCAGCATTTTTTTTAAAAAATTTTTAGCACTCATCAGGATTTCAGAGAAAAGCTTGAAAATGTGACCTGAATGTAACCTAAAGGCTCAAACCAGAAGGGAAATGACAAGAACCCACAAATGTGTTATGCTTTTAAAATCTTATGATTTTCAAGTCAGTCTTGCAATTTGGGGGGGGGAGAGACTCCTAATTCTTGTCTGCAGTGTTCTTCTGTAGCTGTGTTGTCCCACGATATTAGAGAGATGAAGTTGGGGAAGGAAATCTCTTTTATTGGACCAGCTCCTGTTGATGAGAGAGATGAGACTTTCAAGTTGCACAGAGCTCTTCTCCAGGTCAAAAGTTTGTCTCACTCCAACAGCAGTTTGTTCAGTAAAAGAGATTACCTCCTCAGCCTTGTCTCTCATGATTACGTGGACATTAGGGCTGGCAATACCACCTGTATAGCTGTGTAAATAAGGATTAAGGATGATGTACATGGTGAATGGCTTTGTGCTGGCCTTCTGCACAGGAGTTAGTTACTCATAGGGATTTGCTGGAGAAGGTGAAAAAGCAACCAGGAAAGGGTTGGGGGAGGGGACCCTCCCTTGCGTGTGGCTGGATGGGATATCAAAGGAAGAGGAAGCTGAGCCCAGGATTCAGTGGTGTCATCTCTTCCTCTGTCTGGTATAGGTGGGGGGGGGGGGAAAGCTTCTGGGGACTGTAGCTGATAAGGTCAGCAGAGCTGCTTTATTTTGTGTTTTGTTTCTTGTGTGCCCTAGAGCAACTGCCTTAAAGGGCTCAGGTGTAGTGTTTTCTTCCCTCTTTGGCCTGGTGTAATAGCCCACCAGCTGACAGGCTGTTCCATGCCACTAAATGTATTACACATCCATTGTAGATAGTGAGAAGATCACTTTGCAATTGTGCCCTGAAGAGACACCATCTAGCCTGGCTCTCTCTCACACTCACAGTACCTAGAACAGGCAAAGCACTCCACCTGACTTAATTTTCACTTTTTAAAAAAAGATAAAACCAGCTTTGCCACTAATCTTTTAAAAAAATTGTAATTAAAATTTACAATGGTAAAATTATGTTGCATTCAGACAAAATATCTTTGGTAATGGACTGTTTCAGTGAACTATATTGCATGACATCAAAGAGAACAAGCTATTTCCAATTTTTAACAGTCATGTTGTTCAGAATACACATTTCACATTTAATGGTGGCAGTTACAAAAATGATTACAGTTTATATCCACCATTCTTCACAATGTAACAACAAGCTAATGGATATTTTTTACTACATTAAATACTTTCATCCTGAATGTTATGCTTGCTGGCTTGTTTGTAAGTTAACTGAGATTCTGAAAATTTAGTTTTTAATAAAAAAATCTCGGCGCACAGATGGGTTTTAATAGCAAAATTGTAAAAGGAAAAAAATCTATTTATAAGACGTCCTGTGCTTGCTACTAAAAAGTCAACATTTGTCAAAAATTACCATGTTAGCATCTGAGCTATTAAATTTTATACTCAAAATAAGCAAGAACTGCAGTATTTCGGATACCTCTGCATCATAACTGAGGGCAAATGTTTACCTTTTAATGGTAACAACTGTACATGTGTATATTATCATTAAAAGCTCAGCATCAGATTCTGAGCAGACTAATACTTCACATTAGTCTGACAGTGTTTCACTTAGACAGAGTAGCAGAATGATGTCCACTCCTCCCATTTATGCAAACTTGGAAGCAGCAGCTACCTGATTTTTTTGTGTTATGTAGTAAGGCACATTTGAGGGGAATTGTCTTTTCCATATCTCCTCAAGCCAACAAAAGAGTTGATAAGGCAGAATCGGTAAGCAATGCACCATGGGATGGGAACCACACAAACTGATGGGCAGGATCCCCTGGGAGAATAACATGAGAGGGAAAGGAGTCCAGGAGAGCTGGCTGTATTTTAAAGAATCCTTATTGAGGTTACAGGGACAAACCATCCCGATGTGTAGAAAGAATAGTAAATATGGCAGGCGACCAGCTTGGCTTAACAGTGAAATGCTTCAGAGTAGCAGCTGTGTTAGTCGGTATTCGCAAAAAGAAAAGGAGTACTTGTGGCACCTTAGACTAACAAATTTATTTGAGCACAAGCTTTTGTGAGCTACAGCTGAATGCATCTGATGAAGCTGTAGCTCAAGAAAGCTTATGCTCAAATAAATTTTAGTCTCTAAGGTGCCACAAGTACTCCTCTTCTTTTTGGTGAAATCCTTGCTGATCTTAAACACAAAAAAGAAGCTCACAAGAAGTGGAAGACTGGACAAATGACCAGGGAAGAGTATAAAAATATTGCTCAGGCATGCAGGAGTGAAATCAGGAAGGCCAAATAACACTTGGAGTTGCAGCTAGCAAGAGATGTTAAGAGTAACAAGAAGGGTTTCTTCACGTATGTTAGCAACAAGAAGAAAGTCAAGGCACGTGTGGGCCCCTTCCTGAACGAGGGAGGCAACCTGGTGACAGAGGATGTGGAAAAAGCTAATGTACTCAGGCAAAAAAAAGCATTCTGTCTTCACAAACAAGCTCCAAGACTACTGCACTGGGCAGCACAGCATTGGGAGGAGGTGACCAGCTCTCTGTGGAGACAGAAGTGGTTCGGGACTATTTAGAAAAGCTGGACGAGCACAAGCCCATGGGATCAGATATGCTGCATCCGAGAGCTCTAAAGGAGTTGGCGGATGTGATTGCAGAGCCATTGGCCATTATCTTTGAAAACTCATGGAGATCGGGGGAGATCCCGGAGGACTGGAAAAAGGCTAATGTAGTGCCCATCTTTAAAAAAGGGAAGGAGGAAGATCCAGGGAACTACAGGCCAGTCAGCCTCACCTCAGTCCCTGGAAAAATCATGGAGCAGGTCCTCAAGGAATAAATTTTGAAGCACTTAGAGGAGAAGAAAGTGATCAGGAACAGTCAGCATGGATTCACCAAGGGCAAGTCATGCCTGACTAATCTAATTGCCTTCTATGATGAGAACTCCCTCTGTGGATGAGGGGAAAGCAGTGGACATGTTGTTCCTTGACTTTAGCAAAGCTTTTGACATGGTCTCCCACAGTATTCTTGCCAGCAAGTTAAAGAAGTCTGGGCTGGAAGAATGGACTATAAGGTGGATAGAAAGTTGGCTAGATTGTCGGGCTCAACGGGTAGTGATCAATGGCTCCATGTCTAGTTGGCAGCCAGTATCAAGTTGAGTGCCCCAGGGTTGGTCCTGGGGCTGGTTTTGTTCAATATCTTTATAAATGATCTGGAGGATGGTGTGGATTGCACCCTCAGCAAGTTTGCAAATGACACTAAACTGGGAGGAGAGGTAGATATGCTGGAGGGTAGGGATAGGATACAGAGGGCCCTAGACAAATTAGAGGATTGGGCCAAAAGAAAGCTGATGAGGTTAAACAAGGACAAGTGCAGAGTCCTGCACTTAGGATGGAAGAATCCCATGCACTGCTACAGGCTCTGCAGCAGTTCTGCAGAAAAGGACCTAGGGGTTACACTGGACCAGAAGCTGGATATGAGTCAACAGCGTGCCCTTGTTGCCAAGAAGGCCAATGGCATTTTGGGCTGTATAAGTAGGAACATTGCCAGCAGATCGAGGGACACGATCGTTCCCCTCTATTCGACATTGGTGAGGCCTCATCTGGAGTACTGTCCATTTTTGGGCCCCACACTACAAGAAGGATGTGGAAAAATTGGGAAACATCCAGCGGAGGGCAACAAAAATGATTAGGGGACTGGAACACATGACTTATGAGGAGAGGCTGAGGGAACTGGGATTGTTTTGTCTGCGGAAGAGAAGAATGAGGGGGGATTTGATAGCTGCTTTCAACTTCCTGAAAGGGGGTTCCAAAGAGGCTGGATCTAGACTGTTCTCAGTGGTAGCAGATGACAGAATGAGGAATAATGGTCTCAAGTTGCAGTGGGGGAGGTTTAGGTTGGCTATTAGGGAAAACTTTTTCACTAGGAGGGTGGTGAAACACTAGAATGGGTTGCCTAGGGAGGTGGTGGAATCTCCTTCCTTTTAGAAGTTTTTAAGGTCAGGGTTGACAAAGGCCTGTCTGGGATGACTTAGTTGGGGATTGGCCCTGCTTTGAGCAGGGGGTTGGACTAGATGACCTGAGGTCCCTTCCAACCCTGATATTCTAGGATTCTATTATCCCTGTCTTACAGATGGTAAAGCTGTGAATTATTCAGAATATACAAATACTTCTCTAAAACTTGCATTGACTTCAGTGGGGCTGGGATTCCACCCATGATTTCTACAGGGTTACTTCTCCTCTACTACTGTTCTCATGTCGCGGACTTCCTTAAATCCTTGTGAGACTTGCCCGTCTTTGCAAATTTAAATTAAGCTAAAACACTTCACAGTTACTCCAGTGTTCAAAGCCACTTGAGACTCTCCCCAAAAATCCAAAAGCGAAGTCCAATGAGTGTAAGTGGCCCAAACGTTCTAAGCCGTAGATCACCCATGCACAAACACTTCATTGCTCAGAACTTCTCAGCTACTGAACAATTTTCCATCACGCTTGGCTTCATCACTCTGAGATCTAAACAAACACATGCATCCTGAGTAGAATCCAATGTTGACACATGTGCTCAATTTCTGATTAGACTATATGGGGGAAGTGTATTTTGTTTTGTTTTACCCATGCAAACTTCAAATGGGTTTGCCTTAACACACCCTAAAAAATTCACTTTCTGGGCAGAGACAAAATTCGTAATGGCTGAGAAAGGTGGGGATATAAAGAACATTGTATTTCAGTCTTGACTATAATAGTTGTACTGCTCCCACTATAATAAAGCATCTGTTCCCAGTTATTATACATTGGCCTCTGACTGATTAAAACATAGGAACTCCAGCTGGGCCCGTAAGGGTCACTTGAATGAGCTGTGACAAATTAACATGTTTTGCTTCCACCAGCTGCGATGGAATCAGAAGCTCTGTTATGTACTGCAGTTATTAAAGTTATGTATATTATTAGGAAGATCTGAGTGGATAAAGAAAACACCACAGAAAAGAAGAACAGCAGGAGACAGATGTACGCACATTAAACAATTCTTTATAACTTCAATAAAAATAAAAAATTAAAATCAAACATACCTGGGCTTGCAACACAGGTCAGAACTAAATACGAAGGTTGCTGATTAACTGCAGTTAACTCATGTGATTAACTTAAAAAAATTAATCGCAATTTACAAATTTATCACGATTAAACTCAGTTTTAATTGTACTGTTAAACAATACAATACCAGTAACTTAAATATTTTTGGATTTTTCTACATTTTCAAATATATTAATTTCAATTACAACACAATACAACAGCTCTCACTTTATATTTTTATTACAGATATTTGCACTGTAAAAATGATAAAAGAAATAGTATTTTTCAATTCACCTCTTACAAGCACGGTCGTGCAATCTCTTTATTATGAAAGTACTCGGACTACTAGTCCACTCGGTCCTACTTCTTGTTCAGCCAATTGTTAAGACAATGTTTACATTTATGGGAGATAACACTGCCCGCTTCTTATTTACAATTTCACCTGAAAGTGAGAACAGGTGTTTGCATGGCACTTTTGTAGTATTTGCGTGCCTGATATGCTAAACATTTGTATGCCCCTTCATGCTTTGGCCATTATTACAGAGGACATGAATCCATGCTGATGACCTCATTAAAAAAAATGCATTAATTAAATTTGTGACTGAACTCTTTGGGAGAATTGTATGTCTCCTGCACTGTTTTAGCCACATTCTGCCATGTATTTCATGTTACATCTGTCTTGGATGATGACCCAGCACATGTTTATTTTAAGAACACTTTTCACTGCAGATCTGACAAAATGACCAATGTGAGATTTCTAAAGATAGCCACAGCACTCGACCCAAGGCTTAAGCATCTGAAGTACCTTCCAAAATCTGAGAGGGACAAGGTGTGGAGCATGCTTTCAGAAGTTTTAAAAGAGCAACACTCTGATACAAAAACTACAGAATCCAAACCACCAAAAAAGAAAATCAACCTTCTGCTAGTGGCATTTGACTAAGATGATGAAAATGAACCCATGGTGGTCCACGCTGCTTTGGATAGTTATTGAGCAGAACCCATCATCGGCATGGATGCATGTACTCTGGAATGGTGGTTGAAGCATGAAGGGGCATATGAATCTTTAGTACATCTGGCACATAAATATCTTCTGACACTGTCTACAACCGTGCCATGCGAATGCCTGTTCTCACTTTCAGGTGACATTGTAAACAAGAAGCAGGGAACATTATCTCCTGCAAATGTAAACAAACTTGTTTGTCTGAGCGATTGGCTGAACAAGAGGTAGTACTGAATGGACTTGTTGGCTCTAAAGATTTATATTGTTTTATTTTCAAATGCAAGGGGTTTTTTTGTACATAGTTCTACTTTCATGATAAAGAGATTTCACTACAGAACGTGTATGATGGGTTGGACCCCTTGGGATGTTACCTGGTGTGCTGGGAAGCCACTGAGGCAGACTATTCTACCAGCCTGAGCCCCCTTTTACCTGGTCTTGCAGGGCTATGCTCCCCTGCCTTTTCCAGGCAAGCACACAGGCAGGGTCCCACCCAGCTGCACAGAGAAACAGAGATCCGCTCTGGGAAGGCTCATCTTAAGGGGCCTGCCACAGCACCCAGATGTCCATCCCCCTTGCAGTACAGACCCAGAATTATATGAAAATTACCTCTTCCTTCAGTGTGGACGAGGGTATGCACAACTTCTCGTGCCCCAGTAAGAAATCACATAAACTGGGTTATATTGTAAATTAGAAATTTATTAACTATAACAGGTGTATTTTAAATAATTAAGGAGTAGCAGACATAAAATAAAACAGAGCATGCAAACTAAGCTTAATACACTAAAGAAACTGGTTACATGTAAGTTCTCACCCTAAATGTGGTTCTAATTAATCTTCAGAAGTCAGACGCCCTTCCAGTCTGTGTCCAGTTCTTTCCCCCAATTCAGTCTTAGTTGTTTCCAGCAGTCATCTTGGGCGAGGTAGCAGGGGAGAACTAACGACTTGGATTACCTCACTCCCCACCCTTAAATAGGATTTGCATATAACGGGAGTCCTTGTTTTCCTAATTTGAGTGCCTGCCGCCAGCTTCTCATGGTAAAGTACGGAATTCAAGATGGGTTCTGGTATCAGGTGACATGGTCACATGCCTCTGTAGGGCTCCTGTAGCCATTCTTCACAGGCTGACCCACACGTTCACAGGAAGACTAAGCTCTTTTACAGTCCACTGTATCTTGCTGATGGGGCTATGAGCAGTCAGAGGAGTCTTTGGGAGCCATGGGATCAAGTATCACCAGCCAACAGAACGTTATTTGATAGCATCTTGAGGAGCACACTCTCTCGCCCAGACACAGCACATATGTTTCAAGCTACATTGGAAAAGCAAAGATTTAAACCTCGGTTACTTATTCAGGGTGCTCGTTAAGGGCAGTGGCAGACTGGGCCATCAGCACTGTCGGGCTTTTTCGTTGTTGTATCTGAAGTGTTAGCAGGAGGCGTCACCCAAAGTAACGTAGTTGAAATACGGATACATAGTCAATATTCCTAACTTCAGATACAGAAATGATACATTCATACAAATAGAATAATTGCATTCAGTAAATCATAGCCTTTCCAATGATATCTCACATGAGCTATCTTGCAAAAAGTATATCTATTATGTCATATTCACATCATAAGCATATTTTCATAAAGAATATGGAATGACACATCACAACTTGTATTAGATGAATTAAAATACTATTTCTTTTGTTTTTTAGTGCAAATATTTGTAATAAAAATAAAGTGAACACTGTACACTTTGTATTCCATGTTGTACTTGAAATCAATATATTTGAAAATGTAGAAAACATACAAAAATATTTAAGTAAATGGTATTTTATTATTGTTTAACAGCATGATTAATCACAATTAATTTTTTAATTGCTTGACAGCCATACTAAATACAATTTGTCTTTGCTATCATCTGCTCTTTCTAAATATTCAAAGAGAAGAGCCAGGAGAATAATTAAGGGAAATATGCTTTATAGTTACAAACTCAAGGAGAGCACTCTAGTAAGCTTTACAAAGAAAAGGTTAAGGAGTGACTTGATCACAACCTACAAGGAGGGAAAAAAATGATAATGGGCTCTTAAGGTGCAAAGTTTTAACAGTGAGGGTAATTAACCATTAGAAGGACATATGAAGGATAGTGGTAAATTCTCCATCACTGACCATTTTAAAATCAATATTGGATGTTTTTTCTAAAAGATATGCTGTAATTCAAACAGAAATGAATTCAGGGAAGTCCTAGGGCTTGTGTTATGCAGAAGATCTGACTAAATGAGTTTGTAATCTATGAAGATCTATTTGGCTATAGCTAATTGCCTTAATTACACAGGGGGGAGGCTACAGATATAGCTGAAAACACTAGTCAGTGAGGCAATCTTTCCGTCTGTTGCATATATAATTTTGATAGCTCTCCCAGCAGGCTCTCTTGGACTTGTACACAGGGTTCATCTGAGTGGATTAAGATTCCTTGTCAATGATCAAAGCTAATTTCAAATCCATACTTTAAGTGCAAGAAAATTCTTCTGTGAATTACTTAGAACACACAAATGCTGAAATAAAAGTATAAATCTCTTCTCAAAAAGAGAGCCACCACTTGCAATTATACAATAAACATAATGGGCCAAGGCTTCACTCCTCCATACACACCCCTGCTGATAAAAGAAGAAACAACTGATAACTGTCTCAGTCGGACAGCTGGCAATTCCCCTTAATGCAAGGGAATCCTCAACTGGTGTAAATCGAACATAACCAGTTCTGTGCCACCTGCTCCCACCCCCAGCAGCAGTAGTGTTACAAAGCAGGCCTGGCACCTGGCCAAGGCTTGGTGAGGGTGTGGCCCATATCTCTAGGGGACAACTTCTGCTGGTGTAAATTAGAGCAAGTTGTAGGCTGCTGTAAACTACATCATGAGCCAAACTGGGGAGCAGAGAGGTCTGTGAGTCACCGCTCGTCACCCATTTCTGGGTTCTGTCCAGAGCACAGCTAAGCCAAACCCAGGGAACTCTTCCTCAGTGCTAGGTTTCAGAGTAGCAGTCGTGTTAGTCTGTATCTGCAAAAAGAACATGAGTACTTGTGGAACCTTGTGTTCTTTTTTCCTTAGTGCTGTGAATTGAAGGGCTGATGACAATATGAAGCACTCTCAGCTCCAATTGACAGCAATGGGAGTTGCTGGGTGCTCAGCACTTTTGCTCAGACAGCAAAGCTAAGCCCTCAGCCAATCAAACACAGAAGTACAGATAAGACTAATTTAATGAGAGCTGTCTTTTTCACTCTGGGAGGTCCGTGCATTAAAGGATGCAGAGAACAGATCAAACGAGATGTCTATGTCTATTAGTGTTTCTGTCTCTTTGTTGCAGGTGGTCTTTTTCCCCACTGGGATAAGCACCACATCACTGCCAGGATGGCAGGTGTTGCTTTCCTCAATCCCACAGAGAGAACCACAGGCAGGGCTATGAGCAGTCAGAGGAGTCTTTGGGAGCCATGGGATCAAGTATCACCAGCCAACAGAACGTTATTTGATAGCATCTTGAGGAGCACACTCTCTCGCCCAGACACAGCACATATGTTTCAAGCTACATTGGAAAAGCAAAGATTTAAACCTCGGTTACTTATTCAGGGTGCTCGTTAAGGGCAGTGGCAGACACAGATCTCTTTTCTCTAGGCTCAGTGCCACCTGGAACAAGCAGCAGCAGTCACACAGAACATCTCTTATAGAGCTACTGATGAGGTTATTGTTCTCCCTTTCACTTGTGGCTTCTGATGATGCAATTCATTATATGGTGAAAGGAGTGACACCAGAGGCCAACACCAATACAATCTCACACATTAAGTCTTTCCTTTCTTATGCAACTCCTCAACAGCAGGTAGCAGAACAGAAGGATTAGAAGAGTTTTGTTCGCTATAAGCATGTCTACACTACAATTAAAAACCTGTGGCTGGCCCATGCCAGCTGACTCAGGCTCATGGGGTTCAAGATAAGGGGCTGCTTAGTTGGTGTGGATGCTCGGACTGCAGCCCAAGCTCTGGGACCCTCCCACCTTGGAAGGTCCTAGAGTCCGGGCTCCAGCCCAAGCCTGGAAGTCTGCACAGCAATGAAACAGCCCGAGTCCCATGAGCCAAAATCAGGGGACAGGGGCTAGTCACGGCTTTTTCATTGCAGTGTAGACATGCCCTATGAGGGCTATCAGTTCTGGGGAGGGAAGTGACCTCTTGGGTTAGAGGCAGTTGATGAAACTGCTGGGCATTGATTCCTCAAGATGAGGTATGTTCTTCAGTGTTTCAGAGTAGCAGCCGTGTTAGTCTGTATTCGCAAAAAGAAAAGGAGTACTTGTGGCACCTTAGAGACTAACAAATTTATTAGAGCATAAGCTTTCGTGAGCTACAGCTCACTTCATCAGTTCTTCAGTGTGCACCTCATTTGCCGAGCATCACTTTCAGGAGTGCCGCAGCTCAGGGGCTGCTATAAGGAGTTTTTAGATTGTGTAAAGACACACTAACGCTCTCTTTGGAAACACCTCCTGCTGGTTTTACATTTGCAATGATACTCTAGTGTTTTGCAGAGTGCATCAAGCCCTTGTTATACACAACACCCCACAATGTCTAGAAGGTCTGAGCTGTCTACTGAGAGAAAAGAAGGCGGTGTAGAAGGACAGCCCTATTTTCGGCCTAATGGCACATGCACCAGGCCCAACACTCCACAGCACCCCAGTCTTAAAGCAGACTCTCATCCTTCCTAGGCAGATGTACTGAGTACTAGGTAGTACGCTGTGTGTTTAATGTTACTTTAAAACCCTTCTCTATTCAGTTTCTACATTAAGGGCCAGATTTGGAAAAGAGTTCACACCGAAGGGCATGGGGATTGTTTTCACTGGGAGCTGCTGTGTGCCTTTACAAAAATCTGGCCTCAAAGCTCCCATGTTGCTATTCATAAAGGCAGTAGGTGGCCCCACTGTCCTTGGCCAAATTTCCCTTCCCTCTTGCTCCGGGCCAGTTGCTGGCCCCCCAGACATGGCTAAAATTGAACGATGGTGTGTGTAAGTGGTTGACTGAGTGTGGGATTTGGGGATTCATGCTGCCATTGATTTCAATGGGAGTTAGGTGCCTAAATACCTGAGAGTATCTGGGCCTTAGGTTTTTTGAAAGTCTCGCCTTCAAAACTTCCAGATAAAGAGTACCATGAAAATATCATTTTGTAAGATTATGGAGACAGCCTGTTTAAAAATATATTCGCCTCTCTCATTTCTCTTTTACTCTATTTCCATTCTGCCTTTTGTCTCTCTCCATCTTTCTTTCTTCCCACACCTATTGCCTTAGGGCCCTATCCTGCATGGTGCTGAGTTGGAATGTTGAGAGAAGCTCAACCTCAGCCTCCTGAACTCCCATGGAAGTCAACAGGAGTTTTGCCGAAGCATTGGCTGAGTAAAGGATTCAGTATTTATTCCTCTGTGTGTCTGTGACGTTCCCTCTGGTGTTAACTGGACTGGTGATCTGCTAGGTAACTCCAGTCCTTGACTCAGGGAGCCAGCCTTACCCTGCTCTGCTGTGAGAACCCCCACTCCTGGGCTGTTCACACACAGCCTCTGGCTGGCATGTAAACTGCTCCTTGGATTGTGCACCCGAAAGACATTAGCCAATATCTCCAGTCCCAGACACAACCCTAGGAACCTCCATCTTGCAGAGTTCAGTTATGCCTGCTGGACACTGCAAGCTTATATGAGTTCATCAATTTAACAAAGAAATTGATAAGCACCAGGCTTGTTATCCCAAGGGGAATCTCTGACATGCTTTAAACCAAATGCACTGCTTCAGGTCGAATAAGCAAATAAATTTATTAACCACAAAGATAGATTTTAAGTGATTATAATTCCAAGCATAACAAGTCAGATTTGGTCAAATAAAAAAAAAAGCAAAACATGTTCTAAACTGATCTTAACACTTTCAACCCTTACAAACTTAGATTCTTCTCATGACAGGGTGGCTGTTTGCCCTTCAGCCAGGCTCGCCCCTTTGATCAGTGCTTCAGTTGGTTGGTGTGGTGTCTGTAGATGTAGGTGGAAGAGAGAGGAAGAGCATGGCCAATATCTCTCCCTTTTATCATGTCCTTTCTTCCCTCTTGGCTTCCACCCCCCCCTTTCAGGTGAGTCAGGTGAGCATTAGCTCATCATACTCCCAAACTGACCAAAGAAAGGGGTGACTCACTCGAGAGTCCAACACATCCTTTTGTTGCTTCCT
The DNA here is from genome assembly GCF_009764565.3 of Dermochelys coriacea. NCBI lineage: Eukaryota > Metazoa > Chordata > Testudines > Dermochelyidae > Dermochelys > Dermochelys coriacea. The sequence continues at coordinate 3,789,710 of NC_050071.1, read as the reverse complement.
AGGCCAGTGTCCTTTGTTCCTGTGAGGCTGGGCTGGGTTTGTCCCATACATGCCCTGGTGAGGTGTCAACTGCCCCTCCGCTTCTGGAGAGTTTTTGCCTGGGCTTGCTTTAAGCCATGAGGACACATTTTCAGCCTTATAACTATATACATGAAATTACAACCTATAACATTACTATAACAATGATTACTATAACATTATCATAACAACAATGCTCAGTGCATCATGAGCCTTCCAAAGACACCTGACATAACAAACTTTGCATTCGATACCACACAATCATATTATAAGCATGAATGTGGGGATGCTGTATGTTCCCTGAGGTACATACATCACAGGGCATCACAGTGTCTTTTCTTTTTTTCTCAAAGCTCAAGGAGGGTGGAATGCCTGCTATTTGAAAGCCACAAGAACTGCTCTCATTGAGTGGCAGGTGAGCAGGGGCTGTTTGAAAGCTTCCAGGGTAGCATTTCTGAAGATAATGCTCAGCACAGCCTGTTCTCTGCCTCTAACTGTGGAGGACTTTGAAAACATAATTCACTCCTGGAAGTTACTCTTTTGTTTTAAAGATTGGTTGTAATGTCCTTTAAAGGTCAAGAATCCATCACAACAGAGCAACTGAATGAACAGACTGACTGAAAAGCAAGAGAATCTTCTAACCACTCAGTTTGGACAATATAGAGGGCATGAATCTGAGCTGCCAGTACAGACCCCAAAGCCAGAAGAAACATGGCTGGTTTCTGTTGAAAATATGAAAGATTTTCTGCACAATAATTCTCTATATCTCTGAATAGTTGTGACATTTTGCTGTTATGACTTCAGCCTGGGTCTGATGGCTTTGATTTGGTTAAATAATGAAACTTGTGACAGGTGTCTGTGCTTACTCTAGTAAACTCTTCAGGAAGTAAAAAGAAAAGGAGTACCCGTGGCACCTTAGAGACTAACAAATTTATTAGAGCATAAGCTTTCTTCAGGAAGTGTAGTACTGCCACATTTCCTGTACACTCTTCATGTGGTCTTTGGTTGTCCTGTGGCATTCTTCCAGCTGGGCGTAGAACAAAATTGCCCAGGACAAGGCAGGCAAAGGCCACAGCCAGAGAGTAGAGGGAAGTGACCTTATTTCTGGACACAGTTTCTATTCTTAAAAAAGTATTCATCTTGAAACCAGTCTTGCTCAGCAGATATCACAGGGTTACATAGTAAATCCTCAGAGTCAAATAAACCCTTGTGAATTTCTGTGATACCTTGGGGAATCCCATATATGGTGCATGGAACTTAACAGACTCAAAAGTTGTGGGCTGAATTTCACATTCACCAACTTGAAAATAAAAGTAAAACTCATGGGTTGCAAAATGTGATACGAATGAATGTTGAAATCCATGAAAATCAAAAACCAGCAATTTTCATAGAATGCCCAAGTTTCCTAGGTGATTCCAAAGTTATTCCAGCATCGGTGGTTAATAGCAAATATATGTATTAGTACATGTGGAATATAGATTCATAGATTCCAAGGTTAGAAGGGACCATTGTGTTCATCTAGTCTGACCTCCTGTGTAACAGGCCATAGAAAATAATAATAATAAAATAATTCCTTGGGACAAGCACAGAGTCAGAATTCAGCAAGCCCTTTTGTCCAGTACTGAATTAGAAGATATTTAATGGGGGAAAGCCTGTGGGGAAGAGAGGAATCTGCAGAAAAGAACTTCCATTGTGCCACCATCACGTTGGGTGATCTCAACTGCCACGGCCATTATATTTATATAAGTGAATAAAGCACACAGTGCATTAATAATGCATTTTGTGAGCATATCTGTTGTGTTTCATTGACTCGATAGGTTTAGGAACAGGAGTACCACTAATGACAGTTACAAATCTGTCTGCTTGGTTCATTCACTTCTAGAATATTAGTGGCTTGACCTTGATACATATCCTAATGTCATTTCCATCTACTCCTCACTTCCTATCACTTAGATGTTCCTATTTAGCCTCTAGTATATCTCTTCTCATGTGAGTCATAAATCCTTCTCTTCGAGTCAGAAGTCTGAGCTATCTCGGTGTCCCATCTTATATGGGATGGCTGTTACACTGGTAATAAACTGCAAACTGCTGTAAATTTCCAGCCTGGGATATTTTTTTCTGGTAAAATGTATCTATTTTTTTCCTATATTCATCCAGATAGCCATTGTTAAAAAAGGACAGCATATAAATATTTGATTTACTGTTGATCTAGCCACAGCACCAAAGTTGAAATTATTGCCTAAAGTACTGTTTGTCATTGAGGATGACACACTTTTATCAAGTAAATTTGAATTCTGTTCCACAGCACATGGAATTCAGCTAGGCATAAAAACTAGATAATACAAACTTTGGGGTACATGCTCATCTCAGGGTATCCACCCACCTCATTCCCATTAACCCAAATGGGATAGTGGCATGCACACATTACAGAGAGTTTCCTCCATTATAGCTATGGAGTTAATATTAACAAAGACTCAGACTTGCAGGCCTTTGGCAAAACTGCCATCATCTAAGCAAGGGCCACAAGACAGGGTTATGAGTGTTTATAATTAGGAGGAACATAAAACTGGCATGCCACTTGGCCTATGTACTGTACATGGAGTGCAGGATGTAGTTTTGACAGAGTGTACCCTTGTTTTCACCCCTACACACTACTGTAATAATCTTTGTACAAAATATGCCTGGTGAGGTATCATTTGAAAATTAGGTTTCAGAGTGGTAGTCGTGTTAGTCTGTATCAGCAAAAACAATGAAAAGTCCTTGTGGCACCTTAGAGACTAAGAAAAGCAGTACTTGTGGCACCTTAGAGACTAACAAATTTATTTGAGCATAAGCTTTCGTGAGCTACAGCTCACTTCATCGGATGAATGCTCAAATAAATTTGTTAGTCTCTAAGGTGCCACAAGTACTCCTTTTCTTTTTGTGAATACAGACTAACATGGCTGCTACTCTTAGAGACTAACACATTGATTTGGGCATAAGCTTTTGTGGGCTAAAACCCACTTCATCAGATGCATGGAGTGAAAAATACAGTAAGCAGTGTATATATATACCGCACATGAAAAGATGGGAGTTGCCTTACCAAGTGGGGATCAGTGCTATGTGAAGTGAAGAAATAGATTGACAGAGCCAGAAGGGTATCCAGAAGTCACCTACTACAGGACAGGCCCAACAAAGCAAGTAACAGAATGCCACTATCCGTCACCTACAGCCCCCAACTAAAACCTCTCCAACGCATCATCAAGGATCTACAACCTATCCTGAAGGATGATACCTCACTCTCACAGACCTTGGGAGACAGGGCCAGTCCTTATTTACAGACAGCCCCCAAACCTGAAGCAAATACTCACCAGCAACTACGCACCACACAACAAAAACACTAACCAAGGAACCAATCCCTGCAACAAACTCCGTTGCCAATTCTGTCTGCATATCTATTCAAGGGACACCATTATAGGACCTAACCATATCAGCCACACCATTAGGGGCTCGTTCAACTACACATCTACCAATGTGATATATGCCATAATGTGCCAGAAATGCCCCTCTGCCATGTACATTGGCCAAACCAGTCTCTATGCAAAAGAATAAATGGACACAAATCAGACATCAAGAATTGCAACATTCAAAAACCAGTAGGAGAGCACTTCAATCTCCCTGGACACTCAATAACAGACTTAAAAGTGGCAATTCTTCAACAAAAAACCTTCAAAAACAGACTTCAACGAGAAACTGCAAAACTGGAATTAATTTGCAAACTGGATACCATCAAATTAGGCCTGAATAAAAACTGGGAGTGGATGAGTCACTACAAAAAGTAATTTTCCCTCTGCTGATACTCACACCTTCTTGTCAACTGTTGAGAATAGGCCACTTCCATCATAATTGAATTGGCCTTGTTAGCACTGACCCCCCACTTGGTAAGGCAACTCCCATCTTTTCATGTGCTGTATATATATATTGCTTACTGCATTTTTCACTCCATACATCTGATGAAGTGGGTTTCAGCCCATGAAAGCTTATGCCCAAATAAATGTGTTAGTCTCTAAGGTGCGCAAGGACTCCTCGTTATTTGAAAACTACCAACTCATTGGTCAATAATATAATGGTAAAATGTATGCAGCAACATTGTATGTAAAATTATGAAATCCTCCCTGTATTATGTTAAAGGCATATGTTCAAACTCACATAGCTCTGATTAAGTAGAAATGGTCAAGCAATCCCGTCTTAAACAAAGAGAGGTGTGTTTACTTCAATTTACATATAAACTGTAAACAGATTTCTCAGACAGCAAGGGGGGAAAGAAAGAAGGCAAAGTAAATCTGTATTTCAGCATACACAGGTGAAAAGAAACAGCTTATCACCTCTTCCCCACCAGACTCCATGTCTCCTTACTCTCAGCTGGAAAGAACTTTAACTAGGAGTCACACACAGGAAAAGATTATGAAAGAGTAAGGAGCAAAAACACCCCTGGATTGCACCCACAGACACTGGCTTCCTCTGGGCCCTGGGAGTGCTCAATCTCGCTCTACCCTAGAAACCGCCCCCCACCCCCTTCCCCAATCCCCCACCCTGCCTCTTCCCACCCCCGCTCTGCCCCAGGCCATGCCCCCACCCCCCCTTCTCCCATGCCTCCACACCCATCTCACCTCTTCCCATCCCCACTCCACCCCCGCCCTGCTTCTTCCCACCCAGTTCCGCCCCCTCCCCTGAACGTGGCCCCATCCCTGCTCCTCCCCCTCTCCTTTCCACCCCCCAGTGCCTCCTGTGCAACAGCTGATCACGGCAGGCGGGAGGTGCTGCGAGGGATGGGGATGAGTTGATCGGCAGGGCCGCCGGTGGACCGGAGGCGCTGGGGGCAGGGGGAGGGGGAAAGGGTAGCTGGCTGCCAGTATGTGCTACGCACCCACTATTTTTTTTCTGTTATTGCACCCCAGAACGTCATAGTACATAGCAGCTTCTACTCCTCACCTAATCCCTATGTGTCTCCTCCATTCTTGGGAGCACACAGGGCACTGAAATGAAAATCCTTTCATACCTTAAAGACCATTTGAAATGAAATATGTAACTCATTTTAGATGTGCTAACCATGGCAGTGCTTCTTTTATCTATGCTGAGGGAAGAGTTTTCACGAGAAGTACAATCTGCAAACTACATCCTTAATAACATCATAATACCTGCCAAGTGGCCTGCAGGAATTTAACATTGCGGTGGGCTGAATCATGCCATTCCTTGCTCTGAAAACATTTCCACTTAGGTCAGGGTGTCTGTGTTTGTTTTTTATTTGCCATGTAACTACCAACACAATCATATACATACCTGCATAGGTGCTAGAACGAGGGGTGCTGGGGATGCTGCTGTAGCCCCGGGCTTGAAATGGTTTCCATCATATACAAGCTTTACAGTTTGGTTCAGTGGCTCTCAGCACCCCCACTATATAAATTGTTCCTGCATCCCTGCATCCCTGTGCCTTCTGAATGTGAAATTAATCATTTCCAAATGAATTATTGGTTGCCATGGTTTTCACAAGTCCATTAATGGATATAGCAAAGAGAAAATCTGAGTTCTAACAGAAAAATAAACAGCTACCATGGGATGAAGTGAGACGGATGAGCACTCTCAGGCTGTCATGTATGTGCTTTAGGGCAGTGGTTCTCCTGGGGGTGAAGCCTGGAGCCCCAACGTCCCCTTCCAGGCAGCATCCACAGGGCTTCAGCCCCGAGCGCTGGTGCTGTGATGAGGTAGCTTCCGGGAGCTGAGGGGCTGAACTCCTATGCCCCGGGGCTGCGAGCCCCAATGCTGCTGCGGGGCAGCTGCAGGGACCCACAGGCGGAATGCCACTGTGGGGCTGAAGCTCTGTGCTGCAGGCTGAAGCACCGAGCCCTGGTGCTGCCACTGGGCTGAAGCCAGGAACTGTGGGCTGAAACCCCGACCTCAGTGCTGCTGTGGGGCTGGAGCCAGGAGGCCTAGACTAAAGCCCCAAGCTCCGGTGCAGCTCTGGGATGCAGGACTGAAGCACCAAGCCCCAGTGATGCTACGGGGCTGAAGCTGGGAGCTGTGGGGCTGAAACCCAGAGCCTGTATGCCCCCACAGGGCTAAAGCTGGGAGCCAGGGCTGAATCCTAGAGCCCTGAGACCCAGTGACACCGTGGGGCTAAAGCAAGGAGTCGCAGTGCTGAAGCTAGCCAGGGGCTGCAGCCCAGAAGGTGGGGGCTCAGACTTCTGGGTCAGCCCCTGGGGTGGGGGTCACTAAGCCTGCAGGACAGCCTTAACACCTTCTGGCCCAGCTCTGGCTCTGCCCCCAGAGACTTTGCATGCAAAGGTTCACTCCTTGGTTTCTGCCTTGGCCCAGTGAGTCTGATGCCAGCCTTGCAGGTTATCTAGCTCCATTTACTGGTTGTAAAGGAGCTCTTTCAACAGGAGCAGGAAAAGTTACACAGCACAGGGGGGAAAACTGTAAGTGTAAACAATAAATATCAGATATGGATCAATTTTTAATTCAACCATCAGCTTCAAAACAACGAACTCACAAAGCAATGATACCAAATTTCCTTCAACAAGTTCAACCACCATAACGGCTGAAGAACATCAAGGAGGTGATGTGAGTAAGAAACATAAAGCTTGCAAATTTTAGGAAATATGAAGACAGCTATTTGAATTTTGGTTTTATTTGTTCCGGAAGTGGAGATATACCTCAACCGCAGTGTGTAATTTGTGCAAAAGTACTGTCCAATGAATGTTTGAAACCCTCCAAATTACAGAGGTATTTAATTACAAACATATAATCATTGAAGATTAGGGTTGGAAGAGATCTCAGGAGGTCATCGAGTCCAACCCCCCTGCTCAAAGCAGGACCAACACCAACTATATCATCCCAGCCAGGGCTTTGTCAAGCCGGGCCTTAAAAACCTCTAAGGATGGAGATTCCACCACCTCCCTAGGTAACGCATTCCAGTGCTTCATTACCCTCCTAGTGAAATAGTTTTTCCTAATATCCAAAACATGACATCTATAAGGATAAGCACCATTCATTTTTTGAGTGAAAGGCCAAGGAACTGCTTGGTACTAAACCAGTAATGCAATCCACAACTACTGCAGATAAAAAGCTTTTAAGGTCATCCTACATAGTGGTACAGAAAATTGCTAAAATAAAAAATCATAAACGGTTGCTGAGATTTTCATAATGCCATTTGTTATTGAAATAACAAAGGAAGTGTTTGCAGAGGAGAAGGCCAAGGTACTGACAAAAATACCGACGTCAAATGGCACTGTCAAATGACAGATCATTTCTATGTCAGAAGACATAGTTTCTCAGTGTATTGATCTGCTGTAGGACAGTGATTTTGCTATACAACTAGATGAATCTACCAACATTTCAAAAATGTCCCATTTACTTGCTTATGTTCAGTATGTGTGGAATAAAGAAATAAAAGAAGACTTTTCGTTTTGCAAAGAGCTCAAGACAACAACAAAGTCAGATGACATCAGCTGGACAAATTGCATTGGGGTCTGCACTGATGGAGCTGCAGCAATGACCAGAAAGCATTCTGGTGTTGTGCAAAAAATAAAAGCTGTTGCACCTCATGCTATTTAGACACTGTCATAAATATAAAGGGAAGGGTAACCACCTTTCTGTATATAGTGCTATAAAATCCCTCCTGGCCAGAGACAAAGTCCTTTTACCTGTAAAGGATTAAGAAACTCAGGTAACCTGGCTGGCACCTGACCCAAAATGACCAATGAGGGATCAAGATACTTTCAAATCTAGAGGGGGAGGAAAGGCTTTTGTCTGTCTGTGTCATACCTTTGCCAGAAACAGATCAAGGATGCAAGCCCTCCAAATTCTGTACAGTTAGTTAGCTAGAAAATGCATTAGGTTTTCTTTTTTTTTGGCTTGTGAAATTCGCTGTGCTGGAGGAAATGTGTATTCCTATTTTTGTGTCTTTTTGTAATTTAAGGTTTTGCCTAGAGGGATTCTCTATGTTGTGAATCTGACTGCCTGTAAGATTATCTTCCATTCTGATCTTACAGAGTTGTTCTCTTATCTTTTTTTGTTCTTCTAATAAAGTTCTGTTTTTTAAGAATCTGATTGGGTTTTTAAAAATCCAAGACTGGTTTGTGCTCATCTTGTTTATTCTCAAGCCTCCCCAGGAAAGGGGGTGTAAGGGCTTGGGGGGATATTTTGGGGATATAGGTGTAAGCAGAGTCAGGATGAGCTCCACCCTGACATCTAGTGGTGAGTTGTGGCAAGTTGTGGAAAAGAACTTCAGGGGCTGATCTCATTTGCATAGGCACACCCACCCCACCTAGCATGAGTCCATAGCTGCCCAAATGCTCACTTTGGCTGCTGTGGGATCCCCAATGTCTCTGTTATTGGGGCAGGAAGAATAAATTGCTATTATCCTGATTATGTGAATCAAGGACAGTGAAACTGTACTTGGCCTTTTGTTATGATGGAGGGACTCACCATCAACTAAGTAGCATTTGCTAGGCAAGTTTTGGGTTCCAAAAATCCATGACCTGAGAGAGGCTGGAGATAGATATTAGTATCTGGTGGTGTGGGCCTTTTGTGAGGGTCTGAAACATCAATTGCACCTCCTTCTCTCTTTCACTCTCTCCACTGTGGAATATCAGAGCTAATTTTGGGTCTATTAGGAGTTTAGCTACAGGTGCTGAGCTAAATTCACTTTGGGCTTATGGTGCACCAGCACTGAGGCTCCCCCTACTACAAGCTGAAATCACTAAAGAGCATCTCCTTCTCTCTCCACTGTGGAATATCTGAGCTAATTTTAGTGATTTAGTATTAATACCTGTGCCCAGCCTCTCTCAAGTCACAGAGTTTTGGAACCCAATGCCTTTGCCTAGTGAGTGCTACTTAGTTGATGGTGAGTCCCTCCATCATAACAAAAGGCCAAGTACAGTTCTACTGTCCTTGATTCACATAATTAGGATAATAGCAATTTATTCTTCCTGCCCCAATAACAGAGACATTGGGGATCCCACAGCAGCCAAAGTGAGCATTTGGGCAACTATGGGCTCATGCTAGGTGGGGTGAGTGTGCCTATGCAAATGAAATCAGCCCCTGAAGTTCTAAAGAGCTAAAATTACTGAGTACTGTGTTAAGTAGTGGGGAGCCTGAAGATATATTGCTGGGCAGCAAGCGGAGCGCAGCAGTTTGTGGGATGGCTGGAGCGGCTCGTGGACCAGCTGATGGAGCAGTTCACGGGACGGCAGGAGCTGCTTGTGGCATGGCTAGCGGATTGGAGTGGAGTGGAGCGGAGCAGTTTGTGGGACAGCTGGAGCGGCTTGCGGACCAGCTGGCGGAGCAGTTCATGGGACAGAGGGAGCTGCTTATGGGACGGCTGGTGGAGTGGGGCGGAACGGAGCAGAGCGGCTCGCGGGACAGCTGGTGGAGCGGATCGGAGTGAAGCCCTATGGAGCGGCGGGGCAGTCAGCTTCAGATCAAGTAAGGTGCCCTTTACCTCTTACACACACACACACACACACACACACACACATTTTCATCCAGACTAGGGAGTAACCCTCTGCAGATGAACTTTTGAACTCTGGGGCTGGGCTTTTGGGTTGTTGGACATTTAGGACTTTGGGTGATCTTTGGGTTGTTGGACTTTTGGGACTTTGGGTGATCTTTGGGTTGCTGGACTCAAGAGACATTTAAGTTGTTGGACTCAAGATCCAGAGGGAAAGGACATGGCCCAATCTTCTGGGGTGGGTCTTTGCTCATGGTTTGGTTGATGAACCCTAGTTGTGGTGTTTTCCCAATTTAAGGCTGATGTCGTTTACCTCATGTTATTAAAGATTTTCTGCTACACCGAGACTCTGTGCTTGCGAGAGGGGAAGTATTGCCTCTTTGAGGTGCCCAGAGGTGTGTGTAAGATTTTCCCAGGTCACTGGGTGGGGGCTCGAGCCAGTTTTGCATTTGCTTTGTTGAGAGGGAACCCCTTTGTACTGAACCTGGCCCTTGCTGCTATCAACTCGGCCTGGCAGAAGGGTTACATAGGAACTCCAAGTCATCCTTTCGCTGTATTTTGTCTAAATCACTTGGTGGTGGCAACTGTTCAAGGACAAGATGAGATTTGTGCCTTGGGAAAGTTTTTAACCTAAGCTGATAAAAATAAGCTTAGGGGGTCTTTCATGCGGGTCCCCACATCTGTACCCTACAGTTCAGAGTGGGGAGGGAACCCTGACAGACACACTGCTTTTTACACCGAGAAGTGCTTGCTGCAAAAGATATTGAACCAGGTCTTCACAGTGTTCTGAATATGGTGGTAACACTTGTTAAGTTTATTAAATCTAGAGCAACAAAGTCCAAGTGTTTTGCTGCACTTTGTGAGGAAGTGGGTGCAGAGCACCATTCCTTGCTCATGTATACAGAGGTGAGATGGCTATCTCGAGGCAAAATGCTTGTCCAAATATTTAATCTCAAGGAAGAGTTATGTACTTTCTTAGTTGATAAGAAAACTGAATTTGCTGAAGTGCTGAAAAATGACATGTGGCTGGCAAAACTGGGTTATCTCACCGACATATTCATTGAAATGAACGAGTTGAATAAAACTGTGCAAGGTGGGAACACTAATTTTATTGTCCAGCATGAAAGAATTGAGGCATTCAAAAGAAAATTACATCTCTGGAAAGTTCGTGTCTGTGGGGGCACTACTGATATGTTTCAGCTCTTACAGTCTTTCATTCAGAAACAAAACATGGACTTTGACATAATTAAACCTCAGCTAGCAGCACTTCTGTCTGGTCTGCTTAACAAATATGATGTTTATTTTCCCACACTCACAACAGAACAAGCTGCTACACATGCGTGCACTACAAACGCCTTTGGTAAGAACATTGAAGCTAAACTTCCATCTGATGTTCCATCACAATTGTTAGCAGAGCTCATTGACATTTCCTCAGACAGCTCCTCAGAACCAGGTTCAAAGAAATGCCACTGAGACATTTTGGCATGAGTGTTCCGATCGCAGCTTCTTCTGCAGGGCTGAAAGTTTTGATCCGCTTTAGTACCACCTACTTATGCAAAGCTGGATTTTCAGCAATGACATAAATGGCATAAATGAAAACAAAGTACCAAACGAGGATGAACACTAAGCATGACATGTGCATGTGCTTGTCAAAGATACCCCCACGTTTTGATAGAATTGTTGATCAGTACCAACAGGTTTCACACTGAGTAAATAAAAAAATAATATTCATTTTATTTTTGTGCCTATATTATCCTTTTATATATATATTATGTGTGTGTATGTGTTTAACTGTATAGCAATCCATTTCATACAGCTTTTAACCTACAGGATACTCAGAAAAAATGTTGTTGTAGCACAGGTGGGCCTTGGAGTTTTTGTAGCATTTTCAGGGGGCCTCAGAAAGAAAAAGATTGAAAACCCCTGGTTTAGGGCCTGATCCAAAGCCCACTAAAGTCAATGGAAAACTTCCCATTTACTTAAATGGTCTTTGAAACAAGCCCTTAATGCCGCCATTAAATAATGGCATGGGTCAGAGATGACTGTACTAACAAGAACAATTATGCACTTATGCTTTATATAGCATCCTCAAGGCATGTTACAGACATTAATTCTTGCAGTCTGATGGAGGAATTATTAAACCCATCTTAATAATGAGGAATACATTAAGGCACACAGAGATTTGTTGAAGAATCCTAGCATCCAAGGTCACACAATGAATAAACAGCAGAGCTAAGAATGGAACAAATGAGTCTGGACTAGGGCTAGTTTAAAATTTTCTGTTGAACATTTTGATGAAAATGAAAAAAAAAATCAAATGTTTCCATGGGGAAGGGGAAAAAATAACATTTTCCAGTCAGCTGCAGTCCTGACTCCTAGACTCCGGTTCTAATTACTAGAAAACTCGACTTATGTTCCAAAGCTCCTGGTTTGGTGGGGTTGAAGTAGGACTTCTTAAGCAAATTTTCAGCTGAAGATATAATGGGAATGTAGAAAAATACTCAAGCACACGTATTGCATCCCAAACCCTAGTATTTGCCTAGAATGCCTAATTTAGCATGACTATTTTTTGGACTGGCACATTCACCTGTAAACCCACCTAAGTGTAACAGATGTGTGCTTTTTTTGCAGGCAATACTCGCTGCACCTGCATCTGATAATTTGTCTCGCTCTGTTATTTTAACTTTGTTTGGGTAGACAATCTACTTCACAGACTGTATGAATGCACATCAGATGATAAAGCAGAGGCACTTGCTTTTCAACAGCCAGGATAAACTGAAATAGAGATGGGATTTTTGTTTTGACTCAGCCTCACATCATATAACATTTATTTCTATAATTTTTGCATGTTATACCCTACTGTTCTAGCTGGACCATGGTTGGTCTCCCTTGTCTATCTCCTGATCTGCTATAAGGTTCATAAATTGCAACTTGATATTCCTACCGCCTCCTAGTTTGCAGTTTTCTCCAGGGGATTGCGGTGCGGAAATCTAAATCATGATCAGTCCTAAGTGAGCTTTTGAGAGCCTTTTTTTCTCTCCATGTAAGTACAAAGATTACCAAAGGCAGCAAGACATATAAAAATTTAAAATGAAAATCTTATTTACAGCACTGTTAATAAATAATAATAAACAACCAAGGTTGACTCTTTAATTATGATGGATTAAAATATAAAAGCCAGAGCAGCTGAGAAAAACACAGGACTGTTGGAATGATCAGCCTTCACCTTGAATGTCCTGAGCTGGTCTCAAACAAGGATAATTAGGAAATAAGCTTCTTCTTCTACCAGGGGACTATTATAAAAGGATTAAGGGTAGTCTTACAAAGATAGCAGCTACAGCACATTCAAATGCAATTAAATCACTCATACACATACACAAGTCCTTTTAACCCTCAACTATGGTTTCTCTAGTGACAGGACCAGAAGTGGCAGTTGTCTGTACTCTGCATAGCCAATCATTTTGCCTAGAGAATAATAGCATAGGAAAGCCCCAAGTTCTAAAATGTACTCACATCGCGCTCAAACTTAGTTTATCAAAAAGAAGGCCAAGAGGTGACTTGATTACAGTGTGTAAGTACCTTCACAGGGAAAAGATACCAGCCACCAATGGGCTCTTTAATTTAGTGGAAAAAGGCAGAACAAAAACCAATGGCTGGAAGCTGAAGCCAACAAATTTGAATTAGAAATCAGGCACACATTTTAACAGTAGGGGTGATTAACCATGGGAACAAACTACTAAGTGAAGTGGTGGAGTCACCATCTCTTGATGTCTTCAGACCAAGATTGGATACCTTTCTGGAAGAAATGCTTTAGCTAAACACAAGTTATGCTCAATATAGGGGTAACTGGGTAAGGCTCTGTGGCCTGTTTTATACAGTATGTCAGACTAGATGGACAAAATGGTCCCTTCTGGACTCAAACCCTGTTGATCTATGAATCTTATCCAGGCCCCTGATTTCTGTGGGTGATTCCACCCTGGCATTTTGTTAGCACCTCCTGAGATAGCATGACACCAACGATAGATAATGGATTACTTTGTGGGGAATGCATAGCACCTAGAACAGTGGAACCCAATCTGATTGGTGCTATTATAACACAAATAATAAATAATTGTAATGCTTCTTCTAGGTGTTGTTGGTAGCAGAATGGGCCGAGTTTAGTTTTCCAGGGTTCCATCTGAAATTTTAAATAACACCAGTTCAAACCCCCAACCCAAAAACATGGGAAGCTTTATACCACCCTGGGTGCCTTTGATGGGCTATACCTCCCCACTCAAAAAAGCATTGAGTCCATGAGTTTAAAACATAAGGGGAGAGGGGAAAGAGGACACAGAATAAACCTAGGAAAGCCTGTTTGTTGATTTTTTTAAATCTATTAAGTAGTACTCCCACCCGTCCAGGGTGTTTTGGCAACAGTCCCAACTTCAGTTCTCCTGTCATGCTTGTGAATAGGTAATACGTTCTAGCCGCTTCCCTTCTCCTCTGCTACTTCTCACTCACAATTTGTTGTCCATGGTTGGCAGAGTTCAAACATTCAGGCAAGTCAGTCTCTAGTCCCGAAGGCAGTGGTCCCCAAACTTTTTGAGCCCTCCCTTACCCCTGTCCATGCCTACCACCACCACCCCCTGCCTGGAATGGAGCTGTGGCTTGCAGGGGGAATGGAGATAGGGGTTAGGGGGCTGAGGCCACAGCTGCGGGTAGGTCTGGGTCTGCAAACAGAGCCATGGCCAGGGGTCGAGGCTGGCGGTGGGGGGAGGGGAGAGTGGAGCCACGGCCAGGCCATGGTAGGGGCTGGCAGCCAGGCCCGCATCTGGGTTCGGCTCCACTCCTGGCTCTGCCCCCAGCCTTGACTCCAGGCAGGGAATGGAGCTGGGCTGTGGTGGGAGCCCACAGCCAGGTGTAGAGCCATGCCAAGACTGTGGACGGGGCCAGGAGCCAGAGCCACAGCTGGGGGTGGGGGCCAGAGTAGAGTTGCGGCAGGGCAAGGTTTGGTGGTGCTCCCTCCCTGCCTCCTCCCCATGGGGCTGGCCGGCACACAGTGCCCCTGCAAATGTTCCTCCATGTCCCCCTAGGGTGGTGTGCCCCACAGTTTGGGGACCTCTACCCTAAGAGAAGTGCTCTCTAGGACTCTACCCCTGGACATGATTCAGCTTTGATTGCTGGAAAGAGGGGCCCCCACTGATTCCCTTACATAGGCTGCTGCTCTCTGTGGCTTCCAGTCCCCTCAGCACCATCATGTGTCTCAGCACTGTTTACACCACAAAGCAATCTCAGCTGTAGCATATGAGACTCTTAACAAAGCTCTTAACACCTAAGAAGACACAGTCCTCCAAAGGTCAAAAAAATCCTTTCTCCCCTTACTGTAGCTTCATTCAGGCTCTGGAACCCAACAGTGCCAGACTGTGGTCAAGATAAGGGTGATCCTTCACCCCAGGCACATTTGGTGTCTTTTCTCCTTTCTTTGTCCAACAGGGTCAATAGCATCTCATTGCCCCTCAAATCAAAACTTACCTGTATTTTAACCAAAATGCCACAAACGGTCCCATAACTGAAATGCAAATGAGGCCTGACTTGCTCACCCACTGAAAACTCTCTCATCTATGGAGTCCCGCAGTTCTCAACCAACTCGGGCTGCTCTTCTCTCATTTCACCAAAACATGTCAACAGCCAGTTTCCTACTCAGCTGCCCCCTGCTCCTGTTGTCATGACTTGGTAGATGGGTACTCCTCAAACTGCCCATACTCCATATTCTGGTCATGCCCTTTCTTGGTCCACTTTCACCTCCTCTTCTGCCCTTCTCTTTATTTGTTCTCTTTCCCTTCACAGACTGACAGTTTTATTTCCCTTGCTCCCTCTCCCATTACCACACTCACCAAAAGCCTACACACTGCTTTGGTTCAGGGCATTAATGCCTAGATACCATGGTACGGGCACTGCACAAAGTCTGTAGATGAGTTGGGGCTGTTCGTTGGAGCTGGCCTCCTGTGCACTCATGGCTGAGTTAGAGGCCACGCAAGAAAAGCAAAGGAGCGACATTTCATTTGACACTCTACAATCCTGAACACATGAGCAACCATCTGTGTGGGAGGAGGGAAGCATGGGGAATGTAAAGGAACCTGAAATTGAGCTGTGAGTTGCTGCCATGGTCTACATGGTTCCTTTAACTCATGTGTGACATCTCTCCTCACTGGAATAGACGTTGTGCCCCATCAGTGACAGAGTAACTAATATGTCATGGTGCGGGAGAAACTCACACAGTCTGTGCATGACATGTGGCATGGCTGACCATGCCAGACATGCTAACCCAGGGAATCTGACTACATTTTCAGAAGGATACTGTTCATGTGGTCAGGAGACCAAACCATTAATGCAAAAAAGATTCTAATAATTATAGTCTTTCCCTACTGGGTAGCCCTCCCCTTTGTAAAATGGTCAAAGCTATAAGGTAATTGATATCTGAAGGGTAATCAGTGTTCTGCACCACAGATGGACAATAATGGAGTCTAAAATGTGGTTCCCTCCACTATTTAATGCTTATTGATTATGCTTTCCCTTGTCTGTTATGTGGCTTGTTTAGGAAGTGGAGGGGATGTTGTCTTCTTAGTGAACCACACATATGGAGCTAGAATTATATCAATTACATGAGAAAAAAAGAAATCCATCTAAGTGGGGAAATTATGAGTTTATTGATGCTCTAAATCATCATGTGCCTTTTTGAAAAATATGGAAACTAAAATGAATATTTGTACTAGTTTTAGAGTGCTGTGGAAAATAACGTTTCTGCTTCTTAGTCCCATCTTGATAATATGTCTCAACTCTTATGCTAAAATCCTTGTTGTCTTTACACCAGACATAATGGTGTAATGTGATCCACTGCAGCTGATAACCATTCTGAGTTGCATTGCTAGGGTAAAAGAACACGGCATGTAGAAACAGGTTATAAAAATACCCATCGATAGCAAAGCCATGTCCGATATTTTTTGCAGCATATATGAACAATGAATAGCCTGCCAGGCAGATTCTTCCCTAATTTAAATGAATAATAACAATATAGACATCAGTCCAGCTTTAATGATGTCTTTTCTCAAGTACATACATATGCAGCCCAATTGTCTAATCCAAGTTTCACCTGGAGAAAACAGCTACCTATAGGGTTGATTTCAAGACTATGGCAATTATACTAGGACCCTCTAATAAATATTCCTAGATTATTCAAACAGCTACAATTTTGTGAAACAGAGTTTTTATAATCCTGCTAAAATGTCATTATATTTCAGGAAGAGTAGATGCATAATCTGACTTAATATTAAGGTGTACAACTATAGACACCATAAGTAAATACAAATGGTGTTCAAGATTTTAAAAATCGGGACCCAGATCCTCAAAGGCATTTAGGTGCCTAACTCCCATTGGAAGTTAGGTGCCTAAAAACTTTTGAGGCTCTGGGTTTTAATACTTAAAATTAGGTTCCTAAATCCTTACTTAGGCACGTACATACGTGATCTAATTATCAAAAGTGCTGAGCAGCCAGCAGCTCCCTTTGGAGTCCACTGTGGAAACTGCAGCCTCAGAATCTGGTTGTACCAGCAATTTCTACTGCTGCACTCTGATTATCTTCATAAACATAGTATGAAAGTTGATTAGGGGAGAGAGAAGCAACAAGGGAAAGGGGGCCAAACAATTAAAATGATAAATGTGGATTTGTAATGGGATTGTTTTATCATGGAGAGGTAATATCCTCTTTACAGTTAAAGCTGTCATTTTAGTTTCCAATATAAGCCCAACCTAACTTTCTGATTTTACTATGTGAAGTGTTAATACCTTTTAAAATTAGACTTTAATCAATAAAATAGTCCTGTGCACTGGATCTTGGCTATGGCACCAATCCAGACAATCACTTCAGCATGTGATTTCTTCCCTACTCAGAAAAGCACATAAGCTCATGCTTAGCATAAGCACATGAATGGGCCCACTGAAAAATTACACATGTGCTCAAACGGTTTGCTAGACTGGAGCCTAGAGGAATCCGATAGATAAAGTCAATAGTACATAAAACAAAGTTAACACAAAAGTAAGTAAAACTTACTGATTGTATCACTCTCCTTTTCTTCTTTTTTTTTTTTGGTATTAAGTTGCTCTATTGCCTTCTAAGTTAATGTAAGGGGACCATTGCCCCTTACTAACATTCAGTGGGGGTGTTTTAGTTGCTAGCACCCAATACTAAAAGGGGGAAGGGTCGATGGGAAATCAGGACCCTGAGACTGACAGCCCCCAGGTACAATGGGGAGACGCCAGTGCTCCAGGTCAGCCTGAATGACAGGGCGGGAAGGCTAATCAGGGAGTCAGGAGGCCAGGTAGGTCCCGTCCTCCATGTGAGCTGCATTTGCCTGGGTCAGACAGAGTGGGGCTGAGCTAAGATTCATAGATTCATAGATACTAAGGTCAGAAAGGACCATTCTGATAATCTAGTCTGACCTCCTGCACAGCGCAGGCCACAGAATCTCACTCACCCACTCCTATGAAAAACCTCACCCATGTCTGAGCTATTGAAGTCCTTAAATCATGGTTTAAAGACTTCAAGGAGCAGAGAAGCCTCCTTCAAGTCAACCATGCCCCATGCTACAGAGGAAGGCAAAAAACCTCCAGGGCCTCTTCCAATCTGCCCTGGAGGAAAATTCCTTCCCGACCCCAAATATGGCGATCAGCTAAACCCTGAGCGTATGGGCAAGATTGACCAGCCAGATACAAGGAGAAAGCAGGGGCCCGAGCTGAGCTGGGGGGCAGAGCCGTGCCAGATCCAGGGAGAGCAGACCCTGTCCTGGGAGCAGAGCTGCAGCCCCAAAGCCAGAGGCCCAGCCCAGAGAGAGCAGACTTGCCTTGGGAGCAGAGCTGCAGCAACCAGAGCTAGAGGGGCCAGAAAAGCAGCCCAGGAAGCAGGTCAGTGCTGGGAGCAGAGTCACAGAAGCAGCCTGCAGAGCAGACCTGTCCCGGGAGCAGAGCTGCAGCAACCAGAGGCAGAGGGGCCAGAGAAGCAGCCCAGGGAGCTGGAGGAAGAGCAGGAGCCGTGCTGAGGTAGAGTGGAGCTGGAGCTAAGACAGAGTGGAGCTGGAGCTGGAGCTGGAGCTGGAGCTGGGGCTGGAACAGTCCGGAGCCGGGTGTCGTGAGCAGCCGGGGAGAGTGAGGGGGGACCCTGGGCAGTGGTCCAGCACAGGGAGACGCCTCAACTAGGAGGCTCTGCAGGCCAGACTCGAAGGGGATTGGTAACCCCAACATGGCGGGGGCAACACTGGGAAGAAGGGCCCTGCCACCTAGAGCCTGTGGCCACCACCAGAGCAAGTGTCTAACCCACAGCACAGCCCAGGCCTGGGACTTACAAGGAACAGACTGTGAACTGCCCTGACGTTCCAGAGACACTGTCTGTGATGTTCCCTGCCACAGAGCGGGCTGATGTTTCCTTTAACCTTTCTCATTTCCCCTTATTCTTTTTAAAATTAATTGTTGATTAAATAACTTGCATTTGCTTCAAATTGTATGTAATAATCAGTGGTTCAGAGAAGTGCCCAGTGCAGAGAGAGAACCCTGGAGTGGGGACACCCTAGCCCCTGTCCTAGGTGACCATAGCAGGGTTGGGGGTCGAGCCCCCCAGGAATCCTGGGCCCAGCCTTGTTGGGGTTACGAGGACTCTGTCAGACAGGAGAGTGGAAGGGGAGTCCTCAAGGGCAGGGAGGTCACTGGGTAAAGGAAGTGGGAGCGAGGACTCAGATCCTTTTGCTAGCCCACTTCACCTGGGTAGTGCAGAAGCCAGGAAAGTTCCCCACAATAGCGGGATTATTCCCCCGCTTACATTTAGGTGGTGTTACTATTATTGTTATTATTTATTTGTACTGTGGTAGTGCCTAAGAACAAGACCCCTTTGTTTAGGTACTGGAAAAACACAAAACAAAAAGATGGTCTCTGCCCCAAAGAGCTTACAATACAGGAATTATATTTGATATTATAATATTTGCAGCTGTCATCCTTTACAGGCAAGAAATAAATTTAACATGTGCAAGAACATAGGTGAAATTTAAGCGTTAACACCAGTCTCCAAATTGCACATCTCCACAGTGGCAGTGTAGCACTGTACATTTGGCTTTCTCAAAGTATTTTATTAGGGCAGGGTGCATGCCCAAAATCTTGACCCTTCTGTGCTACCAGGCTGCTTCAGTCACATGGAGACCTACTGGTTTCAATGGCATGCCACATGGATGCAGTGGGCTTCTTGAAAGGAGCTCCTTGAGGAATCAAAGCCCTTGTTTGTTAATACATTTGGTCAGATCCTGATCCACAGCCCCACAAAGCCAATAGGAGTATTTCCATTGACTCCTTTTGGCTTTGGATCAGGTTCTTGCTGTTTGGAGATTTTATACTGGCAACATTATTATCAGCTTCTATAAAGCTTTCAGGAAGCCACTGCTTAAATGTCTATAGGTTGCAATAGTTTGCTTTTTATTATAATGAGCAATCGCATGTTCACTGAGACGGTACCTGAAATATTCACAAAGAGCAGCATTAGAAATAGGACAGACCAGAGCCTATGTTTATCACTGAATGATAGAACTTCTATCCAGTTTCTTGCACTCATGTATTTTTGGTGATGTATCTTTGCAATGAAAATCTGAATTCAAGTGCTGTGCTTTGTTCTTAAGATTACTAAATACCCAACATGAAGCTGGATTCAAATGCAGTGACTTAACAAACTGATTTTAAAAAATAGCATGAAATTGTTAAGTAATGCCCAAATTAACACAAATCAGAGTTCATTAGACGACATTAAGAGCCAATTTATTGCAGTCAGTATGCTTGCTGTTACAGAGAACCATATGCCAACTCCAGAAATAACAAGCATTCTGAATCAGGGTCATTGCCGTCTTATCTGCATACGAACTACATTAATTGATCTCACGTGCACATTAAAATTAAACCTGCATTTTTTTATCATTGAATATCACTTGAAAAATTTGCTGAGCTTTTTATTTGGGTGTCTTATTAAGAGAAATGTTTATTGCTAGCTAATTTATTAAAATGGACTTACACAAACAATAAAGGTCCTGATCACCTCTTCAGCTTCAGTGAGTGGAAGGTATAATACTTAGCATGCGAAAGAAAAGTGCGACTTCCCTACCCACATCCTCTCTCCTTGTGACCCTATAGTAGATTCTCAGTGATTGATGTATGGGCTCGTGGATGTGTTGTGTCTGTTGTGATAATTGGGCCTACACACTTACTTTAATTGTAAGCTTACCTGTAAAAAAAAATGTGAAAATTTATAAGATGTTCCAATAACCTATAATAACAAATGGTGGTGGAAAATGGTGTATTTTCAATAATGAACATTATAAACAGGTACAAGAAAATCAAACAGACTAAATTAGTCTAAACAAAATGGCCTACTGATATGGTTCAAGGACTATAATAAAATCATGCTCTATGTGAAATTATTTAACCAAAATTGGCATGTCGGATATTAAGACAAATTGGTTAACAAAATAAGGAGGGGAAAATATAGAAGACTATATGGAGGCTATTTGAATGAGATTCACCATTGTGGCTGCCACTCCCACTGTCTCCTGGAAATCTGGGCCTCGAGGGATGTCCTGACCAGACCAGGCCAGAGAGAAGGATCCAGATAACATCAGCAGCCCTACCAGCACTAACTGAATCCCAACCATCATCTGAGATAACATGGGATCAGACTGTAACAACCACAGCAGCAGCAACAACAACTCCAGATCATCTCAACTAATGTCTTCTCTTTTCCCCAGAAAGACAGTTATTACCACCTTTGATACCATTTAAGACACTGTCAAACAAGGGGTTTTTTCCTTGTAAAATCTCTCCCCCAGCTAAAGGGAAAGGGAGCAAGGGACATTGTGAAAATGAAAGCCTCACATAATATTTATAAAGCCTTATAAAACACAAAATAATTTGGCTGAAACCAAAATATATCAATTTGGACATGCTGCTCTCTCCAGGAAAGGAGACCATGGTGCATCATGGGAGATAGAGTCTGACCTGTAGAGGAGAATGGAAGCATGAGGCACCCAAACTTACATCTCTAGTCAGGCACTGCATCAGCCTTTCCAAATCAAAATATTTCAGTTTTTGGCCAAAATATTTTGACATTCAAAGTTCTGTCAAAAAAAATCAAAATGTTCTGTAGGAAATGCAGACCAAAAAAATGTTTTTTTTTCTATTTTCATCAAAAATGTCCACAGGGAAAAATAAAAACATTTTCAGTTAGCTTTTGTCAACAACAGTTGGGAGCTCCCCAAGGAGAAGAGAAAGAAAATTCCCTGGGCACTGGGCAGGTATACAGCCAACAGAGGCAGGGGGAAAGGCATGTTTAAACTGATTTGGGGAAGGTAGCAGTGAACTGATGTTTCCAGTGGGGAAGAAGTGATTAGATAATGGTGGGGGTGGAGAAAATTGACTTTCAGATGGGTTTGAGTAGAAGAAGGGTGCTGATTGGGAAGACACCAAGTGCCTATGATGGTGGGTGATAGAACCTGAGGGGGACAGGGTTTTGAGGGAAAAGCAGAGAGTGATTGACCACCAAGGTGGCTCATAAGATAGACAAGAGGAGGTGAAAAAAGGGACTGGAAGAGGTGAAGAGTGAGTGGGGAGAGAGAGCTGAAGACAGCGGGGCAGAGAGTGAAGGTTGAGAATTGAAGTGGAGATGGAGAGAGAGGATGGGTGGGAATGAAGATGGATGAGGAGAGGATAGGTGTGGTTATTCCCATCGCATTTTGCTTCTCAACTGAGCGTAAAAGACCAAGAAGAGCTAGCAGAAGAATCTTGGAGAATACAAAGACTTTATTGGAGAAGAGAAGGAAAATTAAAAGAAATGGCAGTGACAGGCTTGAGTACTCCTTTCTCTGCAAGCTCATACAAATGAAGTTGAAGGAAGACTTTGAGAAATGTTGAACCAAAAAGCTCCTAAAGGCTGCTGAAGATCGTCAAAGTCTCAAAAAATGCAAACGGGAACTGGTGTTGTACAGGTCATCATTACTGGCTTTGAAGAACAGGGACGGAGAATCAATAACTGATAAAACAGAGATGGAGGCAATCTGCAGGGATTTCTGTACCCAGCTGTTTGCATCCTGTATAGACGTCCTAATGCCATCACTTCAACAAATTGATGAACACATACTCCTGGTTCTCATCAGTGAAGTCCATCATGCAGTACATCAATGAAAGAGGGGAAGGCTCCAGGCAAGGATTGTCTGACAGCAGAAGTGCTTAAGGCAGGAGGTCAGAAACTTTGGAAAGCTCTCACCCAAAGGTTCAGCCGCTACCTGGAAATCCAGGAGATACCGTCCAGTTGGAAAGAGTCCATACCATCTTGCTGCATAAGAAAGGCGATCGAGAAAATCTAAAGAACTATCGCCCCGATCTGCCTGCTTTCGCATATCTATAAGTTGTTCACTAAAATAACCGACTGTCATGAAACCTGGATGAACAGCAACCTAGAGAGCAGACTGGCATTTGACGGAATTACAGCACAATAGACCACATCTTCACTCCAAACCAACTACTAGATCATTCAAGGTCCCTTTGTGCATTGCCTTCATGGACTACGAGAAGGCGTTCGACAGCATAGAGACCAATGCTGTTCTTGAAGCTCTTTCAGAACAGGGCATCAGCGCACATTACTAAAGGAAGTGAACTCTGGCTGCAGCACAGCCATATCGCTGTTGGATACTTCCCTTCGAATCCCCACCGAGAAAGGTGTGAAACAAGGAGATACAGTTTCACCAAAATTATTCACAGCCTGTCTTGAATTGTTTTTTCAACTAGCAGACTTGAAAGGTGGGATTAATATCAATGGCGAGCGGCTAAACCATCTCAGGTTCACAGATGATATAGTGCTGATAGCCGAAAATACAGCCCAGCTTGAGAGAATGCTTAAAGAACTGAATGCGAAAAGTAGTCAAGTCAGATTAAAAATAACCGGTCAAAAACAAAATACATGAGATCAGATGTTCTTCCAAGAACCCAAATAACTCTTGGAGGAGAGCAGATCCAAGAGGCTGATAAATACATTTATTTGGGCCAGGAAGTCAACATCCACCGTGATCAGAAAGGCGAACTGTCATGCAGAAAAAAAGCTGGATGGAGCGCATTCAATGACATCAAGGACATCCTCCAAGGAAAAATCAGCAAAACAACTCATGCGAAACTTTTTAATTCGACCGGGCTTCCAGTGATGTTGTCAAGATTCCTTTCCCACTCTGAACTCTAGGGTACAGATGTGGGGACCTGCATGAAAGACCCCCTAAGCTTATTCTTACCAGCTTAGGTTAAAAACTTTCTCAAGGTACAAACTTTGTCTTGTCCTTGAACCCTATGCTGCCACCACCAAGCATGTTAAAGGAAGAATAGGGAAAGAGCCCACTTGGAGACGTCTTCCCCCCAAAATATCCCCCCAAGCCTACACCCCCTTTCCTGGGGAAGGCGTGATAAAAAATCCTCACCAATTTGCATAGGTGAACACAGACCCAAACCCTTGGATCTTAAGAACAATGAAAAAGCAGTTAGGTTCTTAAAAGAAGAATTTTAATTGAAGAAAAAGTAAAAGAATCACCTCTGTAAAATCAGGATGGTAAATACCTTACAGGGTAATCAGATTCAAAACATAGAGAATCCCTCTAGGCAAAACCTTAAGTTACAAAAAGACACAAAAACAGGAATATATATTCCATTCAGCACAACCTATTTTACCAGCCATTTAACAAAAGGAAATCTAACGCATTTCTAGCTAGATTACTTACTAACTTAACAGGAGTTGTAAGGCTGCATTCCTGATCTGTTCCCAGCAAAAGCATCACACAGACAGACTAACCCTTTCTTCCCCCCCTCCAGATTTGAAAGTATCTTATCTTCTCATTGGTCATTTTGGGTCAGGTGCCAGCTAGGTTACCTTAGCTTTTTAACCCTTTACAGGTGAAAGGATTTTGCCTCTGGCCAGGAGGGATTTTATAGCACTGTATACAAAAAGGTGGTTATCCTTCGCTTTATATTTATGACAGGTTTCATTTAGAAAATGTTCAAATGAAACATTTCATTTTTTCCAAGAGTGTGGGGGGGGAGAGGCGGTTACCAAATCAATTGGTGAATTTGACATGAATTTGTGAAATGTTTTGGTCAACCCAAATCTGCATTTTTTGTCCAAAAAAAAGTTTCATCTGAAAAATTTCACGCAGCTCTAACAGAGGCCCGGTCTACACTGGGTGGGGGGGGAGGGGATCGATCTAAGTTATGCAACTTCAACTGCGTGAATAACGTAGCTGAAGTTGATGAACTTAGATCTACTCACCGCGGAGTCTTCACTGCTGTCAGTCAACTGCTGCCACTCCCCTGTCGACTCCGTCTGCGCCCACTCAGCCTGGCGGAGTACCGGAGTCGATCGGAGGTCGATTTAATCATGTCTAGACTAGGCATGATAAATCAACCTCCACTGCCCGCCGATCCAGTGGGTAGCATAGCCATACCCAGAGAGAGGAACCGATTTGCCCAACACAGCGAGATTTAGGAGTTGAGCACACATTTCTCAAATTCCAATTGAGTGCCTCAAACAAAAGACAATCCTTCCTCTCTGTGTGTTGAGCCACAGTTCTGAGCAAGGGGTAGAACATATGTTGCCTCACCCCAGGAGATGCTGTGGTTCAGACATACCTCTTTCCAGCACAGTCCTTTCACAGCTTCCGCCTGGCTCCATGGATGCTAGTAGTAATTGGTCCAAGTCACAATCTATCCTTTACATTAAAAAGAGATAGATCCATCTTATGATCTTAAATATAAAGCCAAACTATTTTTAGAGCATGGGGATGACAGTTTTGTTCTGTCTTAACAAAAAGAATCATAGCATCTAATACCTACTTAAGTTAAGTGGGCAATAGGCATTGTGGTAACATTTCTCATCCCATTTAGCTATAAAATATGGGTAACAGAGGTCCTGGAGAGATGCTAATTTTAATATTAATGGAGGAATTGCTTAACTTAGCTGGTAATTATCTTTTCCTTGTTCTCACCAACCAGATTATTATAATGTAGTAGTCATTTTACATTTATTTTTATGTTCATATTACCTCCTAGAGGTTTTACTGCTGTTTTCCATTTCCTGTTAGATGTATATAATCAGGGTTGATTATTCATTACATTGGCCCAAGCTCTGTAACCATTATATTCAGTCATGGACCAGTGCCAGCAAAGGGCACCAAAGCCTAGGGACCTCCTCTTATGGCTCATTTTGTCCTAATAAATTTCAGGCAATGCCAAGAGGCATCTGCAGGATGATCAGCAATTTGGAAACTGGTAACCCTCAGTTGTTTTTCTTATAAAAGAGTATATCCAGCCCTAGTGCTGCTGTTTTCCCCTCTCCATCTCATGGCTATGTAGAGCCTCCTCTGCAGTAAAACTACTTGGTTCAGCTGCATGGGGAGCAGAAAGCTAGGGAGCCCATGCATTCACTCCCTACGCACCGTGGAACTCAGCTTCTCCAGGACAATTTACGAGAGGGAAGAGAGGGAATAGTCCTGCTAATGTAGGGAACCTTCCTGGCTTATACACTACCCTAGTGGAATTGGTTAGAGAAAGGATCTGCGTCCTCTCTCCCACTCCCTTTCCCCAGAAGCCTGCTGATCTCAAGGACTCCCCTTCCTCTCTCCTGTGTGTCAGAGTCCTTGTAACCCTGACAAAGCTGGGCCCAGGATTCCTGCGGGGCTTGAACCCCCAATCTTGTCGAGGTCACTTAGGACAAGGAATAAGGTGTTTTCTCTTCACACCGGATGCTTCCCTGTCCACTGATCATTCCATACAGTTCAAAGCAAATACAATTTGTTAAACAGCAGCTAATACAAAAATAAGTAAAAATGGGAAAGGTTAAAAGGAAACACATAACCCCGCTCTGTGGGCATGGGAACACCACAAACAGCCATCTCTGTGATGCAAGGAAAGTTCACAGTCTGTTCCTCACACGTTGCCAACTTTCTAATCGTACAAAACTGAACACACCTACCCCACACCCGCCAAGCCCCTTCCCTAAGGCACAGCCCCTTCTCCGAGGCTCCATCCCTGCTTGCTCCATCTCCTCTCCCTCTGTCACTTGCTGTCCCCCACCCTGACTCACTTTCACCGGGCTGAGACAGGGGATTGGGATGCAGGAGTGGGGCTGAGAGCTCTGGCTGGGGGTGCAGGCTTTGGGGTGAGGCTGGAGATGAGGGGTTTGGGGTGAAGGCAGGGCTGCCCAGAGGATTCAGGGGGCCTGGGTCTTCAGTGGTGGGGGTCTTTCCCCTCCTGGTCTTCGGGGCACTTCACCGAAGACATGGAGTGGAAGGACCCCGCCGCCGAATTGCCACTGAAGACCTGGAGTGGAAGAAGCGGCGGCGGGTCCTTCACTCCGGGTGTGTTCGGTGGCTCTGAAGGACTCCCCACAGCCAAAGTGCCGCTGAAAACTCTCGTGGGGGCCCCTGCTGGGCCTGGGGCAAATTGCCCCACTTGCCCCCCTGGGCAGCCCTGGGTGAAGGAGCGGGCTCTGGGTTGGGGCAGGGGGATGGGGTGTGAGGGCTCCGTCTGGGGTGTGGGCTCTGGGGTGGGGCCGGGGATGAGAAGTTTGGAGTGCAGGAGGGAACTCAGGGTTCGGGCAGGGATTTGAGATGTTGGGAGGGTACAGAGGGTGGAGTCCAGGAGGGAGTTTGGTTACAGGAGGGGACTCTAGGCTGGGGCAGGGGGTAGGGGTGCAGTT
The DNA here is from genome assembly GCF_009764565.3 of Dermochelys coriacea. Lineage (NCBI taxonomy): Eukaryota > Metazoa > Chordata > Testudines > Dermochelyidae > Dermochelys > Dermochelys coriacea. The sequence continues at coordinate 3,762,417 of NC_050071.1, read as the reverse complement.
TCTGGCATTGGGAGCTGTGGAGCCGGCACTAAAGGTGGGGGCAGCATGTGGAGTCTCCCTGGCTGTCCATGTGCCTAGGGGCCATAAGGACCTGGTGGCCCCTTCCGGGAGCTACGCAGAGCTAGAGCAGGTGTAACCCACACACCTCCTGGGTGTGGTGTTCTGTCTCATCTCGTGGCGCCGAGACCACTTAGAGAGTAATTAATGAGTCTGCTCTACAGCCTTAGCTAAGAGCCAGTTGGCTTTTTGCTCATGTGCTAGAGGCTCATGGACTAAGCTCCAGAGGTCCCCAGTTCGATTCTGCCTGCTGCCAACCGGGGTCTGTCAGTGTTACATAGGCAGGGAGCCTGCTTTAGCCCCGGCACCCGGCTGTGCCACCGACCTGACTTTTAACGGGCCCGGATGGTGGTGCCAACCGGAGCTGTCAGGGTCCCTTTTCAACCGGGTGTTCCGGTCGAAAACTGGACGCCTGGCTACTCTACCCAGGCCCTAGCTGTGCTGCAGGGATGCCGTGGATTGGACACTTGTCTGGCGGTGGCCACATGCCCGCAGGCCTGAGGTGGCAGGACCCTTCTTCCCAATGTCAGCCACCTCCTCTTGGCTGGTAGTGTCTCCCTACGCTGGGCCCTCTGCCCAGGGTCCCCCCAGCTGCTTACCGCCAGTACCAGGTTTACAATGGCACCAATGACACCGTGGCACTGGGCCCACACTCAGAAGGGGTCCCAACACCTAGATCGTGGCCCTCACCCCCGCGTTCTGCCCCAAGACCCTTGCTCGCTCCTCTCCACCACCACCCCCCATGTGAGCGGTGGGCGGGGCCTTGGTGAGAAGAGGCCAAGGGGGTGGGGCTTCAGTCCGGGTTTTGGGGCCCACAAAAAATTAATCTGGTTGTGCTTGCCGGACATGGCTCCGGACTGCTCCAGCTCCAGTTTTAATTTGCCTCAGCGCTTCTGCGGTTCAGCCTCCAACTCAGCTCCCTGGTCTGCTTCTCTGGCCCCTCTGGCTGCTGCTGCAGCTCAGCTCTGCTGCTCTCCCCTTAGCTCTGCCCTATTCTGGCTCAGGCAGTTCCAGTTCACATCGAGGACAGGACCCCAGGCTCCCGACTCCCTCCCTGTCCATTGGGCTGACCTGGAGTGTTGGTCCCTCCGCATTGGCCCTGGAGACTGTCAGTCTTAGACTCTTGATGTCTCATCAGTCCTCCCACTTTCTTTTCGTACTGGGAGATGGCCAACCAAAAACTCCACTCAGTTTCAGTCGCCCTACACATGCTGCTCTGGAGTGCAGGGCAGGGAAACTGGACCAGTAACTTTTCAAACACCTCAATCATTCCTTCTTGGTGGGGTATGGGAATTTTAAGAGCACTTAGCTTTGGCCTAGCCATGCTCTCATGGAAGTCACTCGAAAAACTCCCAGTGACTTCAGTAAGAGAAGAGTTGTGGCAGTGATGAGCACTTTGAAAATCACACCCCAAAGGCACAAAGTACTGCCTGCAGCCTTGCAGATAGAGTAGCAGCCACATACCAGCTCCGATGCCCCTCCATCACCAGTATGGCTGGAGACGGGGGGGAATTCCAGCACAGTGCTTAACCACACAGTCTATGTGCTGAGTCCAGAATTTGCACCTAATGTAAATGTAAAAAAGCATCAATATGAAATAAAAGCCAAAGTTATCTTCCATATAAACTCGGACTATTATATGCAAAAGGGTAGGGGGAATTTGCATCCTGTCCTTCTTATGCTGATCCTTTATGATATTTAATATGCACAGAAGAATGACTGTCAGATAACATATTAATTTCCATCTCAAGTTTCAATTGACATTTTGATTCCTAAAATTATTTGTAGTTGTTTCAGAAAGTGTCATTTCAGAGATTTATCCTACTTACAAGGTTTTCATCAAAACATCTTCTGGCAACTGGCAATATGTCCTATGAAGCAGCATTCTCTTATCAAATGAATTCATATAAGGTTGGAATTTACCCTGAGGGGAAGATTAGATTGAAAACAGCACGTGTTTAATATGGCACAGTGAGGAGAACTCTGCACCAAATTAATACTAAATTCATTTGTGACATTATTTATGCCGTTGGAATCAGTGAACAGTTTGGTTTGTTTGTAACGGAAAAATGGCCCCTGCAGTTCAATGTTTAACATTGTCTGTGATTCTAGAAGGCTCAAGAAGAATGATTCATTTTTTAAAAAAGTTAAAAAACCCCATATAAAGGGATTGTATAGCAATAATAAATCAACCATTGAGCAATAGAACTATTATATCCCACAGCTACTTCCAGTGGTGGTTGCTTCCACAACCAAGAGCTTAACTCCCAACCAGATGACGATGATGGTGATAAATGTAAGGTTTGAAGGGACAATGGGTAATGTTGTGCACTTGTAACTGGGTTTTGTGGTCTGTTACTGTCCAGTTTTTAAGTTATCAGCCATTTGCAAATCAGGAATTTTCCCTTATTCCATATGGCCACAATTTCCTATTACTGTCTGTGTGGCTGAAGCCAACAAGATGGCACCATTTCTGTACAGTCCACCTGCCTGAAAAGAGATGCTGCCCTTAATAAAGTTGGCTGCTGCCTCCCACTCTTTCCATGCCCTTGCTCCAAGCAGTTGACACCAGTCTCATCTCCTGCTGGATCCAGACAGGGCTTCCCTGAGGCTGCAGTGGGGCAGCCTGGGCCAGGGCTCCTAATTGCTGCTTCATCAGCACTGTCCCCCTCTCTCTGCTGGCCAGAGAGGAAACAGTAGCGGCAGCCTGGACCAGACTGGCTGGCTCCATGTGGTGAGACAGAGCCCCAGCCCATTGACTCCCTGCTGCCCTCTGGGTTGAGACCAGCTGGCTAATGCCCACAGCCTAAGCAGGGATGCCCAGTTCTGCCTCCTCACTGTTGGAAAAATCGCAGCTTTTGTCACTTAAGGCATAAGTGGAAGGTGCTCAGACACTGTGGTAATGAGGGCAGATAAAAAACCTGGCTGTGTGCAACAGGGTTGTTTGCTATATGGCTGAGATGATAAAATTACTACCCACTGCGTAGTTAATTAATGATGCGTTATTATTGTCTGATAATTTTGCTATTAATAGAATAAGCTAACAGCATGGGCCCAAAACAACTTGGAATCCACAGTGAGCTGCCTGCCCAACGGTCCTGGGGAAATAAAGAGTAGAAGGCTCCTGCTTATTCCCCTACATGCGCTACCTGCATCATCAAGGGGGCCGCTACTAGTCTCCACATAGGTGATCAGGAATCGAGGTTTATCTCTGACCCCTCAATGCACTGGCCGGCTGAGCCAGTGTGGAAAAGGAAGTAAACTGTGCCTGCAAAAGGGTCTGATGAAGACTGCTTCCTCTGCCCAGAGCAAGGGGGAAGGAGTGACCAAACTGACTCTGACAATGGTTCTTCAATCCCTGCTGTGCTCCTAGGGCAGCACAGCTATAACTCCTCAGTACCAATCCGGGACAGATCATCACAAAATGCTAATCCAACCCCAGATAGCAAGAGCAACTGTAATTTGCCAATCTCAGGCAGCTAATGCAATTCTTTCTGAAGAAATAGACCTGGAAAAAAAGGCTTAATAATGGAAACGGTGGGGAAAAGAAGCTTTATCTAAGACTTTATGTTTGGTATTTTGTAGCCGGGGGGACAGAGCACAAGCAGTGGAAAATGATGACATCTGAAATCTGATCTCCTGATTGTGAAATAGAAAGGAAGGGATGAAATTATTCTCAGACAGAAAGATCAATTTCACGTCACCTGATCTTGATGTTGCTGCTGCTACTTGTGTGAACTTCAGACTTCTTTTCCCTTGCCTCCCCGCTGAGAGATCGCGATCAAGCAACATGCACAGGGAGAGAGACAACCATCCATCTCTAAAATACAGAATAGACTACCAAAGGCTAATCGTGAGCATCAGTGCCTGGGAAGGCAAAATATTACAGAGTGATCCCAGCAATACTCATCATTTGCCTGAAGTGGGGCTTTGTCCCTCTATAGTGCCCGTCTTCATGAAACACTGAGGTCCAGCTCTTCAAAGGTAGCGAGGCTGCAATTTCCACTGAAATCAGTGAAGTTAGGATACCTTTGAGACTCTGGGCCTGAGGGCCTACTGCATCTGTGAAGCACCTAGCTCAGTGGGACCCTGACTTCAGCTGGCTATGACAGGTCCCCAAAGGCAGAAACATAAAAGGTACCCATCCACATTCCCTTTCCCCTTGTGGTTCCCCAGAAACACACACACATATACCTCTGGCCACAATTTGTGAGGGGGGCAAGGTGTGTACAACTATTATGCCAGCTCCACACCATTCTCAGTGCCCTAGATTAGAAGGCAGCTCAAGTTGCCCATTCCACAGCAGCTGGAGGGTGGCTGAGGATCTGGTCCCATATCACTTTGGCCTTTTATCAAGTGTAATGAAAAAAAAATCTTTCCTGATGACTGACAATAATACAGTTCCCCAGTCCGTTGCAAAAGTAATTTCTAGATTCTCCCAAGCATTAATGTGCAGGTGGATCTGAGTATGAGGAAGAAGAAACATTAGAAAGGGTTAAAAATTAAAACCCAGTATGAATGACTGAGTATATTAGTATGAACTCATTACATACCAAAAATGGAGGGAGCATGGCCTAATGATTCATGCAGAGGACTAGCACCTCGGAGAGGTGGGCTCTTTTCCTGACTCTGCCACTGGCCAGTTGGGTGGCCTTTGGTCACTTTCCCTCCCCGTGCCTCAGTTTCCCTGTCTGTAAAATGGGGATAGTGATACAGACCTATTTTGCGATCTATTAGTGAAAAGCATTATATAAAAGCTAAGTATTATTAATCTTAAGATCCTTTTTGTCTAAGCAGAAGAGCTCACTCATTCTTCACTAAGGTCTGCAAAGGTAAATCTGAAGAAAATAATAGCATTTTTATGTACTAGAATTATAGCAAAGTGTTCCAAAGATGGGCTATATTTTATTTTCACTCTCACTTGTAAAAATCGTAATAGACTTTGAAAAACAAAACAGTCACAAATCTGTGCTTTTCTCCTTTGACTTTGATGCCAGGTTGGAGCCTGCAGCATGTTTTTAAAGGGGCTTATAATGGAAGTGGGGAGAGATCATTAACTGCAGCAGATCGAGCAATTGCCACCACAATGTAGACCAGCATGGGAAGGTAACAGCCGTTTAAGAGACTAAAAGGAAGTATGAACTGTCCCCAGAAGCCATTACATTAGTGAAGTTTATCTCAGCCAAGTCATTCACATAAGTCAGTGCTGGATTGAATTTACAATGGAGGCAGCAGTAGTGGCCACAGTGCTATTTGTGTGCTCCCTATCTAACATGTGGTATTGTGCTCCAAGATAAAAAGTCATCCTTCCTTTCTGCAGGGGACAGATTAGACATCAGCAATCGGAAGCAATTGTTTTCTCACCTTTTGCCTGCTCCTTGGCATTTACTCTCATAGGGCCTTACCATTGAATTGAGAAAACACCAGCGATACATCTCTTTCCCTGCCTTGTGCGATGTTGCAGTTTGATAGGGACACAAGAGAGGGGGGTATCCTTGGGGATGAATTGTACCATCACTGCACAGTGGGGGTATAAGGGAACAGAGAGGTGTCACGCCAGCGACTACAGGCATTCTGCCTGTGAGGGGAGCAGCAGGCACTGGGAAGTGATGTGCCAGTGCTGCAATTGCTACATCCTTTAAGATGGTGCAGTGTGCACTCCTTACTGCAATGGCTTTGGACTGACATATAAAATGGGCGGAGCCAGGGCCTCTCCACCACCATGCCCCTTGTGGCCTGCCTGTTATCTTTCAGCCTTTTATTGCACGGCTCCTGCAGCAGAGTGCAAAGCCAATGCCCCACTTGTGCCCTCATGCGAAAGAAGCCAGAGTGCAGCATATGGAGTCCAACACCACTATCCCGGCCTGAACCAGGCAGCGAGAACCATCTGCACTGCCTTGGAAATCGGGGGCCAGTGTCCATGATCTTCTGAACCGTACCTAGCATCATAGGTGCTGGAGCACCCACCAGGAAAAATTAGTGACTGCTCTGCACCCACCAGCAGCCAGGCTCCCCACCCCAACCCACCCCGCCTCACCTCCTCCTCCACCTCTGCCTCCTCCCCTGAGCACACCACGTCCCCGCTCCTCCACCTACCTCCCAGTACTTGCCACCGCCAACAGCTGTAGTAAGCTCTGGGAAGGAGAGGGAACCTGGCATACCCAGGGGAGGAGGCGAGGAAAAGGCAGGACCAGGGTGGGGATTTGGGGAAGGAGTCAGAATAGAGGCAGGGAAGGGGCAGAGCTGGGGTGGGGACTTTGGAGAAGGGGTTGGAATGGGGGCGGGACAGGGGCAGGGCGAAGCCAGGGCACAGCGGGGTTGAGCACCCACCGGTGCCAGTAGAAGTTGGCACCTCTGCCTAGTCCCACTGAAGTCAATGCCAACTTCACCACTGACTTCAATGGGCACAGAGCGAAGCCAGTGCTTCCAGTCCCCGCAAGTAGTTTGCCTGAAATAGATGCCCTTCTGCTGCCAGATACTGGGAGGCTGAAGGTCGCTGATCCCAGGCTCCCTGTCACTCTCCCACACTACTGCAGGTGTATCTGGGAATGTTCATCAAGAAGGCAGTTTCTCCCTTATGATTTCTTTGGTTATTGTGGTCCAGGCAACAGAAGGATGTGAATTTGGGGGCTGCTCCGAAGGAACCAGGATGACTAGTCATTGCTCTTCAAAACAGGGATTCCCCTGCTGGCATGGCTGAGAAGGATGGGAAGCTTGCTTCTCAGCAGCGGCTTTGTTTTGTCAGCCATGTGATAACAGCACACTTCACGGCCCACGTGACAGGGTCTCGTCCAAAAGGCCAGCGAAGTCAATGCAAAGACTCCTGAGGGCTTCAGTGGGCCTGGAGTCAGGGGGCTAGGGTAGGGTTTTCAGAAGCACCTAAACCACACTGAGAGCCACTGGGATGTCTCACCCTAACCCACTCAGGCAGGTTTGAAAATCTCACTCCCAGTGTTCAGGTAGAGTAGCAGAAATCAGGCCTCATCGGGCCTGCCTCTTCCCACGGTACATGGAGCATTCTTCACTAGCTGAGCTCTGCTCCCACGGAAGCCGATGGCAGTGTAACGACTCACTTCACTGGGAACAGAGCTCGGCCAGCGTTGCTAATCCCCCAGTCATTTCCCTGAAATTGCATGCCCTCGCACTGTCACGTGCTGGGAGGCTGCAGGTCCACTCTGAACAGAAGGTCACTGATCCCAGGCTCCCCTGTCACTCTCCTGTTCATAGATTCCTCCCTCTAGGTGTGGAGCAGATACAGGGTGGCTCTGCCAGCTGGATCATAGAGTTGGCTTGTGTAGAACTAGGGGCTTCTAGCTGTTGCCTGGTCAACTGTATTTGTTACACCATGGCTATTTGGGGTAGGATCCCCTGTGAGTGCAAAGGGCCAGGATGCAAGACCCTTACTCACTGAATAGTCCCTCACTCCAAGAGCAGTCCAGCTGTGGGTAGAGTAAGGTGTTCCTCATTATGAGTCACGATGTGACAGTGTCACCTGGAGGGATTCTGGAATGCTGTGAGAGCTCTGTTCTGGCCACACTTCCCCCAGACTACCCCACTCCCAGCCCCACATTTACTGTCACCAGCTTACTTCAGGGAAACTGGCCAGTGAACCAGACACTTGCTGCCTTAGCCTGGGAGGGTCAAAGGAGTAAAGTCACCTCTGAGCACTGCATAGTACCCGTCAGCTTCCTGGTGAAGCACTAGCAGCATTTGGCTGCTAATTGTTCGCACCACAGATACAGCATGGGCAGAGCAGTGGGATTCTGCTTCCCCCTAGGATATGCCAACGCACCTCAACCCAAGACCAGCTGTAGCTGAGAGAGAGAATACCCCGCCGATCCAGGCTTCTAATCAGTTCCCACTATCACAGAGTTTTAGCAATGTGAACATGTGTCGATTAGGAACTGACGGGGGGAAAATGGGCTTATGCCACATAGACAAGCCGTGCAAAATGTTTGATCTGCTCAATGTGCCCAACAGACTGGTGCTTCTGAGGCAATGCTGCTTGGGGAAGGATGGTGCTGTCATTCAGCCCCGGTGCTGGGACTCTTACCTGAGCTAGGTTCACTTCCCTGCTCAGCCACAGGTGATCTGTGTGATTTTACAAAGTCCCTTAATGTGTCTCTGCCTCAGTTCCCTGTCTGCTAACTGGGGCTAATGAGCCTCCCCGTCTTGTCCAGATTGTCAAGTCTTTGAAGTGGGCACTATCCCTTACTGTGTGTATGTACAGCACCTTGCACAACCGCTCAGATCTTACCTGGGGCACTATGTGCTATTAGAATAGTATTCATATAAGTGAGAGCCCCTAGATTTTTGTAAGGTGATTATTTTCAAATTGCTAATGGTGATTGGGGAAGGTTTAATGTTCCATTTATCATTCTTTATTTTCCTCTCGTGTCCAAATGCAATTGTCATTCACCTAAATGAATGAGTGTCACAAGGGGGAGGAGAAATCAAAAGATTGATGTAGCGAGTTAATTTGTTTTGGTCATTTGGCAGTTTGGTAATTGGTATCTGAGACACAGCTGCAATTGCCACATAATAGCTGTCAGTGTCATGTATAGGCAGATGGTCTCAATGTTTTGGAGTGGAGATAACACTGAATTTTAACAAGTGCCAATAGGATTGGCATGGGGCAAACAGACCGCCACTAGACTTGGCCACCAGCACCGCAGCATTTGTTGTCTTACCCCACTGCACATAAAGCATCCATGAGCATTGTCTGTAGCCCAAAATAAGCTGACACCTTGGATTTGGGGTGGGGGGAGAAAAGAACCAGTGAGACATGTAAAATATTTGTGCTTTAATTCTAATGTAGCCTTTGTGTTTATGGGTTGTTTTTCAATATAATGGAATAATCAATCTCAGACAGATTGGAAAGAAAAGTTTTGTTCTCCAGGTGCAGTGAGCATCCTTTCGAATATCTTGACAAAGGTCAAGTATAAGGACAAATGTATGTGAAGTAATTCATGGATTCAGACAACTGCAGTTGGGCTCCTTTGGTTGTAAAAATGGGAAGTGATCTGTTTACACTGAGCTCCAACTCAACATATGTGGCTTGGTGCCTGGTGCTCGTGAACATTCTGTCGGGCGGTGGCACCCTTCTGCCAGGTGTTGTCAGCAGCAAAAGGGGCCAGGTTCCATTTTCTAGCAGTTCTTCTGGAAATCTTAAACAACTCCAGTTTGAGCCTCCACCCAGAAACCTGGGAAATTATATATGCCACCCTGGGTACCCTTGATGGGGAATACTTCCCCATTCACAAGCACTGAGCCCAGGGGGTTAAAACAAAGAGAACTGCATTAAGGGAGACAAGGGAGAATAACAGGATGAACTTGAGAAAGCCAGCAATTAATCAAATTTGGTAAGACTCCAAACTCCCCTACCATCCCACCCTCCCTGGGCTTCAACAGTAGTCCTAACCTCAGTCATCCTCTGGCAGCTGTGCCTGGCTGATGCCTTCCAGCCACTTCCCCCCCTCCCCGTTCCCCACTCACAGTTTGTTGTCCAGGGCGGGTGGAGTCCAAGGATTCCGGTCGGTCAATCTCCAGCCCCAAAGGGAAGTGCTACCTGGGCCGCTCATGGGGCTCTCCCACCTGAGCCAGCGAGGTGATTTCTGCTTGGACCACTGGGCAGGGGGGGCCTGCACCAGAGTCCCTCAGGTAGGCTTGTGCTTTCTGCAGCTTCAGCTCACAGTACCTCAGGGCTGTCACCTGCATCAGTGACACCACTGCACTGTCCATCCTCAAAGCCACCCCAGCTCTGGCCCATCTGTCACCTCGAAGCTGCCTCAGGTCCATGCTGTCTGCCCCTCCAAGCCAGACCAGCTCTTTATTTGCTGTTGCTTTGTAGCTGCCTTGCCTCAGTCCTTCAGAGAGAAATCAATCGCATCCAGCACCTATGTTCCCTCTAATTTTTGACAGGCTGTGTGCGCAAAAAATTTCTTCTGTGCAAATTTTTGTGCTTCTGTGCAAATATTTGTGTGCGTGGTGTTTCGCCGTGTCCGCGGGGTTTAGGATCCGTTTGCGCACGCACACAGTTTAGAAGAAACAGTGTCCAGCACCCTTAGCAGAGTCTTTAGCACAAGGTAAGACAGAGTGAGCCTATTAGGCCCTGTCCTGGCCCCACTACCTGCCTGCGCCTGACTCTGGTAAACATCAGGGTTTACCCTCCAAGCACATGCGATGTTGATCTCTTGTCCCTTCATTTCCCAGCAGGGTCACTAGCATTTCAGTGCCCAGAACTTGGCTGTATTTTAACCAAAATGCCTGAAACTGTCTGTGATGGGGTGTACAAACCCCACAGTGGAGAGCAGCTCTGGGCCCAGGCAGCCAAGCCCAGCCACACCTTCAGCGTCTGCACAAGATGGAGGCTGGGCTTTAAAAGGGGAGCAGGGCAGCTCAGAGGGAGCAGACAGTGGAAGGGAGCAGATGGTTGCCCTGAACTCTGAGGGGAAAGTACCACGCAGGAGCTCCTTGCCTGAGGCCCCACTACACAGACCAGTGAGGAGCTGATGTAGGAGAGAGAACTGACTGAGCATGCGGGTCAGAGGCCCGGGACTGAGCACAAAGGTCAGAGACTTGAGACAAATGACTTACTCTGGTGCAACTAACAGGAACAGGAGTAGGAAGAGGTCCAGGGAGGGCAGTGGCTTAGCACCCCAAGGGGCTGAGCATAGTTGCCCACCACTGGGTCCTGGACTGGAGTTGGGTGGAGAGAGTGGAACGGGGCTTATCATAGAATATCAGGGTTGGAAGGGACCTCAGGAGGTATCTAGTCCAACCCCCTGCTCAAAGCAGGACCAATCCCCAACTAAATCATCCCAGCTAGGGCTTTGTCAAGCCTGACCTTAAAAACCTCTAAGGAAGGAGATTCCACCACCTCCCTAGGTGACCCATTCCAGAGCTTCACCACCCTCCTAGTGAAAAAGTTTTCCCTAATATCCAACCTAAACCTCCCCCACGGCAACTTGAGACCATTACTCCTTGTTCTGTCATCTGCCACCACTGAGAACAGTCTAGATCCATCCTCTTTGGAACCCCCCTTTCAGGTAGCTGAAAGCAGCTATCAAATCCCCCCTCATTCTTCTCTTCCACAGACTAAACAATCCCAGTTCCCTCAGCCTCTCCTCATAAGTCATGTGTTCCAGTCCCCTAATCATTTTTGTTGCCCTCTGCTGGACGCTTTCCAATTTTTCCACATCCTTCCTGTAGTGTGGGGTCCAAAACTGGACACAGTACTCCTCACCAATGTCAAATAGAGGGGAACAATCATGTCCCTCGATCTGCCAGCAATGCCCCTACTTATACAGCCCAAAATGCCGTTAGCCTTCTTGGCAACGAGGGCACACTGACTCATATCCAGCTTCTCGTCCAGTGTAACCCCTAGGTCCTTTTCTGCAGAACTGCTGCCGAGCCATTCGGTCCCTAGTCTGTAGTGGTGCATGGGATTCTTCCATCCTAAATACAGGACTCTGCACTTGTCCTTATTGAACCTCATCAGATTTCTTTTGGCCCAATCCCCTAATTTGTCTAAATCCCTCTGTATCCTATCCCTACCCTCCAGCATATCTACCACTCCTCCCAGTTTAGTGTCATCTGCAAACTTGCTGAGGGTGCAGTCCACACCATCCTCCAGATCATTAATGAGGGGGTAGGGGCTTCCCTACCCTCTCCCCAGCAACAACCAGGAGGCCTACTGGGATAGGCCTTGACTACCCAAACACCCAGCCCCTCTACCTCTGCCCAGGAGGGGAGGACTAGAAACCCTTGGCACTGAAGGGCAGGACCAAATTTCGAACGGGAAAGCACCCTGCCAACCCCTACCTGACCACTAGGCAGCACTGTGGGTGTTAGTGCATGTTCTGCACCATCCCATAACTGAAATATAAATGAGGTCTGGCCAATTCAGTCAGTCCCCCTTGCTCTCCAACAGATGCTGGCAGAGAGCTCCCTCCCTAATGGAGCCCCTGTCCAGCTGGAGTTCTCAAAATGCTCTGTGATGCTCTTCTCCCTATCCACCCACAGGTCTTGTCAGAAGTGAGCTCCCTGCACTCTAAGGTTCAGGCCACAGGGTTTATACTAGTGACAAGTGTACTGCATCAGCCCCATAAGAGGAGTCTTTAAAGAAATGGTTCAGACACTACACTGAGTGTCAGGAAATCACAGTTCAGGTCCTAGTTCTGCCCAGTCTGCATGGCCTTAGGTCAGTCACTTCACCTCTTTAGGCCTCAATTCCAATCTGTATAATCAAAATATAATAGTTCCCTACTCCTCGTGTGTGTTAGATGGGGAAATTCTCTCCTTGGCCGGAGACACACATGCTTCCTGTGTCATCACCTCCTGACCAAGGTATTTCCAGGCTGCACAGCTCCCTGATTATATTGTGAATTCACCAGCAAATGACAGTCTCCCCAGTCTGGCCTCTTTGTTAGCTTTCGCTAACAGTGTAATTACTACAGTTACAAGTTGCCACACAGCTCTTTCTACACAAGCTTCTTTATTTTGGGAGTAAAAAGCTCTACAGAAAAAACGTAAAAAACAATAAATGAACCTGCATCCTAATAAGCTCATCATTAATCACCCCTCACTCTGACAAGGGGTTCTTGTTGGTGATTGGTCCTTCCAACCAATATTCCCTCTAATTTTTGACAGGCCGTGAGTGCAAAAAATTTCTTCTGTGCAAATTTTTGAAGCAGAGTTCAAACTTGTGCGCCATGAGGCAAATGCGCCTGAGTGAGTAAAATGCTTATACATATAAAAAGTTTTAATTTGCAATTTGTGATAATAGTTTTACACCATGTTATTTTATAAATGTCATTTTTAAATACTTAGAAAAAGGAAATTTAACCATTTTTTATGAAGCAGAAGTTAGTTTTAAGCATTAAACTTTATGATTTTTATAGACAGTCAAGAGCATACATCAAGCACATATTAATCATGATCATTATCAGTCCATAGGCTTCTGCCCGTTGGTGTCCACTTTCACCTTTTATTCTATACACATGTCCAAAAAGATTGATAAACATAAAATAAAGACAATTTAGTAAGTATGCTATTATGTCAATTTATATGGGTTTTCAGATAGAGACATCATAAGTAAAAAAAGAAAAACAAGAGTTTGTGTTTTAAATTTAAAATTTTCCTAAAAAATATCAATAAATGATTATCAGTCAAGAATAAGATATGTAATTACAAATTCATTTTAATTTCTTTATTGGTCAAAACGTCAAAGGCTGCTAAACTAACCTTACTTTTTTTCCCTTGTGATCTTTTTCATTTGCCCATTCAAAATAAACTCTGTCCAGATCTATCAGTCCTCCATCCAGCTGGTAACTCTTAACACACATCAGCATGTCCAAATTATCTACTTGTAAACAATTCCATAGTTTGTTTTTTAGAGTGTTCATTAAAAACATGCTCACAGTCTGCCCTTGATGCTAGGAATGTTCCTCCAATATCCATCAACTTTGCAAGATCCTGAAACTGTTCGTTTTGGTGAGCAAATGTCACCATATCCAAGAAACTTAAAACCAGTTGGCTTTTGATTCTTTTGGCTACTGCAAATTTGAAGTCATTGTCCTGACTGACTATAACAATCTCTTCAGCAAGGAAGTCTTTGTATTTTGAACATAGGGATTTGACTTGATGAATTCCAAAATTGAAGTCCCACTTAACTATTGCTGCACAATCAAAAGTGGACCACTCCTGGACTTCATCCTCTGGAAATCTGTCTGCCAAATGTGCACACAAGATGTTTATGAAAATTATTATGGAACCAGTATCAATTTCATTATTTTCTTGAGAGCTCATATCTAAGAGAGCCTTAACTTTGTCACTCCATAATACTGAATCTCCAAGGTACTGTCTTCTGAGCTTGTTCAGTTTACCTAGGGCAAGGTGAAATGCTTCAAGAGGTGTAAAGGCCCTGTTTCTGGATCAGCATGGATAGTGAAGCCAGCTCCGATAAAACATCATTCAGAACTTCTGTTATTCGGTATTCCATGGTATTCAGCTTTTTGTGGCAGTGTTTAGAAACTGGATCAATATCTTTGTCTTGCTCAAAATATTCCAGAAGAGGATTATAGTTGTGAATAATTGCTCGAAGTGCAAAGTGCCTAGATAACCAGCACACTTCACTGAGTGGCCTGAAAGCCACTAACTCACATTCAGAAGCATCCACTATTTCCTAAAATTTGCATTTTCTCCTGGATGACCGACATAACACCATGTAGACAGTTCTCATTAAGGTTTTGATGTCTCTTATCAGCTTGACCTCTTTCCATGCATTGGAAATCCCCAAGCCTTCCCGGTGTACAACGCAATGTTGCTGGACTAAGTGTGGAATATCATGTTTCAGCTGAGCTGCCATGCCATTGAGTTTGCCCAACATCACGGAGCCACCATCAGATTTGAACATCACCATTTCCATTAGATCAAGTTGATGTTTTTTATAAAACTCTTTGATTGCAGACACTATTGAAACAAGTATCAGGGGGTAGCAGTGTTAGTCTGTATCCACAAAAACAACAAGGCGTACAGTGGCACCTTAAAGACTAACAGATTTATTTGAGCATAAGCTTTTATGGGTAAAAACCCCACTTCTTCAGATGCATGGAGTGAAAATTACAGAGGCAGACATAAATATACTGACACACGAAGAGAAGGGAGTTACCTCACAAGTGGAGAACCAGTGTTGACAGGGCCAATTTGATCAGGGTGGAAGTAATCCACTCCCAATAATAGATGAGGAGGTGTCAATTCCAGGAGAGGCAAAGCTGCTTCTGTAATGAGCCAGCCACTCCCAGTTCCTATTCAAGCCCAAATTAATGGTGTTACATTTACAAATGAATTTTAATTCTGCTGTTTCTCTTTGAAGTCTGTTTCTGAAGGTTTTTTGTTACTTTACTGTCCTTTTTCCTCTGTAGATAAGTGTGCATTGTAAATGGCTTGTCTCATTTTTGGAAAGTCCACTATTGAAACAGCATCACATTCTTGCAATCGTAATAGTCCACCAAACAAAGTTTTATAGTCTGCAGAATTTATGGATCTATATTTAAAGTAGAGTATCAAGTATCTGTTAATGGATATATCGGTGCTTTCATCAACAGCTAGAGTATGAAACATTGCCAATGCTATTTCATGCATGAGGTCATTTTGGACAATACAGTTGATAATTTCAAGAAATTCAAAAGCTTAATTTTTACTTCTCCAGCTCGCTGGTATGCGCACATACTTTTCCATATGGTCATTAATATCCTGAACAGAAAGCACTGAGCTGTTCATTTTAATGGCCAACAACACACTGTCAATAAGCACCTTGATTTCTTCTGGGTTTGAGCGCTTGCGTTCAAGATTAAATTTGCCTCCTCTGCTTTTCAGCTGGATGTTCAAGAATCATACGAAGTAACCCGCTCCATGAGGACGGGTTTTTGTTTCTAAGTCTTGTTACACCCTCTATATGAGACTTACTGGACAGATGACGCTTTAAGAAATCCAACTTCCGTACATCGTTCCACATTCTTCCTGTTGAAAATTCTCCCGAAGCTCCAGCATCTCAACAATATACACAAACCACTCCGTTGTCCTCATCATATGTGAATATTTCACGAAGTGTAACAAGCATTACACTACGTGACTTTGGTGTAACCATCTCTATAGTCCCATCCAGATTTAAATGAAGTCCCTGTTCTTTTACGCTTTAGACCTCTAGACAGTGACATTTTTGGATTAATTTTTTACCAGATTGGTTTATTTAAAATTAATACTTCTATTATATGGCTACTATTTCAATACGCTTAACAGCGTGACTTGACTAAAGGGCAAACAGGAGATCATTCAGATCAGGATACCAGAAGTTTGTGCATAGCTCCGATTACGTCCATGCATCTGCGGCAAAAAAAGTGGGAAAATGGTAAAACATTAAAGTAAATGTATGAAGTCCAATGCCTTTGAAAGATTTCAATCACGAAAACAACACTTACCTTTATTCATTTCTGGGAAAGCTTTGCAGTTCCTTAGCAACTACAGCCAGGCATTTTGACTTATTCGCCCATACTTGAGTTTGTATACAGCCAAATAAACAGACTACAAGGAGATGTGTGGGTCCCGACCATCCTGACATGATCAACGTTCCACGTTCGAAATGCTGGCGGGGAGGGGTAAGATTCATTGCCCTCCTTTGCCTTTCTCCACCTTGCCAGCTAGTAGAATCTGGCTGTGTTGATAGATGGCGGGCGAACAATGTCAAAAGTTGCCCATAAATGATATTTCGGCCTGGCTCCGATGTAGTATTTCATTTTTAGTACTGTTTCTTTCATGCCACGTAAGAAGAACTTATCAAAGTTTGTAAAGACACTTCCTCATCTTCCTTTAATCCTTCCTCACACTCTGCCATGATGCCTACAAATCACATCCATCTGACACTGCGTAAGTTGGTGTTCACCTGTGACCGCTATTTAGTTATGAAAATTTGTCCCCGTTGTTAGGGGGCTTATTCCTTCACTTACTTCCCTGGTCCTTCTCACATAAACAGGGAGCAACAATACCCGAAGTCCAAAGGTGCAAACAATTCGATGTTTATTGGGGTGAACTTCCAGCAGGCATGATCCCAGTTTCCTTCCTTAGTGTCCCCCTTCCCAGCTCTGACACCACAGAGCCTTACACCTGTGTCCCTGTTCCCATTCCTGCTCTTAGCCAAACATGATTCCAATTTCCCGACCCCCATTCCCTGTTCCCATTTCTCCCCCCACACACACACCCACTTCCTGATTGACTGCAGACTATATAGTAAAACTTGAGTTCTGCTTAGCTGTACCTTAACCAATTATTTTCCTGACATTGAACTAACCAATCCTAACATATTGTAACATGATTATTTAACCAATTATATTCATAGATTCATAGATACTAAGGTCAGAAGGGACCATTCTGATCATCTAGTCCAACCTCCTGCACAGTGCAGGCCACAGAATCTCACCCACCCACTCCTATATCCCACCATCTTAATTAGTTTACACCCAGCAAAATTAATTATACAGCAGACAGAAACAATCACAGAACCAGACAGAGATTATACAGACAAACAATGGGGAAATGGGGACGACAGTGATAGAACAACACAGAAGTGAGGATTTCACATCCCAGCTATTGATAAGCGAGTTCTTGCCAGGCAGGATGCTCTCAAACTAAGTTTCCTTTTACATCTTCTAGGCACTTCCCTTTCTCTGGAGGCGATGGGCATTATCAGGACAGGATTGTATCCTAACGGCCCAATAGCACCTGCTTTCAATGGGACTAGTTTGGGATGGGAGGAGGTGTCCAGTCGCTTCCCAGCTTATGGCTGCCTCTGTTGCTTAGCCAGAGATCTTAGCCTGAGCACAGGGCCTCAGACTGTCGCAGTGAGAGGAGGCCCTTATACCGGCAGACAGTGATTTTGATTCTTTTATATCTCTATAACTAGCCAAGTGATAGGAATATAGCTAAAATTCTTAGAGTACAGGCCTTTACAGACAGGCCTGAATATCTATATCCTAACACCCGTCCCCAACCCCATTTATTTCTCCACCTCATCATAGGCTAGACAGTGAGCTTTCTGGGGTTGGGACTGTCCATCAATATATGCAATACCTAGCACAGTTCTTTGTTGGCACTTCAGCACACTACCATGATAATAATATTTTCCCCTCATTGGGGCTATGGTATCTCTGTCTCTCAGTGCTGCTCACTTTAGTGCTGTATTTTGTTGTTATGTTTTTCAAGAGAATGCCAAACAATTTAGTAATTCTTAAACTCTCAAGAGACTTCTTGTGCTGGAGATTGGATTAGATCAGAACTTTACATTAATTCTGATTTAATTACTTCTGACTGATCTCTAGTTTAAACATCAAGAAAAAAGAAAATTACTCTAGTTTGATAAAGCCTGCCAAAACACGATGTTAACAAACAAAATCACTTGTCTGGATTCCTGGATGCAGTTAATTTGTTCAGAAGACCAAACATTTATTTAATGCTTTTTTTAAGGTTAATGACAGATCTTTCTATAGATAAGCATTTACAACAGAAAACAAATACAAGCAAAGGTGTCTTAAATGATTAACTAGATTTATGAAATTGCTCTGGTAACATTGCTGCAATATGAATAAACAAAGCCAATATGAATAATTTGGTGCACCAATGGCTCTGCATTCACAGAATCCTAATTATGAGCATAACAAAGGAGAAATCTTCCCTTCCCCGTTTAATTGCATAATCCCTGTGGAAAGTTAATTAGTTAAGGTGCTTTTGTTTCCTAGTTCTATACCAAATCCTTTTAAATATGTACATTTTTCTTAACAATTATTTTTTCAGTACTGAAGTAGCCAGATTGCTGTAGCGAAGAGTGAATGTCAACAGGTCATTTGTCTTTCGACAAGTGGTTTCTTCCTAAAATGTGTGTTTGTTAAGCCTGATGATCTAATAGTCTGAGATTCTGGTTTCCATAATTCCATTTGACTTAGATTGTAAGCTCTTCATCGCCTGGACTCTGTCATTCAGAGTAAAATTCACTCCTGTGCAGGAGGGGCAACACAGACACCACTCGTGTCTCACTTCACTCCTGGGCTACGTGAGATATAAGTGGTGCCGAAGCCTTGTGTTGTCTCTCCCCGCAGTGATGAATCTTTGTGTCTCAGACAGAGCCAGGCTCACTGTTTGTTTTCCCTAAATAAATACAAACATCAGGAATCTCATGGAGCACACACAGCCTCTCAAAGATTCAGCAATGTCTCCTGTTTTGCTTTATGCAGTACACAACTGCTCCCATTTGTGGAATTTTGGAGAGGTGGGGCCCACTGATGTGGGGTTCTGGTTCCACATCTCTATCAAGGCCAGTTCATGCTGTGTCTCTTTTTCCCTCTCCTCCCTCTCTTTGGTTTTCAGTTCCAGGGCTTGTTTATGGGCTTTGATTTCTTTATTAGCCTCTAGCTGTCTGAGTTCCAGGGCAGCTTTTTTCCTGGCTACTTCTGCCTCCATTTCTTTGGCTTGCAGTTCCATGACATTTTTCTGGGCTTCCATGGCCCACTGGTGTGCTGCTTCTTGTCTGGTATTTTCTGATTCTTTTCTGGCATTCTCTGATTCCAGTAATTCCATACATCTTTTTTGTTTTCTGCTGCCTTCAATCTGCAGAGCTCCAACTATACAACTGTTTCAATATTGTTACCCATCTTGCTTTTTCTGTCCCTACTTTCCTTACTGGAAATTAGCAAACAGAAAATAACAAACTGGTAACCACTTTGACTGTTCTCCAGCCAACAGACTTAAAATTCACTTAAAATCACCACAAGTGTCTCAGAGCAATAAGCTGTGCACATTACCTTGCTCTCTGTACCACTTTGACAGGTTACTCACCACTCTGGGGTATCACCTGATGTACTGGGGTACCAATGATCCCACTTGTTCCACCAGCCTGGGCTCCCTTACACTGTCCTGCTGAGCCAGACCCTCAAGCCTCCTCCAGCACATACATAAGTAGGGACACACCCAGCTGCAGAAGGACACAGACCCTGAAATCAGCTCCGCCTGGGAATGCTCAGCTAGGGAATTGCCCAGCACTCAAATGCACACCCCCTCTGGAGCAAAATTGTATTGTCTTGCGCTGCACAGAAAACTGTACAGCGTAAACTCATGAATTTTGTTCCCTCCCGCAATGTGGAGGAAGATATGTTCAGATTCCCCGCCCCCCGGTTATGGATTCCACAAATTGGATTTAGTGAAAACAAAAACAAGTTTGTTAGCTACAAAAGATAGATTTTAAGTGATTATATGGCATAGCAAACAGATCAAAGCGGATTACTGACCAAATAAAACAAGCACGCAAACTAAGCTTAATGAATTAAAGAGACTGGTTACAAGTAGTAATTTCTCACCCTAAATGTTGTTTTAGGCATTTATTTCACAAGCCAGACACCTTTTCAAGCCCATGGCTCAGCTCTTCTCTCCACCTTTTTTTCTTTGTTTCATAGATATTTCCAGCAGTCATCCTGGGTGGGGATTCAGTGAAGAATGAACCTTGATTAACTCACTTCCTTGCCTTAAACAGAATTTACATATGGCTGGAAGCCTTTGTTCCTCAGTTTGATCCCCACCCCCTATTAGTGGAAACATACTAGTAATCCAAGATAGAGTCCAGTAACAGGTGACATGATCAGATGACTCTGTAGTGTCAAAACAGTCATAAACCCTCAGGAAGATTTCTCAGGAAGGTGGGAGATTAGCATTTTCAAAGTCCTATTGTTCTCCCTAATGGCCCATCCAGACTGATTGCATTCTGTCTGGTGGGCATTCCCCAGGTGTAAACCCACTTGTAATTGTTACATAGTCAATATTCCTAATTTCAGATACAGAAATGATACATGCATACATAATCATATTCAGTAAATCATAACCTTTCCAATGATACTTCACATGACCCATCTTGCATAAAACACATCTTAGTTATGCCATTTTCATATCATAACAATATCTCTATGAAGAATACGGGGCGAAATGTCACAGGGAGTTTCAAAGTGCTTCTCCTTCACCTCCCTCGGCTCTGAAAGAACTCCTCTTGACCTCCGCTGGAGCAGAGTTAGGCCAAAGATAAGCATCTATTTAAAATCCCACCTACAGTAGTTTGGAGATGTTCAGTCTGTTATTTTTTTGATTTAAGAAAAGTGTATTAAAAATAACTGGGGACACCTGTGTGCTAAGCAGGTATAAGATTCTCTGTATTACACTGGTAATAGCACAGGAACTTATTTTTAATGCCAAATCATTACACTGATAATTGTGCAGTCAGCTTGTGTTGCTACTGCACATGGGTAGAATTTGACTAATTATTTTAGATAGCATTGACAGGGAAACTGAAAGGTCAAGTTGAAAGCTCCCAGGCTCAAAAAGTCTCATTCATTCTTAGTGCATCTTGCTTAGTTTTGCTTTAATCTTCAGCAAATTTAGGCGAGAGACAAAAAACCATGCAAAGTGCATTTCGATGAATAATTGAATGTCTCACTCATACAGTTTTCATGTCTCACTCATTAAAATGACAGAGACTTGGCACATCTATGATCTCACATTTCAAAACACTGAAACCACTCCGCTGCTTGATTAGTGGATGATATTAGGAATGTTGTAAAACACCTCAATTAAACTAAATTACATTTCACAAAACCTCTTTCAGTACCTCCACTTTGATTCTGTTTTTTTTAAAGAACCATTCTTCCACTAGAAACAGCTGAAAAAATTGGCAAATAGATTGCTCGCTAGGTACATTTTGCAGAAAATTTAATTAAAGTTGACAGCATCCAAATAATAATAACACATGATTCAGCATATGAATGAGCTAGTCAAGCAATTTGATGTTTGCTGCTTTTGCTGTGTTTGTGCTCTGGATTAGCTCAGGCCTCCTTCTCTGTGGGGAAATCCTGAAGTTCTGATTAGCAAAAGTATCTGTTTAAGAGAGAGGCAGTTGGGTTTATTCCAGGATGGGCCCTTGATTTTTTATTTATTCCCTCACCCCACATCCAGATCCTGAATTGTCACATGTGGTTTGGCAATGGTCAGACCTGGTAATTTTCTTGGCTTCTTTTTGAGTGGTGCAATGTTTGGTGGGTTGGATTTCTACTGATCAGCTAATTGAGTTGTGTTGTTATGTGGACTAAAGACACATTACAGGTTTGTATTTATATGCACTGTGTTCTTCAAATGTCCAAGGGACAGATTTTTAAAGGTATTTGGTGCCTAACTCCCAGGAGTTTAAAAACCTGGCCCCAAGTGCCTAGTCCCTGAGATAGGCACTAAGAGACAAAAGAGATCAGCACCCAACCCCTTCCATTTAGGCTTGGTGGCTCATGACTCCCGCACTTGGGAAGGTTGAGCCTGAGTGCTGGAAAATCCCTGGGGGAGGGGACCAGTGCCTGGATCATGGTCCCACACCCGTTCCACCCTGAGACTCACCCCCCTCTGCTTCCCCCCCAAGGCTCTGCCCATGCTCTACCCCCACCCCACCACAGGCCCCACTCCCACTCAGCCCCCTTCCCTGAGGGGTCCCACCACCCACACCTCTCTGCCCCCTCCTCCAAGGGACCCTCCTCCCCACTGCCCTTGTCTCGCTGCCTCTCAGGGAGTGAAGAGGAGTGAGAAGCAGGTCGGGGGGGGGGGCACGGGGGAAGCGGTGGAGAAGTGTGAGAGGCAGGAAGGGGACCCTGGGGGAAGAGGCGGACCAGGGTTGTGAAGAGGAGCAGCATGGGCAGAGCCACGGGGAAGAGTGGGATGCGGGAGCATGGTCTCAGGTGGAGCATGGGCAGGGCCACATCTTTAGTACCCTTTTGACAGTGGTGCTCCAAAGGCGGCAGGCCGGTGGCACGCCTCCAAAGGGAGGTGCACCACATCCTGTTTGGGAAAGCTTAGCCTCCCCTAGCCTATTATACCCACTGCCCATGCATTTAGGCACCTAAGACTTCCATAAGAACTCAGTTCCTAGTTAGGCACTTACCTGACGTGTCCAGATTTTCAAAATGACGCAGTTCCCTGCAGTTCCCATTCCTCTCATTGGGGTGCGGAGTTCTCCATTATTCTCAGTAGACAAATGCTCTCAAAGGGCTCCACCCTCCAAACAGCTAAAACTGTAGAGCTGTGCTAGCACAAAGAGAGAAGTAAGCTGCCCCCTTTTCAGGGTTCGTAGTAAGTTACTTCCCCCCAGGAGAAAGTGAGGAGCAGGGAAGGAATTGAAACCTTCTACAAGAGTCACATTTGTATGTTAAGGATCCTCATGGAGTGCTCCAGCTAAAAGTGTTTGCTTGTGATTTTAAAACAATGACACCAAACTATGCATCAACATTATGAGCTACCAATAGAAATCATCTTACAAAAGCCAATCCCAACATTTCCTGCCCCACATAACACCTCTATAGCAATCTGACAGGTTTCAGAGTAGCAGCTGTGTTAGTCTGTATCCACAAAAAGAAAAGGAGTACTTGTGGCACCTTAGAGACTAACAAATTTATTTGAGCATAAGCTTTCGTGAGCTACAGCTCACTTCATCAGATGCATGCAGTGGAAAATACAGTGGGGAGATTTATATACACAGAGAACATAAAACAATAGGTGTTACCATACACACTGTAACAAGAGTCAGGTTTCAGAGTAGCAGCCGTCTTAGTCTGTATTCGCAAAAAGAAAAGGAGTACTTGTGGCACCTTAGAGACTAACAAATTTATTAGAGCATAAGCTTTCGTGAGCTACAGCTCACTTCATCGGATGCATTTCCCCCAAATGCATCCGATGAAGTGAGCTGTAGCTCACGAAAGCTTATGCTCTAATAAATTTGTTAGTCTCTAAGGTGCCACAAGTACTCCTTTTCTTTTTGTAACAAGAGTGATCAGGTAAGGTGAGCTATTACCAGCAGGACAGTAGGGAGGGGGGAACCTTTTGTAGTGATAATCAAGATGGGCCATTTCCAGCAGTTGACAAGAACATGTGAGGAACGGGGGGGGAAGAGGGGGGGGAAGGAAACATAGAATATCAGGGTTGGAAGAGACCTCAGGAGGTCATCTAGTCCAACCCCCTGCTCAAAGCAGGACCAATCCCCAACTAAATCAACCCAGCCAGGGCTTTGTCAAGCCTGACCTTAAAAACTTGAAAGGAAGGAGATTCAACCACCTCCCTTGGTAACGCATTCCAGTGCTTCACCACCCTCCTAGTGAAAAAGTTTTTCCTAATATCCAACCTAAACCTTCCCCACTGCAACTTGAGACCATTACTCCTTGTTCTGTCATCTGCCACCACTGAGAACAGTCTAGATCCATCCTCTTTGGAACCCCCTTTCCGGTAGTTGAAAGCAGCTATCAAATCCCCCCTCATTCTTCTCTTCCGCAGACTAAACAATCCCAGTTCCCTCAGCCTCTCCTCATAAGTCATGTGTTCCAGTCCCCTAATCATTTTTGTTGCCCACCGCTGGACTCTTTCCAATTTTTCCACCTCCTTCTTGTATTGTGGGGACCAAAACTGGACACAATACTCCAGATGAGGCCTCACCAATGTCAAATAGAGGGGAACGATCACGTCCCTTGATCTGCTGGCAAAGCCCCTACTTATACAGCCCAAAATGCCATTAGCCTTCTTGGCAACAAGGGCACACTCTTGACTCATATCCAGCTTCTCGTCCACTGTAACCCCTAGGTTCTTTTCTGCAGAACTGCTGCCGAGCCGTTCGGTCCCTAGTCTGTAGCGGTGCATGGGATTCCTCCATCCTAAGTGCAGGACTCTGCACTTGTCCTTGTTGAAACTCATCAGATTTTTTTGGCCCAATCCTCTAATATGTCTAGGGCCCTCTGTATCCTATCCCTACCCTCCAGTGTATCTACCTCTCCTCCCAGTTTAGTGTCATCTGCAAACTTGCTGAGGGTGCAATCCACACCATCCTTCAGATCATTTATGAAGATATTGAACAAAACCAGCCCCAGAACTGACCCTTGTGGCACTCCACTTGATACTGGCTGCCAACTAGACATGGAGCCATTGATCACTACCCGTTGAGCCCGACAATCTAGCCAACTTTCTATCTACCTTGTAGTCCATTCATCCAGCCCATACTTCTTTAACTTGCTGGCAAGAATACTGTGGGAGACCATGTCAAAAGCTTTGCTAAAGTCAAGGAACAACACGTCCACTGCTTTCTCCTCATCCACAGAGCCAGTTATCTCGTCATAACATGGGGAAATAGTTTTACTTTGTGCAATGACACATCCACTCCCAGTCTTTATTCAGGCCTAAGTTAATTGTATGCAGTTTGCAAATTAATTCCAATTCAGCAGTCTCTCGTTGGAGTCTGTTTTTGAAGTTTTTTTGTGGGAATTCTTCCCCAGGGCTGGGACCTGGAGTAGAGGGTGGGCCCGGGTCCCTCCAGTCTCCTCCTCTAGGATACCAATGGGGCAGTTAAAACCCTGGTTTGGGGCAAGAAATGGTGCCCTGAACACTCCCCCCCCAGAAGAGAGAGTGTGAGACCCACCATAGTAGTGCCAGCAATTTGCCACACATCATTAACACCTGATGAAATAGATCCAATGTGAGGATATTTCTAAATACTGTGTCCAGTCACCACTCTGCTTCCCACACATCTGAATGTATCATGGTCCAACAGGTTGTAGATCCTTGATGAAGCGCTGGAGTGGATTACGTTGGGGGCTGAAGGTGAAGGCTAGTGGCGTTATGTTACTTTCTTCGTTGGGCCTGTCCTGGAGTAGGTGACTTCTGGGTACTCTTCTGGCTCTGTCAATCTGTTTCTTCACTTCAGCAGATGGGTACTGTAGTTTTAAGAATGCTTGATAGAGATCTTGTAGGTGTTTGTCTCTGTCTGAGGGATTGAAGCAAATGCGGTTGTATCTTAGAGCTTGGCTGTAGACATTGTAGCTCTGACTGTCTTCTGGGGCTAACCAATGTTGACCCTGGAGATCTCTGCTTCTCTTTTGTAGCTCCAGCCCTGTCGGAGTCCAAACAGCAAAAGAGATGACATTTTTTTTCAGCTATTTTTATTTTCTTCTTCCAGAATTCAAGCTGATGGGACAAGCCATTTTGCAAGTAGCCCCTTCCTGGGGTGCAGGGGCAATTAGCAAAGTCTTGTATTGTGATGTCCCACAATGGCCCATTTAGTTTTGATAGTCCTTCATGATGGGCAAGAGGTAATAGCTTTCATAGGGATTTAGCACTTGGCACTAGGTAAAGTGTTTTTGTCTTGTTTGGTGAGTTACATAATTCAGAACAAACTATACAGCTATAGCAAAAACAGTTAAGTACCATACAGCATGGGTTACAGACATTATAAATATGAGTAATATATATAACTATTTACAAGCATTTCATAAAGTCTAAACACATAGTTATAAGTCTAATACCAATCCTAACCATCCTAACACACAGGTGATCTCGACTGGTTTCCAGCAACGAATTTGTGAGTGCTTGACTTCCAGCAATGAATTTACCAGCATTGAATTAATATTTCAGGAAAAGAAAGATTAATCCATCCATAATTTGAATAATATCTTGCAAGAAAGAGGAATCAACCCAGCTCTGGTTGTGTGATTGGAGGGGTGCAGGTTTGGCAGTTCCTACAACTAGCCAGCTCTCCACTTAGCTCCCAAGTCAGTCTTTGAATGCATTTCATGTCACTGCAAGCCACCTTGCCACCTTCCTTATTCCACTGTGTCCCGCCCTCCCTCAACCAGCCATGGGCTAGATCCTGATCCCTTTACTCCACACGTCATCCTGTTGGCAGTAGAATCTGGCTTTACATTAATGGTCTCACTGCAATGACTCAGTGCCTGTATAGATTATCAAAGATGATGACAACTCTGTGATGCACTGTGATTATATGGGCCAGAGGTGGATTACCGTTTTGTGGGGGCCCATCCCCACCATTTCCGCCCCACCCTCTGCCTGGCACTGGGGTCAGAGCACAGGGGCTTCCCCCACCTGCCTGGCATGAAGAGGAAGCCTGCGTGCCCTGCCCCTTGCAGGCGCACCGGGTGGACAGAGCGGGTCGGAGCGCCCTTTTTCCAGGGAGCCTAGGCATGGCCCTGTTGACCCAGTGGCTAATCTACTATTGATATGGAATTTGTGGTCAGCAACAGGGCTAGATCTTCTTGTCCAAAAACACAGGCTCCTACCAAATGAACTGAGCAAGAATATTCATTAAGGGAAATACTATTAGGTGTTATAAGAAAAGAAGTACTTGTGGCACCTTAGAGACTAACAAATTTATATGAGCATAAGCTTTCGTGAGCTACAGCTCACTTCATCGGATGCATTCAGTGCATAGCTATAGCTCACGAAAGCTTATGCTCAAATAAATTTGTTAGTCTCTAAGGTGCCACAAGTACTCCTTTTCTTTTTGCGGATACAGACTAACATGGCTGCTACTCTGAAACCTATTAGACAATTTGTCTTCTGAGGGGCAACTGCTGGAAGCTGTACAAGCTAGAGCCATGAACCAAATCAGTAAGCAACAAGATCACAGATATGAATCATTTGACCAGGTTTTAGACATCTAGGCCAAGATTTTCAAAAATGTCAGGCTAATGTCAGTCCCAAATCTACATGTAGGTGCCTAAATAAAGATTTAGGAGCCTGACTTTAGGCCCCCATTTTTTAAAAATCTTGTCCATTGTTAGAGGATGACTGGCACTTTAAGGGGAGTTAGGCTCAACCCTGTCTGTAATGTAGCAGTTATCCCCCAGCTGATCCACATCTGGTGACTCAATCACAACTTGTGATCCCAGCTATGGAAGGGCCAGGGAAAACTACACAGAGAAGGAAGAGGGCTCTGTCTCTTTCACATACATAGGGAGCTGGTTAGGCTCCTGTGGGAGGCTCAGAGATAATGCAGGCAAGACACAGGGAGGATGCTGGGAGAAGAGGTCAGAGTCCCTGGGAAGAGGAGGCAGAAGCTGGGCAGAAGGGCTTCCTAGGAAAAGCCCTGGGAGGCAGTGCTCAGCTAATGGAGCAAAACAGGAACTCCACTGGGCACAGGAATAAGGGTGAAGAGCAGAGAACTGCAGTGTAGCCTGGGGGGCAGAAGGATCAGCTGTTTGGAGGTTGGTGTGGGGTTTTTAGTTACCCCAGAAGGGGACAGAACTGGAAAGAGGTGACCTGGCTGGAGGTCCTGGCCATGCAAATTGTAGACAGAAAAAGGCCCTCAAAGGGAAAAAGAAGTGGCCAGGAGGAGCTGCTAGAGACAAAGACCCCTGCAAGGCCTGATGGTGGTGAGTGCACTGCATACAGCCCTACATATTTGTGGCCTGGTTTTCTCAGTGGTGGTCAGCACACACAATTCCTATTAAACTAAAAGGGAGCTGTGGATCGCATCACCTCTGAAAGTCGGGCTGCTTTTATTGAGATGCCTGAAAGTGAATTTGCATGCCTAGCTTTTGGTCCCCATATTTGAAATCTGAGCCCTCAATTACTTAGTTTGGAGATGCCAAGTAGATGTTTAATGACTGATCTTGGTGCTCAGAATTCATTGTGTGTGGTCATCCCTGAGCAGAGAGCCAGCACAAAGCCCAGCCACCACTTCAATCCCATCTGAGCCCCAAATTGATGACATAACCCTTAGGCCGATACTGAAAAGCCAGCTCATAATATCGAAGTAGTTCCACACACCTCTCCCATATCTGTGCCATGAATGTTTGTTCAGTATCCCATCACTCTGTGTGGTGGGATCAAATATGCAGTAGTGTCCAAGCATGCAAAGTGGATTGCAGCATCTTTATAATTCCTGCCTTTCTGATTTTACACTGTTGACTTGATGCTGTTCTAACGAGGCTAGCTAGGCTGTGTGTGCGTGTGTGTGATTTGCAGAGGGCGGCATGGTAGGGAATGTTTAAAAAGTAACACTTACTGGAAGGAACTGCAGTGTTAGCTCCTCTTCCTCCGAAGCTGGTTTCAAATAAAAAGACTGTCTAAAAGGAGCAATCTAGTTAGTTTCAATTTACAGTGACTACCCCCAGTAACAGGGTTTGTTTATTTTAATCTGCATGAATAGTAGCCCTCTCTAGCTGTCTGCTTAGAAAAGCATCATGCAGTTATTACTTTCACCGCAGAGCTCTGACACTGGAGATTGTCTAAATGGGACAGATGGAGCCGGTTTAAGGTAGTGTTTCATCAGCCTTGTCCTTGGCGTAGACATCAGCCTCATGGTCGGTGTTTTTATGAAAATCACTGACTCTTGAATTACATCCAAACAGCATGGCCAGATCTATACGTGGGAAATGAATTGTGCCAGATTTAATATGAAGGAGGTTTCTGTGACGTCATACACCTGTCAACAACCTGGTTATTAGAGGCATCAGAAGCTTATGGGCTTGAAGTATGATGTTAAGCTACAGTGTTCTCTTAAATAGAAGGCACAAATTAAATGACTTTTGGTTTGATTCTGACTCAAATCCTGCTCTTCACTATCATATGCCTTATCTATTGGCTGTATTCTCAGAGGCTGGTGTTACTATGGAGACATAAGGAAGTGGAAGCCCCCCGCCCCCCCCCCACACCTTTTGCTAGAAAAGAGATACTCACCTTTGTTTATCAGTTGAAAGATTTCCTTGCAAAAAAAGATGGAGACACAGGTGTATGCACAGAGAGGGACAAGAGAGGCAGGGAGGTGCAGTGATAAAGAAAAGAATTTGACTGGCAGCCATTTTAATTGGGCCAGATCTTGTTCGGGCTCCTTTCTTATCTGTGTGGCCTGAGCCACAGCCCAGTGATGTCCCTGGAAAGGGCCCAGCTGATGAAATGAGCTTTGGAGAAGATCCATGGTGATGAGGAAAGTATCAGATTGGAAAACAAGTCACACAGTGCTTGGAAAAAAACCCTCCAGTTATGCTAAAGAGAGAACTGGGCCCATTTCATGCTGGGCCAGATCCACGGGCCAAGCAAAGCCAATAGAAAGATTCCAGTTACGGCACAGGGCATCATGAGGTAAACATGACAAGATGTGGCAGGATGAAGGGAAGCCCCTTGATCACTGACAGCTAATTCCAGCCTGGCTTCTCCCTCCTTGCACATGTGCTCAGGGGATAGTACAGGGACTGGGTTGGGAGAATGGGAGACAATCAGTGTCTGCAGGAGAAAGACATAGTGAATCACTACGAAGTGAATAGCTGTTAGAAAGACAAATGGAGAGGAAGAGAGAAGGGGGGGGGGGGGGTCCATAGAGTCTCAGGCTGCAGCGACAGGTATCCTGGGTTGGATTTCTGACTAGCTGAGACCAGCAGGTTTTCTTTGATGTAAGTATGCTCTGACTACCCTGGGAGATTAAATCTGGAGAATACAGGCAGCTTGAAAGAAGTTGTGGCTGCTGTTATCCCCGGGGAATCTCTCTGCCTACATACATATGGGTAGCCCAGCTGGGCCTTTGCGGATATTAAATCGCAAAAAACTTCATTCAAGCAGAGTGATAGTTTGTGCCCTTCCAGGACATTGAACTCAGGAAAACTCACACTTCTGAAAACCAAGCAACATAGAGTTAAGGTAAAGGACCATGCAGCCTGACACCTCCCATCCACCGGAGCTGGCAATTCTCTGCATGCACTCCAGCTGCATTCACTGTGTTAGGTGTAGCTGTATTGAATGGGAGAGGAATAAGTTGGGGCAGTTTGGAAGAGTTGTGATTGTGATATGGGCAGAGCTGGGTCTGAGTCCCACCACGTGTGTTCTCAAAGGAAAGAAATGCAGGAGTAACATGGATTCAGTAAAAAAAAAAAAAAAAAAAAAAAGAGTACTTGTGGCACCTTAGAGACTAACAAATTTATTTGAGTGTAAGCTTTTGTGGGTTAAAACCTACTTCATTGGATGCATGCAGTGGAAAATACAGTAGGAAGATATATACATACACAGAGAACATGAAAAAATGGGTGTTGCCATAACCACTATAACGAGAGTGATCAGTTAAGGTGAGTTATTCTCAGCAGGAGAAAAAAAACCTTTTGTAGTGATAATCAGGATGGCTCATTTCCAACAGTTGACAAGAAGGTCTGAGTAATAGTAGGGGGAAAAATAATCATAGAGAAATAGTTTTACTTTGTGTAATGACCCATCCACTCCCAGTCTATATTCAAGCCTAATTTAATGGTTTGCAAATTAATTCCAATTCTGCAGTTTCTCATTGGAGTCTGTTTTTGACATTTTTTTGTTGTAGTATTGTGACTTTTAGTAATCGAGTGACCAGGGAGATTGAAGTGTTCTCCGACTGGTTTTTGAATGTTATAATTCTTGACATCTGATTTGTGTCCATTTATTCTTTTGTGTAGAGACTGTCCGGTTTGGCCAATGTATATGGCAGAGGAACATTGCTGGCACATGATGACATTGGTAGATGTGAAGGTGAATGAGCCTCTGATAGTGTGGCTGATGTGATTAGGCCCTGTGATGGTGTCCCTTGAATAGATATGTGGACACAGTTGGCAACGGGCTTTGTTGCAAGGATAGGTTCCTGGGTTAGTGTTTTTGTTGTGTGGTGTGTGGTTGCTGGTGAGTATTTGCTTCAGGTTGGGGGGCTGTCTGTAAGCGAGGACTGGCCTGTCTCCCAAGATCTCTGAGAGTGAGGGCTCATTCTTCAGGATAGGTTGTAGATCCTTGATGATGCGCTGGAGAGGTTTTCGTTGGGGGCTGAAGGTGATGGCTAGTGGCGTTCTGTTACTTTCTTTGTTGGGCCTGTCCTGTAGTAGGTGACTTCTGGGTACTCTTCTGGCTCTGTCAATCTGTTTCTTCACTTCAGCAGATGAGTATTGTAGTTTTAAGAATGCTTGATAGAGATCTTGTAGGTGTTTGTCTCTGTCTGAGGGTTGGAGCAAATGCGGTTGTATATTAGAGCTTGGCTGTAGACAATGGATTGTGTGGTGTGGTCTGGATGAAAGCTAGAGGCATGTAGGTAGGAATAGCGGTCAGTAGGTTTCCGATATAGGGTGGTGTTTATGTGACCATCACTTATTAGCACTGTAGTGTCCAGGAAGTGGATCTCTTGTGTGGACAGGTCCAGGCTGAGGTTGATGGTGGGATGGAAATTGTTGAAATCATGGTGGAATTCCTCAAGGGCTTCTTTTCCATGGGTCCAGATGATGAAGATGTCATCAGTGTAGCGCAAGTAGAGTAGGGGTATTAGGGGATGAGAGCTGAGGAAATGTTGTTTTAAGTCAGCCATAAAAATGTTGGCATACTGTGGGGCCATGCGGGTACCCATCGCAGTGCTACTGATTTGAAGGTACACGTTGTCCCCAAATGTGAAATAGTTGTGGGTGAGGACAAAGTTGCAAAGTTCAGCCACCGGGTTAGCCGTGACATCATCAGTGATACTGTTCCTGATGGCTTGTAGTCCATCTTTGTGTGGAATGTCGGTGTAGAGGCTTCTACATCCATAGTGGCCAAGATTGTGTTTTCAGGAAGATCACCAATGGATTGTAGTTTCCTCAGGAAGTCAGTGGTGTCTCGAAGATAGCTAGGAGTGCTGGTAGCGTAGGGCCTGAGGAGGGAGTCTACATAGCCAGACAATCCTTCTGTCAGGGTGCCAATGCCTGAGATGATGGGGCGTCCAGGATTTCCAGGTTTATGGATCTTGGGTAGCAGATAGAATACCCCTGGTCGGGGTTCTAGGGGTGTCTGTGCAGATTTGTTCTTGTTTGTTCTTGTTCTTTTCAGGGAGTTTCTTGAGCAGATGGTGTAGTGTCTTTTGGTAACTCTCAGTGGGATCAGAGGGTAATGGCTTGTAGAAACTGGTGTTGGAGAGCTGCCTAGCAGCCTCTTGTTCATATTCCGACCTATTCATGATGACGACAGCACCTCCTTTGTCAGCCTTTTTGATTATGATGTCAGAGTTGTTTCTGAGGCTGTGGATGGCATTGTGTTCTGCACGGCTGAGGTTATGGGGCAAGTGATGCTGCTTTTCCACAATTTCAGCCTATGCTCGTCGGCGGAAGCAGTCTATGTAGAAGTCCAGTCTGTTGTTTCGACCTTCAGGAGGAGTCCACCCAGAATCCTTCTTTTAGTAGTCTTGGTAGGAAGGTCTCTGTGGGTTAATATGCTATTCAGAGGTGTGTTGGAAATATTCCTTGAGTCGGAGACGTTGAAAATAGGATTCTAAGTCACCCCCGAACTGTATCATATTCGTGGGGGTGGAGGGGCAGAAGGAGGGGCCGTGAGATAGGACAGATTCTTCTGCTGGGCTAAGGGTATAGCTGGATAGATTAATAATATTGCTGGGTGGGTTAAGGGAACCACTGTTGTGGCCCCTTGTGGCATGTAGTAGTTTAGATAGTTTAGTGTCCTTTTTCCTTTGTAGAGAAGCAAAGTGTGTGTTGTAAATGGCTTGTCTAGTTTTTGTAAAGTCCAGCCACGAGGAAGTTTGTGTGGAAGGTTGGTTTTTTTTGTGAGAATATCCAGTTTTGAGAGCTCATTCTTAATCTTTCCCTGTTTGCTGTATAGGATGTTGATAAGGTGGTTCCGCAGTTTCTTTGAGAGAGTGTGGCATAATCTGTCAGCATAATCTGTGTAGTTTGTAGATTGTAATGGATTTTTTTACCTTCAGTCCTTTTGGTATGATGTCCATCTGTTTGCATTTGGAAAGGAAGATGATGTCTCTCTGTATCTGTATGAGTTTTTTCATGAAGTTGATGGGTTTCCACTTCATAAAGCTAAATGCAGTGCCTTGCATGGTGACAGGTTTCAGAGTGGTAGCCATGTTAGTCTGTATCAGCAAAAAGAATGAGTAGTACTTGTGGCACCTTAGAAACTAACAAATTTCAATATGCATCCATTGAAAACGGCATTGTGTAGATTGTGTCAGTAGCAGGGCACAGGGGTTTTCTTGCCACAGATATTGTCACTAGTGAGGTGGGACATGAGAGCTGTCTGTGGATTTAATGATGGATAGGGGAAAGCACAGCATGCCTGTTGCTGATATTACTGTGCATAGCTCAAAGATGGCAAAGT
This sequence comes from Dermochelys coriacea, assembly GCF_009764565.3. Lineage (NCBI taxonomy): Eukaryota > Metazoa > Chordata > Testudines > Dermochelyidae > Dermochelys > Dermochelys coriacea. The sequence goes on along the minus strand of NC_050071.1, from coordinate 3,728,874 downwards.
TAAGGTTGTGTGGGTGTTTACCTTGACTCCGTATTTCCTGATTATCAAAAGTTTGAGTTTTGCTGAACTGGACATTCTGCCAAAGGCAAAGCTAACATTGGGTATCATTAACTCTGTGTTAACAAAGTTTTTGACATTCAATTTCCTAGTTATTTTAAACAGAAAGAGCAATGTTTGTTGGTAGGAATCAGTGGTCATTTAGACATGTTAGTTTTTACCTAAATTTGCAGTTGCTATGCTGTGGCTAGGAAATAATCAAAAGACTTAGATTTTATCTAGTGGTTTTATCAATAGATCTCAAATAACTTTCTATATTCCCATTTCACAGATGGAAAACTGGAGGTGAAGTGACTTGCCCAAGGTCACCCAGACAGCCAGTGGCAGAGCTAGGAATAGTCCCAGTCCAGTGGTCTTTCCATTCAGCCACTCAGTTGCCATGTGATTCCTCAGTGCTCCTCCCTACTCTTGTACATTTTGTTGTAGTGGAATGAGGATAATGGTTGTGCTTTAAAACTTCTGCAATGTGTAGCTGCTAACAGGGCCAGCGAGAGAAATCTCATCCATGATCTAGGTCCCAAAACCTTGACAGTTTTATGACATGCTTGTTATAGTAATTTTAAGCATGTGAGAGAAGACTTGTGTGTCTCTTTAATTCTCTGCCCCCGCCACACCATTCCCTGCAACTTACAGTGCCCCCCCTCAACATTTCCAGGTCCCCCTCCCAGTCCCATCCCATCAAACCAGCACTTGGCACCATAGAAACAATTTACATGTAAGAAGTTGCTCCTTGCCATCAGCTGCACGCGGCCCTGCTGCTGATCTACACTCGAAAGTTAGGACAGCCTTAGCTATGGTGCTCAGGGGTGTGTTAAACCAACCAAAGTCCCAGTGTAGATGGTGCTAGGTTGATGGAAGAATTCCTCTATCGTCCTAGCTACCGCCTCTGGGAGAGACGGATTTACTACAGCAACAGGAGAACCACTTCCATTGCTGTAGGGAATGTCTGTACTCCCACACAGCTGCAGCTGGGCTGCGGTAGAGTTTCTATGGAAAACTTAGCTCAGGTTATGCAACTCCAGCTGCACAAAGAGCTGTACCTTGCTCTCACCCCCGCCACCCACCCCAGCTAGGATTTCTGCCCCGGTTCAGAGAGGCTTCCCCAGTCACGCCCCAGGTATGCCCAGTCCTCCTCCAAACTGGGCCCCTCCCCCATGCTCTTGCCAGGGGTAATGTGTATCTTAACTACTCATTTTCTGGATTTCAGCTGTTGAAATTTGTGTTGAACTTTCAGTTTCAGTCCCCGCCCCCAGCTCCCAGCTCACATGGAGTGGCAAGGAGAGGGGCTCAGACCCCTGCAGATGGGTAGGACTGCCATAGAGCCAAGCACACACACACCAAAGGGGAGAATTCAAGGCTCTCAGGCCACCCCACCCCTAAACTTCCAACTTCCTCTGCTACTCTTGTATCCTCCAGCCCTCCTGCCTTCTCCCCTCCCCTCCCCTCTCCCCTTTACCTGCACCCCAACCCCTCTTCCCTCCCACCCATTCCCTAATTCCCCATCCCTCACTGCAGACCCAAACTCCTCTTCCACGTTATCAGCTACTCTTGTATCTCTTAGCACCCCTCCCAGTGATCATTCACATGTGGCATGTTTCTTTGCCCACATAGTTTCAGCGCCTTCTGAATATTCTGCTGTGCTCATGTTACATTTCTCCAGAACAACAACAAAAACCCATCTTTGATAGAGAGGCAGATATTGCCTAATTGTGGGACTTCACATTTCTATCCTGGGGTGGATTTGAACTCACAGGGTACCTCTGCACAGTGCTCCAAAAAAAAAAAAAACCACAGGAGCGCGTCCCAAAGCCCCAGATCAACTGACTCAGGCTCATGCTGTGGGGCTAAAAATAGGCACCTGGAGCCCAGGTTCTGAGACTCAAACCCAGGCAGCTGCGCTGCTACTTTTATCCCCACAGCATGGGCCTGAGTCAGTCAACCTGGGCTCTGAGACTCACTGTTGTGGGTATGCAGGTTGGTTTGGTTGGCTGTGCAGACATACTAGCAGCTGAGGTGCTGATTGGATTCAATGACCATACCATAGAGGAGGTAGTTTTCCAGCTAGTTAGGCTCTCTCTTTGCAGATGCTCATTATGATCCATTAGGCATGCAAATAGGTGAGCAAGCCTTCTCAAATACCTATCTGCAGAAGCAAACTCTCTTTGAAGTGATGTTTTAATTTGATTTCCCCCAAAGGGCTGGTGGATGCCATGTAGCCCATTGAGGTAACTCTTGAGTGTTTGAGACCCTGGTGCAATGATCTGAGCCCTGGTTTTAATCTGTTTCTGTGCGCAAATATAGGTTGGCATAAACTGTCAGCTTTATCAATGATCTGGATGATGGGATTAATTGCACCCTGAGCAAGTTTGCAGATGACACTAAACTGGGGGGAGAAGAAGATATGCTGGAGGGTAGGGATAGGGTCCAGAGTGACCTAGACAAATTGGAGTATTGGGCCAAAAGAAATCTGACGAGGTTCAACAAGGACAAGTGCAGAGTCCTGCACTTAGGAAGGAAGAATCCCATGTATTGCTACAGGCTGGGGACCAACTGGCTAAGCAGCAGTTCTGCAGAAAAGGACCTGGGGATTACTGTGGATGAGAAGCTGGATATGAATCATCAGTGTGCCCTCGTTGTCAAGAAGGCCAACTGCATATTGGGCTGTATTAGTAGGAGTATTGCCAGCAGATTGAGGAAAGTGATTATTCCCCTCTATTCAGCATTGGTGAGGCCACACCTGGAGTATTGTCCAGTTTTGTTCCCCCCACTACAGAAGGGATGTGGACAAATTGGACAGACTCCAGTGGAGGGCAATGAAAATGATTAGGAGGCTGGGGCACATGACTTATGAGGAGAGGCTGAGGGAACTGGAATTATTTAGTCTGCAGAAGAAAAGAGCGAGGGAGGATTTGATAGCAGCCTTCAACTACCTGAACGGGGGAGGGGGGTTCAAAGAAGATGGAGCTAGGCTGTTCTCAGGGATGGCAGATGACGGAACAAGGAGTAATGATCTCAAGTTGCAGTGGGGGAGGTCTAGGTTGGATATTAGGAAACACTATTTCACTAGGAGAGTGGTGAAGCACTGGAATGCGTTACATAGGGAGGTGATGGAATCTCCTTCCTTAGACGTTTTTACAGTTAGGCTTGACAAAGCCTTGGCTGGGATGATTTAGTTGGGGATTGGTCCTGCTTTGAGTAGGGGGTTGGACTAGATGACCTCCTGAGGTCTCTTCCAACCCTAATCTTCTATGATTCTATGATTAAGAACAGCTGCTTTTGCAGGGGGACAGTGAGGTGGAATGACTGCATCTTGGGAACTCCTTGGACACATGGCCGCAAATCTGGATCACTATCAGAGCCCTACATGTCCATGAGGCACACCAAAATTCAAGGTCATCTGAGTAACTGTGTAGGCTGCAGAGCATAAGAGTCAAGATTTAAACCAAAAGCAGGTCTTAACCTTAACTATAGCCGAGTGGTTGATTTGCTATGCTTCCTGAGACGATATTGGCTTTTCCAGCCCTGATGAAAACACTCTCCCTTATCCATCTGGCACTGCCATGTTGTGCCCTGTACAGTTTCTCACATGGGTGATTTATCCAATGATCAAGAGTAGGTTTGGAAAGGTTTCTTTCTCTCCATCTCAAGTAGGGCCGATTATCATGGCAGGAAGGGTAAGATTGTGGTTTTGTCGTGGCAAAAAATGCAAAATCCATTGTGTTCAAAAAGTAAGCCGGGTCTGGGCATTACGGGCCAGATCTCCAGTGAGTGTCAACGAGCACAGCTCTTTGACTTCAGTGCAGAGTCACAGCACTTGAGGACTTACCCCACAATATTTTAATTAATTTTCCATGACAAACTGCTTAATATTATGGGGGGGAATCAAAAATTTCTTTCTTTACAATTACAATTGCTTAAAACCATTCATTTGAAAACAACTAATTCCATCACCCAGGATTGCACTACACTAGACATAGAGACCCATATTTGTAGACACTTATGGAAGCATCTTGCAAAGTAGCTTATTGGGCTGGCAAACTTCTCCTAAATATAACCTGTATGTCATGGGACTGTTTCTCATTTACACTGCAGCCCCTGTCCACCCTCTGGCAGTCAAGTCACATTTATGCTCACTTTAAGGATCTTTTACATTGCCAGAATTGGGTAAAGGAGCCTCAGTGACCATCAGGCCTCATTTAATCCTGGAAGTAACAGCCATGAGAAGCATACAGCTGTAGTCAGAAGTGATTAAAAGGATAGTATTGTGGAGTTTGTTGGCAGGGGAGCGGGGGGGGGGGGGGAGGATGTTTTAATAAAGCCTTGATTCTGCTGCCTCCCTTACTCACATTGAATAGCTCTTTATTCCAGAGATCATCTCATGAATTTCAATGGAATTATACAATGCAAGCAAGTGTAGCAGATTCTGGAGACATGATCTTCTCTGTTTTTGGAAACTTGATTGTATCCAAAAAGTATAAAATCCATCCTACGGCTCCCTGGGGCTTGTAATCTGAGACACTGTAGGGGAATAATGTCCTGATTAAGATGAAAAGAAGAAACCAACTGGTCTAGACAGGCTGCTGCTGGTCAGATTGCCTCTCATGCTCCAACAAGTGCATGGAAGGAGGAGATATGGCGTAATACAAATGGATTTTTGGTTCTCCCCTCCCTCTGGTTTGGTCAAATTAGTCAGAGCAAACAAGATCTGTGTGTCAAAAGAGAAACAGGAATTTATGGTGATAGTTTGGTTTGACAGGTGGATCCATGTGTGTTTGATTCAATGATGTTCCTCCTTTAACATCAATCTCCTTACCAGTTCTGATGGACAGGCCTAGGTTTATCTGGATACTGCCTTCAGCTCAGCAGGGAGTAACTTCCTTATTTTCTTCCCATAGGAATTTATTTAACAGTTCCTCCATCCCCCTTGCTCCTTCCTGGCAGCGTCACCAGGGCAGCTTTGGAGGAACATTCTAACCACAGGGTAACCCCCACTTACTCACCAGATGGTTGGAGACTCCCAAGGAATAACAACCACACAGTATATTCAACAGAGTAATTATATTTATTTCCTGTTTAATACAACACCTCAGGGTAAAAGAATCCTCTGAGGGTCACTAGTACCCTCACCATGCAGATAATACCCAGGAAATTCCCAATCACCTGACCTGATAAAGTAAGAGTAAAATTTAGTGTCCTGTTGTCATGCATACTTGTAGGGGCCCATGGTGACCTGTGACAATGATACCTTCTGTGCAAAATTAGCAACTTGGCTGCTTTAGTTCAGGACAGCCCTAAAGACTCACCAGTAGGATAAGGTGGTATGTCCCTCCACAGGTTTAATACACAGTAGGTAATGAAATCCCCAAACCCTGACCCCCGGCTTGAGGACACGGGTCAGGGAACAGGGGTCTTCCAAACAATTCCCCTGACCATCTGACTAAAAGATGGTGACTCACAACTCTGTGACGGATCCTCCAGTTCAGAGGTGGATTGGACTCCTTAGCAACTGCAGCGGGGCTGACAATCACTGCTGGCAGCGTCCTCTTCGGACAGGAATCAGGCTGCTTCTGTTCTCAAGATTTCCCCTTCCTATAAAGGGATGGAGGGACCAGGTGCAAATTACAATAACCAACCCCTAATCTCCTACCCTAGAGCTCAGACACAATCATGGCAGACAGGCAGGCCAGAGCTAGCAGCAAGAGCAGAACTTCACATGTGATAACTCATTTTATCTAGGAGCTGGAGGACTAACTCAGCCTGGCTGGGGGCAGGGACGTGGGGGAATTCTCACAACAACTCTTAACTGGGAGTCACCTTGAAAAGGGAAAGGACCAGGCTGAGAGGTGTTTCTTACATGCACCCAGACGCCAGTTCTCAGAAGGTCCCTGCATGCACTCTGGGACTCACAAATTCACTGACTCCATATTCCTCCAGAATGGCTTTTCCCCTCTCCCAATGCTCCTGGGGATGGGCATCACACTCAGGGTCTTCCTTATTGGTCAGGCTAACTCTGCTTCCCAGGGTTTCACTTGCCAACCATGTGATCTAACCCCCTTCTTTCTCTCACACTGCTCTCCTCTGAGCAGGCATGTTGGTGGTCATCCAGGTTACCCCAATCTGACAGGGCTCCTGTCGTTCAAAACAGTCTCTCTCCAACTGGGTTGCCCAGCAGACTCTGCATCTGCCCTTGGCCCAGCTTCCTCCCAGGGGCAGTGTGCCCCTCCCTGAGTTACTAGCACACAGAGACACAGGAACCAAGGTAAGCTCCTTGGGGGTTACAGTTGATGTTTGGATTACTGTAACACCTCAATGAGATTGCAGTCCCATTGTGCCAAGCATACATAGCATAAAAGATAGTCTCTTCCCACAAATACTTAGTCTAAATTGTTGAGATAAATGAAGGGTTGAAGGGGAAACTGAGGCACAGACTGGGGAAGTGATGTACCCAAGATCACGCAGCAGGTCAGTGCCAGAGCCAGAAATACATAGCTGGTTTCCTGAGTTCTACTCCTAGGCTTTCTCCACTAACAGTCCTGGGCTGGTGAAACCAGAGAAGTGAGTTATGATGGATTCTGACCATTTGGCTGATGGCCAAGTGAGCCCACAGGGTATATGTGACTATTGCAAAACCACTGGAAAAGACTGAGGATAAAATTTTCAAAAGTATGCAAGTCTTATGACATTGTACCCCATAATTCTTTACAGAAATATGCTATGAATGTATTGTGACAAAGTTCCTGCTCTCCTTGGTGGGTCTTGCAGTTATTGGCGGATTTGCTCACCTTGGAGCTTCATGGCAGCCCCCAGCTTGGCCGTTTTTCTGAACCCACAGTCCAGGTTGACTCCTCCTGTGTCTGACCAGGAGTTGGGAGGATTTGGGAGGAACCCGGGCCCGCCCTCTACTCCGGGTTCCAGCCCAGGGCCCTGTGGAATGCAGCTGTCTAGAGAGCCTCCTGGAACAGCTGTGCGACAGCTACAACTCCCTGGGCTACTTCCCAACACCTTCTTTATGCTCACCATAGGACCTTCCTCCTGGTGTCTGATAATGCTTGTACACCTCAGTCCTCCAACAGTCCACGTTCTCACTCTCAGCTCCTAGTTCCTCTTGCTCCCAGCTCCTCACATGCACACCACAAACTGAAGTGAGCTCCTTTTTAAACCCAGGTGCCCTGATTAGCCTTCCTTAATTGATTCTAGCAGCTTCTTGATTGGCTGCAGGTGTTCTAATCAGCCTGTCTTAATGATCTCCAGAAGGTTCCTGATTGTTCTGGAACCTTCCCTGTTACCTTACCAGAGAAACAGGACTTACTTAGCCTGGAGCTAATATATCTGCCTTCTATTACTCTCCTATAGCCATCTGGACCGACCCTGTCACATATCGCCCCCCTCTGCTCAACACTACTGGGTTGGGCAACTTGGGATGTCAGGCAGTGTACTCGTGACAAGCCATCTGCATTGCCATGGTGGCTTCCAGCCCGGTGTTGTATGATGAATTGGAAAGGTTGTAGGGACAGGAACCATCTGGTCACCCTTGAGTTCTTCTCTTTATTTCGCTGCATCTACTGGAGGGGTGCATGGTCGGTCACAAGGGTAAACCGTCGTACCAGAAGTTAATAACGTAGTGTTTCCATGGCCCATTTCACAGCTAGGCAGTCTCTTTCAACCACGGCATACTTCTGCTCTCTTGGGAGGAGTTTTCTGATGAGGTAGAGGATTGGGTGTTCTTCATCTCCGACCATCTGCGATAGGAAAGCTCCCAGTCCTACTTCAGATGCATCTGTTTGTAAAATGAATTCTTTGTTGAAGTCTGGGGCTATAAGCACGGGGTTACTGCAGAGGGTTGTCTGTAGATCCATGAATGCTTTCTCTGTGGCATCTGTCCACTTCACCATGTCTGGACCCCGGGCTTTTATCAGGTCTGTCAGGGGACTTGCTCTGGTAGCAAAATGGGGAATAAATCGTCAGTAGTATCCCACCACACCCAGGAATGCCCGGACTTGCTTTTTCCATTTCGGCCGGGGCCAATTTTGGATAGCCTCTAGTTTGTTTAATTGGGGCTTGACCATACCCCTTCCTACAATGTAGCCAAGGTATTTAGCCTCGGCTAGCCCTATAGCACACTTGGCTGGGTTGGCTGTGAGGCCAGCCTGTCTTAGCGTGTCCAGAACCGCTTCCACCTTTCCTAAGTGGGTTTCCCAGTTGGGGGTGTGAATAATCACATCTTCCAGGTATGCTGCTGCATAACTGGTATGGGGCCATAGGAGCTTGTCCATAAGACGCTGGAAGGTGGCAGGTGCCCCATGCAGTCCAAAAGGAAGCACAGTATATTGAAACAGACCCTCTGGTGCAGAGAATGTCATCTTTTCTTTCACATCTTTGGCAAGGGGAATCTGCCAGTATCCCTTTGTTAAATCAAGGGTGGTCAAAAATCGGGCATTGCCCAGGCGGTCAACTAACTCATCGATACGGGGTATGGGGTATGCATCGAATTTGGATATCTCATTCAGCCGGCGAAAGTCATTACAAAACCTAGTGGTGCCATCAGGTTTGGGCACCAACACAATCGGGCTTGACCACTGACTGTGGGACCTTCGATGACTCCCAGCTCCAACATCCTTTTTACTTCTGCTTTGATCTCCTCTCTTTTTGCTAATGGGACCCGATAGGGCCTTAAAGTTACCTTTGCCGCAAGGTCTGTGATAATGTAATAATATGCTTCGGAGGTCCGGCCTGGTTTGGTTGAAAACACATCCTGGTATCGGTTGATCATCTCAGTTACCTCCTTCTTCTGGTTTGGTGTCAGATCAGTGGATATCCTGATCTGCTCCTGCATATTATTTCCTTGGATTGGGGTCCCTTGGACCACTACACACACCTCTCGTTGGTGCCAAGGCTTTAAGAGGTTAATGTGATAAATTTGTTCTCGTTTCCGGCGTCCTGGCTGCCGCACCTTGTAGGTTACTTCCCCCATGGGTTCAACCACCTCATAGAGCCCCTGCCATTGGGCCAAAAGCTTGCTTTCTGCCGCGGGTACCAACACCATCACCCGATCCCCTGGTTGGAACTGTCGGACTTTTGCCTGGCGATTATAATGGGTTCGCTGGCCTCCTGCGCCTTTTCCAAATGTTCCCATACAATAGGGGTGACCCGGGCTATCCGTTCTCACATCCGCAATACATGGTCAATTATATTTCTCCCCTCATTGGGTTCCTCTTCCCAGATTTCTTTTGCAATATCGAGTATGCCACGGGGGTGGCGTCCTTATAATAATTCAAAGGGGGAAAACCCATTTGAGGCCTGAGGTACCCCCTGGATTGCAAACATAAGGTAGGGTAGTAGGGTGTCCCAATCCTTCCCGTCTCAACTTACCACTTTCCTTATCATTGCCTTGAGGGTTTGGTTAAACCTTTCTACCAGCTCATTGGTCTGCGGATGATACATTGAAGATCTCAGGGTATATGGAGCAGCGTACAGAGGTCCTTCATTAGCTTCGACATAAATGGGATACCTTGGTCTGTTAATATCTCCTTTGGTAGCCCCACTTGGGCAAAGATCCCCACCAGCTCTTTAGTTGTCATTTTAGAGGCAGTGTTCCACAGGGGGACGGCTTCTGGGTAGCAAGTAGCGTAATCCAGAACAACAAGTATATATTGGTGGCCCCAGGCTGTCTTCTCCAGGGGTCCCACAAGATCCATGGCTATTCGCTCGAAGGGGACCTCTATGATGGGAAAGGGTACTAAAGGTGCCCTCAACTGGGGACGGAGACTGTGTAGTTGACACTCTGGGCAGGACGCACACTACCTCCACACTTCTTCATGTACTCCGGGCCAGAAGAATCGTCGCAGGACCCATGGCAGGGTCTTCTCTACCCCCAAACGCCCCCCAAAAAGATGACTATGGGCCAGACTTACTACAGCATTCTGGTGTTTTTGAGGTACTAGGATATGCTGTACCTTCTGCCCCTGTACTGGTGCAACCCGGTATAAGAGATTCTTCTTCATTATGAAGTAGGGTCCTGGTCCCTGGGTTTTCCCTTCCATGGGACCCCATCTATTTCGGTCACCTCCTTCCTAATGTTGTCGTACCTTGGGTCTTCAGCCTAGTCCCGTCCAAAATTTCCTCTCCCGGGGCTAATCTGCCCGAGATCTAGGAGGCCAGTCTCTGTTGCCTCTACTGGTTCAGAGGCGTTAGGGTGGGGGTCAGACTCGGATTCTTCTCCGTCCTGGGTGGCCTCCTTTTCAACTTCTCGGGTCCGCCTACCTATGAGAGCGACCCGCTGGCTTTGGGCCAGTATTTGGGTTCCCAAGGCCTTAGCTGCCCTCCTTTCCCTTTACGTCTTTCTACACTGTCTGGGAGTGGAGAACAAATCTGGGGATATTTCAGAGAAGGTTGGGGGTTGACAGTCTACTGTGGATTCCTCACTGCTTTCAGGGCTTCCCCCTTTCTCCAATTCCCCTACTGGCAGTAAGTCTCCAAACCCGGGGAAGTCCCTCTCTATGAGCACTGGGTATGGGAGTTTAGGGACTACACCTGCTGCTACCTCACTAGTGTTCCCCTGAATCTCGATTTTTACTGGGATGGTGGGGTAATAACCAACTGTCCCATGGACACATGTTATCCCATACGCTTAGCCCACAGCAGACGACTTTGCTTCACGAGCTTCCCCGAGACAAGCGTGATAGCACTCCCCGAATCAACCAGTGCTGTGGTCTCTACCCGTTTAGCTTCACTGGTCTAGTGTAAATATGTGGGGTTAGTGATACCCCCATAAGGTGGATTAGGGAGCATGGGTCTGCCCAGTTCCCCAGGTTACACTGCATAGGCTCCTTGGCATTGGGACACTGTGTAGCTAAGTGTCCCGACTCCCCACAGACATAACATCTGTATGGAGCTCTAAGCATTCCCCGGTCTCTTGGTTTGGGCAGTCTAACATCACGATCCTCTTCTCCCTCAGTGCTCCAACTCTTTGCGGCTTCTGGTTGGGTCTTCAGCCCCTCTCTTTTTCCACCTAGGTTCTTCTGGTGGCCCAGTCACCCAAGCTCTAGAGCTTGGTGCTGCTAATTTAACCCAGGGTGCTTCTTCCTTAACTGGTCGGGTCAGCTCCCTCGCCGTCCTTCGCCTTTCTACCAGCGCAACAACCTCGTTGTAGGTGGAGGATTCATTCTGGCTTACCCAGGTGTGAAGGTCTGGCGGTAGTCCTCTCATCTACCACTCGATGCCCAGAACCTCTAGTATCTCCTTCGGACTCCGGGACTCAGTTCGTAAGCTTCCCTTTTCCCCTCCTCCTTCTGGTGTCTTCCCTTCCCTCCCTGCTTATTATGGCGGGGGACATGACGGGTGGGGCCCCCTCCAGCAGCCCCAGCTACCCCTCCCCCACCTGCCCTTCCGTCACCCCCCGCCAGCCTCTACCTCCGCTACTGCTGCCGAACCATCTGCCACCGCCCCCTCTGGGGTACCAGCAGTGATGGGCACCAGGATGACCTCCACTGCTGCCACATCCTTCCCCCCCTCAGATTCTGGGGGAACCCCCCCCAGCTGGTGGGAAAGGCTAGGGTAAGAATAAGGGGAAGGGCCCTGCAAAAAAGACCAGGCCCTCCATGGCAGGGGCTGCCCCCAATGCCCCGGCCCCACCACCAGCTGGGGCATCCCTCCCCACTGTTCCCTCCACCAGCTATGCGGGTGTGCCTCCCCGGGCCCCCAAGGTGTACGCCCAGGTGGCGGCAGCCCCCTCGCCTGCCGCTATGTCATCTCCCCTGTCCACCGCCTCCACTACCATCTACAGCGGCCGGGGCCCCTTTCCTACCATGACCAGGAAGCACGGCATCCTTTGCATCCTGGTGCCCACCTCGCCCCACGTGGAGACCTGTGTGCAAGTGTTGGCGAGGGTGGTGGGGTCCACGGCCATTGTGGTGGCCTCCAAAATGTATGGCAGGGTCATCTTCTTCTTAGCATCGGAGGCTGCCGCCCAGGAGGTGGTGGAGAAGGGCCTGGCAGTAGGGAGCGTGTTCGTCCCCCTGGAGCCACTAGAGGACCTGGGTGTCCACCTGGTCCTGACCTCCGTCCCTCCCTTTCTTCCCAATGCCTCCCTGTTAGCCTCCCTTTCTACCTTGGGGAAGCCCATCTCTGACATCAGCCCTCTCCCGTTGGGCTGCAAAGACCCCACCCTCCGTCACGTCCTCTCGTTCCGCCGGCAAGTGCAGCTTCAAGTGCCACTGACGGCGCATGATGGAGAGGCGCTGGAAGGGTCCTTCCTAGTCCCCTACCAGAGGGCCCATTACTGGGCATACTACTCCACGGGAGAGGCCCGATGCTACTTCTGCCAGGCGATAGGGCACGTCCGGAGGGACTGCCCCTTGGCCCAGCAAGGAGGGGCATCCAGGACCCCCGAGCTCCGGCAGGGCGCTGGCCCCGACATCGCCGGCGCCCCTGGCTGCCCGGCACCCGAAACCACCCCTCCTCCTTCCCAGTCCACCATTGCTCCCGCTCAGGCCCAAGGGGCACCTCCCCCACTATGCCCAGATGAGCAGGAGAGCCCCGCCCCCGCTCCTTGCAATCTGGCGGGGCCTGTGGAGGAGGGTGCGGCAGGGACACCACCAAGCATGGGAGAGGGCCCACCCCAAGGGGAATCTTCCCTCCCTTGTGCTGCCCCACCGTTACCCCCTTGAGTCCCTGAGCCACCGCCTCTGCCCCCTGACACAACCCCTGCTAGCCAGCCCCCGGATGATCCCATGGAGGGGAAGCAGGGCAAGCGGAAGGCTCAAGCTCCGCTCCTCCCATCTGACGTGGAGGCCTCCCGGAAGACCAGGAAGGGGGGCACCGATGCCAAGCCTTCCGCTCTACCCACGGGTGTGTTCCATCCACCAGAGCCGGCTGGGGAAGACGTGGCAGCACTGGAAGGCGGTATCTCCCCTCCACGGGAGTCCCTCCCCTCTGATGCCCCCGAGGGAGCCCCCCCTGCCCTTGCACCATCTGAAACCTCAGTGTGCCCTGAGGCGACCGTCATGTCAGGTGCCGGCGGAAAGAATCCCGGGGTGGTGGAAAATGATTTCCCATCCATATATGAGGAGATTGAGGCCCTGGATCTGACCCCGGTCACCCAGGGGGAGGACGACCCTATGCCAGCGGGCCTCAATCTGGGCAACTTCACTCCAGCCCCCCTTTCCCCATGCTCCCTCCCCCTAACCGTTGCTTCCGCTCCCACCTCCGAGGAGCCCCTGGACTCCTCCATCACCCCGGCTGCAGATGGCACCCCACTGACGGCCACCGAGCCTGTTGAGGCAACGGCCAGTGCCACGCAGCTGGGACCCGAGCCACCAGGGGCACCCCTCATTGGTGAGGAGCATTCGACCTCCTTCCCGGGAGAGGGCCCTACAGGAGAGAGTCCACCCCCTGATGCCGTGGCTGCCAAATCCACCATAGAGCCTGCACCCGGCATCACTGTGAGCCCTCTCCCCACCCAGAATCTCGCCTCTAACCCTTCCCCTGCCCCTGTCCCTATCCCTATCCCGTCTACCTCCTGAGATGTTATTGCCGCCCCTGGGGCTGTCTCCTTCCCTTTTCCAAGAGATGACCCCCAGGGAGCGGCCTTTGTGTTTACCCATCCCGACCCACCAGGGGCTGCTATCCTCCCTCCGCCACCCCCTGTCACCCCAGGGTTTGAGGGGGCCTAGTGGAGCCAACCTATCAGGAGCCCCATCGGGGGTCCACACCCTGTCTGCCTGTCTTGGTGGGCCACGGGGCTGTACCAAGGGTCCCATCGGGATGTAACCAGGAGACTGTGACCCCACCCCCTCATGCGCTGCGAGAGGAGTTGCGGGAGTTTCTAGAAGACGTCCGTGGCTCCCGCAACAAAGTACAGCTTGCTCTCCAGCGATGGGGGGAATTTCATCAAATCCTCCGAGCCTCAAGGGCCCTCATGGGGGAGGGTAAAAGGATCAGAAGGCAGGGCGCCGCGGCCTACCAGCGGGTCTGCCTCTTCTGTGACTTCTTACTCACCTACGGGGTAGGTCACGGACTGCTTCGCAGCCCGTCAGGAGCCGCGAGCATCCCTGCCGCCGAGGATCCCCCCCAGCCCTCTTCATGGCACCCTTTACCATCGCAACATTGAACAGTCACGGCTGTAGGATGGGTCTCCGCAGGTTCCAGGTGCTCTACTTCCTTCGAGAGGGGAGGTACTCTGTGGTTTTCCTGCAGGAGACCCATACGGATCCAACCGTCGAAGACAGCTGGCGGGTGGATTGGGGGGACAGGGTCTACTTTAGCCATCTCACAGTTCGTACGGCTGGAGTGGCGACCCTGTTCTCCCCCGACCTACGGCCCGAGGTCCTGGAGGTCGCCAAGGCTGTGCTGGGCCACCTGCTCCACCTCCAGGTCCGCATGGAGAGGCTCGTAGTAAACCTCATTAACATCTATGCCCCGCAACGAGCCCGGAGCAGCTGCAATTCTATCAGCAGGCATCCGCTTTCCTTGGCACCTTGGATCCTCATGAGTGCCTGGTCCTGGGAGGGGACTTTAACATCACCCTCAAGGAGTGGGACCGCTTGGGGACTGAGAAGAGCCCAGCCGCCGCCGCCGCCGTCCTCCAGGATGTAGTCGAACACCACTCCCTGGTGGACGTCTGGCGCGACCACCAGCTGGATGACACTTCCATGTTCACCTTTGTCCGGGTGGAGGCCCATCGGTCGCGCCACTCCCGGTTGGACCGCATTTATTTATCACGCTTCCATCTTTCACGAGCCCACTCCTCCAGTATCCGGCCGGCCCCATTTTCTGACCAGCATTTAGCCACCGTGACAGCCTCCCTCCGCGCGGAGAGGCCGGGTCCGGCCTATTGGTATTTCAACAACAGCTTCCTGGAGGATGCGGGCTTCGTGGCGTCCTTCCGGGAGTTCTGGCTGGCCTTGCAAGGGCAGCGGCGTGCCTGTCCCTCAGCGCGGTGGTAGTGGGACCTAGGGAAGGTGCGCGCCTGGCTCTTCTGCTGTGACTAACCCGAGGCGCCAGCTGACGGAGTGATGCGGCGATAGAGCAGTTGGAACAGGAAGTCTTAGAGCTGGAGAGGCGTCTGGCCACCAGCCCCAAGGATCCGCCCCTCTCCGGAGCGTGCCGGGAAAAGCGGGAGGAGCTCCAGGCCCCCGAGGACCATTGTGCCCGGGGTGTCTTTGTTAGATCCCGCATCCGTCTCCTTTGGGAGATGGATTGCGGCTCCCGCTTCTTCTAAGCCCTGGAGAAAAGGAGGGGGGCCAAGAAACATGTCACCTGCCTTCTGGCAGAAGATGGAACCCCCCTCACGGATCCGGTGGAGATGTGCAGGAGGGCGAGAGCCTTCTACGCAAGCCTATTCTCCCCGGATCCGACCAATCCTAATGCTTGCAGAGTGCTCTGGGAAGAGCTCCCGACGGTCAGCACAGGTGACCGAGACCGGCTAGAGCTGCCTTTCACTCTGGCCGAGTTCTCGGAAGCCCTCCGTCGCATGCCCACCAATAAATCTCTGGGCATGGCCATGCTGACCGTGGAGTTCTACCGCGTGTTCTGGAACGTCCTCAGCCCAGACCTAGTCACCGTCTAGGCCGAGTCTTTGCAGAGCGGGGTCCTCCCTCTTTCGTGCAGGCGAGCCGTGCTCGCCTTATTGCCGAAGAAGGGGGACCTCCGCGATTTACAAAATTGGCGTCACGTCTCGCTCCTCAGCACGGACTACAAAGTCGTGGCAAAAGACATCTCGCTGTGGCTAGGGTCCGTGCTGGCGGACGTGGTCCACCGAGACCAGACCTACACCGTCCCGGGCCGCAGCATTTTCGACAACCTATATCTGGTCCGGGACCTCTTGGAACTCGGGTGTAGGGATGGTCCGTCTTTCGCCCTCCTTTCCTTAGATCAGGAGAAGGTGTTCAACAGGGTGGATCACGGGTATCTCCTGAGCCCTCAGCAAGCGTTTGGCTTTGGACCCCGGTTTGTGGGTTTTCTCCAGGCGCTGTACGCCTCCGCAGTGTCTGGTCAGGCTCAACTGGACCCTGACCGAACCGGTCAGCTTCGGGCGAGGAGTACAGCAGGGGTGTCCCCTCTCTGGCCAGCTGTACGCTCTGGTGATCAAGCCCTTCCTCTGTCTCCTCCAAAGAAGGTTGAAAGGGTTGGTGCTGCGGGAGCCGGGTGACTTGGTGCGGGTGGAGGCTTGCCAGGCCATCTATTCGGCAGCCTCCTCCAGACGGGTCAACTGGGTCAAGAGCTCTGGCTTGGTGGTAGGGGACTGGTGGCAGGCGAGCTTCCTCCCACCCATGCTTCAGGCCATCCGGTGGAGCGTGGGTCCGCTGTTCTATCTGGGCGTTTACCTTTCTGCCACGCATCCCTCTCCGCCAGAGAACTGGCAGAATTTAGAGGGCGGGGTGATAGAGCGGCTCCAGAAATGGACAGGACTACTCCGGTGCCTCTCCCTTCAAGGGAGAGCACTGGTGCTTAATCAACTAGTCCTGTCCATGCTCTGGGACCGGCTCAACACCCTGGTCCCGGCCCCAGGTTTCCTGGCCAACCTCTGGACATCGATTCTGGAGTTCTTTTGGTCAGGACTGCACTAGGTCCCTGCAGGGGTTCTCCATCTAACCTTGGAGGAGGAAGGACAGAGCCTGAAATGTCCGCTTACTCAGGTCCATGTCTTCCGCCTCCAGACCCTGCAGAGGCTCCTTTATGGTGCAGGTAGTCCGGTGTGGAGCATACTGGTGCACTCCTTCCTGCGCCGCTTCTGAGGGCTCCGATACGACTGGTAGCTCCTTTATCTCCATCCGAGAGGTCTTCCGCGAGACCTCTCCGGGCTGCCAGTCTTCTATCAGGACCTCTTCCGGACCTGGAAACTCTTTTCAACGACCAGGTCCGTGGCGGCCACCGAGGGGGCAGATCTCCTCGCAGAGCCCCTGCTACACAACCCCTAGCTCCGTGTGCAGGTGGTCGAGTCCCGCTCGGTGCGCCAGAGGTTGGTCCTGGCAGAAATCACAAGAGTCAGAGACCTCCTGGACTACGACCAGGGAGGCTGGCTGGATCCCCTGATGCTCGCTTAGCGCATGGGGCTCTCCAGACCTTGTACTCCCCGATGCATACTTCAGGAGGTGAAGGCTGCTTTGCCGCCCGCTGCTTGGGTTTATCTCGACCAGGTCCTGCACGAGGGCACACCCTGCCCACACTCTACCCCAGGCTCACTGGACCCTTTAATTGGACCCCTGCCCCGTGAACCCAACTGACCCCCTCACCCCTTCACTGGAAGCTGGCTGCACGAGATGCAGCTGATCTGCTTTCAAACCGCGCCAAGAAAACATCTATACATGCTCATGCTCCACACCCTTCACGCCCTCACCCTCGTGTCCCGCCCTGATACAAAATGGCGGGACCTCCTGCCACCTTTGGAGGGTGAGGAGTCCCGGTGGGCCAGCCATATTCCACCTTAGTCCTGAGGCCCGCCAGGGATGTCAGTTGGTGGCTCCTTCACACAGCCGTGAGCACAGGCGTGTTCTTGGCGCGGTTCACCTCAATCCTAGACACCTGCCCCTTTTGTGGCGTGAGGGAAACCCTGGCACACAAATACCTGGAGCGTGCCAGGCTGCAGCGCCTATTCTGGCTCCTCATCAATATTTTATTACGTTTTTGGTTGCACTTTTCCCCTCACCTTTTTATGCACTCCCTACCCGTGGCCCCACAAAGTCATGGTATTTCCTGGTCAACCTCCTCCTGGCCCTAGCTAAAGTGGCCATCTATAAAACCAGAGTGAGGAGGTTGGCCGATGGAGTCTCCTGTGACTGTGGGGCCTATTTCTGATCCTCGGTCTGTTCACGTATCTGGGCAGAGTTCCTCTCGGCAGCATCCTCTGACTCCCTTGACGCCTTTGAGGAGCAGTGGGCTCTGTCCGGGGTTCTCTGCTTGGTGTCCCCATCCAGTTCCCTTCATTTGACCCTTTGACCACACTTCTGTCCCTTTATTTCATTAGTTGTCCCCTGGAATTATTTGGTATCTAGGTCCTGTGGATCCCCTTTTTAGGCTGGAGGGGATCCTTTAGCAGTGGATGGGCTTCACCCACCCACTTCCTGGATCCCAATAGGATTACTCTCCTATAGCCATCTGGCCCAACCCTGTACAGTATATATGACATAACTGGAATATGCTTTATGCTAGATATGCCATGTAACATAGCTCTGTAAAGGTTATGATCTACTGAATATATTCATCCTATTTGTATACATGTATCATTTTTTTATTCGAAGTTATGAATATTGGCTGTGTACTTGTTTGAATTTAAGTATCCTTGATAAGGCATTTGGTCAGCTTCTTGAGAAAGGAATGTGCAAATTAAGTGCCCAGTCAAGAAACATGTAACTGACAATGGATCTTGGAAGACTCCAATCCACGTAAGCAGTCTTCCTGGAGACTTTCAAGATAGTATGTGGGCAATGGCTGCTGCTTGTAAAAATGAATCGTGCATGGACATGTGACTTTCCCATGTGACTCCAAAACTCCATCTTGGAACTGGATTTTGCATAGGAGAGAGGAGGGGGCCACTCACAAGAGGAAGTCTATTTAAGCCTTTGAAGACCCCTCCATTTTGTGTTCAGCTGGCTCAAGAGATATCTTTTGCGGGTGGAGAGGCTACCTGAAAGAAACTGTAACAAAGGACAGTAACCATGGAGGTGTGAGTGATTGCTGGACCCAGACTAGAAGGGAGGCCAGTCTGTAAAAGAAGCTTACTGGGACATCTCTGAGGGTGAGATTTCATCTGTAATCATTTTTGTACTGTTTTAGGTTTAGATTTGCATGTTTTATTTTCATAGAATACCAAGTTTGGAAGGGACCTCAGGAGGTCATCTAGTCCAACCCCCTGCTCAAAGCAGGACCAATCCCCAATTTTTGTCCCAGATCGCAAATGGCCCACTCAAGGATTGAACTCACAACCGTGGGTTTAGCAGGCCATTGCTCAAACCACTGAGCTATTCCTCCTCCCCATTTTGTTTGGTAATTTACTTTGTTCTGTCTGTTATTACTTGGAACCACTTAAGTCCTACTTTTTTTAGTTAATAAAATCACTTTTTATTTATTAATTTACCCAAAGTATGTATTAATACCTGGGGGGGGGGGGGCAAACAGCTGTGCATATCTCTCTATCAGTGTTATAGAGGGTGAACAGTTTATGAGTTTACCCTGTATAAGCTTTATACAGGGTAAAATGGATTTATTTGGGGTTTGGACCCCATTGGGAGCTGGGCATCTGAGTATTGGAGACAGGAACACTTCTTAAACTGTTTTCAGTTAAGCCTGCAGCTGCTGGGAAATGTGGTTCAGACCTGGGTCTGGGTTTGTAACAGGCTAGTGTGTCTGATTTAAACTGGCAAGGTTCTGGAGTCCCAAGCTGGCAGGAAAAACAGGTTAGAGGTAGTCCCAGCACATCAGCTGGCAGTTCCCAATGGGTTTTCTGTGATCCAACCCATCACAAGTCTCATTTTCAAAAGTCACTAAGGGATACATTTTTCTAGGGGTGCCTAAAGATGCAAATAGGCCCCAAGAGGGATTTCCAAAAAACCTATCTGCATCTTTAGGCACCTAGGGCCCAATTTTTAAAAGGGATTTCAGTGCCTACATTCCTTTTGAAAATGGGATATAGATTCCTACATCACTTAAGTTTGGAAAATTTTACCCTGAATGGATCATTTTTGTACCAATAAACAAACACATTATGTATGCAGCTGTGTGGCTCATAGCTGAGACTGTTTCACTTCAAGGCGGGGCGGGGGGGATGATAGAAGGTGACAGCTAATACGTTATAGCTCCATAAAGACTATATCCACACTACCACTTTCAGCGGTATAATGTATGTCACTCAGGGGTGTAAATAAGCCACTCGCCTATAGCAAAGCATAAATTACACCGACCCAAGCACCAGTGTAGACAGTCCTATGTTGGCATGAGATCTTCTCCCATCAATATAGCTACCACCTCTTGCAGAGGTGGATTTATTATGCCGACGGGAGAAGCTCTCAGATGCGCTGCAGTAGCACAGCTCCATCGGTGCAGCTGCACAAGCCGCTGGAGTACTTCTAGTGTAAACAAGCCCTAAGTGTTGTGGATCTGGATAGAACCCAAGGCTTTGCCACAGACTGTTCACTATCCTGGGGAGAGCTCTCGTGATCGATGAGACAGTAGATGATTTCAGGAAACCACTTCCTGTGGCGGAGAATGGAAAAAGGGCATATTCAAGGTGGTGAGTCACAGACATCAAATGCGAGGAGTTGTGGTGTGCAGCACACGGCAGTCCTTCCACTATGTCATTGTCACCTTTGGAACAACTTACCAAGGTGGTGGTTTCTCTATCACTGGGATTTTGTCTAAAAGATGCTCTCATTCAAACAGAAATTAATTCAGGGAAGTTCTCCGGCCTGTGTTATGCAGGAAGTCAGACTAGATGATCACAATGGTCCCTTCTGGCCTTGGAATCTATGAATAATTGAACACATCCTGGTTCAAAGATCATTGACTGAGCCATTAATAACTTCCCCCAGGACTATCTGCCTAAAAGCTGGCTTCCCCCATGATAAGAATTTCTTACTGTCAATGAAATGGTAGTCTTGGTAAAAGTGTTGCCATTTTGTCCTTCTTTCCTCATTAATACATGCAACTGTTATCTGATATGTGGCCTTGCTGCATTAAAGGAGATTGTTTAGTGTGGAATGAATGAGGAGCTCTGAATTGTGAAGGACCTACTGATCCATCTTCTCTTTCACTTTGTCCCAAATGCAAGACCAAAAGGGATGCTTAATTGAAATGAAGAGTGGTATATTTAGAACCAAAAAAAAAGAAGCTGTGGAATTTGTTACTGCAGGAAGTCATTGAAACAATGACTGTGCCTGGATTTGAAAAGGGAATAGATCCATTGTGTGTCAGTATGACTATTAATAATGCACAACAATAGCTATTGTAGCTAAGGCAATGACGAATGAAAGTTTAAGACATTAAACCTGGTGCTTCAGGGCACAAGATGCTTGCCTGCAGAAGCTGGGGTGGACACTTTGTCATTCACATGCAGTACTGGAACATTTTCATGATGTGTTATGGTTTGATTATTTGCCTTGCTTATTAGCATCAAGTCTGGGCTACTGATGGAGAAACAAAGTTGGACTATGTTCTGCTCTGCTGCAGCAACTCCCACAGTATATTCCTATGTAATATACAGCCAGGAACCCTTTTCCATAAACAAGGCTGAGACCCTAACGGAGTAAGCATATCACTCCCATTGAATTTATGGGAGCTGGATGTGTCACTCCCTTAGGTGCTTTTGAAAATCCCAGAATAAAACTGTTACACAGAAACTTCACAGGAATGTGCACATGTCCATTTGTGACAGCACTCAAAGTGACTGCTATTTTGTTCAGCATCCTAAGGCTAAAGAGTATAGATAGCATCCTGGTGAATTCATAGAACCATAGAATATCAGGGTTGGAAGGAACCTCAGGAGGTATCTAGTCCAACCCCCTGCTCAAAGCAGGACCAATCCCCAACTAAATCATCCCAGACAGGGCTTTGTCAAGCCTGACCTTAAAAACTTCTAAGGATGGAGATTCCACCACCTCCCTAGGTAACTAATTCCAGTGCCTCATCACCCCCCTGGTGAAATAGTGTTTCCTAATATCCAACCACAGCAACTTGAGACCATTAATCCTTGTTCTGTCATCTGCCAACACTGAGAACAGTCTAGATCTATCCTCTTTGGAACCTCCTTTCAGGTAGGTGAAAGCAGCTATCAAATTCCCCCTCATTCTTCTCTTCTGCACACTAAATAAGCCCTCTTCCCTCAGCCTCTCCTAATAAGTCATGTGCTCCCACCCCCTAATCATTTTTGTTGCCCTCGCTGGACTCTTTCCAATTTTTCCACATCCTTCTTGTAGTGTGGGGCCCAAAACTGGACACAGTACCCCAAATGAGGCCTCACTTGTCCTTTGTGAACCTCATCAGATTTCTTTTGGCACAATCCTCCAATTTGTCTAGGGCCTTCTGTATCCCATCCCTACCCTCCAGCGTATCTACCTCTCCTCCCAGTTGAGTGTCATCTGCAAACTTGCTGAGGGTGCAATCCACACCATCCTTCAGATCATTTATGAAGATATTGAACAAAACCAGCCCCAGGACTGACCCTTGGGGAACTCCACTTGATACTGGCTGCCAACTAGACATGGAGCCATTGATCACTACCCGTTGAGCCCGACAATCTAGCCAACTTTCTATCCACCTTATAGTCCATTCTTCCAGCCCAGACTTCTTTAACTTGCTAGCAAAAATACTGTGGGAGACCATGTCAAAAGCTTTGGTAAAGTCAAGGAACAACACGTCCACTGCTTTCCCCTCATCCACAGAGCCAGTTATCTTGTCTTAGAAGGCAAGTAGATTAGTCAGGCATGACTTGCCCTTGGTGAATCCATGCTGACTGTTCCTGATCATTTTCCTCTCCTCTAAGTGCTTCAGAATTGATTCCTTGAGGACCTGCTCCATGATTTTTCTAGGGACTGAGGTGAGGCTGACTGGCCTGTAGTTCCCAGATCCTCCTTCTTCCCTTTTTTAAAGATGGGCACTACATTAGCTTTTTTCCAGTCGTCCGGGACTTCCCCCGATCGCCATGAGTTTTCAAAGATAATGGCCAATGGCTCTGCAATCACATCCACCAACTCCTTTAGCACTCTCGGATGCAGCGCATCCGGCCTCATGGACTTGTGCTCATCCAGCTTTTCTAAATAGTCCCAAACCACTTCTTTCTCCACAGAGGGCTGGTCACCTCCTCCCCATGCTGTGCTGCCCAGTGCAGTAGTCTGGGAGCTGACCTTGTTCCTGAAGACAGAGGCAAAAAAAGCATTGAGTACATTAGCTTTTTCCACATCCTCTGTCACTAGGTTGCCTCCCTCATTCAGTAAGGGACCCACACTTTCCTTGGCTTTCTTCTTGTTTCTAACATACGTGAAGAAACCCTTCTTGTTACTCTTAACATCTCTTGCTAGCTGCAACTCCAAGTGTGATTTGGCCTTCCTGATTTCACTCCTGCATGCCCAAGCATTATCTTTATACTCTTCCCTGGTCATTTGTCCAATCTTCCACTTCTTGTAAGCTTCTTTTTTGTGTTTAAGATTAGCAAGGATTTCACTGTTAAGCCAAGCTGGATGCCTGCCATATTTACTATTATTTCTACACATCAGGATGGTTTGTCCCTGTAAGCTCAATAAGGATTCTTTAAAATACAGCCAGCTCTCTTGGACTCCTTTCCCCCTCATATTATTCTCCCAGGGGATCCTGCCCATTGGCTCCCTGAGGGAGTCAAAGTCTGCTTTT
This sequence comes from Dermochelys coriacea, assembly GCF_009764565.3. Classification (NCBI taxonomy): domain Eukaryota; kingdom Metazoa; phylum Chordata; order Testudines; family Dermochelyidae; genus Dermochelys; species Dermochelys coriacea. The sequence continues at coordinate 3,705,483 of NC_050071.1, read as the reverse complement.
CTGAAGTTCAGTGTCCATATTCTGTTGCTCTCCTTTCTTCCCTGTGTCAGGATCCTGAACTCGACCATCTCATGATCACTGCTTCCCAGGTTCCCATCCACTTTTGCTTCCCCTGTTAATTCTTCCCGGTTTGTGAGCAGCAGGTCAAGAAGAGCTCTGCCCCTAGTTGGTTCCTCCAGCACTTGCACCAGGAAATTGTCCCCTACACTTTCCAAAAACTTCCTGGATTGTCTGTGCACTGCTGTATTGCTCTCCCAGCAGATATCAGGGTGATTGAAGTCCCCCATGAGAACCAGGGCCTGTGATCTAGTAACTTCCATGAGTTGCCGGAAGAAAGCCTCGTCCACCTCATCCCCCTGGTCCGGTGGTCTATAGCAGACTCCCACCACGACATCACCCTTGTTGCTCACACTTCTAAACTTAATCCAGAGACTCTCAGGTTTTTCTGCAGTTTCATACCGGAGCTCTGAGCAGTCACACTGCTCCCTTACATACAATGCAATTTCCCCACCTTTTCTGCCCTGCCTGTCCTTCCTGAACAGTTTATATCCATCCATGACAGTACTCCAGTCATGTGAGTTATTCCACCAAGTCTCTGTTATTCCAATCACATCATAATACCTTGACTGTGCCAGGACTTCCAGTTCTCCCTGCTTGTTTCCCAGGCTTCTTGCATTTCTGTATAGGCACTTGAGTTAACTCGCTGATTGTCCCTCTTTCTCAGTATGAGGCAGGAGCCCTCCCCTCTCACGTGCTCCTGCTCGTGCTTCCTTCCGGTATCCCACTTCCCCACTTATCTCAGGGCTTTGGTCTCCTTCCCCTGGTGAACCTAGTTTATAGCCCTCCTCACTAGGTTAGCCAGCCTGCTTGCGAAGATGCTCTTCCCTCTCTTCTTTAGGTGGAGCCTGTCTCTGTCTAGCACTCCTCCTTCTTGGAACACCATCCCATGGTCAAAGAATCCAAATCCTTCTCTCCGACACCACCTGCGTAGCCATTCGTTGACTTCCACGATTCGATGGTCTCTACCCAGGCCTTTTTCTTCCAGTTATTCAGGGAATAACTCCCTTGGAGTTGGGAGAAAAAGATCCCTTCTGGCAATTTGCAGTGTTGCTGTAGCCATGATGGTCCCAGGATATTAGAGAGACAGGATTGTGGAGGTAATATCTTTTATTGGACCAACTTCTGTTGGTGAGAGAAATAAGCTTTCAAGCTACGAAGAGCTCTTCTTCATGACCACTGTCAGAGACCATATAATGTGGATCAGTTGTCTGATCCCCAATGACAAGTCTTATGTTCTTATTCACCATCAGCTAAATCAGTTCCCTGGAAAATGTCCCTGTTGAGGTTCCCTTGCATGGCTGTAGGAATAGAGGAAGAGAATCTTTCATTTTCATTTGTAAATAGAGCAGAACGATGCAATGAAGCCTTCAGGGGAACCCCACCAGCAGCAGAACATTTAAAATTGCTCACCTGGAAAAGGACTGCAACATCTTTCCTTCCCAAGGGCAGCCCCACCAGCTCCCATTTCCCTCTTGGGCCAAGTACCAAGAACCTGGAGGGGGGGGTACGCTCAGCACCAGTTAAGGAAGAGGAGATGTTGTGGTGGAATGCTGCTGCTTTGAGCCAGGAAGACCACCACTCTCTGCCTTTAGCACAGGAGAAGGTGTTTTGCTTCTCCCATCTCCTCTTACTTTGACTCCTGTATTTCCTGAGCTTTAGATTCACCAGGCAATTTTTCCAAAAGCGTCTCAGTCACTTATGCTCTTAAGTCATTTAGGGGCAGATTTTTAAATTATTTAGGTAGATAAATCAGATTTGTAAAGGTATCTTGCCATTAAGCCCTTTTGAACATTTTACTCAGTGTCAACAACCTACCTTGGGTAGGAGAGTAGTTACAATGATTTGTACTGATGAAATTCGAAGGACTGAACACTGAATATCACCATAAAGAATTTCATGGAATAGTTAGTAAAGGTTAAATTATTAATTGTGTTCTTATTAGGAAATGCCTACCGAGATTTAGTTTCAGAGTAGTAGCCGTGTTAGTCTGTATCCGCAAAAAGAAAAGGAGGACTTGTGGCACCTTAGAGACGAACACATTTATTTGAGCATAAGCTTTCCTAACCCTAACCCTAAAGCTTATGCTCAAATAAATTTGTTAGTCTCTAAGGTGCCACAAGTCCTCCTTTTTTTTCTTTTTTGCGAGATTTAGTTGTGTGGTGTATTTCAGTCTATCAATTTAGTCTTATTAAAAAGCACTCTGACTGTTTTTCTTATTATTATTATACTCTCACGAGACCTAGGTAATACATAATTTTCTTCGGATTACAATTACTTCCATTGCTCCTGCTTGAGTCCTCAAATGGGATTTCCAAACTTCTTTGGGAGGAAATCCCCTTTTGTGGTGATTCATTTTAACACCATGTTGTACACTGTTATCCAAGACGAATTCACCCTCTGAAGTTAATGCAAGGCATGCCTTGGTGAAAGATTTACACAGTGCCATTAAAAAGCTATCTAAGCCCATGACCCATTTCCTAATTCAGTCTGAATACACACAATATTTCAACAATTTTTTTAAAAAAGCACAGAGGCAAACACATAATGAAATCTATTGTATTTCCCAATGTTCTGTTATTGTAGGCAGTATTCAACCCAGAGACCAGTACAAAATATATTGCTATCTGTTCCCCGTACGTATAAATTAGAACTGTGCAATACTTTTGTTATAAAACACACAAACCTAACCAAAATTTCAGGTTCACACACAAATTAGGAATCAGCTGAGTTTCAGTTTTGCTTAGGGTCCTAAAGGGGAGCTGAGCACTTTTGAAAATCTGGCCTTGTGTTGCATTTTCTGATCCTGTTCTCTCCACTAAATTGAATGTGAAATGGTTTGTTCTCCCTGGATACCTGGAAGTCTCTGTAGCCTGAGTTTGGTGGTATGTTAGGGGTTCACTGGGGGCCTGATCCCAAGCAAAGTGATAGCGGAAAGACTCTTTGATTTCAGTGGGTTTGGACCAGGTTCTGAGGATGGGCACTGATTCACGTATCTAAATGGGAACTGAAATGGGGTTGATAATGGCATAGCAAATGCCTTGTCTCATTTTCAGGTCCACAGATTTCTGGAGCTGGCACTAGGAGCCAGCCGGGAACCCAGGCAGACGGCTCTAGCACTATGGAACCTGGGTGTAGAATGGTTGTCAGTGTGGAGTGGAGATCAGTTGCTCCATGCACGTGGCAGAGCTACGAGAGAAGTTTTAATGATTTCATGTAATTTCAGGATCAGGAAAGCTGGTCAACAACATGTCCCATTACAGAGGAACAGGTGCTGCGGTACATGCTTGTGTTGGCAACCCATCAACTGGTGTCCTGCACAATCTCGAATTGCCTTTCTGCCATTACATTTGTCAGTAGGCTAAATGATTATCCTGATTCTTGCAGTGGTTTTTGTTCGAAGGTTTTTGGCCAGGTGTTTGCCTACTGGTGGCCCTAGGGTGGATTCCTGTCATCCCATCACGGTTTACATACTCAGGGATCTCAGGCCGATCCTTGGTGACATATGTCATAGTGGACAGGAGGAGGCCTTGTTCGGGGCAGCATTCTTGATAGCATTTTTTAGTGCTTCCAGGATCAGTGAGCTAGAACCTGGCTCCAGTAGGGGCTCAACAGGAAAGGCTTATATATCACTGCGTGATATATAAGGGCATGAGCATTCAGTGATATTACACTTGTGAAGGTCAAAGATGGCCAGGGTGAATCTGTTATCCTCTGGGAGGGTGGTGAGTCTGGGGTCTATCCAGTTCAGACTTTGAAGGCCTACAGGGTGATAGGGCCAAAGAGGGAAGGGTCCCTTTTTATGCAAGGCGATGGGAGTCTCCACACAGCATATCAATTTGTTACCATGTTGAGATGGGGGCTGATGAGGTTGGGGCTGCCAGCCCGTGAATTTGGTTCTCACTCATTCAGAATCGGGGCGGCAATAGCAGCAGCACAGCTAGGTATGGGAGCAGAGGTAATTCAGGTAATTGGGCATTGATTCATAGATTCAAAGATACTAAGGTCAGAAGGGACCATTCTGATCATCTAGTCCGACCTCCTGCACAGCGCAGGCCACAGAATCTCACCCACCCACTCCTATGAAAAACCTCACCCATGTCTGAGCTATTGAAGTCCTTAAATCATGGTTCAAAGACTTCAAGGAGCAGAGAAGCCTCCCTCAAGTCAACCATGCCCCATGCTACAGAGGAAGGCGAAAAACCTCCAGGGCCTCTCCAATCTGCCCTGGAGGAAATTCCTTCCCGACCCCAAATATGGCAATCAGCTAAACCCTGAGCATATGGGCAAGATTCACCAGCCAGATACTACAGAAAATTCTTTCCTGGGTAACTCGGATCCCATCCATCTAATATCCCATCTCAGGGGATTTGGCCTATTTACCCTGAATATTTAAAGATCAATTACTTACCAAAATCCCATTATCCCATCATACCATCTCCTCCATAAACTTATCGAGTAGAATCTTAAAACCAGATAGATCTTTTGCCCCCACTGCTTCCCTTGGAAGGCTATTCCAAAACTTCACTCCTCTGATGGTTAAAAACCTTCGTCTGATTTCAAGTCTAAACTTCCTGGTGGCCAGTTTATACCCATTTGTTCTTGTGTCCACATTGGTGCTGAGCTGAAATAGTTCCTCTCCCTCTCCTGTATTTATCCCTCTGATATATTTATAGAGAGCAGTCATATCTCTCCTCAACCTTCTTTTAGTTAGGCTAAACAAGCCAAGCTCCTTAAGTCTCCTTTCATAAGACAAGTTTTCCATTCCTCGGATCATCCTAGTAGCCCTTCTCTGTACCTGCTCCAGTTTGAATTCATCCTTTTAAACATGGGAGACCAGAACTGCACGCAGTATTCTAGGTGAGGTCTCACCAGTGCCTTCTATAACGGTACTAAAACCTCCTTCTCCCTACTGGAAATGCCTCTCCTGATGCATCCCAAAACTGCATTAGCTTTTTTCACAGCCATATCACATTGGCAGCTCGTAGTCATCCTATGATCAACCAATACTCCAAGGTCCTTCTCCTCTTCCGTTACTTCTAATTGATGCGTCCCCAACTTATAACTAAAATTCTTATTATTAATCCCTAAATGCATAACCTTACACTTCTCACTATTAAATTTCATCCTATTACTATTACTCCAGTTTACAAGGTCATCCAGATCCTCCTGTATAATATCCTGATCCTTCTCCGAATTGGCAATACCTCCCAGCTTTGTATCATCTGCAAACTTTATTAGCACACTCCCACTTTTTGTGCCAAGGTCAGTAATAAAAAGATTAAATAAGATTGGTCCCAAAACCGATCCCTGAGGAACTCCACCGGTAACCTCCCTCCCACCTGACAGTTCGCCTTTCAGTAGGACCCATTGCAGTCTCCCCTTTAACCAATTCCTTATCCACCTTTTGATGTTGATATTGATCCCCATCTTCTCCAATTTAACTAATAATTCCCCATGTGGCACGGTATCAAATGCCTTACTGAAATCTAGGTAAATTAGATCCACTGTATTTCCTTTATCTAAAAAATCTGTTACTTTTTCAAAAAAGGAGATTAGGTTGGTTTGGCACGATCTACCTTTTGTAAAACCATGTTGTATTTTGTCCCATTTACCATTGACTTCAATGTCCTTAACTAATTTCTCCTTCAAAATTTTTTCCAGGACCTTGCATACTACAGATGTCAAACTAACTGGCCTGTAGTTACCCGGATCACTTTTTTTTCCTTTCTTAAAAATAGGAACTATATTAGCAATTCTCCAATCATTCGGTACTACTCCTGAGTTTACAGATTCATTAAAAATTCTTTCTAATGGGCTTGCAATTTCAGGTGCCAATTCCTTTAATATTCTTGGATGAAGATTATCTGGGCCCCCCGATTTAGTCCCATTAAGCTGTTTCAGTTTTGCTTCTACCTCAGATATGGTAATATCTACCTCTATATCCTCCTTCCCATTTGTCATGCTACCATTATCCCCAAGATCCTCTTTAGCCTTATTAAAGACTGAGGCAAAGTATTTGTTTAGATATTGGGCCATGCCTAGATTATCTTTAACCTCACTCCATCCTCAGTGTTAAGCGGCCCCACTTCTTCTTTCTTAGTTTTCTTCTTATTTATATGGCTATTGAACCTTTTACTATTGTTTTTAATTCCCTTTGCAAGGTCCAACTCTACTCGACTTTTAGCCTGTCTCACTTTATCCCTACATGTTCTGACCTCAATTAGGTAGCTTTCCTTGCTGATCCCTCCCATCTTCCACTCCCTGTATGCTTTCTGCTTCTTCTTAATCACCTCTCTGAGATGCTTGCTCATCCAGCTTGGTCTACAACTCCTGCCTACGAATTTTTTCCCCTTTCTTGGGATACAGGCTTCCGATAGCTTCTGCAGTTTTGATTTAAAGTAATCCCAGGCCTCCTCTACCTTTAGATCCATAAGTTCTTTAGTCCAATCCACTTCCCTAACTAATTTCCTTAATTTTTGAAAGTCAGCCCTTTTGAAATCAAAAACCCTAGTTGCAGATTTATTTTTGTTAATCCTTCCATTTAGTTTGAACTGAATTAGCTCATGATCACTTGAGCGAAGATTGTCCCCTACAACCATTTCTTCTATGAGGTCCTCACTACTCACCAAAATTAAATCTAAAATGGCATCCCCTCTAGTCGGTTCAGCAACTACTTGATGAAGGAATCCATCAGCTATCGCATCTAGGAAAATCTAAGCCCTATTATTATTACTAGCACTGGTCCTCCAGTCTATATCTGGGAAGTTAAAGTCTCCCATGATCACGCAGTTTCCATTAGTATTTACTTTATTAAAGACATTAAAAAGGGCTCTATCCATATCCAAATTAGATCCCGGAGGTCAATAGCACACCCCAAGCACTATCGTAGGAGAGGCTTTACTAGTTTTCTTCCCCAATGTAATTTTTGCCCAGACGGACTCTGTCTTATCCATTGCATCGCTTCTTATTTCTTTACATTCTATCTCATCATTGATATACAATGCTACTCCACCCCCTTTACCTTTGTTTCTGTCTTTCCTAAACAGCACATACCCTTCAATACCTGTAGTCCAGTCATGACTACTATTCCACCATGTTTCTGTTATCCCTATAATATCTGGTTTCACTTCCTGCACCAGTAGCTCTAGTTCCTCCATTTTGTTACCTAGGCTCCTTGCATTGGTGTATAAACATCTTAATTTTTGCTGTTTGGCCTCGCTCACATTTTGTACCCTATTAGGCACAGTCATTCTACAGCCAGTATAACCTATTAGACTAGTATCCACACCGCCCTCGCTCCTTATATACATTCTCCTACCCACGGCTGTATCCTTTCTTACTTCGTCTTCTTCCCTCTCAATGCTAAAATCTGGTGTGGAGATTTCCTGGACATCTCCCATCCATCTCCCCCTAATTCCTAGTTTAAAGCTCTCTTTATCAGTTCTGCCAGCCTCGATCCTAGAAGTCTATTTCCTTCCCTACTCAGATGAAGTCCATCCCAAGAGAACTGTCCTCTGTCTGTGAATGCCTCCCAGTGGCCATACATCCCAAAGCCCTCCTTATAGCAGCACTGCCTAAGCCATCTGTTGACAGTCATAATCTTGTCACACCTTTATTGCCCTTCTCTAGGAACAGGAAGGATCCCGCTAAAGATCACCTGAGCCTCAATTTCCTTAAGCGTCTTCCCCAGCCTAGCATAGTCTCCCTTAATACTTTCCAGCGAGAATCTAGCCGTATCATTTGTTCCCCCATGAAGGATAATTAGGGAATTCTTTCCCTCTCCCTTTAGGATCCTTTTCAACCTCAGGTCTACATCCCGTATCTTAGCACCCGGAAGACAGCACACCCTTCTATTCTCTGGATCAGCTCTAGTTACAGGCCTGTCTATTCTTCTCAGTAAAGAGTCCCCGATCACATAGACCTGCCTTTTCCTGGTGACGGTGCTATTCTCCAGTCTCTCCCCTGTCCCCTCTGGCTGCAAGTTCTTTCCATTCCTATTTTCCCTTATAATCTTCTTCAACCCATCCTGTATCCTCCTGGGGCTCATATTTGGTGTAGTCTCCCTTGACTCTTCCCCTTTTCCTATAGGACTAGCCTCTCTTTTCTTCTTCCTTACCCTTCCACCTTCAACAAGTACCTGCTGAGCCCCTTCTTCATTTTCCAACTCTGCAAACCTATTCCTAAGCTCTATTTCTCCTTCACTAGCCCGTCTTTTCCTCTGCCTGGTTCTTTGAGTCACATGTTTCCACTGACCACTTTCCTCACCCTGTCTCCCCTCAAAATTCCCCAGCCCTGCTTCCATCCGTGAGTCTGAGCTTTTCCCTTCAGATACCTCATATCTTTGCTCCATCATCTGCTCAAACCCCTTCCTAAACTCAACCAGACTTTCCACCTGCATCTCCAAACCTCGGATCTTTTCCTCCATCAGCTCTATCAGACGGCATTTCATGCAGAAAAAACTATTACCGGTTCCCCCCTCCAGGATCATGTACATACCACAGCTTCCACATCCAGTCATCCTCAATGTGTCTTCCACTACAGGAGTCACTCCCATAGCTGCCTCCATATCTGTCATCATCTTCCCACCTAAATCCTGTTAATCTGGGAAACACAAGGCACACCAAAAAGACCACCCCCCCAGCAAAAGCAAACCCCAAACAAGCACCACAATCCAAACTCCCCTTGCAAACTCCCACTCAAACTCCCCTGTTTAGAGCTCTGTTTGCTAGCTCCTGTGCCACTGCAGCTGTCTGATTGGATGTCCATTGGCATTTGGATGCATACCGAATGTATGCAAGACCTCAGGCGGTAAGTCAGCATTAATTTGTTGTAAACTCATTACAGATGTTGGACGACCAGCCATGCAGACGGTGGTGTGAATCTGCAGGCATAGTAATGTCTTTTGAGTGCAGAGGCACACATCCAGCTTGCCCAATGTTTCGCAGCTGGGCTTTGACGATGATGCAGTACTCAGCTGGCATGCAAGAAGGGGCATGTTATGGGAACAATTAATAACACTGCTGTATGCTGTGCAGGCCCGTCAGCAACCACCAGATGTAACTGTGATGCATCTTGGGGAAAACACTTTGGGAATGCTTAAAGGGGTGGAACTAATGCTCAGAGCAAGCAGGGACTTGTGGCTGATCCTTGAACTTTTTCCAGGAGTTAACATTGTTTGGTCAGACATGCTTCAATACAGGGTCTGGCAGGGAGCCATGAGCCCCCCCAAGGGTGGAAAAAACAAGGAGGTATGTGTACAGGGAGGTGGCTAAATTCCTTGGGGCCATAGTAGAGGCAGTAATTTCACACTCTGGCATAGTATATGGACAGTTTTTTCAGGAGGATGGTACAATTTAGGTGCTATCATGTTTTTAACTGATATAAAAGAGGGCATTAGGAGATGTCTGGGAACCAGACTTGGTGTGGAGAGGAGGCAGTCAAGCTAATTGCTGGCACCAGCTTCTGGCAGATGTCCAGTACAGGTACCCCATAGGAAAGGTATACAGTGACCAGATAAATGGATTGGAAAAAGACTTAAAAGAAGGTGCTTATTAAAGGAATGAATGTCAGGCGGTTGGGGACTCATGAGTGGTATGGCATGGGCCAATCCCCCATTCTTAGAGAATCATAGAAGATTAGGCTTGGAAGAGACCTCAGGAGGTCCAACTGCAACTAAATCATCCCAGCCAGGGCTTTGTCAAGCCGGGCCTTAAAAACCTCAAAGGAAGGAGATTCCACCACCTCCCTAGGTAACCTATTCCAGTTCTTCACCACCCTCCTAGTGAAATAATGTTTCCTAATATCCAACCTAGACCTCCCCCACTGCAACTTGAGACCATTTCTCCTTGTTCTGTCATCTGCCATTGATCACTACCCATTGAGTCCAACAATCTAGACAGCGTTCTATCCACCTTATAGTCTATTCATCTAATCCATACTTCTTTAACTTGCTGGCAAGAATACTTTGGGAGACCTTATCAAAAGCTTTGCTAAAGTCAAGGTATATCACGTTCACCACTTTCCCCATATCCACAGAACCTGTTATCTCATTATAGAAGGCAATCAAGTTGGTCAGGCATGACTTCCATTTGGTGAATCCATGTTAACTGTTCCTGATCACCTTCCTCTCCTCCAAGTGCTTCAAAATGGATACCTTGAGGATATGCTCCATGATTTTTCCAGGGACTGAGGTGAGGCTGATCAGTCTGTAGTTCCCCAAATTCTCCTTCTTCCCTTTTTTAAAGATGGGCACTATATTTGCCTTTTTCCAGTTATCTGGGACTTCCCCTGATCTCCACGAGTTTTCAAAGATAATGGCCAATGGTTCAGCAATCATATTGGCCAACTCGCTCAGCACTCTCGGATGCATTGCATCTGGCCCCATGGACTTGTGCATGTCCAACTTTTCTAAATAGTCCTTAACCTGTTCTTTCACCACTGAGGGCTGCTCACCTCCTCCCCATACTGTGCTGCCCAGTTCAGCAGTGTGGGAGCGGACCTTGTTCATGAAGAACGAGGCAAAAAAAGCATTGAGTACTTCAGATTTTTCCACATCATCTGTCACTAGGTTCCCTCCCCCATTCAGTAAGGGTCCCACACTTTCCCTGACCACCTTCTTGTAGAAACCCTTCTTGTTACCCTTCACATCCCCTGCTACCTGCAACTCCAGTTGTGCTTTGGCCTTCCTGATTACACCCCTGCATGTTCAAGCAATATTTTTATACTCCTCCCTCGTCATCTGTCCAAGTTTTCACTTCTTGTAAGCTTCCTTTTTGTGTTTAAGCTCACCAGATATCTTGTTGGTAAGCCAAGCTGGTTGCCAGCCATATTTACTACTTTTTCTGCACATTGGGATGATTTGTTCCTGTGCCCTCAATAAGGCTTCTTTAAAACACACCAAGCTCTCCTGGACTCCTTTCCCCCTTATATTAGCCTCCCAGGTGATCCTGCCAATCAGTTCCCTGAGGGAGTCAAAGTCTGCTTTTCTGAAGTCCAGGGTCCATATTCTGCTGCTCTCCTTTCTTCCTTTTGTCAGGATCCTGAACTCGACCATCTTATGGTCATCACTGCCCAGGTTACCACCCACTTCTACTTCCCCAACCAATTCTTCCCTGTTTGTGAGCAGCAGGTCAAGAGGAGCACGGCCCCTAGTTGGTTCCTCTAGCACTTGCGCCAGGAAGTTGTCCCCAACACTCTCCAAAAACTTCCTGGATTGTCTCTGCACTGCTGTAGTGCTCTCCCAGTAGATGTCAGGGTGATTGAAGTCCCCCATTAGAACCGGGGCTTGTGATCTGGAAACTTCTGTTAGTTGTCCGAAGAAAGCCTCGTCTATCTCATCCTCCTGGTCAGGTGGTCTATAGCAGACGCCCACTATGAATCACCCTTGTTCCTCTCACCTCTAAACTTAACCCAAAGACTCTCAACAGGCTTTTCTCCAGTTTCATACTAGAGCTCTGAGCAATCAGACCACTCTCTTACATATGGTGTAACTCCTCCACCTTTTCTCCCCCACCTGTCCTTCCTGAACAGTTTATACCCATCCATAACAGTGCTCCAGACATGTGAGTTACCCCACCAAGTCTCTGTTATTCCAATCACATTATAGTTCCTTGACTGTGGCAGGACTTCCAATTCTTCCTGCTTGTTTCCCAGGCTTCTTGCGTTCATGTACAGGCACCTAAGATAACTAGCTGATTGCTCTACTTTCTCAGTAAGAATCAGGAGGCCTCCCCTGTTTCACCTTCCTTGTGTATCCTTCCTCCTTGTGTCCCACTTCCCCACTTACCTCAAGACTTATGTCATGATCCCTCGGCGAACCTAGTTTAAAGCCCTCCTCACTAGGTTAGCAAGCCTGCCTGCAGAAATGTTCTTCTGTCTCTTCATTAGGTGGATCCCATCTCTTCCTAGCATTCCTTCTTACTGGAACAACATCCCATGGCCAAAAAGTCCGAAACCCTCTATCCGACACCACGTGTGTAACCACGCATTTGCCTCCACAATTCAACGGTCCCTACCTGGGCCTTTTCCTTCAACAGGGAGGATGGATGAAAACACGACTTGCACCTCAAACTCCTTTATCCTTCTTCCCAGAGCCGTGTAATCTACAGTGACCCACTCAAGGTCATTCATGGCAGTATCATTGGTGCCCACATGGAGAAGTAGGAAGGGGTAGCGGTCCAAGGGCTAGATCAGTCTCAGCAGAAACTCCATCACATTGTGAATTCTAGCTCCAGGCAAGCAGCACACTTCTCAAATTTCCTGGTCTAGATGGCAGATGGATGATTCCATCCCCCTTAGGAGGGAGTCCCCCCGACCACCACCACCCATCTCCTTCTCTTGGGAGTGGTGGTCATGGAACCCCCATCCCTAGGACAATGCATCCCCTGCATTCCAGTTGATAGTGTCTCCTTCTGATTGTTAGGGGGCTTATTCCTTCACCGACTTACTTCCCTGGTCCTTCTCGCATGAACAGAGAGCAACAATACCTGAAGTCCAAAGGTGTAAACAATTCGATGTTTATTGGGGTGAACTTCCAGCAAGCATGATTCCAGTTTCCTTCCTTAGTGTCCCCCTTCCCAGCTCTGACACCACAGAGCCTTACACCTGTGTCCCTGTTCCCATTCCTGCCCTTAGCCAAACATGATTCCAATTTCCCCACCCCCATTCCCTGTTCCCGTTTCCCCCACACACACACCCACCCACATACCCACCCACTTCCTGATTGACTGCAGACTATATAGTAAAACTTGAGTTCGGCTTAGCTATACCTTAACCAATCATTTTCCTGAAATTTAACTAACTAGTCCTAACATATTGTAACATGATTATGTAACCAATTATATCCCACCACCTTAATTAGTTTACACCCAGCAAAATTAATTATACAGCAGACAGAAACAATCACAGAACCAGACAGAGATTATACAGACAAACAATGGGGAAATGGGGACGACAGTGATAGAACAACACAGGAGTGAGGATTTCACATCCCAGCTATTGATAAGCGAGTTCTTGCCAGGCAGGATGCTCTCAAACTAAGTTTCCTTTTACATCTTCTAGGCACTTCCCTTTCTCTGGAGGCGATGGGCATTATCAGGACAGGATTGTATCCTAACGGCCCAAGAGCACCTGCTTTCAATGGGACTAGTTTGGGATGTGAGGAGGTGTCCGGTCGCTTCCCAGCTTATGGCTGCCTCTGTTGCTTAGCCAGAGATCTTAGCCTGAGCACAGGGCCTCAGACTGTCGCAGTGAGAGGAGGCCCTTACACCGGCAGACAGTGATTTTGATTCTTTCTTTTATACGTCTAGAATTAGCCAAGTGATAAGAATACACCTAAATTCTTAGAGTCTAGGTCTTTACAGACAGGCCTGAATATCTATATCCTAACACTGATCCCTTCCCTCAGATGACTCTTCCAAACCATTCTCTGCTGTAGTACCTGTGCAGAGAGCCTGAAAACAATTTCTTACCTCTACCTGCATTGGGGGTACATAGGTTCTCCCCTTTCTTCTTCTGGGGGTCACATGCTGCCAATTTTCTTCCCCGTTGTGCACTGCCCTCTCTGATTCTTCAGCATGCTATGCCTGCAGTACCAAACGCGGGCTTCTCCTCAGAAATTCTTCATTTTCTCTGGTGCAACGCTGGGTTGATACTTGGATCTCTAGTCTTTGAACCTTCTCTTCCAATATGGAGACCAGACTAAGTTGCTTCTATCCTTTGGAACAAAGACAAACATGGCATATCCTGTTCAGGTCACAACAGCTGATCACTCCCTATCCATATTTTCTTCCTTCTAAGAGCCACTTCAGATGTTGTGTTTACTGCTCAGAGAAGCCTGAAAGGCAAAAAACTCTTCCCAGGCAACTCCCTCTGTTTGCTTCTCCTCTGTTCACAGCTCACTCGGTTCACAACTGGCTTCTTTTTTATAAGGCTGCTGGCTCGAAGCCCACCTTATAGGCCACCTTACTCCTCCTACGAGGTGGGGGTGGATGGTAAGTTCCCAGCAATGGATTTGCTGGAGGGACTGGAGGGGAGCTGGTGGGAGCTCCCCCTCCCACTGGTATGGTAGGGTCCCAGGAATGGATTTGCTGGAGGGACCTGGATGGGAAAAGCAGGGGAGCTGGAACCCCTGGGTAATTACAGAATAAACATGGGGTTATCTACACTGTGCACTTTGATCTGCCAGGTAGTCCCAGGCATTTAATGATAAAGTTACGGCCTGATTAAACCCATGCTAAATGTCTCCTGTCCTTCTTTCAAGCATAGCCAAACAATGACCGCCCTGCATCTTTAGTCTGCGGAAGAGAAGAATGAGGGGGGATTTGATAGCTGCTTTCAACTTCCTGAAAGGGGGTTCCAAAGAGGATGGATCTAGACTGTTCTCAGTGGTAGCAGATGACAGAACAAACAGTAATGGTCTCAAATTGCCGTGGGGGAGGTTTAAGTTGGATATTAGGAAAAACTTTTTCATTAGAAGGGTGGTGAAGCACTGGAATGTGTTACCTAGGGAGAAAATGAGTACTTGTGGCACCTTAGAGACTAACAAATTTATTTGAGCATAAATTTATTTATTTATGCTCAAATAAATTTGTTAGTCTCTAAGGTGCCACAAGTACTCCTTTTCTTTTTGTGAATACAGACTAACACGGCTGCTAGTCTGTTACCTAGGGAGGTGATGGAATCTCCTTCCTTTGAGGTTTTTAAGGTCAGGCTTGCAATTGCAGAGAAATACCAGGAGGTGTGGGCCAAGAATAAAATAGAATGATAAAATTGATGTAGAAATCCTAGTCACAGGCTCTGATCCTCTGCCCTAGAAGCAGTATCGATATCCAAAGGAGGTAGAATCTAGCCTAAAGGAAACAATTGATGGGCTTTTGAGCCAAGGAGTTTTAGTGGAACAGCCCAGCACTAACAATGCTGCCCTATGGCCCGTCCTTAAGAGTGATGGCAAAACCTGGAGGCTTGTGGTTGATTTTTGCCTCCTTAACTGAGTGACTCCATCTATGGCCCCTGTAGTGGCTAAATATCAGGAGGTAATGGCTTCCATTGTAGGAGAGGCCCAGTGGTTTTCAGTTTTAGATTTGGCTAACATTTTCTTTGCTATCCCCTTACACAGGGACAGCTACTGTAAATTTGCTTTCACCTTTCAGGAAAAACAATTGTGTTTTGCCTGGGTCCCCATGGGATGGAATAACGCATCTGTTATCAGCCATGTCCATGTAGTAAAAATGTGGGCAGGAATGCCTGAAAGGGATAGTGTGATTTCTTATGTGGATGATGTCCTGGTCTGTACACAGACCAAGGAGGAAAATTTAAAGTGTTAGACAGAGTGCTACAAAAGATTCAGGAAACAGGCTTTAAAATAAGCCCAAAGAAGGCCCAACTGTGCTCCCAGCAGGTACACTATCTTGAGGGTAACCCTGGGACAAGAAGGGCACTCCCCTGACCAACAGAGGGTTGAATTGATTCTCAAACTCCCAGCCCCACAGACGTAACTGCTCTGAGATCCTTCCTGGGCATATTAACTTTTCCTGAGATTTTATAGAAGGGTTTGCAGAAAAAGCAGCTCCGCTGCATGAATTGTTAAAGAAAGGGGCAGAATGGAACTGGGGCAGCAGGAAGCCATGGCCCAGTTAAAACAAGCCTTGGCACAAGCCCCAGCCCTATCATATCCCCAGGTAGGAGAATCATTTGTATTACAAATAGCAACTACAGACAAGGGAATGCCCTGACAAAGCCCTGGCTGGGATGATTTAGTTGGGGATGGGTCCTGCTTTGAGCAGGGGGTTGGACTAGATGACCTCCTGAGGTCCCTTCCAACCATGATATTCTCTGATTCTGTGATTCTGTGAATGGGAGCTGTGCTAAGCCAGAACCATGGAACAGGTCTCTGACCTGTAGCTTCTACCTCCAAGACCCTGACTGAGATAGAGTGGGGATTCACCCCATGTGAAAAGGAGGTCTTGGCACTCGTTTGGGCACCACAGCATTGGGAATACCTGGTGGGTTTATCCCCTGTGTTACTAAAAATAACCCACTCCCTAGTGAAGTATGTACTCACTGGTAAAATCAACAATAATCACATATCTAACCCTGGATTGGCAAAATGGACCCTTGCTTTGTTAAACAAAAATGTAGATATGGGAAAAAAAAACCCAGTACTGTCCCCAATACCTTACAGCCTCCTGATAGAGGGGGGAAAAGCACAAATGCCCATTACCTGAGCCACTGCCTTGAGAGCCTTCAGAGCCGTCTCTTCGAGGGAGAGGCCGTGCTGAGTGAGATGCTGGGAATAGCAGATGTTCTTTGGTTTGTGGACGGCTCTTGCTTTTATGAAAATGGCCATCCTCATGTGGGCTTCACTGCTGTAAAAGTGCCTATGGGTGAGGTGCTGAGGGGACAGTGTACACCATATTTTGCCCAAGCAGCCAAAATTGAGGCTATAGCTATAGCAGTAGCACTGGAAAATACCCCCACCACTTAGGAGGTAGCCATTTTCACAGACTCAGACTGGGCCGTTCGGTCCCTGGTGGATTGGGTACCAGAATGGAAAAAGAGAGGGAAGAGGTCTGCAGATGGGAAACCCATAGCCCATGCCGACAAACTGACATATGTGTGGGCATTGAAGGAGGCCCGGGATACTGTGATCCATGGGAAAAGTCAGAGCACACAAGAAGGGGACTGAGGAGTCAAAATGGAATAATCGGGCAGATGAGGAAGCAAGGAGGGGGGCCAGAGAAGGGAAATTGTGGCAGCCAAGAAATCGGCAAAGTATAGCTCCTATAGCAGCAGCCAGAAAAAGAGACTCAGTTCACATAGATTTAATAACCCTCCAAAGTCAGGATCCCAGCCTGACAGAGTTTGTGAAAAAGGGAAAACACTGGGAGTGGAAAGTGTGGCAGAATGAATCGAAATTAATTCTGGCAACTAAAGAAGGTGAACCAGAAGCAGTCTGGATGTTTCCTGCAGCCTTAAGAACAGAAATGATTTCCCTAGCTCACCATGGGGGACACCTAGGAGTAGAGAAAACCTTAAGCCGATTGCAGGCTGCCGGCTGGTGGCCACACATGAGCAGTGACATGGAGCAGTTTCTAAATAACATGTGCAGCCAATAATGCTGATCCCAAAATAAGCAAAGGACCTCTGAGACATCAGAGACTAGAGGGATCATGGGCCCGACTGCAAATTGATTTTATTGGGTCCCTACCCAGGACCACAAGGGGTAATCAGTATTGTCTGGTGATTGTTGACCCCTTTTCTAAATGGATTGAGGCTATCTGTACTCAAAATAACACAGCTTAAACTATAGCTCAAGTGCTCACTGAACAAGTAATAACCAGATGGGGCACCCTGAGGGAAATTGATTCAGATCAAGGGCCCCACTCTATTGGGGAAATCACAAAAGGAATCTGCCAAGTGTTTGGGATTAAACAAAGGCTACATATAGCTGGACACCCCCAAAGATCAGGCCAAGTGGAGCGAACTAACTATACTCTCAAAACAGCTCTCAGAAAAGTAGTAAACCAGCAAGGGAAAGATTGGAACCAAAGACTGCCATTTATCCTGATGGCTATCAGGGGGTCCGTGGCATTGCATGGAGTAACTCCATTCAAGGCGATGACTGGGAGAGAGATGTGTCTCCCAAAACAGTGGGAGGTGGGTGGAACGCTACCTGACACCCTACCACCCTCACAGACCAATGGATGCAGCAGCTGCTAAAAGTTGTTGCTGACACCCATTGGCAGGTTGCCATAGCCTTGGGAACTAACATTCGGAAAATGGACAAAAGAATGGGTCCCATCTTAAATCCCCAAGAATGGCAGGTAGGAGACATGGTTATGTGTCGACAAGTAAGGGAAAAAGCACATAATCTCACTCCTATTTAGGCAGGACCTGTTAGAATCTGTAACAAGGCTAGCTCCACCGTCTATCAGCTAGAAATTCGGTCAGGAAAGAAAAACATATTGAAGTGGTTTCACTCCTCACAGCTAAAATGATGGAAGGGAAACCATCCCAGTCAGCTTTAGACGAAGCCAAGCGTCAGGCCCAGGTACTCCCAGCTTGGGAGAAACATGATTCAGACATCAGTGAGTCTGAATGAATATTAGCTCTAAGACGCTTCACAACTCCCTCCCTCTTGAGCTGGGGGGAACTGTCTGTGTGTGTTTTGTGTTGCAGAGTCCTCTGTCAGGAGATGTCCAACAGCCCTGCGTGCAAAGCAGCCCTGGTTGTGTATGTTGCTATCTGGATTCTTGGGTTTGTGGGTCTACGCTTCTGATTTTGGTACACCAAAAGCCGTCGTGATCGAGACATGGGAGAACCACGCATGGAAGACACTGGAGTGTGAAGTAAACAATACTCTCGACATTGCTCCAAGTCCCACATATGTCTCAGGGGAAAGCCTCCATCTTCTTGGACCCACAGATGGATACAACCTCACTTTCGTGAGGTTAAAAGTTTTGAACAAAGTAAACATCACTGTTGGAATACGTGGGGAAGCAATATGTATAATGATTTGGACTGTAAATGATAGTCCACTTTGGCAGCTAAAGAATCCCAGAATGATTGGAGGAAACATCACTATCCTCATGCATACTGTAATATTCCCTTCCCCTTTTCAGTCTGGGAGAGCAGATTTATTGGTGGCTGGAAATGGAAAATACTACCCAGATAAATTAGGCTGTCATTGGGTCGGAACAAACAGGCTGCTGTTTAATTGTAACCAACCTAGATGTGCGCAGCTGTGGACTGACCTGCCTGATAAAACAGCCCCTGGAGACAAAACAATCCAATTTAAATTAGAATATCCAATCTACCTCACTGGGAAGCAGACGAATTTGGAAAAAACAGAATTACAAATAGTCACACCAGGAGGGGAATGGAAGATCCTCCTGTCCTGTTCCAACAGGAACCAGTGGCCACTCAAAGAGGAGCTCCTGTCTCCACGATGTGGAGAGCAGCATCAGTTAATCTGGTGTGCTAGTGAGGAAATTATCAACATGCTGGTTAGCATGACAGGAAAATGGCTTCTGCGAAGGCCTCATGGTGTAAAAAATTGCATTGTTTGGGTTTTGGACCCACCAGTCATCAATTTAATCGGTCCTTATGTTGTCTGAGGCAATGTCAAAAAGCAATTGGTTCTTGATCCTACTCACTCCCTCAAAAAGGTCATTCTAGACATAAGTTTGACAAAGGTCTCAGTGATAGAGTCCCGGTGTAAGCAATTTGTTCCACCCTTATTTGAAGGTTGGAAAAATTGGATGGAAACGCACAATATTCCCAAACCAGAAAGTTTTAGCAGGGAACGCAGATGGGTAAAAAGAGACTTATGGGAAGCAATTGGAATGGGGGGAGCAGTCCTTAACAGCATTAATGAGGAGGTGCTTGCAAACAAGATGAGTGCAATGGGAGCTCACATAAAAGATTTGGCTACACCTATTAGGGTCTCATTCGAGCAATTACACTCTCTGCAATCCCAAGTAGTAAATATCTTAGCGGAATGGGGAAAAACCCAAGAGGAAGACCATCACCGCCTCTTGCAGGCTGTTAGCACTCTGCAAGCTAACACTTCTTTAGCTATGGCATGTAAGCAACAGCAAGTATGGATGATTGATATAGTAAAAGGTATGATTCGCAATGGTATGAATGGGGTGCTCCCAGTAGAAATCAGAAGCATCATTTGGAAAAATTTCACCCAAACTGAAAGAGAGTTACAGGCCTGGTGGAAAATGGTAAATTTCACCTATAATCAAGAGTCAAAGGAAATCACAGTCTTTGTTTTGCTAATGTCCCAAGCAGAAATAAAATGGGTTTCTCCCACTGTGGCTTTAGGCCTCAATATTAATCAGACCATAATGGAACCAATCGACCACGGATTGTGGGTGGTGAAAGATGATCAAAAATGGAAAACGGTAGACTTAGGAGCCTGTTTAGAGGAATCTGGAATTGGATATGAATGTAACAAAAATGCCCTCCAACCTCAGGATGTATGTTTGGAAGTAACTGAAGGAAAATGCCATTAACCCATTTGTAAGTAACAATTCCGTGTTTGTGTATCTAAGAAATCATTGTTTATGTCTTCAAAGTTGGTTTCCTACGTTTCTTGTTAATTTTGTGCATAAAGTAAATCATAATCCATATGAGAATAAATGTTTCTGTCATATTGTAGCAATTAGGGGATGTGATTTCAAATTTCATGTACCTGAATTTAAATATAGTCAATTAAAAGTGTCTTATACTTTGTATTCTATTGTAACACCTGTGCCCCTTGTAATGGATTTAATTGCTTTACGAACATTGCTTGTACACCCTGATTTACCAAACCAGTTACATATTGCAAAACAGAAAGGGCATAGAGTCATGGTTACTGTGCATCATAATGCCAATGAAATTAAATGGGTATTTGCAAGAGTTGGCCAGGACCTATCATACCACTGGTGGGAAGTATTATTGGGATGATCCCCCACTGGCCCAGGCGTCCTGAATTTGGCCCTACACCCCATCATAGTAATCTTAGTGTGCCAAATAGTAGTGGGTTTTGTTACCAGCCTAATGACATGCTGGATATGGCTCAAAATCCAGCAATTGCAAGTCCCCCGACAGATGAGTCAGTGGTTACTGCCACCGGTACTCGTACCCCTGGGTAAGGAGCATATTGAACTTGTCACCCCTCCCTCAACTGGGAAAGATTTCTGCTAAGGTGATCGCTTGTCAATTGCTGTGCTGGTGTGATAAGTATGGGATGCCAACAAGAAGACACTTTGCTCGGTCTTGGCTGAGAGCCTTGATCTTTCGTTGAATCTCAACTCAGATGCATCCAGAAAAGGTGTGACAATGATCATGTAAAGGCCCCCTGGTGTGAAAGGTGACCTTTAAGGAGCAGAAACTGTACGGGGAGACTTTGGCAAACCAGTAAAGTGCCTGAAAACACTATGGCTTATTGCTAAAAGCAGCCAAGGCAGCAGGCTGTAAATTGGCCAAGTCAGCAGGCTTAGCTTAACCAAGGCAGGAGGGGAGGGGGTCTTTGGGTGCCACAAAGAGGGTAGTTTGACCCCATGTCCTTCCTGATAAGAAATGTTGAAGTGGCTGCATTTTAGAAGAGCAGGATGTGCCCCAGGAATGTCTACTGGGGGCCTCAAGGCTGCAAACTCTGGAAAAACCCGCACCTGGTTAATCGATAATCAGAAGGAGCCTCTCACTTGACCATTGAAACTGCTGACTTAACAAGTTTGCTTTAAGGCACATGTCGTTCTATTACTAATGTATAAATAAGGGGAAAAAGTTTGAGGTAGCTGGACTCTTTTTGGACTCTCCCTCTGGATACATCTTGCAGTCCCCATCAGCAGATGGAAGATTTGGCCACCGGAAGCCTGCTGCTGTGTCATTCGAGAGCCACACTCAGCTTTGGTAATTATCAAGGGTTGGGGGTGTTTTACTAACCTGTTGCGGATGTGTGTAAGTGCTTGAGACTAAGTAAAGTTTAACGTTAAGTGAAAGCACTCTTGTGTTGTCCTGTTTGTGCCAGCCATCTATTGGTCAGACGGCCATGTCTCCCCTGATTTATTTCCTGACACCAACTCGTACAGAATAAAAGTTACGAAGCGCTTTGGGTTGAAGAACCCCGGGTAACAGCGCCTCCTCCTGCCCGTCCTTGGGATTAGCTCTGCCAGGTGCTGCGCCTTCCTCCAGCATTATCTCTTCTGTTGTCCTGAGGACCCCGCTCACTCCAGGAACTGCAGGCTCCTGACTTCATGGCTTCATGACTCGGCCCCCTGGCCAGGTCGCTGTGAGCAATTTTCCTTCTGGGAGTATCAAAGTCCTGCTATACAAAATGGCAATCTTCCCTTCACTGTTTTGACCGTGCCACTCCTCCAGTGGCTGGTAGGGGAACCCAGGCCCACCCTCTACTTCAGGTTCCAGTCCAGAGCCACCCCTGCGCACAATTCTCGAAGCCCCACCCCTTATTGGGGTGATAGTGGCACCGGTCACAGGCATTTTCTGGGGGGCTTCCCACAGCTTCTTTTTGAGCACACTAGGACACCCCCTTCCTGAACCACCATTTTGTATCTTTAGACAGGCTGGGATCAGTCCCAGGGGAAAGGAGATTCAGTGCCCATCAACCCCACTGAGCCATGTTAGGGTTTGAGTGAGGGCCCCCACACACACACACTATTTGCTATTGCTTTCTGCTTTTGGACCCGCTGGTTGTCGGTTACTGGAGATACTAAGATAGAGGAGGAGGATTCTACTAGAAAGATTTCTGACAAGACTCTAATGAGGTCAAAAAATCCATGTGATGGTTAAATCTTAAACATGGGTTTTGTCGTGGTTCCCAGCAACAGATGAGCATTTGAGACCAATGTGACAACCAGGTCTGGTTCGGCTGTAGGGCTTGAGGGAGGTGTAGCAGGGAAGAGTTTAGTGATCTGTAATGTACAGCTTGGTACAGATGATCTGGTGGGCCTTTCTACACTTAATCTCTATGACTTGATCCCTATGCTTGATATTTACTCTCTTACACTACTCTAGTTGTAAAAAAGTATCCAGTCGGAGGATATCAGTGAAGGGTGCAGATAGCTACAATATCAGATTTGTCAGGAAGGAAACAAATTAGTTCAATTTCTTTCCTTGGTATGATAAACTGATAAGAGGAGATAAGTTTATCCATGTTTTTGTTTTTGTTTTTTTTAATTTCTTGGCTTTTGAAGGTCACAGCTTTAACTGTATCTAAATATTTGCCCTAGATCTTAATCATGAATACATGCTGCCAGATCTTGGCATCCCCATCTCAAGATGCCATTGAAAAGAGCACTATTGCAGAGGAGCACTGGAGGCAGCCAACTGGCTTAACTAGCCCTATAGGCATTCCTATATCATAGGGAAATATTCATGCGACAGCACAGCTGTGGTTGGTGGAGAGGCTGCCGGCAGCAGGACTGAAGTCTATAATGGTGCAGAGCTGAAAAAAAAAACCAGCAAGATTCTGTACCAAAAATTCCACCATTTTGCTTTAGGTTGCATCATACCCTCTGATTCACAGCAGCATTGAGATTTGACAAGACGGTTGCTTTCACACTGAAAATATATGAGATTCCAGATCTCAAACTATGAATGTTGAAGCCACCACTTGTATGGACTTGGCCAAATTTTCCTCAGAAATAAGCTCATTTTCACAGGAAGAGGCACATTTTCAATCAAAAACAGACAACATTTAGCATGTTTATCAACAAATGGGCTTGGTTTTGAATTTGTCTCAAACCTCAGTGTGACACTCTGTATCTTGGGGGAACACCCTGCACGCTCATGTTCATCCTTATAATATGATTGTGAGGTATCCAATGCAAAGATTGTCATGTCGGGTGTCTTCGGAAGGCTCATGATGCACTGAGCATCGTTGTTATAGTAATGTTATAGGTTGTAATTTCATGTATATAGTTATGAGGCTGAAAATGTATTTTTATGGCTTAAAACAAGCCCAGGCAAAACTCTCCAGGAGCAGAGGGGCAGTTGACACCACATCAGGGCATGTATGAGACAAACCCAGCCCAGCCTGACAGGAACGAAGGACAATGGCCTAGGCAGCAACAAAGGATTTGTTGGACTCTTGAGCAAGTCACCCCCCTTTCCTTGGTCAGTCAGGGACTATGATGAGGTAATGCTCACCTGCCCCTGAAGAGGGGGGAGAGAAAAGCCAAGAGGGAAGAAAGAACATGATAAAAGGGAGAGACATTTGCTGTGCTCTTCCTCTCTCTTCCACCTTCATCTACAAACATCACACCAAGTGACTGAGGCACTGATCAAAGGGGAAAGCCTGTCTGAAGGGCAAACAGTCAGCCTGTGGTGAGAAGCATCTAAGTTTGTAAGGGCACTGGAAGCGTTAAGATCAGCTAAGAATGTGTTTAACTTTTATTTCATTTGACCAAATCTGACTTGTTGTGCTTTGATTTGTAATCACTTAAAATCTAAGTTTTGTAATTAATAAATTTGTTTATTCTATCTGAAGCAGTGTGTTTGGTTTGAAGTCTGTCAGAGACACTCCTTGGGATAAAAAGAAAAGGAGTACTTGTGGCACCTTAGAGACTAACAAATTTATTAGAGCATAAGCTTTCGTGAGCTACAGCTCACTTCATCAGATGCATTTGGGATAAGAAGCCTGGTGCATATCAATTTCTTTGTTAAATTGATGAACTCTTACAAGCTTGCAACATCCAGCAAGATGATGGGGGGCATAACTGGACACTGCAAGACAGAGGATCCTAGGGTTGTGTCTGGGACTGGAGATATTGGCTAGTGTCATTCAATTGCACAATCCAAGCAGCTGACATGCCAGAGGCTGTGTTTGAACAGCCCAGGAGTGAGGGTTCTCACAGCAAAGCAGGGTAAAGCTGGCTTCCAGAGTCAAGGATTGGAGTGACCTAGAAGATCACCGGTCCACATGACAACAGGGGAACATCACACTCAGATTCTGATTCTCAGCTACTTTCATTTGGAACATATTGCACAACTTTGACAACTTCTACTCTCAAGAAATAGCTCACCTACTTTATCCCCTCTCTTTTTCATCTTTCATAGAGCTTGTGAGAAAATTATTTTTCCTCATTTTTTTTAATTAAATTTAAAAAATGTTTTCGGTTTAAAAAAGAATTGTGTGGGGGGGGCGTTATTTTATTTGATGAAAATACAAACATTTTTTATGAAAATGGTATTTTTAAGGAAATTTCCATTTTGTCAAAAAAGCAATTTTCTATCAAAAAAGGTTTCAGAGTCTCCTTGATGGGAGATAGAGACTGTGACTCAGGAAATATGGGTTCCGTACTCTACTCTGCTACAAACTTCCTGTGTGCCCTTCGGTAAGTCTATCTGCAGCAAGAAGAAGGGTGGCCCAATTGTTAGGTGACCAACTTAGAAGACCTAGGTTCCCTTCCCTCCTCTGCCACAGACTCCCTTGTGACCTTGGCCAAGCTACTTAGTCTCTGTATGCTTCAGTTCCCCTGTTTACAATGGAGAGAACAGCGCTGCCCTGCCTTACAGAGGTGTTGTGTGGATAAATATATAAGGCATTCAGATGCTGTAGTGATGATGGGGAGGGCATAAGATCCTAAAGTAAATAGTTCACCAGTCTGTAAAATGGAGACATAGGGTAGGGGTTTTCTGTAGCTCTCAGCTTTGGCCTAATTCTGCTCCCATTGAAGCAGTAAATTTTTCATTGGTGTTAATGGAAGTTAAGTTAGGCCAATGCTAAATGATTTTAACTATCCCAGCTATGATCCCTACCTACTGTCTTAAAAAAACGTAGATCTCGACACATGAAAAGTGCTCAGTATTATTGTATCAACAGACCCAGATGCAAGGTGTTTCAGGAAAGTAACCTAGTGAGTGTTCGTGAATCCACGACTGAGAGATCTGACAGATCTGAGCTATAGTCCAAGCATTCATTTCCTGGCTGTAGAAATCCAAAGAGAGGTGCATGTTAGAAGGGAAATACACACAATCTCAGTTCATCCTAATGATAAATCCACTCCATGCACTGATTATTTGGTGACAGGCTTATCTGTGAGGAGTGCTCCTGGGCTTAGTTTGTCCAACACACTACCATTGGAGGGCATACACACGCAGATCTTCTGATCATGGAGTAGAGGTCAGGAAGAATTTGCAGATTGAGTAGGTTGATGGCCTCTTTGCAACATTAGCTCTTCAGATTTGGTATCAGTGGAGTAGCTGTTATAACTGGGCACAAGATAGGAGATGGGATGAGACTGAGATGGATCACTGGCACATAGCGCCTTGCCCTTCACAAGACTCATGGGTCCTGGGCTGTGATGCTGCTCAGCAAGGAAAGACCATGCAGGGTTCTGAATATCTGATGATGGGATTTCCAGGAGGAAGAGATGTTTGAGGGCAATCTTGCAGAGCAAATGGCAATCCAGAAAGAGGTCAAAACTCTGTTTTTCATCAGCTGGGTCTGCTTCATATCTAGAAGCAGATTGTTTGATGCATATAAGAATTGCATAGGCCATGCCAGCGTGCTTTATATTTCCAGACCTCAAGCATCATTCAGGGAAAATTAAAGCAGTAAATATATAATACTTTAAGCAACAACTTGCTATGATATTGTAATTATCAGGAAAGCCAGGACATGTAAAGTTTTCTTACAAAAGGATTGAAAGTCAGGGCAAATGTAGTTAGGGCTCTGCAAACAAACTTCACTAGATCAGGACCAAAGCATGTAACCACATACTTAACTTTAAGCACATGACTAATGTGTGACAACTGGTTTCAATGAGTTAATGTCCTTAAAGTTAAGCCTGTGCTTAAATCCATTGCTGAACTGGGACCTTCACGCTGCATCTCCATTCATACATCAGCCTGAGTAGTAATTGAATGTATATTGTCAAGCTGCAATTGCTACATAAATTCAGGCCAGTAGGTATATACTATTTAATAGCAAGGCAGAGTTCCAGGGCTAAGTGAGCAGGTAGGGTAGGACTAAAATGGCAGTGAAGGAGTTAGGTATAAGGAAATTTTAAGGCACATAATGATGACAACACTGACTTAGGCAGCTGCAAATGAAAGAATTTTAAAAATTTAATGTAGTTGGTAACTACTTATGGGCTTTAATTTCTGCATTTCTCGAAGTGAAGGCAATTTAAAAAATCATTTCTACCACTTTGAATTCATTTCATTTTCAGTGTCCTGGTGCCCCAGTGTTTGGATTTCAAACACTGCATAGGAATCTTGGTCTAAGAACTACTTCCAGTCAGATACGGAGGCTTTAAAGGGGTTTTGGGACCTTTTTAGTAGTCTCTGGTTTTATAACTTGGGTTTTTAAAAAAAAAATTACTAGAACTAGGGGTGCTTGAAATGGTTTCCATCATATACAGGACCAGCACAGTGACTGCATTATCTCTAGGTTATTCTTGGGCATGATATTTTTGCAGATCTCTCTAATTCATCATGAAAGAAATTTTCAGATTATGTGTTAAAACCTGATCTTTCACCACTAATGTAAATGAGCTGATGCTAAACTGTAGGGGTTAAGATGAACATTTATAAGTTTGTCAAGGGGGAAAGTAATATTAAAGAGAAAAATCTGAGCATTAATTAACAAATGGAGGAACTGAAATTAATGATGGCTCATAAATAGCTTAAATAACAAACTTTTCAAAAACTCTCTTTAAAATCACTATCTAGAGTGTAATTAAATGATGGATCTTTAACGAACACATTTTGGCAGCCAAATCTTACAAATTGTCCAGATTGGTTTAGGTCTATGTGCAGTGAAGGCTTATACAAATAGCTATGATAAATGCCAAGGATTAAGTTGGACAGAGGTTTTTAATGTGTTACTGTAAGGATCTGAGAGAGTAAACCTCACCTCAATTAAGTTTGTGAGACTCTGCCACCCTCTGAAATATTACAAAGTACAACAGGAGGTAAGGTTACTGACCAGCTGGAAGAGAACAAGGTAGAACACAGCAGACAGACAGCTGCAGAATGGCTGCTTGTGGGCAGCAATTGCTTGTCTCTGCACATATAAAGGACCAGCAGCTCCTCAAAAGGTATTCTAGGGCAAAGGTCCCAGAAAAGTGCAACCCAGGGGAGATTTGGTAAGATCAGGGCTTTCACAGAGGAATCAGTGTTTCTGTGTAACAGCCTTTGGACCTACCTGGTAATCTGACCCATAGCCCTTTGTAGCAAAGGAAAGACTCATGGGGGACTAAATGGCAAAATGACTAGCCACACTGGGGTACTGCCATTCACTGCAAAATTAGAAAAGGAGGACTTGTGGCACCTTAGAGACTAACAAATTTATTTGAGCATAAGCTTTCGTGAGCTACAGCTCACTCCACCAAATGCATCTGATGAAGTGAGCTGTAGCTCACGAAAGCTTATGCTCAAATAAATTTGTTAGTCTCTAAGGTGCCACAAGTCCTCCTTTTCTTTTTGCGAATACAGACTAACACGGCTGCTACTCTGAAACCTGCAAAATTAGAGAGTTGGAAAAAATTGGGAAGGCTGTAAGTGTGATTTGAACAATCATTGTGGCGCAACAGCACATGCTTGTTCCTTCCCAGCAGGGCAGGATTTCAGGTGGTCGTTCTGCAGTGCTTCTCTTGCAGCCTAAAACTTCCAGCAGGGCTGGCTGTCAGGATCCTGGCCCTGAATGGGCTAGGAGCAGCAACCTCCTCCCGAGCTTGAGCAGCCCTGAAGCCTTGTCCCAACCTGCCCCGGACACTCTCAGTGGGGCAATGGCTGAGGCGAGGGCACATGATGGGCAGGGGAGAGGGACACCCCAACCTCAGCCCCTGCCCAGCTATGTGCAGAGCTGCAGCCAGCAGTGGCTCCACGGGGGCCAGGGGCAGCACTACAGCTGCAGAGCAGACAGCAGTGGAGTGGAGCAGGGCACTGGGGGTGAGGGACTAAGAGGCAAAAGCAGCAGCATCTTCCATGCTGCAAACATCACCCAAAGGGGGAGCCGTGACGTGAGACCCTGACAGTGGGGCAGGGCATCTCGGCAGGGCAGGGGGCTCTTTCCTGAGCAGCATTGTCAGCAGTAGCGGGGCAGTAAAACAGCCCAATACTGCATCCCACCACTGCTAAACTCCCCCCCCCCGGCACACACGCACACACACAACTGTCAGTTAAAAATAGCCCAGTTTGGCAGGAAACCCACGTACGTGGCAGCTGTCACGCTGTTTGGAGTGACTCACAACCGTGAGTGCCGACCTCACAACAGCCTGTCAAAAACCGGGCAGATACCCCAAGCTGGTGGAGTGTTCTAGAATAACATTTGACCAAGCCAATAACAAATGTGAACTCCTGGATCACTATACCAGTCTTACCATGGAGTCACAGGCCCCCCAGCTATCTTGCCACCCAGACAAACTGGACTTTGTGATAAATGGTCAAATAAACCAAAAATCACATCACATAAGGTTTCTCC
This sequence comes from Dermochelys coriacea, assembly GCF_009764565.3. Taxonomy (NCBI): domain Eukaryota; kingdom Metazoa; phylum Chordata; order Testudines; family Dermochelyidae; genus Dermochelys; species Dermochelys coriacea. The sequence continues at coordinate 3,676,481 of NC_050071.1, read as the reverse complement.
CAGTCCCAAGAGACCAGTCACTCACCCCAGATCAACTGGCACTCCAGATCTTACCCCAAAGATAACACTGGCAGCCAATTCTATACTAAACTAAGTAAAGATTTATTAGCTAAGAAAAAAAAGAGTAAGAGTTATTGAGAGGTTAAAACAGGTATAATATATGTACAGGGGAATTGCAGTTAGTAATTCCAAATGGTGGCAGTGATGTAATAAACTGGCAGTTTTCCAAAAGTTTTTTCAGTGTACCCACATTGTCTCTGCGAATCTCCACTTTGTATCCGGTACACTTCCCTGTAAGAGTCCAAACAGTCCAGAAATGAAGGCTTTTTCTTTGAATCCATTCTTATATGTTCTTCTGACAGAAGACAAGCTAACAGTGTCTCTACCCACATGGGCTTTTCCTTTGATGATGTTGAGTGAGGAATGCAGTTAGTCTTTTGACCTCTGACCATCAAACATAAAGGCCTTAAGTCATTCATTAGCATTGCACAAGATTTCTTTGATGGGTTATTTAATTACAAGGGTACACACAATGTAAATATTTGCTATTACATCATAACAGGAACAGATAAGTGAAAACAAAGCAAGTAATATCCTATTCATTTTCACAAAGCTTAAACACCCAATACACTCTTCTACATCTAACCATTACTTTGATCGGTACTAATATACAAGTGACACAAAACCTGACCTGGTCTGCCTGGGTCACAACATCCTTCTCCCCGTTCCCATGTCTGTATATGGTTTGCTATGCCCTACTCCTGCAACGTTTATGCACAGGGTTAACTTTACTTCTTTTCATTACAGTAATGCCCCACCATGATCAGAGCTGCACTTCTCTGGGCTCCACATGGACACATAGTGAGAGGGTTGGAGGCTGTACCTCTAGAGCGTCCCCTTGGTGCCGGACATGGCGCTTTTGCTGTCCCACTAAAAGGAGTGATTTTTCACACATCCCGTGAGTGACATAGCTGGGTTGACCTAACTTTTTAGTGGAGCCCTGGCCTTGGGCTGTGGCTATACTAGAGAGCTAAGAAGCTCTCCTGCTGACATAGCGCTGTCCACACCAGCGCTTAGGTCGGTGTAACTTATATCACTCAGGGGGTGGTTTAGTCACACTCCTGAGCGACACAGTTCTATTGACCTAAGAGTAGTGTAGCCATAGCTTTAGTCTCTCTTAGCAAGGGCTGGGTCTCTAAACCATTGTCAGCCTGAGAAGCCCAGGCTGAACCTGCTGGGCTCAGAGGAAAAAGAAAGAAAACAAATAAGGTCCATTCACTTATCTAAAGGTTCCAGGCCATAGAGGAGCAGCAGCAGCTCCCATGCTGTAATTTTGGGAAGCTCTGAAACCTAGTTCTGCTTCTCTGTGAAGTGCCATGCCTTCCTGGGACTGGATCTCGCCTTTTAAGGAGCCACCCTTCTCCAGAGGGAACAGACCTCCCAGGTGTGATGGGTCTGAGCTGAGCTTGTTAACCCCTTCCCGGCTGGCGTGGGAACTTGTCTGACCACAAAGAGACAGCCCCTGCCCCCAATAGGTAAGACAGACAAAGGTGAGGAGGGGAGACAGAGTCACACAGAGATGAAGTCACTTGCCCAAGGTCACGCAGCAAGTCAGTGGGGGAAATGGGAAGAGAATCAGGTCTCCTGAGTCCCAGTCCAAGGTGTTACCTACTAGACTATGCAGCCTCTTAAGTGACTAGACCTGCTGAAGCCAATGGGAATGCTCACATGAGTGAAGTGAGGCACGTATGTAAGGCTCTGGATTGTACAGCACCTAGACCATGTATTGGTGTCACAGATGAAATAATAATAGTGGAGAGGTAGCTGAGCTAAGAGTTGGAAAAGGCAGTTACAGTGAGGGTGCCTAACAAATAGTAACTCAGAGGGAGGGTGAGGTGGATAAGCTTGCCTGGCTCATACAGGAATTAAGGACAGGAAATAATATTGGTTGTACTGTTACTTTACACAGTGTTTTGTGGGATAAGGGATGAGATGCTCCTGTTTCTCCTGGCTAATGAGCAATTCAGGTGGGAGACCCTTTGTCTTAGTCAGTGGCCCCCGATGGAGGTGTGTGGTGGCGTTGAGTGTTTGTCAGTGTGGTTTCCGGTCCCTCTAGGAAATGAGAAAGCACGTTGGTGGAAGGACGATTGGGCGTGAGGTGATTGCTTTGGATATGCAGTGGAGAAGCGCTGACACAGCATCAGGGTTAAGGTTCTTTGCTGAAACCTACCTAGGAATTTCCTCATTTCTAGGCTTATTTTTTTATTTACACTTGGAACCTTCATTTTGAATTTCCTGTCTTCCTAAGATGAGCAGTTAATCAAAGCTGCAATATTTTCTAAACATAGTGACAATCACCCTAACTATGGGCCTGCTACCACAGCTGTACCACATGCATGTTAATTGCAAATATAATAGAAATAAAGCCAAAAAGAACTCTTCATTTGGAGCCTAAAAGCATGTTGAAATGTGTCTGCTGTTCACTGCTGCTGGTTTCCTCAGGATGCTTTGGCTGCTGTGTAATTGTGTCAGCCACTGGATGCTTTTGCTGGCATATCAGTTTCAACAACCAGGATGGAAAATCTGCGGTGCTTGGCAGACACAGAGGACGTGGAGGGCTCCCTGGTTAGTTGTGAGAACTGCCTGAAAGAAGCATATTTTTAATGAGGAAGTCACTAAAACCAATTCCAAATCAACCCTTCCCCCCAAAAAAGATAACAAAAAACCTACCCAGTGCAATTCACTGACTGCAAAGTCCCCTGAGTCGTTATTAGCACTGGACTGAGCAAGCACACTCACTGACAATGTGATGAAATAACAAAAAAAAAAGCTCATGTAATTCTGGGGTGTGTTAACAGATGTTCTATGTAGGATGTGGAAGTTAACTGTACCACTCTGCTCGGCACTGGCGGGGCCTTAGCTGGAGCACTGCATCCAGTTCTGGGGGCCACATTTTAAGGAAGAGGAGGACAAATTGTAGTCCAGAGGAGAGCAACAACAATTACATGAAGGTTTAGAAACCCTGACTTGTGAGTAATAGTTAAAATAAACTAGGGCTGTTTAGTCTCGAGAAAAGAAGACTGGGGAAAAGGGGACCCTTACAAGATTCTAGGTCTGTTAAGGGCTGTTATAAAGAGGATGGTGATCAATTGTTCTCCATGCCCACTGAAGGTAGAACAACTAGTAACAAGCTTAATCTGCAGCAAGGGAGAGTTAGGTTAGATATTAGGAAACACTTTCTAACTGTAAGGATATTTAAATACTAGAATATGTTGCCTAGGGAGGTTTTGGAATCCCACCATTGGAGATTGTTAAGAACAGGTTGGACAGACACTTATTAGAGATGGTCTAGGTTTAGTGAGTCCTTCCTTAGTGCAGGGGAATGACTAGATGATCTCTCTAGTTCCCATCCAGCCCTACATGTCTGAATCATTCCATCAATCCCACTCCTTTCTCTCTTCCTCCTAGCCTCTCCTCTCCCTTCTTTCAGTGCTACAGTCTGTACATCCAATTCTACTCTACTCTAAGCTTGGCTCTGTCATTCCACTCCCACAACTTCCTCTTTCCCCTGCATTCCCTAACCTAGAGATCCCTGCATTTCCTACCTCAGCTCCTGCTTCCATGTTGACCTTTGGAGAACATCTCAGGAGTACTCAGTTTCCTTGTTTTAAGATCATTCTCTCATCTGCCAGCTCTGTTCTCTTCCTTCTATTTATTTTGGCATGTTCTCCTTTTGGTTCTGTCCCTTTCTTCTCTGAGTGTGGAATTGTGGCCCCGTTGAAGTCAACTGGAGTTTTGTCATGAACTTCAATGGGGCCAAGATTTCACTCTGACTCTAGTCTGGCCCCTTTCCGTATTTTTGATGTTAGCCTTAGCCTTTTCATTTCTCTTTAATCTTGCTCCCTCTCGGATCTATACTCTTCTCTTTTCCTACTCTCTCACTCTTCTGCTGTTTGCAACACCTCCCTCCCCATTAATGGACTTAACCTCCATGAATTTATCCAGTTCTCTTTTAAACCCTGTTATAGTTCTAGCTTTCATAACCTCCTCAGGCAAGGACTTCCACAGGTTGACTGTGCGCTGAGTGAAGAAGAACTTCCTTTTATTTGTTTTAAACTTGCTGCCCATTAATTTCATTTGGTAGCCCCTAGTTCTTATATTATGGGAACAAGTAAATAATGTTTCCTTATTCACTTTCTCCACACCACTCATGATTTTATAGACCTCTATCATATCCCGCCATAGTCTCCTCTTTTCCAAGCTGAAAAGCCCTAGCCTCTTTAATTTCTCCTCATATGGGACCCGTTCCAAACCCCTAATCATTTTAGTTGCCCTTTTCTAACCTTTTCTCATGCCAGTGTATCTTTTTGAGATGAGGGGACTACATCTGTATGCAGTATTCAAGATGTGGGCATACCATGAATTTATATAAGGGCAATAAGATATTCTCCATCTTATTCTCTATCCCTTTTTTAATGATTCCTAACATCCCATTTGCTTTTTTGACTGCCCCTGCACACTGTGTGGACATCTTCAGAGAACTATCCACAATGACTCCAAGATCTTTCTCCTGAATAGTTGTAGCTATATTAGCCCCATCATATTGTATGTATAGTTGAGGTTATTTTTTCTAATGTGCTTTACATTTATCCACATTAAATTTCATTTGCCATTTTGTTGCCCAATCACTTAGTTTTGTGAGATCTTTTTGAAGTTCTTCACAGTCTGCTTTGGTCTTAACTATCTTGAGCAGTTTAGTAGCATCTGCAAACTTTGCCACCTCACTGTTTACCCCTTTCTCCAGATCATTTATGAATAAGTTGAATAGGATTGGTCCTAGGACTGACCCTTGAGGAACATCACTAGTTACCCCTCTTCATTCTGAAAATTTACCATTTATTCCTACCCTTTGTTCCCCATCTTTTAACCAGTTCTGAGTCCAGGAAAGGATCTTCCCTCTTATCCCATGACAACTTAATTTACATAAGAGCCTGTGGTGAGGGACCTTGTCAAAGGCTTTCTGAAAATCTAAGTACACTATATCCACTGGATCCCCCTTATCCACATGTTTGTTGACCCCCTCAAAGCTTTGCTAAGGCTGTTGGGTGGCCCTGTGGCTATGACAGTTGCTCAGGGAATAGCACCCCCAAGTTCTGGTCCTGTAGAGCCACAAATAAGCACTCTCCACCCAGACAACTGAGACATTGTCAGTTGCTGTGCTGAGGCAGGGCTTTGCTGGGTGAGTGGGGTTTTATTGGATGGACTCTCTCAGAAGTAATGAAAATGTGGCTGTTTGCTAAGGGTATTTAAAAGCTCTGAAAAGAAAAGACATCATAGTCTCGTCTCTGCTGATTCCAGTCCTTTCCCATTCTAAATAGATCAGATTATCTGTTCCCACTGGAAAGTGAAGGACCCCTCACCAATGGTGTAATCCAAAGCATGGTAGTTGTTTCTCTTAATATTTACCCCAAGTTTGGTGCGTCACTGTATAACTGAGATGGTGGAAGCACTTAGAGGACTGCACGGAGTGTGATGGCTAATTTAGACCAAGATTTTCCACATGTGTGCCAGGGACAGAAGCAGGGTGTAAGGACCTGTGCAAGGGCAAAGGACAACTGCAGCAACTAGCTACTACCTTCTAGCACCCTGGGAATGCAAGCCACCTAAATGGGCTGGGAAGGAGGTGGGGCAATGGCCCTGCTTTCCCAAACATCAGCCAATGGGGCTGGTGGGCCAATGTTTCCTAAAGGATGCTGCAGGGCCTACTTTGCATTGGAGCACTCCCGCCATAACAAGACGGGGCATGGCGTGACCGGAGAATGAAAGGGGTGCTGAGGTCCTGTGGATATAGTCACAGTTGATGTCCCATGATCAAGGGAGGACATCTCTCTGGAACTGAGATCCTGCCTGCAAGTGTCACCATGAAGTTACACCATCCAGTCAAAGCTTTTCTTTTTTAATTGTATGGACTCATCTTAGTCTTGATTTTTTTCCCCACTGCTTATTTTTAAATTGCAATCTTTGCCTTTTGTACTTGTGCTAAAGGCACTTTGAACTTTGCACCTTACCCAGTGAGTTTTATGAGAGATTTTAAATTGCAGTAGATTGAGCAATATTTTACCTCTGATGCTTGCAGTTTTGATCTAAGATTTCTGCCTTAAACTGAGGCAGAGTGAGAAATTTCCAACTTAAAAGGGTTGATCTAATAGACAGAGAAATATTTTATCTCTACTACTTGCACTTTGCTCTGAGATTTGCACCTTAAAAAGGTAGTGAAATTGCATTGCACTTTTAGCTTTTCTCTCTTTGATAAATGGCATGAGTTTCCAAGATCTTAGAGAATATTGCCACACTGAGGAAACCTTAAAAAATTAATAGTATGTAGCTATCTGAGCACAAAATAAAGTGAATTAACCTCTTCTATTCAACACACACCACTTGAACTTAGTCAGTTGCAAATGGAGCTGAAGACAACCTTAATTGTCCGCATTCCCCATCCTTGCAGAATCCAGGAACTTGCTTATGCTGATATAATTGTTTTTGATAGGACAACAAATCGTATTAAATCAAGAAAAACTAAATGTTGTGATAACCCTGCTGTAATAAATCAACAAGTGCTAGTCCATACTTTAGAAGCTGTGTGCCTCAGATTACCCTGTAAAGAGGCATTGAGGAAGGAAAAACAGGCCATACTAGATGATAAATTACCCGCACAAACAGTGCTGATGTAATTCAATGACAACTTTGAAAGACAAGTACATGGTGTGGGTTTTTTTCTCACTGACTCAGCATGTGCTAATGAATACATTTTATTGTTTTGCACAAGGCATACCATACAACATTTATCTAGCGCAATGTTGTATTAATAAATGGGACAACCAAAATAACACCAAGTATTTCAGCAATCAGTTACATGCACTTGTAGGCATTAATAAGAATTCTCAGATAATGAAACTTGCTTTTCCCTCTGATGTCTTCAAAAGCCCCAAATTGTTCTGAAAAATTGTTTCAAAACGTGAATGATGCCACACAGGAACACAGATCCACACTTCCCATCACCAATTTTGAACAAGCTGTAATTAAGGCAACAAAGTTATTTGCACCTGTTAAGAAGAAAGTTTGGTTCTACTACTTGAATTAAAGCTGTTGGCATAATTCAAAGCACAAGTTTAGCAAATCTGTATGGAAATGGTCACAGATACTATTTGAGTTTCTGTCTCTTGCCCCCATTAGTTTTCTGTAACTGACAGAACTACAAAAGCTTCCGATAATAAGGTGTCTTATCCCTGTTAATGCTCCTGATGCGGTGTTGTGACTCAGAGAGGACGACACACATTGAATAGAAAAACACACAAATGGAAAACGAACCAAACCATCCATTGTTACTTTCCCCCACCAGACCTGTAACTGGTATGTGAACGGCAAAGATTAACCCAAAGAATACAAAAGACAGTGGGCATGAGGCATCTGCTAACAGGGAGGCTGATGAGAAGGGTGCATGTTTGGATGTTACAAAATGAAAACAACGTGAGTTGGAACTGTTTCCATCTTTCCTGCTTCCATTAATTCATTTGGTTGGCAGCTCCTTCTCCTCATGGACCTGGCCAGGAATCTCTACTATGCCCTGCCAGGACCCCAGCCTTCCCTGTATCTTGTGCCTGCAGGTATCCGGCATCACTGGCTGAGCCCTGCAGCTCCCCTCTCCACGGCGCATAGATTATTTAACCAATTTACTTGGAAATGCTCAGAAAATTCCTTCTGTCCTCAGACAGTAAGTGCTGTAAAGTTAGAAAAGATACACTGCATTACTCATACATAACGAAGAGATTTAATCCCGGCTGTATGTGCAAAACTCAGCATTACCTGTGGAGCCATGGGCAGTGTCTCCATAATAAAACCTCTGGGGGTGTTTCTGGACTCAGGCATCTAAGGAGCAATATATATATATATATATTCCTACTAGCCACAGATCCTCTCCTCAAACAATGGGCACAGTTTTGGTTTGTGTTTTGAACCACAACTTTTGCAATCACATGACCTCGCCACTTTTATTTCATATAGCTTCACTGTGACTTCTTTTGGCCCTTTGAGGTTTTTTCACTGGTCGGACTTTCGCCAAGTACTTCTGCAAAGCCTTCTCCAGCGCTGACAGTTTCATAATGTAACTGTGCTCGCACTTACTTGGCATGTATTTATTTTAACATGTGTCTCAAGCTCTGACTCGTAGGCTACGTCTTTTCCTGCAGCGAGGAAAGGCTGCAGAAGAAGGGAGGCAGCAGGACACTACACAGCTAAAAACAGCAGCATGGAAGGGAAGGCACGGCTTGGGTGAGTACGGGACATGTACCCAAATACATACCCACACCCCTCAGGCATGTCTTTACTTACCTAAACCATGTCTCAAGGTCTACACAGCTAGTTATACCTGTGCTAGGGGCATTTATGCACACTACTTGCTGCCGAAAGACGCAGGTAATGTAGATGTACGCTTAGGAGATTTTTACATATTTCTTTTATTGTATTTATAAAAAAACTCATTGGCTGCAAGTGTTATTTGATCTGGAATCGTTCCTGCTGTAACTTCACTAAAACTGTCCCCGTGAGCTTAGAGAACGTAGAGCCTGAAGATCTTTCAAACAGGCATCAAATATCTCCCATGTTGCTACACACAACAAAAGGCACCTCTTTTATTCATTCTGGTGATGAGAACTGTGTATCAGACTTTGGCAAAATGACATCTGTTTTGTCTTTTTTTCTGCTGCTGCTTTGTAAAGAGACATCTTATGACTACCGAGTGCTGCTGACCCTACAATTGTCAGACACAGCTGCTTGTGCTTGCTGTGTTTTTCAGCTTCACTAACTGCTGGGAGATGCAGCTGAAATCTCTGCTGAAAAGTTCTCCAATCCTTGTCCATAGTTGCTGCCATTTTCATTGAAGCTGGAGGCGTAATTTCACTCTTAGCAACACAAATATTTTGTCTCTGCCAGTGCTGAGCTTTTCAGCTAGATTTGTTGATTTCTTGTGGATTAAAGTTAGATAGTCACTCCAAGAGGCATGTCAGAAAGAACAATGGGAAGAGTCTCTGCTTGTCCTGTAGTCAGAACTGGAAGGCATTCAGGTCACAGCAGTGCTTTCACCAGGGCCTGATCCAGAGGTCACTGAAGACAAAGGGACTCTTTCTGTGGGGATTTAAAATGGAGAAAAATACAATAGCTGACATCATGTAATCCAAGAAGATATATTCACTGGTGACTGATTTGGTTAGAGTATAGGAAATTCAAGCGGATCATTAAAAATAGATGTATTGCTGCCTAGCTGTGAGGTAATATGACACGCATCCATTACATAGGCCCAGATTCTGATCCAACTACACTGAGTAGGAACTTGCCCTCTGCATCATCCTATTGAAGTAAGTGGGGCCACTCTGGGAGCAGGGAGCTAACCAGTGTGGGTAGAGGGATCAGAGTCTGGCCCAAGTAGAAATAAATGTTCTTGGTCATCAATAGGGGTATATGTAACATATAATAACTAGCCTAACTAGATTATTTGTGGGGTGTATTGGAAACTGTGATAACATTACAAGTTATCACTTTCAAGTGCAAGAGTTTTCCTGGTTTTGCTTGCAAACTAGTGGGCTCTGAAGGAAGCCTTATGTTCTGGGTCTTCTATGGCAGCCTGCAAAGAGCCAGTGTGGAGCAGTCAGGCCTCTCTGCCTTCAGTAGCATCCTGTTTTGTTTCATGGTGGTTGTGTGTTGTTGGGGTTCTGGATAGTAAGAAATAAAGTAGTGTTATGTTTCAACCTGCCAGAAAGAGTGTTTGATGCTCTCTTTGATGTGGTTGTCCTTGCTGTCCCCTCACGTGGAGTGGTATGGATAAGGATGTGGCCATTGAAAGGTGTAGGCAGCACTGACCATGGAGGTCTCTAAGGATTGCAGAGAGTGAGGAGTCTGGGATTGTTGGACTAGTAGGTCAACTGAGATAGGCAGCATTTGGGTTTCTGTCTGAGAAGACCCATTGTGTCCTACTCCTTGTCCTGCTTGGACTTTCTTCCATCCACTCCTTCCTTCTCCATGCTATCAGTCATGCTGACCTTCCAGGCCCTCTGTTCATGGTCCAATGCAGCATTGACTTACAACATTGCAGGAAAAACTATTTCACTAGGAGGGTGGTGAAGCCCTGGAATGGGTTACCTAGGGATGTGGTGGAATTTCCATCCTTAGAGGTTCTTAAGGCCCCGTTTGACAAAGCCCTGTCTGGGATGATTTAGTTGGGGTTGGTCCTGCTTTGAGCAGGGTGTTGGACTAGATGACCTCCTGAGGTCTCTTCCAACCCTAATCTTCTATGATTTTATAATTCTAAGATCTTAGTGAACATATCCTCCTTAGTTCTTTCTCCTCTTCATCAGGATAAGGCATTCTGCAGGTGTGGAAGGGGACCTCCTCAAGGCTGCTGTGGCATAAACTGCTGATAAAAACAGACAGATGATTCACTGGATTTATAGTCACAACAGAAAAGGAAAGATAAGTTTCCAAACTCCCTTCCCTTATTTGCATAAACACTTTAATATGAACTGCTTATTGATGCTTCAGCTTTTGAGTGCCTCTGCATTGCACTGCTCTCCAGCCGCAGCCATGGGGAATATGCCCCACCAGGGGCAAGAGGAAGGAAGGAAGGATTTTGTGTTTCCCTATTCCATGGGTACAAGTATAGGGCAATGGCACTGAATATTGGCACTATCTTCGGCAGGGAGTAGGTTTTAGGTGATATCTCACCCCTGAGGGTAACAATCACAGAGAGAAAACAGCTGCTACAGGTGTCCTTATGCTGCCTGGGCCCATACATTGCTAGCTTGTGTACTGCAGTGATGCCAGCCAAACACATTGCAGAGTGGTGTAGGAAAGAGTCCTATCACAGAGGAAGAAATAAGGCAGCCACCCCTAGAAACCTTCAGGAGGGTATTGCAGAGTATCTCCATGAAAGGTTCATCAAGAGCTCTCAGGAGAATTAAAGAGACATCCCTATGTATATAAACAAAGTGTTCCTCATACTCCCCCTTTTCCACACAGCCCCCACCCCGCTTAACCCAACCAGGGAGTGATAAGAAGATGCCAATTCTACTTCTGTTCATGGTGCCCTACCTCTTCTTGTGCAAGTAAAACAATGAAAAGTCAATATCTGTATCCTGCTAACCTGGCAAGGGCTTGGTACCATCTTTACACTTAAACATTGTAAAGAAAAATGCACGCTCATTCCCTTCCCCTTCATCAGGCTCATCTGTGCTCATAGGCGCCAACTCTGTGGGTCACAGGCACTGACTTTCTAAAGTGCCAAGGGGTGCTTGACCCCTGACTCTGCCCCAAGCCTCACCCCCACTCCACCCCTTCCCCCCAAGGCCCCACCCCTGCCCTGCCTCTTCCCACCCAGTTCTGCCCCCTCCCCTGAGCATGCCGCATCCTAGCTCCCCCCCTCCCCTCCCAGAGCCTCCCGCATGCCACAAAACAGCTGATTGTGGAAGGCGGGATGCGCGGGGAGGGAGGGGGATGTGCTGCTCTGCAGGGCCCGCCAGTGGGCAGGAGGCACGGGGGGGAGGGAGTGGGAGGGAGCTGATGGGGGACTGCTGGTGGGTGGTCATCACCCACAATTTTTTCCCCATGGGTGCTCCAACCCCGGAGCACTCACGGAATCGGTGCTTATGCTGTGGGTGCTCCGGAGCTGGAGAACCCATGGGGAAAAAATAATAGGTGCTTAGCATCCACCAGCCACAGCTGTTTGGTGGGGCCATGATATCAGTTGTTTGGTGGCTTGGGGGAGGGTGAAGGGTAGCAAGCAGTGGGCAGGCAGGGGCCTCGGAGAGGGGCAGAGCGGAGGCAGGAAGAGGCAGAACAAGGGTGGGACCTCTGGGGAGGGGCAGAATTGGGGCAGGAAGAGGTGGAGTGGGGGGTGGAGCACCCTCGGGGAAAAATAAAAGTCAGCCCTGTGTCTGTGCTCACCTAGCAGGACTGGCTAGCCAGTGGTGGAATCTCTAACAGGGCCCAGATCATGGTATGTCTGGAGCCCCCTTCTACCTCTCCCCCTTCTCTTCCTGCTTCTCCTAACTTTTCAAAGCAGGGGGCTCTGTGGCTCTTCTATGGGATCCACAGTGGTCTGCAGAGTGCAGCTGGGGTCTCCACCAAGCATGGTATGCAGGTCATTGTAGAAGTTGCAGGTCTGTGGCTCAACACCAGATCTCCTGTTGGCTTCCTCAGCCTTGCAGTCTGCCTTCCTTCACTTTCAGATGTCACTGCTGCTCATCCCTATCGTACCCCTTTGCCTCCATCCCCTGTGCAATCTGTTCATAGATTCCAGATTTCTATGGCTGCTCAGTAGCTCTGCGTGCACAGACTCTTCTCCCCACAGGCCCAGGCGATCCAATACCTCCCGTCTGTTCCAGGCCGGAGCATGTCTACTGTTTGGAGCTAACATGATCGGGTAGGCAGCTGCACAGAACACCGGAGAGCTGCAAGGGGTGCTCGCCAGCCTGGGCAGGAAAAGGCATTTCAAAAACACTTGGGTTTTTTTAAAAGGGACGGGTCTCTGTGGCCCTGGGAGTTTTACAACTGTGAGCAGAGCAGTCACTGTCTCAGAGAACGGGGCCTTGTGGGACAGCTTCAGGACTGTTATAGCTGGCACAGGTCACAGCGTCTACACTCACTGTGCATCGACTGTGTTAGGTTGGCCATGGCTCCACTCTGTATTTATGTTTGCCACTGAATATCAGCTTCTTCCTCTTCACAGGCTCTTCCTCGCCAACAAGAAGATTGACTATTCTTTGGGGGGCTGGGGGATAAAATTACTACAAGAGACAAGATTGATGGGGCCAGGGGAAACAATGATTGAAATTCTCAGCTATTCTCCTAAGTGATTAAATTCTAATTGAGGGAAGGGTCCTGTGCTGAACCCACAGGCTGCACTAGGATGGCTCTGTGGGCCGCAAAGGGGAGATGCTTAGCTCTGTCACTGACATCTATTGCTGTAGGCAGCTCTGTATTGAGTGGGCACAATCAATAAATGGGAGGGCTGACACTATAATGATTTCTGCTCTTTCTAATTATTCTGAGACAATAGGAGATTCTCTCGAAGTGCAGTTTCAACACAGTCTCCAGGAGAGGATTGGGTTACCTTTTATTTCGTGCTGCTCACCTCTGCCATGAAAACGGCATCCTTCATTATCCATCCTTCCCAGCATTTCTGCACATGAACACGCCACATCCTCTTTGTCAGGGCCACGACCCCGTGGAGCCAACTCACTCTCTGTATAGTATGCATTCAATGTCTGTATTGGACAGCAAAGCTCCTCAATGTCTGTATTGGACAGCAAAGCCCCTCCCCCACCCACACCTCCTTAAAGGAGCCTGGTTTTCAGAAGACAGCTTCAAGTTCAGTGACTTCGAAAGCAGCAGAATCAGACCAATGTTGGGCTTTTGAAAGCCCCAGTCTTCATGCCCACTTCACTCCTGTCTCCCAAGGTGAGTTCAGAATGGGGTAGCAACTTTCCACTTTGAGCACCATCCATATCAAAATGGGAGGGAAGGGCTTAGGAGTTTCACAATCCTTGCCAAAGAGCAGGTCAGTTGTTATGTTCTGGAAAGTCCTGTGTGACATCTCCCTGCTGGCTTTTGCACTAGTGACCATCCCCGTGGTATCTGGGTGCCAATATGATCAACTTTGTGTGTCCTGCAGTGAGAAAAGACTAGATCCATGTGTGGAATGTAGAAAAGAGAAATCCAGAAATAAGACAGAAAACTAATTAATCCAATTGACCCTTACTTTGCTAACAAGGCTGTGAGGGTTTGTTTTAATGCAGCAGAACTGCCAGTCCTGCGTGTCAGCTTCTGCTGTCAGCATGGATAAGCATGAGATCACTGCCTCACTAGGAATTAGAAATTTCACAGCACAGTTTCCACATCAATAGTATCCATTCATGTCTTTGGCTTCTCAAGGCTCATATTTCTGCTTCCTCTACTTTTTGCACGTATGCAGACTGAAATGATGAATGCTTCCTACAGTCCATAAAAAGATCAAACAACTCAAGCTGGTTTTATTTTTTATGAACTAAACTATTCCTTTCTGTTGGAAAACCTTCCACAAACAATTTGCTTTGGCAGGCCATAAAATAATAAGGGCAAGACACATTAAATCAGTTTTTCCACTCAAATAATTGGCAATGAAACAGCTAGATTGCTTCCCTCCCCCACATTTTTCTTCCTGCATCCATATCATAGACCTGCACTTTATGTCTGAGCTGCAGACTTGGGCTGAAATGGAACCACAAACATGGCTGGATAGAAAAGGATGAACTAATGATCAGATGGCGCTGATATGTGTAACTGATAACCCTAACACTTTGTCAAGGTTCCTTCCCCACTCTGAACTCTAGGGTACAGATGTGGGGACCTGCATGAAAACCTCCTAAGCTTACTTTTACCAGCTTAGAAAACTTCCCCAAGGTACAAACGATTTTACCCTTTGCCCTTGGACTTCCACTGTCACCACCAAACGTTTGACTGGGTTTACTGGGAAAATGTTGTTTGGGAACGTCTTTCCTGCAAAAATCTTCACCAAAACCTTGCACCCCCCTGCCTGGGGAAGGCTTGATAAATATCCTCACCAATTTGTATAGGTGACCACAGACCCAAACCCTTGGATCTTAAGAACAATGAAAAAAGCATTCAATTTCTTATAAGAAGAATTTTAATATAAGAAAAGGTAAAAAGAATTACCTCTGTAAAATCAGGATGGTAAATACCTTACAGGGTAATTAGATTCAAAACATAGAGAATCCCTCTAGGCAAAACCTTAAGTTACAAGAAAGACACAAAGACAAGAATATTCATTCTATTCAGCACAGTCTAATTTCTCAGCCATTTAAAGAAATCATAATCTAACGCATATCTAACTAGATTACTTACTAAGTTCTAAGACTCCATTCCTGTTCTGTCCCCAGCAAAAGCATCACACAGACAGACAGACCCTTTGTTTATTCCCTCCATCCAGCTTTGAAAGTATCTTGTCTTCTCATTTGTCATTGTGGTCAGGTGCCAGCGAGGTTATCCTAGCTTCTTAACCCTTTACAGGTGAAAGGAGGGATTTTAAAGGTGTTTACCCTTCCCTTTATATTTATGACACGCCCCCCAAATCACAGCTAGGGTGAAACACTGGCTGGAATTTCTTCCTGGAGCTCTAGGAAAAAACAGAGTTAATAAGACACATGCACCTCTAAATATACTACCAAGTATATAAAGACTAACAATATTTTCCACATCTCAAGGACGATTTTAACCAGTTGATTCTGGGAAACTTTCGCGGGAGAGTGCATCAGCCACTTTGTTAGAAGCTCCTTGGATGTCGAAATCAAAATCTTGGAGAGCTAAACTCCACCGAATAAGTTTTTTGTTATTTCCCATGGCGGTATGAAGCCACTGTAGTGCAGCATGGTTGGTTCGGAGGTGGAAATGCCGTCCCCAAACATATGGGCGTAGCTTTTGTAGAGCGTAGACAATGGTGTAACATTCTTTTTCACTGACTGACCAGTTGCTTTCACTCTCAGACAGTTTTTTTTTTTGCTGAGAAACACTACAGGGGGGAATTCTTGATCCGGTCTTCCTGCATTAAAACTGCTCCCACACCACGCTCGGATGCATCTGTGGTTACTAGGAAAGGTTTGTCAAAGTCGGGGGCCCTTAGTACAGGTCAGACATGATTGTCGCTTTAAGTTGGTTAACGGCCTTCTGACACTCTTCGGTCCACTGAACAGCATTTGGCTGTTTCCTTTGGTTAGGTTGTCAATGGGGTGGCGATTTGACTGTATTGTGGTACAAATCATCTGTAATAACCGGCCAAGCCTAAGAAGGATTGAACCTGTTTCTTTGACTTTGGGACAGGCCACTTTTGGCTAGCATCCACTTTGGCCTGTAGGGGGTTGATAGTTCCTTGACCCACTTGGTGTCCAAGGTAAGTCACTCTGTTTAGGCCTATTTGACACTTCTTAGCCTTAACAGTTAAACCTGCCTCCCTTATGTGCTCAAAGACTTTTTGTAGATGTTCCAGGTGTTCTGCCCAGAAATCCAAAAATATGGCCATATCGTCAAGGTAGGCGACTGCATATTCTCCTAATCCCACTAGGAGACCATCTACAGGTCTTTGGAAGGTGGCGGGTGCATTCCGCAGCCCGAAAGGGAGTACATTAAATTCATACAGCCCGACATGTGTGGTAAAGACTGACCATTCCTTGACGGATTCATCTAGTGGTACCTGCCAGTACCCCTTGGTTAAGTCCAAGGTAGAGATGAACTGGGCCTGTCCCAGTTTCTCTAATAGTTCATCTGTGCATGGCATTGGATAATAGGCTGGGTGAGTTACAGCATTTAGCTTATGGTAGTCCACGCAAAAACCTATCTCCCCATCTGGTTTGGGAACTAGAACAACTGGAGATGACCATGCACTGCCAGAGGGGTGGATTACACCTATCTGTAACATATTCTGGATTCCCATTCTATAGCAGTTTTAGCTTGAGGAGACACCTGGTAAGGTTGCACCTGGTAAGATTGGGTGAGCGTTACCTATGTCAATGGAGTGGTATGCCCATTCAGTCAGTCCTGGGGTGGCTGAGAACGTCGGCACATAGCCAGTGCACAGCTCCTGGATCTGCTGTTGCTGCATAGAACCTCATGGAGAGGTTCACCTCTTCCACACCACCAGCACTTTTCCCTTCATAGTAGACACCTTCAGGCCACTCAGCATTATCTCCTCTCTGGGCTGTAAACTGATAAACTTTTAATTCTCTGGAATAAAAGGGCTTTAGAGAATTAATACGGTATACCTTAGGCTTTCGGTTGGAGGCGGGGAATGCTATGAGGTAATTAACAGCTCCCAGGTGCTCCTGGACCATGAATGTCCCTTCCCACGACGCTTCCATTTTATGGGCCTGGAGCGCCTTTAAGACCATAACCTGGTCTCCTACTTTGAAGGAACGCTCTCTGGCATGTTTATCAGACCAGGCTTTTTGCTCTTTTTGAGCATCCTTTAGGTTTTCTTTAGCAAGGGGTAGAGAGATTCGGAGGGTGTTTTGTAGGTTGGTTACAAAGTCCAGAACGTTAGTTCCTGGAGAAGTTGTAAATCCCTCCCATTGCTGCTTCACCAACTGTAATGGCCCCTTAACCTCACGTCCATATAAAAGTTCAAATGGTGAAACCCCTAAACTGGGATGTGGTACAGCTCTGTAGGCAAAGAGCAGCTGCTGCAACACTAGGTCCCAATCATTGAAGTGCTCATTTACGAATTTACGTATCATGGCCCCCAAAGTTCCATTAAACTTCTCCAGCATGCCATTTGTTTGATGGTGGTAAGGAGTGGCAACCAAGTGATTTGCCCCATGAGCTTCCCAAAGGCTTTCCATAGTTCCTGCCAGGAAATTAGTTCCTGCATCTGTGAGGATGTCAGAGGGCCAACCTACCCTGGCAAAAATGTCTGCTAGTGCCTGTCACACACTTTTAGCCCTGGTGTTGCTTAGAGCTACTGCTTCCGGCCATCGGGTGGCAACATCCATGAAAGTCAGTATGTACTGCTTTCCTCTGGGTGTCTTTTTCGGAAAAGGACCCAGAATATCCACAGCTACTAGGTGAAATGGAACTTCAATGATGGGGAGTGGCTGGAGAGGAGCTTTGACCTGGTCTTGGGGTTTTCCCACTTTTTGGCATACCTCACAAGACCGGACATAGGTAGAAACATCCTTGCCCATTCCCTCCCAGAGGAATGACCTCCCCAACCGGTCTTTGGTCCTGTTCACCCCAGCATGGCCACTGGAATGATCGTGCACTAAGCTCAAGAGCTTGCCCCGGTATTTAGTTGAAACTACCAACTGTCTCTGAGGATGCCAGTCTGGTGTCCACCAGAAAGAGTTTCCTTGTATAAAAGTCTTCTTTCTACAACAAACCTGGATTGATTAGAAGAGCTGAGAGGCAGTGGGTTGCTCCATGCCGCCATCCAAGCTCTCTGGAGGCTTTCATCTACTTCCTGTTCAGCCTGGAACTGTTCCCTTGATGCTGGAGACATCAGTTCCTCATTGGATTGTGGACCTATGATTGGTCCCTCTGGAAGCAATGTAGGGGATTAGGCTGTCTCCGTTGACTGTGAACCGCTCTCCGCTGGTGCTCTATGTTGGGGTTCAGGCTCTGGCTGAGCCTCTTGTGTAGGGTTATTGGCTGCTGCCGGTTCAGGTTTGGTGGGGCCCTCTGGTGTTGGGGTTGCAAGTACTGGATTCAGTGCTGGCAATGGGTCTGGTGCTGGTTGTTCTGCAGGTTTCGGTTCTGGGACTGGCTCTGTCTGGGTCTCTGGGACAGGATCCACTACTGCTGTTGTAGACATTGGCCTGGGGTCCAGGTCCATCACCTCTGACTGGGTCCTGGTAGAAGTTTCCAGAACAGCACTAGGCGTGATGGCTGGTTTAGTCTGGCTGCAGGTGATCATTCCCACCATCTTGGCTGACTTTACATGATTGGCCAAGTCTTCCCCCAACAGCATGGGGATGGGATAATCATCATAGACTGCAAAAGGCCACGTTCCTGACCAGCCCTTGTACTGGACAGGCAACTTGGCTGTAGGCAAATTGAAAGAGTTGGACTTGAAGGGTTGAATCGTCACTTGGATCTCTGGGTTGATTAAATTGGGGTCCACTAAGGAAGCATGGATAGCTGACATTTGTGCTCCAGTGTCCCTCCATGCGGTGACCTTCTTCCCGCCCACACTCACAGTTTCCCTCCACTCCAAGGGTATCTGGGAGGTATCTGGGCCTGAGGATCTCTGGGGTGATTCTGGTGCAATGAACTGTAATCTGTTGGGGTTCTTGGGGCAGTTGGCCTTTACAGGCCCCGGCTCGTTACATTTAAAACATCGTCCAACTGACGGGTCACTGGGGCAAGGTGGGTTGCTGGAGAACGGTGTGGCGGGACGATAAGGTGGCTGGAGGGTTCCTTCGGGGGTAGATGGGGCCTTGGGCAGCCCCCAGTAGTAGGGTGTGGTCTGAGGTTGTCCCTTCTGGTATCCGCTCCAATTGCGATCAGTTTTTTTCCTCTCTGCCACCTCCACCCATTTGGCTCCAATCTCCCCCGCCTCGATTACAGTTTTGGGCTTCTCATCTAGGATGTATCTTTCTATTTCCTCAGGAACACCCCCTAAGAATTGCTCCATTTGCATTAGGAAGTGCAAATCTTCTGGAGATTTAACACTTGCTCCTGATATCCAGGCATCCCAATGTTTCACAATGTGGTAGGCATGTCGGGTAAATGACACATCTGGTTTCCACCTTAGGGCTCTGAACCACCGACGGGAATGCTCGGGGGTTAGCCCCATTCTGACTCTCACCTTGGTTTTAAACAGTTCATGCTGGTTCATGCGTTCCTTAGGCATTTCAGCCTCCATCTCAGCTCAGGGTCATTGTAGAGATGCTGTACCCAAGGCAGGTCCTTTCAAAGTTTTCTAAGAAGGCCTCAGTATCAACGCCTACCTTGTAGGTGGGGAACTTTCTGGGATGGGAAGTGGTAACTGGAGAAGGATTGCTAGGGTTTGTTGGTATATTCTGCTGAGCCTTTGCCTTCTCCATCTCCAGTGCATGCTTCCTCTCTTTTTCCTTCTCCTCCTCCACATGTTTCCTCTCTTTTTCCTTCCTTCCAGCTTTGAAAGTATCTTGTCTCCTCATTGGCCATTGTGGTCAGGTGCCAGTGAGGTTATCCTAGCTTCTTAACCCTTTACAGGTGAAAGGAGGGATTTTAAAGGTGTTTACCCTTCCCTTTATATTTATGACACACTTGCAAACCGTTAAGTGGGGCATTTCATTGTGACAGTATCTGTTACTCATCTGTGGTTTTATTTCTCTGCACCCTCTTTGGGACAGTAGGTTTGTGTTAAAGAATGGGAGGTCCTGAGTGCTGTGAGCCTTTGAAAATATGGCCCTTTGTGTGCATGTATAAGATCAGCGAATAACTGTATATCTGATAATATGAAAGAAACGGCTTAAAGGAGACATTCTTGGCTAAATCTGCTTTACTTATTAGTAGGGCTGTCTATTAATCACAGTTAAGTCAATCGATTAAACTTAAAAAAATTAATCGCAATTAATTGCAGTTTTAATCACATTGTTAAACAACAGAATGACAATTGAAATTTACTAAATATTTTTGGATGTTTCTCTACATTTTCAAATATATTGATTTCAATTACAACACCAAATACAAAATGTACAGTGCTCACTTTATCTTATTATTTTTATTACAAATATTTGCACTGTAAAAATGATAAACAAAAGAAATTGTATTTTTCAATTCACCTCATACAAGTACTGTAGTGCAATCTATTTATCATGAAAGTGCAATTTACAAATGTAGATTTTTTTCTGTTACATAACTGCACTCAAAAACAAAACAGTTTAAAACTTTAGAGCCTACAAGTCCACTTAGTCCTACTTCTTGTTCAGCCAATCTCTCACACAAACAAGTTTGTTTACATTAAGTGAGAACAGGTTTTCTCATGGGACTTTTAAAACCAGCATTGCAAGGTATTTATGTGCCAGATATGCTAAACATTTGTATGTCCCTTCATGCTTCAGCCACCACTCCAGAGGACATACTTCCATGATGATCACGTTTGTTATTAAAATAATGTGTTATTTAAATTTGTGACTGAACTCCTTAGGGGAGAATTGTATGTCTCTGGCTTTGTTTTACCCACATTCTTTCATATATTTCATGTTATAGCAGTCTCGGATGATGACTCAGCACATGTTCTTCATTTTAACAACACTTTCGCTGCAGATTTGACAGAACGCAGAGAAGGTACCAATGTGAGATGTCTAAAGATAGCTACAGCACTCAACCGAAGGTTTAAGAACTGAAGTGCCTTCCAAAATCTGAGAGGGATGAGGTGTGGAGCGTACTTTTAGAAGTCTTAAGAGAGCAACATTCCGATGCGGAAACTACAGAACCCAAACCACCAAAAAAGAATATCAACCTTCTGCTGGTGGCATCTGACTTGGATGATGAAAATGAACATTCATTGGTCCGCAATGCTTTGGAGTGTTATCTAGAAGAACCCATCAGCAGCATGGATGCATGTCCTCTGGAATGGTAGTTGACGCATGAAGGGACATATGAATCTTTAGCGCATCTGGCATGTAAATATTTTGCGATGCCGGCTACAACAGTGCCATGAGAACACCTGTTCTCCCTTTCAGGTGACGTTGTAAACAAGAAGTGGGCAGCATTATCTCCTGCAAATTGTAACCAAACTTGTTTTCTGAGTGATTGGCTGAACAAGAAATAGGACTGAGTGGACTTGTAGGCTCTAAAGTTTGACATTGTTTTATTTTTCAATGCAGTAATTTTTGTACATAATCCTACATTTGTAAGTTCAACTTCCATGATAAAGAGATTGCATTACAGTACTAGTATTAGGTGAATTGAAAAATACTATTTCTTTTGTTTTTACATTAGTGCAAATATTTGTAATCAAAAATAAGTATAAAGTGAGCACCGTACACTTTGTGTTCTGTGTCGTAATTGAAATCAATATATTTGAAAACATAGAAAACATCCAAAAATATTTAAATAAATGGTATTCTATTATTGTTTAACAGTGTGATTAATTGCACAATTAATCACAATTAACTTTTTAATCATGTGCCACCCTATTAAATAAAACATCATGAAATACAGATCATCAGAGACATAGTAGTTCTGTTTGAATAGTGTGATTCATCTTACTTCTGGCCACTGAAGTGTTTAAAATGATGGTTCATAGTAATGATTTGATTCTGTGGATGGTATGAGAGTTTGGGAATGTTGTGATGTCTTGATGAAATGTTGGGCTAATCCAAGACTATTGGGGCTGCCTGTTAAATGGAGTAGGTGGGTGGGTGTGGGAAAAAGAGAAACAAAAGAAAATGAATGACTAAGTCCAGGTTTTTTGAAATACCAAGCTCATTTTTAAATTTAAATAATTCTTCTGGGGATTGAACCATTCTATGTGTAAGAAACCAAAGCCTAGAATACATAGGCTTCTTGAGTTAGAGACCTACCAAAGAGTACAGCAATAATGGGTAGGTACCAGCTGGCCTGCAGAAAAGGCAGATTGAGTATTTCATGTCTTCCATTCACAGTCAGATTAAATCATTGGCTTAAATTATTTTGCAAGTAGTTGAACCTTTAATCGTGACACTTTTAATACTGCATGTTCCTTTAAAAAAACATTGTGAGTTATAACTTCCTTTAAACCTGGGGCTACAGGGACACAGGCAAAATATTTTTCATAATTCCTAACATCCTTTTTATTTCTCTCTTACTTTAATAACCAGTCCTTAGAAGCTTATACAAACAATAGATTTTGTTACAATATGTTTTGCCCTCTGTCATACGCAAATCAATATGTTATTATTACAGGGTTTCTTATAAGTACCAATAATTGACAATGATTTTTATTTTTAAATAGGAAAAAAATTGTTTTGCACAAAATAAATCAAGGTTTATGTGGAGTGTTTTATACAAAATATGTCCACCCAAAATTCTGGGAGTATAGATATGCATTTCATATTTACGGTGGCTTAAAATTTTTCCATCAAAACTGTTTTAAAATGGAAATTTGGGTTTTCAAGTAAATGAAATTTTTCATAAAAAGGCCCTTTTTCTGCAAAAAAAAAATCTATTTTCTTGTCATAAAATCAAACACCTGAAAAATTAATTATATTTGATTCTGAAATGCTGGTGTGGTGCCTCATGGGAGTAGTAATTCAATTTCCTCATGTCCTCGTTTTTCTGTGTAGGCTGGACTCCCCATCCAGACATATCTCTTATGATGCACCATGAACAGGGACATTCAGGATACAAACTCCACCCCTCGCCATTGGAGGTGTATTCCGATGAGGGAGTCCAGTCTATAGAAGAGCATGGGAGCACGCAAAATCCAAACTACAATTCCCATGATGCACCACAACAGCTTTTCCAAACCATAAAAATTTCAGCTGAAAGTTTTTGATTTTTGATTTTGTTGCCAAAAAGTCAAACTTTTCCAAGGAAAATTTTGATGAGTTTTTGGTTTTGTTTTCATCTAAATTTTCCATAGAAAAAGGCCTGTTTTCCAACCAGCTCTATTTACAATAAAACACAGGCCTCTTATTATTTATATTACAAAGCCATCTAGAGGGCTCAGCTGAGATAAGGCCCCTGTTGTGCTAGGCAGTATAGACACAAAAACTGTGCCCCAAAGAGCTTACGATCTACTTAGACAAGACAAAGGGTAGGAGGGGAAACAGAGGTGAAGTGATTTACATGAGGTCACACAATGGGTCAGGGAATAGAATCTCCCGAGTCCCAGTCCAATACCCGATCCACTGGACCATATTGCCATCCCTTGCAATGTGCAGCCTAGAGGGAGGCAATGAAGTGGAAGAAATCCCCAAATATAGCTCAATCTCTTGTAAAAAGGCATGCCTCAGCTCCCTGGGGATGTAACCCCATCTCCATGAGCCTGCGGAAAGCCCGCCATGTGAAAGATATGTTTGTGGCTCAGCAGATTTTGAAGGGCATGTCTGGCTTCACCTGTTGTGCTTCCCTAGCATCTCAGGGGAAGTTCAGATGAAGCTGATTCTGCTTTGTGTAATACTCCTCTGCATCAGTCCCAGCCTTGAGGGAACAATACAAGAGGAAATTCCACATGGTGAGCCTCCTCCCTCCTAAGCCCCTCCTACCACAGATTTTCCAGAGTTCAGGGGGAGGAGAGGAGGGACAATCAGGACCAAAGACTGAAGCTGGAGCCACCAGGAGACATCATTCCCTCTCTCGTGTATGATAGACTCGATGGCCTCCGATTGCCTTTGGTGTCCATGATCACAATAGTTCTGTATGCACCGGGCATATAGAATTGAAACACTAGACCCATGAATTCCACTTGACATTCCATATTAAATAAAAGCAATGAAAACTTATTCTCTTTGCATGATTGATTATGCGCCAGCTCTGCTAATGTGTCCAAAGATCAAAACCTGCTGTAAGGGACTGCAGAAGACTTTGTTGACTTTCCCTGACCGGGAAAACCGAGAAGTCTGCTGCTTGCCAGGGGCTAAGATTCGTGATGTGACGGAGAGACTGCCGAGACTCATCAAGCCCTCGGATCGCTACCCCTTCCTGCTTCTCCACGTGGGCACCAATGATACTGCCAAGAATGACCTTGAGCGGATCACTGCGGACTACGTGGCTCTGGGAAGAAGGATAAAGGAGTTGGAGGCGCAAGTGGTGTTCTCGTCCATCCTCCCCGTGGAAGGAAAAGGCCTGGGTAGGGACCGTCGAATCGTGGAGGTCAACGAATGGCTACGCAGGTGGTGTCGGAGAGAAGGCTTTGGATTCTTTGACCATGGGATGGTGTTCCATGAAGGAGGAGTGCTGGGCAGAGACGGGCTCCATCTTACGAAGAGAGGGAAGAAAATCTTTGCCAGCAGGCTGGCTAACCTAGTGAGGAGGGCTTTAAACTAGGTTCACCGGGGGAAGGAGACCAAAGCCCTGAGGTAAGTGGGAAAGCGGGATACCGGGAGGAAGCACAGGCAGGAATGTCTGTGAGGGGAGGGCTCCTGCCTCATACTGGGAATGAGGGGCGATCAACAGGTTATCTCAAGTGCTTATATACAAATGCACAAAGCCTTGGAAACAAGCAGGGAGAACTGGAGGTCCTGGTGATGTCAAGGAATTATGACGTGATTGGAATAACAGAGACTTGGTGGGATAACTCACATGACTGGAGTACAGTCATGGATGGTTATAAACTGTTCAGGAAGGACAGGCAGGGCAGAAAAGGTGGGGGAGTAGCACTGTATGTAAGGGAGCAGTATGACTGCTCAGAGCTCCGGTACGAAACTGTGGAAAAACCTGAGTGTCTCTGGATTAAGTTTAGAAGTGTGTGCAACAAGAGTGATGTCATGGTGGGAGTCTGCTATAGACCACCGGACCAGGGGGATGAGATGGATGAGGCTTTCTTCCGGCAACTCACGGAAGCTACTAGATCGCATGCCCTGATTCTCATGGGTGACTTTAATTTTCCTGATATCTGCTGGGAGAGCAATACAGCGGTGCATAGACAATCCAGGAAGTTTTTGGAAAGCGTAGGGGACAATTTCCTGGTGCAAGTGCTAGGGGAGCCAACTAGGGGGAGCGCTTTTCTTGACCTGCTGCTCACAAACCGGGTAGAATTAGTGGGGGAAGCAAAAGTGGATGGGAATCTGGGAGGCAGTGACCATGAGTTGGTTGAGTTCAGGATCCTGACGCAGGGAAGAAAGGTAAGCAGCAGGATACGGACCCTGGACTTCAGGAAAGCAGACTTTGACTCCCTCAGGGAACAGATGGCCAGGATCCCCTGGGGGACTAACATGAAAGGGAAGGGAGTCCAGGAGAGCTGGCTGTATTTCAAGGAATCCCTGTTGAGGTTACAGGGACAAACCATCCCGATGAGTCGAAAGAATAGTAAATATGGCAGGCGACCAGCTTGGCTTAATGGTGAAATCTTAGCGGATCTTAAACATAAAAAAGAAGCTTACAAGAAGTGGAAGGTTGGACATATGACCAGGGAAGAGTATAAAAATATTGCTCGGGCATGTAGGAAAGATATCAGGAGGGCCAAATCGCACCTGGAGCTGCAGCTAGCAAGAGATGTCAAGAGTAACAAGAAGGGTTTCTTCAGGTATGTTGGCAACAAGAAGAAAGCCAAGGAAAGTGAAGTCCCTTACTGAATGAGGGAGGCAAGCTAGTGACAGAGGATGTGGAAAAAGCTAATGTACTCAATGCTTTTTTTGCCTCTGTTTTCACTAACAAGGTCAGCTCCCAGACTGCTGTGCTGGGCATCACAAAATGGGGAAGAGATGGCCAGCCCTCTGTAGAGATAGAGGTGGTTAGGGACTATTTAGAAAAGCTGGACGTGCACAAGTCCATGGGGCCGGACGAATTGCATCCGAGAGTGCTGAGGGAATTGGCGGCTGTGATTGCAGAGCCCTTGGCCATTATCTTTGAAAACTCGTGGCGAACGGGGGAAGTCCCGGATGACTGGAAAAAGGCTAATGTAGTGCCCATCTTTAAAAAAGGGAAGAAGGAGGATCCTGGGAACTACAGGCCGGTCAGCCTCACCTCAGTCCCTGGAAAAATCATGGAGCAGGTCCTCAAAGAATCAATCCTGAAGCACTTAGAGGAGAGGAAAGTGATCAGGAACAGTCAGCATGGATTCACCAAGGGAAGGTCATGCCTGACTAATCTAATCGCCTTTTATGATGAGATTACTGGTTCTGTGGATGAAGGGAAAGCAGTGGATGTATTGTTCCTTGACTTTAGCAAAGCTTTTGACACGGTCTCCCACAGCATTCTTGTCAGCAAGTTAAGGAAGTATGGGCTGGATGAATGCACTATAAGGTGGGTAGAAAGCTGGCTAGATTGTCGGGCTCAACGGGTAGTGATCAATGGCTCCATGTCTAGTTGGCAGCCGGTGTCAAGTGGAGTGCCCCAGGGGTCGGTCCTGGGGCCCGTTTTGTTCAATATCTTCATAAATGATCTGGAGGATGGTGTGGATTGCACTCTCAGCAAATTGCGGATGATACTAAACTGGGAGGAGTGGTAGATACGCTGGAGGGGAGGGATAGGATACAGAAGGACCTAGACAAATTGGAAGATTGGGCCAAAAGAAATCTAATGAGGTTCAATAAGGATAAGTGCAGGGTCCTGCACTTAGGATGGAAGAATCCAATGCACCGCTACAGACTAGACCGAATGGCTCGGCAGCAGTTCTGCGGAAAAGGACCTAGGGGTGACAGTGGACGAGAAGCTGGATATGAGTCAGCAGTATGCCCTTGTTGCCAAGAAGGCCAATGGCATTTTGGGATGTATAAGTAGGGGCATAGCGAGCAGATCGAGGGACGTGATCGTTCCCCTCTATTCGACACTGGTGAGGCCTCATCTGGAGTACTGTGTCCAGTTTTGGGCCCCACACTACAAGAAGGATGTGGATAAATTGGAAAGAGTACAGCGAAGGGCAACAAAAATGATTAGGGGTCTAGAGCACATGACTTACGAGGAGAGGCTGAGGGAGCTGGGATTGTTTAGTCTGCAGAAGAGAAGAATGAGGGGGGATTTGATAGCTGCTTTCAACTACCTGAAAGGGGGTTTCAAAGAGGATGGCTCTAGACTGTTCTCAATGGTAGCAGATGACAGAACGAGGAGTAATGGTCTCAAGTTGCAATGGGGGAGGTTTAGATTGGATATTAGGAAAAACTTTTTCACTAAGAGGGTGGTGAAACACTGGAATGCGTTACCTAGGGAGGTGGTAGAATCTCCTTCCTTAGAGGTTTTTAAGGTCAGGCTTGACAAAGCCCTGGCTAGGATGATTTAACTGGGACTTGGTCCTGCTTTGAGCAGGGGGTTGGACTAGATGACCTTCTGGGGTCCCTTCCAACCCTGATATTCTATGATTCTATGATTCTATGATTCTATGTTACGGACTAGCCAGGGAACTTCTGCTTTCTCGAGCCGAGAGGTTACTATGGGACATAGATAGCTGCTTTGTTATTGTGGGATAGAGATAGTTCTTGAAGGACACAGCTGCTGTGTTATTGCATGATATAGATAGTTCTTGAAGGACACAACTGCTTTGCATGGCCCTTCGCCAGGTAGCGGAAAGCCCCCCTTTGAGAAGTACCTAATTCTATATTCATGAGCTGTTTTTGTGTCATGCTTATTAACGCTGACTGTCTGCCCCTCCGTTGGACTCCGTCCCAGGCAAAGCTCCGGTGTGCTGGGTTCCCCGCCTCCGTGACTGCAACGCTTGGAGTCCCCGTTGCGGGTGGGTCACTAACCTTCAGTAAAGCCAATAACTCATAGCTCTGTGTAAGCCTCGTTTTTCTCAGAGTCCTCCTGCCAGGCCTGTGGTGCTTCGAGCCTCTTGGCCCAGAACACCTGCTGCTTCCCTGATTCCGCTGGAAGATGGTCTTATGGATAACAGTCCAATTGATGAGGTGTTTCGGTAAACAAACTTGACAGATCGGGGTGGCAGGGTTTAATTTAAGAGCAGAGATGATAACATATGCAATCATTAGTCAATTACTCATCCATTAATTGGCTACAGCTCCGAACTACTAATCATTCAGGAACTTATTTCTTTCCCTCTTGTTCTTTAAAGGGCAGCTAAACCTTTTGAAAAGAGATGTGGGGGAGGCAATTGTTAGGTCTGTACTCATGGGGACTGTGACTGGGTGGTCTAGGCCCTGCCACACCCTGCCCCAGAAAAGGGCAGTAGAGAGGTGCTCCAAACTGCCTAGAGTGACTGTGTGGGACGCAGTGACTCAGGCCCAGCAGGCTAGCATAAGAAGAGCTGTAGGGCCAGAGCGAGTTCAGTTCCTTGCTAGAGCTGGAGGAGCGTGGATGGTGTGAGACTGGCTGAGGGAACTGCAGAACTCCAGACACGACAGTTTTGCTAGAAACCAAGGAGAGGAAGAAGGAGCCCGGAGCTGGTTGCAGGGACTCCATTAGGACAAGGCCCTGAGGAAAGGGTGAAGATGATGCAGAGCCATGGGGAAGTGGCCCAGGGAATTAGAGAAGCCGTGTGACATAGTTAGAGGGACACAGTAGAGGGCTGTGATCTACAGGGTCCCTGGACTGGGACCTGGAATAGTGGGTGGGCCTGGGTCCCCGCCATTAGTCACTGGGAGAAGTGGCCTGGACATTGAGGCACCCCAGTAGGGGGAACTAAACTCTTTAGTAGCCCAGTTGAAGAGCGGGGGCCAGAAAGGCCCTGAGAGAGTGAAGACATTGCCTGCAGGGAAGGAGCCCTGGGGCACTGCTCTTTTCCGGAGCAGGGACAAACTGAGAGAGACATTGCAGAGGGCCCTGAGAGAGTTGGACTTGTACCCCGAAGGGGGTTTGCTTTGCTTTTATCTCTCATGCAGACTGTGTATGACTTGGCTGGAGGGCTGAACCACCAAAGGCACACCACAGAAAGAGAGAATGCAGCCATATGCACTCGGCCAGGGGGCGCTCACTGAGAGGTGAGTACACCCCGTTACAGGGACGCTCAGAACTCTCATGAGAAGGGGAATTTATGTAATGGTGCTTGGGGAGGATCAGGCTGTACAGTGAGGAAGTGCATTATTTTATATGTTTATGCACATATGTCCCTTCCTTTCAGGCAGAAGTGGGAATATTTTGGATATTTTGCCCCTTGGGATTGCGTACATCTCCAGGTTCTTCACATGCCTGGAGACACAACCCTGAGAGTCCAAATATTATTTGGAGTTATCTCTCATTACTGCATGTCAGCGTCCCCATGGGAATACGGTAGTCAAGTCCCCAGTGGATGCATTTTCATGGCTATTCATGACCAGTGATCCTTTGCCACATTTTCCTCATTTTATTCTGAGATTCTCTGTGCGTCAACCTTAAAAATCCATCTGATATTCATTTTAAGGATGGGTGAACTGGTTCAGGGAAAATAAGAAGCAACATAAACCTTCACTCAAATCTCCAACTAAACTAGAAAACTAAACTGGATTGGAGGTTTGCAAGAGGAATAACCACAAATCTTAGTGAACAACTTGTTCTCATGTGCCTCTTGACTTTTCAGGATTGGGAGGTTGGTGAGCTCAGATAAGCATCTACAATGGTGGGCACTTATTTGAAGAGAGCAGCTGCAACGTTTGAGGTTAATCCATTGCTGTGTGTGGCTAAATCTATCTGAGCACTTGGGATTTATAGAATTTTTTTTCTGTTACTTCCAATTTATTTCCCTTTCCTAAAACCTTGTGAATTTACCTCCACATTTTCTTTCACAATCTGCTACAGCTGCTGTGCGTAGGAGGAAAATTGTGTTTATAACAAGATGGTTATAGCCATTCCCCTGGGGCTTCCATTCACAAAGAAATGGCATGGTGTGGCATTTATTGTATCTTTCCCCCTTGTGACAGGGTGTCCACCCCACACCAAGCCTGGCCACTTAACTGCCGAGACTGCACCTGGAGGGGGAGTAGGGGAACATGGATGACTAATTACAGAACCAGCTCAGCTGGAGAGGAACAGGACAGGCCTGTATAAAGCCCAGGAACTGAGAGTTGGAGGCTGTAGTCCCTCTCAGCATAGGAGAAGGCAAGGTAGCAAGTAGCCCAAGGATACAGTATTAAGGTTCAGGACTGTGCAGACTGTGACTGCTTGTTGTAGGGTCCCTGGGCTGGAATCCAGCTTAGAGGGCAGGCTCGGGTTCCCTTACCAGCATCTGAGTAAGTGGCACTATGGAGCAGTGAGTGGGGCAAACTTGGGACTGTGGGTCCTGGGAGACTTTGGTATCCCAAAAGGGAGAAGAATTTGGCCAGAGGGCCAAGTCATGAAGCTAGAACTGTTGATCGTTGAGACAGCAAGATTGAGAGAGTGACAGAGTGCAACCACAGGGAGGGGTGTTGACCTGGCAGAGCTACTCCCCAGACAAGGCCAGAAGAAGGCACTACAGCAGTGAGTGAAGTACCTCTTGACACCCTTCAAATAGATTTTGCTGTCTTTGTCACTTTGTATTGGTATTGTCTTATTATTCTATTTTCCCTATTGCAATAGAAACGCTTTTATTTGTCTATCCCTTTTAAACTATTAAAATAATTTAGTTTGATAACAAAAGTTAGGGGAAGAAAGATATAAACCTATAATAATGTTTTTAAAATGCTGCTTGTTGTTATGGTGGTCATAAAATCAGACAAAGACTGGAAAAAAAATCCCATACATCATCTTGTCCAGCTCCCAGTGAATACAGGATTGTTCCTTACCTTTTTTTAAAAAATTAATCATGTTTATTACATTGGTGCCTAAGCACCAACCAAGACTAGGGCCCCAGGATAGCAGACAGGGTAGCCCCAAAGGGCTTACAATCTAAATAGAGAGGATGGACACAGGGTGGGGGAAGGGATAGAAGACCTAGCAGAGTGATCAGTGGGATCACAGCAAATATGTTGTATAATTTGGGGGGGGGGCAGGTAGATCAGGAGGGGATCAGCTAGATGGGAACGGAGGGAGGCAGGCCAGGGGGACAAGGCAGGGGAGGAGAAATAGGCGTGACATGAAATGGTGAAGACACTGTGAGGGAGGGGAAGTGTTGGAGAAATCAGCAGAGGGCAGAGAAAGTCCAGTCAAAACTGCAGAAAGTTCTTGGAATGTCAGAGCAGGACCAGCTCCAGGCACCAGCAAAGCAAACACGTGCTTAGGGCGGCACATTTCCAGGGGCGGCCTTCGAGCCATCCCAAGCACGTGCCTAGAGCCGGTCCTGTCTCCTTCCCCACGAGCATGCCTAGGGGCTTGGCACTGCCCTCCGGAGCTAAGCGTCGTAGCCCCGTGCCGGCAGAAGCAAGCAGCAGGTGTTGGTGGGGGGCTGCCCAGTCTGAAATGGCTGTAGCAGCCCTGCCAGGGCACAATCACCTCCGTTCCCCCCGGCGCCCATCCCAGTGTGAAATAGCTGTAGCAGCCCTGCCCACGGCCCCACGTCTTGCTCTGTAGCACGGGGAGGGGCAGGCCCCCCCCCACTCCTCTCCCTAACGCCCGCTGCTTGCTCCTGCCAGCACAGGGCTGCGACGCCCAGCTCCGGAGGGCAGCGTCAAGCCCCCAGGTGTGCTCGCGGGGAAGGAGAGACAGGAGGCAGAACTGTTCGGTGCCTCTCATGCAGCTCCAGGCCCCTCTGGTTACTCGGCAGCGACAGCCAGGCTGGGCACCCCGCCAGCAGTGTGACTTGGTCCGACCCACGCGGACCATGTAAGCCCTAGGGTTGGCGCTGACGTCCTGCCTATGACAAGGCCTCCGGCGCAGAGGCAGCCCTAGCTCTGCCTAGGCAGACACAGCCCAGCTCACTCCATGGCCAGCCCAGTGAGTAAATGAGTACACTAGTAGGAAATTGTTTTATTTCACTAACTACAAATTCTGTTTTCTTTTTTTTTTTATTTTAAACAGTCAAAAAACAAAACAAAAAAACATTGCAAAGTGCAAACGTGAAAAAGCCAAAAAAAAGGAGGGGGGGTGGCCAAAATGTTTTTTGCTTGGGGCGGCAAAAAACCTAGAGCCGCCTATGGTCCAGTGGTCCCTGCAATGGCTGCTCCTGTCCCCGCTGGCTGGAGCCTCAGTAGTTTTCCTTCAAAACTACAAGGAAAAACTGGGGGATAAAAATAATGGATTTCAAGAAGGCAGACTTTAGCAAACTCAAGGAGATGATAGGTAAGATCCCATGGAAAGCAAGTCTAAGGGGGAAAAAAACAGTTCAAGCGCGTTGGCAGTTTTTCAAACGGACATTACTAACAGCACAAGAAGAAACAATCCCACTTTTCCCATAGGAAAGATAGGAAATATGGCAACAGACCACCCCTGGCTTAACCATCTCCTGGTTAAGCTTCAGTGATCTGAAGCTCAAAAAAGTGTCCTGAAAAAAGTGGAAACTCGGTCAAATTATAAAGGATGAATATAAACAAATAACACAAGTATGTAGGGACAAAATTAGAAAGACCAAGGCACAAAATGAAAGTAAACAAGCTAGAAACATAAGGGTAACAAGAAAACATTCTACAAATACATTAGAAGCAAGAGGAAGACCAAGGACAGGGTAGGCCCATTACTCAATGAGACGGGGAGAACAATAACAGAAAACGTGGAAATGGCAGAAGTGCTAAAGAACGTTTTTGTTTCGGTTTTCACCAAGAAGGTTGGTGGTGAGTGGACATCTAACATAGTGAATGCCAGAGGCTAAAATAGGAAAATGATAAGTTAAAAATTACTTAGACAAGTTAGATGTATTCAAGTCACCAAGGCCTGATGAAATAATCCTAAAATACTCAAGGAGCTGACTGAGGAGATATCTGAGCCATTAATGATTATCTTTGAAAAGTCATGGAAGACAGGAGAGATTCTGGAGTACTAGAAAAGGGCAAATATAGTGCCCATCTATAAAATGAGGAATAACAACAACCCAGGGAATTACAGACCGGTCAGCTTAACTTCAGTACCCAGAAAGATAATGGAGCAAATCATCAAGCAATCTATTTGCAAACACCTAGAAGATAATAAGGTGGTATGTAACAGTCAGCATGGATTTGTCAAGAACAAATCGTGTCAAACCAACCTGATAGCTTTCTTTGACAGGGTAACAAGCCTTGTGAATGGGGGGAAGCAGTAAATGTGTAATATCTTGACTTTAGTAAAGCCTTTGATACTGTCTCACTTGACCTCATAAATGAACTGGGAAATACAACCTAGATGGAGCTACTATAAGGTGGGTATATAGCTGGTTGGAAAACCATTCCCAGAGAGTAGTTAGTGGTTCACAGCCATGCTGGAAGGGCATAACAAGAGGGATCAGTTCTGGGTCTGGTTCTGTTCAATATCTTCATCAATGATTTAGATAATGGCAGAGAGAGAAAACTTATGAAGTTTGCAGATGATACCAAGCTGAGAGGCGTTGCAAGTGTTTTGGAGGATAGGGTTAAAATTAAAAATGATCTGGACAAACTGGAGAAATGGTCTGAAGTAAATAGGACAAAATTCAATAAGGACAAATGCACAGAACTCCACTTAGGAAGGAACAATCAATTGCACCCATAGGAAATGACTGCCTAGGAAGGAATAGTGCAGAAAGGGATCTGGGGGTTTAATATGGAGAAGAGAAGACTGATGGGGGAATGTCAAAGGCGGGTTTTGAGACCCGCAGTACCACCTAGTGGCAATACTCCAGACAGGAGCCTGTGGCTGTGTCTTCCAATGGTGAGAGTCAGTGGCCAGAGATAGGGGAACCTGAGCACCCCCTGCTCCACCGGGTTCCAGCCCAGGGCCCAAAGAAACAATCATTCATCGAGTATTACCTCCTGTGTAAGACAGGACAGAGAACCTCGCACAGCAACTCCTGCATCAAGCCCATAAATTCTGCTTGAGCTCGAATGTACCTTTTAGAAAGGTATCTGAACCTCATTTAAAAGAAAAAAGAAAAGGAGTACCCGTGGCACCTTAGAGACTAACAAATTTATTAGAGCATAAGCTTTCGTGAGCTACAGCTCACTTAATCGCTCTAATAAATTTGTTAGTCTCTAAGGTGCCACAGGTACTCCTTTTCTTTTTGCGAATACAGACTAACACGGCTGCTACTCTGAAACCTGTCATTTAAAAGAGAATCCACCACAACCACTGGCAAGTTGTTCCATTGGTCTATCACCCTTTCTGTTAAAAAAATGCTTTATTTCTAGTCTGAATTTGTTTTCCTTTAGCTTCTAGCTATTGGCCTTTTTCTGCTAGATTAACAAACCATCTACAATCAGAAATCTCTTTTGTAGACTGTGGTCCTGTAACCTCTTAACCTTCTCTTGGACAAACTAAAATGATTGAGCTTCTTAACTCCCTTATTACAAAGCATGTTTTCCAGAACTCAGATCATCATGCTAAGCATTGTATAAAGAGAGCAAGAGAGAACCTGCCCGAGAGAGGTTGGGAAACAGCCACTGCATAAGATGTAACATATTCCTCTTTGGAAGAGGCAGAAATGCCACACAAGACTGAGCAGCAACAGCTTATACTACATCCTTTGTAACACTCCCGCTAGAGGGTTAACATCGCTGCTGCTGCTGACAGTAGCCAGTGGCAGTATGGCACAGAAGCTGGCCATGCAGAGAGGAGAAGACATGGGGAAGTGGAGAACATCTACAGCTTTCCTGATGTCATACTCTGCTGCTCTCCGGCCTCCATGTAGATTGAAGGCTAAGCCCCGTACCAGTTTGGGTCTGCCTGCCTCCCACCTTACCCAGGAGAGCATGCAGTGTGGTTCTTCACAACAAGAGAGGAATCATAGAATATCAGGGTTGGAAGGGACCTCAGGAGGTCATCTAGTCGAACCCCCTGCTCAAAGCAGGACAAATCCCCAATTTTTGCCCCAGATCCCTAAATGGCCCCCTCAAGAATTGAACTCACAGCGCTGGGCTTAGCAGGCCAATCTCAAACCACTGACCCAGTGCTTAGGTCAGTAAGCTAAGATTCAAGAGACCAGAGTTCAATTCCATGCTGCGCCAAAGACTTCCTGTGTAACCATGGGCAAGTCACTTAAGAAATTTCTGCAATGCAATCAGGAGGTACCTAGCTAGACCAAAGCTAGCTTGAGTTTGTCTACATCGCAAATCATACCTCCTGACTGTAGTGTAGACAGACCCATAGAACTTCTGTGCCTCAGTTCCCCATATATATAATCAGAGTTTTTTCCATTGACCTCAAGGGATCCAGGAATTCACCATTAGACTGTAAGTCCAGAAGAGCCCATTAAGACTTTTATGTCTGACCTCTTGCATGACACAGGCCAGAGAACTCCACCCAGCAATTCCTGCATCACACCCATGTACACCGGCACAAAGCGAGTGCGAAGCAGGTATTTCCACCAGGACAACTGGTCAAGCCTCCTTACCCAAGCAGAGATCACTTACAACAACACTAACCATGTCTCCATTAGACAGAGCCTGCTCTATGCAAACTGTGGTTTCCACCCGCATCTCCACTCAACTATACTGTCAACTCTACCAATCCCACAGCCGTTGACTGCGTGCAGCAGATCCATGAGATCCAAGGAGAACTCAAGGACCATCTGAACAAGACCAAGGAGGACTACAAGCAGTATGCTGACTGCTAGTGCCAGGAAGGCCCAACATTTGCCATTGGGTAAAAAGTGTGGCTCTTAGCCCAAAGCCTCCACACCAACTGGACATGTTGCAAACTGACCACTGATATCTTAGGCCATATTCCATCATCCAGGTAATCAACCTGGTAATCATGAAGCCCCAGTTACCAAAATCCTTCCAAATACATCCAGTGTTTCACATATCCTTGCTAAAACCCTACATTGACAACCCTTTTATGGTCACAGGGCCCAACCACCACCCCTGCTGGTGTGGATCCAAGGATAACAAGTATGAGGCCCACAAGATAGTGGACTCAAATGAAATGCAGCTCCCTCTGGTACCTTGTGAACCGAAAAGTGATACCTAGGAGCCCACATCCATGCCCCTGACCTCATGGCAGCCTAACTAAACAAACTCAGCCCAGCAATGTAAGTCCCCACAGGTGCAGAACCCTGGCCTGCAGAGCTACTAGTTAGCTGGCAGCTCAGCAGCAGCTGTAAGTAGCTTCTGCACTGCTACCCATTATCTGCTGCAGACACAGGCCATGAGAATTCCCACTTCTATGGGTCAGATAGGCAGCAGCCTTATGGCTCCTGATTGGCTCCCAATCCTATATAAACTCAAGAGGCATTGCTGGAAGTGTCTAGGCAACAGTGGATCTTCTATAGCCTCCATCACTGTTCCCACTCCTGGCTTTGACCTTTGCTTGATTTGGTCTTTGCCTCCTGACTTGGATCCTGACACCTGACTTGGACCCTGGCCTTGAACTTGACTATGAACTCCTCCTCTGCTACTCCCAGCTTCAGGTTTGCCCCTGCTCTGACTCTTGGTCCCAACTGCCCTTGTTAGTAGCCTGACAGCAAGGCAGGTTTATAATTGAAGAGTTACTTTCAACAACTCAAAACAAAATGTTATTTTGATCTTTGTGATCACGTTCATTCAGTCTGGCCAAATGATCACACTTCCTGCCTCTTTGTCTATTCCTGTTAATTAATTTGTTAGAGAGGTTGGAGACCAGAAAGGGGAATTAGTTTCATCTCTGCTTCTATCTCTTAGATCGTAAGCTCTTTAGGGCACAATCTGTTTTTAATTCTTGAGTCTCTTATACCACCAAGCTCATTGCTGTCTTAGCAAAGGATTAATACATTGTAATAACTAATTGTATAGTATAACCTATTGCCTTCAAGTTAACTCCAAATAAAATTACATGCCACTGCTCTATTGCTTTCACTAGTTTGTGTCATCAAAAATGCCATTACATTAATACTTAATATGCCTGGTCTCATATCTCATGAATTGGTAAACCAGTGGAGCATGGGAAAATGACTCTATAAGCCGCTTTTTATATTTAATTTTTTTTTACTTTAAACGAAATCCACTCTTATTGTACAAGTTATTAAAGCTCCAGGATTTGTTTCCTTTGTGTGTTCCTGCTATAATTCTGAGTCAAACACTTCAATCAGACTTGATGTAGTTAGAGAGCTGTCAAGAGCTATTTCCTTTACCTTTTTCACCTTATATTTATTTTTCTGATGTTTAACATTGTTAGGAAAACCTTAAGCTTTCCATAGACTCTGAAGTAAATGAGAGCTAAGCAGTAGGGCTGAATGTACTATTCCATCATGTCTCTTTCAATCTCTTCTACCTCTGGCTGTTATCTCCTCCCTAGAAGGATGACAATTCCTTATCTTCCCAAAAAGCCATCCCCATATCGTGTGCTGGATTGGGTTGGCCAGCCCTAGTTTTATTACTCTGTACTAGCAGCCCTTAGCAAGGGCAGGCAGTCTGTACCCTGTCACTGTGCATTTCATGTTGGTGTGCATGCTGTCTAATTCACACTGACGGGGAACCCATCAACAGTTGATGGGTTCCCAGTTAGACTGTCTGCCCAGTTAAGGATTGGAACAGCACATTCCTCCCTTAGCAATACAGGCAAGGCTCCAGGATTTACTGCAGAGTCATCTGCCTGACACAAATACTTGCTGAACGGCAGAAGCCACAGAAAGTTTCAGTTTGATCCCCACAGCTTCAGGTCCTGGGCAGGCCTGATGGATGGCCCCATCAGCAGCAGCTGCTGAGGCCCCTTTGCCCTGATGGCATCCTTCAGGGGTGACACTGGTGGACAGCTCCTGGGCAGCCATATGGGCATGGCAGGTTAGAAACAAAGAAAGGCTGTGTGAAGCTGCCCAGAGGCCTGGAATGTTAGGAGTAGCCCCAGCTGAGATGGATTCCCAGACAGAGGGCTGGGGCAGTGAGCAGATGTGCCTGGCAAATACTTTTCAGAGCAATGTGCAATACTGCACAGCTTCTGTGTGGTTCCTAAAAGCTGCATGTGATCTGTTGCACAAGCGAAGGGAGGGGAGTAGTTCAATGGCTCCCTCCTGGGATTGTGGCCTCAGAGGGGGGAGGGGTGTCATTGGGAGAAGTGCTCTGTAGCGTTATATGCAAAAGTAAATTCTGCTCCTAGTGGCATCCCAGCTTGCCCCACCAATCCACACCCCATGTGACTGGCTGGGTTCATGGGATGGTTCTCCAGGTTCTGAGAAGGTAAAGTGAGGGTATATGGATTTTCCTCCTGCTGGATCCAGAGCTAGGATGCTCTTTCCTATGCAGTGTTGCTCTGTCTCCCCACTATCAGGGTACCTGGTAATATTACTACTTATCTTGTTCTTTTCTTATCCAGCAAACATCAGTCTATCAAGTTGGTCAAATTTCCCTTCACCCATCCTCCAACAAAAAGCTTTTACAAAATAGAAATGTTTCCCAAAAGTCCGTTTTCATCCAAAATATTTGGGGTGGGTTTTTTATGGGTCACAATAAGTTCATTTTCACATTGAAGTGTGATGTTGTCATGGTGAACTTTTATGTTATCTCATGTTATCAATGTGTGATGAATAGATTTAAATTATAGGGTGATGGAAGTAAAACATTGATAAGGATTTAGGAGTGATGAGCATGTATTAGGTATATAAATAAAGCAAGGTTGTAATACAAGGGCTTACTGGCTAAGGCCTGAGAGATTTCAGCTTAGACACACTAGGCCTCAGGCTTCAGGAGACTCGACATGAATGGATGACCTAAGACTGACCCTATGTCAATATAGCCAAAAGAGTACCATAAAAGATGTGCCACAAGGTGATGTTAAGGAAAGATAGACCACAATGTACCCATTTAGACAAGACATATGACAGGAAAAACTTCCTAACTGTAAGAACAGTTGGATAATGGAACAAACTGCCTAGGGATGTTGTGGAAGCTCCTTCACTGGAGGTTTTCAAAAGGAGGCTGGAGCCAGTTGTCTTGGGTGGTTTAGACACAGCAAATCCTGCATCTTGGCAGGGGCTTAGACTGGATGACCCTTGCAGACCCTCTGAACCCGTTCTGTTCTGACCACAGGTAGCCCTGGAAACCGGTTGATGTAAATCTTAAAAAGATGCTAATAAGAAAAAAGAGAACTAAGAACAACCTATGGGAAGTGGGGCACCCCAAAATGTATGGGGTGTGGAGGCACAGATAAAGAAGAGGGTTGGAACACTCATGCATATGCATAAGGTGTTAGACATGGTCAGAATAATAAGATAAGGGGTGTCCTGGCTAGGCTAAAGTGGCAAAACCTCATTGGGAAGACTCCATCAGGAACTTCTCCTCTGTCGATGACCAACTGTTGAGAGATCTACGAGACTCCATAATATCTTTGGATATGTCAATATGAATATAGCATTAGCTATTGCTTGGGTTCTCTCAGGTTGTGTAGATGTCTGAGTGTAATTTGTATCTTATAATACAAACAAGGTTTATTTACTTGTAACTGTGTTTGTGGTCACTGTATCACATCTTCCCAGGTCACCACAATGGCTTATTGCACCAAACACTCTCCCACTTGGACCACTGCAGAGCAGATGGATCTGCTCAATATATGGGGAGAGGAGGCTCTGCAGTCCCAGTTGCACTTGAACCGTAGAAATTGGGATACCTATGGGCAGATTTCTCAAGGCTTGTGCAAAAAGGGCTCTGATCAGGACATGCTGCAGTGCAGAGCGAAGATAAAGGAGCTGAGGCAGGTGTACCATAAGGCAAAGGGGGCAAACTGTCGCTCCGGTGCTGCACCAAAGACCTGCCAGTTCTATAAGGAGTTGGACACTATCCTCAGGGCTGATTCCACCACCAAGAGCCCCGTGGATATTTCGGCAGACCTGGATGTGGTGGAAAGAGGACCAAACCCAGAGGACGAAGTCATTGATGAAGAGGTGGAGTTAGATGATGATGATCTCCCAGCGGGGCACACAGCCAAGAACTGTTCACCACTCCAAAGGTGTCTACCCAGTCTCTGTAGTTGCTCTCTGGTGAGCAAGAAGCAGGAGAGGTGATGCTTGGTAAGTGGCTGTGGTTTGTGTAGTGCAGAAGTGGTTTCATGGTAG
Source organism: Dermochelys coriacea (assembly GCF_009764565.3). Taxonomy (NCBI): domain Eukaryota; kingdom Metazoa; phylum Chordata; order Testudines; family Dermochelyidae; genus Dermochelys; species Dermochelys coriacea. The sequence goes on along the minus strand of NC_050071.1, from coordinate 3,636,355 downwards.
AGAAATGTATAAGGCTGGTTGTGTTTCTGTGAGCTGAACATTTCCCTGTGCAGCTAATCAGTACTGTGGAACAGGGTGTTGATGCACACCAAAATCTCACAGGAATCTAGGAAAGTTTCCTGGAGGTACTCGGCAATCCTCTGCTGAAGGTTCCTTGGCAGAGCTGGTTTGTTCCTTTCCCCCATTGTAGGAAACTTTCCTGCACCATTTGGTAGTCACTTGTGCAGGGACCAAAGCAACACACTGGTGAGCAGAATAGGGACCAAGGCAGAAGCCACAAGCATGGAGTAGATATACCCTCACTTCCCTGCTTACTGTCAGCAGTGAAATATCTGCTACAAGGACCCCCACCTGTGGAAAAGTGTGGGAGAATTTTAGAATTTTTTCCCTAGTCACTTGCTGATTTCTCTTTTCCCCTTATTGAGCACCCCCTCTACACCCAGCCAACACCCACCATAGTTTGGGTGTCCACCAAGATCTGTGCTTGCCAAGGGTCAGTGAGAAAGTGATTGATTGTTATGTTATCAGAGGTGTATTTTACTGAAATATTAACTTAACAATCATGCTTCTGTGCATTGTTCCTTGGGCTTTGGCAGATGTGGCCTTGAGGAACACCTCACACACACCGGTCGAGTGTCTCCGCCAGATAAGAAAATGCCCAAGACGGAGCAAAGAAGACATATTCCGGGAGGTACTGCACTTATCCACTGCAGAGAAAAGGGAATGAAGGAGTGGAGGGAAGCTGGAAGGCAGAACAGAAAAGAAAATCAAGAGTTTAAGGACACTACTGAGCGAATGATTAAAGTCATAGAGGAGCAAACATAGATTCTGAAGTCCTTAATAATGCTGCAGACTGAGCAGATCTGTGCCTGCCCTCCCCAAAGCACATTCAGAACTCTTTTTTCTGTGCCCTCCCAAACTCCACCCAGACAGTCCTTCTCAGTTTCCCCTTCCCTCCACCACCTCAGACAACTTTCATAATGATAGCTGGAACTCCACACAGCTCTGAAAGACTGCCCTTCCCTGGTACCTCTTGTAGTGAGATGAGTTTCTGAAACAAACCCTTGGTATCAGAGGGCCGGTCTGAGGCCTGAACTGAAGTAATGGTCAAGACTTTGCTAACACAGAGCAAAGTTAAGCTGTGAGCCAGAGGCAGGCCCTGCTCACAAAAGTAGGCAAGAAGAAGGCTGCTAAAAGCACATATATACATATAAGCACTACTAAGATGAAAGCGAGCCAGGATGGCACGAGAACATCCTGGTACGAACACATTCCACAGAGATAACAAGGAATAGGCAGACCTATTCTAAAGACAGGTTCAAAAGGACAATATGATGGATAGACTTGTTTGATCAAACCAACCTGTACCAGGAGAGAGGCAGCACCCTAATGCATAGAGGGGCTGTATCTGAATACGTCAGGAGTGATTGTAACGTGTTTGTACCTGTGTATAAGAATTGACCTCTGAGTGGTTGTCTGTGTCCAGCCCAGGGGGCAGTGGAGTGTCCCACCACTGACTGACCTGTGTCCATTGTCAGGGACCACATATGTACTAGCAGAACTGTAGACATCTGATCCAGGGAGCTAAAGACTGTGTTTCGTTTGACAATAAACGTGGCCGGGTGTCTTCATACCTTATCAGAGTCTGTGGCTGTCATAAATCTAAAAGGAAGGGTAACCACCTTTCTGTATACAGTGCTATAAAATCCCTCCTGGCCAGAGGCAAAGTCCGTTTACTTTTAAAGGGTTAAGAAGCTCAGGTAATCTGGCTGGCACCTGACCCAAAATGACCAATGTGGGGACAAGATACTTTCAAATCTGGAGCGGGGAAAAAGGCATTTGTCTGTCTGTGTGACACCTTTGCCAGGAACAGATCAAGGATGCAAACCCTCCAACTACTGTGAAGTTAGTAAGTAATCTAGCTAGAAAATGCATTAGATTTTCTTTGTTTTGGCTTGCGAAAATTCGCTGTGCTGGAAGAAATGTGTATTCCTGTTTTTGCGTCTTTTTGTAATTTAAGGTTTTGCCTAGAGGGATTCTCTATGTTGTGAATCTGACTGCCTGTAAGATTATCTTCCATTCTGATCTTACAGAGTTGTTCTCTTATCTTGTTTTGTTCTTCTAATAAAGTTCTGTTTTTTAATAATCTGATTGGGTTTTTTGGGTGTTAAAAATCCAAGGCTGGTCTGTGCTCATCTTGTTGTGCTCAACACTCCCCAGGAAAGGGGGTATAAGGGCTTGGGGGGATATTTTGGGGAAATAGGAACTCCAAGTGGTTCTTTCCCTGATTGTTTGTTAAATCACTTGGTGGTGGCAGCATTTAACTAACCCAAGGGCAAAAACTTTGTGCCTTGGGGACGTTTTTAGCTAAGCTGGTAGAAATAAGCTTAGGGGGTCTTTCATGCAGGTCCCCACATCTGTACCCTAGAGTTCAGAGTGGGGAAGGAACCCTGACAGGAGTGCTACCAGAAATGGCACAAACGAAGACATTCCACTGACACCAGCAAAGAAGGCATAAGCCCTGCACTGGCAGTAATTAGCATTCATACTGGGAAAGAAACTACATATTAATACACTGTGTTCTTTTGTTGGGTGACTCATTTATTTACAGTGACATGTATGTGGATTTAACTGTAATTCTTCAGAGAGACTTGAAATGTTGGTATTACATGCTTTTCACTGCATTAAACATGGGAATAGATCAAATAAACACCCACTGAGGGCTTTTTGTATTCATCTAGTGTCCAGAGGCTGGAACATTTCTCTTTAAGGGTAGCCAATATAATCAGACCAAAAGGGGGAAATAAACAAGGGTAAAATGTACATGAAAGCAAGGAACATCTCATATTGTAATGAGAATTCAGGCCATCCCTAAACGTTACAGGCAATTACAGACAAATAGCAGAGTTTGTGTGCCATCACTCTTTGTTTGTTTTTAATTATTAAATGCTAGAACCTGCCTAACTGCTTAGAAAAGAAAGCAAGCACCACACTGCTGCCTGGAAACCTTATTGGCACTGAATCTGCTCAGGGTCTGAAGGGCATTGCTGTGTCTGTGCCCCATTTTACCCCTCATGAGTAGGATGTTCAGAAGTGCTCAGAGATGATCTGAACTCCTCTTTTCCCATTGAAGTTGATGCTAAAGCCCCTTTTGATGTTAATGGGAGCAGTGTTAAGCCAATGCTGCGTTCTCTTGGAAAAATCCCATCCTGTGTATATAAGTGTAACCTTCTGGTGGGTTGTGTTACTGGGCCCCCTCTGTGCCTGATCTGCAGGGGATTAGTGGTCTGTTAGAGGCACCAATTGCAGAGCTTTAGCTCAGGCTGTAGCAGTTCCTGCTTTTCTAGCTCTGGAGGCTCCAGTGTCTTGGCAAAGATGGCAGCCATGACACAAACTCCTGTCTTTCAGATCTAAGAGCTCCTTCTGGGCTCAGCTGTGCTTGGTAGGTGCAATCATGAGCACAGGTTGGTGCAGGGGCCTCTGGGAGGGACAGGGCAGCATGTCTGCTACAGCATCCCATAAGGGCATGCATCTTACAGTCTCCTACGCACCTGGTCAGGTCCTCTACCAGCATGGATGGGGTTTGTGTGTGGCTCTGCCTCTTCTCTGCCCACTTGGAATGGCAAGTGACCATGGGCAAATCACTTAGCCCCTCTGTGCCCCCCACAGTGGGGTTGTACAGCTCAGGTACTATGGTAATGGTGGCAAGATAGGAACTATAGATAGATGGATCCAGACACTGTACCAAAGGGTTCTGGATTCCTTTCCTCACCCATGAAGTTGCTGGGCTAGGTCTGGCCCTCTCTCTGATGAGGGGCTGTGCTATAGTTAAAGCCTCGTGTAAGGAAAGTCACCTCACAACAGCTGCCAAGGAGTCAGTAGTAGCCCCAGAACTGCAAAGGAGTACAGAACTCCTGCCTCTAACTCATCCTTCAGATGGGTTTGGACATTGGGACTACCTGGGCCTGGGTGTGATCTCTTTGTCGCCAGTGTGAACCGGGAGTGACTCCAATGAAGTCAAGGGTATGAGTGAAATCAGAAGCAGGCCCTATTATTTTTTCTACTACACCTTAGAACAGGGCCCAAGTGTGGTATGTGCTGTACATACACATAGGTCTGTGCTGCAAAGAGTTTACAGTCTAAATAAACAGGACAAAGGAAATATTATAATCCTCATTGTACAGATAAGGAACAACCATACAGGGGGATTAAATGATTTTCCCAATGTTGGAAAGTGAGTCTGTGGCAGGGACTTAAATCCAGGTATCCTAAGTCTGAGACCAGTGCACTTAGACCATCTTTTCTCTCTCTTTGGAGATATCGTTCTTACAGACATAGGGTGGCGTTGTTCATATAACCATGGATTGCATTCAAACAGGGTCTGAAATTTGAATGGATTCAGGAGTTGGAATGTGAAAATCTATTGTCATGTAGGTTACTATCAATGGCAGGAAATCATTTTAATGAAGCTAGCCCTATTCAAAACTGTTTGGGTCTCAGAACATAAAGGAATATGAACTAGCCACGCATGATTTGACTGGAGGCTAACGCTATCACCCGAACAACACACATATAGAGTAAAAGCTACCAGCAGCAAAAGCAGGAATGCACAATATCTATTTCACTAAGTGCTTTATTCTTTCTTCCTAGGTTTTGTGTTTGTTTTTAATGTGATGACTTCAGACCCTGTGAACCAGCTGTTTTCCCTGCAGTATTTATAAGACACCTTTCACTTTGATATCTAACTATGGGCAGGGTTGTGCAAGCAGCGTGGTACACAGCCTGCCCTTTGGTCTACTTTAATGTGGTTAAAATGACCTTCCCAGATGATCCCAAAGCTCAGGGTGGAATAAATCAACTACTTTATAAAATCAATGTATTTGAGTGCTGGTCTTTGCCCCCCCCCAAGTGAAAATCAGCCCTTTCAGAAAGGAGAACCCCAGAGAGGGGCTGCCGTGTGCACTGGAACCTTGAGCACCATCCAACATTCGTTAATGATGTGGAGTCCTAGTGCCTTGTTTTGTATGAGAGTGATGAGAACACCTGATGCTTCATGGCATCTGCATGCATTCAAGGCAGAGCTGCTTGATGGGGGCAGTGGCCTAGGGAATGTGCGAATAGTGTTATGCTGATGGATGGATTGCAATTGGTCCTGTGTCAGATCAGGAGGCTGGGGATGAGGATGCTACCCAAGGGAAACTGAATATAGTTAGCAACAGGTTTGAGTCTATTGGTTTTAAAGAGAAAAAGCAATAATTATTTGCTGACCCACAGCCCCCTGAAGTCAATGACAGCCTTTCCACTGACCTCAATGAGCTTTGCAATCAGGCCCCAAGGCCCCGATTCATGTGTTTAAGTATACTTAAGCATTAAGCAATTAAGCATGTGTTTAAGCATGCTTAGGTCGCTTCAATGGGACTTAACTTTAAGCATGTGCTTAAGTGCTTTCCTGAATCAGAGAAATGGAGTCTAAAAGCTTTATATATGAAGTTCCTCCACCATTTATTTTTCCATTTAAGATACACATAACACAAAAGCTGGATTTATACAATGATACACATGAGATGCAAAGCCATGGAAACGTATGAGAGAATGGGCCAACTCCATCCCTTAGAAAAAGAAAAGAAGTACTTGTGGCACCTTAGAGACTAACAAATTTATTTGAGCATAAGCTTTCATGAGCTGCAGCTCACTTCTCAAATAAATTTGTTAGTCTCTAAGGTGCCACAAGTCCTCCTTTTCTTTTTGAGGACACAGACTAACATGGATGCTACTCTGAAATCCATCCTTTGGGTAACTCCCTTGAATTCACTCCATTGTATACACTGGCAGGATTATTTTTTCTGCCTTATTTGTATATAAAGTGGTAGCTACAACACAACCACTTCATTAACACATTTTCCACGTGTTTTATCATATCACTGCTACAAGCCATTAATTACCATTGTGAAGTAAGGAGACAGGCAAATTGGTTCATGATAGGAACCTTCCTCAAACCTGGAGCTTCATCCATCACTCAACTCCACCCAACAGGATTCTCTTTTGAAAATCAATAATACTGGGTTTACTTTTATGTTTCATTACTTTTCCTCCACAGTTCTGGATTCTGGCGAGAAGAAAAGGGCAGGAAAGATCAGATCTCCCTCCAGCTTCGGCTGCAAACTGAACCTGAACTCCAACTCTTTTAAGAAGATCTAGCTGAATGAAGGAAAAACACTGCTTATGAATAATTATTGGATGAACAGTTTCAAAGTAGCAGCCGTGTTAGTCTGTATTCGCAAAAAGAAAAGGAATACTTGTGGCATCTTAGAGACTAACAAATTTATCTGAACATAGCTTACAAAAGCTTATGCTCAAATAAATTTGTTAGTCTCTAAGGTGCCACAAGTACTCCTTTTCTTATTGGATGAACAATGCTCAAATTTACCAAACTATTATTCATGCTTGTATCTTTCTATAGGACTGTCAATGACAGGGCTTTCATGGACATCTTATCAGTGGGGTTTGATTGAATGATTTTTGTCTTTTTTATTCTAGGCCAGTGAAATATCCAGTCTGATTTTATGAGTGGGACACTAATGCTCTGATCCTCCAGGAATAGCAATAGGGGTGCAGGACTCACACGTTTCAAATAAACAGACAAGAGCTTTGAGGCTGAGCAGTGCGTCTCAGCTTCTTTTCAGACCCAAAACCTATACAATGGCAACAAAATTAGCAAACATGTTCAAAAGGCATGGCTTGATTAATCAAATTCAAAGGGAGTTTCTTTGGCTGCCCTTTGCTGGCCTACTACTCTGATCTGATTTGAAGGGGATTGTGTAATGAATAAGCAATGGGCATGGGCATTATTCAAGGGAGCCTTTAATTTCCTTGTAAATGGTTGGACTTTGTGGTACTACCATTATCTAGTGTAGTCACACAGGCTGGGTGTGTGTATAAATCAATGGGAGTTAGATGCCTAGGTGCTTTTGAAAATACCACTATCCACCAATCCGCATCTGTAGGCACCTAGTTGCCTTTAAAAATCTCACCCTATACCTTGATTCTTAATTTTAGAATTCCGCACAAGGAATGACTTATCTGTTGTCCCTCATCAGATCATAACTCTTGGCCAATGGAAGTTTCTTCCGAGTGGGGATTTGCAACATCAAGGTGTAGGCCTGGCTTGAAATGTTACCCCAACACATGGCTGAGAAGGACAGAGGGAAAAGACTCAGAGGGGGAAAGAAAGTATAAAATATCTGATCTGAATTGGAGGCTCAAGTAGAATATTAAGGTAGGCAGAAATATTTTCTATGTCAGTAGTAAAATGGCAATTAAGATAAAATGCAGAGGGGTGAGAGGACAGGATTTATTTGTACAGCTCTTTATGTAACGGAGCTCATGGCCACCCACTATCATGTTATAGTGGGACAACTGTGGAGCACACATCTGATCTTTGAGTTAATTAGGAGTATCTTTCCTGTAAATCCACAACTTGAGCATATTATTTCAAAGCTTAAGCTGTGCCGATCCGAAGCCGAAAGCAGAATGCCAAACAGTCACTTTCACTTTCTCAGGAAATGTATGACTTTAACCAGCTTAATTTTTTGATAAAAGAATGTCTCAGGAAACTATGTACTTGGGCATTTTATTTTAAATGTCAGGTTTCAGAGTAGCAGCCGTGTTAGTCTGAGGCTGCAAAAAGAAAGAGTACTTGTGCACTTTAGAGACTAACAAATTTATTTGAAAAAAGAAAAGGAGTACTTGTGGCACCTTAGAGACTATTGGAGAGGAAGATGATGTCTGTCTGTATCTGTGCGAGTTTTTTCATGAAGTTGACAGATTTCCACTCTATACGGCTAAATTCAGTGCCTTGCATAATGACAGGTTTCAGAGTAGCAGCCGTGTTAGTCTGTATTCGCAAAATTTATTTGAGTGTAAGCTTTCGTGAGCTACAGCTCACTTCATTGGATGCATTCAGTGGAAAATACAGTGGGGAGATTTTATATACACAGAGAACATGAAACAATGGGTGTTACCATACACACTATAACAAGAGTGATCAGGTAAGGTGAGTTCTTACCAGCAGGAGAGCAGGGGGGAAAAAACCTTTTGTAGTGATAATAAAGAACATGTGAGGAACAGTGTGTGTGTGGGGGGGGGTAACATGGGAAAATAGTTTTACTTTGTGTAATGACACATCCACTCCTAGTCTTTATTCAAGCCTAAGTTAATTGTATCCAGTTTGCAAATTAATTCCAATTCAGCAGTCACTTGTTGGAGTCTATTTTTGAAGGTTTTTTGTTGAAGAATTGCCACTTTTAGGTCTGTAATCAAGTGACCAAAGAGACTGAAGTGTTCTCCGACTGGTTTTTGAATGTTATAATTCTTGACATCTGATTTGTGTCCATTTATGCTTTTACGTAGACTGTCCAGTTTGGCCAATGTACATGGCAGAGGGGCACTCTCATAGATATTGGGAGAGAGGCCAGTCCTTGCTTACAGACAGCCCCCCAACCTGAAGCAAATACTCACCAGCAACCACACACCACACAATAAAACCACTAACCTAGGAACCTATCCTTGTAATAAAGCCTATTGCCAACTGTGTCCACATATCTATTCAGGGGACACCATCATAGGGCCTAATCACATCAGCCACACTATCAGAGGCTCGTTCACCTGCACATCTACCAATGTGATATATGCCATCATGTGCCAGCAATGCCCCTCTGCCATGTACATTGGTCAAACTGGACAATCGCTACGTAAAAGAATCAATGGACACAAATCAGACGTCATAATTATAACATTCAAAAATCAGTCGGAGAAGGCTTCAGTCTCTTTGGTCACTTGATTACAGACCTAAAAGTGGCAATTATTCAACAAAAAAACTTCAAAAACAGATTCGAAGTAAAACTATTTCCCCATATCCGTCCCCCACCCCCTGCCACTGTTCCTCACATGTTCTTGTCAACTGCTGGAAATGGCCCACCTTGATTATCACTACAAAAGGTCCCCTCCCCCACACTCTTCTGCTGGTAATAGCTGACCTTACCTGATCACTCTTGTTACAGTGTGTATGGTAACACTCATTGTTTCATGTTCTCTGTGTATATAAATCTCCCCAGTGTATTTTCCACTGCATGCATCCGATGAAGTGAGCTGTAGCTCACAAAAGCTTATGCTCAAATAAATTTGTTAGTCTCTAAGGTGCCACAAGTACTTCTTTTATTTTAAATGTGTATTTTTTGAGGACTAATTGTATTTTGGACCAATCTTATTTAATCTTTTTATTACTGACCTCGGCACAAAAAGTGGGAGTGTGCTAATAAAGTTTGCGGATGATACAAAGCCGGGAGGTATTGCCAATTTAGAGAAGGACCAGGATATCATACAGGAGGATCTGGATGACCAGGTAAACTGGAGTAATAGTAATAGGATGAAATTTAATAGTGAGAAGTGCTAGGTCATGCATTTAGGGATTAATAACAAGAATTTTAGTCATAAACTGGGGACGCATCAATTGGAAGTAATGGATGAGGAGAAGGACCTTGGAGTACTGGTTGATCATAGGATGACTATGAGCCTCCAATGCGATATGGCCATGAAAAAAGTTAATGCGATCTTGGGATGCATCAGGAGAGATATTTCCAGTGGAGATAAGGAGGTTTTAGTACCGTTATACAAGGCCCTAGTGAGACCTCACCTGGAATACTGTGTGCAGTTCTGGTCTCCCATGTTTAAGAAGGATGAATTCAAATTGGAACAGGTACAGAGAAGGGCTATTAGGATGATCTGAGGAATGGAAAAACTTTCTTATGAAAGGAGACTCAAGGAGCTTGGCTTCTTTAGCCTAACCGAAAGAAGGTTGAGGGAGATATGATTGCTCTCTATAAATATATCGGAGGGATAAATACTGGAGAGGGAGAGGAATTATTTAAGCTCAGTACCGATGTGGACACAAGAACAAATGGATATAAACTGGTTATTGGGAAGTTTAGACTTGAAATCAGACTAAGGTTTCTAACCATCAGAGGAGTGAAGTTTTGGAATAGCCTTCCAAGGGAAGCAGTGGGGGCAAAAGATATATCTGGCTTTAAGATTAAACTCGATATGTTTATGGAGGAGATGGTATGATGGGATAACGTGATTTTGGTAATTAATTGATCTTTAAATATTCATGGTAAATAGGCCTAATGGCCTGTGATGGGATGTTAGATGGATTGGGATCTGAGTTACCCAGGAAAGAATTTTCTGTAGTATCTGGCTGGTGAATCTTGCCCATATGCTCAGGGTTTAGCTGATGGCCATATTTGGGGTCGGGAAGGAATTTTCCTCCAGGGCAGATTGGAGAGGCCCTGGAGGTTTTTCGCCTTCCTCTGTAGCATGGGGCACGGGTCACTTGAAGGAGGCTTCTCTGCTCCTTGAAGTCTTTAAACCACGATTTGAGGACTTCAATAGCTCAGACATAGGTGAGGTTTTTCGTAGGAGTGGGTGGGTGAGTTTCTGTGGCCTGCGCTGTGCAGGAGGTCGGACTAGATGATCAGAATGGTCCCTTCTGACCTTAGTATCTATGAATCTATGAATCTATGAGTAGCACTGTAATTAAAATAATTTGGCTGTGTCCATCCAGCATTCAGAAGAGAGGAGAATTGGCCATTGTTTCTAGATTACTGAACAGATAACTAGCCTTCTTTTAGAGAGGAAGGAGTTGTACGTTTAAATCAAAATTTTAGCTTGAAGACTTGTTGACTGCTGTGTGTATGGTCTCTTTTCCCCATTTGTGCTATATTTTCTTTAGGACTCAGTGTTACCAAACATCTACATTGGCTGTCTCCTCCTTTTCCCTTTCTCTGGCATTTCTCCAAGTGTGTGTCTTTCATCTCTGCAGTTAGCCATGTCTACACAATGAAATTAGGTTGAATTTATAGGACTCGTTTTTTTAGAAATCGTTTTTATATAGTCGATTGTGTGTGTCCCCACACAAAATGCTCTAAGTACATTAAGTGCATTAACTCGGTGGAGTGCTTCCACAGTACCAAGGCTAGCATTGACTTCCAGAGTGTTGCACTGTGGGTAGCTATCCCACAGTTCCCACAGTCTCTGTTACCCATTGGAATTCTGGGTTGAGATCCCAATGCCTGATGGGGCAAAAAACATTGTCGTGGGTGGTTCTGGGTACATGTTGTCAGCCCCCCCCCCTCCCTCCGTGAAAACAACGGCAGACAATCGTCTTGCGCCTTTTTTCCTGAGTTACCTGTGCAGACGCCATACCACGGCAAGCATGGAGCCCACTCAGCTCACTGTCACCGTATGTCTCCTGGGTGCTGGCAGACGCGGTACTGCATTGCTACACAGCAACAGCAACCCATTGCCTTGTGGCAGCAGATGGTGCAATAGGCCTGAAAACCATCGTCATCGTGTCTAAGGTGCTCCTGGCCACCTCGATAAGGTCAGTCAGGAGCGCCTGGGCATAAATGGGTGCAGGGACTAAATTAGGAGTGACTCGAACATGTCATTCTCTTTAGTCCTGCTGGAAATCCTATTGTACCATCTTATGGTGAGCAGGCAGGAGATGAGGATGGCTAGCAGTCCTATTGTACCATCTTCTGCCGAGCAGCCAGGAGATGTGGATGGCTTGCAGTCCTACTGCACCGTCTGCTGCCAGCCGAAGATGTAAAAGACAGATGGAGGGGATCAAAACAAGAAATAGACCAGATTTGTTTTGTATTCATTTGCTCCCCCGTCCCTCCGTGAAATCAATGGCCGACAATCGTTTTTGTGAGGTCTGTCGGGGCACCTTGAAAACTTTAATGGAGATTCAGTCCTGCCTGAAATACCAGAAGAAAGGATAGCTTAGTGGGTTGAGCATTGGCCTGCTAAACCAAGGGGTTTGAGTTCAATCCTTGAGGGGGCCATTCTGTGTGACAGTTGTTTTTGTTTCTCCTTGATGTAAAGCCACCCCCTTTGTTGATTTTAATTCCCTGTAAGCCAACCCTGTAAGCCATATCGTCAGTCGCCCCTCCCTCCATCAGAGCAACGGTAATTGTTCTGCGCCTTTTTTCTGTGCAGACGACATACCACAGCAAGCATGGAGCCCGCTCAGATCACTTTGGCAATTAGGAGCACATTAAACACCACGCACATTATCCAGTTGTATATGCAGCAGCAGAAACTGGCAAAGCGAAACCGGGCGAGTAGGCGACGTCAGTGCGGTGACGAGAGTGATGAGGACATGGACACAGACTTCTCTCAAAGCACAGGCCCTGGCTATGTGGGCATCATGGTGCTAATGGGGCAGGTTCATGTGGTGGAACGCCGATTCTGAGCCCAGGAAACAAGCACAGACTGGTGGGACCACATAGTGTTGCAGGTCTGGGACGATTCCCAGTGGCTGTGAAACTTTCGCATGCATAAGGGCACTTTCATGGAACTTTATGACTTGCTTTCCCCTGCCCTGAAGCGCATGAATACCAAGATGAGAGCAGTCCTCACAGCTGAGAAGCGAGTGGCAATAGCCCTGTGGAAGCTTGCAACGCCAGACAATTACCAGTCAGTCGGGAATCAATTTGGAGTGGGCAAGTCTACTGTGGGGGCTGCTGTGATGCAAGTAGCCAACACAATCAAAGATCTGCTGATATCAAGGGTAGTGACCCTGGGAAATGTGCAGGTCATAGTGGATGACTTTGCTGCAATGGGATTCCCTAATGGTGGTGGGGCCATAGACAGAATCCCTATCTATATCCCTATATCCCTATCTTGGCACCGGAACACCAAGCCAGCGAGTACATAAACCGCAAGGGGTACTTTTCAATAGTGCTGCAAGCACTGGTGGATCACAAGGGACATTTCACCAACATCAACATGGGATGGCCGGGAAAGGGACATGACACTCGCATCTTCAGGAACCCTGGTCTGTTTCAAAAGCTGCAGGAAGGGACTTTCTTCCCAGACCAAAAAATAACTGTTGGGGATGTTGAAATGCCTACAGTTATCCTTGGGGACCCTGCCTACCCCTTAATTCCATGGCTCATGAAGCCATACAAAGGCAGCCTGGAGAGTAGTCAGGAGCTCTTCAACTACAGGCTGAGCAAGTGCAGAATGGTGGTAGAATGTTCATTTGGACGTTTAAAAGCGCGCTGGTGCAGTTTACTGACTCGGTTAGACCTCAGCGAAACCAATATTACTGCTTGCTGTGCGCTCCACAATATTTGTGAGAGTAAGGGGGAGACATTTATGGCGGGGTGGGAGGTTGAGGCAAATCGCCCGGCCACTGGTTACGTGCAGCCAGACACCAGGGCAGTTAGAAGAGCACAGGAGGGTGCGGTGCGCATCAGAGAAGCTTTGAAAAACAGTTTCATGACTGGCCCAACTACGGTGTGAAAGTTCTGTTTGTTTCTCCTTGATGAAACCCCCCACCTCTTGGTTCACTCTGCTTCCCTGTAAGCTAACCATCCTTCCCTCCTCCCTTTGATCCCCGCTTGCAGAGACAATAAAGTCATTGTTGCTTCACATTCATGCATTCTTTATTATCACACATCATCACACAAATAGAGGGATATCTGCCAAGGTAGCTCGGGGGGCGGGGGTGGTAGAGGAGAGAAGCACCAGGAAGGTTGGTGGAGGAGGGAAGGACAAGGCCATACAGCACTTTAAAAGTTTAAAACTTATTGAGTGCCAGCCTTCTGTTGCTTGGGCAATCCTCTGGGGTGGAGTGGCTGGGTGGCTGGAGGCCCCCCACCGTGTTCTTGGGTGTCTGGGTGAGGAGGCTATGGAACTTGGGGAGGAGGGCGGTTGGTTACACAGGGGCTGTAGCGGGGGTCTGTGCTCCTGCTGCCTTTCCTGCAGCTCAACCATATGCTGGAGCATATTAGTTTGATCCTCCAGAAGCCTCAGCATTGAATCCTGCCTCCTTTCATCACGCTGCCACCACCTTTCAGCTTCAGCCCTCTCTTCAGCCCGCCACTTACTCTCTTCAGCCTGCCACCTCTCCTCCCAGTCATTTTGTGCTTTTCTGCACGCTGACATTGTCTGCTTCCATGCATTCGTCTGTGCTCTGTCAGTGTGGGAGGACAGCATAAGCTCAGAGAACATTTCGTTGTGAGTGCATTTTTTTCGCCTTCTAATCTTCCCTAGCCTCTGGGAAGGAGAAGATCCTGTGATCCTTGAAATACATGCAGCTGGTGGAGAAAATAAAAGGGACAGTGGTATTTGAAAAGACACATTTTATAGAACAATGGGTACGCTCTTTCACAGTAAACCTTGCTGTTAACATCACATACATAGCACATGTGCTTTCGTTCCAAGGTCGCATTTTGCCTCCCTCCTCCCCCCTCCCCGTGGCTATCAGCGGAGAACATTTCTGTTCAGCCACAGGCAAACAGCCCAGCAGGAACGGGCACCTCTGAATGTCCCCTTAAGAAAAGCACCCTATTTCAACCAGGTGACCATGAATAATATCACTCTCCTGAGGATAACACTGAGAGATAAAGAACGGATGTTGTTTGAACGCCAGCAAACATAAACTGGAATGCTTTGTTCTACAATGATTCCTGAGTATGTGCTACTGGCCTGGAGTGGTAAAGTGTCCTACCATGGTGGACGGAATAAGGCTGCCCTCCCCAGAAACTTTTTGCAAAGGCTTTGGGAGTACATCCAGCAGAGCTGCCAATGCAAGGGCAAATTAATCATTAAACATGCTTGCTTTTAAACCATGTATACTATTTTAAAAAGTACACTAACCAGAGGTCCCTTCTCCACCTGGTGGGTCCGGGAGGCAGCCTTGGGTGGGTTCGGGGGGTACTGGCTCCAGGTCCAGGGTGAGAAACAGTTCCTGGCTGTCAGGAAAACCGGTTTCTCTGCTTGTTTGCTGTGAGCTATCTACAACCTCATCATCATCATCTTCCTTGTCCCCAAAACATGCTTCCGTGTTGCCTCCATCTCCATTGAAGGAGTCAAACAACATGGTTGGGGTACTGGTGGCTGAACCTAAAATGGCATGCAGCTCATCATAGAAGTGGCATGTTTGGGACTCTGACCCGGAGCAGCCATTTGCCTCTCTGGTTTTCTGGTAGGCTTGCCTCAGCTCCTTAAGTTTCACGCAACACTGTTTTGGGTCCCTGTTATGGCCTCTGTCTTCATGCCCTGGAAGATTTTCACAAATGTTTTGGCATTTCGAAAACTGGAACGTAGTTCTGATAGCATGGATTCCTCTCCCCATACAGCGATCAGATCCCATACCTCCCATTCAGTTCATGTTGGAGCTCTTTTGCGATTCTGGGACTCCATCATGGTCACCTCTGCTGATGAGCTCTGCACTCACCTGCAGCTTGCCACACTGGCCAAACAGGAAATTGAAATTCAAAAATTCGCAGGCCTTTTCCTGTCTACCTGGCCAGTGCATCTGAGTTGAGAGTGCTGTCCAGAGCAGTCACAATGGAGCACTCTGGGATAGCTCCCAGAGGCCAATACCATCTAATTGAGTCCACAGTACCCCAAATTCGACCCAGCAAAACTGATTTCAGCACTAATCCCCTTGTCAGGGGTGGAGTAAGGAAATCGATTTTAAGAGCCCTTTAAGTCGAAAAAAAGGGCCTTGTCATGTGGACAGGTGCAGGGTTACATCGATTTAATGCTGCTAAATTCGACCTCAACTCCTAGTGTAGACCAGGGCTTAGGATACTCAGCTAAGGCTCTGCTTCTCCTCACCTCCTCCTCTCCGCTAAGATGATCACAGTATGTTGTGCTTTCTCTCACCACAGTGGCTTGAGTATGATCAGCATGTAAGACATCAAGGCAACACATTTCCAATTCTCAGCAATGCCATTACTGCAGAGACGGATAGGCCTGACTAGAGTGAAAGCTACAGTGTTAAAGCCCCACTACCAGTTACATCAGGGAAAAGGGGAAGAGGTGAAAATAAATCTATCTTCTCCAACAACGGGAACTTGACTCTGAACCTGGAAGTATGGGAGACTTTGGACTTAATCATGAATGGTGCTGAGCAGTTATAAGTCAACCTCAACAGGAGTTGTATGTGCTCAATAACATGGAGGGTTTATACAAAACCTTTTGTGTCACTTCACCTTCTATGCCTGGTAGGGACACAGGATAGGTGACTGTGCAGGGAGGTGAGTGCATGCCAGCCCAGCTCAGCATGGGCAGAGCCACTGGGGAATGAGAGAGAGAAGGGGCTTCTGGGTCTGTACTTTTATGATCCTGTGGCCCAGAACTCCTGCAAAGGGACCGTGTCAATATTCTAACACAGCAGCAATGGAGGGGTTGCAAAGCATCCTCCAATACAGCTGCCTGATGGTCGGGGCTTGGATTCCCACCCTGCACTCTTTGCATGGAGCCTAACTGCTGGCTGTGGGGTTTCATGTCACCCACAACGTGTAATTGTTTGCTATGCATTGTTGACCTTTGTCCCCAACCTGATTTTGAGAGGTCTGTATCTAAAGAAGTTATATAATTTATATGTTAAGACATGTGCCAACAAGGAAAACAATTAAAGCTGTAACACAAGTAGGGAAACAGACAATTTATAAAAATATTTGTTATGGGTTTTGCAAAAGCATGAGACCTAGATAGTTAGCCTAATGTGCTTGACCTAGGTTAATAGGATTGAGCAATATGTATTTTGTGACAAACAAGTAAATCACAGAAAGACAGTTTCATCTTGAAATATAGTAGAACCTCCGAGTTACGAACACCTCGGGAATGGAGGTTGTTCGTAAACCTGAAATGTTCATAACTCTGAACAAAACATTATGGCTGTTGTTTCAAAAGTTTACAACTGAACATTGACTTAATACAGCTCTGAAACTTTACTATGCAGAAGAAAAATTCTGCTTTCCCTTTATTTTTTTAGTAGTTTACATTAAACACAGTACTGTACTGCGTTTGCGCTTTTTTTTTTTGTCCTTTTTTTTTGGTCTCTGCAGCTGCCTGATTGTGTACTCCTGGTTCCAAATGAGGTGTGTGGCTGACTGGTCAGTTCATAACTCTGGTGTTGTAATCCTGAGGTTAACCACATTAATGTGTTGGAGAAATTGACACAAATTGCTGATGTTAGCTATGAGAACCCCAGTTAAGGTTCTCCAGATGACAAATACGGAAAAGGGGCTAGAACTAAATCAAATATGGTCCTGGATTTGTGTTGGATGAACGGTGAAAGTATATAAAAGAGGTGTATGCTCAATGCTATTTGAAGCATCGGGATGAAAAAGTGGAAACTTGGACGTAATGCCCACTTATGTTGGTTCTCTACTTACCTTTCCTTCTATCTTCTCCTTTGATACTTCTGATGATCTCCATAGGGTTGTGAGCAGGTATTGTGCAGGGGATTGTTTTGCTATATTTATCTTGCATTTTCACGACTGCAGTTATATTTGATTGGTTGTATTTGTCTATTGAATAAAAGTTTTCATGTTTCTATGGGTGATTCACCAATCTCAATTTTAATACAAATCTTACATAGCTCCCTGAATAAAAAGCCTGTTATTAGTGATGTGGGAATTTTTCTCTTAAATTTAATAAGAGGATACAGCATTCAAGCTCTGTGGCCTGAAATTCTAGAGCAGTGGTTCTCAATCTGCGGTCTGCAGGCCTCTTGTGGCCCAGTCAGCACACAGCTGCAGCCCATGTGACATCATCAGGGCCATATAGATAGTATATATATTGTAAAAAGAAAAGGAGTACTTGTGGCACCTTAGAGACTAACAAATTTATTTTAAGCATAAGTGAGCTGTAGCTCACGAAACCTTTGCTCAAATACATTTGTTAGTCTCTAAGGTGCCACAAGTACTCCTTTTCCTTTTGTGAATACAGACTAACATGGCTGCTACTCTGAAACCTATATATATTGTGTGGCTGTGACCCACATAATACATAATAAGATCACGGGTGTGTGTTAATGTGCTGTTGACATCCACTGTTGCTATGTTTTCCCAAACGGATGCTGTGTCCCTGTGTTCCAGATGCAGTGCTGGCAAGCGGGGAAGTGTTGCCTGTTAAGGATGACCACAGGTGGTGTTTACTTTTCCCAGGTTTCTGGGTCGGGGGTCCAAGCCCGTGTGTTTGTTAATTTTAAGAGGAACCTCTAGATACCGAACCGGTTCCTTGTTCCTGCCGACAACACCTGGCAGATGGTGTCCATGCAACCTGCCGTTTAGCCTGCCGTTGATCTGCACTTCATCCCCAGTGACAGTCCCGAGAACTGAGTGTGTCATTTAAAGGCAGAATAGACACTTCGTAGGCCAAGTTCTGCTGTCTGCTACATCATGTGACCCTGTTAAGATCAAGAAGGTTGTATGGGCAGAAATGAGGGCTGCCCCTGTAACCTCTCCCCACGTGAGCAGTGTGTCATGTACAATAAGCATACTATGCTATTTCAGAGCCCTTTGCATCTGTAGATCTCAAAGCACTTTACAAAGGAAGGCCAGTCTTGTTGTTCCCATCTTATACGTGGGGAAACTGAGACACGGAGCCTTGATGTGATGGGTCCAAGGTCACACAGCAAACCAGTGGCAGAGCTAGGGACTGAAATGTGCTTATTCCTGATGAGTCTTATCCTGCAGCCCTTACTCACATGTGAGAGTTCACTGGGGCTATTATTGTGCCCACGGATTACTCAGATTGCTGGCTTGGGCCCTAGCATTCCAGCCCAGGTCACTGGGAAACACATAGTGTAGAAACGATTAAAAGAAAGCATATTGCAGGAGTTCCGTCCTCCTCCTTCACCCTTCCCCTTACATTAGACCAGGGGCCGGCAACCTATGGCATGCATGCCAAAGGCAGCACATGAAATGATTTTGAGTGGCACTCACCCTGCCCGGGTTCTGGCCACCGGGGTCCCAGGGCTCTGCTACGAGCCTGGGATCCTACCACCGGCTCCCTGGGATCCTCCCGTCTGCTGGCCCCCTCTCAGCTTGTTGCTGGCCCCGGCTTTGAAGCCATCCCCAGCTGTGGCCCACTGGCCCCAGCCTGGGGCAGTGAGGGGTGAAGACAGGGGCAAGAGAGGTCGCAGCTCAGCACCCCCACCTTAAAAATTGTTCCAGGACCACTGTACTGGGATATTTTAAAGTCCTGATTTGCTGCTTACATCACTATCACGTCACGTGGATCAGCACATTGCATTTGATATTTTGCATGCCGTCTGTCGCGATTTTTTCCCCCACTGTAAGTTGAGGGGTACATTTGATAAAATGTCAGCTCCTAAGAAAGCAAAGTTAGATGTCCGTTCATTTCACTTCACAGCAACATTTGGTGGCTAAGTCATGGTAAGGTTTTGGTGCGCTTTATAAACTGTTTTGATGCAATCAAGGCCTTTTTGTCGGAAAAAGGACAAAACTATCCCGAACTGGATGATGACAAATGGCTGTGTAAAGCTCATGTTTCTAACTGACATCACTGTTCACCTAAACAAACTCAACCGCCGTCTCCAGGGTGCAGGGCAAACGGTTCTGGATCTTTATGAAACCTGGAAGGCATTTGTTGTAAAACTAGCAGGTTTTTCTCGGGATATTCAAACTTCAACTTTCTGCTACTCCCACACATAAAAGAGCTATTGACACATTGCACTGTCAGTGTCGATGAGATTAGAACATACAAGCAAGAACTGGAATCAGAATTTTCTGACAGTTTTCAAGATTTCCAGCTATTTGGTCCAATGCTTTATTTTCTAATTAAGCCTGAAAAGTTCAACAAAAGAGACTTGGAATTGTCTGTATTTCAATGGAGGGGTGTTGAAGATTTCGAAATGCAGCTCATTCAGTTAAAAAGCTCAGAATTGTGGGCATCAAAGTTTGGAGATCTGTGGAGTGCACTTAAAGCTATCGAAAGAGATCATGGGGCCTCTATTCTGATCTGCTGGACATCCCTGCCAGTGAAATTTAACTGTTTGAAGAAAATTGCATTTGTAATTCTTTCAGCATTTGGATCTACATACTTGTGTGAATAGGTATTTTCACACATGAAATCTGTCCTCTGTCCCTCTTGGAGCCAGTTAATAACTGATCACTCAGAAGCCTGTATGCAGCTTAAACTATCCTATATGCCAGACACTGGAAAACTCAGCAAGGAAAAGCAAGGGCAAGGCTCACACTAAACTGATAAAATCTGCATTTTAATTTAATTTTAAATGAAGCTTCTTAAACATTTGAAAAACCTTATTTACTTTACATACAACAACAGTTTAGTTATATATTATAGAGAGAGACCTTCTAAAAATGTTAAAATGTATTATTGGCACGTGAAACCTTAAATTAGAGTGAATAAATGAAGACTTGGCACACCACTTCTGAAAGGTTGTCAACCCCTGCATTAGATGCTATGCATGTTAGTATTTACATTACAATAGTGCCTAATGCCCCTGGCCAACATCAGGCCCCATTGTGTGAGGCACACACCTAGCAAGTGACAGTCCCTGCCCCCATGAGCCTTACAATCTAAATAGATGGGAGGGGGAGCAGTGATGTAGTGACTGGCCCAAAGTCATATAAGAGGTCAGTGGCAGAGCCAGGCATAGATTTCCAGACTAGCAATCTCGTGGTCCATCCACTAGGCCATGTTGCTGTCCTCCCAGTTACGCTTACCGAAATTCTCATGCTGAAACAGAGTGACATGACATTTCAACCACGATTCTTAAATAAAGAAAGTCAAGAATTGTCAACAGCACCATCACCTGAAATATCTATTAGCTGAAATTGTTGTATCATAGAAATGATATGTTTAACGTACAGAGTGTTTGCTCATCTGATCCTGCTGGAAATGCTTTGCTAATAAACAGAATGAACAGAAAAACCTTAAATTCTCTGAAGTGCTCCTCTGATATATTAAAATACCTTTGCATGCATTCAAAAGATAATGTTGCATTACTCTGAAACAATTCTAAATATTGTTAGTGTTGTCTAGGGCGATTATGGGGTTTGCAATTTGTTCTCAGTTGACATGCTGACTTGAGACTTTTACTATGCGAAATGACTAGTGTTATAAATATAAAGGGAAAGGTAACAACCTTCATGAATGCAGTAACATAACATCCCTCTTGGCCAGAGGTACAGAATCCCCTTACCTGTAAGGGGTTAATCAGTTCAATTAACCTAGTTGGCACCTGACCAGAAGGACCAACGGGAAAAGAAGATACTTTCAAATCTGGGGGGGAGGAAGGTTTTGTTTGTGCTCTCTTTGTGTGTTCTCTCTCACGACAGAGAGAGAGACCAAGCAGGTAACCCAGCTCCCACTGAAATAATACATCTAAAATTACAAAAATTGTAAGTAATAGCAAGGAAATGTGTTAAATTATCTTTGGTTTTAGCTTGTGAATTTTCCCTGTGCTAAAAGGGAGGTCTATTCCTGTTTTTGTAACTTTGAAGTTGAGCCTAGAGAGGAATCATCTGTGTTTTAAATCTTTTTATTACCCTGTGAAATTACCTTGCATCCTGATTTTGCAAAGGTGCTTCTTTTACTTTTTTCTTTATAAAAAGTTCTTCTTTTAAGAACCTGATTAATTTTAGTGTCCTAAACATAAAGGGTCTGGTCTGTACTTTTATTAAAAGCAATTGGTTGGTATATTATTCTCAAGCCTCCCCAGGAAAGGGGGTGAAGGGGCTTGGGGGGATATTTTGGGGAAATAGAAACTCCTACTGGTCCTTTTCCTAAATCTTTGTACAAATTACTTCATGGTGGCAGCAATACTGTCCAAGGACAAGGAAAGAATTTGTGCCTTGGGGAAGTTTTTAACCTAAGCTGGTAAAAATAAGCTTAGGGGGTCTTTCATGCGGGTCCCCACATCTGTACCCCAGAGTTCAGAGTGGGGAGGGAACCCTGATATGGTGGGAGAGGTGGGATCATTTTGAATCAGAAACACAGACCTCAGGATATTAAAAGGATACTTTTTTTTCTTTTGGGCTTGAAAACCAGGAAGGTTTTTTTTAAAAGGACTTTTTTTTTTTAAGCCGAGAGAGCTGGAAGTTTTTTTCTCTGCCTGAGGGCAGAGTAGTTAAGTTCCCACAAGGGAATTCACAGGCTGTTTTTCTTTTTCTTTTTTCTTTTTTTTCCCCCCTTTCTAGCTCTCTGGTAAGGTTAGGGGTAGCACAGGAAGGCTAGGATGACAGAAAGTAAGGTCTAAAATAAACTAAAATTAGCCAAATTGGGAGCTGAAAAAAACCAGAAAGAACATGAAATGTCCTTAAAGTGCTTGGAGTTGGATACGGAGGAAAGAAAGGAGGCAAAACACTTGGAGGCGGAGGCAGCTTGGGAGGAGGCTGCCCATAAAAGAGCCCTGAAGTTAAAAGACAGAGAAATACAAGTCCAGCCTGAGGCCCAGAAGGAGGCCAATGAGAGGCAACATGGTTAAGGCACTGGGAGAGGAAGATAGGAAGATGACTTTTCAATAAACTGGAGGGGGACAAACTGAGGTGTGAGGAGGCCACAAAGCAGGCAGTTCGCTAACCGAGCCCAAAGCCTACCAAGGTAGGGAGCTGTGTGGTGGTGGGGCGGGGGGGGGGGCGGTCAGAGAGGAACGGACATAGCTGAGAGATATGGCACAGGGGAAAGCAAAAGGATCTGGAGAGCAAGAGGGGTCCAACATGGCCTCAGGATTGTGAGTTAGTAACAGGACCATACTGGGGCTGCCAAAAGCTCTGAGAAAGGGAGGTGGATATCTGAGAAAGACAATATGTTCATTTATCTTCTGGAACTCAGGTTTTCCAGAGCTATATGCCCCTCGGACCAGGCTGATGACAGAGTCCCTGTTACAGGAGATGTGACATGTTAGTATATCAGTGACAAATGCAGGGCAATCTGGCTCTGCTCTTGCTAACTCCTGCCTGCAAACTGATCCCTTGTGTAAAACTCTTTGGAGTGAACCCTTTGGGATTACCGGCGACAACAGAAGATATCCATAGTTGGTGGGAACAGGATGCAAGGATAGTACTACTGATCATAAAACACAACAGTCCATGACATGGCTTTTCCATCGAGCATCATGTGGCCAACTTGTGATGTGACATGGACTGGCATGAGGACTTTACCAGTAAAAGCCACACAGCTTATGGGCACAGAGGACACTCGTGCAACCAAAACCATTTCCTGCTCTCCATTTATTGCTCCCTAAGTTTGGCTATAACAAGGGCTGTGTGCCCTTGTTGCTAAGAAGGCTAAGGACATTTTGAGCTGTATAAGTAGGAGCATAGGCGGCGAGTTATATGAGCTCCTGGAGCCCCAGCACCAGGAATATTCAGAGCTGGGGGCCCTGCTCCACCAATACTTGGAGCTGGTACTCTCCCCCGGTCGTCCTCCCCGACCCCAGAGCGTCCCCCTGGCCCCAGAGCGTCCCTGCCAGAACGAAAGCAGCGGGCGGCTCTCCCTGG
The DNA here is from genome assembly GCF_009764565.3 of Dermochelys coriacea. Classification (NCBI taxonomy): domain Eukaryota; kingdom Metazoa; phylum Chordata; order Testudines; family Dermochelyidae; genus Dermochelys; species Dermochelys coriacea. Next base: position 3,612,998 of record NC_050071.1, on the reverse strand, counting down.
CTTGCTCCCGGCTGCTGCGGCAGCAGGCGGAGCGCTCAGGAGCCGGAGGACACACACACCGCCGTGCTCGGCAGCCCTCCCGCGGCACCCACCAGGAGGAGGCGCTGTGGGGACTTCCGGAGGGAGACCTGATCATCTGCAGTGGACCTCACTCACCTGAGCAGCTGTGGGGGCTTCGGTGAGTGTTTGACCTGTAATCTGCCCCCCTCCCCCAGCCACCACTCCTGCCCGATGTTGGTTAAGGGGCAGCCCCACCCCCCACCCCCAGTGAGGCTACGGTGAGGGGCAGCAGGGGAGGAAGGAAGCCACATGTGATGGCAGTCCCCTCCCTTCCCAGCACCCACTCACCCACTGCAGGGGAGATGGGGTGGGGGAGGCTTCCTGGACCTGAGCAGCTGGGGCTTGGGTGAATTTTGTGACACTCTGTCCTTTCCCCCCGCCCCGCAGCCACCACTCCTGCCACACGCTGGGCAAGGGGCAGCCCCATCCCCCATCCCCAGTGAGACTACGGTGAGGGGCATCAGGGGAGCGGAGGGGTCCCTCACCCAGAGCTTGCTGCTGCCGGCGGGGAGATGGAGGGGGCAAAGTCCTCTCTGACCCTAGCTCTGGGGCAGCCCGTCTGCACCCCAAGCTTCTCATCCCTGGCCCTACCCCACCCCAGAACCTGCGCCCCCAACACCTCAACCCTGAGCTCCAGCCCTGAGCCCCCTCCTGCACTGTGAACTGCTCAGCCCCAGCCCCATCCCAGAGCCCTCACTTGTGGGGAAAAACAAGCAACTTAAATTTGGCGGTCATTTTGGGGTATGATCGTGTTTAGCACAATTCTTGATTATTTTGTACACTTTAAAGTATATAATTGGTCGTATACAGGTGTTACGAAGTGGGAATGTTCTTAATGTTTTCTCTGAATACTTTGTGGGTGACTCAGTTTCCCCTATGCATTTCTTAAGGATCTAGGTGGTGGGGTGCTGTAGAGCCCTGGAGGACCAGTGTGATGCTATCTACCATACCATGTGCTTCCCGCAGTAAGTCTGCTCGGGCGGGGCTCCTGGGGAAACTAGAGGGCCCTGCACCCCAACTACGCAGTCAGATGTGACTCTCAGCCAGCCAGTAAAACAGAAGGAATGCAGTCTAAAACAGAGGTCAAGGGCAATTGGGATAAAATACAACATGGTTTTACAGAAGGTAGATTGTGCTAAACAAACCTGATCTCCTTCTTTGAGAAGGTAACAGATTTATTAGACAATGGAAATGCAGTGGATCTAATTTACCTTGATTCAGTAAGGCATTTGATATGGTTCCACATGGGGAATTATTAGTTAAATTGGAAAAGATGGGGATCAATATGAAAACTGAAAGGTGGATAAGGAACTGGTTAAAGGGGAGACTACAGCGGGTCATACTGAAAGGTAACCTGTCAGGCTGGAGAGAGGTTACTAATGGAGTTCCTCAAGGATCGGTTTTGGGAACAATCGTATTTAATCTTTTTACTACTGACCGTGGCACAAAAAGCGGGAATGTGCTAATAAAGTTTGCGGATGACACAAAGCTGGGAGGTATTGCCAATACAGAGAAGGACCGGGATATCATACAGGAAGATCTGGATGATCTTGTAAACTGGAGTAATAGTAATAGGATGAAATTTAATTGTGAAAAGTGCTAGGTCATACATTTCAGGATTAATAACAAGAATTTTAGTTATAAACTGGGGACGCATCAATTGGAAGTAACGGAGGAAGAGAAAGACCTAGGAGTATTGGTTGACCACAGGATGACTATGAGCCGCCAATGTGATATGGCTGTGAAAAAAAGCTAATGCGGTCTTGGGATGCATTAAGGAGAGGTATTTCCAGTAGAGATAAGGAGGTGTTAGTACCGTTACACAAGGCCCTGATGAGACCTCATCTGGAATACTGTGTGCATTTCTGGTCTCCCATTTTTAAGAAGGATGAATTCAAACTGGAACAGGTACAGAGAAGGGCTACTAGGATGATCCGAGGAATGGAAAACTTGTCTTATGAAAGGAGACTTAAGGAGCTTGGCTTGTTTAGCCTAACTAAAAGAAGGTTGAGGGGAGATACGATTGCTCTCTATAAATATATCAGAGGGATAAATACAGGAGAGGGAGAGGAATTATTTAAGATCAGTACCAATGTGGACACAAGAACAAATGGGTATAAACTGGCCACCAAGAAGTTTAGACTTGATATTAGATGGAGGTTTCTAATCGTCAGAGGAGTGAAGTTCTAGAACAGCCTTCCAAGGGAAGTAGTGGGGGAAAAAAACATATCTGGCTTCAAGATTAAGCTTGATAAATTTATGGAGGAAATGGTATGTTGGGATAGCCTAATTTAGGCAATTAATTGATCTCTGACCATTGGCAGTAAATATGTCCAATGGCCTGTGATGGGATGTTAGATGGGGTGGGATCTGAGTTACTAAAGGGAATTCTTTCCTGGGTGTCTGGCTGGTGAGTCTTGCCCACATGCTCAGGGTTTAGCTGATCACCATATTTGGGGTTGGGAAGGAATTTTTCCCCTAGGGCAGATTGGCAGAGGCCCTGGGGGTTTTTCGCCTTCCCCTGCAGGGTGTGGCATGGGTCATTTGCTGGAGGATTCTCTGCACCGTGAAGTCTTTAAATCATGATTTGAGGACTTCAGTGGCTCAGACATAGGTTAGGGGTTTATTACAAGAATGGGTGGGTGAGATTCTGTGGCCTGTGTGTGCAGGAGGTCAGACTAGATGATCATAATGGTCCCTTTTGACCTTAAAGTTCATGAGTCTAGTCTATGAATCACAACAGGTACAACAAAATATAATATATTGAAGCAGGCAAGTGCTGCTTCTGACTTTCCACTTTTAATTGAACCTGTAATCTTGTGGCGCTGGCACGTTATAGCTTCATTTTATCCCAGCACCCTCACCTCTTCCCACACACCCTCTCCTACCCTAAACTCCCTCCCAGAGCCTGCACCCTCACCCCCTTCCTACATGCACCTTCACCCCCTTCCTACACACTCCCTCCCAGAGCCTGCACCCAAACTCCCTCCCAGAGCCTGCACCCAAACTCCCTCCTGTACCCCCAGGCCCTGACCCAGCCCAGAGCCTGTACCCAGCACTCAAACTCCCTCCCAGAGCCTGCACCCAAACTCTGTCCCAGAGCCTGCACCCCTCCACCCATCCTGCACCCCCACCCTGTGCCCTAGCCCAGAGCCTGCATCCAAACTCCATCCCAGAGCCCAGCCTCTCAACCATCCTACACCCCAATCCCCTGCCCCAATCCAGGGCCAGCACCCCAGATCTCCTCCCCCCACCTAAATTCCCTCACAGAGTCTTAGGCAGGTGGGGGGTGGAGTTCGGAGGGGGTGGGCTTTGAGCATTCTGGGCACCACCAAAATTTCTATAAACCTGCTGCCCCTGAGTAGGAGCATTGTCAGCAGATCGAGGGACGTGATCATTCCCCTCTATTCGGCATTCATGAGGCCTCATCTAGAGTACTGTGTCCAGTTTTGGACCCCACACTACAAGAAGGATATGGAAAATTTGGAAAGAGTCCAGTGGAGGGCAACAAAAATGATTAGGGGGCTGGAGCCTATGACTTATGAGGAGAGGCTGAGGGAACTGGGATTATTTAGTCTACAGAAGAGAAGAATGAGGGGGGATTTGATAGCTGCTTTCAACTTCCTGAAAGGGGGTTCCAAAGAGGATGGATCTAGACTGTTCTGAGTGATAGCAGATGGTAGAACAAGGAGGAATAGTTTCAAGTTGCAGTGGGGGAAGTTTAGGTTGGATATTAGGAAAATCTTTTTCACTAGGAGGATGGTGAAGCACTGGAATGAGTTACTAGGGAGGTGGTGGAATCTCCTTCCTTAGTGGTTTTTAAGGTCAGGCTTGAGAAAGCCCTGGCTGGGATGATTTAGTTGGGGATTTGTCTTGCTTTGAGCAGGGAGTTGGACTAGATGACCTCCTGAGGTCCCTTCCAACCCTGATAGTCTATGATTCTATGATCCCATGGGTTTGGAGTAGCCTAGTACTTCATCACTGAGGGATGTTGTAATCAATATTTACACTGCACTGAATCATCAAAGAAAATGCCCTTTTCTGGTTGGCCTATCACAAAGCTACTGTGGAGGGCAATCCAAGACTGAGAAGTGAGCTCTGTTCTTTCCTTCTCAGTTGGCAGGCACTGTGCACACTCTCAGAGCAGCATTCTCATGCCCTGACTAGAGCTGTGTGAATAACAGATTTTTCGCTTTGCTGGCAATTCCAAATGATTGAAATAAAATCCTTTTGAGGTGACTTAAAAATAACATTTTTCAAAATTTTTAGTGAATCAAAAAATAAAAAAAAATTCAGGTCAAACTAAATGCTTCGTTCAACCTGAAACAAAATGTTTCGTTTTTATTTTGAGCATTTTTAATCTTTTAAATTTAAAATACATAAATAAAGTGGAAGGACATTTCAAAACAAAACACCATTTCAAATAAAAAAATCCAAGCATTTTGTTTAAAAAGGTTGAAATGAAATGTTTCAACTTTTTCAGATTTTTTGTTTTTACACAAACAATTTGAAGAAACCAGCATGAATATGTAACATGTTCTGGTGAAGCCAAATCTTCATTTTTCACAGAAAAATAGTTTTGGATAAAAAAAGTTGCCCAGCTACATTTCTGAGCACCCCTATAGTCAATTCAGGCACCAAGAGCCTCCAGAGGGGTCTTACACCTAGATCTACTAAATCAGAAAGATGAGGGTCAGAGATCAAGTTCCTGATGGTGAGAGAGACAGCAAAAACCCCTTAGCTAGAGCTGGTTGACATTTTTAATGCAAAAAGTTTTCCTGCCAAATAACCTGGTTTCATCAAAAACCAACATTTGTCACGGGATGATGTCACTTATTAAAAATTTAAACTTTTCCCACCGAAAATGTTCAGACTAATTTTTTTTGTTTTGCATAGACCTTAAATGTCATTTCATTTCAGACTTTTAGTTTAAAAAACCTGAAAAGAAATGATCTTTTATGTCAAAATGTCTATTAGAAATGACCATTTTCAGTATGACTTAGTGTCTTTTTTTTAAACTGAGGCACCAAATCTCAATTGCCCAGCCTTGCTGTATCCCACGACTTTCAATGGAAAACCATCAGAGATAACTGCAAACAATCAAAGCTACTTGGAGGTAAGAAAGGGACACGATAACAGACAGGGGCTGGCCTTGCCTATGAAGCAAGGCAAAAGGTTGTAACACAGGAAGGGGAAAGGTCATTTTACCTAGAAGGCATCTTGAGGAGCAGGGGTGTTTGTATGGAAAAGATACTGGTTCCTGTGAAGTCAGCCAGATCAGCAACAGACTGAACTTTCCAGCCAGGAAAGGATACTATTAATACGTGTGGACCCAGGTTTGTGTTTTATGACTTTGTTTTGTGTTGTAAGCCATTGTTTCCACCACTCCCTCTTAATGCTGGAATCCTTTCTTAAATAAACCTCCTTTGGTTTTGTTACCAGTGTTGTGTGTTACACAGGCGAGGGTGTTTAAGTAAACTGGGGCACACAGCACCTTGGGGGCAGAGGCTCTGAATTTCTGTGAGTAGTCAGTATCAGGGGCTGCATCTCAGAGGAGAACGATTCAAAGAGACTCAGGGACTGGGGTGCACCTGTTGTTAACCTGCCAGGTGAAGACAGGGCTGGCATAGCCAGAGGAGAGTGCTTACGTGGCTGACAGGCTGGTGGTGTCAGTGCACAGACAAGACTCCCTCACACTGGAGAATGGGGAAATGAGGTGATTCACAGTCCTGGGTATCCCAGAAACCATCACAGGGGTCCCTTGCACCTGTGTACTTCCCAGAGAGGTATTTCAGTTCCTTTATTTGAATGCCCCTCTCCATCTTCACTCCCACCAAGAGGCTGAGGTTAATTGGTTTCTTTAATGTCTAGCAGTCTACACGCCATGGCTGCTGTCTGATGCCCGCATTTCGCAGGAGCGTGATTCTAACACAAACAGTTCCTATTCCTCTCTGTTACACTTTGCACGCACGCTTGGGAAAATAAAGCCTCTCTGAAATCACTGCAGAAAGTCCCAGAGGAAACAAGAGCTCCAAGTTAACCCTTTCCAGATTCAGACTCTTCTAAAGCTAGGCTCTATGGAAGAAAGAGGGTTGCTGTGAACTGACTTTCAAGACCTGTATCATCCCCACCCCTCCTGGGAGTGGCTGGACCCCAAGTGGTCAGAACAGCAGGGTACCATTAAGGAGAAAATCCACATCAGCAGCTGCTCCCTTCCCTGAGACTCTGCAGCAGGAGCCCTGGGCTGCAGGAGAGCAGGTGATGGGGTGGTGCTGTCCTGCCAAAGGCAGGGCTGGACTGGTGAGCTGGGGGGGACCACATGTGAAGGAAAGGCTCTGGCAATGGCAGTGAGGTAAGAACAGCAACAACTATAGGTGGGAGCAGCTCTCCACTGTGGCCCTTGGGCTGTCTAAGAAGTGACGTTCTGGGAACTGTAGTTTTCCCGGTCGGGACTGAGAGCCCAGAGGGCACATGACCAGGAAATCAGGTGACCACCTTTGGAAAGCCTGAGCACTGTATGAGAGAGCTGAGGGTGGATGGGGCGGTTGTGGCTGAGAGGATTTTGAGTTGCTTTGTTCTATGTTGGTATGTTTTTGCTGGATACTAAAGGGAGCCAACAGGAAAGGGGCTTGAAGTGACTTAGTTTTGGAGCTTCAGTTTTACATTCCCTGGCTGCTGAAACTTACAGCGGGGTTTTCAAAGCCACCCAAGTGACTCAGGAACACAAGATCCATTGACTTTCAATGGGACTTGTGCTCCTAAATCATTCAGGTGCTTTGGAAAATCTCCCCCTAACTGTGTGTGTTGCAGTGTCCTGCGAGAGAGGCTATTCTTGCAGAAACAGGAAACGCAACAAACCTCCCAGGAAAGCTTGTTCTTGTGAAACGTCTAGACCCCTCCATTGGTGTTAATTGGTCACTTCATTTTAAGCGGTCTCTTACAACATGGTTTCATCCCTTATTCACAACAATCTGTCCAACCTTGTATTTAGCTTTGACACAGGTTATCTTCTCCAGACCTGAAGAGGAGCTCTGTGAAACTCCAAAGCATGTCCCTTCCAACAGTAGACACTGGTCCAATAACCAATATTACCTTGCTTGCCTTGTCTCCAGCATAGACCCAGGAGGTTTAGAAAAACAAACATTCAAAGTCCTGTGTGTTCACTCAAACCTCCAGCCTGTCTGGAGCTCACTACACTAGCAGCAAGGCTTGTTTCAGAAGGCACAATGGCCTGAGCCACAAATGCCAGGTATTTAGGTGCCTAGTCACCCAGTGGAATCCATAAACCCTGATATAGGCATCTACGCACCCTATACAATGCACAGGGAGAGAAATGCTCCTGCGAATACGATCCCCAAAAGCAACCCTGGGCAGGGAGATGCCCAAGCTAGCCAATGGGAGATCCCAGCCAGAGGGGTGAGCTAATCCCCACCCATCTCAGGGAGTTAGGTGCCTACATCCAGGTCAGAGGCAGGAGTATGTCTCTGCTAGTGAGCCAGGTGTCCTGCCTGTCTCCACCTGGTTTGAGGATTGTGCTAGGGCTTCGGTGTGAGATAGGCAGCTGGGGGCCTGCCTGAAGCAGCAGTGGGTATGCTCAGAAGAAACAAATTGGGTACCCACAGGACTTGTACAACAAAAACATAGGCACTGAGTGAGTTCAGCCGTCTCCAGGGGGTTAGACAGAAGCCAAATGGGGGCTCTGTGGAGTGCAGTGGTGCCTACGTCCCTTTGTGGATCTGGGCCAATGGTCCGATGGCACTATTGTCTCTCTAATTACATCACTAACTCCTCCCACTGTTTAAAATATTGCGCTGTGTTACAGGCTGTTTTTAAAAAAAACAGTTGCAAGAACTAGACTTGAGGTTTCTGAAGGCCAAAAACAGAGAAGGAAATCAGGGTGATAGGTAATGGGGGCTGGACTGCTGTGATTTTCAGTACAGAAACTGTGCCTCCCAGTATCAGAGCGCCTTTCCGAGCTGCAAAAGTTTAACGGATATTGGCCCCGAGTAGCGAATAAAAGCTTTACATGGTGAAACCTCTGTGCGAAATCAACTCCCAGGGCCAAGCAGAGCTTCAAAATAGGGATTTCTAGTGGCTGTTTTATTTAATACACTGTGAGACAAGCCTTTATATATGAGCACTGTGACTGCCACGATAAGGGCCTTAGCCTGAAAACCGTTCCATATGGAAGTAGTCCTGGGACTTCAGTGATGTTTGTGAGCAAACATTATTCACGTGAGCAAGGGTTTGCAGGCTCAGGATCTTGTTGAGTGATGTTTATGTGGAGTGAAGAGCTGTCAAGCATTTGCTGAAGCAGCAAGAAGCAAATTCCAGCCCTCATCTGTATGCAGCATGGTCAGAACAGGAAATGATGACCTCAGATTTTTGAAAAGACTGAATTAACATTGTGAAGAGTTTAGAGCTGGCTCATTTGCATAAATCCACAAAATATAGGAGAGTGGCAGGATTAACTATTCAATGTCATCTGGACCTGCAGATTAACAGCAACTCGTCTGCTTAGAAGTGCTGTTGGGAGGAAGTGCTGTCTAGTAGTTAGAGAAGGGGAACTGGAATGCAAGAGTTCCAATTCAGGTTCTGCCACTGACTCGCTGTGAGACCTTGGGCAAATCATTTAACCTCTTTGTGCTTCTGTTTGACCTTCTCTGAAGTGGGTATCTCTTTTACATGGGTGCCATGAGATTAATCAAGTATCCTAGATCTGTCAGATAAAAGCTGCTTTACAAATGCAAGGGGTTATTTATTGCACCAAGGAGTTTTCCTTACTTAAAATACTTCATTAGTTGCAGTACACCTCCATTTATTCTTTCTAGAGAGTGGACCACTTTCTGATGTAGCATCCAACTGATCGTGGCGAGAGAGCATTGACTCGTGTGGCTTTGCCCAAGACAAACTTCTCTAGACTTATGGCACTAGGTACTGCATACCTGGAAGGAGGACTGTGTTTGTAGATCTTAGACTCAGGTCATCTACTTTCCAAGTATTTTACCTTTCCTTTGAAATTTTTAATGGGAAATCCTGTTCCCAGTGTCCATCTTGAGCATCAGGGCTGCATGTTTCACCGGGGACTTTGAGTTCGTTGTGAAGGGTACTGGTTCCCCACCTGGAACTGGGGTACCACTGAGCCCCCCAACCCACCAGCCTTGGCTCCCTCTTACACTGTACTGCTGAGACAAGCTGCAAAGCCCCCTCCAGCCTGCACTTTCACCAACATACATACAGGTAGGGACACATCCGGCTGCAGTTACATTCAGGCTCTCTGACCAGCTCCTGCATGGAAAGGCTACAGCTAGGGCAACTACCAGCTTCTCAGGCACGCACCCTATCTGGAGTATAAACCCAAATTTATACTGTCTTGCGCTGCATAAGCTCATAAAATTTGCCTCCTCTTTCAATGTGGAGAGGAATATGCAACAACCTGTTGCCCCTGAGTTATGATTCCCACACGCTACGTTAGATAAAGCTAAAACAAATTTATTAACTACAAAAGATAGATTTTAAGTGATAGCAAATGATCAAAGCAAATTACCTAGCAAATAAACAAAAACGCAAACTAAGCTTAATATACTACACAGATTGGTTATGAATAGCAGATTCTCACCCTAAGAGATGATACAAGCAGGCTGCAGATTCTTAAGGGGCAAGCTACACTAGCTTACAGTTTGGAATCCCTTTAGCCTAGGTCCAGCATTTCCCCAGTTCAGTCTGTGTTCCTCAGATGTTTCCCGATGGTTGTTGTAGGGAGAGTGAGGTCCCATCACAATGTCATTTTTCCCCTTTTATATCTTCTCCCCACTTGCTGGAAAGCTCTTTTCCTGTGACCTGGGTCAAACAGTTCCCATTGTGCAGTGCTATCTCTGAGAGGTTTGTATTGTACACAGTTCCTGGGGTAACCCTTGTGCTTATGTGCATTTCCTCAATAAGCCATTAACATTGTTTGGCCTTTTTACTGTTGTACCTGAAAGGCTGCTTGTGGGGTTTTTTTAACCTCACAACAGGTTTCAGTGACACATACTTAGCCAAACTTCATAACTTCACATACGATGATAGCATGTACCATCCAATGAGCTATTACTGTCTAGCAGATCAAGACTTTTCGAATGTTACCTCACAAGGCATACTTTGTACAAAACATATCTTAATTGTATAACAGTGGTGAATAAGGGGGTGCCAGTGTGTCACACCCTTCATAGCCACAGATAAGGGGTAAGAATTTGGGTTTTAAGGAATATTGCAGAGCAATGCTATGGCCAACCCCATATGCTCAACACTCATGACTCATGCCCCCCCAAATCATAAAATTGGCTTAAAAATCATGAAATTTTAAAAAATAACAAATGCTGGGCTCCTTTTATTTGCTTCTGGTTTTTGAGCCTTTAGAGTCATATTTTCAAGTTTTTCTCTGCAACCATGAGAGCTAAAAAGTTCATTTGTCTTTTAAATGAAAGCTTAGACTCTTCCATAATCACACAATGCCAGGAGCTGGGTCTTTAAGAAAACAAAGTCTCATGAAACTTTTGCAATAAGATCACGAGAGCTGGCTATCTGGGAGTGGCAAGAGAGCACTATGGCATGAGGTATTTGTTCACTGTGGTTTGGGCAAGATGCGCAGAAGCTGGGGTGTGGTAGAGACTGCAGGAATGTGAGGAGAGACCATTTCCAGTTTACAGCTGGCTCAGAACTAGGTTTTTGAGTTCAAGCCTTTCAGTTTGGGTGCCCAGGGAGCCTCTTTAGCTCCTGCCCAGGGGTGATTTCTGTGACTTCACCCAGTTTCTGGGGTCCCTGTTGCATAATTACTAGTGGATTTTTTTCTTAATACAAATACAGCTAAAAGCATTTTAAGGTGGGATTTGCCATACCAGCTCACATTTCAACAACAACTAACATTTTTGGTTTTCATTTTTTAAACAAAAACCTGACAATTTTCAAGGAGAAGGAAAATTTCCATTCTTGTCAAAAGGCATTTCTTGTTGAAAAAATGTATAAGTGGCAAATTTTGGACCAATACTATTTGCTACCCCATCCGCCCCCCATCCCCATCCATTTATCTGCTTCCCCCAATGTCTTAAGCCAGCTTTTGTCAAAGTGTAATATGTTCTCCCTTAGAGGGCACAAAGGAGGGCAGGAGTAGTGGGGCATGGGCAAGTCTCTCAGCTCTTCTCCAGAATCTCAGCTTTCATTTAAAAAGGAAGGTGAAGTGTTATGCTGGCAAAGCAAACCTTCAAACTGTGACCCCGGTATAACTTATGCAGCTAGGTCTGCCTGAGTTTGCAGAAAGGCTGAAGCAATAGCTCTGAAAAGCCTGAATAGCTCCATTCTTCTCAGTGTGTGTTAACTCCAGTTCCAATGATAACAGTTAATAGAACTGATGTTTGAAATACGTCCCCACTTTTCAAAGATTGTAGGAAAGGAGAGGAAGGTTCATATGAAGATCTTCATGATCTGCCCTGACTGACTGCTTATTATGGATAGGCCTTTTGCAAATGAGAATGGAGGCAAGATTTGGTTTCATTGTTCTGAAGGAGGATTCAGCTTTCACAAGTTTGGGAAATACTTTCTTAAATTAATGTTGGCCTTTTGGGGCTGAGGCTGTCACGTAGCATGTGTTTGTACAGCACCTGGCACAATGGGCAGAGGTGCTACTGTAAGACAATTAATTAGTATTTCTAAAATAAGAATTCTTCTGTAATAACAAAGGGCCAAATCCTGACTTCCTCCTTTTTTACTTAGACCAAACTCCCATTAAATTAAATGACAAGGACAAGCCAGACTCTGATCTGGAACTGCTCCCTGTTTATGTTGAAACCAGGATTGGGCCCACTGAATTTACTTAGGGCTTGTCTTTACCTGCTGAATCGACGGGCAGCGATCGATCCAGCAGGGGTCAATTTATCGTGTCTAGTCTAGACGCGATAAATCGACCATCAAGCGAGCGCTCTCCTGTCAACTCCGGTACTCCATCAGAGTGAGAGGTGCAGGCGGAGTTGATGGGAAGAGTCAGCTGTTGACTTACCATAGTGAAGACACCACAGTAAGTAGATCTAAGTACGTTGACTTCAGCTAAGTTATTCATGTAGCTGAAGTTGCGTAACTTAGATCGATCTCCTCCGCAAGTGTAGACCAAGCCTGAGTCACCGTGTGACCTATCAAAAGGTCATCTCCAAAAAGAATCCAGTTCCTTTAAAAAGTTAGCCACAACACTTGTCTCCAATGACTATCAGCAGCAGTAAAATCTACACATTGACTATATGCTACATAAAGGAACATTTTTGTTTATTTCCTTCCAAATTTCTTGTAGTAATGGAATCAGCTTTAGTGTTTTGGTGCCAGGGAGTGAAATAATGAACCCCATTCACTGCTGGCTCCTACAGTACGAAGGCTTAAAGGCTTTCAAAGAAGTCCCCTTATGCAGAAGAGTCATTAGGACATGGAGGGTATAACACAGGGGTTAGCAACCTACGGCACACGTGCCAAAGACGGCACACAAGCCGATTTTTAACGGCACGCTCTTGCCTGCCGGGTCCCAGCTGCCGGCCCCACTCAGCCCACTGCCGAACCCAGGCCAGGATCCCAGCAGGCAGCAACGTGCCATTAAAAATCCTGCCTGCCCCGGCCTGCTCTTCTCCGCCCTGCCGCGGGGGCAGGGTGAAGAAGCTTGGTCCTGCTGGCTGCTGCTGCAGGGCAGATAAGTTCCTCCTCCCCCACCTCTTCCCCCAGCATGCTGCATTCCTGCCCCTCCTCCTCCTCCTCTCCCTCCCTACCACCCATCAGCTGATGGCCCTTGCGAGGTGGGGGAGAAGCAGAGCTGCAGCGCACTCGCTGCTCCAGGGAGGAGGCAGAGAAGAGGTGGGGACGGGGCCTTGGGGAAGGGGGGCGTGGAATCAGGTCATCCCCTCCAGCCCCCTTCCGTGAGCCACTCTGGGCAGGGGTCTGGGAGCATCCCCACGACCCTAGCCCACACCCCCAGCCGTCTGCCCTGACCCCTGCACCACCCTGCACACTCCCCAGCCCTCTGCCCTGACCCCTGCACCCCACCCACGACCCCAGCCCTGACTCCAACACCCCCCACACATGCCTCCAGCCCTCTGTCCTGACTCCTGCACCCTCCTCACACACACCCAGCCCCCCCACAACCCATGCCCTGACTCTTGCACCCCCCACATTCCCACCCCCACCCTGAGCAGCAAACTGGAACTCCTGCCCCCCCCCACACACACATTTCCACCTGCACCCCTTGCACCAAATGGGAGCTGCCCAGGTAAACACTCCACACCCAAACCTCCTGCCCCAACCCTGAGCCCCCTCCCTCATTCTAGCTCCTGGCCAGACGCTACACCCCAACCTCAAGCCTGCTCCTTCACCCCCAGCCCTGTGCTCAGTGCACTCCCACCCTCAGCTCAGTGCAGAGAGAGGAAGAGAATGGGCTAGAACCAGGGAGAAGGTAGGTACCCACTCTGTGTGAGCAGGGCCGGGATCCCAGATCAGCAGCTGGCAGAGCGGGTCCAGCAGCCAGGTCCCTGGCTGGCAGGAGCCGGCAGCAGGCTGAGTGGCAGTGGGCTGAGCTGCTCAGCCTGCTGCCAGTCTGGGGTCCCGGCCACCGGCCCCTTTCCGGCCGGGGTCCCGGCCGCAGGCTCCTCTCAGCCCGCTGCTGGCTTAGGTGAACGGAACCCCAGGCTGGCAGCGGGCTGAGCGGGCCGGTGATGTAAGATCATCATTTAAATTTAATTTGAAATGCCGCTTCTTTAAACATTTTGAAAACCTTGTTTACTTTACATACGACAATAGTTTAGTTAGATAATGTATAGACTTATAGAGAGAGACCTTCTAAAAACATTCAAATGTATGACTGGCACGTGAACCCTTACATTAAAGTGAATAAATGAAGACTCGGCACACCACTTCTCAAAGGTTGCCGACCCCTGATCTAACATAATTACCCTGCTCTGGAGTCTTCTAGAACTCCCAGCCATTTGCTGAGATTTGAAGGTGGCATGTCAAGTGGTGGTAGCTGTATCTGACTAACCCTTTCTAAAGCTCAGAGAGAAAGAAGAAAGGGGGAGAAAGAGGGCAAAAGAAACAGGGAACGGAAAAAGAAATGAAAACCGAGGGCTAGAAATCAATAGAGGCACTGGAATGAGAAGAAGCAAACTGAGGAGATGTGGATGGAGCAGTCAGAAGGCACAGAGGAAACTGAAAGAAAGGGGCTGACCAGAAAGCAGATGGCATCAGGGGACAGAGATACAGGAGAAAAGGGGAGTGAAAGGTACAAGTTATGCTGTGGGATGAGTGTGATTGCTGTGATAGCTGTGCCATGCGAAGCTGTAGACTGGAAAAACCCTATGAGCTCTGTTCTCTAGAATAAGATTTTCCAAGAAACCTAAGGGAGTTAGGTGTTTAACTTTCATTGGGTGCCTAACTCCTGTAGGGTCCACTGAAATGGCACTCAGATGTATTAAACCTTGAGCTAGGCAAACAACATACAACAAATAGTGTGTTCTGTGCACTGAGTTTCTTTCCATGTTTGAGAATAACACACTGGCAGGTCCTGATAGCTGGTCACACACTGGTTTGCAGTTTGTAATTGTTTGCTGAATCTCCTGTGTGTATCACCCACAACAGCTGTTAGGTGTGAGTACCTGGTATTCAGAAGTTGCTATTTGTTCCATGAGACTGATCACCAGAGTCTGTTCCTTAACTGGCTGGTTAAGTTTCATTAAGAGGAGAGTGTCTGAAGAAGCCATCATAGGTGTGACTCTCTCCAGGGGGACTGGGCTGGGAGAGGGATTGGGTAGGCAGACCTAGGGGATTTGGGGAAATTTAAAATCTTCTCCTGTCTCCTTTTGCACTAGAAAGCCATTCTACCTGGCTACACAGATGAACCCCAGATTTAAAATCAGCTGGTAACTTCCTGACTGCGAGAGAGGTATTAGACATTTCTCACTGGCATTTTCTCAGCCACTTAGGAGAAGGCACTCTGTTGGGTAGAGTCTCGGGGATGGAGGGAGGGGGTTAAACAGCAAGTGAGGGAAGAAAAAGGAGGTTAGTGTTTGGAGCATTCACTCCAACAAAATATAATTTAGATTTAAATACTATGATGTTGCACTATTGATTATACTGGGATGTTTTGCCATTTAAAACAATGTTTAAAGGTTGAGAGATTTGTTACTTTATGTTAGTTTCACTGCAGTTGCTTTCTAACAGGTGAGAGAGTCAGGAAATGAAGAACATTTGCAATGTGTTAATAACGGAGGTTCTGCTTATCACTCAGACACAGATCCTTTCTGGGATGCATGGCAAACACCCTTCAGTTAATTAGCCAGCCTCAATAGTTGCCAGTATTGCAACACTTACTCATGGGAGAAGTTCTTAATTGCCTATGCCTTCCCACTGAGGATCTCCTGATGGGCGAGAGTCCCAGAGCCTCCAGTCCAAGACCAAATGTCTAAACAGGAATTTTTTAGCCTCGCAGTCCAAGCCCCACAAGCCCAGTCAGCTGGCCCGGGCCAGCTGTGGGTCTGCCTTGGGTCTTTTATGTCAGTGTAGATGGCTGGATTTTCAAAGGAGTTCAGCACTCAGCAGCTTCCATTTTTCATAGAATCATAGGTTTGGAAGGGACCTTGAGAGGTCATCTGGTCCAGTTCCCTGCACTCATGGCAGGGCTAGGACTAAGTATTATATTATTCTCAGCGCATGCATCTGTGCATACGTGTGTGTTTTCCATTGTGGATATGCTACGTGCTGAAATCTTTTGAAAATCCGTCCCTTTATTTTAACTCCAATAATCCAGACTCATCAAAATGTATAATAAATTAGCTTGAAGTAGACAAACAGAGACAAACCAGATACACTATAAATAAGCTTTGACGAGATGGAAACCAATCACTTAACATCCCGGCAGACCCGCTGTCATCAATATGTTTGTGACAATTACTGGAGTCATTCTGCTGCCCTCCCTGGTGATGTCAATCAGAGTTAGCACTAATTAATGAAATTCTGAGGCGGTGTTGGCCAGTGGGTTCACACCCTGGGTAAGGAAGGTTACAGTGACACTTCCATTGTTTAATGCCAGGCCTTAGAAACAACCATTCCAGCTCCTGTGAGAACAAGTACAGACTAATGTAGACACTGAATTTCTCAGGCACGTTGTAAACGGTGTATCGGCTTCTAAGGCTCATCACGTAATGTGCTGACATTTTCTGGGAAGTCATTTGCCTTTATACTTACCTTTCCCAGTAGCTCACATTTGCATACATTGTTTTATGGGACATGACATGGATTATTGATGATAAAATCATTTCAATATGAGCTATCGTTCCTGCATGACCATCATTAACCCAGCCTATGCCAAAGCCAAATAACCAAGTGCCCAAGGGTGCTCAGGAAGGGCCTTCAGGCCATGTGCACTGACGCTGACGGAAACTCCACTGCACATGAAGGGCAAAATCCGAACCTCTTTGCCCAAGCACTGCATCATGTTTTCATCAGCCAAGTCACACCCTGCTCACTCCCATCCCCACCCCCAGCCACAAATCCTCCTCCGAAATATCACTCTGTCTCCTAATGTAGGGCCTAACTTAGCAAGGTGAATAAGCATGTGCTTAATCTTAAAAACATAACTTATCCCATGGGTATGTACTAAGGTATCTTGCATCACTGAGGTAGTAACCAAGATTATCAGTTTATCAAAGTCTTAGGCTCATGCTCAACTTGTAAATTCCTTTGATCTTCCCTCATTCTTTTGAGTAGCTTTCCTTTTTCTGTTCTTTCAAGCACACAGTGTGTGCGCTCAAATATGCTTACAGTTTGACTCCTTGTAGGATCTCCTGTGTTTAGCGGCTGTCTATAATGATAGCCCTAGGCCTATGCTACATGTGTGGTCATCCTTTGTGTGTGACTTTTACATCCAAGCCATGGACCAAAGATAGCTTCAGCTAATGGACTACAGAGTATGGAAGGCCAGATCACAGATGGAGAGAGGGCTAGTTAGGTCCTACGAATTTAACACAGGGCTGTGTAAATCTGGAGCTGATCCAAGGTTCCAGCTCTGCTTGTGCTCTGGGATTTGGTTTTGTGAGGAGGGGCATGTACCCAGCCTACTGGGATTTGTTAAAGGGATATCCGAGGTCTTTATTGAACTAAAAGAAGTCCAAATAAAGGTTCAAGAGAACCATACCATATAACATGTTATGATATAGAATGATAGACTTGTAGGACTGGAAGAGACCTTGAGAAGTCATCTTCTCTCTCAGGACAGGACTAAGTATTATCTAGACCAGTGGTTCTCAGCCTGCAGCCTGCAGGCCCCTTGTGGCCCAATCAGCACAGAGCTGCGGCCCATGTGACATCCTCAGGGCCATACAGGTAGTATTGGATACTGCCCACAATGATAAATAGGTTGAGAACCACTAATCTAGACCATCCCTGACAGGTGTTTGTCTAACCTGCTTTTAAAAATCTCCAATGATGGAGATTCTACAACCTCCCTAGGCAATTTATTCCAGTGCTTAACCACCCTGACAGGAAGTTTTTCCTAAATCCAGCCTAAACTGCCATTGCTGCAATTTAAGCCCATTTCTTCTTGTCCTATCCTCAGAGGATAAGGAGAATAATTTTTCTCCCTACTCCTTGTAACAACCTTGTATGTATTTGAAAACTGTTATCATGTCCCATCTCAGTCTTCTCTTCTCCAGACTAAACCCATTTTTTTCAGTCTTCCCTCATAGGTCATGTTTTTTAGACCTTTAATCATTTTTGTTGCTCTCCTCCGGATTTTCTCCAATTTGTCCACCTCTTTCCTGAAATGTGGTGCACAGAACTGGACGCAATACTCCAGCTAAGGCCTTATTAGCACAGAGTAGAGCAGAAGAATTACTTTTCGTGTCTGCTTACAACACTCCTGCTAACACGTCTCAGAATGATGTTCGCTTTTTTTGCAACAGGGTTTACACTGTTGACTCATATTTAGCTTTTTGTTCACTATGACCTCCAGATCCCTTTCTGCAGTATTCTTTCCTAGGCAGTCATTTCCAATATTATACCTTAGTGTCAGGAGCCCAAGCTGACACCAAGGTAGTGTAGCTATCAGCCAGATATCAAATTCCAGTAAATTTGAAGCATTTGAGCTAAGGCATAAGTAGGTGAATTGCTGCTGTGAGAGGAAGCAGTTGTCATTGGATGTATCTGGGTCAATAGAAGCCAGCCTGTTATACCCATATTGCAATTCCGTGTGTTGTTTCCCATGTATCCTTTGCCAGCACAGGGTTGATGGTGTTTGGATAAAATTCTATTAGTTCATATCGGAATGAAAGATGTTTTGGTTGTAGAACACAGAAGGCCTGAAAGGGAATGAAATCAAGTGAGGCATTTACAGGAACTCATAGTAGCAGATGGAGAAGACTTATTTAATCCAGAAGTCAGTTCCTCATCAAGAGCAGGAAATAGTCTTCCTGATAATGGATAATGAAATAGTCTTCCTGTATCAGACATCATACTCTGATATTTGCATTGACGTCAGTCAAAAGGCCAAGTAGAAATGATCTGTGCACTTACCTGAATGTTTTCCAGTCAGAGAACCACAGATGTTCAAATCAAAGTTTGATGCATAGGAGTTGGAGCTGGCTGAAACTTGGGATTTCCAGTTTGATTTAGTTCTTCAGGGTCCTCGGCCCCAGGGCAGTCCACATGGCAAGGCTGCCTGGAGCCATGTATCCTGGATAGACTTGGGAACCCTGCCTTTGATTTGCCAGAAGTTCATAGAAGTTTCACAGCAACATCTCAGATTCTACGGAGTGACATTTTCCAATGTGTTGTCCTCAGAAAGTTTCCAACATCCTCCAATAGACTAGTCAAGCACTCAGCAAGACTGACTGGAAAAATGTGTTGTATGTCCTGTGCTTATATGAGCAGGTTAGAACTGGCGCATAAGCCAATGTTGGAGAAGGAGGGTAGCATGTAAAAAGGTCTTGTATGTGGAGTGCATCTACGCATCTGAAAACAACATACTTCATTTTGGACAACTAGATTGCAAGCTCTTTGGAGCAGGAAATGGTGTTGTGTTTTGGGTTTATACAGCATCTAGTACAATGGCATCCTGGCCCATGTCCGGAGCTCCTAAATGCTACAGATAGTTAAAATAAAGTTAGGGGGAGTTACCTGTCTATGAAAATTCACCCCAAAATATATTAATAATTAACTACAACATCCTAGCCTTAGCTTGGTCTAGTGCTGTGCATGGCGAGAGTACAAGAGGTGATGGGTCATACCGCATGTGGTGCCAGCCCTGTGCCAGCCTGTCCCTTGCATTTCCTTGCTATCGCTGTCTGAAGCATTGTCACTTGTAGATGTTAGGTTTGAGTACATTGAGAAATGGGCGTTGTGCTGGTCAGCTGGGGGCGATGGGTATTCAGAGACCAGAGGGTGGCTAGAAAGTGAGTGTGTGTGTGTGTGTGTGTGTGGAGGGGGGAACGGAGTGGAGGGGAAGGTTCAGCTGCTTTTATTGAGTGATATAAGGGAGCCCTAGCTCACTTCCTGAAACTTGCGTTAGCCACAAGAGGGATTGCACAACCATCCCACCACTTTCTTTGGCAAAACCATCATTCGTTTCTCTCTGAGGTGTGCAAAGCAATTTCCATCCATTTTGACAGGTTTCAGAGTAGCAGCCGTGTTAGTCTGTATTCGCAAAAAGAAAAGGAGTACTTGTGGCACGTTAGAGACTAACAAAATTATCTGAGCATAAGCTTTAGTGAGCTACAGCTCACTTCATCAGATGCATTTGGTGGAAAATACAGTGGGGAGATTTATATACACACACACAGAGAACATGAAACAATGGGTTTTATCATACACACTGTAAAGAGACTCCGATGAAGTGAGCTGTAGCTCACGAAAGCTTATGCTCAAATAAATTTGTTAGTCTCTAAGGTGCCACAAGTACTCCTTTTCTTTTTGCGAATACAGACTAACACGGCTACTTCTCTGAAAACTGTAAGGAGAGTGATCATTTAAGATGAGCCATCACCAGCAGCAGGGGAGGGAAAGGAGGAAAACCTTTCATGGTGACAAGTAAGGTAGGCCATTTCCAGCGGTTAACAAGAACATCTGAGGAACAGTGGGGGGTGGCGTGGGGTGGGGGGAGAAATAACATGGAGAAATAGTTTTACTTTGTGTAATGACTCATCCATTCCCAGTCTCTATTCAAGCCTAAGTTAATTGTATCCAGTTTGCAAATTAATTCCAATTCAGTAGTCTCTCATTGGAGTCTGTTTTTGAAGTTTTTTTGTTGAAGGATAGCCACTCTCAGGTCTGTAATCGAGTGACCGGAGAGATTGAAGTGTTCTCCGACTCGTTTTTGAATGTTATAATTCTTGATGTCTGATTTGTGTCCATTCATTCTTTACTTAGAGACTGTCCAGTTTGACCAATGTACATGGCAGAGGGGCATTGCTGGCACATGATAGCATATATCACATTAGTAGATGCGCAGGTGAATGAGCCTCTGATAGTGTGGCTGATGTGATTAGGCCCTATGATGGTGTCCCCTAAATAGATATGTGGACAGATTTGGCAACGGGCTTTGTTGCAAGGATAGGTTCCTGGGTTAGTGGTTCTGTTCTGTGGTGTGTGGTTGCTGGTGAGTATTTGTTTCAGGTTGGGGGGATGTCTGTAAGCAAGGACTGGCCTGTCTCCCAAGATCTGTGAGAGTGATGGGTCATCCTTCAGGATAGGTTGTAGATCCTTGATGATGCGTTGGAGAGATTTTAGTTGGGGGCTGAAGGGGATGGCTAGTGGCGTTGTGTTATTTTCTTTGTTGGGCCTGTCCTGTAGTAGATGACTTCTGGGTACTCTTCTGGCTCTGTCAATCTGTTTCTTCACTTCAGCAGGTGGGTACTGTAGTTGTAAGAATACATGATAGAGATCTTGTAGGTGTTTGTCTCTGTCTGAGGGGTTGGAGCAAATGCAGTTATATCATAGAGCTTGGCTGTAGACAATGGATCGTGTGGTATGATCTTGATGAAAGCTAGAGGCATGTAGGTAGGAATAGCGGTCAGTAGGTTTCCGATATAGGGTGGTGTTTATGTGACCATCGCTTATTAGCACCATAGTGTCCATGAAGTGGATCTCTTATGTAGACTGGTCCAGGCTGAGGTTGATGGTGGGATGGAAATTGTTGAAATCATGGTGGAATTCCTCAAGAGCTTCTTTTCCATGGGTCCAGATGATCAAGATGTCATCAATGTAGCACAAGTAGAGTAGGGGCATTAGCGGACGAGAGCTGAGGAAGCGTTGTTCTAAGTCAGCCATAAAAATGTTGGCATCCTGTGAGGCCATGCGGGTACCCATCGCAATGCAGTTGATTTGAAAGTATACATTGTCCCCAAATGTGAAATAGTTATGGGTGAGGACAAAGTCACAAAGTTCAGCCACCAGCTTAGCTGTGACATTATCGGGGATACTGTTCATGACGGCTTGTCCATCTTTGTGTGGAATGTTGGTGTAGAGGCTTCTACATCCATAGTGGCCAGGATGGTGTTTTTAGGAAGATCACCAATGGACTGTAGTTTCCTCAGGAAGTCAGTGGTGTCTCGAAGATAGCTGGGAGTGCTGGTAACATAGGGCCTGAGGAGGGAGTCTACATAGCCAGACAATCCTGCTGTCAGGGTGCCAATGCCTGAGATGATGGGGCGTCCAGGATTTCCAGGTTTATAGATCTTGGGTAGCAGATAGAATACCCCAGGTCGGGGTTCTAGGGGTGTGTCTGTGCGGATTTGTTCTTGTGCTTTTTCACGGAGTTTCTTGAGCAAATGCTGTAGTTTCTTTTGGTAACTCTAAGGGATCAGAGGGTAATGGCTTCTAGAAAGTGGTGTTGGAGAGTTGCCTAGTAGCCTCTTGTTCATATTCCAACCTATTCATGATGACGACAGCACCTCCTTTGTCAGCCTTTTTGATTATGATGTCAGAGTTGTTTCTGAGGCTGTGGATGGCATTGTGTTCTGCATGGCTGAGGTTATGGGGCAAGTGATGCTGCTTTTCCACAATTTCAGCCCGTGCACGTCAGCGGAAGCACTCTATGTAGAAGTCCAGTCTGCTGTTTCAACCTTCAGGAGGAGTCCACCCAGAATCCTTCTTTTTGTAGCGTTGGAGACGTCGAAAATAGGATTCTAGGTCACCACAGAACTGTATCATGTTTGTGGGGGTGGAGGGGCAAAAGGAGAGGCCCCGAGACAGGACAGATTACTCGAGTCGATTACAGACCTGAGAGTGGCTATTCTTCAACAAAAAAACTTCAAAAACAGACTCCAATGAGAGACTGCTGAATTGGAATTAATTTGCAAACTGGATACAATTAACTTAGGCTTGAATAGAGACTGGGAATGGATGAGTCATTACACAAAGTAGAACTATTTCCCCATGTTATTTCTCCCCCCCACCCCACTGTTCCTCAGATGTTCTTGTTAACCGCTGGAAATGGCCTACCTTGCTTGTCACCATGAAAAGTTTTCCTCCTCCCCCCCGCCCCGCTGCTGGTGATGGTTCATCTTAAGTGATCACTCTCCTTACGGTGTGTATGATAAAAACCATTGTTTCATGTTCTCTGTGTGTGTATATAAATCTCCCCACTGTATTTTCTACCAAATGCATCCGATGAAGTGAGCTGTAGCTCACGAAAGCTTATGCTCAAATAAATTTATTAGTCTCTAAGGTGCCACAAGTACTCCTTTTCTTCTTCCATTTTGTGCAGCTCTGAGGACTGTTGATTCTCTTCCAAAAGCATTTGGAGCTGTAGAAACCGTTCCCAGTTCCAGACTGTGAAGGGATACCCAAGGCTCTGGGAATTACGTACAAATGGGATCTCCCTGCAACACAGTGTGCATTCACGTCAACTTTCTCAGTCTCGCAGCCCCAGAAGAAGAAGAGGGAATTCTAGATCATAGTTCGTGGGGTCTTTCTTTGAGCAACTCTTTAGCGGCCCAGTTCTGCTCTCATTGAAGTCAAAGGCAAAATTCCCATTGGTTTCAGCTGGGCATGAAAATAGTAACCCCCTTTCACTAAATCTGGTCACTATGCAGATCAGGGTGTCTCTGTTTTAATTAACACTTGCGCACCCATCACTTCATGGTTGTCCTCTCGCACTTCTGGAAATAACAGTTGGACTCTGTGACATGCCTGGTGCATGGAACAGACTGGGAAGTATATTTTGCGGTGTACCTGGCCTATTAGGCAGTTACACAGCAACTCAAAATGCTTGCTATTCAATCAGTCAGAGCTACTTCACAGGAAGGAATGAAAGGAAGAGTCTTCTGATATTGAGAAGCCTTTGCTCAATTGCTTAGATGAAAAAAGGGAGTAAAATCAACAGAGAAAAGGGCTGAGGGTGTGGGGAGGTTTCCCAATGTCTTCAGGGCTGAACTGTTATTCTTCGAGATCTTGAACTATATTGGAACTTCTTTGCTGTTCTCTCTGCAACAGTGCAGATCTGAGTTCCACAATGGTAGGTGGCAAAGCAATCACAACAATTCGGGGGTTGGCTGATTTTCTCAGAAACATTTGTGTGTGTTGCACAAAATCATGGTGGCCTAGAAGGGCCATATGTGCAGGGGATGGGGGAAAAAGCCCAAATCACAAAACAAAGAGAAAACCACAAACAAATGCAAATGTGGAAACGGATGCAAAGCACAGCAGAAAATCCAACACCTCCCTTAAATTCTTCTAAGTCTATCGAACAAATTTCCAGGGTTCATGTGTACAGTCAAGAAATACTGCAGAAATATTTCAGATTGTGGTCCACATAGGAACAGTGGTTGCCTTGGAGACAAGATGCTATACATGTTCACAAAGGCAAAATATTACATTGTAGATCAATTTTAATTACAACACGATAATTAATGAACCAAGGCAATTTTCAGGACTGGATATTTGTGGCTAACGTACATTAAATCTGTAGTTTTCATAGAAACCCGCACATGAAAATAGGTAAGGTTAAATGAATGGAAAAGAAATACTGTGCATTTCAAACAGATTCAAAAAGATAGAAGCCACCTTACCAATTAGGTACAACTGTAATTCACACACACATACACAGGTAGAGTTGCCAACTTTCTACTTGCAGAAAACCAAACAGCCTTGCCCTGTCTCCTGCCCTGCCGCTTTTCCAAGGCCACACCCCCTGCTCACTCCATCCCCCTCTCTCCGTCGCTCGCTCTCCTCCACCCTCGCTCACTTGATCATTTTCACCAGGCTGGGGCAGGGTGTAGGAGTACAGGGGGAAGTGGTGGTGAGGGCTCCAGCTGCAGGTATGGGCTCTGGGGGGGGGGGGTTGGAGATGAGGAGTTGGAGGTGCAGGAGAGGACTCTGGGATGCGGCATGGGTGTGGGCGGGGGTGAGGGCTCCAGCTGGGGGTGTGGGCTCTGGGGTGGGGCCACAGATGAGGGCTTTGGGGTTCACAGATTCATAGATACTAAGGTCAGAAGGGACCATTCTGATCATCTAGTCCGACCTCCTGCACAGTGCAGGCCACAGAATCTCACCCACCCATTCCTACGAAAAACCTCACCTATGTCTGAGCTATTGAAGTCCTTAAATCATGGTTTAAAGACTTCAAGGAGCAGAGAATCCTCCCTCAAGTCACCCATGCCCCATGCTACAGAGAAAGGCGAAAAACCTCAAGGGCCTCTCCAATCTGCCCTGGAGGAAAATTACAGGAGAAGGCTCCAGGTTGGGGCAGGGGGTTGGGGTGTGGGATGGAGGGAGTATGGGCTCTGATCTGGGGGTGTGGGCTCTGTGGTGGGGCCAGAAATGAGGGGTTCAGGGTGTGGAAGAGGGATCTGGAATGGAGCAGGGGGTTGGGTGCAGGGGTGGAGGATGGGAGTGAGGGCTCTGGCTCTGGGTACAGGCTCTGGGGTGGGGCTGGAGATGAGAGGTTTGGGGTGCAGGAGAGGGCTCCAGGCTGTGGCAAGGGTTGGAATTTGGGAGGGGGTACAGGCTCTGGGCTCGGGGGCTGCAGGCTCCAGGGCAGGGCCAGAAATGAGGTGTGCAGGAGAGGGATCTGGGCTGGGGCAGGGGGTTGGATTGTGTATGGGGGTGAGGTCTCCATCTTGGGGTACGGGCTCTGGGGTGGGGCCAGGGTTTGGGGTGCAGGAGGGTGTGTAGCTTTTGGGCTCCGGACTGCACTTACCTCATGAGGCTCCCGGGAACATGGTAGTAATTTCCCTCTGGCTCCTAAGCAGAGGCGCGACCATGTAGATCTCTGTGCTGACTGCGTCTGCAGGCACCCCCCTGCAACTCCTATTGGCTGTTGTTCCTGGCCAATGGGAGCAGCTGAGCTGGAGGTGGGGGCAATTCACAAAGCCCTTTGGCTGTCCCTCCATGTAGAAGCCAGAAAGAGATGCCGGAAGCTTCCTGGGAGTCACATGGAGCTGGGTTGGGAGTCTGCCTGCTCCGCCAACCAGACTTTTAATGGCCCGGTCAGAGTGCTGACCGGAACCACCAGGATCCCTTTTTGCCTGGGCGTTCCAGTAGAAAACCGGACAGCTGGCATGGCAACCCTAACACAAAGTTACCTACCTTAAAAGAGCCAAGTGAAGTTAGGCACCCAGATCCCATTGGAACACATTATCTACGGATGAGCTGCATTCTTCATCACTTGAAGACTGGATGTCTTTCTCAGAGTGGTAGCCTTGTTAGTCTGTATCAGCAAAAAGAACGAGGAGTACTCGTGGCACCTTAGAGACTAACAAATGTATTTGGGCATAAGCTTTCATGGGCTAAAACCCACTTCATCGGATGCATGCAGTGGAAAATACAGTAGGAAGATATATATATACACACAGAGAACATGAAAAAATGGGTGTTACCATACCAATTCTAACAAGACTAATCAATTAAGGTGGGCTATTATCAGCAGGAGGAAAAAAACTTTTGTAGTGATAATCAGGATGGCCCATTTTAAACATTGACAAGAAAGTGTGAGTAACAGTAGGGGGAAAATTAGCATGGGGAAATAGTTTTTAGTTTGTGTAATGACTCATCCATTCCCAGTCTTTATTCAAGCCTAATTTAATGGTGTCCAGTTTGAAAATTAATTCCAGTTCTGCAGTTTCTCACTGGAGTCTGTTTTTGAAGTTTTCTTGTTGAAAAATTGCGACTTTTAGGTCTGTAATTGAGTGTCCAGGGAGGTTGAAGTGTTCTCCGACTGGTTTTTGAATGTTATAATTCTTGACGTCTGATTTGTGTCCATTTATTCTTTTGCATAGACTGTCCAGTTTGGCCCATGTACATGGCAGAGGGGCATTGCTGGCACACGATGGCATATGTCACATTGGTAGATGTGCAGGTGAAGGAGCCCTTGATGGTGTGGCTGATGTAATTAGGTCCTATGATGGTGTCCCTTGCTCTGACAGAATAATCAAAAAAGCTGACAAAGGAGGTGCTGTCGTCATCATGAATAGATCGGAATATGAATGAGAGGCTGCTCCTCGAGGGTGATGTTAAAGTCCCCTCCCAGGACCAGACACTCATGAGGATCCAAGGTGCCAAGGAAGGTGGACGTCTGCTGATAGAATTGCAGCCGCTCTGGGCTCGCTGCTGGGGCATAGATGTTGACAAGGTTGACTACCAGCCCCTCCATGCGGACCCGGAGGTACAGCAGGCGGCCCGGCACAGCCTCGGCGACCCCCAGCACCTAGGGCCGTAGGTCGGGGGAGACCAGGGTCGCCACTCCAGCCGTACGAACTGTGAGATGGCTAAAGTACACTCTGTGCCCCCAATCCAGCCGCCAGCTGTCTTCGGTGGTCAGATCCGTATGGGTCTCCTGCAGGAAAACCACAGAGCACCTCGCCTCCCGGAGGAAGGAGAGCACCTGTGACCTGCAGAGACCCATCCTACAGCCACAGGTGTTCAATGTTGCGATGATAAGAGGTGTCATGAGGGGGGTTGGGGGGATCCTCGCTGGCAGGGACACCCGCGGATCCTGACGGGTCGTGCAGCAATCCGTGACCTACACCGTAGGTGAGTAAGGAGTCACGGAAGAGGCGGACCCGCTGGTAGGCCGCGGCGCCCTGCCTCCCGGTCCTTTTCCCCTCCCACATGAGGGCCCTTGCGGCCCGGAGGATTTGATTAAAATCCCCCCATCGCTGGAGGGCAAGCTGGACTTTGTTGCGGGAGCCACGGATGTCTTCTAGAAACAACCGCAACTCCTCTCGCAGCGCATGGGGGGCTGCGGTTATGGTCTGGTTACTCCCCAACGGGGCCCTTGGTACAGCCCCCTGGCCCGGCGAGATGGGCAGACAGGGTGCGGACCCCCGACGGCGCTCCTGATGGGTTGACCTGAATGCTGGGGCGATAGGGGGCGGCGGAGGGAGGATAGCAGCCCCTGGTGGGTCGGGACGGGCAAACACAAAGGCCATTCCCTAGGAGTCATCTGTTGGAAAGGGGAAGGAGACAGTCCCAGGGGTGGCAATGATATCTCGGGAGGTAGGCGGGATAAGGGCAGGGGCAGGGGTAGAGGTGAGAGTCTGGGTCGGGAGAGGGCTCTCACTGATGCCAGGCGCAAGCTCTCTGCTGGATTTGGCAGCCACGGCATCAGGAGGTGGACTTTCTTCTGTAGGGTCCTCTCCCGGAAAGGAGGTCGAATGCTCCTCACCAGCGAGGGATGCTCCTGGTGGCTCAGGTTCCAGCCGCGTGGCACTGGCCGTCGCCTCAACTGGCTCGGCGGCTCTCAGCGGGGTGCCCTCTGCAGCCGGGTTGATGGAGGAGTCCAGGGGCTCCTCGGAGATGGGAGCAGAAGCAACGGTTAGGGCGAGGGAACATGGGGAAAAGGGGGCTGGAGTGAAGTCGCCCAGATCGAGGCCCGCTGGCATAGGATCGTCCTCCCCCTGGGTGACCGGGGTCAGACCCAGGGCCTCGATCTCCTCATATATAGAGGGGAAATTGTTTTCCGCTACCCCGGGATTCTCCCCGCCAACATCTGACGCGACGGTTACTTCGGGGCACACTGGGGTTTCAAATGGTGCCTCGGGGGTCTTGGAGGGGAGGGACTCCCGTGGAGGAGAGATACTGCCTCCCAGTGCTGCCACGTCTTCCCCAGCCGGCTCTGGTGGGTGGAACACACCCGTGGGTAGAGTGGAAGGCTCGGCATCGGTGCCCCCCTTCCTGGTCTTCCGGGGGGCCTCCGCGTCAGATGGGAGGAGCGGAGCTCGAGCCTTCCGCTTGCCCCGCTTCCCCTGGACTAGGGCCCAGCCCTCCATGGCATCATCCGGGGGCTGGCTAGCATGGGTTGTGTCAGGGGGCAGAGGCGATGGCTCAGGGACTCGAGGGGGTAACGGTGGGGCAGCACAAGGGAGGGAAGATTCCCCTTGGGGCGGGTCCTCTCCCATGCCCGGCGGTGTCCCTGCCGCACCCTCCTCCACAGGCCCCGCCAGATTGCAAACAGCGGGGGCGGGGTTCTCCCGCTCGTTTGGGCATAGTGGGGGAGGTACCCCTTGCGCCCGAGCGGGAGCAATGGTGGACTGGGAAGGAGGAGGGGCGGTTTCGGGTGCCAGGCAGCCAGGGGCGTCGGCGATGACGGGGCCGGTGTCCTGCCGGGGCTCGGGTGTCCTGGATGCCCCTTCTTCCCGGGCCAGGGGGCAGTCCCTCCGGACGTGCCCCATCGCCCGGCAGAGGTAGCACCGGGCCTCCCCCGTGGAATAATGCACCCTGTAAGGGGTCCTCTGGTAGGGGACTAGGAAGGACCCCTCGAGTGCCTCTTCGTCGCGCGCCGCCGGCGGCAGTTGAAGCTGCACTTGCCGGCGGAAGGAGAGGACGTGACGGATGGCGGGGTCTTTGCAGCCCAACGGGAGAGGGCTGATGACAGAGATGGGCTTCCCCAGGGTAGAGAGGGCGGGTAACAGGGCGGCATTGGGAAGAAAGGGAGGGACAGAGGTCAGGACCAGGCGGACGCCCAGGTCCTCTAGCGGCTCTAAGGGGACGAACACGCCCCCCACCGCCAGGCCCTTCTCCACCGCCTCCTGGGCGGTGGCCTCCGATGCTAGGAAGAAGACGACCTTGCCATACATTTTGGAGGCCGCCACAATGGCGTGGGCCCCACCACCCTCGCCAACGCCCGCACATAGGTCTCCACGTGGGGTGAGGCGGGCACCAGGAGGCAACGGACGCCGTGCTTCCTGGTCATGGTGGGAAAGGGGCCCCGGCCGCTATAGATGGTAGCGGAGGCGGTGGGCTGGAGAAAATGATGTAGTAGCAGGCGGGGGGGCTGCCGCCACCTGGGCGTATGCTCTAGGGCCGGGGAAGGGACACCTGCAGAGCTGGTGGAGGGAACAGCGGGGAGGGGCGCCCCAGCTGGAGATGGGGCCGGGGCATCGGGGGCAGCCCCTGCCATGGAGGGCCTGGTCTTTTTAGCGGGGCCCTTCCCCTTCTTCTTCCCCTGGCCCTTCCCGCCGGCTGGGGGGACTCCCCCCAAATCTGAGGGGGTGAGAGACGTGGCAGCAGTGGAGGTCACCCCGGTGCCCGTCACTGCTGGTGCCCCAACGGGGGCGATGGCAGATGATTTGGCAGCAGAGGTAGAAGCTTGGGGGGTGACAGAGGGGCAGGCGGGGGAGGGAGAGCTCGGGCTACTGGAGAGGTCTCACCCGTCTCATCCCCCGCCATCATGAGCAAGGAGGAAAGGGGACATCAAAAGGAGGAGGGGAGAGGGGAAGCAGGTCGACCACTCCTCCCCGATAGGCTGCAGGCAGGGGA
This sequence comes from Dermochelys coriacea, assembly GCF_009764565.3. Taxonomy (NCBI): domain Eukaryota; kingdom Metazoa; phylum Chordata; order Testudines; family Dermochelyidae; genus Dermochelys; species Dermochelys coriacea. The sequence goes on along the minus strand of NC_050071.1, from coordinate 3,583,190 downwards.
GGAGGGCGCCAAAAGGGGTGGGCTGGACTGGGGCAATCAGGGGTTAGGGGTCAGTCACCGACACAAGTTGGAAATTCCGGCTCCTCTTGGTGCACTATGGGCGCGGGGGATTCAACAACATTGAAGGTGCAGTGAAGAGGGTTGCAACTGAAATGGGGAGTTGCACAAGCGCATGGGAGGTGGCATGGGCACACGGAGCGAGGGGCTAAGTGGTCTGGGGGTACAACAGGGAAACCAAGGGGCTAGCTTCAGGGACTGGGGCGGGGCAAACAAACAAAGGCTGCAGAAGGAAATGGGCGGGGCAGGCAAACAAACTGAAGCTAGTAAGGGGGGCTGGAGTAAAAGAGGAGGCAAAGCAAGTGGCAAATGGGGCAGGTAGTAAAGGGCAAAGCTGGGGGGTAGGCAGTCCAGGGGGGCACATGTGCCCATGTGCACTTGCACAAGTCTTTTTTAGCTGGCTGCTGCTTCTGGCCCAAAGGGTGGAAATAGGGTGTGGCAAGCCAAGCAAGCAGCTGAGTCCAGAGGCAGGAGCTGAGGCAGATGGTATACAGCCAGTGGGGGTGGTGGAGGGGGCAGCGGTGGTGGTAATAGTGGTGGGGGTTGGGGGGGACACACAGATGGATCGGGGGGCAGCTCCACGCCACACCCCCGGTGTCCCTACAAACACAGTCAAAACCCCCACCACAAGAGCACAGTTTGAAAATTACTCAGTCTTAGGGCCCCCTCCACGGTGGTCTGCAAAGTCTCTAGGTGCTGCCCCACTGGCAGATGATCCTCTTCTTCTCCTCCTCGGGCTTCAGCAGCTCCAGGCAGCGGCCTCTGCAGCAGCAGCAGCTCCAGGAACTCCAGGTGGTCGTCCAGGCAGGCAGAATGGACCCCTCTCAGGTGGTGCTGGTGGTGGTGTCCACAACAGCAGTGGCTGGGGTCCCTCACTCCTCCTCTCTGGGGAGTGGGGGGAGTAGCCCCCTCCCCACCCCAGGGCTGCAGTTGGAGCAGTAGCAGCACCCAAGTGTGGGGGGTCCAGCAACCAGGTAGCAGAGAAAGGGGGGTGTCTGACCCAGCCGGGGAGCAGCTGGAGCAGCAGGGAGAGCTTAGGGCCTAGCAGCAGGAGTAGCAGCTTCCCACCTCCCTCCAAGCTAGAAGGCTATGGGAGAGCAGTCTTATTGGGATCCGGGAAGTGGGCGGGCGAAGCCCGTCCACTGCTAAAGGGTCCCCCCCAGCCTAAAAGGGGGATCCACAGGACCTAGATACCCAAAAAATTCCGGGGGACAACTAATAAAATAACAGGGACAGGAGTGCGGTCAAAGGGTCAAAAGAAGGGAACCGGACGGGGACACCGAGCAGAGAACCCCGGAGAGAGCCCACTGCTCCTCAAAGGCGTCAAGGGAGTCAGAGGACGCCGCCCAGAGGAACACTGCCCGGATACGTGAACGGACCGAGGATCGGAAATAGGCCCTACAGTCACAGGAGACTCCATCGGCCAACCTCCTCACTCTGGTTTTGTAGATGGCCATTTTAGCTAGGGCCAGGAGGAGGTTGACCAGGAGATCCCGGGACTTTGTGGGGCCACGGATAGGGAGTGCATAAATGAGAAGGTGAGGGGAGAAGTGCAACCAAAAACGTAATAAGATATTGGTGAGGAGCCGGAATAGGGGCTGCAGCCTGGCACACTCCAGGTAGACATGTGCCAGGGTATCCCTCACGCCGCAAAAGGGCAAGTGTCTGGGATTGTGGTGAACCGCGCCAAGTACACGCCCGTGCTCACGGCTCCGTGAAGGAGCCGCCAACTGACATCCCCGGCGGGCTTTGGGACTAAGATGGAATATAGGCTGGCCCACCGGGGCTCTTCACCCTCCAAAGGTGGCAGGAGGTCCCGCCATTTTGTATCGGGGCGGGACACGAGGGTACGGGCGTGAAGGGTGTGGAACACGAGCGTGTAGAGATGTTTTCTTGGCGCGGTTTGAAAACAGACCGGCTGCATCTCGTGCAGCCGGCTTCTAGTGAAGGGGTGAAGGGATCGGTTGGGTCCACGGGGGAGGGGTCCAATTAAAAGGTCCGGCGGGCCTGGGGTAGTGGGTGGGCGGGGCGTGCCCTCGTGCAGGACCCGGTCGAGATAAACCCGAGCAGCGGGCGGCAAAGCGGCCTTCACCTCCTGAAGTATGCATCGGGGAGTACAAGGTCTGGAAAGCCCCATGCGCTGATCGAGCGTCAGGGGATCCAGCCAGTCTCCTCGGTCATAGTCCAGGAGGTCTCCGACTCTTGTGACCTCTGCCAGGACCAACCTCTGGCGCACCGAGCGGGACTCCGCCACCTGCAAACGGAGCTGGGGGTTGTGTAGCAGGGGCTCCGCGAGGAGATCTGCCCCCTCGGTGGCCGCCACGGACCTGCTCGTTGTAAAGAGTTTCCAGGTCCGGAGGAGGTCCTGGTAGAAGACCGGCAGCCCGGAGAGGTCTCGTGGAAGACCTCTCGGATGGAGATAAAGGAGCTGTCGGTCGTATCGGAGCCCTCGGAAGCGGCGCAGGAAGGCGTGCGCCAGTATGCTCCACGCCGGACTACCTGCACCATAAAGGAGCCTCTGCAGGGTCTGGAGGCGGAAGACATGGACCTGAGTAAGCAGACATTTGAGGCCCTGCCCTCCCTCCTCCACAGGTAGATGGAGAACCCCTGCAGGGACCCAGTGCAGTCCTGACCAAAAGAACTCCAGAATCGATGTCCGCAGGTTGGTCAGGAAAGCCGGGGCAGGGACCAGGGTGTTGAGCCGGTACCAAAGCATGGACAGGACTAGTTGATTAAGCACTAACGCTCTCCCTCGAAGGGAGAGGCACCAGAGCAGTCCTGTCCATTTCCGGAGCCGCTCTATCACCCCGCCCTCTAAATTCTGCCAGTTCTCCGGCGGAGAGGGATGCGTGGCAGAAAGGTAAACGCCCAGATAGAGCAGCGGACCCGTGCTCCACCGGATGGCTTGAAGCGCGGGTGGGCGGGGGCTCGCCTGCCGCCAGTCCCCTACCACCAAGCCAGAGCTCTTGACCCAGTTGACCCGCGCAGAGGAGGCTGCTGAATAGATGGCCTGGCAAGCCTCCACTCGCACCAAGTCGCCCGGGTCCTGGACCATGAGGAGCACGTCATCAGCGTACGCCGACAGGACCAGCCGCAGCTCCGGCTCCCTCAGCACCAACCCTGTCAACCTCCTTCGGAGGAGACAGAGGAAGGGCTCGATCGCCAGAGCGTAGAGCTGGCCTGAGAGGGGGCACCCCTGCCGTACTCCTCGCCCGAAGTTGACCGGTTCGGTCAGGGTCCAGTTGAGTCTTACCAGACACTCTGCGGAAGCGTACAGCACCCGGAGAAAGTTCACAAACCTGGGTCCGAAGCCAAACGCCTGCAGAGTGCTCAGGAGATACCCGTGATCCATCCTGTCGAACGCCTTCTCCTGATCTAAGGACAGGAGGGCGAACGACAGACCATCCCTACACCCAAGTTCCAATAGGTCCCGGACCAGATATAGGTTGTCGAAGATACTGCGGCCCGGGACGGTGTAGGTCTGGTCTGGGTGGACCACGTCCGCCAGCACGGACCCTAGCCTCAGGGAGATGGCTTTTGCCACGATTTTGTAGTCCGTGCTGAGGAGCGAGACGGGACGCCAATTTCGTAAATCGCGGAGTTCCCCCTTCTTCGGCAATAAGGCGAGCACGGCTCGCCTGCACGAAAGAGGGAGGACCCCGCTCTGCAAAGACTCGGCCCAGACGGTGACTAGGTCTGGGCCCAGGACGTCCCAGAACACGCGGTAGAACTCCACGGTCAGCCCGTCCATGCCCGGAGATTTATTGGTGGGCATGCGACGGAGGGCTTCCGAGAACTCGGCCAGAGTGAGAGGCAGCTCTAGCCGGTCTCGGTCGCCCACGCTGACCGTCGGGAGCTCCTCCCACAGCACTCTGCAAGCGTTAGGATCGGTCGGCTCCGGGGAGAAAAGGCTTGCGTAGAAGGCTCTCGCCCTCTCGCACATCTCCACCGGATCCGTGAGGGGGGTGCCATCCTCAGTCAGTAGGCATATGATATGTTTCTTAGCCCCCTCTTTTTTTCCAGGGCGTAGAAGAAGCGGGAGCCGCAATCCATCTCCCGAAGGAGACGGATGCGGGATCGAACAAAGGCACCCCGGGCCCGATGGTCCTCGAGGCTCCGGAGCTCCTCCCGCTTCTCCCGGCACGCTCCGCAGAGGGGTGGATCCTCGGGGCTGGCGGCCAGACGCCTCTCCAGCTCTAAGACCTCCCGTTCCAACTGCTCTATCGCTGCATCCCTCCGTCGGCTGGTGCCCCGGGTGTAGTCACGGCAGAAGAGCCGGGCGCGCACCTTCCCTACGTCCCACCACCACCGTGCCGAGGGAAAGGCACGTCGCTGCCCTCGCCAAGCCAGCTAGAACTCCCGGAAGGACGCCACGAAGCCCGCATCCTCCAGCAAGCTGTTGTTAAAATGCCAATAGGCCGGCCCCGGCCTCTCCGCGCAGAGGGAGGCTGTCACGGTGGCTATGTGATGGTCAGAAAATGGGGGCGGCCGGATGCTGGAGGAGTGGGCTCGTGTAAGATGAAAGCGTGATAAATAAATGCTGTCCAACCGGGAGTGGCGCGACCGATGGGCCTCCACCCGGACAAAGGTGAACGTGGAAGTGTCATCCGGGTGGTGGTCGCGCCAGACGTCCACCAGGGAGTGGTGTTCAACTATCTCCTGGAGGACGGCGACGGTGGCCGGGCTCTGCTCGGTTCCCGAGCGGTCCCGTTCCTCAGGGTGATGTTAAAGTCCCCTCCCAGGACCAGGCACTCCTGAGGATCCAAGGTGCCGAGGAAGGCGGATGCCTGCTGATAGAATTGCAGTCGCTCTGGGCTCGCTGCTGGGGCATAGATGTTGACGAGGTTGACTACGAGCCCCTCCATTTGGACCCGGAGGTGCAGCAGGCGACCCGGCACAGCCTCGGCGACCCCCAGCACCTCGGGCCGTAGGTCGGGGGAGAACAGGGTCGCCACTCCACCCGTATGAACTGTGAGGTGGCTAAAGTAGACCCTGTCTCCCCAATCCAGCCGCCAGCTGTCTTCGGCGGTCGGATCCGTATGGGTCTCCTGCAGGAAAACCACAGAGTACCTCCCCTCTCGAAGGAAGGAGAGCACCTGGGACCTGCGGAGACCCATCTTACAGCCACGGGTGTTCAATGTTGCGATGGTAAAGGGTGCCATGAGGAGGGCTGGGGGGGATCCTCGCCGGCAGGAATGCTCGTGGCTCCCGGCGGGCCGCGTAGCAGTCCGTGACCCACCCCGTAGGTGAGTAAGGAGTCACGGAAGTGGCGGACCCGCTGGTAGGCCGCGGCGCCCTGTCTCCCGGTCCTTTTCCCCTCCCCCATGAGGGCCCTTGCGGCCCGGAGGATTTGATTAAAGTCCCCCCATTGCTGGAGGGCAAGCTGGACTTTGTTGCGGGAGCCACGGACGTCTTCTAGGAACTCCCGCAACTCCTCTCGCAGCGCATGGAGGGCTGGGGTTATGGTCTGGTTGCTCCCCGATGGGGCCCTTGGTACAGCTCCCTGGCCCAGCGAGATGGGCAGACAGGGTGCGGACCCCCGACGGGGCTCTTGATGGGTTGACCTGAATGCTGGGGCGATAGGGGGCGGCGGAGGGAGAATAGCAGCCCCTGGTGGGTCGGGACGGGCAAACACAAAGGCCATTCCCTGGGAGTCATCTGTTGAAAAGGGGAAGGAGACTGTCCCAGGGGTGGCAATAATATCTCGGGAGGTGGGCGGGATAAGGGCAGGGGCAGGGGTAGAGGTGAGAGTTTGGGTCGGGAGAGGGCTCTCACTGATGCCGGGCGCAAGCTCTCTGGTGGATTTGGCAGCCACGGCATCAGGAGGTGGACTTTCTTCTGTAGGGTCCTCTCCCATAATGGAGGTCGAATGCTCCTCACCAGCAAGGGATGCCCCTGGTGGCTCAGGTTCCAGCCGCGTGGCACTGGCCGTCGCCTCAACTGGCTCGGTGGCTCTCAGCAGGGTGCCCTCTGCAGCCGGGTTGATGGAGGAGTCCAGGGGCTCCTCGGAGGTGGGAGCAGAAGCAACGGTTACGGGGAGGGAGTATGGGGAAAAGGGGGCTGGAAAGAAGTCGCCCAGATCGAGGCCCGCTGGCATAGGATCGTCCTCCCCTTGGGTGACCGGGGTCAGACCCAGGGCCTCGATCTCCTCATATATAGAGGAGAAACTGTTTTCCGCTACCCCGGGATTCTCCCCGCCGGCACCTGACGCGATCGTTACTTCGGGGCACACTGGGGTTTCAAATGGTGCCTCGGGGGTCTTGGAGGGGAGGGACTCCCGTGGAGGGGAGATACCGCCTTCCAGTGCTGCCACGTCTTCCCCAGCCGGCTCTGGTGGATGGAGCACACCCGTGGTTAGAGCGGAAGGCTCGGCATCGGTGCCCCCCTTCCTGGTCTTCCGGGGGGCCTCCGCGTCAGATGGGAGGAGCGGAGCTCGAGCCTTCCGCTTGCCCCGCTTCCCCTGGACTAGGGCCCAGCCCTCCATGGCATCATCCGGGGGCTGGCTAGCAGGGGTTGTGTCAGGGGGCAGAGGCGATGGCTCAGGGACTCGAGGGGTAACGGTGGGGCAGCACAAGGGAGGGAAGATTCCCCTTGGGGCGGGCCCTCTCCCATGCAGGGCGGTGTCCCTGCCGCACCCTCCTCCACAGGCCTCGCCAGATTGCAAACAGCGGGGGAGGGGTTCTCCCACTCGTTTGGGCATAGTGGGGGAGGTACCCCTTGGGCCCGAGCAGGAGCAATGGTGGACTGGGAAGGAGGAGGGGCAGTTTCGGGGGCCGGGCAGCCAGGGTCGTCGGCGATGATGGGGCCGGTGTCCTGCCGGGGCTCGGGTGTCCTGGATGCCCCTCCTTCCCGGGCCAGGGGGCAGTCCCTCCGGACGTGCCCCATCGCCCGGCAGAGGTAGCACCGGGCCTCCCCGGTGGAATAATGCACCCTGTAACGGGCCCCCTGGTAGGGGACTAGGAAGGACCCCTCCAGTGCCTCTCCGTCGCGCGCCGCCGGCGGCAGTTGAAGCTGCACTTGCCGGCGGAAGGAGAGGACGTGACGGAGGGCGGGGTCTTTGCAGCCCAACGGGAGAGGGCTGATGACAGAGATGGGCTTTCCCAAGGTAGAAAGGGCGGGTAACAGGGCGGCATTGGGGAGAAAGGGAGGGACGGAGGTCAGGACCAGGCGGACGCCCAGGTCCTCTAGCGGCTCTAAGGGGACGAACACGCCCCCCACCGCCAGGCCCTTCTCCACCGCCTCCTGGGCGGTGGCCTCCGATGCTAAGAAGAAGACGACCTTGCCATACATTTTGGAGGCCGCCACAATGGCCGTGGGCCCCACCACCCTCGCCAACGCCCGCACATAGGTCTCCACGTGGGGTGAGGCGGGCACCAGGAGGCAACGGACGCCGTGCTTCCTGGTCATGGTGGGAAAGGGGCCCCGGCCGCTATAGATGGTAGCGGAGGCGGTGGGCTGGAGAAATGATGTAGTAGCAGGCGGGGGGGCTGCCGCCACCTGGGCGTATGCTCTAGGGGCCGGGGAAGGGACACCTGCAGAGCTGGTGGAGGGAACAGCGGGGAGGGGCGCCCCAGCTGGAGATGGGGCCGGGGCATCGGGGGCAGCCCCTGCCATGGAGGGCCTGGTCTTTTTAGCGGGGCCCTTCCCCTTCTTCTTCCCCTGGCCCTTCCCGCCGGCTGGGGGGACTCCCCCCAAATCTGAGGGGGTGAGAGACGTGGCAGCAGTGGAGGTCACCCCGGTGCCCGTCACTGCTGGTGCCCCAACGGGGGCGATGGCAGATGATTTGGCAGCAGAGGTAGAAGCTTGGGGGGTGACAGAGGGGCAGGCGGGGGAGGGAGAGCTCGGGCTACTGGAGAGGTCTCACCCGTCTCATCCCCCGCCATCATGAGCAAGGAGGAAAGGGGACATCAAAAGGAGGAGGGGAGAGGGGAAGCAGGTCGACCACTCCTCCCCGATAGGCTGCAGGCAGGGGAGGAGGGCGCCAAAAGGGGTGGGCTGGACTGGGGGCAATCAGGGGTTAGGGGTCAGTCACCGACACAAGTTGGAAATTCCGGCTCCTCTTGGTGCACTATGGGCGCGGGGGATTCAACAACATTGAAGGTGCAGTGAAGAGGGTTGCAACTGAAATGGGGAGTTGCACAAGCGCATGGGAGGTGGCATGGGCACACGGAGCGAGGGGCTAAGTGGTCTGGGGGTACAACAGGGAAACCAAGGGGCTAGCTTCAGGGACTGGGGCGGGGCAAACAAACAAAGGCTGCAGAAGGAAATGGGCGGGGCAGGCAAACAAACTGAAGCTAGTAAGGGGGGCTGGAGTAAAAGAGGAGGCAAAGCAAGTGGCAAATGGGGCAGGTAGTAAAGGGCAAAGCTGGGGGGTAGGCAGTCCAGGGGGGCACATGTGCCCATGTGCACTTGCACAAGTCTTTTTTAGCTGGCTGCTGCTTCTGGCCCAAAGGGTGGAAATAGGGTGTGGCAAGCCAAGCAAGCAGCTGAGTCCAGAGGCAGGAGCTGAGGCAGATGGTATACAGCCAGTGGGGGTGGTGGAGGGGGCAGCGGTGGTGGTAATAGTGGTGGGGGTTGGGGGGGACACACAGATGGATCGGGGGGCAGCTCCACGCCACACCCCCGGTGTCCCTACAAACACAGTCAAAAACCCCCACCACAAGAGCACAGTTTGAAAATTACTCAGTCTTAGGGCCCCCTCCACGGTGGTCTGCAAAGTCTCTAGGTGCTGCCCCACTGGCAGATGATCCTCTTCTTCTCCTCCTCGGGCTTCAGCAGCTCCAGGCAGCGGCCTCTGCAGCAGCAGCAGCTCCAGGAACTCCAGGTGGTCGTCCAGGCAGGCAGAATGGACCCCTCTCAGGTGGTGCTGGTGGTGGTGTCCACAACAGCAGTGGCTGGGGTCCCTCACTCCTCCTCTCTGGGGAGTGGGGGGAGTAGCCCCCTCCCCACCCCAGGGCTGCAGTTGGAGCAGTAGCAGCACCCAAGTGTGGGGGGTCCAGCAACCAGGTAGCAGAGAAAGGGGGGTGTCTGACCCAGCCGGGGAGCAGCTGGAGCAGCAGGGAGAGCTTAGGGCCTAGCAGCAGGAGTAGCAGCTTCCCACCTCCCTCCAAGCTAGAAGGCTATGGGAGAGCAGTCTTATTGGGATCCGGGAAGTGGGCGGGCGAAGCCCGTCCACTGCTAAAGGGTCCCCCCCAGCCTAAAAGGGGGATCCACAGGACCTAGATACCCAAAAAATTCCGGGGGACAACTAATAAAATAACAGGGACAGGAGTGCGGTCAAAGGGTCAAAAGAAGGGAACCGGACGGGGACACCGAGCAGAGAACCCCGGAGAGAGCCCACTGCTCCTCAAAGGCGTCAAGGGAGTCAGAGGACGCCGCCCAGAGGAACACTGCCCGGATACGTGAACGGACCGAGGATCGGAAATAGGCCCTACAGTCACAGGAGACTCCATCGGCCAACCTCCTCACTCTGGTTTTGTAGATGGCCATTTTAGCTAGGGCCAGGAGGAGGTTGACCAGGAGATCCCGGGACTTTGTGGGGCCACGGATAGGGAGTGCATAAATGAGAAGGTGAGGGGAGAAGTGCAACCAAAAACGTAATAAGATATTGGTGAGGAGCCGGAATAGGGGCTGCAGCCTGGCACACTCCAGGTAGACATGTGCCAGGGTATCCCTCACGCCGCAAAAGGGCAAGTGTCTGGGATTGTGGTGAACCGCGCCAAGTACACGCCCGTGCTCACGGCTCCGTGAAGGAGCCGCCAACTGACATCCCCGGCGGGCTTTGGGACTAAGATGGAATATAGGCTGGCCCACCGGGGCTCTTCACCCTCCAAAGGTGGCAGGAGGTCCCGCCATTTTGTATCGGGGCGGGACACGAGGGTACGGGCGTGAAGGGTGTGGAACACGAGCGTGTAGAGATGTTTTCTTGGCGCGGTTTGAAAACAGACCGGCTGCATCTCGTGCAGCCGGCTTCTAGTGAAGGGGTGAAGGGATCGGTTGGGTCCACGGGGGAGGGGTCCAATTAAAAGGTCCGGCGGGCCTGGGGTAGTGGGTGGGCGGGGCGTGCCCTCGTGCAGGACCCGGTCGAGATAAACCCGAGCAGCGGGCGGCAAAGCGGCCTTCACCTCCTGAAGTATGCATCGGGGAGTACAAGGTCTGGAAAGCCCCATGCGCTGATCGAGCGTCAGGGGATCCAGCCAGTCTCCTCGGTCATAGTCCAGGAGGTCTCCGACTCTTGTGACCTCTGCCAGGACCAACCTCTGGCGCACCGAGCGGGACTCCGCCACCTGCAAACGGAGCTGGGGGTTGTGTAGCAGGGGCTCCGCGAGGAGATCTGCCCCCTCGGTGGCCGCCACGGACCTGCTCGTTGTAAAGAGTTTCCAGGTCCGGAGGAGGTCCTGGTAGAAGACCGGCAGCCCGGAGAGGTCTCGTGGAAGACCTCTCGGATGGAGATAAAGGAGCTGTCGGTCGTATCGGAGCCCTCGGAAGCGGCGCAGGAAGGCGTGCGCCAGTATGCTCCACGCCGGACTACCTGCACCATAAAGGAGCCTCTGCAGGGTCTGGAGGCGGAAGACATGGACCTGAGTAAGCAGACATTTGAGGCCCTGCCCTCCCTCCTCCACAGGTAGATGGAGAACCCCTGCAGGGACCCAGTGCAGTCCTGACCAAAAGAACTCCAGAATCGATGTCCGCAGGTTGGTCAGGAAAGCCGGGGCAGGGACCAGGGTGTTGAGCCGGTACCAAAGCATGGACAGGACTAGTTGATTAAGCACTAACGCTCTCCCTCGAAGGGAGAGGCACCAGAGCAGTCCTGTCCATTTCCGGAGCCGCTCTATCACCCCGCCCTCTAAATTCTGCCAGTTCTCCGGCGGAGAGGGATGCGTGGCAGAAAGGTAAACGCCCAGATAGAGCAGCGGACCCGTGCTCCACCGGATGGCTTGAAGCGCGGGTGGGCGGGGGCTCGCCTGCCGCCAGTCCCCTACCACCAAGCCAGAGCTCTTGACCCAGTTGACCCGCGCAGAGGAGGCTGCTGAATAGATGGCCTGGCAAGCCTCCACTCGCACCAAGTCGCCCGGGTCCTGGACCATGAGGAGCACGTCATCAGCGTACGCCGACAGGACCAGCCGCAGCTCCGGCTCCCTCAGCACCAACCCTGTCAACCTCCTTCGGAGGAGACAGAGGAAGGGCTCGATCGCCAGAGCGTAGAGCTGGCCTGAGAGGGGGCACCCCTGCCGTACTCCTCGCCCGAAGTTGACCGGTTCGGTCAGGGTCCAGTTGAGTCTTACCAGACACTCTGCGGAAGCGTACAGCACCCGGAGAAAGTTCACAAACCTGGGTCCGAAGCCAAACGCCTGCAGAGTGCTCAGGAGATACCCGTGATCCATCCTGTCGAACGCCTTCTCCTGATCTAAGGACAGGAGGGCGAACGACAGACCATCCCTACACCCAAGTTCCAATAGGTCCCGGACCAGATATAGGTTGTCGAAGATACTGCGGCCCGGGATGGTGTAGGTCTGGTCTGGGTGGACCACGTCCGCCAGCACGGACCCTAGCCTCAGGGAGATGGCTTTTGCCACGATTTTGTAGTCCGTGCTGAGGAGCGAGACGGGACGCCAATTTCGTAAATCGCGGAGTTCCCCCTTCTTCGGCAATAAGGCGAGCACGGCTCGCCTGCACGAAAGAGGGAGGACCCCGCTCTGCAAAGACTCGGCCCAGACGGTGACTAGGTCTGGGCCCAGGACGTCCCAGAACACGCGGTAGAACTCCACGGTCAGCCCGTCCATGCCCGGAGATTTATTGGTGGGCATGCGACGGAGGGCTTCCGAGAACTCGGCCAGAGTGAGAGGCAGCTCTAGCCGGTCTCGGTCGCCCACGCTGACCGTCGGGAGCTCCTCCCACAGCACTCTGCAAGCGTTAGGATCGGTCGGCTCCGGGGAGAAAAGGCTTGCGTAGAAGGCTCTCGCCCTCTCGCACATCTCCACCGGATCCGTGAGGGGGGTGCCATCCTCAGTCAGTAGGCATATGATATGTTTCTTAGCCCCCCTCTTTTTTTCCAGGGCGTAGAAGAAGCGGGAGCCGCAATCCATCTCCCGAAGGAGACGGATGCGGGATCGAACAAAGGCACCCCGGGCCCGATGGTCCTCGAGGCTCCGGAGCTCCTCCCGCTTCTCCCGGCACGCTCCGCAGAGGGGTGGATCCTCGGGGCTGGCGGCCAGACGCCTCTCCAGCTCTAAGACCTCCCGTTCCAACTGCTCTATCGCTGCATCCCTCCGTCGGCTGGTGCCCCGGGTGTAGTCACGGCAGAAGAGCCGGGCGCGCACCTTCCCTACGTCCCACCACCACCGTGCCGAGGGAAAGGCACGTCGCTGCCCTCGCCAAGCCAGCTAGAACTCCCGGAAGGACGCCACGAAGCCCGCATCCTCCAGCAAGCTGTTGTTAAAATGCCAATAGGCCGGCCCCGGCCTCTCCGCGCAGAGGGAGGCTGTCACGGTGGCTATGTGATGGTCAGAAAATGGGGGCGGCCGGATGCTGGAGGAGTGGGCTCGTGTAAGATGAAAGCGTGATAAATAAATGCGGTCCAACCGGGAGTGGCGCGACCGATGGGCCTCCACCCGGACAAAGGTGAACGTGGAAGTGTCATCCGGGTGGTGGTCGCGCCAGACGTCCACCAGGGAGTGGTGTTCAACTATCTCCTGGAGGACGGCGACGGTGGCCGGGCTCTGCTCGGTTCCCGAGCGGTCCCGTTCCTCAAGGGTGATGTTAAAGTCCCCTCCCAGGACCAGGCACTCCTGAGGATCCAAGGTGCCGAGGAAGGCGGATGCCTGCTGATAGAATTGCAGTCGCTCTGGGCTCGCTGCTGGGGCATAGATGTTGACGAGGTTGACTACGAGCCCCTCCATTTGGACCCGGAGGTGCAGCAGGCGACCCGGCACAGCCTCGGCGACCCCCAGCACCTCGGGCCGTAGGTCGGGGGAGAACAGGGTCGCCACTCCACCCGTATGAACTGTGAGGTGGCTAAAGTAGACCCTGTCTCCCCAATCCAGCCGCCAGCTGTCTTCGGCGGTCGGATCCGTATGGGTCTCCTGCAGGAAAACCACAGAGTACCTCCCCTCTCGAAGGAAGGAGAGCACCTGGGACCTGCGGAGACCCATCTTACAGCCACGGGTGTTCAATGTTGCGATGGTAAAGGGTGCCATGAGGAGGGCTGGGGGGGATCCTCGCCGGCAGGAATGCTCGTGGCTCCCGGCGGGCCGCGTAGCAGTCCGTGACCCACCCCGTAGGTGAGTAAGGAGTCACGGAAGTGGCGGACCCGCTGGTAGGCCGCGGCGCCCTGTCTCCCGGTCCTTTTCCCCTCCCCCATGAGGGCCCTTGCGGCCCGGAGGATTTGATTAAAGTCCCCCCATTGCTGGAGGGCAAGCTGGACTTTGTTGCGGGAGCCACGGACGTCTTCTAGGAACTCCCGCAACTCCTCTCGCAGCGCATGGAGGGCTGGGGTTATGGTCTGGTTGCTCCCCGATGGGGCCCTTGGTACAGCTCCCTGGCCCAGCGAGATGGGCAGACAGGGTGCGGACCCCCGACGGGGCTCTTGATGGGTTGACCTGAATGCTGGGGCGATAGGGGGCGGCGGAGGGAGAATAGCAGCCCCTGGTGGGTCGGGACGGGCAAACACAAAGGCCATTCCCTGGGAGTCATCTGTTGAAAAGGGGAAGGAGACTGTCCCAGGGGTGGCAATAATATCTCGGGAGGTGGGCGGGATAAGGGCAGGGGCAGGGGTAGAGGTGAGAGTTTGGGTCGGGAGAGGGCTCTCACTGATGCCGGGCGCAAGCTCTCTGGTGGATTTGGCAGCCACGGCATCAGGAGGTGGACTTTCTTCTGTAGGGTCCTCTCCCATAATGGAGGTCGAATGCTCCTCACCAGCAAGGGATGCCCCTGGTGGCTCAGGTTCCAGCCGCGTGGCACTGGCCGTCGCCTCAACTGGCTCGGTGGCTCTCAGCAGGGTGCCCTCTGCAGCCGGGTTGATGGAGGAGTCCAGGGGCTCCTCGGAGGTGGGAGCAGAAGCAACGGTTACGGGGAGGGAGTATGGGGAAAAGGGGGCTGGAAAGAAGTCGCCCAGATCGAGGCCCGCTGGCATAGGATCGTCCTCCCCTTGGGTGACCGGGGTCAGACCCAGGGCCTCGATCTCCTCATATATAGAGGAGAAACTGTTTTCCGCTACCCCGGGATTCTCCCCGCCGGCACCTGACGCGATCGTTACTTCGGGGCACACTGGGGTTTCAAATGGTGCCTCGGGGGTCTTGGAGGGGAGGGACTCCCGTGGAGGGGAGATACCGCCTTCCAGTGCTGCCACGTCTTCCCCAGCCGGCTCTGGTGGATGGAGCACACCCGTGGTTAGAGCGGAAGGCTCGGCATCGGTGCCCCCCCTTCCTGGTCTTCCGGGGGGCCTCCGCGTCAGATGGGAGGAGCGGAGCTCGAGCCTTCCGCTTGCCCCCGCTTCCCCTGGACTAGGGCCCAGCCCTCCATGGCATCATCCGGGGGCTGGCTAGCAGGGGTTGTGTCAGGGGGCAGAGGCGATGGCTCAGGGACTCGAGGGGTAACGGTGGGGCAGCACAAGGGAGGGAAGATTCCCCTTGGGGTGGGCCCTCTCCCATGCAGGGCGGTGTCCCTGCCGCACCCTCCTCCACAGGCCTCGCCAGATTGCAAACAGCGGGGGAGGGGTTCTCCCACTCGTTTGGGCATAGTGGGGGAGGTACCCCTTGGGCCCGAGCAGGAGCAATGGTGGACTGGGAAGGAGGAGGGGCAGTTTCGGGGGCCGGGCAGCCAGGGTCGTCGGCGATGATGGGGCCGGTGTCCTGCCGGGGCTCGGGTGTCCTGGATGCCCCTCCTTCCCGGGCCAGGGGGCAGTCCCTCCGGACGTGCCCCATCGCCCGGCAGAGGTAGCACCGGGCCTCCCCGGTGGAATAATGCACCCTGTAACGGGCCCCCTGGTAGGGGACTAGGAAGGACCCCTCCAGTGCCTCTCCGTCGCGCGCCGCCGGCGGCAGTTGAAGCTGCACTTGCCGGCGGAAGGAGAGGACGTGACGGAGGGCGGGGTCTTTGCAGCCCAACGGGAGAGGGCTGATGACAGAGATGGGCTTTCCCAAGGTAGAAAGGGCGGGTAACAGGGCGGCATTGGGGAGAAAGGGAGGGACGGAGGTCAGGACCAGGCGGACGCCCAGGTCCTCTAGCGGCTCTAAGGGGACGAACACGCCCCCCACCGCCAGGCCCTTCTCCACCGCCTCCTGGGCGGTGGCCTCCGATGCTAAGAAGAAGACGACCTTGCCATACATTTTGGAGGCCGCCACAATGGCCGTGGGCCCCACCACCCTCGCCAACGCCCGCACATAGGTCTCCACGTGGGGTGAGGCGGGCACCAGGAGGCAACGGACGCCGTGCTTCCTGGTCATGGTGGGAAAGGGGCCCCGGCCGCTATAGATGGTAGCGGAGGCGGTGGGCTGGAGAAATGATGTAGTAGCAGGCGGGGGGGCTGCCGCCACCTGGGCGTATGCTCTAGGGGCCGGGGAAGGGACACCTGCAGAGCTGGTGGAGGGAACAGCGGGGAGGGGCGCCCCAGCTGGAGATGGGGCCGGGGCATCGGGGGCAGCCCCTGCCATGGAGGGCCTGGTCTTTTTAGCGGGGCCCTTCCCCTTCTTCTTCCCCTGGCCCTTCCCGCCGGCTGGGGGGACTCCCCCCAAATCTGAGGGGGTGAGAGACGTGGCAGCAGTGGAGGTCACCCCGGTGCCCGTCGCTGCTGGTGCCCCAACGGGGGCGATGGCAGATGGTTTGGCAGCGGATGTAGAAGCTTGGGGGGGTGACAGAGGGGCAGGCGGGGGAGGGAGAGCTCGGGCTACTGGAGAGGTCTCACCCGTCTCATCCCCCGCCATCATGAGCAAGGAGGAAAGGGGGATACCAAAAGGAGGAGGGGAGAGGGGAAACAGGTCGACCACTCCTCCCCGCTAGGCTGCAGGCAGGGGAGGAGGGCGCCAAAAGGGGTGGGCTGGACTGGGGGCAATCAGGGGTTAGGGGTCAGTCACCGACACAAGGTGGAAATTCCGGCTCCTCTTGGTGCACTATGGGGGGGGGGGATTCAACAACATTGAAGGTGCAGTGAAGAGGGTTGCAACTGAAATGGGGAGTTGCACAAGCGCATGGGAGGGGGCATGGGCACATGGAGCGAGGGGCTAAGCGGTCTGGGGGTAGAACAGGGAAACCAAGGGGCTAGCTTCAGAGGCTGGGGCGGGGAAACAAACAAAGGCTGCAGAAGGAAATGGGCGGGGCAGGCAAACAAACTGAAGCTAGTAAGGGGGGCTGGAGCAAAAGAGGAGGCAAAGCAAGTGGCAAATGGGGCAGGTAGTAAAGGTCAAAGCTGGGGGATAGGCAGTCCGGGGGGGCACATGTGCCGATGTGCACTTGCACAAGTCTTTTTTAGCTTGCTGCTGCTTCTGGTCCAAAGGGTGGGAATAGGGTGTGGCAAGCCAAGCAAGCAGCTGAGTCCAGAGGCAGGAGCTGAGGCAGATGGTATACAGCCAGTGGGGGTGGTGGAGGGGGCAGCGGTGGTGGTAATAGTGGTGGGGGTTGGGGGGAACACAGAGATGGATCGGGGGGCAGCTCCACACCACACCCCCTGTGTCCCTGTAAACACAGTCAAAACCCCCACCACAAGAGCACAGTTTGAAAATTACTCAGTCTTAGGGCCCCCTCCACGGTGGTCTGCAAAGTCTCTAGGTGCTGCCCCACTGGCAGATGATCCTCTTTTTCTCCTCCTTGGGCTTTAGCAGCTCCAGGCAGCGGCCTCTGCAGCAGCAGCAGCTCCAGGAACTCCAGGTGGTGGTCCAGGCAGGCAGAAAGGACCCCTCTCAGGTGGTGGTGATGGTGGTGATGTCCACAACAGCAGTGGCTGGGGTTCCCACTCTTTCTCTCTGGGGAGTGGGCTAGCAGCCCCCCCCCCCGGGGCTGTAGTTGCAGCAGTAGCAGCACCCAAGAGTGGGGGGTCCAGCAGCCAAGTAGCAGAGAATGGGGGTGTCTGGCCCAGCCAGGGGAGCAGCTGGAGCAGCAGGGAGAGCTTAGGGCCTAGTAGCAGCAGGAGTAGCAGCTTCCCACCTCCCTCCAAGCTAGAAGGCTATGGGAGAGCAGTGGGATAGAGAGAGATTCGCTCCAGGCTAAACAAATCCCTGGGACCAGGATCAGTGAAATGGCAGCTGCTTCAGGTCAATTAAGACACCTGGGGCCAATTAAGAACTTTCCAGAAGGCAGGGAGAAGGCTAGGTTGATTGGGACACCTGAAGCCAATCAGGGGCTGGCTGAAACTAGTTAAAAGCCTCCAAGTCAGTCAGGTGGGGGTGCATGTCAGAAGATGTGGGAGGAAGTTGCGCGGTTGGAGAGGCTGAGCAGTACACACCATATCAGGCACAAGGAAGGAGGCCCTGAGATAAGGGTGAAGTGGAGCTTGAGGAAGTGAGGGCTGCTGTGGGGGAAGTAGCCCAGGGAATTGTACATGTCATGTTTCTATAAGGTCAGCTACCAGAGCTTATACTATTAGGGTCCCTGGGCTGGAGCCCAGAGAAGAGGGTGGGCCCGGGCTCCCCCCCACCTTTGCCCCCCTGATTAATCACTGAGACTGGGAGACAACAGAGACTGGGCAAGGAAGGATAACTTCTCCTCACCTCCCTCGCTGGCTTATGATGAAAATGGCTCAGTAGACTGTGACCCTTGTCTCTAGAGAGAGAAGGGTTACGTGTAGGGTCACAGTGAACCACTGAGGCTAGCGAAATCCACCAGGAAACGTGGAACCATGGAGGCAAGGACAGAGCTTTGTCACAGGGTCTAACTCATAATTTGTGAACATCTGAGATTGGCAATGCTGGGTGTGTGTTGTATTGTGGTTATTTTACACTGGTTGCAGAGAAGATATGTGCTTTGGATAACTGTATTTCCCACTACCTTCTGTCTACATCTCTCTCACTTTGGAAATGAATGAACACATGTAACATAGATGAGAGGTGCAGCAGGGCAGTGATTTTGGATGGAAATCAGTGCTGGCTTTTCTGGGGAATCATCCTCCATAACATCAGCTGAGGGCATATTGGGCTTCTGATGGTCAACAGATTGAGCCAATGACCTCCAGAGCTAAAAGCATGAGAAGCTACAGCATGGGCTAGCAAGCCTTGCATCTCTAACTAGAGCCATATCCGCCCACCCTCCCATATCTTCTCCAGATTGGGCACAGAAGGGGTCTTCAACCTTCTGTGGAGAGCCACATTATGATGGAAATCACAAAGCCCATGTCCAACCCAAGGTTCACAGCAGCTGGCTGACAGATAATCCAAGTTGTCAGCTAATAATTATTTGTTGCACAGTCCCAGCACAAGGCTTGTCAAAGGCACATTAGAAGGTGGCTTACAAAGCTAGCTACGTCCCTGAGCTATATTTCGGTAGACAAGCCAATGGCAGCTCATGATAAAGTACATTGCCAACTTCCAGTCTCGAGTTCTAGTTGGCACCTTTAATTAGAAAACTGGATTATTCATTAGCAAAGATGGAGCCTCAGCATCTGACGTTCTTGGCCTCCATAAACATGGGATCCCTTCTGAGTTACACTGAACTAGCATGAATGGGACCTACTAGAACCAGAGACCAGATGGCTAGCCATTCAGTAATGGTTTAAAGATACAATTAGCATAACAGAAAGAATCCTGTGAGCTCCAGGGTCTACTCTTCTTTGGCTGGGGGCCTCTAGTTCAGATGGTTTTGCCTAGGACCAGAACAGGAGAACCTGTGTTAATAATTGATGATGATGTGACAATCACAAACTTGACGAGTTTCCCAACATAACTTTTAAAATGTAGCACTGACTGGGTGGCCTGAGGGAAGGAGTGGGTGGGTCAGGGCTGGAACCAGAGAAGGAAACCCCTTCTCTCTCAGCCCCATGGAGCACTCCTGAGGAGATAAACCAGCCCTAAGCCCTTCTCTGTCTGGAGCGCTAAATGTAACCCTAAGACATGTTCCACTGGGCATAGTCCTGCATTGTTGCTAACTCTGTGGATTCTGAGAGACAATGAAATCAGAAGCCTGTCTCTGAGATCACGTACCATTGCAAGGGAAATAACTGAGCTCATAGGCTGCATAGTGTCTCATTGCAGGATCCAGTCAATGGACAGGAGATGCTGTGAGGGAGAAGGCCTTTATCTGAGCACAGCTACAGAGCTCAGGGCTGCGGTCTGCACTCAGATAAAGCTGCCATTGAGCCAGGCCTACCCAGATACCTATATGGTCTCTGCCTATATGGCTGCCAACCCAGGAGGGCAGGGTCCATAGTCTGATTCTGTGCTCACACCACAGTGAGTTAGGAGTAACTTCTTTAGGACTAGTGGTAGTTGATGCAGGCTACATCCAGCTCCAGCTGCTTTAACTGGTGTCATGGGACTTTGCCAGTGCAGAGCGGGCCAAGGTTCAACTGCTGGGCCCAAATGAGGTCAAATAAATGCATTTTAAAACAAAAGATTGGGAAACAATGTCCTAGTTTACCTAACTTCCAGGACCTGAGATCACCATTCTCCTGGTGACTTCAGCAGCATGCAATGCCGTATGATGACTGCAGCTCCTTGCTCTAGGGCTTGGTGATGCCAACAGCTCTTGGGGCAGAAAATCTCAGCCCCGAACTGCAACCTTGGCAGATACACAAATATTCCATTGACTTTTAAAATGTGTCCCTGCTGTAACGCAAAGGATGCACATTGGCCTTATGTATTCCAGACCCAGCCTCCTGGCTCTGTGGGACTCGCTCGCTTTCCCATCTGAGACTGCTAGACACAAACTAAAGATGAGGTGACTACCCTAACCATATGGTGCAAGCACATTCTTTTGCCACCCCCCACCCCTGACTCTTGCTGGCCTATTGGTGCAGCTCATATTGTTGCATTAATGTCTTTCATACACCCAAGGGCAGTATAGGCACATGGGGGGAATGGGATTTATCAAGATTAATCATGTCATCCGGTGACCTTTCCCATCTCTGTTATAATGAGTCTAATCACAACTGATTGCCATTGCGCAATTCTGGATTCAAATTACAATCGCTGCATGGAGATTGAATCTCACTGTTGCAGCTTCTCTTGTTCGTACAGCACAGGCCTTGGGCCTCATCCCATAGTGAGAGCTACTTAATGTGAGTGACATTTGCAGCATCTAGGCTTTTGGCTATGTAAGCCACATTACTGACTCTAGTGACTTGTCTCTAGTCATGGTCCAATCTCCTGATGTGTTGCTGGGTTGGTTAAAGCCCCAGATCCTGGAGTCCTGTGATTTGGTGAGACTCTCAGCTTTCTTTTTTTTTAAATAAAGGTACAAAACAAAAGACTCCAACCCTCCTGGTTGCAGAGAAATACTGGAAAATATGAGCAAACTGCACCCGAAGGGCTCAGAAAACCCATGGCAAGAAAAAGAACCCCAAATATACATATTAAAATGACATTATTTCTAAACACTTGGGCCTGGTGATACTGTAGCTGAGACCTAGAAATGTTGATGTTGACAGGGGTTGTCATAAAAATAAAGGGAAGGGTAAACACCTTTAAAATCCCTCCTGGCCAGAGGAAAAACCCTTTCACCTGTAAAGGGTTAAGAAGCTAGGATAACCTCGCTTGCACCTGACCAAAATGACCAATGAGGAGACAAGATACTTTCAAAGCTGGAGGGAGGGAGAAACAAAGGGTCTGTGTGTGTCTGTGTGATGCTTTTCCTGGGGACAGAACAGGAATGGAGTCTTAGAACTTAGTAAGTATCTAGCTAGATATGCATTAGATTATGATTTCTTTAAATGGCTGAGAAAATAGGCTGTGCTAAATAGAATGGATATTCCTGTCTTTGTGTCTTTTTGTAACTTAAAGTTTTGCCTAGAGGGATTCTCTACGTTTTGAATCTAATTACTCTGTAAGGTATTTACCATCCTGATCTTAAAGAGGTGATTCTTTTTAACTTTTCTTATATTAAAATTCTTCTTGTAAGAAATTGAATGCTTTTTTCATTGTTCTTAAGATCCAAGGGTTTGGGTCTGTGGTCACCTATGCAAATTGGTGAGGATTTTTATCAAGCCTTCCCCAGGCAGGAGGGTGCAAGGTTTTGGTGAGGATTTTGGGGGGAAAGACATTTCCAAACAACTCTTTCTCAAAAAATAAACCCGGACGTTTGGTGGTGGCAGTGGAAGTCCAAGGGCAAAAGGTAAAATAGTTTGTACCTTGGGGAAGTTTTAACCTAAGCTGGTAAAAGTAAGCTTAGGAGGTTTTCATGCAGGTCCCCACATCTGCACCCTAGAGTTCAGAGTTGGGAATGAACCTTGACAGGGGTGTAGCTGGTCTGTCAGCATTAGCCACGCAAACATGACAGATGCTACTTGGGCCAGATTCTAGTCACTGTTGGAAGGCACTGAGGCCCAGATCCTCACAGGTATTTAGGCCTATGGGAGTTAGGTGCATAAGTGCTTTGATGAGCCAAGCCTCGGATACCACATGGTAGCATAAGAACCAGAACAGAATAGAAGCTATTCCGATACCCTCAGCGTCTGTAATTCCCTTTCACCTCTAAAGGAGTTATCATGCATGCATCAGGAGGGCATGTCACTGCACCCACTCTGAACTAGAAATGGTTCTTATTCCAATGAGCTATTTTCTCTGGCCAGGCTGCTGATGTCATGATGGAGAAGAATGACCCAGAAATCTAATCACTATGGAACAGCAGGAGGGCCAAAGTAGTTGTACTCACAACTGTCCTCTGTCTGAAGCATTAGCATTCTTATTATGCGTTCCCATGGCAGTGATTTTAATTGGCTGGAATGGATAATCATTTGCACAAATGCATCCTTGTAACGATGACCATTGGACACTGGTTCTCATGTTGTAGTGCTGCAAAAGCAAGGACCAGAATGACAAATGTGGTTACAACACAGGATCGGTGCTTTATTACTGATCATTCCTGGGGGTCATAGCTTGTCACTCCAAAACAGCAGCAAAGACCAGGTATGATCTCTTCTCTTAAAAAGCTCCTTGCAAGTACAGCATGTTGACAAGAGGCACTGCCTCTGGCAATGTTCGGGCGTTTGCTGCATTCAGATTTGGGGTTATTCCTCAGCTTCCACTTGATTCTTTGCCCTCCTCTCACCCTCACCCCCCTAGCTCTGGTTTGATTTAGAATACACCAATATTCACAGTGAAGGTCAGTGGCTGGAGAGAACCAACTTCTTCAAAATCATCAGCATTTCCTGCCAGTTTGTTACTCTGTCGCTTTCCATAATGGGATGTTGAGGTAAGGAATTTTCCAAGGCAAAGCTCTTCTGTGACTTCAGCCCCTTGAGTGGAGAAATGTGTCCAGGCAGTGAGTGTCTTAGATAACACAGCTGGTTTTGGCTCTCCTTTTTACTGAAGGATCACACAACAACCACAACAGTATCCTTTGGATGGGAGATAGGTAGTGAGCACTGTTCCTGGGAGTACCGAGATCTTCTGTTAACTCCTTCAGTGCCTTACAGCATGCTGGCCACTATCTGACCCTGCATTCTGTCCATCTTGGGCATCTTCAGTGGCACAAAGCAGCTGGCAACTGGCTGAACTGACACTTCAGCCATGACATAGCAGCTCTGCACCATACCCTTTGCTGGTGCCTTACCCAGCATGACTGTAGGCCCTGTCCTACTGATTAGACCAGCCATAGACTTTGTGTCAGCAACTGCTTCCATTCCAATTTATCTGATTCTTTGTCTAAAATAGTCAAGTCTCCTGCTTTTAGATCCCCACAGGCAGCCCAACCAGGGTGTTGTTGCAAATATGGGGATTTGAACACTAGATATGGCTTACCCTCTAGAAGGGAACAAAGAGATTGGATGCATTAGCATGGGTTACACAGAGAAAAGGAGGCATAGGCAATTGGAATAAAATGAATTTTAGGGAGTGCAAGGGTGAGTTAAAGCTTCCTTCATATCCCCTTTGTGGCTGCACCAAACACAGCCCAGGAGTAGCTCAGGAGCTGCCCCCATGTTTCCATTGTCTCACAGATCCAAAACTGTGCTCTACAGTGTACATGGTATGGACAGTAGTTAAGACCACTTGAAAGAGGGTCACTGCTGTAGCAACCTGTATGGAACTTAGAGAGAGGAGCACAGGTTGCAGGAGGGAAGAGTTTGGAAGAGGCATCAGGAAGTCAGTCTGTGTGCACCTGGTTGGAATGCTAGCTGCAATTGCAGCACCTCTTGTAAATCGTTCTCTTAATAAAGAGCCATTTTATTTTTACAAGCATGGAGTCTTCTCATGTTATTACCCAGCATGAGATACATGAACAGCTGTTCCTTTGTACTCATCCATTCTATAAATCCAGGAGCTCTGTAAATCACACAAAGAGAGGAAAGAAATGAGAACAGCATAGGGAACATAAGGAGCTCCCTACATGTTACTTTAAACCCACCGAAATATACTGCAGAGTCAGTGAGTCATCTTTTTATCACTAAGGCTTTGTCTTGCGGGTCCCAGAATTCAGATTGGTTCATCCAGGATTGTATTGACTGTTCTGTATCCATAATACATGCTCTCAAGGTGCATTGCTGCATCAACTGTATCCCTGGCTTCAGATGTTGGCTGGTTCTGCAAGGATGCAAAAGTGTGGGAGAGGGTGCCAAGTGCCCTCTCCCTTCTGTTATTCCTCACAGACAATGATGACCCTGATCATTGCACTATTAGTATTAGCGAATGAACAAGTGATGCAATTACAATTGGGAAGAGGGACAAAATATAGAGAGAAAACAGTTGTATCAATCAAAACAGTTAAAGTGTCAAGAGGGCTTAGGTAGACATCACGTGTTTTAGCCATTCATGCTCCTACAGTCTCATCACTTCTCCCTTCTCGTGCTTGCTCAGTTGTGTTTGTTTAGACTGGGGCAGGGTCTGTCTCTGCTTGTACAGCACCTTGCTGACTCCTGATCTCCAGCGGGATCTCCAGCCGTTACTCTAAAGCGATGGAGTGAGATCTCACTATGGAAATGCACTTTCTCATGGCTTCTCTCAACTGTAGAGCAAGTATGTAGATTCAACTTCTAGCAACACCTAGCCAGATTTCACGATTACCCAGGAGTATTTGAGGGGATACTCAGGTGGGCCAAGACTTTTGGCACCTGTCGATCTCCCCTTTCTGTGCAGCCCACTCCAGAACACCGGAGTGTATTCCTGCGTGAACATTGTAGCAAATCCCTCCCAACATTGCAATGTGCTGCGGAATTGTCAACGTCAATCAATTGAAACCTTTTCACCATCCTACCGATTCAGATGTATTATAAAGCTTCTCGGGAAACTCAGGTTACGTGGGACCACAATAGTGATGCAAAGCAATCTACTAACGTCTGCTTTTAAATAATTATAACTTGACTTAATTACCCTGATATTTTTCACTATTAAAAATAAACCTGACTGCAAAATAAAAAGCGAGGAGTGAACTTACAAGAGCATCTCTTTTGTCTATTATTCAGAAGTGTAATTAAATTAAGTAGGATTGATTGAGTGTCAGGCATCTGCAGGAGTAATTCCCTAACTTCATTAATGCTATTGTGCCTGCAGACGCCTTGATGGTAATTTCGCTCACAAGTGGTCTAATGAGAGGCTGCTGACGTGATGTGAAAGCTGCTGCTCCCATGACCACTGCTCTTCCTGCATGTGTGGCATGATTACCTGGCATCAGCCAGGCTGTCTCTCTGGCATACCACGTTTTGGAGCAGGGGCAGTCCTAGTCCTGGCAAACAAAACACAAGAACCATTGCTTACCTAGTGGAACGAATATCGTGAGGGGCAGTAGAATAGGTAATGAATTGACACTGAAAACCCCAAATAAAAAAGACGTTTACATACTAAATAAACAAAGGCAAAGGGTGAGAGAAAGGAACGCTGATATTTTAAGTGCAATACTAATCTAAAGTGACTGTAAAACTGTGAGCTTGAGCTTCCATAGTTGTTGTCTCAAGGTGCCTTCTGTGTCAGCTTTGTTCAACAGGGAGTATGGTGGAGGGTGTATTCGGAGAACTGCTGGGGTCTGACAATGTCCAGTCAGTGTGATGGCACCTTGCAAGTCATTGCAGCCAGGTGGAATTTACAGCAGCTGTGAGGCTGCTCTGAGTTATGCTGTGAGCCAAATCAGCCTCCAGCAGCCCAAGATATCAAGATAGAACAAAGATGGCTTTAAAGAAACTGTTTTCCCCTCCAACTCTTTGGTGAGCAGAGATCTGACACAGCTGAGGATTTGGCCTTTGTGTCTGGTGTACTAAATGTCCTTAAAAAGAAAAGGAATACTTGTGGCACCTTAGAGACTAACAAATTTATTTGAGCATAAGCTTTCGTGAGCTACAGCTCACTTCATCGCATGCTTATGCTCAAATAAATTTGTTAGTCTCTAAGGGGCCACAAGTACTCCTTTACTTTTTGCGAATACAGACTAACACAGCTACTACTCTGATAAATGTCCTTAATGATTTTGCAGTGTTTGGACAGATGAGAACGTGCTGTATTCTCTATACTCTGTGGAACTAGAACTTGAAATAAAAGCAGTGCAAAGGAAACTGATTCCAGGGAAGTGGGACAGCTACATTATTCATCAATCTGGGGACCCTGCATTGTTTGAACGAGGAGAACAACTGGTGACTGTACTGTGTACTTAACTGGCGCTCTCAGCCCGATTACAGTGTGGCACAAAGAATTAAATCTTAGCCGTGTGGGGCAAACCTCAGCATGCTTTGGCTAGACACAACACTCCGGGATTTAGAAAGCAGACTGACCATTCCACCAGAACAGACTTCCTTGTTGTCAAGGTTCCTTCTCCACTCTGAACTTTAGGGTACAGATGTGGGGACCTGCATGAAAACCCCCTAATTTTATTTTTACCAGCGTAGGTTAAAACTTCCCAAAGGTACAAACTATTTTACCTTATGTCCTTGGACTTTATTGCTGCCACCACCAAGCATCTAACAAATATATCATAGGGAAAGAGCCCGCTTTGAAATGTCTTTCCCCCAAAAATCCTCCCCAAACCCTACACCCCTTTCCTGGGGAAGGCTTGATAAAAATCCTCACCAATTTGCAAAGGTGAACACAGATCCAAACCCTTGGATCTTAAGAACAATGAAAAAGCAATCATGTTCTTAAAAGAAGAATTTTAATAGAAGAAAAAAAAAGAATCAGCTTTATAAAATCAGGATGGTAAATATCTTACAGGGTAATTAGATTCAAAACATAGAGAATCCCTCTAGGCAAAACCTTAAGTTACAAAAAGACACAAAAACAGGAATATACATTCCATTCAGCACAACTTATTTTGTCAGCCATTTAAACAAAACATAATCTAACGAATATCTAGCTAGATTATTTACCAAGTTCTAAGACTCCATTCCTTTCTGTTCCTGGCAAAAGCCACACACAGACAGAGAGAAGCTTTGTTATTCCCCTTCTCCAGGTTTGAAAGTATCTTGTCTCCTCATTGGTCATTTTGGTCAGGTGCCAGCGAAGTTATCTTAGCTTCTTAACCCTTTACAGGTGAAAGGGTTTTTTTTCTCTGGCCAGGAGGGATTTTAAAGGTGTTTACCCTTCCCTTTATATTTATGACACTTGTGATAATATCAACCCCCCCAGTTTGGGCTATTCTCTTTCTGGGCCTGGCTGAAATTCAATGAAGGAGAATGTGGAAAAGTAAAAACAACAAAGTGAACTGAACTTTTTCAGATCTCACCCAGTTTAGTTCAGGATTGGTTTGAGCTAGGGCCATGCATTAGGAATGGTTTGCAGTGAGTTGTGTTTATTGCAGGAGGCTGGAAATCAGGACTCCTGGCTTTGATTCCCAGCTCAGTCCTCTTCTTTCATATGGCATTTGAAAAGCAACAGCCTGGGATTATAAATGAATTTTGAGATTAAAAAGCCATTCTAATGCTTCTGGGGTGGCTAGGTGGATCCCCCTTGGGCCATCAGCCATCACTGTAATCATAAATTATCCATGATGTGTCACATGATTTGTACTTCACAGTCACAATTTGATGATTCCTTGATTTTCCTTTTGTGGAGGAGATATTCGCCTCTTCTGTATTTGTCCATATGTGGTTGAATTCAATCCAATGCCTATGGGTAAGGTAGAATCCCAGGACTTCTTCCATTGGATCTTCAATCAGGTCTTTGTTTGGGACATCTCAAGCAGCCTGCAGTTCAAGCCAGTGAGAGCTGGCATCCTTTCCATTTGCCTGTAGAGTTGATGTGTGCATCCAGGAAGGCTTCCTGGATTTGAGTCAGGAGAGTGGTAGTGAATTGAGGTCTTGGAATATTGGCAGGTCTGGAGTGGCCAGGATCTTGTTGTACTCCTGAACCACACCAGCATCTCACCTGATGTTGGCTGGTATGATGCCTACCAAACTGGGAGCCATGGCAGTGGCATTGATTTGAGAGAGCTGCTAACAATCCTGAGTGCGGCATTGATTTTCCGTGTAAACAAGACCGGTGTGGGAGCTGTTGCACCAAGTTGGCACACAGTACTCCACTGTTGGCAAGACCAGGGCTAGAACTGATATTCAAAGCATGCATGCATCACATCCTGAGGATGTGTCAGCAAGCTTCTGGATGATGACAACCCTTGTCTTTATCTTCTTTTTGAGGTTGCCACCACTTTCAGCTGCACTTTGGCTTCATGATTATTCAAGTGAAAAGCAAAAGACAAGTGATGGGTTTCAGTTGCCAAGGTTTGAAATACATCTGGAGGTTGTTGTTCATAATCTTTTCTGTGTCCTACAAAGAAGATGCTTGTATTCCTAGTGCAATATCATCTTCATAGATGAATTTACAGGATGATGTAACTGAATGTTGCTAGTATTGAACAGTGCAGATTATAAAATGGATTCTTGTGGGAGGCTGTTGCTCAGTTTCTGTGATTTGCTGGCAGATTCAGCAAGGTGTACGGAGAATCTTCTGTTACTCAACATCTCAGTGCTGAGTCTGATGGTCGATTGGCATGGGAAAGCTATTGATAACTTCAGCAGGAAAGGTGATCATCCTGTATCGTATGCAGAAGAAAAGTCAATGAATGCCAGCACTATTTTTAATTTTTGCTGGTAGCCGGATTCCATGTAACTGGTTAAGGCCAGTGCCAGGTCACAGCAGTTGTGACCAGATCTATATCCAGCCTGCTCTTTGGGGACCAGTGGCTCCAGTATCAACTTAAACCTTTGAAATAGGAGCTGCTCAAACAGTTTATAGCAATTGCTAAGGAGGGAGATGGGCTGGTAGCTTTTTGGGTCAGTGGCCTCTATTCGAGGTTTAAAAATGACTATGATCTTGGCTACCTTCCTCTCTTCTGGAATTATGCCAGAAGAGCAGATGTTGCTGAAGAAGTGTGCCAGCCACCTTCTTGCTTTCAGACCAAAGTTCTTCAGGAATTCTGGATATATTCTGTTCATTCCTGATGCTTTCCTGGACTTAGTGTTGAAGGGACCCTTGTTCACTTCACCTACTCTGTAGGGGGCAGAAAGGGGTGAAGACAACTGGCATTAGCTTAGTGCATGGTTAAATTATTTGTGGACTTGCTGCCTGATGATTTTATCCACTGGCACATAGGAGTTGGCAATTAACTGTGCAGAGACGGCATCTGCACTTACTTGAGGTGGTTTGTAGGCTGCTGGAGCCACACTGCCTAAAGCAGTGGTTCTCAACCAGAGGTATGCATACCCCTGGGGGCACACAGGTCTTCTAGGAGGTACATCAACTCATCTAGATATTTGCCTAGTTTTACAACAGGCTATGTTAAAAGCACTAGCAAAGTCAGTACACACTATCATTTCATACAGACAATGACTTGTTTATACTGCTCTATATACTATACACTGAAATGTAAGTACAATATTTATATTCCAATTGCTTTATTTTATAAATGTATGGTAAAAATTAGAAAGTCAGCAATTTGTCAGTAACAATGTGTTGTGACACTTTTGTATTTTTACGTCTGATTTTGTAAGCAAGGAGGTTTTAAGTGAGATGAAACTTTGGGTATATGAGACAAAAAGCCTCCTGAAAAGGTTGCAGTAGTCTGGAAAGGTTGAGAGCCAATGGCGTAAAAAGATGGAGGTGCCTCCAGGCTTTGCAGCTTGACCTTGTGAAGTCAAATGCTGTCACAAATTTGCACTCCCTTTTTCTTCTTGCTGAGTTCAAAGACTCTAGCAATGCCATGGTAGTTATGGGGCTTTTGTCAGCTTGATATTTCTGAAAGAGTGCCTTGCTCTCTTCTGTCCTGCTACGAGGAATGCTTTTCTGCAGCCCCTTGCGATGCTTGATTTGGTGGTTGATACTACTGGTCCTACAAAGCAGTGGTAATGAGAAAGATATGATGGAATCTGGTTTATTGAGCTCTCTATGATCACTGCATAGCAGGAATAGTCAGCAGACTATAGATTCCAGCATGGTTTTGGGAGGGATCGAATGAGTGGAATTTGTAGGCCTCTGCAAATCATGACTGGGTGGTGTTGGCTGTTGGGAAAGTCATTGAGAAGTGACCTTGTGGATGTATTAGGTGGCCACTGATTGTCGCACTACACAAAACAAAGATCAGGAGTGTAGTATTTCCTCCATTGGGCTGACCTGAATGTGCTATAGTCTTTGTTATCATAGAGGAAGTGCTGGTTTTTGGTGAAAGGCCAGAATATCACCTATTCTCCATAGAGGTTATAGCTCCATGAGCTATGGTGGCTATTGAAATCGCAGAGGTGGATGGTGGGATGGCTTGGTGTTGGTAATGCTGGACATGGCCATTCCATTTACAGGGGCTTGTACAACAGTCATGTCACAGATCTTGATGGCAATTGAGTAGGGATTCATGATAGGCATAACCTGAATGGAATCCTTAAGATCATGTTCTACATACATTGTGAGTCCATATTTAGGGTGATGGCTTGCAGATACGAAGACATTCAGCTGAGGGCCTGCACTCTCCAGATGTGTTTCTTGTAGTGCAAGGAACCAGTGTTTCGATTCTCCACTTTGCATTGAATAGGCCCTGTATATTGAGCTGCATAATTCGCAGCAATGGGCCTATTTGAAGGAAGGTTTGGCCCTGACATGGGCCATTATAGCCATTGATTTTCTGATTAGGAGGTCCTTTAAGGATGTTTGGTTGTGATTTGATGACATTTCTTGTGCTTTTGCATGTGACAGTGGAGACCACATGAAGGTTATCGTCATCTCCTCCTTGTCCCACCTCAGTCACTGATTCACTGCTTACCTATGGACAAATCATTTAAGCTCTCTATTCCTTTATTTACCCGTTTATAAATCTGGTGTAATAGTACCTACAAAAATCACCAGGATGTTGTGAGCATTCATGTTTATAAAGTACTTTGCAGTTATTAGGTGAAAAATACTATAGCACCAAATATTGTTTATCTGCGCCAGTTCCCATTTCCTTAATTGTAACATAGAAGAGATTACATTAAAAAGACAGGACCTGAATTGCTTCTGTGCAGAAAAATACACCCCAGCAAACCCAGCAATTATTCCTGTGGAAGAATGCTATGTGCTGCTAGTGTGCCCTT
Source organism: Dermochelys coriacea (assembly GCF_009764565.3). Lineage (NCBI taxonomy): Eukaryota > Metazoa > Chordata > Testudines > Dermochelyidae > Dermochelys > Dermochelys coriacea. The sequence goes on along the minus strand of NC_050071.1, from coordinate 3,552,520 downwards.
ATATGTCATTTATTTATCTGAGGGGAAGAGACTGTCTTTTCAATAAGGATTCGTCCATGGCCTCATGAAAAGTGGCCCTGATCACTGACTGCCGCCATTGGCCTCCATTGCAACACAGGGAATAGGTTATATTAAGAATAATATTGAGGCAATACAGAGTCTGCACTTGGGAGTGTTTGAAAGACCCAGAGAGTTGGAACAGTTATTAGACACCACCAGACCCAGTTGGCTTGAAAAGCACGTGGGATCCAAAGGTTGGGTACAGTACAGGAGACATCCAGAAGGGGAACTCAGCCAGGGTTGCTACAAAAGTGTTCCCAGAACTCTCCCAACAGCACAAGGGAAAGAATACAGGGGCCAAAAATAAGACAAAACAAAATAATATATGTTGTCAGATATATACCCAAAAGGGATTTTATCTTCCTGGTAGTCACAGGGAAACAGAATTATACATGAGCTAGTGTGCAGTAGGTGAAATCCTAATGAGAATTTGTAAAGGAGCAATAGAGGAGACAAGACTAAAGCAGTAGGATCTTGTGGAGAAAAGGAAGGTAATTGGGGCATTAAGATGTTAGATGGAGTGTCATCTGGCAGGAAACATAGGAAGAATATGATCATAGAATATCAGGGGTGGAAGGGACCTCAGGAGATCATCTAGTCCAACCCCCTGCTCAAAGCAGGACCAATCCCCAATATCTGCCCCAGATCCCTAAGTGGCCCCCTCAAGGATTGAACTCACAACCCTGGGTTTAGCAGGCCAATGCTGGAGAGAAAACCAAAAAAGACAGGAGACATGGATTGTAGATGAAACAATATGGCTCGCAGATGCAGCATCCCATAAAATCTGGACAGTAAGACTACAAGCAGAGAAAAGACTCTGAGAAGGATAAAATATTAGCATACAGGTCTGGAACTTATTAAAAACCCTCTTATCTCAAGGATACAGGAGTGTAAAGATCTGTTGGAGCAATTAGCTAAGGAAAAAGCCACATTACATCAGCTCAAATGTAGTCAAAGACAAGGAAGGGAAAAACCCCTTTTTGCCATTAGGCAGGAGAAAATGTGCTTATGAAATAACTATAGGTGTACTGTCGTATGTGGCAGGAAGGATTCATTAACAAACTATCGGGGGTAGCCATGTTAATCTGTATCCACAAAAACAACAAGGAGTCTGGTGGCACCTTAAAGACTAACAGATTTATTTGGGCATAAGAAGTGTTTTTTTACACACGAAATCTTATGCCCAAATAAATCTCTTAGTCTTTAAGGTGCCAGCGGACTCCTTGTTGTTTTTGTTAACAAACTAGTGCCTTGCAAGAAATGATGAAGCACCATATGCTGTAGTACACTGATCAAGGTATTTGCATAGGTCCCCTTCAGTCTAAGGACTAGCTGGAGTTCCAGTCTGTTGCTTCTTTAAGGAATTGGTTGTGAAAAGGCCATTAGCATAATTGCTTTTTTCAAAAGGCTTCCAGCAGTGCTTTCCATGGTGGAGCATCTTACAGATTTGTTGGAAATGGCAGGCAGCTATAAAACACATCAGCAGAGTTAGTGGAGATATGTGATTTCATGCTTGAACACTAACATGTCTAAAAGCCTCTGCTCCTAGACCAGAGCTCCTCCAATGAGATGACTCAGAGCTTTGGAAATCAGCATCTCCTCTTAGCAACTGGAAAGAGGTACTCAGCTGACAAGGATATTTGCATTAACAGTGAAGAAAAAAGAAGAGGAAAACCATGAGGACAAGATGGAGCAGCAATGGAAATGGGGAGGAGGAGAAAATATATAAGGTAGTAAGCAAAATAGACAGGTATATGTAAAGCTAGTTAGGAATGAAAGAGAATGAGCTTACTGGGAAGGGAAGCTGGTAAAGAGATGAGGCAATAAGAATGAAGGAAAGGAAATATAGGAATGGGGAGCAGGAAACAGGATTTGGTGAAAAGAAAAGGAGTACTTGTGGCACCTTAGAGACTAACAAATTTAGTCTCTAAGGTGCCACAAGTACTCCTTTTCTTTTTGCGAATACAGACTAACACGGCTGCTACTCTGAAACCTGTCATTATGCAAGGATTTGGTGAGACAGTGTCATTACCAAAACTCATGGGTTAGACCCTCCTGGTCCCTTCTAACCCTATGTTCCTATGATTATTTTCCATGGTGCCCTGAATACCAACCCAAAGTAACACCTATACTTTCCAAGAAGTATATCTGCCCCCTTTGTTCTGGGAAACTGGCAGATCCCTGCTACAGGAGATTTCCAGTGATTGGGTCAATATATTTACAAGCTGTGTGATCAAATGCTGCATCTACAGTGGAGTCCCTATTATAAAGTCACCAATTACCCAGGGACCATACAATAATATCTCAGATACTGCACATTTTCATAACATTTGCTTTAGGAAATAACAGCAGTATCTCAGATGTCACTGGGAGTAAATGTTGACCCTTTGTAGTGACTGCAGCATATAATTATGAGACAAACTTTATGTAATTATATGGTGTTCATCTATTCCTTAGGAAACATTTTAGGAATATAAATAGTATTGTAAGATGACTGTTGTTACAATACAATTAATGTAATTTGTGGAATTAGTCAGTATAAGCTTAACAAAGTTAGCAAGGAGTTTAAAGTGTTGGAGCAGATCTCTTTGGAAGGGTTAAGAGAAAATACAAAACAACAGTGGAATCATATTGGAAGCAAAATTTAATAATGTGTGAAGATCCTGGCTGGCGTAACAAAAGCAAGCGCCTTTTTCCCCAATAAGATTTAGTGGTGAAATGAGAATGTTTGAAAGACCAAAAAGGAGTAGAAAATGTATTTTAAACTCTGGCAATTCTCCTTCAACAGGGTTTTCAGGAGTAGAAAAAGCCAAAAAGATAGTAAAGGAAGGCTTATATGCCCATCTTGAAATGAAGGAGGGTGAAAAAGATATATAGAGACTGGCAAAGGCTCAAGTTAAGAGAACTAAAGACATTGATGAGATCAAAATAATTAAAGATGAAAGTGGAAATGCATTAATCAATGAGAATCAGATTAAGGAATGGTGGATAAATTACTATGAAAGACTTATGAATGAAGAGAATCCAAGAGAACCATGCTTTATGACAAAAGCAAACCAGGGTCTGGTGGCACCACTCCTAGAAGAAAATGTTGCACAAGCATAGGGCAACATGGAAAATAAGAAAGCTCTCAGCACCAGTGGCATGCCAGAAAATGTATGGAAGTGCATGGGGCAAGTAGGCATGACCATATTGACACAACTGTTTAATTTTATCATTTGGACTGAGAAGATGCCTGATGCCGGGAGAAAGAACACATTAGCACCAACTTTTAAGAGAAAAGGAGACACACAATTCTATGGTAACTACCGCAACACTGAGCTCATGAGCTATACAATGAAGATCTGAGAGAAAGTTATTGATAAGAGACTACAAAGAGAAGTAAAGATCAGTGACAATCAGTGTGGATTCATGCCAGGCAAGTCAACAATGGATGCTATATTTGCATTAGGATTGCTTGTGGAAAAATATAGAGAAAAAAGGAAAAACCTGTGCATAGTATTCATCGATCTGGAAAAGCTTATGATCACATTCTGAGAGAAGTCATCTGGTGGTGCATGCTAATGAAACAGATACCTGAAGACTATATCAGACTCATCCCGGGCATGTACACAGGTGCTGTTATCACAGTTGGAAGGCCATGCAGAGAAAATAAACAGTTTCTAGTAAGAGTCAGAGTCCATCAGGACTCTGCACCAAGCCCTTTTGTGTTTACATTGGTGCTCAATGCACTTACAAAACATCCATGCACCCTGGTGCTCATGGAGGAGAGCAAAGAGGAAGTGGAAGAAGATTGAGAGTGATGGAGGTGATACTTGAAAGAAATGTCATGAAAATTAACAAAAATAAAACAAAGTGTGTGGTCTGTAGGTCTGATGATACCCTGAAGGGAGACAAGACTGTGTCTGAGAAGACCAGCCTCTACCAAAGAAACAGAAGTTCAAGTATTTAGGTTTGGTAATATAGAACAATGGTGAACTCAATGACATACTTACAAGCAGAACAGGAAAGGCACGCAGTAAATGGAGAAAAGTGAGCAGAGTAACCTGTGATAGGTGAATGCCTATCAAATTGAAAAGTACGATCTACAGGATGGTAATTAGGCCTCCATTTTCGCATGATTCTGAATTCTGGGCTTTGAGGAAGAGACAGGAACAGACTTGAATATAGAGGAAATGAAAATGTTAAAAGGGATGTTTGGAATTACAAGGATGGACCATGTTCGGAACGATCAAATCTGGGGAAGTCTGAAGGTGGTACCAATTATGGAAAAGCTGAGGGAATCCAGGCTTAGATGGTTTGGACATGTGAAAAAAAGATCAGAAGGAACAGGGTGTTAAACTTAGAAGTGGAGGGTAAGAGATTATTGGAAGACCCAAAAGTAGATCATGGATGTCATACAGCTGCAGCATTTTCAAGACAGACTGGAATGGAAAAGAAGGACTCAACAACAAGCTGATTCCATGTAGATAGGACCAAGGCTAGGAAAGGAAGATTGGAATTAGTCAGGTCTAATATTGCTTCTGATTTTCATTGTGTTTGTATTATAATAGAAGTTATGGAGCACTTGGTGCTAGGAAGGGCCTAGGGTAGGTATGAAATTGTAGAGGAACTGCCTCTAATATAACTAGCACTTCTATCAAGGGGCTACATAAAGATGTCAAAAAGTGAGGCTACCAAATAAGTAAAGTATACTTCTACAATGGTGTCAAGAACATAAAGATAATTCTCTGAGACAGTCATGATAAGAAGTTGTTAATTTTATAATTCTACATTAGGAAATTTGAACAACATGGGTGTTCGGGGAAACTTTGGCAAACCAGTAAAGTGCCTGAAACCACTATGGCTTATTGCTAAAAGCCACCAGGTCAGCAGGCTGTAAATTGGCCATTCAGTAGTTTCAGTTTAATCAAGGCAGGAGGGGAGGGGGGTTTTTTGGGTGCCACAGAGAGGGCAACTTGACCCTGCGTCCTTCCTGATAAGAATTGTGTTGAAGTTGCTGATACATGATTCTTAGAAGAGCAGGATGTGCCCAGGAATGTCTATGGGGGCCTCAAGGCTGCAAATGCTGGAAAAACCCACATCTGGTTAATCGATAATCAGAAGGAACCTCTCACTTGACCATTGAAACTGCTGACTTAACAAGTTTGCTTTAAGGGACATGTCATTCTATTACTAATGTATAAATAAGGGGAAAAAGTTTGAGGTAGGGGAAACTTTTCAGGACTGCACTCTCCCTCTGGATGCATCTTGTGTTCCCCACTAGCAGATGGGCTGCCGCTGTGCCACTCAAGAGCCACACTCAGCTTTGGTAATTAGCAAGGCTTGAGGGTGTTTTACTAACCTGTTGCAGATGTATGTATAAGTGCTTGAGACTAAGTAAAGTTTAGCTTTAAGTGAAAGCTCTCTTGTGTTGTCCTGTTTGTTCCAGCCATTTATCGGTTGGATGGCTGTGTCTTCCCTGATTTATTTCCTGACATCACCTCGCACAGAGTAAAAGTTACAAAGAGCTTTGGGTTGAAAGAACCCGGGTAGCAATGGCAGCAGGATAATCAAAGAAGACAAAATAATTGTTTGTACTGTATAAAGAGCTGAATCATTACAATTGTAAACAGAGGGCCATATTTTTATAAGGAAACCTCTAATTTTGACTTTCTGATTTTTGGTGACAATCTTTGGACACCTAGGCCTGATTTTCAGAGATGTTGAACCTCCACAGTTCCAGATGACAGGTGTTGGTTTCCTGGGTGCTAAGCACATTTGAAAACAGAAGGTGAGATTCTCCAAAGCATTCAGCATTGGCCCACCTATTCTCCCATTCAAGTCAATAGTAAAACTCCCAGTGACTTCAGTTGGAGCAAAAAATAGAATCATAGAATCATAGGACTGGAAGGGACCTCAAGAGATCGTCTAGTCCAGTCCCCTCCACTCATGTCAGGACTGAGTATTATCTAGACCATCCCTGACAGGTGTTTGTCTAACCAACTCTTAAAAATCTCCAATTATAAAGATTCCATAACCTCCCTAGGCAATTTATTCCAGTGCTTAACCACCCTGACAGTTAGGAAGTTTTTCCTAATGTCCAACCTAAACCTCCCTTGCTGCAATTTAAGCCCATTGCTTCTTGTGCTATCCAAAGAGGTTGAGGAGAACAATATTTCTCCCTTCTCCTTGTAACTATCTTTTACATACTTGAAAACTGATATGTCCCCTCTCAGTCTTCCTTTTTTCAGACTAAACAAACCCATTTTTTTCAATCTTCTCTCATAGGTCATGTATTCTAGACCTTTAATCATTTTTGTCACTCTTCTCCGGACTCTCCAATTTGTCCACATCCTTCCTGAAACATGGCTCCCAGAACTGGACACAATACTCCAGTTTCAGAGGGGTAGCCATTTTAGTCTGGATCTGTAAAAGTGGCACAGAGTCTTGTGGCACCTTATAGACTAACAGATGTATTGGAGCATAAGCTTTCATGGGTGAATACCCACTTCAGATGCATCTGACGAAGTGGGTATTCACCCACGAAAGCTTAGGCTCCAATATGTCTGTTAATATATAAGGTACCACAGGACTCTTTGCCGCTAATACTCCAGTTGAGGCTTAATCAGAACAGGTTAGAACGGAAGAATTACTCCTTGTTTCTTGCTTACAACACTCCTAATACATCCCAGAATGATATTCACTTTTTTTGCAACAACATTACATTGTTGACTCATTTTTAGCTTGTGATCCACTATGACCCCCAGATCCCTTTCTGCAGTACTCCTTCCTAGGCAGTCATTTCCCATTATGTATGTGTGCAAACTGATTGTTCCTTCCTAAGTGGAGTACTTTGCATTTGTCCTTATTGAATTTCATCCTATTTATTTCAGACCATTTCTCTAATTTGTCCAGATCATTTTGAATTTTAATCAAACCCTCGAAAGCACTTGCAATCCCTCCCAGCTTGGTATCATTTGCAAACTTTATAAGTGTACTCTCTATGCCATTATATAAATCACTGATGAAGATATTGAACAGAAGTGGGCCCAGAACTGATGCCCGCGGGACCCGACTTTTTATGTCCATCCAGTATGACTGAACCATTGATAACTACTCTCTAGGAACAGTTTTCCAACCAGTTATGAACCCACCTTAGTAGCTCAATGCTGAGCCCTTTGAACATCCCACTCATAGTTTAAAGCGGGGTGCTCAGAATGAGAAGCTACTGTTGAAATGCATTGGCCAGAAACTCTAATAATAATAGGTGCCTGTGGATTCGGGTACTTGGTTATTCTCTGTGTACTTTCTAAAGCAAAGGGCATTGCATTACAAGAAAACACATTGTAAGCACAGGTATAAAATGAGCATATACAATAATCACTTCTAAGAGCATAACTTTTTCCTCACCAGATATTTGACTTTACCACAGTTCAGGAAAAGTTTCTATTAAGTATTATTATTAGTTAACATCTGAATATAGTAGAACTCAGAGTTACGAACACCAGAGTTATGAACTGACTGGTCAACCACACGCCTCATTTGGAACTTATTTGGTGTACAATCAGACAGCAGCAGAGAAATAAAAAAGCAAATACAGTACAGTACTGTGTTAAACGTAAACTACAAAAAATATAAAGGGAAAGTTTAAAAAAAGATTTGTCAAGGTAAGGAAATTGTTTCAGTGCTTGTTTCATTTAAATTAAGATGGTTAAAAGCAGCATTTTTCTTCTGCATAGTAAAGTTTCAAAGCTGTATCAAGTCACTGTTGAGTTGTAAACTTTTGAAAGAACCCTAATGTTTTGTTTGAGTTACGAACATTTCAGAACTATGAACAACCTCCCCTCCTGAGGTGTTTGTAACTCTGAGGTTTTACTGTATAGTGGAATAGGCTAGTAAACACTTCCATAAATGTTGAGTTTTTAATGATGGACACTGTATGAAGCAACCATTTATATGTCTAGTGGCTTGATTACATAAAGAAGTTCATAAGTGTGCGTCTCCCTTTAAGCTTAAGGGCCTGGTTATTCAATTGGGCTCATGCTTTTAGCTGTAGGGGTGCAGATGACCCATTCAGGGTCATTATGTATTTTAAATTCTATTCCTTGACCAATTTCAAGGCAATTGTATTTCTTTTCCTTCTGTAATCACCACCCGTGAACTCTCCGCAACAGCTGGAGAGCTTGGTATAGCTTGGCTGCTTTCACTGGAAGCAGAGTTGAGTATTCATCACTGCAGAGAGTTTTCCCGACTTTTCATGCCAATCATTGAGATTCAGGTTGGATTGGCAGCTGTCATATTTGAAGATCCATGTCCCATGTAGGTACATATCTGTCGTTTCTGGCTGATTTGTAGCTAGTTTCACCCCATGGCTGTCTGGCATCACTCTTTGAGTCCCACCTGGATTTGATGACTAAAGATGCCTTTTTCCCTATCTGTACTTGGTGCATTGATTTTTCACCTTGCAAGGTTTACCCATCCCAAACAAAGATCAGGGCCCCATTGTGGTAGGTGCTGAAATGTATGAAATCAAATTCAGTCCCTGCCCCAAAGAGCTCACAACCTCAAGGCCAGGGTGTGGTCCAGCGGTACAGTAGCATGCAGGGGAATGAGCTTCACAGACCCCATGTCAGGTATAGTGAGAGCACGCTGCACAGGGCTGCTCCAGCTACAAATGGGTGGGGAGGGGGCAGGGAGGAGGAGAAGCCAGGGCTCCACTCTACAAAAGGCCAGCCAATAGAGCTGAGACAGTGCTATTGGGGGAGAAGGGAGGAGGAGGGGGGCAATAGTCTGCAGGTGGTAAGGGGCTTGTCATAAATATAAAGGGAAGGGTAAACACCTTTAAAATCCCTCCTGACCAGAGGAAAAACCCTTTCACCTGTAAAGGGTTAAGAAGCTAGGATAACCTCGCTGGCACCTGACCAAAATGACCAATGAGGAGACAAGATACTTTCAAAGCTGGAGTGGGGGGCAGAAACAAAGGCTGTGCGTGTGTGTGTGTGTGTGTGAGTGAGTGAGATTGAGAGTGAGATTGAGAGTGAGAGTGAGAGTGAGATGCATTTGCCAGGAACAGAAAGGAATGGAGTCTTAGAATTTAGTAAGTAATCTAGCTAGAGATGCGTTAGATTATGATTTCTTTAAATGGCTGAGAAAATAGGCTGTACTGAATAGAATAGATATTCCTGTCTTTGTATCTTTTTGTAACTTAAGGTTTTGCCTAGAGGGATTCTCTATGTTTTGAATCTAATTACCCTGTAAGGTATTTACCATCCTGATTTTACAGAGGTGATTCCTTTACTTTTTCTTCTATTAAAATTCTTCTTTTAAGAACCTGATTGTTTTTTCATTGTTCTTAAGATCCAAGGGTTTGGGTCTGTGTTCACCTATGCAAATTGGTGAGGATTTTTATCAAGCCTTCCCCAGGAAAGGGGTGTAAGGTTTGAGGAGGATTTTGGGGGGAAAGACGTTTCCAAGCCAGCTCTTTCCGGGTTATATATCTGTTAGACGCTTGGTGGTGGCAGCAATAAAGTCCAAGGGAAAAAGGAAAATAGTTTGTACCTTGGGGAAGTTTTAACCTACGCTGGTAAAAATAAGCTTAGGAGGTTTTAATGCAGGTCCCCACTTCTGTACCCTAAAGTTCAGAGTGGGGAAGGAACCTTGACAGGGCTATAGCAGATATCTTCCCCCCCCCCAAGGGAGCAATGGGGCGGGCAGGGAAAGAATTGTGTCTTGAATTAAGAATTCCTGCCCTGCACTTGTCCTTGGGCAATGGGCCACCCATTACATAGGACTGTTCCTTGGCTCAGGGCGGAGTTTCCAATGGGATTTGGGCACCTAGCCCCTTTTGTCTCATGTGAAAATGCCAGCCTCCATCTAGCCCCTAGCAAGCATTTACAGTCTGAGGGCTCTACCCAGCTCGCACCATAGTGAACATGAGACACTGTGGCTATCCACGGTGAACGAGGAAGCCTGTATTGCTCAGTGAGGGGAAAAGGTCAGTGCTGTAAATTGAGCCAGGTAGGTATTGTGCTGGCTTTTCCACAGACCTCTGCCAATGCAGCTCAGTCCTGACCTGCCACGTTCCCCCTATGACAACCTTCAGCAGACACTATGCTCCATGCCACATTCTGGGGTGGGAAATATTTCATTATATTTCATTCAATATTTCATTCTAAAGGTTACAGCACACTGCTTATTTACAGTCTGTTGATTATCTCTTTATAGATTAAGCAATAATCAATTAAGCATTAAAGGTTTATGAAGGGACAAGTTAATAATTTTCCACCCAATTCCATCCCACTTATTAAAGTTTTTTTCCCATTAATCTTTGTCCTTTGACATCTCACCTGAAATTATGGTTGTCCTTTAGTTTGAACATTCACGTTAAATAATAGCTTAATTGATTATTGTTATTGGCTTTCAATTGAAATTAAGAAACCTCAAAGGCTCTTACTTAAATTTTACACACAAAATGTCACTCTCATTAATCGGATACATTTTTCAGAAAGTGTTTGTCCTGAGGTGGCTAATTAATTTGTCGGAAGAATTATGAGAATAATAAAAACTAATTACTTCAAAAGTTCAAGGAACACTTGTTTCAAAATCATAATTAAGTACATGCCTGTTAATAATGAACTATTTTCATTTTCAACAGAAAAGCAATTTCATTTTAATTTCCAAGCAATATGTATTGGGATGAGAAGGGATTTACACCACATTTTACAACAATAATAGAGTGTCGCAGTTCATGGCAATTGCAGCTTTATTCCCCCTCAGTGATTCAGCCAGATCATTCATTCTTGGGGTTCCAGCATTGCCGTGGTTAACTCTCTTGGATGGAGACCCATGTTTCTCTCCCTTCTATCCAAGATATTTCCAAGCTTAAGAGTTCCCTGACTATACTGTGTTATCCCAAGCAAAAGACAGACTGCCTAAGCATGACTGCTTTGCTTTTCTCCTCAGAAAGGTGCAGAGTGTAATGGCCACCCAGCTCTTTCTAAGCAAGCATGTTTATTCTTAAGGTGAAAGTGTTACAGAAAAAACATGTTAAAAACACTAAAAGAGCCTGCATTCATGCATGATCGCATCAGAGATTAGCCCCTCATTCCAACAAGGGCTCTAGTTGGTCATTAGTCCTTTAAATACCACACAGGGGTTTTTTACTCGTTTATCCTTTTTGGGACTTTGAAGGCACTGTAAACAGGTAATCAGCCAGACAAAGGTTCCTCACCCCAACCACACCCACCTCCCCCACCTCTGTAGGCCAAGCTTCAAAAGATTGAGTTCTTGCATAACTGGAGAAGATTCAGCTGCATACATCTCCCCCTGGACATATCCTGGGAAATTCACTGAATTTTAAAAGTTCACGCTTGTCTTAGCCCATTGCTAAAAGATTCCTGAAGATCACAACACTTCCTAAGATTTACATTAGTCAGGTAGACAAGTTACATACAAGCCCACAATAGCCCTTACGCATTTGCATTTTTTAATACCACAGGGTCCTAAAATAAACATAATTCAATAAGGTTTGTCCAGGATATTGTCGTATCTGTCACATAGAGTATCTCCCATGGCTTTATTTTAATTACAGTTAACATGCATATTCTATGCCATTTCTGAAGTAACAGCAGCGTTATCTAGTAGTTAGAGCACTGGACTGGGAATCAGGACTCCTGGCTCCAAGGTTATCTTATTCTCTTACTGGGAAAATCACTATGGTCTAAAAAAAAAAAAAGACCCACATTTTCAAACTAATAGATATTCTCAGGTTCAAACAGGAATTAATTTGGAGACGTTCTCTGGCCTTTGTTATGCAGGAGGTCAGACTAGATGATCACAGTGATCAGAGTCATAAAGACATAAGTTTAAGGTCAGAAAGGCCCAGCAGATCATCCAGCCTGACTTCCTGTATATCACAGGCCACCAGCATCACCCAGCACCCGCACACTGATTCCAGATTCCTTCTGGCCTTGGAATCTATAAATCCAAAAAAAACAGGCTGACAAAGCGATCTAGGCAAACAACAAATCAGCGATATGTCAAAAATTATTGTACAAATTCTGCCTACTTTCCCCCCCTCCCAATTTTCCATCTATCCAGCTGCCAGTCAAACTCTGTAACAGCCCTTATACATCACAAGTGCCCTCCTTCTGTCTCATGCAGCCCAGGGAGAAACACTCAGCCGGGGAGTTGAAGGAGCTAACTTAAACCAACTGCTGACAAAGGTTGTGTGGACTAGTGGCTAGTGCAGTGGCTGTAGGGTACAGGTAGCAAGGGTTCTGAGTGTCAAACCCATGCTCTGAGTGTCCCTAGCCTCTGTTTGCCGGAAGCTCAGGTGGATGACAGGGGATGGATCATTGGATGATTTACCTGTTCTGTTCATTCCCTCTGGAGCACCTGGCACCGGTCACTGTTGGAAGACAGGATACTGGGCTAGATGGACCTTTGGTCAGACCCAGTGTGGCTGTTTTGTTTTCCAGTTTCAGCTCCGCTGCTGGACAAATTGCAGCTGTGCCCCATTTTCCCCCGCTGTAAAGTGGTAATAATGATGTTTGCCTCCTTGATAAAGGTGCCTGAGCTCTAAGGGTAAACGTATAAGCATTAGTTATTATATTAGCCACATGCTGAAAGTATCCACCTCGCTGAATGGGAGCCCAATCCTGGGTGATGCTGAGCACTCAGCCCCTATTAAGGTAGAATGTAGGGCACTAACTTGCATTCCCAAGCCCTTAAGGAAAGTTTGTCACTGAGTTTGGATGACTGATGATTAACTGACCCTTTAAGATTTAATGCTGGCCTGTAGAACTGCTAGACTATGTCTGTTGATGAGATTTCGCTCACATTTTCTTACATCTCCATACATTTACAGCAATATTGTAAAAATATCTCTTGGTTTCAAAATTAGGGAAAGCTGGAAAAAAAGATTTATGCTTTCTCCTCACAGATATTTAAAACTCATTAAAAACGTTATGATGATACATAATACCCCAGATAAACTAAAGCCTCATAAAACATTTTTTTATGTTAAAATGGATTTCCAAAGTGTGAAGGTATAATTTTTGGTTAGGCTTCAATTTCATTCCATCTAGCCTCAGGACTTCAATGTATGGTAGCTCTCTAAATGAAGGGCAGTATAATTAAAAGTGTAATAAATTGAGAAGATTACATTCTTTCAGTCCGGTCTCGTACTCAAAATCTCTTGTACCACTGTCACTAGCTCTTCAGCTCTATTATTCTTTGCTATAATACCTCTGTATAATGACACATCTCCCAAGTCAGGAGCAATGCCTCACTGGGCTTCGGTGATGGGGTTTCCCCCATCCTCTGTGAAAGAAGGGGAAAAAGTCCCCGTGACACGCTCCACCTGTGGGGGAATTGACTGCCTCCCGTCCAGAGGAGTCAGAGCTAGGAGATAAGCGATTCATGACCTGGGCCTCTAAGTAATCTGAGGGAAATTGGTTGAGAGAGAGTTTGCAGAGGAGGTGGGCTTTCCAACAGGGGAAGGCCCAGTCATGTGGGACTGGAGAGCTCAGCCATGGGAGTAGAACTAACTCCTGTGGTGAGCCCTTGGAACAAACAGAAGTCCAGGGACGCATTCCTGGGCCAGGTGCTCTGGAAGGAGACCAAAGACTAGAAGACGCCCCCAGGGAGCAGGCTGGGTTATTGTGCGGAAGCCCTGAGACAGGGCTACAAGGAGAAGGGAGAGCTGTAAGGGAAGCTGCCAGAGTCCCTGGGGAAGGGAGAAAATGCGGGAGTCCAGCTGGGGAGGAAGCAGGAAGCGAGAAGCTCTGCAGGGGCCAGTGAAGCCTGAGAGAGGCAGAAGAAGTATTAGTCCAGAAATTTAGACCTTCTGTTACCCCAGAAGGGGACTAACTTTTAGGTGACTTGGCTAGAGGGCCAGGACAAAGAGGAGCAAAGGCAGACAGGCCATAGCAGGGCTGAGAATGTGCCCACCGAGGGGTTCCAGAGATGAGGACACCAGGCAGAAGAGCACCCTGACACAAGGGGGCACCACAGGAAGTGAGGACACACCATGGCGTGTCCAAAGAGCACAGCACAGTACAGACGGCAATTCTGAGTCACAATCTGGTCCCTGAGGGATCTGGAGAGAAGTGAGCAAAGTCATTCCTTTTGGGGGCACTTTTACATCCCATGTCGTGCTGGTGTACCGCTGCTCCCCTGGGTGGGGACTGAACCTGGCTCGTCTGGATCAAAACATAGGTGCCCCGCTGCCTGAGCTAAAACTCTGGCTCTGTTAGGCACGGCTGGAGCAGGCTTATCAAAGTTATCTGTGGCCCAGCCTCCACTAGAGGGGGACAGAGTGGGTTACACTGGCCATCACAGTGAGGGGGAGGACCCACAGTTCTATTGCCCACCCACTCCCTGCCCCCCTGGATGGGACGGGCTGTAGCAGCCCTGTGCAAGGGGAAGAGGGAGCTCCTATGTCTCCTCTGGGCATGTTTACACTGCAAGCGGTGTGACTGCAATGCAGGTTGCCTTACCCACAGTAGCTTTGATTGGGCTAGCACAGCTAAACAGAGCAGGTCAGCAGCACAGACTTCAGTGCGGGCTCGCAAGGCAAGGATGTCCCCAGGGTCTGTGCCATGCTGGTGCAACCCCCCCTGCATCATCACTGCTATTTTTAGCTAGGCTGGCTAGATTAACACTGGTGTGGGTACGCCAACGCAAGCTGCAATCAAAGCAGTGCTGCCTTACTCTGAGTGGCCTGCATGGGTGCATAGCCCAGCTCATGCCTGGATGCTCCAAATGGTTAGTGAGCAAGAAGTCTGCTAGAATGAACATGAAACGTGCTGATAATGCATGGGATTGTGAGAGACAGGAACAAATACAGGTTGCCGCTGTAGGCAACCGCTTCCAAAGAGAGAGGGTACGAAGCCAACTTATGTTTGAAACCATTTTTTTCCACTTTGGACTAGGTTCTGTCTCCAGTATGTATCAGCCTGAGCCACTAGGAATGCCACAGGCCTGGCATTTCCTGAAAATGACATGTCCAGTTAACAACATGCCCAGGGGGTCCGTTCTAAGTCATACAACTCAACTGCTCTTCAAGCTTTCAACCTCGTCTTCTTCACTTTTAAGAAGGGAAGAAAAATCTTGAAGTGGAAACAAGGCCTTTGAGAACTGCCCTGATACAAGGTGAGCCAAGGGGGGAATTTCAGCTCTGTGCAAAGCGGGGGATACTAGTAAATGGGTATTGATAGCCATGGCGATCCTATTGCAGGGGAGAGCTCATATCCCAAGACACCTGCATTTACACCAAATGGAATGAGGCTGTTAAATAGTACTATACACACAATCACGGCATTTCTCATCCAACCACCTTCAAATACTCCACTGACTTTATTTCTTGTGAGAGTCCGATTCTCAGAGGTGCTGAGCACCTCCTGGAAGTTGCTGCTTGCTCAGCTTGCATTGATATCCAGGCACTGTTCAGGGTTGGGCCAAAGGCAGGGGAATACTCTACTCATTGGAGAATTTCAGAGATTCATAGTGTGACAAAGCTCTGTCCTTGCCTCCGTGGATCCCGCGTTTCCTGGTGGATTTCACTAGCCTCAGAGGTTCACTGTGACTCTCCACGTAACCCTTCTTTCTCTAGAGACAAAGGTCACAGTCTATGGAGCCATTTTCATCATAAGCCAGCGAGGGAGGTGAGAAGAAGTTATCCTTCCTTGCACAGTCTCTGTTGTCTCCCAGTCTCAGTGATTAATCAGAGGGCAAAGGTGGGGGGGAGCAGGGTCCACCCTCTTCTCTGGGCTCCAGCCCAGGAACCCTAATAGTATCAGCTATAGTAGCTGACCTTTTAGAAACATGACATGTACAATTCCCTGGGCTACTTCCCCCACAGCAGCCCTCACTTCCTCAAGCTCCACTTCACCCTGACTTTAGGGTCTCCTTCCTTGTGCCTGATATGGTGTACTACTCAGCCTCTCCAACCGCGCAACTTCCTCCCACAGCTCCTGACATGCACCCCCAACAGACTGACTTGGAGGCTTTTAACTAGTTTCAGCCAGCCCCTGATTGGCTTCAGGTGTCCCAATCAACCTAGCCTTCTCCCTGCCTTCTGGAAAGTTCTTAATTGGCCCCAGGTGTCTTAATTGACCTGGAGCAGCTGCCATTTAACTTATCCTGGTACCAGCAATTTGTTTACCCTGGAGCGAATCATCTCTCTCCCTCCCACTGCTCTCCATAGCTTTCTAGCTGGAGGGAGGTGGGAAGCTGCTACTCCTGCTGCTACTAGGCCCTAAGCTCTCCCTGCTGCTCCAGCTGCTCCCCTGGCTGGGCCAGACAGCCCCCGCCCCGTTCTCTGCTACCTGATTCCTGGACACCCCACTCTTGGGTGCTGCTACTGCTCCAACTGCAGCCCCAAGGTGGGGGGGGCTGCTAGCCCACTCCCCAGAGAGGAAGAGTGAGGGACCCCAGCCACTGCTGTTGTGGATACCACCACCACCTGAGAGGGGTCCCTTCTGCCTGCATGGACCACCACCTGGAGTTCCTGGAGCTGCTGCTGCTGCAGAGGCTGCTGCCTGGAGCTGCTGAAGCCCCGAGGAGGAGAAGAAGAGGATCATCTGCCAGTGGGGCAGCACCTAGAGACTTTTCAGACCACCGTGGAGGGGGCCCTAAGACTGAGTAATTTCCAAACTGTGCTCTTGTGGTGGGGGTTTTGACTCTGTTTCTAGGGACACAGGAGGTGTGGCGTGGAGCTGCCCCCCGATCCATCTGTGTGTCCCCCCAACCCCCACCACTATTACCACCACCGCTGCCCCCTCCACCACCCCCACTGGCTGTATACCATCTGCCTCAGCTCCTGCCTCTGGACTCAGCTGCTTGCTTGCCTTGCCACGCCCTATTTCCACCCTTTGGGCCAGAAGCAGCAACCAGCTAAAAAAGACTTCTGCAAGTGCACATGGGCACATGTGCCCCCCCCGGACTGCCTAACCCCCAGCTTTGCCCTTTACTACCTGCCCCATTTGCCACTTGCTTTGCCTCCTCTTTTGCTCCAGCCCCCCTTACTAGCTTCAGTTTGTTTACCTGCCCCGCCCATTCCTTCTGCAGCCTTTGTTTGTTTGCCCCGCCCCAGCCTCTGAAGCTAGCCCCTTGTTTCCCTGTTCTACCCCCAGACCGCTTAGCCCCTTGCTCCGTGTGCCCATGCCCCCTCCCATGCGCTTGTGCAATTCCCCATTTTAGTTGCAACCCTCTTCACTGCACCCTCAATGTTGTTGTATCCCCCCCCTCCCCTAGTGCACCAAGAGGAGCCGGAATTCCACCTTGTGTTGGTGACTGCCCCCTAACCCCTGATTGCCCCCCGTCCAGCCCACCCCTTTTGGCGCCCTCCTCCCCTGCCTGCAGCCTAGCGGGAGGAGTGCTCGACCTGCTTCCCCAATCCCCTCCTCCTGTTGGTGTCCCCCCCTTTTCCTCCTTGCTCATGATGGCGGGGGATGAGACGGGTGAGAACTCTCCAGTAGCCCGAGCTCCCCCTCCCCCACCTGCCCCTCTGTCACCCCCAAGCTTCTACCTCCGCTGCCAAACCATCTGCCATCACCCCCGCTGGGACACCAGCAGCGACGGGCACCGGGGTGACCTCCACTGCTGCCACGTCTCTCACCCCCTCAGATTTGGGGGGAGTCCCCCCAGCCGGCGGGAAGGGCCAGGGGAAGAAGAAGGGGAAGGGCCCTGCTAAAAAGACCAGGCCTTCCATGGCAGGGGCTGCCCCCAATGCCCCGGCCCCATCTCCAGCTGGGGCGCCCCTCCCCGCTGTTCCCTCCACCAGCTCTACAGGTGTCCCTCCCCCGGCCCACAGAGCATACGCCCAGGTGGCGGCAGCCCCCCCGCCTGCTACTACATCATTTCTCCAGCCCACCACCTCCGCTACTATCTATAGCGGCCGGGGCCCCTTTCCCACCATGACCAGGAAGCACGGCGTCCGTTGCCTCCTGGTGCCCGCCTCAGCCCACGTGGAGACCTATGTGCGGGCGTTGGCGAGGGTGGTGGGGCCCACGGCCATTGTGGCAGCCTCCAAAATGTATGGCAAGGTCGTCTTCTTCTTAGCATTGGAGGCCGCCGCCCAGGAGGCGGTGGAGAAGGGCCTGGCGGTGGGGGGCGTGTTCGTCCCCTTAGAGCTGCTAGAGGACCTGGGCGTCCGCCTGGTCCTGACCTCCGTCCCTCCCTTTCTCCCCAATGCCGCCCTGTTACCCGCCCTTTCTACCTTGGGGAAGCCCATCTCTGTCATCAGCCGTCTCCCGTTGGGCTGCAAAGACCCCGCCCTCCGTCACGTCCTCTCGTACCGCCGGCAAGTGCAGATTCAACTGCCACCGGCGGCGCGTGACGGAGAGGCGCTGGAGGGGTCCTTCCTAGTCCCCTACCAGAGGACCCATTACCGGGTGCATTATTCCACGGGGGAGGCCTGGTGCTACCTCTGCCGGGTGATGTGGTACGTCCGGAGGGACTGCCCCCTGGCCCAGGAAGGAGGGGCATCCAGGACCCCCGAGCCCCGGCAGGGCACCGGTCCCATCATCGCTGACGCCACTGGCTGCCCGGCGCCCGAAACTGCCCCTCCTCCTTCCCAGTGCACCATTGCTCCCGCTCAGGCCCAAGGGGCACCTCCCCCACTATGCCCAGACGAGCGGGAGAACCCCACCCCCACTGTTTGCAATCTAGTGGGGCCTATGGAGGAGGGTGCGGCAGGGACACCGCCAAGCATGGGAGAGGACCCGCCCCAAGGGGAATCTTCCCTCCCTTGTGCTGCCCCACCGTTACCCCCTCGAGTCCCTGAGCCATCGCCTCTGCCCACTGACACAACCCCTGCTAGCCAGCCCCTGGATGATGCCATGGAGGGCTGGGCCCTAGTCCAGGGGAAGCGGGGCAAGTGGAAGGCTTGAGCTCCGCTCCTCCCATCTGACGCGGAGGCCCCCCGGAAGACCAGGAAGGGGGGAACCGATGCCGAGCCTTCTGCTTTACCCACGGGTGTGTTCCATCCACCAGAGCCGGCAGGGGAAGACGTGGCAGCACTGGAAGGCAGTATCTCCCATCCACGGGAGTCCCTCCCCTCCGAGACCCCCGAGGTACCATCTGAAACCCCGGTGTACCCCGAAGCAACCGTCGCGTCAGATGCCGGAGGGGAGAATCCCGGGGTAGCGGAAAACAATTTCCCATCTATATATGAGGAGATCGAGGCCCTGGGTCTGACCCCAGTCACCCAGGGGGAGGACGATCCTATGCCAGTGGGCCTCGATCTGGGCGACTTCACTCCAGCCTCCCTCTCCCCAATGTCTCTCACCGTAACCGTTGCTTCTGCTCCCACCTCCGAGGAGCCCCTGGACTCCTCCATCAACCCAGCTGCAGAGGGCACCCCGCTGAGAGCCGCCGAGCCAGTTGAGGCGACGGCCAGTGCCACGCGGCTGGAACCTGAGCCACCAGGGGCATCCCTCGCTGGTGAGGAGCATTCGACCTCCTTCCCGGGAGAGGACGCTACAGAAGAAAGTCCACCTCCTGATGCCGTGGCTGCCAAATCCACCAGAGAGCTTGCGCCTGGCATCAGTGAGAGCCCTCTCCCAACCCAGACTCTCACCTCTACCCCTGCCCCTGCCCTTCTCCCGCCCACCTCCCGAGATATTATTGCCACCCCTGGGACTGTCTCCTTCCCCTTTCCAACAGATGACTCCCAGGGAGTGGCCTTTGTGTTTACCCGTCCCGACCCACCAGGGGCTGCTATCCTCCCTCCGCCGCCCCCTATCGCCCCAGCATTCAGATCAACCAATCAGGAGCCCCGTCGGGGGTCCGCACCCTGTGTGCCCGTCTCGCTGGGACACGGGGCTGTACCAAGGGCCCTGTCGGGGAGTAACCAGACCATAACCCCAGCCCCCCATGCGCTGCGAGAGGAGTTGCGGGAGTTCCTAGAAGACATCCGTGGCTCCCGCAACAAAGTCCAGCTTGCCCTCCAGCTATGGGGAGACTTTAATCAAATCCTCCGGGCCGCAAGGGCCCTCATGGGGGAGGGGAAAAGGACCGGGAGACAGGGCGCCGCGGCCTACCAGCGGGTCCACCACTTCCGTGACTCCTTACTCACCTACGGGGTGGGTCACAGACTGCTGCGCGGCCCGCCGGGAGCCACGAGCATCACTGCCGGTGAGGATCCCGCCCAGCCCTCCTCATGGCACCCTTTACCATCGCAACATTGAACACCTGTGGCTGTAGGATGGGTCTCCGCAGGTCCCAGGTGCTCTCCTTCCTTCGAGAGGGGAGGTACTCTGTGGTTTTCCTGCAGGAGACCCACACGGATCCGACTGCCGAAGACAGCTGGCGGCTGGATTGGGGGGACAGGGTCTACTTTAGCCACCTTACAGTTCCTACGGCTGGAGTGGCGACCCTGTTCTCCCCCGACCTACGGCCCGAGGTGCTGGGGGTCATCGAGGCTGTGCCGGGCCGCCTGCTGCACCTCCGGGTCCGAATGGAGGGGCTCGTAGTCAACCTCGTCAACATCTCTGCCCCAGCAGCGAGCCCGGAGCGGCTGCAATTCTATCAGTAGGCATCCGCCTTCCTCGGCACCTTGGATCCTCAGGAGTGCCTGGTCCTGGGAGGGGACTTTAACATCACCCTTGAGGAACGGGACCGCTCGAGGACCAAACAAAGCCCGGCCGCCGTCGCCGTCCTCCAGGAGATAGTCGAACACCACTCCCTGGTGGACGTCTGGCGCGACCACCACCCGGATGACACTTCCACGTTCACCTTTGTCCGGGTGGAGGCCCATCGGTCGCGCCACTCCCGGTTGGACCGCATTATTTATCACGCTTACATCTTACACGACCCACTCCTCCAGCATCCGGCCGGCCCCATTTTCTGACCATCACATAGCCACCGTGACAGGCTCCCTCTGCGCGGAGAGGCCGGGGCCGGCCTATTGGCATTTTAACAACAGCTTGCTTGAGGATGAGGGCTTCTTGGCGTCCTTCCGGGAGTTATAGCTGGCCTGGCGGCAGCGGCGTGCCATTTCCCTCGGCATGCGGTGGTGGGACGTAGGGGAAGGTTGCGCGCCAGGCTCTTTCTGCCGTGACTACATCCGGGGCGCCATGCCGACGGAAGGATGCGGCGATAGAGCAGTTGGAATGGGAGGTCTTAGAGCTGGAGAGGCGTCTGGCCGCCAGCCCCGAGGATCCACCCGTCTGCGGAGCGTGCCGGGAGAAGCTGTAGGAGCTCCGGACCCTCGAGGGACCATCGGGCCCGGGTGCCTTTGTTCGATCCCGCATCCGTCTCCTTCGGGAGATGGATGCGGCTCCCGCTTCTCTACGCCTGGAGAAAAGAGGGGGGCTAAGAAACATATCATCTGCCTACTGGCAGAAGATGGCACCCCCCTCACGGATCCGGTGGAGATGTGCGAGAGGGCGAGAGCCTTCTACACAAGCCTATTCTCCCCAGATCCGACCGATCCTAACGCTTGCAGAGTGCTTTGGGAGGAGCTCCCGACGGTCAGCATGGGCGACCGAGACCGGCTAGAGCTTCCTCTCACTCTGGCCGAGTTCTCGGAAGCCCTCCGTCGCATGCCCACCAATAAATCTCCGGGCTATGAACGGGCTGACCGTGGAGTTCTACCGCGTGTTCTGGGACGTCCTGGGCCCAGACCTAGTCACCGTCTGGGCCAAGTCTTTGCAGAGCGGGGTCCTCCCTCTTTCGTGCAGGCGAGCCGTGCTGGCCTTATTGCCGAAGAAGGGGGACCTCCGCGATTTACGAATTGGCGTCCCGTCTCACTCCTCAGCACGGACTATAAAGTCGTGGCAAAAGCCATCTCGCTGCTGCTAGGGTCCGTGCTGGCGGACATGGTCCACCCAGACCAGACC
Source organism: Dermochelys coriacea (assembly GCF_009764565.3). Taxonomy (NCBI): domain Eukaryota; kingdom Metazoa; phylum Chordata; order Testudines; family Dermochelyidae; genus Dermochelys; species Dermochelys coriacea. The sequence continues at coordinate 3,530,630 of NC_050071.1, read as the reverse complement.
TACACTGTCCCGGGCCACAGGATCTTCGACAACCTATATCTGGTCCGGGACCTATTGGAACTTGGGTGTAGGGATGGTCTGTCGTTCGCCCTCTTGTCCTTCGATAAGGAGAAGGCGTTCGACAGGGTGGATCACGGGTATCTCCTGAGCACTCTGCAGGCGTTTGGATTCGGACCCAGGTTTGTGAATTTTCTCCGGGTGCTGTACGCTTCCGCAGAGTGTCTGGTAAGGCTCAACTGGACCCTGACCGAACCAGTCAGCTTCGGGCGAGGAGTACGGCAGGGGTGCCCCCTCTCAGGCCAGCTGTACGCTCTGGTGATCGAGCCCTTCCTCTGTCTCCTCCAAAGGAGGTTGACAGGGTTGGTGCTGCAAGAGCCGGAGCTGCGGCTGGTCCTGTCGGCGTACGCTGATGATGTGCTCCTCATGGTCCAGGACCCGGGCGACTTGGGGCGGGTGGAGGCTTGCCAGGCCATCTATTCAGCAGCCTCCTCTGCGCGGGTCAACTGGGTCAAGAGCTCTGGCTTGGTGGTAGGGGACTGGCGGCAGGCGAGCTCCCTCCCACCCGCGCTTCAAGCAATCCGGTGGAGCACGGGTCCGCTGCTCTATCTGGGCGTTTATCTTTCTGCCACGCATCCCTCTCCGCCGGAGAACTGGCAGAATTTAGAGGGCGGGGTGATAGAGTGGCTCCGGAAATGGACAGGACTACTCCAGTGCCTCTTCCTTCGAGGGAGAGCGCTAGTGCTTAATCAACTAGTCCTGTCCATGCTCTGGGACCGGCTCAACACCCTGGTCCCGGCCCCGGCTTTCCTGACCAACCTCCGGACATCAATTCTGGAGTTCTTTTGGTCAGGACTGCACTGGGCCCCTGCAGGGGTTCTTCATCTACCTCTGGAGGAGGGAGGGCAGGGCCTAAAATGTCTGCTCACTCAGGTCCATGACTTCCGCCTCCAGACCCTGCAGAGGCTCCTTTATGGTGCAGGTAGTCCGGCGTGGAGCATACTGGCGCACGCCTTCCTGCGCCGCTTCGAGGGCTCCGATACGACCGGCAGCTCCTTTATCTCCATCCGAGAGGTCTTCCACGAGACCTCTCCGGGCTGCCGGTCTTCTACCAGGACCTCCTCCGGACCTGGAAACTCTTTACAACGACCAGGTCCGTGGCGGCCTCCGAGGGGGCAGATCTCCTCACGGAGCCCCTGCTACACAATCCCCAGCTCCGTGTGCAGGGGCGGAGTCCCGCTCGGTGTGCCAGAGTTTGGTCCTGGCAGAGGTCACAAGAGTCGGAGACCTCCTGGACTATGACCGGGGAGACTGGCTGGATCCCCTAACCTTCGCTCAGTGCATGGGGCTTTCCAGACCTTGTACTCCCCGGCGCATACTTCAGGAGGTGAAGGCCGCTTTGCCGCCCGCTGCTCGGGTTTATCTCGACCGGGTCCTGCACGAGAGCACGCCTCACCCACCCACTACCCCAGGCCCGCCGGACCTTTTAATTGGACCCCTGCCCCATGGACCCAACCATTCCCTTCACCCCTTCACTAGAAGCCAGCTGCATGAGATGCAGCCGGTCTGCTTCAAACCACGCCAAGAAAACATCTCTGCATGCTGGTGCTCCACACCCTTCACGCCCGCACCCTCGTGTCCCGCCCCGATACAAAATGGCGGGACCTCCTGCCACCTTCGGAGGGTGAGGAGCCCCGGTGGGTCAGCCTATATTCCACCTTAGTCCAGAGGCCCGCTGGGGATGTCAGTTGGCGGCTCCTTCACGGAGCCGTGAGCACGGGTGTGTACTTGGCGCGGTTCACTTCAATCCCAGACACCTGCCCCTTTTGCGGCGTGAGGGATACCCTGGCACATGTCTACCTGGAGTGTGCCAGGCTGCAGCCCCTATTCCGGCTCCTCACCAATATTTTATTACGTTTTTGGTTGCACTTCTCCCCTCACCTTCTCATTTATGCACTCCCTATCCGTGGCCCCACAAAGTCCCGGGATCTCCTGGTCAACCTCCTCCTGGCCCTAGCTAAAATGGCCATCTACAAAACCAGAGTGAGGAGTTTGGCCGATGGAGTCTCCTGTGACTGTGGGGCCTATTTCCGATCCTCGGTCCGTTCACGTATCCGGGCAGAGTTCCTCTGGGCGGCGTCCTCTGACTCTCTTGACGCCTTTGAGGAGCAATGGGCGCTGTTCGGGGTTCTCTGCTCGGTGTCCCCGTCCGGTTCCCTTCGTTTGACCCTTTGACCGCACTCCTATCCCTGTTATTTTATTAGTTGTCCCCCGGAATTTTTTGGGCATCTAGGTCCTATAGATCTCCCTTTTAGGCTGGGGGGGATCCTTTAGCAGTGGACGGGCTTTGCCCGCCCACTTCCCGGATCCCAATAAGACTACTCTTCCATAGCCATCTGGCCTTGCCCCGTCAAAACCCAAATGATGACTTTTCGGGACTCACTGGTGAAAACAAAGTTCGTTAAAGGAGAGCAAGGCCTGATGGCCCCCTCTTGGCAGAAAATTCTTCGGTCTGATCTGCTGCCTCTGTTTAGGGATGGGGAAGATGAGATGAGCTAAGAGATGAGATGGGATGAGCCAAGAGCGCTCTGATATCAAGATGGGTTGTGGAGAAGCTGGATGCTCCACACCATCAGGCAGCATTTTATACCAGTCTGTGTCATTTGATGTCAGTTGGATACCCTCAGCAAGAGCTCCTGCAGTGGGACCTGATCCCCCTTATTCTATACATTGGAGAGTGCTGGCAGCTCTGAGTGTCTCTCACACACTGGGGGTGAGATGGGGGAGTTCACAAATCCTATGAACACTAAATAATCTTTTAAATATCTCCTTTTTTTTGAGGTCTTGCCTTGTGATTGTTGGACTTGTGGGGTTGGTAATACTGAAAGTGGTTTTTCCCTTAACTCTTTTAGATATAGTTGTCTCAGGAGCTGCTTGTAACTACAATAAGTACATTTTCTGGCTGAAATGTGATCCCCAAGTTGATGGTGCCCTTTTATAGATTCATAGATTCATAGATACTAAGGTCAGAAGGGACCATTCTGATCATCTAGTCCGACCCTCCTGCACAGTGCAGGCCACAGAATCTCACCCACCCACTCCTATGAAAAACCTCACCCATGTCTAAGCTATTGAAGTCCTTAAATCATGGTTCAAAGACTTCAAGGAGCAGAGAAGCCTCCCTCAAGTCAACCATGCCCCATGCTACAGAGGAAGGCGAAAAACCTTTTAAGAGGTTTAAGTTGTTCAGGAAAAAGACATGAGAAAGAATGATGAAACCTTGAAATGGTTCTGTGTGTGTGGGTGTGTGCGTGCGCACGCATGCACATGTGCGCAGCCAGGAGCCAGGGGGTGGTCCTTTGTTAACTAAGATCTAAAAGCATATGGTATAGGTTTCCTCTCCTTTTAGTAGGAGAAAAAAAATATATCAGGCCACAGTTAGGCCAGCCAATATAATTACATCATGGAGGAGTTGGTGACACACTGCTCTGTCCACTAAAAGATCTCAGGCCAGGTCTACATTACAAACTTACACTGATATAGCTATGATGCTTGGGGGGGGTGAAAAATCCACACCCTTGAGCGATGCAGTTGCACTGACCCAACCCCCAGCGTAGCCAGCACTATATCAATGGGAGGGCTTCTCCCATCAACATAACTACCATCTCTCCCATCAGCAGAGTAGCATGTTCACTGAAGTACCATAGCGGTGCAAACTGCATCAAAACAACGTTTTAAGGGTAGACCTCCTCTCACTCATTGAAAAACCAAGGGGAGAAACAGCCTTCTTCAGGCAATGACCTAATAAAACATTGTGCCAACCTAAGCGTTCAATAATCATAAGTTAGACCTCAAAAAATCATGAGCTTGGTCTAAAAATTGTGAGTTAAAACATAAAACTGCACTTTTCTTTTTGTTTTTGAGCATGCAATTGCTTCACATTTTCAAACTTTGCTCAGCAATCATGAGGGTGGAGAAACTTACTGTTTATATTTTAAATGAAAGCTGATGTTCTTCTTTGATCATATGACACAAGGAGCTGGGATTTTAAGAAAAAGACTAAATATTGTAAGACTCTCAATAAAATCATGAGAACTGGCAACATGATGTTGCATATTTTGACATTGCTTAAATTAAATTCTACTATTTTTATTTTCCATAGTAATGTTTACTGGAATATAGGACAACATTCATAGAATCATAGAATATTAGGGTTGGAAGAGACCTCAGAAGGTCATCTAGTCCAATCCCCTGCTCAAAGCAGGACCAATCCCAACTAAATCATCCCAGTCAGAGCTTTGTCAAGCTGGGCCTTAAAAACCTCTATGGATGGAGATTCCACCACCTCCCTAGATAACCCATTCCAGGGCTTTTCCACCCTCCTAATGAAATAGTGTTTCCTTATATCCAACATAGACCTCCCCCACTGCAACTTGAGACCATTGCTTCTTGTTCTGTCATCTGCCACCGCTGAGAACAGCCAAGCTCCATCCTCATTGGAACCCCACTTCAGGAATTGAAGGCTGCTATCAAATCCCGCCTCACTCTTCTCTTCTGTAGACTAAATAACCCCAGTTCCCTCAGCCTCTCCTCGTAAGTCATATGCCCCAGACCCCTAATAATTTTCGTTGCCCTCTGCTGGACTCTCTCCAATTTGTCCATATCCCTTCTGTAGTGGCGGGACTAAAACTGGACACAGTACTCCAGATGTGGCCTCACCAGTGCCCAATAGAGGGGAATAATCACTTCCCTTGATCTGCTGGCACTGCTCCTACTAATACAGCCCAATATGCTGTTGGCCTTCTTGGCAACAAGGGCACACTGTTGACTCATATCCAGCTTCTTGTCCAGTGTAATCCCCAGATCCTTTTCTGCTGAACTGCTTAGCTAGTTGGTCCTCAGCCTGTAGCCATGCATGGGATTCTTCCTTCCTAAGTGCAGGACTCTGCACTTGTCCTTGTTGACCCTCATCAGATTTCTTTTGGCTCAATCCTCCAATGTATCTAGGTCACTCTGGACCCTATCCCTACCCTCCAGCATATCTACCTCTCCCCCCCAGCTTAGTGTCATCTGCAAACTTGCTGAAGGTGCAATTAATCCATCATCCAGATCATTAATAAAGATGTTGAACAAAACCGGCCCCAGGACCGACCCCTGGGGCACTCCGCTTGATACTGGCTGCCAATTAGACATCGAGCCGTTGATCACTACCTGTTGAGCCCGACAATCTAGCCAGCTTTCTATCCACCTTATAGTCCATTCATCCAATCCATACTTCTTTAACTTGCTGGCTAGAATACTGTGGGGGACCGTATCAAAAAGTTTGCTAAAGTCAAGATATATCACATCCACCGCTTTCCCCATATCCATAGCACCAGTTATCTCATCATAGAAGGCAATCAGGTTGGTCAGGCATGATTAGCCCGTGGTGAATCCATGTTGACTGTTCCTGATCCTTGGATGATGCCTGATCAGTGAATCCATGTTGACAGTTCCTGGGGATTGGTCCTGCTTTGAACAGGGGGTTGGACTAGATGACCTCCTGAGATCCTTTCCAGTCCTGATATTCTATGATCCTATGATATTAAGTGCTTCAAAATGGATTCCTTGAGTTCCTTGATTGTGCCAGGACTTCCAATTCTTCCTGCTTGTTTCCCAGGCTTCTTGCATTCGTATACAGCGCCTAAGATAACTAGCCGATTGACCTACTTTCTCAGTATGAATCAGGAGGCCTCCCCTGTTGCACCCTCCTCCTTGTGTTTCCTCCCACTTCCCCACTTATTTCAGGGCTCAGGGCTCCATCCCCAGGTGAACCTAGTTTAAAGCCTTCCTCACTAGGTTAGCAAGCCTGCCTGAGAAGATGCTCTTGCCTCTTTTTATTAGGTGGATCCCATCTCTTCCTCGCAATTCTTGTTCCTGGCATGCATCCCGTGCTTGAAGAATCCAAAGCCCACTCTCTGACACTGTCTGCATAATCACACATTTACCCCCACAATTCAATGGTCCCTACCTAGGCCTTTTCCTTCAACAGGGAGGATGGACGAGGACATGACTTGTGCCTCAAACTCCTTTATCCTTCTTCCCAGAGCCAAATAGTCTGCAGAGACATGCTCAAGGTCATTCTTGAAAATATCACCGGTGCCCACATGGAGAGGTAGGAAGGGATAGCGGCCAAAGGCTTGATCAGTCTTGGCAGACACTCCATCACATACTGAATTGTAGCTCAAGCAAGCAGCACACTTCGAGTTCCAGGTCTGGATGGCAGATGATGACTTTGACCTCCTTAGGAGGGAGTCGCTAACCACCACCATCTGTCTCCTCCTCTTGGGAGTGGTGATTGTGGAACCTCCATCCCTAGGACAATGCATCCCATGCCTTCCGTTTGATGGGGTCTCCTTCTGATCCTTCCTCAGATGACTCTTCCAAACCATTCTCCGCTGTAGTACCTGTGCAGTTAGCCTGAAATAGTTTCTTACCTCTACCTGCATTGGGGGTACATGGGTTCTCCTGTTTCTTCTTCTGGAGGCCACATGCTGCCAATTTCTTCCCTGTTCTGCACTGCCCTCTCTGATTCTTCAGCATGCTATGCCTGCAGTACGAAACGCGGGCTTTCTCTCCATAAAGTCTTCATTTTCTCTGATGCAACGCAGGGTGATACTTGGTCTCTAGTCCTTTAACCTTCTTTTCCAATATGGAGACCAGCTTGCACTTCATACAGACAAAGTCACTTCTATCCTCTGGGGGAAAGACAAACATGGCACATCCTATGCAGGTCACAACAGCTGATCACTCACTATCCTATTGTCTTCTTTCTAAGAGCCTCTTCAGATGTTATATTTACTGCTCACAGAAGTCTGAAAGGCAAAAACTATGTGGGAACTCCCCCCAGGCGAATTCCCAGGCAAACTCCCTCTGTTTGCTTCTCCACAGTTCACCGCTCACTTGGTTCACAACTGGCTGCTTTTTTATAAGGCTGCTAGCTCAAAGCCTTCCAATCAACCACTCAAGGCCCACCTGGAACAAAGCACTCCCAATCACACTTTTCAACAAAACAAACACACAGTCAAACAGTCCCTGCAACTAGCACCACTCAAACAAATGGTCACAGCAGACGGACACTCGGATATTCACCACCAGCTCACAAACCCCACTGGCACCCTATAGCAGCACTCACTATAGCTCCTCTCAGATGGTTCCCAGGCAAACTCCCTCTGATTGCGTCTCCTCTGTTCACACATTAATAATGATTATTATTTGGGGGAAAAATAAAAGTCAGATTTCTCCAGAATTAGGTCAATAAATTATTGCTCCACAATAAATAACTGATCCCGTGAGAGTACCGTATTAGGAAAATTAGGGTTTGATCCTGCAACACTTACACCAGTAATTGTAATCACGAATAACCCATTAAGGGTATAGCTGCTCATGGACCTAAGCATTTGTAGAATTGCGCCTTTAAAATGTGACTGCATGTTGCTAATTAGTAGTAACATCCAATAAAGGCTTTGTATTTTAATCTAAAGCCCTGTTGGGGCCTACAACAAAATGAAACATCAATTAATTCTAGTATTGCTAGCAGTCTGGAGCAACTACTAGCAATACCATCTGTTGCTTAATCAATCAACATTGAAACTAATAGAGCTTTTTGTTACAAATTGCACTATACTCTCAACCCACCTAGATGCATTTGAGAGGACCGAGTCACACATGGAAAGGCACTTGACAAGCTGGAAGTAGAAGAACTCTCTTGCAGGCTGTCTCTTCGGTCTCTGTAGGTGACACATATATTGTTTATGAACAGCAGTATTGACTCCTGACAAATGAACCCTTTGGGTTTCTTTTAGTCCCACTCCAGGTATAAAAAGAAAACAACTCTAATAAAACTATTGTCTATCTAAAGTGTTGTGTGGCAAACCCGTTTTTGCTAGAACTGCCTCCTTTCCTGTAACTGGGAATGGAACACAGGCAAGAGACGTCATAGAATCATAGAATATCAGGGTTGGAAGGGACCTCAGGAGGTCATCTAGTCCAACCCCCTGCTCAAAGCAGGACCAACACCCTCTCCTCCTATCTGTTTCCCTGCTCTCCTTTATCAGTCTCAGGGCTGAGGCATGGAAAGCCTGGCCTAGGGGTCAACATCAGGCACTCATCCAAGGGCCAGGGCCAAGGAGGGTGGTGACCAAGAGTCAGGCCAAGTCAAGATCAAGTGATGAAACCTGGAAGGGCAGAAACCCACTTACTAAGGGTGAATACCAGGAGGTCAGGATCAGAAAGCAGGAACTGGTAAACTCCAGGCCAGCTTGTTGTTCATGGCAAGATAGAACTCATTTGTAAGGACACTTCCTGTTGCCTCCTCAGGCAAATAGGATCTGCTGCCCAATCAGAAGCTTTGTAGGCTCTCCCAATCAGAATGTGGGGGTAGAGCTTGTGCCCTAGTGGGCTTCATGGACCTGGTCCCAACTGCTATCTATGAGCTGCTGGGATGAGGACTGAAGTGTGATGGCTTCCAGGGACCAGTGTTCAAAACCCACCAGGCTGGCATGCAGCTTCTCACTACACTTGTTTGTCACTTCTCTCCTGGCTAGCCAGGAGCCAGATACATTGTCTTTGCTAAAAGCTCATATACATTACTCCCTATAGAGAAATCCCATTCTTAGGCCCTCCATTCCTCATCCATGGCGCAGGATCATCACCAGTCCTTATGGTACAGTTTCTGTTTTGTCCAGGCTAGTGTCCAGTGTATCAGGTGATGGGCCTGTAACTCTTCCCTTTTGCAAATCTGTTGCACCATAAAATTGCCCCTCACTCGGGAGGTTTTCTTGATCTTCAGCCTAAAATTTGGCCTTTCATTCATTTCATCACAATCAATTGCACACATACAAAATGGGAAATGACTGCTCAGGAAGGAGTGCTGCAGAAAGGGATCTGTGGATCATAGTGGATCACAAGCTAAATATGTCAACAGTTTTCAGAGTAGCAGCCGTGTTAGTCTGTATTCACAAAAAGAAAAGGAGTACTTGTGGCACCTTCGAGACTAACAAATTTATTTGAGCATAAGCTTTCATGAGCTACAGTAACACTGTGCAAAAAAACCAAACATAATTCTAGTATGTATTAGCAGTAGTGTTGTAAACATCTCACGAGAAATAATTCTTCCACTCTACTCTGAGATGATTAGGCCTCAGCTGGAGTATTGTGACCAGTTCTGGGTGCCACATTTTAGGAAAGATGAAGACAAATTGGAGAAAGTCCAGAGAAGAGCAACAAAAATGATTAAAGGTCAACTAAACATGACCTATAAGGGAAGATTGAAAAAAACCTGGGTTTGTTTAGTCTGGAGAAGAGAAGGCGGAAGAGGGACATGATAACAGTTTCAAGTACATAAAGTTTGTTACAAGGAGGAGGCTGAAAAATTGTTCTCCTTACTCTCTGAGGCTAGGACAAGAAGAAATAGGCTTAAATTACAGCAAGGGCAGTTTAGGTTGGACATTAAGAAAACTTCCTAACTGTTAGGGTAGATTATCACTGGAATAATTGCCGAGGGAGGTTGTGGAATCTCCATCATTAGAGGTTTCTAAGAACAGGTTAGACAAACACCTGTCAGGGATGGTCTAATTATTACATAGAACTGCCTTGAGTGCAGTGGACTGGACGAGATGACCTATTGAGGTCCTTCCAATCCTACACTTCTAGGATTCTATGATTGCTTTATAAGCCCTCTATCACTTTAGGCCAATATTTTCAAAAGATCTGAAGTGACTTCAGGGCACAAACTCTAATGAAAGGCAATGAGTTGAGGCAGTCTGAGGGGGGACAGGAACTGATGTTGGAGGACTAGCTTCAACTCCAGCATTCATTTTCCTCCAGGTTTGCTGAGGGATGACCCCACATAGATCAACTGATACCTCGCTTCATCCCCAGGCTAAATCTACAACCCTGCTCTGAACTATCAGAACACTGTCATCCTGTCCAAGGAGACGTGGCGCCATCTGCAATAGGAGTCTGTAAAAAGAGCAGCTGCAACAAAAGAGTTAAAAACTGAAAGCTGAATGGTGGCCGAATGACCAAAACTCACAAAAGTAAACACAGTGTGAGGAGGTTTAACAAGATGAATTGTTTGAGGAAATAAACAAAAAGCAATTAAGAAAGCAAATTGACATAATGGGCTGGTTTCACAGGCGGGAGGAGGGGAATATTACTTTGTGTTTGGATAATTTTAACAACTGCATGTCAATTTCCCTTATTTAATTACTGTATTTATTTTGCAGTAGGAGTTGCAGGGTGCCATTTGGTGGGTGATATTTCGGGAAGTGGGTCCATGCACTATGCAGAAGACCTTATACTTCAATATGTAATGAGCTCAGGGGTCTTTAAGGAGGCACCAAAAGCCAGGAGCCTTTAAGGAGGGGGCAGAAAGAAGAATCTAGCCAAGCAAGGTTACTGTGTGACCCTTAATCCACCAAGTGCCTGTGGGCACAGCACGTGGGGAGCAGCTGGGAGGTAGTGCCAGAGGGTGGTCCTGGCAGCAGGGCCTGGCAAGCAGCTGCAGTTAGATGCTGGGAGAGTCCAGAGTGGAGGGGCAGTTTTTGAAAGTCTGGGGAACTGGCCATGAACTGGGTAAAGGAAGGAAGGAGAACCAACCACTGGGAAGATAGCTGTGTGGCTAGGGGCACGTGAGAGACAGTGGTCTGAGCAGAGGCCAGAGAGATCAAGTTGGGCTAGTAGGATCTGATGGAGAGCTGGGGAGCCAGATAGGCAAATTTCCGCTTTATGTGGGAAAGCTTTCTTGGTTTAAAAGGTCTCGGCCAGGAGGGTAACCCTGTCTGGAGCAGCAGATGCTTCAGAAATGACCCCAGTGGGGTATAAAGCTGCATTCTTCACTACCTTCAGCAGGGAACCAGTGCCCAGTGAGGTTGGGGTGGATGAGGAAAATGCAAAGGCCTATATTGGAATTAACCAAAACGGTGTGGTTAACACTCCTACTCTGGGGGAGAACAACAGGGGCTCTTTAATGCCCAAAACATGGTCAGGACTTGTGCTTCACACTGCTAGCTGAGGATAGAACCTCCTGTGGCCAAATTGCAGACCCATGGAGTTCAGATAGTTCATTAAAACTAAAATTAACACCTGAACTTTGGGGACTTATTCATGCCAAACTTTGAACTCCAAATCCTTTGAGGCTTTCCCGTCACTAATATACTTATGGTGGAAATCTAACAGATGAGGGCAATTGCTGCTTGTTTTAAACCAGTGCATGGGAAGATGGAGATGATCCAAAAAGTCCCCAGTATATCATTGTCATCTGGAACTCAGTAAGCCACTACTGCTTCGTCATCCACAAACTCAAGAGTTGCAGGAAAATATATATCTCATGTAACCTAAATGCCCCACCTCTGCCACATCATCTCAGTTGTACAGCATAGTCACCCATGACATCCCAAGGAAAGAGCTATCTCTCTCCCCTCCCTCACCTTCTCAGAGTGAGAGTGTCTTGTAAAGGTCACTCTCTTTCCCACCTCTAGATACTGGGGATTACAGTGAGTATATGTGAGGAGATTCTGAGTTGTCACCCCACAGCTGCTGTCACATAGCTTAATCCTCATTAAATTGCACTGCTAAATCAGATTTAGAGGAATAAGGAGATCCAATGAGAACTGTCATTTTATGTCTTTAAAGAACTTAAATGATATCCACTTCTCCACAATAAGGGCACAATGGAGTTTTCATTTTGTCTCTGCCCCTAAAGGTTAGCCTGACAAAGTCTTTGGATTAGCAGCAAACATTTATTTATGCTTTTTAACCTATACCGTCTCTTTATAAGTGTGGGTAGTTAGCCAAATAATTGTGGTTAGAGCTGAGCAGAGTGCTCAGGGGGAGTTGCCAAGGTGTGAAGTCTGTGGCAATCATTGCAAGTGCCAGGATACTTGAATATTGATATTAGAGGCAGAGCAAGAATGTTTGGCGACATTCAGGCTTTGTCTGAAATAGGTTTTGTCCATTGTGGAGCTCCACCGATGATAGCAACAGTGGGAGTAATAGTGTAGACAATGGTTCTGTGGCTACTGGCATTTTAACTGCATGTCAGCTAATCCTATTGAGAGCAGGTCTAGATTACATAGTGTAGTTCCCTCGGTTTTCCTGGAAAGTATCCATGTAAGAACTGACCTGACCTGGCCCTTCTTACCAGGATAACTGGCCTAAAATGCTGAAACATGTTGACATTCTTTTTGTTTTTCTTAATTAATTGAGAGCTTGTGTCAAAACATACAAGGAAGCACAGAACACAACCTGTTGGGAGCAACAGACACAGCTCCAAAGGAACTCCCTTAAAATGACAATTTTCAGGAAACAAAGAAAATAGAATTTATTGGAGGAGAAACTAAAGAACAGAGGCCCAGATCCTCAAAGGTATTTAGGTACCTAATGCCCTTTGGTGATCTAGGCCTAAATGTCAGGAATCCACAATTTACTGGTACAGATATGGGAAGTGATGTATGTTTCTCTCATTTAAAAATGATTATGTTTTAATTTCTAAAACATCCTCCCATATCTCCACAAACTTTCCCTTCTTCCCATGAAAAACAAGATGAAGGGTAAAAACTCTAGGATCAGCAGTATTAGAGTCACCATTTTAAAAGTCAACTTCAGCCAAATCATTCCAGTTATTCGATATTCTAAATAGAGGGAAATGCTGCAGGATCTCAGTTGGTCTCTGTGGTTTAGTTGCTCTGGTTTATTGACATTTTAATGGTGACCACTTCAAGATGAGTGATGATGTGAGGATGGGTGCAACACTGTTCCATTGCTGCTAACAGACCTAGACAGGTTGTATATGAGCAATTAGCCAGGCTTTTCCCATGGAAAAAGGGGCCATTTGTCTTGAAACTACATTACATTTCATACCCCTATTTTAATCGTAGATTAATAGAGGAAATGAGTTTGAGAAATTGTCAGATTCTTCCCCCTACACTGAGGCCAGACCAAGTAAATTTAGACCATCCCTGATGGGTGTTTGTCCAACTTGTTCTTAAAACCCTGCGGCGATGGGGAGAATATCGGTCTATGCAGAGTCTGTATAAGGAGGGTCGAAATGTGCCAGTCAATAGCTGGAGAAAGACACAAAGACTATCCACTCCTTTGGAGCTTGTTGTTTTATTTTGTTAATAGTTCCATGTCTCTTAGGGGTTAGACAGCCCTAGGGCTCCCCCACACTGCACCTTCAGATCAGATCATTGACCGGCGGCAGGGCAAAAAAAAGAAAATGCTAGAACCCAGAAGGCAGGAGACTTGATTCTACCAAAGAAAACATGTTGTGTTCTCAGGGGAGGATTCCCAGATGCTTCAGTTTTCTCCTCTCTTCCTGCTTCTGGTTGGTTTAGTCCCCCTGATGCTGCTGAAAGAATCCTGCCCATCAGACTGTACCGCTGAAAGCAGCAGGGGGTGAGAGAATCTAGGAGGAAGGGTACACAGAAGTCCTCTGTGGGAGCCCAGAGCCAGACCAGATGGCTCCTGCCATGGCCTCCTGCCTCCTTCCCTGTTCTCCCTGTCTCATACAGATGGATCCTCTGTTCACACTCACATCTCCCAGACTTTCTCTAGCCATTGTGAAGCCAGAGAAACCATGTTTTCCAGAGATTTCACAGTTGCTGTGAAACCAGTGCAGCCATCTCCATGGCAATGCTTGCAGCCATGCAGTGCGGGTACTGCCTCTGAAAGCTTTAGTGGCAACTGCTCTAACTGATCCGAGTTCTCATTGCTTTCTCGTCTATAACACCTGGTGCTGCCCTGTCCGGCGCTCATGGCCTAACAACTGTACCAGCATCATCACATTGTATTCAATGCAGCAATGCATCTTCTGGCACCCTGATACCATCTTACTAGCGGGTGAACCTTGTCGGCGGGGGTCCAGCTCCCTCCTTCCTCTTAGTTCCCAGACACAGTTAATCGGAAAATAACAGTCCAGAGTCCAATCTGCCAGCAATTGGATGGGTTTATTGGGGCTAAAGAAGCCAGCATGTTCCAAAGCCCTTCACACCAGGCGGGCTATCACTATACGCCAATAGAGTTTTCCTCTTCCCCTTACCCAACTACAGTTCTATACGCTGATAGAACCCCCTCCTTCTCCTAACCCTTAGCTCTACACGCCGAGGGAGCTCCCTCCTCTCCCCCCTCTTCTTGGCAAATTTAATTATACTTGTAGTGCCCCTCCCCTGGTACCACCCTTCCAATGTAAGGTCATGTTCCGTTCTGGGCGGTCCTGAATCTGGGGTCGATAAGACCACCTCTTTTGTCTCTGATGGGAGGGGTAAGGAGCGGGATTTCTTTTGGTCATGGTCACTCTCGCAGACTCTGCATCTCCTCCTTACACCGTCCCCTCCCCCAGCTACTTGGTAACCATTGCAACCTCTTGCTCAATTAGCGCCTTATCTTCAAGGCTACCAGCTGCGGGGGAGGAAGGCGGGGTGCAGCCTTGTGCTTTCACTTTCATTCTCTTGCTTTCTTATTCAGCCTGTTTAAACTAAAAGCAAGGCCAGAAGCAAGATTATTATTGTTTAGTCTCTACCCTATTTACTTCACATTCTCCTAACAAATCTCACATGTGCAAAGATGCTCCTGCACTATGAAATCCAGCTGTTCAAAACAAAACCTCTACCTCTATATGAGATCCCTCAAATGTAGCCGACGAGGCCAGCTGCTTGCAGGCACAGTTTGAGAACTTCAGGCCCAGATCCTCTGGGGTATTTAGGCTTCTAACTTCCACTGATGTAATTGATTTCAATGAAAGTGAGGAGCCTAAATAGCTTTGAAGATCCAGCCTATAGTCACCATCTCACCATGGGCCTCTGCATCAAGACTGACTGATCCAAAGCCCATTGCAATCACTGGAAATCTTTCCATTAACAGCAATGAGCTTTGGATCAGGCCCCAAATCAGTTATTGTGACCAATATCCATCTGTACAGAAGACAAGACCCCATCACACAAGGAAGTGTGGACAATGCTATCATGCACAGCACCTTGTAGCTGACTAAAGTAAACCACTCTGATTACCAAAAGGACAGATCTGAACATCTGCCATTTTCATTAGCAGGAGGTGCTTGCTTCCAATGATCAATTTGTTGCAAATTCTGTTACAGCGTCCAGTCATAACGCCACATTCAGCCTTACTATCAAGGCTCCTGTTGAAGCTGGCTGTTACAGTAAAACCAATGCCAAGAGGAGAGTGGGCGACAAGATAGTGCCATTTTGTTCATTGTACTGCACATAGCTGGACCAGCACAAGCTTGTGCCATAAATATCCTGACATCAGATTGCCTCGGACACTGATTATAGTGATAATGAACACAAGTCACCAGAGCTGCTTTGAGGGTGACAATGGTGTGCTGCAAGCCAAGAGAAGAAACAGATAGCCGCATTCTTCAGTGGGCCCCACCCAGCTCTTTTGTGTTTGGCTTTGGTATAAGTTTCTTTCAAGGATAAAATTCGTTTCTCCTCAGTAACTGCTAAGGGTGAGAGCTGGAAGTTAGTTCTTCAGAGTGGGGTCTCTGTGAGGAGTTGTACGTGGTGGGGCTGTGCCAAAGCCATCACTTACAGTATTGCTCCCCTCCAGTACCTGTTTCCTTACACTTGTTCACACAGCCCAGTTTGTTTCCTTATGCTTTCTTTGGCTCTGGTGAAGGCAGGTGCAACTCAGTGTCTACCATGCCTACAGCACTAAGGCACTGAACCTGCTGGTCAGGAGCATGCAGGGATTTATACTGTGCTGGATTGTATTTCACAGGCAGGCTGGCAAGAAAGAGTCAGTTTCAAAATACCATTCAGGCCTGGTCTACATGCAAGAATTCACCAGTTCAAGAGATGATGTAATTTTATATCACGTAGTACAAACAGTGCAGCTTGCTTTGACATTCATATTGACTTCAAACTGATTTAAAATGGCAAAGCTTTAACTGGACAATTTACAAGCTAAACTGAACAAACCTGTCAGAAACCAATGTGATGCCTAGTTCTTAAATATGTTTTTAGCAGTATATCTCACAGCTCTTTAGGAAGGAGATAAGTATCATATCCTCCTTTTACAGATGGGGAAACTGAGGTATACAGAAAGGAAGTGACTTGCCCAAGGTCACCCCGCAGGCCAGTGACTAAGCCAAGACAAGAACCCAAGTCTCCTAGGTTGCTGTCTAGTGCTGTATCCAGTAGGCTGCATTGCCTCTGACACAGAAGAATGGACACACAGGGGTTTGCCCCAGTTTAACTGCATTGGTTTTTAACCAGTTGGAATTAAATTGGTGCCACTTCTCTGTTGACACATACCATCAGTCACTGGATCCTTTTTACATACGCAATTAAGCTAATTCATTTGGCCTTCTAATTTAAATATTGACATTGTCAGCACTCAGCTTCTTGCCAAAAGTATGGTGTGTATATATTTTAAAAGTTACATTTTGTCAAAAGCACTTCTAAATATTGCATATTTAGCAGTGCAGATGTAAAATAAAATGTTTACCAAGTAGGTCTCGGGTAGCTCGAAAGGGTGTTTTACTTATAGGTTTTCCCTTTAATTTCATATATGGTCACTAGTAACGGAAGACTGTAATGCTGGCAGACCAGGTGCCTGCTCTTGCCAAAGGCTCGGGGCTCGGGGCGTGGGAGCAACCTGAATATTTTGTGATCTTTGACTAAATGACCATTTATCACTTACTCTAGCTGGCCTGACTGAGAAGATAGACTGGAATCCCCAAGGGCACTGTCTGTGACCCACATGGCAAGAACGTTACAGTGCTTTAGGCGCTCACATTTGTCACTAGGTATGTGAAATCTAATTATAGACCATACACCCAGTTCAGGATGTCTGCCCTGCTTGTGGACAGTGTGTCCTGAAGCTGACACTCACGATCATGAGCCCTTCCAGACAGCATGACAGGGACTTGGCTGGTAAATCTACTACTTCACTGATTAAAGGTTTTGTAAACTTTTTATCATATGAATAACTGTTTGGGGCCAGATTAGCCTCTCTGAATGCACATGCCGTAGCATATCCCTCCTCAAGTGGTCCGACCAAGCCACTGGGGCTACTTGTGGAGTAAGGTACTATTCAACAGAAGTTTGGCACTGAGAATCTGGCCCTGGATGTGGTACAACTCAGCAGCTGTGTGTAAAATCCATTGTTGGCTAACAGGGAACTAGCTCACCAGAGGCCTGAATTAACTAAGGGCCAGGCTGTGGATCCCTTCTCACCCTGGAGAGCACTTCCTCACATTGAAGTCAATAGTACTTTTCCTGTGAGTACATACTCCCTGATGGGAGTAAGGGGCTCACAAGCTGGACCTACATAGTCATTGATCACTCACTGCCACTACATAGCGACTGAGTGTTCTCTGCTGCATAGGAGCACCAGGCTCCCATATCTGGACCAGACACTCCCATCCTTATGTTGACTGTGAGTCTTCCCATTGAAGAAAACAAGCCTGCCACACAGCTAGGGGCTACTCAACCAGCTTTACTCACAGCATAAAGCCCATCCCCATCGGTCCCAGGCTCAGAACCATGCAGGGATGACTACACCTCCTCCCTTGGGGCATCCCCTTCCCTGAGCCACGTGGGTTTGTGGAAAGAGACATTTCAGGTAAGAGGAGCAGGCCCATCAGCAGCTGCAGCAGGGACCCTCAGATACTGGAGATACCCTCAGGCGGGGCAATAATGGAATTTTTTGTTCACTGGCAATTTTGAAAGAAAAAAGAAGAAAAGAATTAATTTGGGGTTGGACTGAAAACGAACATTTTCAAAAGTTTGGGCAAATTAAAAAGTCGAAAAAATCAGTTTGGGTCAAATGAAACACATTGCTTTGACAAAATCATAATGTTTTGTTTCAATTTTGACCCTTTTTAAATCTTTCAGAATTTTTAAACAATCAAGGAAATTTTTAACACAAAAAAGGCATTTTAAACTGAAAAATGGAAACGTTTCTTTTGGAAAATGTTGAAATGAAACGTTCTGATTTTTTCAGAATTTTGTTTTCCCAAAACGAAGAGTTCGGCTAAATTGTCACAAAATTGCAAACATTTCATGGTTGCCAAATCAGCATTTTTTGCAACCCTCCCAAAAAATTGTTGATGAAAAATTTCACCCAGCTCCGTTATAGTGTTCTCTCTTGATAGTCCCCATCCTGTGCTGATTGGCTGTTCACTTCAACCGTTCCCACCTCCTCCCACCAAGTCCCTTCACCTTGCCTCCTTCCTTCCTTCCTTCCTTCCCTCTTTCTTCCCCCTCCCTCACTTTGTCTTTCTGTTTAGCTTATCCCCTCCCAGCAAAACCCTACTCAAAGTATTAAACAAATAACGAAGCAAAGCAACCCCCAATTCAGCCCCTCCTTTCTGGGACACAGGGACAGGAATCACGGCACTGACATGCTGTTTGGTACCTGTCACACAGCCTGTTTTGTCTAGTAAATTTGTAAGATCTTAGGGTCAGGGACTGACTATTCCTGAGTCTGTACAGTTCCCAGCATAATCTCAGTTCACCCCTATGCATGATGAGCAGTTACTAACATGGCCAGTCTGAGTCTGTTTTCCGATGCACCCACGCCTCTCCCGCTGACTTCAACAGAGGATGCATGTGTGTATCTGAGGGGAGGATTTGGCCTGTTTGAAAACTAAGATGTTTTTTAAACAATTGTTTTAGCTATTCCATCTCTGCTAAAGCCTGTTTACAGCTGCCAGTTGCAGACACTGTAATAGACTCTTGAATCTTGACCATGTCCTAAATTTGACAGTCCACAGACATAGGACAGTCTTGGTTATTTACGGTGCAGAGAGCCAGGCTCCATGGTATATTAGGGAACTGCTGTGTTTGAATATTTCTTTTGGTCGCTTGTTTTCAAATCCTTTGCATGCTCAATACATTACTGGATCTTTAATTTCATGATACAGCCTGGGTGAGCAGAGAACAACACTGTGACAGAAAATACCCCTCTGTTCCCAACTACACACTATTGTTCGTAAAAGGTATGCCTGGTGAGGTATCATTTAAACTCATAACTTGTTGCTCAATGATATCATGGCAAAATGCATGTAGCAGCATTATATGTAAAGTTATAGGAACACACGCTGAAATCATGACTGAAGTGTGTTTCCCAGATAAGTCTGGGGAGTGGCCAAACCAGAGACAAAGGGCAAGCTGATACCTCAGCCAGGTGTCAACAAGGCTGATGGACCATTGCCTGCTAAGTGGACATTTTTTGGCAGAGAAGTGGGTAGAAACAAAAATCTGCATTTTAGCAAAGAAACAGCATGGAGTTTCCTTCCACACAGACTGCCTGTCGCTTAGCTACCAGCTGGAAATGCTTCTCAAAGAGGGGACAGATCTATAAAAAGGAGCAGACACCCCAAGAAACCCTCTCCTCTCTCTCCCTGTCTGGTGTCACACCTAAGAAGACAAAGAAACAGCCCTTGGAGTCAGGGAGGGGGGTGGGTCCTGTCCTAAGGGTATGGTCAGTAATCTGCTGGAGCGTGTGGTCAGAAACTTTGCTTGACTCTAATATAGTTTGTTAAATTATATACCAGTAAGTATTTATCTTTATTTTTCTTGTAACCATTTATGACTTTTATGCCTCATTGCTTGTATTCACTTAAAGTCTCTCTCTTTGTAGTTAATAAACTTGTTTTACTGTTTTATCTAATCCAGTGTGTTTTAACTGAAGTGTCTGGGTAAGTATTTAAGATAATAACTGGCATATTATTCCCTTAAAGGAATAATGACTTCATATATTTGTACCATCCAGGAGAGGGCTGGACATACAAGACATACATTTCTGGGGGAAGATCCAGGACTGGGGATGTATCAGGGTCATCCTGCAGTATAACCAAGCAGGCATTGTGAGGCACCCAAGGTTGCAGGACAGGGATGACACAGCCCCCCCCTTGTCTGGTTGTGCCCCGGTATGTCACAAACATTCACTCTTGGAGGCTATTGCTGATTCCTCAATCTTGAGTAAATGCATGACAGCATCTCCGGCTTCATTGTCTTATGTGTTAACACTCAGCAGCCCTCATTAAATCTTGACATATTCTGAGCATTCAGTCCTTAACACTCCAGCTCCGGCATTGGCAGGGCACGGCAGCCATCACTTCTCCCTTTGTATCAGGCCAATTAGTGAGAACCCATTATTTTGTCAGTAGCTGATGACATCTTGTTTTGCATTTGCTTTGATTCTTTCGTCCCTTGATGAGATACACAGATTGTGCCGGTTTACTGTCTGAGCTCTGTCACACCAAGGCTATTCCTATCTCTCTCGATGCCTGGGTGAGGAAAGTGGCAAAGGAGTATTTTTCTTTACTTTTTACCTTGCAATCATAATGCATGAATCGGACTTGCATTATGAACTGTGCTCTGCATCATGCTCAGTGGTGCTGCATCAATTTCCATGTGAATACATGATCCTGGACATGCTGGTTACAGGCTTCAGATGCAACACAACATAAGCTTATTATGGTTCCCAAATAGGGACAAGGCTCATGAGGCAAAAGCTACTGCCCATTGTGGCTCACTCTCAACTATGTCACATTGTATAAGGACAGATATTGCTTACATGAGAATATTTTACTGCTCTTGATAAAACTCCCTTTACAGCTTGCATGTTACAATGTAGATTATTACAATTATACATTAAGACACAAGACTAAAAATACAAGGGAATTTCTATCCTTTCTTTTCTTTGAGAAGGTGTTTTTAAAGTAGTTTGCAGTCATTGCTGGTTTTGGACATTTCAGAGACATCATATGCAATGGCTCTTTGTCAAAAGTTACTGAATGAGGCTGGACTAACCATTAGTCAAAGTAAATAACAAGTAGGACATGATTTTCTAGTTTTCAGCCGAGGCTGTGTGCAAAAATGTGAGTGGAATTGTATGTCTATTGAACATCAAATTTTTGTTCACAGTTGTTGTAAATGTGCATACAAACTGAGTATTTGCATGGGAATGGCCTGTTATACACATGTCACCAGCGTCACAAAGTGGGCGTTCAGAAAGAAAGGCAGCCCAATTTGGTGCGTACTTTTGGAAATTTGGATGTCTCATTTCCCCCCTCTGCAAAGCGGATATAACCTCTTATCACAAGTGCTGTAAGGCTTCATTCACATTTGTACATCACTCAGAGATACTTGGGTGAGAAGTGCTCTAATTGAAAAGTATAACTTTTTATACTAACAGTGCATGGTAGGTTGGCTAATAATATGGAGTCAACGTGCTCCATGGAAAGGCAGTGAGTTATATTGCTTTCAAATAAACGAGGGACTGAGAAATCCACTGTTTAACAGAGATGGATGTTTCAGAAAGGAGCAAAGCTGTTGCTGCGGGTCTGATGGTCACTTTCGGAGGTTTTGTGATCATTGAGCATACAAATTTACTTTAATTGTGACCTTGACTGTAAAAAGTGAGTGTAATTTCATAAGTTGTCACAACAATGTGTAATAACAAATGCTGATGGGAAGAGGTGCAAAAGTGACACAGTCAGACTGGATTAGTCTAAACAAAAGGTTTCTTGCTATAACTCAAGGATTGTGTTAAGAGCATGCCTGGTAAACAAGAGACATGTAGAACCAGAAATCAGTGAGTGTTGTGTGTGACCTTACTCCCCCCTGTATTCACATCCGACACACTAATGCAAAGATTTTTGTACAAAATATGCCTGCACCAGTTCCAGATGAATCCTGAACACCACCTGGCACATGAGTGTCTTCTGCCTCCCTCCACCAGTGTGCCCTTTTACTTCCACACCTTATTTCTTCTCTTTCCTATCTCTCCCCTTTTCCCTTCAAAGAGTCTGGTTTAGCCAGCCAAGACCATGTATTTTGCAACACTGCTGTAAGCCTGTGACCAGAAAAAAGCAGCTAAATGCCAGCACCTAAGCAGTCTAATGCTAGTACAAGTTTGCCAGGTTTCAGAATAGCTGATCAGACCATGGGCTAGGCTTGTGTTTCTCCAGTAATGAGATTGCAAGTGAGAGTCAACACCAGAGACAGAAGCTGCATTTTTACTTTGCTGTTCTTTTCTCACCCCTTTGTGTGTGTTTTTTTGTCTTCTAGGAAATGGGATTGAACATTAACTCCAGTCCCTCTTTTTTTTTCCCCAAAGGACAGTTATTGCCATCTTTGATACCATCTAAGAGACTGTCAAACAAGGGGCTTTTTCCTTCCAAAAACTCTGCCCAGCTAAAGGGGAAGGGAGCAAGGGACACTGTGAAAATGAAAGCCTTACTTCATACTTTACATTTCCTTCATTTTTGTATCTTTAATAAAAGGTTAAAAGGATGGTTACTGGTGCGTTTGCCATGGAGCTAAGCAGGCTGAGGTCTCTGTATACCAAACCCCAAACCTTCTTTGACACTGTTTAATGTTGGACAGTGACTGGCTTATGTGGACACCTTTGGCCCATATATTCCATCTAAATTAATACAACAGAGGTCTCTTAAGACAGGAGGTTGCGTGATAAGGAACACGTCTCTAGAACAGGTTTTGCTGTAGTTCCTCTGGCAAATTGAGGATCACCCTAGGGCTCCAGAGGCAGAGCTAGCCCATGCTAATCTGCGGGCTATGACACAGGGCTTTAGGAAGGGTGGGGAAAGTGTGGTGGAGCCTCAGCAGAACTCCATGTGAGATGGGAAGGGTCTTTACACTACCAAGAGAGAAACCCAAACCAAATAGAGAGTGATAGATTCTAAGGTTCATGTTCAGTCTATCTTCTGTCAGTGATTTCCTGTATAATCATATAGGATACAGGAAACAGGAGTGGCAGAGACATCCTGGGTCATCGTGTCTAACCCCTGCTACCACGGCAACCCCATGATATAATCCATTAATAAATTTATGATGCTCTATCCATTTTTAAAATCAGGATTGGATGTTTCTCTAGAAGGAATTAATTCAGGGAAATTCTCTGGTTTGTGCTAGGTAGGAAGTGAGCCTTGATGATCTGTCCCCTCTGATTTTAGAATCTATGATTCAAAACTAGTTGGGTTGTTTGCCCCGCCTGCTCCTATTGGCAGACTTTTCCAGACCCTCATCCTTCTGACGGTTAGAAACCTTCTTCTAATGTCCAGCCTAAATTCGTTCTTAGAAGCTTGGATCATTCACACAAGCATCTGAACTTCTGGATTCTTATCTGAAATAAAATGCCCATTCCAAACCTTTGAGGTTCACTTGTCATATAATGGTTTGATTTACTGCTTTAATGGTTTTCTGTGATCACTGCCTATATGCATCAGTCTGCAATATTCTCTCAGAAACACATACTGGAGCAAATGTGGAGTTCACTGGAGTGGACAGATATTCTAAGAGGGTGGAGGAAGATTTAGATTGAAAGACAGTGGGGCTTGCATACCTAACTCTCTTAGATGTTTTTGAATTTATCTCCTCCGGCCGCTATTCTACCGGGAGATGAGTGTGTCCAGGTCCAAGTGATTTCCAGATACTGAAAAGCCTGGGTAACAATAACCCAAGGCAGCCACCTCAACCTTTAAGCAGCTGTAATCCACAAAGGAAACAAGAAAGACCCAGCTCTTTATCACTTTGTAAATTAATCAAGATTTCATACTTTTTTTGAAGCTCAGACATGACCTCTGCTCAGCATCAAACCCACTGAGTCTTACATCTGGAAGGAGAAATAATCCATAAGCCTTGCCAGAAAGATCCCAGTAAAAAAACAGTTTTGCCTGGCAGTTTTCATCGAAAAATTTAAATCCTTTCCTCACATACAAGGGCTCCAATTCTAATGGCTCCATTCTCCCAGCTTAGGTCTGTCGACAGAAATGTGTCCCATGCAAATTCAGACAAGGCAATGCTCGGTCACAGGGCAGTGCTGATTCGAGAGAACACGGTCACACACCAAACTCTGACCACAGTTACTTTCCAACATCAGTCCCTAGTGCTACTGAAGCTACTATAATCACCATGCCGTTCAGTCAACACTCAATAATGCAATCATTCAAATTATTCCCATCTACTGCTTACCTTCCAGGTCTATGCAATCTAATCAATAGCCTCACCATATTAATAGCTCTGTGTAATTCCTTTTTGAATTATTGGCATGCTCTCTGGATTTATCAGTCACCATGGTACTGTACTGCTGGTCAAAGGTGGATAGGTTTGAGGACCACTAATTCATGCATCAGTGTAAAAGGTCTAGGATAATGAAATAATGGGATTGCTCTCTGATCTTTCCAGTGGTCTCTCAGCATTTTAGACAATCTCTTTCGCTTTCCGCAGGCCACGATGACCCCGCTTTTGCTAGCCTAGCTGCTCCTTTAGTGCCTTATCCTGCTCCCATTCACGTCCATAAGCATTGTGACACTGCCTTCAGTGTTAGGAAGTTCAGCCCCATAACGAACAGTCAGCTCTCAAAAAACCAGGGACGTGCCCAGCATAGCTGAATGTCTGGCATCAGCAATAACACTGTAAAGATCATAGTCTCTGCTTTAAAAGAGCACATTAAAAACGGATGCTCTATGTTTGTTTATAGGCACTGGGCCTGATCCAAAGCTATTGAAGGCACTGGAGAGTGCTCCATTAGCAAAGAATTGGTCATTTTGGCCTGGATGTCTAGTCACGGATTCATGCATAGGGTTTAAGGCCAGAAGGGACCATTAGAGCACCTAGTCTGACCTCTTGTGTAACACAGGCTGGAGAGCCTCAACCAGTTACCCTTGTATTGAACCCAGTCATGTGTGTTTGGCTAAAGCACACCTTCCAGAAAGGCATCCAGTCTCCCATTTCCTGCCCATCTCTACTATAACTCACTGCAGGCACCACTCCTCTTCTCCCACCTGAGTCCCATTCTTTCCAGATCCTTCCCCTAACAGTTCTGCTGCTCTCCAAGATCCACCCAGATTAGTTATTTGTATTGCATCTCAGGTTTTGGTCCTCATGGCTTGCTACACTGTTCCTGGCACCAGCAGCTTGGCTCTGTCCTGCAGGCTCTCAGGTGATGGCAGGGAATTGCCTTTCCCAGGTATGAGCCATCGGCCAGCATTGTCAACCCCAAATCGTGAATCAGACCTCAAAGGCTCAGGAGATTGGCTTAGAAATCATGAGTGTAAAACAAACAACCCAAACACATTTTAGGGTTTTTTTATTTCCCATCTGGTTTCTGGACCTTTAGGCGATCACATTTTCAGGTTTTTCTCTGCAGCCGTGAGGGCTAGAAACAGAATAATTTTAAAATGAAAGTTGATATTCTACCCTAGTCACAGGCCTACAGCAGCAGGGGCTTTAAGGAAAGAAAACCCGCCAGCTATCCCAAGAGCCACACGAGTTCGCAACACAGCTCAGACAAACCAGCCGTGCCTGCACACTGAGCTAACGGCTGTGTCTTGCTCCTCAGGGTTCTTTACAAAACTACTGTCTACTTTGTGTGGCACATCAGGAGAGGATTCAGATGATCTGACTAACAAGCAGTGCATTAATTCTCCCAATATGTCCAGTGTGTGGCAAAATATATTCATTGTCCCTCCCCACCTCCACAATCCCCGACCCCAGTGTATTTTATTATAGCAGTAATGCCTTCTCGCAGAACGTTTCCTGAGAATGACGAGTTAGGGTTAATAGCCTGCGGCACAGCCATAGGTCATCAATTCTTCCCCACTGTCATTACTCACCAGGAGATGACCGGTGACTGAATCATTATTATGTCAAAAGATTTTTTTTTTGGTCTGACCTTTCTATGAAGTGATGTGGCAAAAGAGGAATTAATCTTGACACCTTGTGTCACAGAAAGATTTTTTTAAGGAATTGTGGTTTGTGTTGTTTTTTAAACATCCACTAATTCAGGTCATGCTGCTTCACTAGCTGAGCTGTGTCTGTACTGCTGATGAGGTGAGTAGTGACGAATGCGTGGTTTTCTCATCACCAGCCTCCGGTAGGTACTTCCGCTCTGATACCTTGCCAGTTTACATGGTGTTCAAATGCTTTCTTCAATGGGAGCTTTTTGAGTGCTAACTTCCATGAATCCTGCCTGATCCCCACAGGAAATGCGTCTTGGAAGAATGTGGCATTAGATGCAGATTCCAGGTGTATGGAAAAATACAACAAATCCTAATTATCTGTATGGGGCTGCAAATTGCAAAAGAGCCTAAACTAGGTGCCTCGATGAATGAATTTCAATCTAGGTGAATTCCATTGAAATTCAATGGGTTCTGGGTGCCTAGTCCCCTTAGTTGTCTTTGAAAGCCCATCTGTGAGCTTTATTTGATAAGATACATGCAAGCCATGGTGTACAATAGTGGATATGTCTACACTACAAATGGAGGTGTAATTTCCAGCTCAAGTAGATCTACGTGTGCTAGCCTTGGTCGAGATAGCATGCTAAAAACAGCAGCATGGCTGCAGCTACTCAGGCAGTGGAGCAGGATCACCAGCTGCATATAACCCGACCCTGGACCGTAGGTACGTACGCAGGCAGCTAACCCTCCCCAGTATCTGTACTGCCGCAGCTACACTACTATTTTTAGTGAAGCGAAAGTGAGTGACGGAGCTGGGAGGAATGATTGAACAGGGCAGGAAGTAAATATCCGAGATCCAGAGACACAAGGATATGGGGGAATGCCTAGGAACAGAAAGGAATGCAGGATTCATGAACAGTGAAGTGGGGAAGGTAACAGTATAGACTGGAGCAAGGAAACACCATCAGCAACATCTTAAAACATGAGATTGGTTATAGGGCCAGATCCTAGGATGCATTAGGGCTGCCTAGTGATGTTTTCTCAGAACTAAGATGCCCTAATTCCAAGGAGGAGTCACCTTGCTCTAGGAAGATTTGCAGGTGGCATGGAGCTGATGTAGTAGCTCCTACACTCCTACTGCTCTGCTTGGCCAGGGGGCATAACTAGGGGAGGAGGGTCTCCCTTTCATTTTTCACCTTGAGCCCCAGGAACCCCAATCTCTCAGGGCTAGATTGTGATTTGAACAACATGCCCACAGAGGGGGAATAAGGAGGAGTGAGAACTCCCTATACAATTTTGAGCAGCCTTCTCTGGTGCATAAGGCACTGCTTGCCCCCTTACCCCTGCTTCCAGAGCAGGGCAACCAGGAAGGGTAGAAAATGGGCAGAGCCTTGGCTCCCCCAACCCTTGCTGCCCAGACAGGTGAACTGGTGCAGAGGATTTTGTAATCTACTGAAGGTATGGGCCAGCACAGTATTCACTCAAGAGTTCTGAAGGAACTCAAATATGGAATTACAGAACTACTAACTGTGGTATAAAACCTATAATTTAAATCAGCCTTT
This sequence comes from Dermochelys coriacea, assembly GCF_009764565.3. NCBI lineage: Eukaryota > Metazoa > Chordata > Testudines > Dermochelyidae > Dermochelys > Dermochelys coriacea. The sequence continues at coordinate 3,503,357 of NC_050071.1, read as the reverse complement.
TTACCAGATGACTGGAGGATAGATAATGTGATGCCAATTTTTTAAAAAGTCCTCAGAGGTGATCCTGGCAATTACAGGCCAGTAAGCCTAACTTCCGTACCAGGGAAATTGGTTGAAACTATAGTAAAGAACAGAATTATCAGACACATAGATGAACATGATTTGTTGGGGAAGAGTCAACACAGCTTTTGTAAAGGGAAATCATGCCTCACCAATCTACTAGAATTCTTTGAGGTGATCCACAAACACGTGGACTAGAGTGATCCAGTGGCTATAGTGTACTTGGACTTTCAGAAAGCCTTTGACAAGGTCCCTCACCAAAGACTCTTAAGCAAAGTAAACAGTCATGGGATAAGAAGGAATGTTCTCTCATGGATCAGTAACAGGTTAAAAGATAGGAAACAAAGGGTAGGAATAAATAAAATCTTGACTTGTGTGGAGAAATCAAATAAGGAAGTGTTATTTACTCTTTCACATAACACAAACTAAGAGTCACCCAATTAAATTAATAGGCAGCAGGTTTAAAACAAAAGGTAGTACTTCTTCACACAATGCAGTCAACCTGTGAAACTCATTGCCAGAGAAAATTGTGAAGGCCAAAACTATAACAGAGCCAAAGAAGATCTAGATAAGTTCATAGCGGGCAGGTCCATCAAAGGCTATTAGCCAGGATGGCTAGGGATGGAAAACCATGCTCTGAGTGTCCCTAGCCTCTGTTTGCCGGAAGCTGGGAATGGGTGACAGGGGATGGATCACTTGATGATTACTTGTTCTGTTCATTCCCTCTGGGGCACCTGGCACGGGCCACTGTCGGCAGACAGGGTACTGGGCTAGATGGACCTTTGGTCTGACCCAGCATGGCCATTCTTCTGTTCAGTAGCAAATCACTGCTCCTGGAGCAAGGGAATTGCGGGAAAGAGGGGTGTGTCTTTGCTACAAAGCCTCTTGGGGCTTCATTGGAAGGAGGGGTTGCAACTTGCCAATCAGGAGGCGGTTTACAATTGCCACAGCTGAAGATGAGCCCTAACCTCCCTAGACCTCTTGTGACAACATGGATGGATGTAGCCCTCTGATTTGGTGTCATAAGGGTTGGGGTGACCAAAGGAAAGTTTAGCTCCACCTTCTTGCAAGGTTTTCTGTGCTTGTTGTATATTATATAATTATATGAAAGTATTGCAGAGAGCAGGAAGCCAACAGCTAAACCCTCTCCTGTCATGGCCCTGATAGAGCAAAAGATCTACAGCTCATCTCCTGAGAGCTATTGCAGTAGGTTGCATAACCAAAGTATTCCTAGCCATGAAAGGAGAAGAATTAAAGAAGACTTCACTGAGGTATTTGAACTACGAAGGGCACAGTAAAAGCTGCTCTCTCATTTTATATCCTCCCATAAGAAGAGAATAAAGGGATCACTGGCTGACATTAATGGCATTTAAAACAAATTAAAGGAGATACTTCTTCATGCAGTGTGTCGTCAGTCTGTGGAATTCATTAATGCAGGAGGTCACAGAGTCAAATGCTGTGGCTGGATTTAAAAATGGGCTGGAATTTTATGGCCAATAACAATGTTTGTAGCTATGGCTGTTAGATACTGGGGGAGTAGCAGCAGCAGTACTCACATCTCATGCCTTACTCAGCTGATCACTGTAGGGGTGTGATGAGATGGATAAAACCCACACTGGAAAGAGGCAGGGGGCTCAGGAACAACTCTGAGCTCAGGAAGCCCTGCCTCATCAGGCCTGCTCCAGTTGGAGGACGGATTAACAAGGGAATCTGTTCAGCACAACAGAGCAGTGGGCAGAGAGAGACATGGCAGGGTTGCACTCACTGCAATGGGGGGATGGTGCCTGGAGGGTATCCTCAAGAAGAGGGCAGCTACACAAACCCAGGATTTCTTAGCCAGCAGAAGCCCATGGGCTGGGTTGCCAGGATGTTGGAGGCAGGATACTGGCCTTGATGAATCATTGCTACAAACTGACATGGCAAAGCTCATATTCATGTGGGATACAATGTGGATATTAATTGCACAAACCTAATTCTTACCTTATCTTACTATTGCTTCCAAAATTAGCTCACACCTCTCAGTGTCTCTGAGCCAGGGCAATGCCCACTCTCAATAAAACTGGGACATGGACTACAATTGAGTTCATCCGCTTATTCCCGGGACGGCGAAATGGTCAGAGGAAGGTACAAAAAACCCTACAAAGGGCAGTTATGGGACAACCTGCCTCCAAGGAAATGGCCTTCTGACCCCAGTCGATTAGAGGTTAGCTCATGCCCTGAAGCTTGAAGGCTTAGATCCCTTCCTAAACTCCTGGGATGTTTTTAGTATTTACTATTATAACGCTGGATATTCTGACTTTGTCGGAGTAGTTGTGGGCTCAGAAGGTAGAATCCAGCCTTTACTGAATACATACTGTAAATATAAAATGATAGGAATGTCACAGAGTAAGTGTGCACAGAACTACAATGTGATAATGGGAACTGAGTTTTCTGTCTTCTTATAGATGCCCTAATGGCGTTCTGGGATGTACCCAATTAGAGGCCCAATCCTATGCTTGTTGAAAGCAGTATCAAACCTCAAAGAGATCAGGGTTAGGTCCAAATAAATGACAACACACTGTGCATTACAAAGGAAAGAATTGTATCTGTGGCTGTGTATCAGACTTTGTGTCATTAAATGCCAGTGACTCACATGTGTTATTTGGCTTCCAAGTAGTGTCACTTTAATTTGGCATATCTTCAATGTACAGTATTCTAGGCATTTGAAGCATTAGTCCAGGTTCATACAATAGGCAAGGGGCAACATTTTACCATTTAGCATGCTCATTTGTTACTTATCTGCTTTATGCCTTAACAGAGATCTAGGGATAATTTTAGATTTACTGCAGTATTTATAGGAAAAAAGCCTACACAATTGGTAGCTAATAGCCCAGTTTGATATCTATTATGAAATAAAGTGTGTTTCCTTCATACAGCTAAGTATAGAAAAATCAGAAATCAATCTTAGAACTGTTCATTAATGTTTGAAAATGCATAAATAATTAATACAAATGCTATTTATTTGCTACCATTTTAAAATGAAAAATATCTAGCTGCTTTCACTAGTTTTATGATGCAAGAGGTTAAGCGTGATTTTACCTCATTAACAAAAGTATGAAAAGCTATGGATTTCTTTGAACTTTTGTCCTGTTTCAAGGTTTTTCCAGATCAAAAATGAAAAAAAGACAAAAGGAAGCCCAGAAAAAGTGAAGAATAATTTCAGTTCAAAAAGAATACTTTCAGAGCTGACAGTTACTAGACTGGCTGCTTTATCTCCTTTCAGTTACATTTTAGTTTCTCCTTTCTCTGGATTTAATGAGCTTTCAGCTTGATTTCTGTTTCCAGGAACACATTAGTCAGCTAATGGCTTTTCTCCTGGTCAGACACAAAGTTGGTTTAGGTACGTATACCTACTTGAGTGTACTGAATTGGAAACAAATGTGTAAAGAGGTTATTTTACATGTGTATTTGACACTGGTGTGACCATTACTGGAATACTGTGTCCAGTTCTGGTGTCCACAATTGAAGAAGAATGATGATAAATTGGAGAGGGTTCAGAAAAGAGCCATGAGAATGATTAAAGGATTAGAAAGCATGCCTTAGAGTGATAGATTGAGCTCTTTGAATCTATTTAGTTTAACAAGGAGAAGGTTAAAGGATGATGTGATTACTTACATGGGGAACAAATATTTGAGAACAGGTTCTTCAGTCTAGCAGAGAAAGGTATAACATGATCCAATAGCTAGAAACTGAAGTTAGACAAATTCAGACTGGAAATAAGGTGTACATTTTTAACAGTGAGAGTAATTAACCATTGGATCATTTACCAAAGGTGGTTATGGATTCTTCATCACTGATAATTTTTAAATCAAGATGGGATGTTTTTCTAAAAGATATGCTCTAGGAATTATTTTGGGGAAGTTCTCTGGCCTGTGTTACACAGGATAACAAATTAGATTACCTTAGGGGTCCCTTCTGGCCTTGGAATCTATATGCTGCACTTGTTAAGCACCTAGAAATGTAGGCCCTGATGTAGCAAAGCCCTTAAGCATATGTTTAACTTTCAGGATGTGCTTAAGCCTATCCTCATTCAGCAAGGCAGACAGATTTTCAAAGGTATATAGATGCCTAAAGATGGATTTTCAAAAGCACCAAAGCAGGCGAGGTGCCTAACTCCTATTGAGTTTCACTGAGATATAGGCTCCGAAATGCTTTGGTCACATTTGAAAATAGGACTTGGACTAAGGCCTTGTCTACACTAGAATTTTGTCAACAAAAGTTATGCTGCTTTAATTAAAGTGCTTTAATTAAACCACTGTTGCATGTCCACACTATGTTCCTTGTGTCAGTAGAACGCATCCACACTAGCAGCTCTCACATCGACACAGATGGCAGCGCACTGTGGGTAGCTATCCCACTGTGCAACTGGCCACAGGGTGCTCGGGAAGGGTAGAGCCTCATGGGGCAGGTACAGCATCACATCATGCAGGTTTCTCAATCCTATCATTCCTGGGGCATCCTAGTAGATTGCCAGCCACTTTTCAACTGAAGTGTATGTGGTGGGTGTGAAACTCGGGGGAGTGCCATGTAACCCCCATATTCATTATTTATGTATAATTGTGATATTTCATAGAAAGCATGCCATGTAAGGTATCAGGGGAAAGGTTATGATCTGATGAAAGCCATTGTTCTATCTAAATATGTATATCATTAGTGCATATGAAGCTATGAGAATTGTGTTATATGGTTATTGCTAAATATGCTGTGAGTTAGAGAATGGCCCAGATATTAGCTCCCAGAAAACAACAAGGGAGCTAATCAACGCTCGGTCGGGTGTCGAACAACCATCAACAGCCATTGTCCAGCAAGGGAGCTACAATCCAGTGACTCACTTGCACAAGGACACACCAGGGGAATTGCTCAACCTTTGCCTGGAGACTCAGCAATGCCACACCAGACATTGCCTGGATTTGTGTTCCCCAAGCACATGGACTAAGGGTATAAAACAGAACACAATGACCCCATGCTTCATCCTTTCTCTTCTCCCCCACCTATGCTGAAGGCATGAGAACACTGGAGCTGAAGAGACTGGGCCTGAAGCTAAGAGAGAAGAGCCTGCATATGAAAGACTGTGACCAACCTGCAATATCCAGTGGGGTGAGAAAAAACTGCTTAATCTAGAAACAGAGGTAGGCAACCTATGGCACGTGTGCCAAAGATGGCACACAAGCTGATTTTCAGTGGCACTCACACTGCCCGGGTTCCTGGCCACTGGTCCGGGGCGCGGGGCTCTGCAATTTAATTTAATTTTAAATGAATCTTCTTAAACATTTAAAAACCTATTTCTTTACATACACAATAGTTTAGTTATATACTATAGACTTATAGAAAGAGACCTTCTAAAATGTTAACTGTATTATTGGCACGCGAAACCTTAAATTAGAGTGAATAAATGAAGACTCGGCACCACCATTTCTGAAAGGTGCTGACCCCTGGTGTAGACCAGGTGGTGCTGTATCTTACCAGTTAACCACAGGCTTTGCCAAATGGAGACCAGATATCTCAGGATCAAGCCCTAAAAGTAGTGGGGACGATTAGGACACTGTGTTCTGCATCTATTCCATTCGAAAGAATGTGATGGTAAAAGAAGTAATGTTCCCACAGCTGTTGTTCTCCCCCATCACACCAGACCAGCAGAGCAGGTAGTGACACGAGGAGAGTAAAGAGCTAAAACAGCTCATGACTAAGCCCTACATGTGCCCAGTGAGAAATGTCTATGTAGTTTTCAGTAATATTTATTTTTTGCAAAGGAAACATTTTAAACATTTTAGGCTGGATATTAGGAAAACCTTTTCATTGGGAGGGTGGTGAAGCACTGGAATGCGTTAACCTAGGAGATGGTCGAATCTCCTTCCTTTGAAGCTTTTAAGGTCAGGCTTGACAAAGCCCTAGCTGGGATGAGTTAGCAGGGGGTTGGACTAGATGACCTCCTGAGGTCCCTTCCAACCCTGGTATTCTATGATTCTATTATTCTAAATGCTCCCTTTTGAAGTTTTGCCTGGTTTTCCTCCAGATAAACACCCCTGTCCCTACAAACTGGAAATGACACACACACATGCTAATAGCTCGCCATAGGCCAATTCTGCACTTTCACAGTTCAAACTTCCCTTTTTTGCCCAGATCAACAGACAAACTATTTAGACCCATCAGCTCTTTCCATCTTCCAATGTTGCCAGCTGGTGGCCTGGCTAAAGCCAATTACGGAGAAACAACTACATTAAAATCTGAAAAAAAGAAAAGAGTACTTGTGGCAACCTTAGAGACTAACAAATTTATTTGAGCATAAGCTTTCGTGAGCTACAGCTCGCTTCATTGGATGCATTTGGTGGAAAAAACAGAGGGGAGATTGATATAGACACACAGAGAACATGAAACAATGGGTTTATCATACACACTGTAAGGAGAGTGATCACTTAAGATGAGCCAACACCAGCCGGAGGGCGGGGGGAAGGATAAAAACCTTTCATGGTGACAAGCAAGGTGGGCCATTTCCAGCAGTTAACAAGAAACATCTGAGGAACAGTGGGGGGGGGGTGGGGGGGGGAGAAATAACATGGGGAAATAGTTTTCCTTTGGAAAACCTTTCATGGTGACAAGCAGGTGGGCCATTTCCAGCTGTTAACAAGAACGTCTGAGGAACTGGGGGGGGGGGGGGTGAGGGGGGAGAAATAACATGGGGAATAGTTTTACTTTGTATAATGACTCATCCACTCCCAGTCTCTATTCAAGCCTAAGTTAATTGTATCCAGTTGCAAATTAATTACAATTCAGCCGTCTCTCGCTGGAGTCTGTTTTTGAAGTTTTTTTGTTGAAGGATAGTCACTCTCAGGTCTGTAATCCAGATGGGCCTACATGCCTCTAGCTTTCATCCAGATCACACCACATGATCCATTGTCTACAGCCAAGCTCTACGATATAACCGCATTTGCTCCAACCCCTCAGACGGAGACAAACACCTACAAGATCTCTATCATGCATTCTTACAACTACAATACCCACCTGCTGAAGTGGAAGAAACAGATTGACAGAGCCAGAAGAGTACCCAGAAGTCACCTACTAGATGCCCAACAAAGAAAATAACAGAACGCCACTAGCCATCACCTTCAGCCCCCAACTAAAACCTCTCCAACACATCATCAAGGATCTACAATCTATCCTGAAGGACGACCCATCACTCTCACAGATCTTGGAGACAGGCCAGTCCTTGCTTACAGACAGCCCCCCAACCTGAAGTAAATACTCACCAGCAATCACACACCACACAACAGAACCACTAACCCGGGAACTTATCCTTGCAACAAAGCCTGTTGCCAACTCTGTCCACATATCTATTCAGGGGACACCATCATAGGGCCTAATCACATCAGCCACACTATCAGAGGCTCGTGGCACCTTAGAGACTAACAAATTTATTAGAGCATAAGCTTTCGTGAGCTACGTGATGCATCCGATGAAGTGAGCTGTAGCTCACGAAAGCTTATGCTCTAATAAATTTGTTAGTCTCTAAGGTGCCACAAGTACTCCTTTCTTTTTGCGAATACAGACTAACACGGCTGCTACTCTGATATCAGAGGCTCTTTCACCTGCACATCTACTAATGTGATATATGCCATCATGTGCCAGCAATGCCCCTCTGCCATGTACATTGGTCAACTGGACAGTTTCTACGTAAAAGAATAAATGGACACAAATCAGACGTCAAGAATATAAGATTCAAAAAACCAGTCGGAGAACACTTCAATCTCTCCGGTCACTCGATTACAGACCTGAGAGTGACTGTCCTTCAACAAAAAAACTTCAAAAACAGACTCCAGCAAGAGACTGCTGAATTGTAATAATTTGCAATGGGATTCAACTAACTTAGGCTTGAATAGAGACTGGGAGTGGATGGGTCATTACACAAAGTAAAATCTATTTCCCATGGTATTTCTCCCCCCCCCCCCCCACCCCACCCCCTACTGTTCCTCAGATGTTCTTGTTAACTGCTGGAAATGGCCCACCCTTGGTTATCATCATAAAAGGTTTCCTCCTCCTCTCCCCACGCCCCGCGGTAATAGCTCATCTTAAGTGATCACTCTCCTTACAGTGTGTACTATAAACCCATTGTTTCATGTTCTCTGTGTGTGTATATCAATCTCCCCTCTGTATTTTCCACCAAATGCATCCGATGAAGCGAGCTGTAGCTCACGAAAGCTTATGCTCTAATAAATTTGTTAGTCTCTAAGATGCCACAAGTACTCCTTTACTTTTTGCAAATACAGACTAACATGGCTGCTACTCTGACACCTATTAAAATCTGAGAAGATTATTCTGTTTCTTATCAGTCCAAGTTTCATTTTCACTGACATTTTCCAGCCAGCATTATAGCTGATCAAAAAATTGAGCAAAAACATTCTTAACAATTTTCCCCACTTGCCCTATGGCACCAGTCACCAGTTGTGTTTTCATGCATACCTCGCATGACCTGGGGAGAGGCTGAGAAGCAGAGACTCTGAGATGGGGGCGGGTGAACTTTGGTTGCTTAGGAAGAAGATGGCTATATGAGGGTGCTGAGAGAAAGAGAAGGGGAATGGGATGCAGCTAGAAATGCCTTAATGGTTAACAACTTAACTGCTTATTACCTTGCTTTCTCTAGCTCAGATGGTGGGCTGTGTAGCCTCACAACTTTAACCCATAGTTAACTAAGTTTTCTGTGTCAGAATGTGTCCGTCTATAAAGTACAGCATGGACCTATATTGAGCCATCTCTACATTGTAGCGGCATATACATTTTGTAGTCACCTGTTTTCTATCATCAGAGTAATACTCATCTTACAAGGTTGGAGGGAAACCATTTCTGACAGCAACATGGGAACGCTATCAGGGCTGTAACCGACCATGAAATAACTAGGGCTGTTTCTGGGAAGTAAACTGCTGGTAAAGAATCCAGATGCTTTCTCATATTATATGGCACAGTTCTACAAAATCTACAGCTGCTCAGGTATCATGGTGATGAGGGATACATAGTAGGTAGGTAGCCAGATGACACAGGGTCCACCAATTAGTTACTGGGGTTAATAATTTAGGGTAATTTTAGAGCCCCAACTGCTGTTTGACGACCATATCACTGCAGTAACCAAGTCAGCTATTTAACAATCTGCATCTAGCTCAGAGTGTGTGACCCTTCCATTCACATGTGGAGCCTGCCCCATTATCCAGGACTTTGTCACCTCCTGATTAGATATTGCAATACACTCTACCTAGGGCTAGGCCTTAAGGCCCTTTGGAGACTGAAGCTAGTGTAGAATCATAGAATATCAGGGTTGGAAGGGACCTCAGGAGGTCATCTAGTCCAACCAATGGCTCAAAGCAAGATCAATCCCCAATTTTTGCCCCAGATCCATAAATGGCCACCTCAAGGATCGGGCTCACAACTCTGGGTTTAGCAGGCCAATGCTTAAACCACTGAGCTATCCCTCCCCCCTTGATTCACCTTCTGAACAGGGCATTTCTCTGCGAGCTGGCTGCCCATTGGCCTCCGGGTGGAGCTTAAAGCAATAGGTAAGACTTTCATGACCTGAGACCTTCCTATCTGAGAGCCTCCTCTCCCTGTGTGCCATACACCCATAGATGCAGTCAGCAGGAACACTTGGCTGGATCCCCTGGCTATAAGAGAGAGGAAGCTGCTGGCAGGGTGCTCTCTGGGGGAGCCCTGGGACTTTGTAATTTGCTCCCCACTTTGGTCTGAATTAGCTCGAATATGGTTGCACTGCAAAAGCCATATACTGGAGACAGCTGAAGTTCTGTTCCTGTAATGAGTGGTGGAAAGGAGCTTTTTGTAGTTGGCAGCCTGTGTGGGTTGAGTAACTTGTTCTTGTTTAATGTTTTCTTCTGCCGCTAGGGGTATTACATTGTAGGTTTAATTGCTGAGGCAACTAGAGCCCTTGTGTAGGCATCTTTTAAAATATTTAAAACTAAAGAAAAAATACTCAAGGCATTTTTTGTACCTCTGTGTCAAGGCAGTCAGAAGTAACTGTTCTGCTGAAGAGCACTGCTTCCTATTGGCTCCCATTTCTCTTTTCCTCCTGGTTTTATTTACTCTAGAAACCATCTACAATAGGTAAAATGTAAATATGTACTTCTAGTCAGTTCTTCAGGTGAGATCTTCCTAAGAGTTTCATCCACTTTATCAGCTGCAAACCCGGGGATTTAAATCTCTGACATTCTACAATAGTCAATTGCAATGCAAATTTTTTACACTCCTGGCCTGAGTGGGAAAGGTGACCTTACCTTGTGAGGACAGCCAGCCCAAGGCACTTAGCAGTACTAAAGCCCTGTGGTGGGGCTGTGTGTGAGGAGGGGGGACATAGCAATTCCACAATGGGACCTGGGCACTCCCTCAGTTCCCAGTTAGAGTATGTTGACACTGCAAGGTCAAGGTGCGATTGTGGCTTTTGTAAGCATATCCAGGTTAGTTTTAATCTAGTTGGGAGGGGTAACAATAGTAGTATAGACATGGCAGCGCAGGCTTCAGCATGGGCTAGCAAGCAGAGTTCAAGCCCACTGGGGACCCTGAGCACACACTCTGATTGCCAACCCCATCACCATGTCTATGCTTCTGTTGTTAACCTTACTAGCTAGATTAAAGTTAGCATGGGCATGCCTACAAATGCTACAATCTCACCTTCACTTTCAGCGTAGACATACCCTGAGAGACCCTACAATGAATCAGAAGAGGCTTGTGCAAAGGGGAGGTTTGGGGGCTGGATGAGGCAGAGGTTTTGAGCTGTTTGAATACCAGATCCAGGCATTCGGAACAACCGCCCGGGAGTGCAAAGGAGCACCCTCATCTCAGAATGCAATAGCAGCTGAAAAGGTGCCGACCCTGCTGCTAGCTTGAGGTATAATTCCCACCCCCACCCTATTTTACTGTCCTGTACAAAACTTGACTAGTCAAGACTTGAGGGAGGGATGAATTTCTTGCAAGTACAGCAAAGTCACTCCTTTGTCTTCATAGATGAACACATTATCTAAAGCCTGACTCAACAAAGCAAGCGTTGAGTAGAGACGCTTTCCTTAATCAGGTCCTATGGGTAAACAATGTTAAACACTTAAGTGACTTAGCCTTGTCTACACCCACACAGTTTTGTTGGCAGAAGGCAGCTTTACTGATAAAACGGAGGAGGTGTATACATTACAAATCTACTTTTGGCAACAACACTCTGCTGTTTTTGCCAACAAATTAAACCACCTCGACGAGAGGCATAGAGCTATTTGTGGCAAAGTTCAAGAGACAAAGCGTCAGTGTAGACGCTGCCATTCGTTATGTTGCCATAACTGGCCTCCCCCAGTATCCCACAATGCCTGCTCACTGTTTTGAACTCAGCTGCCCTGCATCTAGCTTTGACATTCCTCAGCGTGGAGAGCTCACAGAGCTGCTGAGGATGCCGCTCCTGGCAGCTGAGGAGGCTGTGGGAGTACTAGGAGGGAATCACAGAACCATTAATATGGAATGCTGCTCGTCCCAGCATTAGGAACACAGTGGCAGGCAGGCAGAGCGGTGCTACTGCTGTGGGGGTAGCAGGGGAGACCGCTGTGCTGTGCACATCTGGGGGCTGATGTGGGAGGTATCACCCTCCCCTTGCCTCAGGATTGGTTGCTCAGGCTGCTGTCTGAACTTAAAGGGATAGCATGCCAACACACTCTCCCCCAACACACACACACTTCCCCAGCACACACTGTCTCCCTCACATATACATTCCCCCCCCACACACACACAATCTCTCACACACTTCCCCAACATACACACTGTCTCTGTCTCTCCCACACACAGACACACACATTCTCCCTGTCACACACTCTCCCCCTTCCCCACTGTGATGGGATCCCCAGGGTGCAACCTGGGACTTTGGGACCACTTTGTTCCCCTTAACTCACTAATCTGGGTTGTCCGTCTCAGTGCCTTACTGGTGACAAGCAGCAAACCCCTCCAGGTGCTGTTATCACTCAGTACAAACGCATGTGGAGCCCCACACCCAGCTAGATTGCATGAATGTTCCTAGAGCCACTCATGAATCACACAGAGAAGGCACCACAGCCAAATCCCCCCAACTCTCAGCCTTGTACCGCCAGAATATACCATCTTGCACTGCTCATGACCCTTTCTTGATCAATGCAAGTTTATTATTTGGTTCACCACTTCATCAATGGAAAGTGGACATGCACCAACCTTTGTAACCTGAGCAGATTTACCAAGCATTTCAGGTAAACTCACTGGTAAGGATAATACTAGAATCTGTGTATTGATTACAAAAGGTGGATTTTAAGTGATTATAAGAGATGGGCAAAAAGTCAGAGTGGATACCAAAAGAAAAGAAAATATAAACACACAGTCTAAATTCTCAACCTTATTAGACTAGGCAACTTCTAGATCAGGGGTCAGCAACCTTTCAGAAGGGGTGTGCCGAGTCTTCATTTATTCACTCTAATTTAAGGTTAGCATGCCAGTAATACATTTTAACGTTTTTAGAAGGTCTCTTTCTATAAGTCTATAATATATAACTAAACTATTGTTGTATGTAAAATAAATAAGGTTTTTAAAATGTTTAAGAAGCTTCATTTAAAATTAAATTAAAATGCAGAGCCCCCCCGACCAGTGGCCAGGACCCGGGCAGTGTGAGTGCCACTGAAAATCAGCTTGCCATAGGTTGCCTATCCCTGGTCTACACTGATCATTAAAAGACACTGGACAGGACCCAGAGTGCAGGATCCAGACTTTATCCCCAAATGAGGTAACTCCACATGTCCGAACTCTTCTTGGCTACTCCGCAGGCAGGGCAACTGACTGACCATTGCTAGAAGTGGCCTAACATCCTAAGACTACCTATGGGCATGCAATGTAGACGGGAATTTGAATACAGCCACTCCTTCCATGTCCATTTTCTCTGTTCTTTCAGCAGCCATGCTAAAGCATCCTTGCTGCACTGCTTTCATTCCAGATTTTCCTCTTCCTACACAAATCAGGTTTGATTTTCCCAGAAGAACAAAATAGATGAAGTAACAACAAATATTCTCCAACATCCAGACACAATTCAAATTTGTGAACATCGGGCAGCGCTGCAAACGTGTTTTATCTTGCTAATTTATTTGCAACACTTGCTTAACTCAAGCAAATTTGCATATTCACGTCCATCTGCCTGGAAAATATTCCCCTGGGAAGAAAATGATGCATTTCTGGATTGACAACTTTATTTCTCCTTTGCTTTTCAAAAAATGGACATGCTGATTACAAACACAAATCAGACAGATCTATACAGCTTAGCACTTTGGAACACTTGGCCACTTGGCACCTTGGCACATTATCTTTGCCTGTAATTGTTTTGCACATTAGTTGTAACTCTGGCCTATCATACACTGACACATTGCCCAGACCCTAAAAATGCGTTCAAAAAGATTTTAGACTCATATTGCTGTATGCCATTCTTTGGGTTCTGAGAATGTATCTTTCAGATTGCTGCTATGTTTGCTAAAAAGGATAAACATTCCAGCTTGAGCTGCATCCTCACTGCAAAGCAACAGGGCTTGGACTCAACTCCCAGGCTCTGATCCACCACCTTAGCAGGGTCCTAGGACCTGGGAACTGAGTGATTGCTGACCCAACTCAGACTGAGTTGTATGTGGAAGGGGCTCGGACTCAAACCTGAGTCAGATTTCCTGTAGGGTTTGAGGTGGGTGGGCAATGTGTATTGTTCCTCCCCCATCCCCTCCCACTTGAGGGTCTGGTGTAGGGAAGGAACAGTGCCAAGGAGGTGACAATTGTTCCCTCCCATCATGTACACACAGAATGCAACCAGGAGCAGAATCTTGCTTCCGCAAGTGGATCTCAGAAGCTCAGTCCAGCCTTACATGCTCTTTCTATTGGCACCAGTTTCAGAGTAGTAGCCGTGTTAGTCTGTATGACATCCTCACTCAAGTAACTCACTTCAGGGTACAACATATGTAACAACTAAAGTCTAGTACTATGGCTGAGAGCTGGGCTGCCTTTCGCATTCCAGAGCAGCAAGGATGCAACTAGGATTGCTTCAGCTACCACGTTAAAATATTGGCAGCTATTTATCAGATTGGAAAGCTGAAGATGAAACTCTCTTACTTTAGCACAAAGTACCCAGAATGGTGGCCTCATACCTGGAATCAGTATGTCAACTGATCTGACCACCATAATTTAACAGAATGTGAATTTGGAGCCTCTCAAATGTGCTTGGTTGCAATGGCTTTGGAAATGCAATTTGCAAACGGAGGTCCCTGCCTTTCAGTGCACCTTGAGATTATTTTATCTTTGCTATGTTTCTCAATGAGCATACTATGCAGAGTAGGTTTTCTCTAACAGCTTGACAAGCCAAATATTTCAAATCAATCAGGTTTCTGCTTGACTAGAGAATGCTTTTAATCTCTAGAAAGCAGGCAGGTTGTACAAATGGAGATATGTCAGGGTTCCCTCCCCACTCTGAACTCTAGAGTACAGATGTGGGGACTTTCATGAAAGACCCCCTAAGCTTATTTTTACCATCTTAGGTTAAAAAATTCCCCAAGGCACAAATTTTTCCTTGTTCTTGGACGGTATTGCTGCCACCACCAACTGATTTAGACAAAGAACAGGGAAAGGACCTCTTGAGTTCCTATTTCACCAAAATATCCCCCAAGCCCTTACACCCCCCTTCCTGGGGAGGCTCGGGGATAAACAAGATGAGCACAAACCAGCCTTGGAGTTTTAAGACCCAAAAAACCCAATCAGATTCTTAAAAAACAACTTTATTAGAAGAACAAAAAAAGATAAGAGAACAACTCTGTAAAAACCTTAAATTACAAAAAGACACAAAACAGGAATACATATTCCCTCCAGCACAGCGAATGTCACAAGCCAAAACAAAGAAAACCTAACGCATTTTCTAGCTAGATTATTTACTAACTTTACAGGAGTTGGAGGGCTTGCATCCTTGTTCCGGGCAAAGGCATAGAGAGACAAAAGCCTTTTCCCCGCCTCCAGATTTGAAAGTATCTTGATCCCTCATTGGTCATTTTAGGTCAGGTACCAGCCAGGTTACCTGAGCTTCTTAACCCTTTACAGGTAAAAGGACTTTGCCTCTGTCCAGGAGGGATTTTATAGCAGTGTATAAAGAAAGGTGGTTACCCTTCCCTTTATATTTATGACACGCCCCTCCAAATCACAGATAGTGTCGGACAGCCGGTTCCACACTGGCTGTGATTTCTTCCTGGAGTAATAAGAGAAAACAGTTAAGAAGCCTCATACACCTTTAGATATACTACTGACTATATAAAAACTAACAATAATTTCCACATTTCAGGGACGATTTTAACCAGTTGATTCTGGGAAACTTTCACAGGAGAGTGCATCAGCCACTTTGTTAGCAGCTCCTGAATGTGTTCGATGTCGAAATCAAAATCTTGGAGAGCTAAACTCCATCGAAGAAGTTTTTTGTTATTGTCCTTGGTGGTATGAAGCCACTGTAGTGCAACATGGTCATTTTGCAGGTAGAAACGCCATCCCCAAACATATGGGCATAGCTTTTCCAGGGTTTAGACAATGGCGTAACATTCCTTTTCATTGATTGACCAGTGGCTTTCCCTCTCAGACAGCTTCTTGCTGAGAAACAATACAGGGTGGAATTCTTGATCTGATCCTTCCTGCATTAAGACTGTTCCAACACCATGCTCGGATGCATCTGTCGTTACTAGGAACGGTTTGTCAAAGTCTGGGGCCCTTAGCACAGGGTCAGACATGAGTGTCCCTTTAAGCTGGTTAAAGGCCTTCTGACACTCTTCAGTACACTGAACTGCATTTGGCCGGTTTTTTTTGGGGTTAGGTCTGTCAGTGGGGCGGCATTTGGCTGTATTGCGGTACAAATCGCCTGTAATATCCGGCCAAACCTAAGATTGGACCTGTTTCTTTGACTTTGGGACAGGCCACTTTTGGATAGCATCCACTTTGGCTTGTAGGGAGATGACAGTTCCTTGACCCACCTGGTGTCCAAGTTAAATCACTCTGTTTAGGCCTAATTTGACACTTCTTAGGCTTAACAGTTAGTCTTGCCTCTTTATGTGCTCGAAGACTTTTCGTAGACACTCCAGGTGTTCTGCCCAGGAATCCAAAAATATGGCCACATCATCAAGGTATGTGGTTGCATATTCTCCCAATCCTGCTAGGAGACCATCTACAAGTTTTTGGAAGGTGGCGGGTGCATTTCGCAGCCCAAAAGGGAGCACTTTAAATTCATACAGCCCCACATGTGTGATGAAGGCTGACCTTTCCTTGGCGGATTCATCTAGCAGTACCTGCCAGGTTTCAGAGTAGCAGCCGTGTTAGACTGTATTCGCAAAAAGAAAAGGAGTACTTGTGGCACCTTAGAGACTAACAAATTTATTAGAGCATAAGCTTTCGTGAGCTACAGCTCACTTCGCTCACTTCATCGGATGAAATGAGCTGTAGCTCACGAAAGCTTATGCTCTAATAAATTTGTTAGTCTCTAAGGTGCCACAAGTACTCCTTTTCTTTTTGCCAGTACCTGCCAGTATCTCTTGGTTAAGTCCAAGGTAGAGATGAACTGGGCCCGTCCCAGTTTCTCCAATAGTTCATCTGTGCATGGCTTTGGATAGTTGTCTGGGCAAGTTACAGCATTTAGCTTGGGGTAGTCCACACAAAAACATATCTCCCCATCTGGTTTGGGAACTAGAACCACTGGATATGCCCACACATTGCCAGAGGGGCAGATTATACCCATCTGACCTAGCCAATAGGAAATGTGAATGACAAGGCTTATGTCCAAAGCCCAGGCCCCCTCATGAAGTTCAGGGCTTAAATCTGCTTGTGATCCACAGCCAGAAGCCTTCTCCTGGTGGCAGTTACCTAAGCCATGCTTGCAAGACTCGTACTCTGAGAGGATCAGAGACCCGAAGACAAGAAAGGTGTTGCCCCGCCTATTTCAACCTACTTTGAGGATGGCATTTGGGCTTGGTGTGAGCTTGGTGTCTCGGCATGTCATGGGTGATTCCCCACTCTGGCGCTTCGAGTGCAGAAAGTGAGTCCCGCAAGGATTCAAAATATTAATACTGGCCACTTCAGGCTTGTATTAAACTCCCAAGGTTACAGCTTTTCTCTGCCACCAGCCAAGTGCAAAAACCCCTTTGAGAACTCAGGAAGGCGCACCTGGGAATTCCTGCCTGTGGGATACCCTCAAGCCTTTTCACTCCCTCCCTCTGGAAAGAAAATGAAATCAGCTGTTGCCACCAGCTAATCAAACAATATATACACAAACCTCTTAGGACATAAAAATCCAATCCTGTTCTCAAAAAAAAAAGGTAAATATTATTAAAAACCAAAATGAAAGAAAATACATTTGGAATTTAGGCTTTTTGCTAGATTTTAAACTGGATTTAAAAAAAACAATTACAAGGATTAAGCATCAAGATAGCTCCTTGAGGTCCAGTGTAAAGGTTACAATCAAAATAAAAGCACCTGGGGTTAGCACAAAGTCCACAAGAAATAAAAGAGATACACCTAATCACGTCTTCCTAGACATTTCCTGATCTACTTACATATCTGGGGTTTCAAATGAGTAGATTCTAGGCATGATCTGATGATTTTCATACCTGGCCCAAACCTTCTTACATTATAGCTCCAGTCCTGTCCCTGCTTTCTGGGAGAACAACACAGACAGAAAGAGGGGAAGTTTTTTCCCCAATTTTAAAAAGCTCTAGCCTTCCCATTGGCTCTTGTGCTCAGGTGCCCACTCCCATCCTTTTCTCTATGGACTTTTTAACCCTTGATAGGTAAGGAAAGTATAGAACAGCTACTAACAGGGATTTTATAGCTAACTGGCTGGTTGGATGTCCATAAAAGGGAGCTGTCCTCCCTCCCCTTCATTTATCACAGGGCGTCTGCCTGAGGCAGCGGTGCTCATGCCCGAGGCAGAAACTTGGGCACCTAGGGGAATTCTACAGTCAAAATTTAGGTGCCTACAGGGTTAGGTGACAGCTGAGAGGGGCTTTTGTGGGTTGCAGTTGAGTTTAAATCTGGGATTTAGGCACCAAATCCCCAGATTTAGGCATCTAAATCTCCTTGGGGCTCTGGGCTCATTGTACCTCTGTACAATGGGGTAGTAGCACTACCCTGCCTCACAGGGTGTGTGGGGATGAAGATATTAAAGACCATGAGGGACTCAGATATTATGGTGATGGAGGCAGGTAAATAGCCAAGATAGACATAGGAGCCCGGCACCACTGAAGTTCATTATAAGCCTTATTTGGAGGAAATAGGTGGTGCCTAGGCCATGTGCTGGCTCTACACAATGCTGAGATTCACCTTCAGGGAAGTAGAATGAAATGCCCTCATGACTTCAGTGCATCTCAATATGCAAAGTTCAGTTATGGTGACCTGCCTCTTGGAAAGCCAAGTGCAATGCCATGCTGGCTCACAGTCAGCAGCAGGAATGGGCTTTGTCCAGCAGAGTTCAAGCTGGAGGTGCTGGTGAGACAGAATCCACCCATCACCTGCAAGCAAAGTCAAAGGCCATGGAGAAGCTGCCCCTATGCTGTGAGTTGTGCTCAATGCACCTGTATGAGATCGGGCCTACTGTCTATTCCCCGTTGCCTTCCTGCTACACAAAGCTGGCCAAGAGAACCAGCTCTGCCAAGCACAGGGGGTGCAGGGCTCCCGAGTGCCCACTTCACAGCCAGCCACCCCTCTGGTATTTAAACTGTGGTGACTCCTCTGTGTTGGGGTCCTTCCATAGCTTCGCCTGTGCATGAAATCTCCCCATTGCACATATGTGCTATAAAAGGTGATTCACTGTTAAGGGTCATTTTTACTGTGTTCACAAATTGTTGTCTTTCAGATACAGGGCCTTTCCTTTTCTCCAAGGCAGAACCTTGTATGTTGTTTCTGAAACAGCAAGACTTGGTTGGGTTATTGTTACAAATGGCCAAAGTGACGAGGATAACTTGGGAACAAATTTAAACCTTGGTTCAGAAGCTGAGTCAAGCCTTTTCTGGGGCTTAAATAATTTTGGCTAACATTTTCCCTTATTTTCTTTCTCTCTCTCTCTGCAGTTCTGCGCTTCCAGATAAATCGCAGGGCAGGAAGCCAAAGTACCAACTAAAAAAGGCTGGAATTACTGGAAGAACAGTTTAACTAGAAGCAAAGCTCACAAGAAAGCTTATTCTCACTTGTTTCCAGTCCAGTTCTTCTAAATAGTTTGAATAGGCTTCAGAAAGACACATCCATGACTGGACTCTGATCACAGTTATATTCAGAACAATTTCATGTATAGACACAGAGGTTCAAATTCTTAATCAGAACATTCTTCACTTTTGAGCCCGGCTCTGGGTGTCAGGAACACTAGAGTTCTAATCCCTGCTTCTACTCAGATTGTCATTGTTCACTTAACTTCTTTGCCTCAATTCCCCAGTCATGAAATTGAGATAATATTAGTAATGTAGGATATAGCTATTGTACAAGTGTACCACTGCCCTCTACTGGAAGATATCAAAGCTACTTATCTGTGCATCATAAACCTGATACTGCTAATTACAGTTAAGGCTCCAATTCAGCAAATCATTGCAGCAGCTGCTTAACTTTTACACACATGAATAATCCTTCTCATTAATAAAATATTCAAGCAGGTGCATAAGTTTCACTGAAGTCCTTTGAACTTGTGAAGCACTATACAAGTGCTACATATTATTAAGGATGTTTTGGGGATTCACTAATTTTGCAAACAGTGCTTTAAAGAGAGTGAGATTATGGAGGGATTAATTGCCGCTGGCAGACACATTGCTGTAGCTGTATATCAAGAGCAGCCTATTTGTAAATGGCCCTAACAAAGGGAGGAAGTGTATTGTTCAGTAGGAATGCTGATTTTAGCAATAAGCATTGTCACTGATTGTTCTAAGGTCACACTAAGTACATCTTTTCATTGGGATCCACCCTGGAGCCGTCAAGAAGACTCAGGCCTGCATCTCAGATGAATTCTCAGGTCAGTTGTAAAAGACAATGAATTGCATTAAGGTTTTTTTTTTTGTCTTTTGTACCAGCCAGGCTGTGTTTACTGAAGCATCTTTTGTTGAAAGAAAACTCCAGTCTTGCATTGGTCTTGATGTTAAATGATGATGGGGTTTTCATGGAATTACAACTTTCATTCACATTTACCTGCAAAATGTTCCCGATATGAAGCACTGTGATTGACACAGAAATGCAAACAAATGTGATGCATGTAGTGTGCTGCAGAGAGCAAGTACTACACCATGTATAGCTCCACAGTAAATTGGTAATATACAAAGGTCGGCAACCAGAAAGACAGTAATTAGGGTGTTTAGGCCAACTCCTATATTTGTTCATTAACATAACCCAGTGGGCATGCTTTTCAAAAGAGCCCAGCTCCCCTCTAGGCACCGACATAAAGGGGTTAGATTTACCGCAAGGTTCAGCACTTAACAGCTCCTATTGAGAACAAAGGTGAATCCACTGGGCTCCCCCTGTTGTGAGCCTTGAGAACTGAGCTCTTGGGAAAATCTACCCCATTCTCTTCTTCATTCCACCATCCACACCTTCACCCCACTATCCAGCCACCCCAGTAGTTTGTGCTGTCTAGGTGCAGACCTGCTGCTTTGCAACTGTTTGAGGGGAATTGCCGAGCAGCAGATTTCAAAAACGTGCAATTGTTACTCCTTCCCCTGAGCCACTTGGTGAGAAGGAGCTGAAATATTTATGTGCACGTCATTGTGCTAAAGAGGCGAGACCAAAAGGTCCACTTGGATTCATTCCAAACCGAGTAGGAGAAGAATAAAAGAAGAAAGGTGGAGCATGAGTAAATTACTTAGCCGAATGAAAGTCAATGACATCTTTTTATCAGATGCCATTAGTGCAGGCCTCAACGTGTCAGGAAAGAGCCATCGAGCATTCAGTGTACCCTAGTGAAGGACAAAATAAATGCTTTTACTGGAAGCTCAGAGGCTAAGGAATCACTAGTTAAATAAAATCAGGTGTGAGCTGCTGACTGGAGCTAAAGTCCTTGCAATCCGGTTGATTACGCGCATGGCTGAGCCTTCCTCCTAATGAGCCTGTTAGTCTGGCTCTTTGGTTTTTGAGGTTATATATAGAAAGCTGATACGGCAAAAGAAATTAAATGTACTGCTGAAATGACTTTTCCCCATCTGTGCAGCCTTCCTGAAATACGGCTCCATCCCCCAACCCAGGAAAGATGAGGTGGGTTCCTCAACCTTTCATCCACTTGGCATCTTCAGGCTCTTTAAGTTTTGTATCTGCCAAATACTTGTCTTTTGTCAGGCCTCTCCATGGTACCAAAGGAATTCTTGAGATTCAAGGGGCTCTGTTCACTGAACCCAAAGAGCAATCTGGTCAGAGCACCTACTGCAATGAGCTGAATCTCTCCCAAGAAAACAAACAAGTGGCTGCTAAATCTTAAATGTCCCCCAGACAATTTCAAAGAACTAGGTCAAGGTGTTAATTACAGTCGCTCAATAAACCCAACGGGTTCAGCATTGTGTAGAAGCTATTGCATACATACTTACAGTTTTAGTGGGGATTTAATTCATTTACATCTATCTGCAGGTTACATTAAAATTAGACTGAATTCCGTAACATCAATTTCCTCATCTGCGTGAATAAGTTTTGAACAGTTGCCTGGGAAAAGCTCTGCAGTGAAAATGACAGGACCCACTCACTACTAAAGAAAGTAGCTTTGCATTGACACCGAATGTTCATTGAAATGTCTAGAGCCATGACATGTACTTGAATGTGGGTAGATCACTCTGATGGCCACTAAGATTTGACCAGATGACACCCTTGCTCTGCAGATCTGGCTTTGAGAAAGATCTGAATATTTGCTCTTCTGAAACAGATGGTCAGCACTTGGCAAATAACTACTCTACTCTCTGGGCAAGGTTTGGAGCAAAGGGGCTTCTCTCTGGCCTAAAACAGCAAGATGACTTCTCTAGTCATTCTGTTATTTGAAAATATAGCGATTGCCTTCCTTGAGTTCTCCAATGTGAGGTTTTACACCTCCCTCTGAAGCATTTGGCACTGGCCTCTATCAGAGGCAGGACACCAGTCTAGATGGATTGCTGGTCAGACCATCTCTGGCAATTCCGGTGTTCCTCACCACACACATTTATGTAGTCTGTTGTGACTCAGGCCATGTCATGCATTTCTTTCCCTTCCATTTGTGGCTTCTTGTCACAAATTAGATCGTCGGCTCCTTGGGGTAGAGTCCATTTCTAGATGAGTGCTTGACACAACAGGATCCCAGTCCTGAACAGGGCCTTTTGGCACTACCAGAATGCTAATGACAATGGTCCTGACGCAAAGCCCATTGAAGTCTCTGCAGAAACTCTCAGTGTCCTCAACTGGCTCTGGATCAGACCATATGAACAAATGGCCTCTCCCCTGCCTTCTTGGAAGTCTATCTTCTAGACAGGGGTCTGCTCTGCAGAGGCTTGTTCTCTAGTTGGTCCAAGGTAACAAAAGTCCAACGCAGCCTGCTACAAAACTCAATGCCAGTCAAAGACAAAAAGACTGAGTTAGACAAATCAAAAAAGGTTGACTGAGATGACCCAAGGACTCTGTTAAGATTGTGACTAGTAAACAAAAGAGAATGTAATTGGAAGTTACTAGACCAAAATTGGTGTGTTGCACAGTAGGTCTAGCTGGTAGCTAAAATAAGGGAGGGGGGATGGGCTATTCCGCCCTCACTCCCTTTTGGAGTCCTTAAAATGTCTTTTTTGGGGGGGGGGGTGAAATCTAGATGTCTGGGTGATGGGTGGACTGAGAGGTGAATGTCACCGTCATGCCTGCTACCCCCCACCGGTCTCAGCTGGACAAGACTGTTGTGACCGGTTGGGTCAGAGAAAGCCCCTTGGGACTGCCACCTGATGTGCTGAAACTGCCCTGAGCCCATTTTCCCTGGCAGCTTGGGACTTCAGTGCCCTGCCTGGTTGTGCCAGACATTCTAGCCTGCTACAAACAAAGACCCAGGTCTGAGCCATGTCCCCAAAAGCTGAATGTTTAACTGAAAACAGCTTAAGAAGTGTTCCTGTCTCCAACAGCCAGATACCCAGTTCCCAATGGGATCCAAACCTCAAATAAATCCATTTTACTCTGCAAAAAGCTTATACAGGGTAAACTCATAAATTGTTCACCCTCTATAACACTGATAGGGAGATATGCTCAGCTGTTTGCTCTCCCAGGTATTAATACTTGCTCTGGGTTAATTAATAAGTAAAAAGTGAGTTTTATTAAGTATAAAAAGTAGGATTTAAGTGGTTCCAAGTAACAACAGACAGAACAAAGTAAATTATCAAGCAAAATAAAATAAAACTATGCAAGTCTAAGCCTAATACAGTAGGACAGTAAATGCAGGTAAATTTCACCCTCAGAGATGTTCTAATAAGTATCTTTGACAGACTAATCTGGTTCCAGCAATCACTTATATCCCTGTAGTTACTGTCCTTTGTTCCAGTTTCTTTCAGGAATCTCTTTGGAGTGGAGAGGCTATCTTTTGAGCCAACTGAAGAAAAAATAGTCTTTGTCTCATGGGTGGAAACTCGTTTTGTTCTCCTGTGCAGAATCACAGCTAAAAGATGGAGTTTTGAGATCACATGGGCAAGTCATATGTCCATGCATGACTCAGTTATTTACAGGCTGATGCCATTGTTTACATATTAGTTTGAACAATCCCAGGAAAGCTCAGATGTGGATTGGCATTTTCCAAAGTTCATTGTTAGTTAAGTACACCCAATTACTTGAATAACCCCTTCACACTATGTTGACCAAATCTATCTTATATGCTTCCTACAGCAAACACTTTAAAAACAAGCATAGAGCCAACACTCATAACTTCAGATATAAAAATGATACATGCATACAAACAGGGTGAATATATTCAGGAGATCATAACCTTTTCAAAGATATGTTACATGGCATATGTAGCATAAAACATATTTACATTCATCAGAATATTTATATAAAGCATTATGGGGTACAATGTTACAAATGTCTCTTTGCCAAAAGCGTGTGATCCTGTAACCAGGGAGGCAGCTAAAAACAACATCCTAAGCAGCCCGATGCCAATACAAGTTTTCTACGTCTTATCTGACCATAAGCTGGGTCTGTGTTTCTCCAACAGGGAGGTTGCAATTGAGAATCAGCACCTCAGACAGAAGCTGCATTTTCTATCTTTGCTGATCTTTTTTGTTTGCTTTTGTGTGCGTTTGTCTCATTTTCTCCTAAGGGAACAGGATCAGACTTCAGCACGAGCAACAGCAACAGCTCCAGCCCAGCTAAACTCACTTCTTTTCCCCCACGCCCCCACAAAGGACAGTTAATAACATCTTAAATACCCCTAAAGACTGACAAACAGGTGTTTTTTTCAATATAAGAACACTATGGTAAAGGAAAAGGGATCAACAAATATTGTTAAAATAGATGTCTACTCAAAACTTTCCATTTCAAATGTTTTGACTAATTTCCTGACTTTTTCTTTAGTAAGAGGTTATAAAAATGTAAATGGTGTGTTTGCCGTGGAACTAAGCATACCAAGGTCTCTAAGCTCAACTCCCCTAACCATGTTTAACTGTTTACCATTGTAGAGTCGTGGGATCATGTTGACACCTTTGACTCTCTGGGCCTTTTTATTCTATCAGAATTAACACAAAAGGTCCTGTGGAAAAGGCAGTATGTGATCAGAGAGAAAAGGTGATTGAGGTAATATCTTTTATTGAACCAACTTCAAGCTTGTCTCTCTCACCAAAGGAAGTTTGGCTGATAAAATATATTACATCCACCCACCTTGGCTCTATATTATCCTGGGACCAACACGACAACAACAAAACTACAAACAAGTATGTGATCATATTGTTAAAGACTATATATCACAAGAATGCTAAGTTAACATTGCATGGGCAAGCTTAATTCTGGCATCTCCTGAGTGCTTGACGTGTTCTCAGTTCAGATGTAACAAAGAACCCCAGCAGATGGGCACAGCAATGCCAAAGAATGTCCTGTTCAGTCCCTGCAGCTGCAGGCTGCAGCATACTAAATGTAAAGATTTTATCTGCTACACTCTAACAACATCTGAGCATATGCAAAATGAGATTTTTCAGAAGCCAAAACGTGGCCAGATTAGGGCAAATTTACATGGGGACAGCAAAACACATATTTGTGGCACCAAGGCATCCTGATCCCCCCTCCCCTGCACCACTACCAAATGTCATGTCTCTACTCCAAAGTAAGGAGGAGCTAGAGCTTCCCAACCAAATGTTTGAGAGATTTTTAAAAAAAAAAACACGGACAAAACTTATTTTTTCTTCTAAAGTCATTTCAAGAGACAGCTGAGACATTTTAGCTGAAGCTTCCCACAATCTATTCAGCCTGAGCTAGACTCTCAATATGGAAAATGTGTCTAAAAAGTTTAACATTCGCAAAGTTTAAGTATTTGAAAACAGGGTCTTATAATGGAAAGTGTCAGGTGACCTTAAATGTAGGTCATTACCTGTGTAGCCTATAATATATACAACCTTCAGATATAGCACCCTAGATGAGATTTGAACTCTTTTGGACCTAAGGAAGTGAGGACCTAACCTAACCTGAGAAATATTTCATACACTGACTTAGCAAAATCATGTCTCCTGGTCAGGATACTGACAAGGCAGCCAGGCCAAAGGCCCTAAGCAAGGTCAAACCTGAAACTGAGTTTAGCAGAGGAATTCATAGTTAAGTTCTAGCCTGGGGCTGATACCAAGGATCAGAGTCCTAGCCAGGTTTCAGGGTCCAGGTAAGGAGGAAAGGTCCAAATCAAGCTAAGAGCAAAGCCAGGAGTTTAAGAGATGTGCACCAAAGGATGTACAGATCATGAGCTGCCAGTCACAAAATGCCAAGTATTATGGGGAAGTGTGGTGAGCAAATCATCCCAAACCAAAGAGACTTTCTGATGGTCCCAAATGGCAACTTCCAGAGGCACCATCTCCTGTGACACTGGCCCCAAGGACAGGAGTGAGCCATCGATAGTTTCCATTAGGTTGGGGACAGTCAGGTTGTAGCAGAATACCCAAGTCTTGGGCCATATCAGCATGTATGAAGTTATCTTCTGCCCAAGAATCCACCAGTCCCAGTGTTGGGAAATTCGGTAAGACGCCCCTGGAAGACCGAGGTAGAGTTGGACATTGAACGGGGGGAAATCCCATGACTGAGGCATGCCTCAGTGAAGAGTAGGGGAGTCGTCACATTGGGGCTTGCCAGGCCAACCCCCTCTACTGGGCCTAGGCATCATCATTTCCTTAACTGGGTCATGCTGGAGCTTGTTATGGGCAGTTGGTGAGAGCATAGTTGGATCCTCCACAGTAGAAATACAGCCTGTGGCAGTGACAGCACTCTTTTTCCTCAAGGCTATGGGTGGTATCCAGCTGGATGGGTTTGAGGGTCTGGGTTAGAGATGGCTACCAAGGGGTGCAAGCTGGGTGGTGGCCCAGACCCTTCCTTTCCTCACGTTGCTCACAGAGTAGATGCATATAATGAGGTTGACAAAGACATCTAGGTTGGTTGGAGCTAGCTCATATGTAATCTCCTCGCATAGACCCCGCAGGAACTGGTAGAGCTTTGTTCAACGTGGTTTTGGAGTCTAGCCACCAAAATTGAGCAGTATAGGAGGAGGACAACCCGTGTCCCTGGTGGATTTTTTGCAGGCCACCTCCGCTGAGTAAGCCTGGTGGGGACTCTTGAATATGGCAAACAACACCTTGAGGAAGGCCCCCCCTCCCCAGTCAGATAGTGTCGGACTCTCTCATTCAAGCAGGTCTGAGGCCCAGTCCAAAGTACCTCCCATAGTGGGGCAGGACTGGGAGGTGGAGCTGAAATAGCATACAGCATTTGTTAATCCTTTTGGTGTCTCCAGTACCCCCTGGAGCATGCTGGGCAGTGACTGGCCTGCTGCCTCCCTACTCCCCCAGGGTAGGCTTCACCACAGGATCGGGTGGTCCAGAAAAACTATCAGGATCCTGACAAGGGTCACCAGAACTAAGGGTTGGAGGAGGGTCAAACCTGAGATTGACAGCGGCAGATGAGTTTGTAGTCAAATTCCAGGTCAGGGTTAATACAAAGCATCAGAGCCCAATTCAGTGATCAGGGTCTGGGTCAGGAGGCAAGGTACAAACCAAAGTAAGGTCAAAGCCAGGAGTTCAACAGCAAAAAGCAGGATGCTCATGACAGCTACAGGAGATCCATATTGCTCCCTGGATACTTCCTGGAATGTCTCTTGGATTTATATGGGGCAGGCAGCTAATCAGGATCCTTGGAGCTGCTGCCTGTTGGACTACTGGGGGCAAGATTTCCCATTGTCTGTGTCTGCCATTGGTCATGAACAGTGGAGTGTGAGCTGGTTAGGGACTCGTGCCCTCCTGTGCCTATTGGAGTCATCCCACTGACTACCAGCCTATTATTTATAACTCAAAAGGCAGGGCTTGTGATTTTGGTGCTGAGGTCTTGGGTTTAATCCCAGTGCTGTTGTGTGTCATGGGTCTGTTGGACATCCATGACAACTTTCATGAAATTAAGCCATAGTTTAGCCCTGGCTTCACCAAAGAATTACATACATGCTTAAAAAGAAAAGGAGGACTTGTGGCACCTCAGAGACTAAGAAATTTATTTGACCGTAAGCTTTCATGAGCTACAGCTCACTTCATCAGATGTTGTACCTCACGAAAGCTTAAGCTCAAATAAATTTCTTAGTCTCTAAGGTGCCACAAGTACTCCTTTTCTTTTTGCGGATACAAACTAATACGGCTGCTACTCTGATAAATGCTTAACTTTACCATACTGTGACTTCAGGGGGACTAATCACAGTGCATAAAGTTAAACACACACAAGTGTGTGCAAGATCAGGGCCTTAATGTGTGATTTCCTTCAATAGAAAAGTGATGAAAAAGAATTTCCTTATGATTAGGACAGTCTTCTTTCTATAAGTAGGCCACTGATTGACAGTTATTTTCATGTAGTTTTTGATTCAGCCTGTGACAAAGCAAAAAACCAAAGCAAACAAAAAACCTCCACCATATGACCATAGTATAACTAGGGCAAGATTCCAGTTTTCCCATCAAATATATGCATAATGTCAATAGCAATGATAATGTGCTCTTTATAGCCTGCTGTGTGGCACAATAGAAATCAGTTAATTATTTTCATCAAGAATCCCAACTAAAAAATGAAGTTAAACTTTTAAGTAAAATTCATGCATAATGTAATGCAGAAAGGCAAGCTTAGCCTCTTTGGGAATTACTCAAGCACCAGACAGGAAAGCAGTAGTAATTAAAGAGTTATCAGTAACACTTTCAATTGAGATTCTAAAATATTCATTTAATTTAGATTTAGATTTAACAGGAGCAGTATTGTGCTCTCTATTAAGTATTATCAATTCATTATTAAAGACAATATTTGAGTATTACTAGTGAGCAACTATGTCAGAAGAGTGTAAAGTGTTGTTGATTGTTTTTTGTAAATCTTTAAATGAATGTTTGCATACAATAGACCAAAGTCATCCAATATGTACGTTAACTATCTTAACTCCGATATTATGTTACCTGACTTCACCAAATAAACCAGAGATGGGGTTAGCCAACTCTGTTGAAATAAACACAGTAAGAGCAAGTGGGTTCTTTTTGTTTTTGTTTTTAAAAAAAAAAAAAAGATACAAAACCTTTCACAACTAAGGAATGTTTAGAAAAAGATTGATTCAGGGATTTGAGGCCAGACTATGTTTATCACTGTCTCCAGATGGTATACAATGGCATAACTCCATTGAAGTCCATGCAGCTACTTTGATATACATCAGCTGAGGATCTGACCCAATGGAAATCCATATGGACTTCAACCAAGTATCAAAAATCTGGCCCATAAAGATTTGAGGTCTGATTCTGAATTGCCTTGCACCTTGTATGATCATTTGTGCCTGAGCAAAGCTGCTGTCAACACAAGTTGTTCTGATCTAGCAGTGCTTTCTATTTTATGCAGGTATAACTTGACCATAGAAAGTAGAAGGCAGTGGAGAATCAGATAATTGGTTTTGCAACTTTGTGGGGATGAAAAGGCAAAATTTGGAAAAAAAATCCAAAGCAAAATCAAAAAATCAAAAATAATTTTGGGTCAATTGAAATGTATTTTAATACATTTTGAAAAGTTTTGTTTAGAATGTGGTTCTTTTTACTTTAATTTTTTAAATATGAAGTGTAATGATTGATTTTCAAGTTTTCAAAATAAAATGTCACTGAATTTTAAACTGATATTTTCACAATCAAAATGGCATTTTCAAGGGCCTTGTTCACACACGAGTTGAGTAACAATTTATCTAAACTGAGAGGGCTTGACTATGGACAGAGAGTGAAGACATGTTCGGAGAGGTGAGGGGAGGGTGTGAAGAGAGAGGGGAATGGAAAGGGGAACAAGGAGTTGAGAGGAGGTGGATGAGTTGCAGAGAGGGAGAGGAATGAGCAAAGAGGCTCAAGCTACTGTGATTTGCAAACTAAAAAGCAGCCCTAATAAACTGGGATGAGAGAGAGAGAGAACAAGGTAGGAGAAAAGGAAATGTCAACAAACCAGAAATCTGAGTGGTAAACTTCAGGTTCAACCACATGTCACAACAGAATAGCATCCCCACTTAGAAATGCAAAATCACCTGCTGACTCAGAAAGCATGTGATGCTCTATTGAAACACACAAAGAAATACGAGGCCCTTTCAAAAAGGTAGCTTGTAAACAAATTCAGAAGTATAATTTTTTACTGAACAAAATCGTTAGACAGCCACTTTCTGGGCTCAACTACAGCATGCAATCGAGGAGGTTTATGGATGCATGGGTTACTGCAAATAAATAGAACCAAATCAGATGGAACTAGAAGGAAGGGGCCACCAATTCCAGTGGCTACACATCATCCTGGGCAACTGTGGAGGAAGTGTCACTGCAGCGTCTTGTGTGATGGGACATGGCACAGCACAAGGAACGGGATCAAGAACCCAGGCACAAATAGGTCACTTGATCAACACCTCTAGCTTGCTGGTCTGATGTCAAGGGACACGCCTCTGTTGTGTCACTGACTTATCTAACAACCCTTGAGATCCCCCCGTGGAGAGCAGGGAGGGGAAGGATGCAGCCTGCCAGGCTATCCTCCTGACTTGGCCCTTGGCTGGCGGGGAAGGGGTATGGTTCCGTTTTTCCCTGGTGGAAGGGAGGGCTTAAAGTAGCAGGCTCCCCACATCCCCGCTTTGCCCCTGTCCGGAGGGGTTCCAGCAGAGGACAGATCTCCCTGCAGGAGGGAGGAGGCCAATAGAGACTGCCCATGGGACAATTATTCTCTGCCATTCAGTGCTACTCCCTCTACTGATGGGACTAGCTTGGACCGCCACGGACAAAGGATACCAGCACTTCTGACTTCCCCACTAAGTGCTCAGTGGAGCAGCCCATGAGGAAGCAGGAAGGGGGGGCTGCCCTTCGAGGGCTGAGCTCCCTCAGACCCGGGAGAGGAGGTGGAGGCCTCCCTCTGCTCAGATCCCAGGAGTGGGAGCTCTGCTTTCTTTCACATATCCCCTTACTCTAATGACTACGCCAGACTGCTGGGCACATGTGAAGCCACTCCCTCCCTGGGACAATCTCATGACTCAGGCTTTCCTGATGTCCTGGCCCAATATTGCTATTTTGCTGGGCTGACTTTGAGGTCGGTGAATCAGCACCTCTCGATTGCTGGGATGTAGTTACAGCATGGCCCTCTATGAGGTCTCTAGCGCAGCACCTTTAGCACACTGCTCTCATGTTGACAGAGGCCTCTATGAGATTACTGGTTCAACATCTCTTCCTTGCTGGGTTAGCATATATGAGATCACTAGCTCTAGCCCTCTTGGTTTATCGGAAGGCACACACTCTGTGACATCACTCGCTTAGGTCTTTGACTGATATCAAGGCAGACCCCTCTGAAGCTCCTGGTTCAGGACCTCTTATGAATCCAGGCCACAGGCCACTGTGAAGTTATTGGCTCATGACTTCTGATTTTTCTGGGCTTCTGCTACGGTAAGAGTTTCTAGCATTTGTGAGGTTACTAGCTCATAAAATCCACTTTTATTTCATACAGACATTTAAGTAGTAACTAGAGCAGTGTTAAAACATAAATAGCAGAAATAAATTAAAGCGAGGAGATCCCAGCACTTCATGAAACACTTATCGTGACATTAAGAGGAAAAGTTTTATCTTATTTTGTTACCTTTCATGTTCTTGTGCTTCTATCTTTCCAGCTATCATCTGGAATGGAGGCAGAATTGTCAAACTGCGGGAGTGAAAGCTGTTTTCGTGAGCTACAGCTCACTTCATCGCAACATCCGATGAAGTGAGCTGTAGCTCACGAAAGCTAATGCTCAAATAAATTTGTTAGTCTTTAAGGTGCCACAAGTACTCCTTTTCTTTTTTGCGAATACAGACTAACACGGCTGCTATTCTGAAACTTATCTTGTTAGATGTCTTGCTGTCAAACAAATATATCAAAAAGATGATGAATTCTTTGTATGCAGTTTGTATGACATTAGATACTTACTACCATTGAGTTTTCATTGAGATTAATATAATCTTTCTCTGACTCATGGCATCTAAGAAAAAGTGCCCCATTCAAACTGACTTTGTTATTCCCTGTGGTCTTTAATGCTGCTATTGACTGTAATATTATATAAAACACTGCTTGGCTCAGGACAAGTCTTGTCTTAATCCTGCATATATGTGTTGCCAGAAAACTGTACAGATTTCTTTCTGAAATATGACAACCACACAAGGGAAATTAATCAGTTCCACTGCAGCAAGATTTATAAACTTCTTCAGTTCTTCAGCACGGCAAATTACAACAAAATACGTAGCAAACAGTGAAATGTAAATATCACTTATTTAAGTAATAGCATATGAACCACCTATTTACAAGCAGGACTAAACCGAGCTTCTGAAAGTGTGGATTGTGGAGTATAGTAGCTATGGGTGATTAATTGTCATGGCAAGAACTGCAAAAGGTAGACATAGTTTTAGTATTTTAAAGAGGAGAAGCCATGGCAATATTTCAACTCTTATGAAATTTTCTGTCATAAGAAATTATAAGAGAAGTCCAATCAGCAGCCAATTAAAAAAATTGAACAAATGGTTAGTCATTTTTCAGTTTTCAGACAAAAATGCAGCTGGTTCTCCTTGGCATAGGATCTCTCTGTCATAGCTAATGTTCACATAGGTCCCCATACAGCAAAGCACTTAAGCACATGTTCAACTTGGAACACATATTAAAGTGAGAAGCAAAACACCCATTGATTTAAGTGGTATAGGATTAGGTGCAGAGACATTGTGGGAGCGGTTATGAATGATGGGTTTTCAAAGTAATTCTCCTGTGTAGTAGACACATTTGCTTAATGGGGTCATAATAGTCTATTTTATCCACAGCTTCAGCAAAATGAAGAAACGACTCTTAAAGTCATTGTGCGAGAATTCTTCCTCATGGAATTTGATCTCTTTATCCTTGTCAAGTCCTTTTGTCAATCTAAATCCAAAAAGACAATTTAAGAGCTACACAAATCACTCTTGCTGCATTTCTTTATTTCCCTTAGGTTTAATTTCTCTGTCAGGGGGTTTGGTTGTTTAACAGAGTCTGGTCATAATAGTCCCTTTGCATTTGATATTACTTAGAAAATTGAATCCTGCACATAGATCTGCAGCTCTTTTCCCTTCTCAAACTATTCAGATGAGGTGCCGCTTAATTTATGTGGGATTTCCTCACTGGTAAGTCAATGTACATCTAAATCCTAGTAGTAGTGTCTGACACAGACTGAAATAAATGTTGAAGTGTCTGAGGTGCTGTCTTCCCCTATTTTATTTCCATGTTAGGAAATGAATCCTTCTCTAGATTTGGGCTAAGTTTTCAGGACAAACAATAAACGTGAGATAAGGGGCTAGCACATGTTGGGAAATGTTAGTAATTCATAGAACCATAGAATCACAGACTATAAGGGTTGGAAGGGACCTCATGAAGTCATCTACTCCAACACCGTGCTCAAAGCAGGACCAATCCCCAACTAAATCATCCCAGTCAAAGCTTTGTCAAGACCTTAAAAATCTCTAAGAAAGGAGATTCCACCACCTCCCTAGGTAATCCATTCCACTGCTTCACCACCCTCCTAGGGAAAAAGGTTTTCCTAATATCCAACGTGAACCGCCCCCACTGCAACTTGAGACCATTCCTCCTTGTCTGTCATCTTGTACCACTGAGAACTCTATCCTCCATCCTATTTGAATCCCCCCCTTTCAGGTAGGTGAAAGCAGCTATCAAATCCCCCTTCGTTCTTCTCTTCCGCAGACTAAACAATCCCAGTTCCCTCAGCCTCTCCTCATAAGTCATGTGTTCCAGTCCCCTAATCATTTTTTATGCCCTCTGCTGGACGTTTTCCAATTTTTCCACATCCTTCTTGTAATATTGGGCCCTAAAATGGACACAGTACTCCAGATGAGGCCTCACCAATGTCAAATAGAGGAGAATGATTACGTCCCTCGATCTGCTGGCAATGCCCCTACTTATACAGGCCAAAATGCCATTGGCCTTCTTAGAAATGAGGGCACACTGTTGACTCATATCCAGCTCCTCGTCCACTGTAACTGCTAAGTCCTTTTATGCAGAACTGTGGCCTAGCCATTTGGTCCCTAGTCTGTAGCGGTGCACGGGATTCTTCTGTCCTAAGTGCAGGACTCTGCACTTGTCCTTAGAATCATAGAATCATAGAATATCAGGGTTGGAAGGGACCCCAGAAGGTCATCTAGTCCAACCCCCTGCTCAAAGCAGGACCAAGTCCCAGTTAAATCATCCCAGCTAGGGCTTTGTCAAGCCTGACCTTAAAAACCTCTAAGGAAGGAGATTCTACCACCTCCCTAGGTAACGCATTCCAGTGTTTCACCACCCTCTTAGTGAAAAAGTTTTTCCTAATATCCAATCTAAACCTCCCCCATTGCAACTTGAGACCATTACTCCTCGTTCTGTCATCTGCTACCATTGAGAACAGTCTAGAGCCATCCTCTTTGAAACCCCCTTTCAGGTAGTTGAAAGCAGCTATCAAATCCCCCCTCATTCTTCTCTTCTGCAGACTAAACAATCCCAGCTCCCTCAGCCTCTCCTCATAAGTCATGTGCTCTAGACCCCTAATCATTTTCGTTGCCCTTCGTTGTACTCTTTCCAATTTATCCACATCCTTCCTGTAGTGTGGGGCCCAAAACTGGACACAGTACTCCAGATGAGGCCTCACCAGTGTCGAATAGAGGGGAACGATCACGTCCCTCGATCTGCTCGCTATGCCCCTACTTATACAACCCAAAATGCCATTGGCCTTCTTGGCAACAAGGGCACACTGCTGACTCATATCCAGCTTCTCGTCCACTGTCACCCCTAGGTCCTTTTCCGCAGAACTGCTGCCGAGCCATTCGGTCCCTAGTCTGTAGCGGTGCATTGGATTCTTCCATCCTAAGTGCAGGACCCTGCATTTATCCTTATTGAACCTCATTAGATTTCTTTTGGCCCAATCCTCCAATTTGTCTAGGTCCTTCTGTATCCTATCCCTCCCCTCCAGCGTATCTACCACTCCTCCCAGTTTAGTATCATCCGCAAATTTGCTGAGAGTGCAATCCACACCATCCTCCAGATCATTTATGAACCTTGTTGAACCTCATCAGATTTCTTTTGGCCCAATCCTCTAATTTGACTAGGTCCCTCTTTATCCTATCCCTACCCTCCAGTGTATCTGGCTCTCCTCCCAGTTTAGTGTCATCTGCAAACTTGCTGAGGATGCAGTCCATGCCATCCTCCAGATCATTAATGAAGATATTGAACAAAACCAGCCCCAGGACCGACCCTTAGGGCTCTCCGCTTGATACCATCTGCCAACTCATCATTGAGCTGTTGATCACTACCCGTTGAGTCCCATCATCTACCCAACTTTCTATCCAATTTATAGTCCATTCATCCAGCCCATACTTCTTTAATTTGTTGGCAAGAATACTGTGTGAGACTGTGTCAAAAGTTTTTCTAAAGTCAAGGAATAACATGACCACTGCTTTCCCCTCATCCACAGAGCCAGTTATCTTGTCAGAGAAGGCAATTAGATTAGTCAGGCATGACTTGCCCTTGGTGAATCCATGCTGACTGTTCATGTTCACCTTCCTCTCCTCGAAGTGCTTCAGAATTGATTCCTTGAGGACCTGCTCCATGATTTTCCACAGATTGAGGTGAGGCTGACTAGCCTGTAGTTCCCCGGATCCTCCTTCTTCTCTTTTTAAAAGATGGGCACTACATTAGCCTTTTTCCAATCATCCAGAACCTCCCCAAGTTTTCAGAGATAAGGGCCAATGGCGCTGCAATCACGTCCACCAGCTTCTTTAGCACTCTCGGATGCAGCGCATCCGCCCCATGGACTTGTGGTCATCCAGCTTTTCTAAAAAGTCCCGAACCACTTCTTTCTTTACAGAGGGATGGTCACATCCTTCCCATGCTGTGCTGCCCAGTGCAGCAGTCTGGGAGCTGACCTTGTTCGTGAAGACAGAGGCAAAAAAAGCACTGAGTACATTAGCTTTTTCCACATCCTCTGTAACTGGGTTGCCTCCCTCATTCAGCAAGGGGCCCACACTTTCCTTGACTTTCTTCTTGTTGCTAACGTATCTGAAGAAACTCTTCTTGTTACTCTTAATATCTCTTGCTAGCTGCAACTCCAAGTATGATTTGGCCTTCCTGATTTCACTCCTGCATGCCTGAGCAATATTTTTATACTCTTCCCTGGTCATTTGTCCAATCTTCCACTTCTTGTAAACTTCCTTTTTTGTGTTTAAGATCAGCAAGGATTTCACTGTTAAGCCAAGCTGGTCGCCTGCCATATTTACTATTCTTTCTACACATCGGGATGGTTTGTCCCTGTAACTGCAATAAGGATTCTTTAAAATAGCGCCAGTTTTCCTGGACTCCTTTCCCCCTCATGTTATTCTCCCAGGGGATCCTGCCCATCAGTTTCCTGAGGGAGTCAAAGTCTGCTTTTCTGAAGTCCAGCATCCGTATTCTGCTGCTCTCCTTTCTTCCTTGTGTCAGGATCCTGAAGTCAACCATTTCATGGTCACTGCCTCCAAGGTTCCCATCCACTTTTGCTTCCCGGTTTGTGAGCAGCAGGTCAAGAAGAGCTCTGCCCCTAGTTGGTTCCTCCAGAACTTGCACCAGGATATTGTCCTCTATGCTTTCCAAAAACTTCCTGGATTGTTTGTGCACCATTGAATTGCTCTCCCAGCAGATATCAGAGTGATTGAAGTTTCCCATGAGAGCCAGGGCCTGCGATCGAATAACATCCGTTAGTTGCCGGAAGAATGCCTCGTCCACTTCACCCCCCTGGGTCCAGTGGTCTATAGCAGACTTCCACCACGACATCACCCTTGTTGCTCACACTTCTAAACTTAATCCAGAGACTCTCAGGTTTTTCTGCAGAGCTCTGAGCAGTCATACTGCTCTCTTACATACAATGCAACTCCCCCACTTTTTCTGCCCTGCCTGTCCTTCCTGAACAGTTTATATCCATCCATGACAGTATCATGTGAGTTATCCCACCAAATCTCTTTTATTCCAGACATATCATAATTCCTTGACTGTGCCAGGACTTCCAGTTCTCCCTGCTTGTTTCCCAGGCTTCTTGCATTTGTGTATAGGCACTTAAGATAACTCGCTGATCATCCCTCTTTCTCAGAATGAGGCAGGAGTCCTCCCCTCTCACGCTCTCCTGCTTGCGTTTCCTCTCGGTATCTCACTTCCTCAGTTACGTCAGGGCTTTGTTCACCTTTCCCTGGTGAACTTATTTTAAAGCTTTCCTCACTAGGTTAGCCAGCCTGCTTGTGAAGATGCCCATCTCTCCCTAGCATGCCTCCTTCTTGGAACACCATCCCATGGGCAAAGAATCCAAAGCCTTCTCTCCAACACCATCTGCGTAGCCATTCGTTGACCTCCAGTCATCCTGCTTAGTGCTACCACACAGTATGTATACAAAGTGGACACACATCAGCTAAACTGCCTTGCCCGTGTTCTGACCCTGTTAGATAGAAACTTTGCAGCTTGCTTGGCTAGACTTTTTCTGTCACCGTAGTTGATCACACATATCCTGCATAACATATTTTCATAAGAACTCCACGAGAAGATTTGGAAGGCTTATGAGCGCAGAAGGATGGAAATTCAAGAGTCACAGATATTTTGCTTACATCAATCCATGTTCATAACTTTTAAACTGCAGGGCCTGTTCCTCAGCTGGTGTAAATGGAGATGGACTTCCATGGTGTCCAACTGAATTATAGCAGTTTAGAATCTGACCCTAAATTGGGATTTCCTGATAGAGGATGGCAAGAATAACCTATGAAAAGACAACCCAAAATATTATTTGTTCCTAATCAAATTGTGA
The DNA here is from genome assembly GCF_009764565.3 of Dermochelys coriacea. Taxonomy (NCBI): domain Eukaryota; kingdom Metazoa; phylum Chordata; order Testudines; family Dermochelyidae; genus Dermochelys; species Dermochelys coriacea. The sequence continues at coordinate 3,465,733 of NC_050071.1, read as the reverse complement.
TGAGATTCATCTGAAGTTTTTGAGACAAACATTTGTTCCTCAGCTGAAAGTAGGAGTTTATAATGGGAAAAATGCATATTGATATTTATAGCAAATCTATAACAAAGCTCATGTGACTTGGAGATATGCACAGTTGCACGTCTGCATTTGTAGTTACCCTAATTGCACATGCAAAACAGGCTATTCTGGGCCCAAACAGGCTTCTTGCCATTGAAACCATTATTAGTACATGTAATAGCCACTTGTGAGATGCATATGGGATGGTCTTCTCCCATCCTTGCTTCCACATTTAGCCTTAAATGCATAATTAATTTTGTTACTAAATTGTTTTAGAAAATCCTGGTGTTTTTAATAGCACAAATTCCCTTCAGATAAGTGCATTGATTGTGTCTTCATTCGTTATCCTGATGTAATTCCCCATACGTTACTAAGAAACTCTGAACTGCGCAATGGTGCTAATTAACCATATGGTCATCTGACTGATATACTGAGTTGTAACTAAAGATTATTAAATGCATTTTAGTATATGTAACATAGTCAATGTAGCAAGAGACATATTAAATCATATGATTCTACAAAATCCCATTACATGATGGAGAGTGGCTTTAATACAGCTACTATTGCTAGTTTGGACTGTGGCCCAGTCAACCTAATGAATCATTTGCGCTGTGCTCTTTATGTTAGCGATGATAAGAAAAAACTTAACTTCTTTCTAACAACTTCAGGAAATATCATTCCTAAAACAGCTTATCTGAAAAGAAAAACAGTGATCTTATTACTAGGATTTTTTTTTTGACTGGGCAGGGCGGGGGCTACAAATGGGAACGAATTTCTTTTTCTAGTCTCCCTAGCTCTCTGCCTCTTTGTCACACCTTGAAGCACATGAATAATAACTGGTTGTCCTAGTTGCAGACAGACAAAGTAGATGATTTGCAAAGCAAGCACCCCACATTTTGCAAAGTGGGTTACCCACTCCCATTATGGGAAACAGACTGCAAATCTTGTGCTCTGCCTGGCTCATCCTCAGGCCGCTAAAGCAGATAACATTTTGACTCAGGAAAGGGCAATGCTGTTTTCAGATACTTTTAGCATTGTTTGGTGGGAAATGTCTGCAATATCCACTGCCTCTATGCAAGTCCAGTGATCTCTTGCTCTATGTTCATGATGTCTTCAGCATACCTAGACTAGTCCATAATAATTAAAAAGAAGCTGTGTTCTAAGGACTACTCACCTTGTATCAGATGGGGGTGTAGGTTAGTTAACACTATCACTAGACGCTAACATATTATGACCCCAGTTCAGTAAGGTTAAACACATGCCTAATTTTAATATTTTAGTAGAGCCATTGACTGCAGTGTGACTGCTCACATGGTTGTGCTTAAGTGCCTTGCTAAGCTAGGAACTGAGTGAAGAGCTAATATAAAGCACTGGGTATTTCTATTTCTTATTTGGTGGAAGCATTTCTGGTTATTGGTAGAATATCCACCAAATTATTTTGATTATAAGCCTGTTCTGTGCATTCACCTTGGCTTTTTATACTCCATATTGACCTGAAACACACAGGCGGAGCCAGGAGGAATTCTTGCATCTGGAAGAGGGCTGTTATCAGTGACAATTCATTAAATTTTGATTATCATCATTTCAATGGAAGCACCTTTAGACAAAGTCTGGACTTTAGATGGATAGTGACAAAGCCAGAGGTCAACTAATGTGGGAATTTGATCCCTAAATGGGGTTTTGAGACACACCAGCCATTTTAGATAGAGGAAAAAGAGATGAGAACCAGTAGGAAGGCAAGGCAGTGCAGCTGGAGAAGTGGGCGAGGAAGAATCTTGGAATTCATAGAGGACTGTGACCAAATCCCAAAGACTGCTCCAGAGTGGTGTAGAAACTAAAAGCTAGGAAATTATATGGAGGTTTTTATTGATTTGCCTAGATCTGCGTATTTCTTGTGATGGCTGACATAATGGAATGACTGGTTTAGCAACCCTTTGGCCAAGTCTGTGCCTATTTGGTGCCACTATCATGCTCCTGAAAGGGTAAACTATAAACCAGAGGGCTCACAAGTTTGTAGCTATAGGAAAAGGTGTGTGTAAGCTATTGGGCTGTTTTAGGAGGTCACTGCTGGTTGTGGGGAATTAGCCTCTCATTTTTAGAAGGGGTACCAGATAAAGTGTGAGTCAAAGACGGGCACTTCCCCACTTCAGAATGCAGGAAAAAGCCAAGCAGAGGCCACTGGGAGAGAAAAGGTGTCAATGGACGATCGTCATCTATCTGCACAGCTGTTACTTTTTCCTTTAGAAAAAAATGAGTATTTAGATTGGCCAGTACAGTGACGGTTGTGAGGAACTGCAGAATTATCTTGGCCATTGAATGAAGCAGATACCTGTGTTCTGTTGCCTGTATTCTATATGAGCAACTGAACATAAACAACTATATCTTTATTTCCGGCTTTCCAGGTGTCTGCAAGGGCACTCTCAGATGACAAAGCAGAACTGTATGGTTGGGTTATAAATGGAGAAGTGGCTATGGCTCATCGAGGGGCATAAATCAGGAGTGGCGGTGAACTGGGAGCCAAAAGCAAGTGTGCAATATTAATGTGGTACGTTTGTGATTGTTGTTTTTACTGACAAGGATGCTGGTTGACATGTTCTGCACCTGCTGGAGTATACATAACATAAGAATGGCCATACTGGGCGAGACCAACTGACCATCCAGCCCAGTATCCTGTGTACCGACAGTGGCCAATGCCAGGTGCCCCAGAAGGAGTGAACCTAACGGTAATGATCTAGTGATCTCTCTCCTGCCATCCATCTCCACCCTCTGACAAACAGAGGCTAGGCACACCATTCCTTACCAACCTGGCTAATAACCATTAATGAACTTAATCTCCATGAATGTATCCAGTCCTCTTTTAAACCTTGTTAAAGTCCTAGCCTTCACAACCTCCTCAGGCAAGGAGTTCCACAGGTTGACTATGTGCTGAGTGAAGAAGAACTTTCTTTTATTTGTTTTAAACCTGCTGCCCATTAATTTCATTTGGTGGACCCTAGTCTTATATTATGGGAACAAGTAAATAATTTTCCTTATTCACTGTCTCCACTCCACTCATGATTTTATATATCTCTATCATATCCCCCCTTAGTCTCCTCTTTTCCAAGCAGAAAAGTCCTAGTCTCTTTAATTTCTCCTCATATGGGACCCGTTCCAAACCCCTAATCATTTTAGTTGCCCTTTTCAGAACTTTTTCTAATATTTTTTGAGATGAGGAGACCACATCTGTATGCAGTATTCAAGATGTGGGCGGACAATATTCTCCGTCTTATTCTCCATTCCTTTATAAATGATTCCTAACATCCCGTTTGCTTTCTTGACTGTCACTGCACACTGCATGGACATCTTCAGAGAACTACCCACGATGACTCCAAGATCTTTCTCCTGATTAGTTGTAGCTAAATTAGCCCCCATCAGATTGTATGTATAGTTGGGCTTATTTTTTCCAACGTGCGTTACTTTACATTTATCTGCATTAAATTTCATTTGCCATTTTGTTACCCAATCACTTAGTTTTGTGAAAGCTTTTTGAAGTTCTTCATAGTCTGCTTTGGTCTTAACTAACTTGAGCAGTTTAGTAGTATCTGGAAAACTTTGCCATCTCACTGTTTACCTGTTTCTCCAGATTAGTAAGACACGGTGACTCTTGAATAAAAATGTATATTCTCCTGTGTTTCTGACAATTTTATTCTTTCCTAGTGTTTAAACGAATTTGTTCGGTATTGACGTTAGACGTATCTGTCTGTAAGTGCGAGAATCACAAACCATAGGTAAGAGTTCCGCAATTTCACATTTGAGTTCTTTCAGAACTCTTGCATGAACGTTATCTGGTCCCAGTGACTTGTTACTGTTAAGTTTCTCAATTAATTCCTGAACCTCCTCTAGTGACACTTCAATCTGTGACAATTCCTCAGATTTGACACCTACAAAAGAGGGCTTAAGTTTTGAAATCTCCCTAGCACCCTCAGCCGTGAAGATTGAAGCAAAGAATTCATTAATTTCTCTGCAATGACTTTATTGTCTTTAATTGCTCCTTTCGTATCTCGATCCTCCAGGGTCCCACTCATGGGGTACAGAAGCTGATTCAAAGGACAGGTTACAAACTGTAGTTAAGAGTTCTGTAGTTAAGAGATCAGAACTCTTTGGTTCTCTATTCTATGAGTAGAGCGGGACAAAATTTTTTGGACAAATTGTTTATTTTATTTGCTGAAAATAAAATATTTTGAAATAAAATATTTCTATTTTTCATTTTGTAACTATGTTTTATTTCAAAATTTAGCTACTTTTATTTTAAAAATAAGCTAACCAAACTGGGGGGAGGGGATAAAAACACCCAAAAAATAAAATTAAAAATATTGAAAGAAAATCATTTTGGGTAGAACGAACTGAATAAAAATCAATTTTTCGACCACCTCCAGGTTTGATCTTCCTGCAAGAATCACTGAGGGAGGTTCTTTGGCTTGTGTTATGCAGGAGGTCAGATTAGATGATCATAACAGTCACTTCCGTGAATTTGGAGAAGGAGAGGACATGAGGGAAATTTGCGGACAGTAGAAAGAGAGGCCACAGCTAAGCTATTTGCATATTCTTGGTATTCATTATGTCACTACACTATTCAAAGAGTCTTTCTGCACTATTCAAATTGCCCACTGCTGATAGCAATGGATGCATCTGGATTGGTAATGAACAAGATTTAGCTGCATCGGTAGACAAGGGAAAACTGAAGATTTTTTTTTAATGTGGGTTCTGAGACAGCACTGAAAATGGTCTTTATTAGCAGCTAACTCGTGTTCAGCACGAAACAGTGATGACAAGTGATGACAGCTGATGAAAGCAATGGAGAGAACATTTGTAGTGGAGAGAAAACAAAACTGAAGGAGAACTGAGGACAAAAGGATGTAATTAGCCTGCAGCTCACTGCCACTGGATAACACTGAGGCCAAGAATTTAGCAAGATGCAAAGAGGAATTGGACATTTTTATAAATACACTCTTACCTAGAGCTATATTAGTTAATGCTAAACATTTCTGGGGGAAAGGGATATGAAAAATTATACTAACGGGTTTAAACCAAGTCTGTCCATGAAGGATTGGGATGAAATTTTGTGGAGATTAGATTATCGCACATCGGCCTACTGTGCATTTCTTGCCTCTTTCTCTGATGGCTCTTACAGGGCAAAAAGAATACAAAAGAAGCCCCTGCCCCACTTCCCCGCATGCTCCAGATTAGTCAATAACTTGGTGTTTAGAATAGTCATGGGAGACGCAGGTTCAAGTCCCTGATTTGCACTGTTCAGATAAGGGACTTGACTATTGGTCTCCAAAACCCAGAGGGCTGCTCTCACCAATGGGTTATTGGACGTTCTTCAGTGGCTTGCGCTCTCTCCCTCACACTCATTTTGTACAGAATTCCATCCTGGCCCCGAGAAAATTTCCGTTGAAACTGGGGCAGTGTCACAAAAAATTTCACTTCCCATAAATTAGCATTTATCTGATGATAAATTCCTTGATTTTACGGCTAAATGGAGCCAGTTTGAGTAGGAAGATGAACAAGGATCGGAACAGCTGAAAAAATAGATGCTGTTTTATGCACCTGCATATTATTCTCTATCAGTAATCATAAAAAGAAATGGAGAACTTGTGGCACTTTAGAGACTAACAAATTTATTTAAGAATACGCTTTCGTAAGCTACAGCTCCCTTCATTTCATACATGCAGTAGAAAATATATTGGGGAGATTTTATATACACAGAGAAAATGAAACAATGGATGTTACCATACACACTGTAACAAGAGCGATCAGGTAAGGTGAGCTATTACCAGCAGGAGAGAAAAAAAACTTTTTGTAGTGATAATCAAGGTGCGCCATTTCCAGCACTTTAGAAGAATGTGTGAGGAACAGTTGGGGGGAAATAAACATGGGGAATTAGTTTTCTTTTGGGTAAAGACTCATCCACTCCCAGTCTTTGTAAAAGCCTATTTTGACGGTGTCCAGTTTGCAAATTAATTCCAATTCAGCAGTCTCTCTTTGGAGTCTGTTTTTGAAGTTTTTTTGTTGAAGAATTGCGACTTTTAGGCCTGAAATTGAATGACCAGGGAGATTGAAGTTTTCTCTGACTGGTTTTTGAATGTTATCATTCTTGACGTCTGATTTGTGTCTATTGATTCTTTTACGTAGAGACTGTCCGGTATGGCCCTTGTACATGGCAGAGGGCACATGCTGGCACATGATGACATATATCATATTGGTCGATGTGCAGATGAACGAGCCTCTGATAGTGTGGCTGATGTGATTAGGCCCTATGATGGTGTCCCCTGAACAGATATGTGGATATATGATATGCTTCAGGTTGGGGGGGCTGTTTGTAAACGAGGACTGGCCTGTCTCCCAAGTTCTGTGAGAGTGAGGGCTCATCCTGCAGCATAGGTTGTAGATCCTTGATGATGCGCTGGAGATTTTTTAGTTTGGGGCTGAAGGTGACAGCTAGTGGCGTTCTGTTACTTTCGTTGTTGGGCCTGTCCTGTTGTCGGTAACTTCTGGGTACTCTGTCAAGCTGATTCTTCACTTCAGCAGGTGGGTATTGTAGTTTTAAGAATGCTTTGTAGAGATCTTGTAGATGTTTGTCTCTGTCTCAGGGGTTGGAGCAAATGCGGTTGCATCGTAGAGCTTGGTTGTAGACAATGGATCGTGTGGTGTGATCTGGGTGAAAGCTGGAGGAATCAGTAGGTATAGGGTGGTGTTCATGTGACCATCGCTTATTAGCACCGTAGTGTCCAGGAAGTGGATCTCCTATGTGGATTGGTCCAGGCTGAGGTTGCTGGGATGGAAATTGTTGAAATCATGGTGGAATTCATCAAGGGCTTCTTTTCCATGGGTCCATATGATGAAGATATCATCAATGTAGCACAAGGAGAGTAGGGGCATTAGGGCACATGAGCTCTGGAAGCATTTTTCTAGGTCAGACATAAAACTGTTGGCATACTGTGGGGCCATGCCAGCAGTGCCGCTGGTTTGAAGGTATACATTGTCCCACACTTTCCCTGACCTGCTTCTTGTTGATAACATTCCCGTAGAAACCCTTCCTGTTACTCTTCACATTTTTGCTAGCTGCAACTCCAATTGGCTTTGCTGATTATACCCCTACATGCTCTAGCATACTCCTCCCTTGTATTTTGTCCAAATTTCCATTTCCTGTAAGCCTCCTTTTTGAGTTTAAGCTCACCGAAGATTTCTCTGTTAAACCAAGCTCTTCACCTGCCATATTTGCTATTCTGCCTGCACATCGGGATGGTTTGTTTCCAGTTTGAAACAGTCGCAGTTCCCCATGAAATCCTGATTATGTTATCAGTGGGAAGGAATGATGTGGTCTCTTCTTCATCTGCTCAATTCACACAGTCGTACAACATACACAATGGGACAACTGTCAATCTCTCCTCAGTGTCAACAGATCTGGGTAAGTAGGGACAAATCCAAGTGAAACGGGAGGACCACCTGTCAGCATGGGCTGAACTGCTCCTTGACAGGATCAGGCCACTAATAACAGACCCACACCTTAAAATGACACATATATTTAAAAATAGACAGAACCGTATTGTGCCCACCCCAATGCAGGCCTGCAGAGCAATAGGGGTGAGTAGAATTACACGCAAATGCACACACAGCTTTCAGCCGTTAGGTTTCTCCAGATAGGTGCTACTCAGGGCCAAGGGGGAGGGAGCAGCTGAAGCCAGGCTAAGGCTCCGGCCTTCCCCAATATGTGAGTCAGTGGAGCTGGCTGGCTGTGCTGCGCCCTGGCAATATATGTCATAAATTACTTCCTCTCCAGTGCAACAGAGATGCCATAGAGCACTGTGGGCCGCATATGAGGGTTGAGAACCACACAGACCCCTTCTCTTCCCGCTATCCCCCGGCACAGACCCCCATGCCCAGCACCTCCCACCCAGAGACCTCGCCACTGAGGTGGGGTCAGGAGCGGAGCCCCACGTAAAATCTGGGGTGCTGCAGCACTCCGGTATACCCCTAATTCTCGCACCTATGTTGCTCTTCGCTACCCTCCCCCTCAGTGCCATGAGTCCCCCCCCGCCGAAATCTTCCCAGAGACCCACTCTGCTGTCCCTTGCCCTCTTGTGGCACTCACTGGTCCGCTGCTTTCAGCAGTGCTTCAGCAGGGCTGCCTGACACTGTCTCCCCCTCAGCCAGCCCCACAACCGCAGACGAAACTGGCAAATCTTCAATTTTTTAGTACAGAGCTGGGCCACAGCTATGTGCTAATTGGGCCACATTCTGCCTGTGGCTGAAAACCACTGTCCTAAAGTCACAATGTCTGCTCACCAGGGGACAAAACACCCACGGACCACCCCTTACACAGAGCTGAAGCCAAGGACACGATCAAGCCACTAGAGAATATCAATGAAGCAATCAGAGCTTAAGCAACGGAACCAACTCCCTCTCCCCACGATCCAAGGAAACTTGAATGCCAGAAAACACCAGACGCAGATCCTAACATTGACCAACATCCCATTATTCTGCAGTAGAGAGACTCTCCGAAGGACAATCTGGCTACGTGGAGTGGCGCAAATGTTGATGAGTTTATGATTGAAATGCTGGCGGTGAATCGTCACAATCTAAAAGTAAGGTACGATTATGATGGAGCTGCAAACCGCTTCACAAGACCAGGAGGTGCTCTGATTATATCAGACAGCCAGTATCTCTCACTGTTTTGAAGCACGTTGCAAATTATACCACATTCAGGAATCATGGAAACGAAACATGCCAACTTACTCTGATGCAATAGCAAGATGTGATCAAAACAAAACAAGTAAAAATCCAAATTACAAGACTTTGGCAATTAAAGGGAATATGTAGCAATTTTCTTTCCCTGGGATCATACCAGTCCAGCAGATTACTGCCTGCTGTCTAATGAAATCAGTATTCACTCATAATGTACAAAATACATTTTGAATCAACCTTCTCAATATATAGCTGTTGTTTGCCCCATGGAATAATTTTAATCTCATTCTCTGGAGGAATATTAATGCCCTTTAATTGATACGCTCCCTAAAATTCCTTATCAGTCAGCTCCCTCCATCTTAAACTTTGAAAGGTATTTAAGCAAGAAAACATGACAGGGACTTTCTTATCACTCATTAATACAGAGGAGAGGGCTGAATGAAATTTCTGTATCATAGTTTGTGGGGCTGGGCTACAACAATAGGGCCATAATCTGCCTTTGGTCCATAGCAGAAATCCCACTGCTGCCTGTTCAAGGATGTCAAGGCTAATTCCTCACTCTGGTACTTCGAATAAAAAAGGTGGGGCCCCACAAGGAATCGAAATATTAATACTGGCCACTTCAGGCTTATATTAAACTCCCAAGATTACAGCTTTTCTCTGACCTTGGATGGGTAGAGGCTGCCAGCATGCAAATTCAGCACCCCTGTGAGAGACCAGGAAGGTGCACATGGGAATTTCTCCCTGTGGGTTAGCCTCAAGCCCTTTCACCCTCTCCCTCTGGGGAAGAGCTGAGAAAGAAAGGAAAAAAGGAAATCAGCTGTTTACACAAGCTAATTAAACAACATATGCACAAACCTCTTAAGACACAAAAATCCAATTCTGTTCTTAAAAAGGTAAATTTTATTCATAAAAAAGGAAAGATAATACATCTGGAAACGCAGGCTATTGCTAGATTTTAAAAGATCAATTACAAGAATAGCTATCTTCAGGTCCAGCTTACAGTTTACATGCAAAACAAAAGCACCTCAGGTTAGTACAGAGGAATCCACAAGCCATAAAGAAATAAATAAACTTAATTGCATGTTCCTAGACATTTTCTGATCTACCTACACATCTGGGGTTTTTAATGGGTTTAATGGGTTTTTAATAGGTATAATACTGATGATTTTGCACACCTGGCTCAAGTTTCTCACAGCATAACTGCTCCATATCTGTCTCTCCCCGAGAACAACAACAGACAGACTAAAGACTCTTCGTTCAATTTTAAAAAGTTCTAGCCTTCCCACTGGTTCTTCTGGCCAGGTGCCCAACCACTTTGTTTCACCTTTGCATAGCAGTGAAACTTTTTAACCCTTTACAGGTAGAGCAATTAGAGAACAGCTGCTAACAGGGATTTTATAGTTACTGGCTGGATGTCCATAAAAGGGAGTTACTCCTCCTCCTTCATTTAACCACAAGGGGTAAAACAGAATCTTTCCGCAGTAGCTAATATTTTACTTAGGAAAATAATTGTTGCATTAGTCTGCATTTAGTGGAAAACATGAAGCAATCTCCATTAGGATTATTATTGTTTCTGGTCTTCGTTTCAGCTTATCAGGAAAGAGTTAAAATTTAGCTAACAGCTAAGACAGAATCGGAAGACGAAGCAGGAATGTTTCAATAACTCAAAAGGCACTGACAACTGTAAACAACTGATAAGCTTATGTGGTCAATGCCTGCCCAGTATCTCAGTTCTTAGAACACTGCTAACCCTCCCTTCACAACCCCCGGATATCCAAAAGCACTCATCCCTACCGCCCCCCCATCCCGCCTCCTTCCCTCTGTATGTATGTGCTCTTCTTATTTTTATCTTTGTTCAGGCTTCTCCCTTCACTTGTAACCATGTCTGTCTCTGTATATACACATAAATGCAAATGAATTGATAAGATAATATATATAACTGGCCACTATGGTATCGTATCTTCAAAAATGCTTCTCAGTCTTCCCGGTACAGTCTTCCCGCTTCAGTATTGTCTGTACTTGCCTGATTCTTGGGAAAAAGAATCTTTTTGCCGAAGAGTTTTGGTGCAGTGAGCAGGATGTGATTGGGAATATTTGGACAGTTTCTCACAACCAGGCATAGAGGTAAGTACCTTTTTATTGACCACCTTTAGCGCGCACCTTGGTTTGGGACTCCCTGAGGGACCCCTCCGAACCCTTTTTAAATATGAACCACATGCAATAGGATTGAACGGGACTGTGTCTGAGGCCAAGATTTTTGCAGTGCAGAGATCACTGGAGTCGAAGGCTGCACTGCCAGACACTGAGCACTAGGGCGTGTGCTGCAGTGGAGGAAGGACAAGGGTGTGCTCAGTGTGTCTCCCCTGAAGAGCCACCGAAGTGGGTTTCAGGAAGCTGGGATAAAATGTCTTATGAATTGCCCCAGAATGCGTCAACGATACCCTCCACCGGGGGCGGGAGGGGGAAGAGATTCATTGGCGTGCCCCAGGGTGCACGTATGATACCTTCTAAAGGAGGGATACTCGTTGATTGACCCCAGGAAATATCTGTGATGCCCTCGACGGGAGGGAGATTCATTGATTTTTATAAAAGGGAAACATGAGATGGTTCAAAAGATGGATGGAATGAAGGTATGAGTACAATGAATAGCGAGTTGTGGTGGTCTGGTAAGACTAAAGGAAGATTCGGGAAAGGGCTCGTAATAATATTTTGCGAATGTGAAAGAAAATTAGAAGAGTTGGGAAAACTCCAAAAATCTCTTCGTCAGAGCTGAATCAAAAGGCAGATTTCAACCACAAGCTAAGTCAGCTTGAAGCAGAAAACAAGGCTCTAAAAGAAAAACTAAAAAACCCAACCCCTCTGCCTGTTGTATTCTTGCTAGCATAAAATAGAAGGGTAATTTCACTGACCCTGACTCAAGCAGCGATACTGATAAAGACCAAAATGTAATTAATTGGAAACACCTTAAGAAACACATTCAGAATTGAAACCTGGCATACACAAGGGAACAGCAAGATAATTAGCCCCCTCCTTGTCCTCCCCCCACTTTTTACACAAAATTAAGCGTCAATGCTCCTTTGGCCCCTGTCCAAGTGATCACTCGATGGTCAGGGACAGGTGAAAACAGAGTGGCTCATAATACTTATAAGTGCTCTCCTCTCAGCACAAAGGAAATGAGGAGCTTAGTGAAAGATCTCCCTGATCTAAAGCCCAAAAACCTAAATTTGATATTCTGGAAAAGAATAAACCCGATGGTTACCACCTATACATTACATCCCAGAGATCTTTACATCTTAACAAAAGCTAAATGCCCCTGATCTACCATGGGCCAAGATCCCTACAGAAGGACGTTTGGGCCTCTGTTAAACTTGAATCTGAAAATGATATGACCCTCACCTTAAGGAAGCAGTTCAAGAAGCCTTGGGGAATGGAGCAGATAATTGGGAACTTATTGTGGGCTGTGAACAAGGCAAGGACGAGTCTGCCTCTCAATATTGTGAGAGAAAGTGGGAGACGTATTCCAGCAATATAGGCATTGCAGACCCAAAGAAAACCTATCAGGCATTTTTAAAGATGTTAAAGGAAGGTTTTAACTGCAACCTGCAAAGAGCCCTTAATTTGGGAGTGAACCCAGAGTATTATTATGAATCCATCTGTATGTGGGCCTCTGAATGCAAAGGCAGACAAGCTACAGAGATAAGGAGCAAGGCTACTCACGTTTCTGTAGTTACAGCAAAAAGTAATTTAGCCTGATATAATTGTGGATGTCTTGGGCATACCCAAAAGAATGACAGGTGCAAGTCCCAAGAGCCTAGTCAGGGACAAAATCACAGACAGTTGAATCCCTGCAGTACCTCACTACCCTTTCAATCTGATCCTGGTCCCATCCCCACACTCCCCCTACCTCACAGTGTTTTGTATGTGGGGAAACCGGACAGTGGGAAGCTGGATTCTCAAGCCGAGTAGCCCTGGGCAACCGGTACCAACCGGTATTTCAACCAGCTGCCAACCCTTAGTCACAACTAAGCAAAGAGGAAATGGCAAGTCAATACTGCTGATGCAGATCTAAATCCCTCGAGGCCACACTTACATGCACAATTGTCATGGACAATTACTGACCTCCCCATCCCCACTATTTTAGTGGTGTGAGGTGTGCAACTCACGGCTTATAAAAGCTACCCTGTTCTTGTAATATCTAATCTATTCTTTTGGACCCAATCCATTTACGTAGCACCAAATGCAGAGGGAGCTCTTATGGGCATGGACTCCCTCTTACTTAGAGTACAGTTACTGATAAATGTATGCGTACTCATACCATCCCCCTCCGCAATGCTACATCCCTCTCTTCTGTTGCAACTGTTGAATCTGTGGCTCTTATGAGGAATACATCTCAGCCTTTTCAAGACTTATGTTCCAGGTTACCCGCTGTTTGGGCAAAGAGTAAGCTGTTTTGCAGTTTGGTGCCTGCTCATCTCTGCCCATCCTCCCAGGTTACCAGTTAACTCCCTCCAACTACCAAGCAATACCCCTCTCAAATCTGAGAAAAGGAAGCAGTAGTTAACATTATGCACTCTTTGCTTCAGCAAGGCATACTGGTTCTTGTGGAAATGCACCCTCTTAAGTCAGGGACCCTCCAGAAACCCCCTCTTGGGAGCACATACAGGAGGGTGAACAAAGACATACAACCCCAGGCTACTTCAGTCAAATACTCCAGCCCGAATATGGCATTGGCCCATACAAATACCTTTGTTACAGTGCAAGGAATTCCAACATGGGTCCATAAAACCGGAATTAAAATAAATAATAAATAATACATTAATTAATTAAATTTATTTTGTTTATATTGTATCCTTTTAGGTAACAACTGTGACTCCCCACGTTAATCCTCCTGGCAAATATACATGATGCAGCCTCCTGAGATCTGATCTTGGTACATGTTTCAAAGCTGGCCAGTATGTGCAACTCCCTACAGGAGGCAGCGGCGAATGTGTAAAGAAACCAGACACTTAGCTTATCCACATTACAGTGCCAGGTAAATACGTCAGTGTGCCTGAAAATTACTGACTTATTTACCCTAGGTGATGTGCACCTCCCCGGCCGTGTGTTCACTGCAATGACAACAACTCCTCGGTGTATATAATATATATGTGGACAATATACCAGTTCAACTAGGCAAGGAGCTACTTCTCAAAGTGATCCTGGCTGCTCCATCTGCGTTTACCACTGTTCATAACCACGTCACCAAAAGTCGCATTCAAAGTCTAGCTCTCCAATCAAATCATCACCCCACTGGACGATCCTGTTCATAGTGCCTTCTACAACCCCATTTCTTAGTGGACAACAGTCCAAATAAGAAGTTGCTCTCACTTCTATATTTGTGTTACTAGCCTGTCTTGTCAGGTGTTGGTATTTTAGACACATTTAAATATCATACTATGTTTCCTACCTTTACCCCCGTCCCCAATTCCCCTCTCCCACTCCCATATCATTTGGGCAACCCTAAAACAGATCATGCATATTAAAGTATTGACTTTATCTCACTTAAAAGTTCGATTTGTCAAAAGGAGGGAATTGTAAGGAAAGAGTTGAAATATAGCTAACAGCTAAGACAGAATCATCAGACGAAGCAGGATTGTTTCAGTAATTCAAAAGGCAATCACCGGATATCTGTAAGCACTCATACGTAACCTCCCCATCCCGCCTCCTTCCCCTCAAGGTAGCCATAGACATTTCATTCAATTACGATGACCTCTATATGTATGTATTCTTCTTATTTTATCTTTGTTCAGGATTCTCTCTTAACTTATAAAAATGTCTGTCTCTGTATGTACAGAGAATGCAAATTAATTGATAAGAGCATGTATATAATTGTCCACTGTGGCATCGTATCTTTGAAGCTGTTTGTCAGTCTTCCCGGTAGCGTGAATAAACCCCCTTCACTATTGTCTGTGCCTGCCTGATTGTTGGGGGTAAGAATCTTTTTGCCTAAAAAGCTGCAAGGAGGAAAACCAGGAATGTTTGATAAATGCAAAATAATGCACAATGGAAAACATAATCCCACCTATACATATAAAAGGATGGGATCTAAATTAGCTGTTACCACTCAAGAAAAAAATCTTGGACTCATTGAAAACATTGAAAACATCCACTCAATTGGCAGAAGCAATCAAAAAAAAGATCAGAATGTTGGGAATTATTAAGCAAGGGATCGATAATAGGACAGAAAATGTCACATTACCTCTGTATAAATCCATTGTATTCCCACATCTTGAATTCTGCATGCACATGCGGTCACCCTGTCTCAAAGACCATATATTGGAATTGGAAAAGGTTAGGAAAAGGGCAACAAAAATGATTAGAGGTATGAAACGGCTTCCTTATAAGGAGAGATTAATAAGAACTGGGACTTTTCAGCTTGGAAAAGAGATGACTGAGGGGGGATATGACAGAGGTCTATACAATCATGACTGGTGTGGAGAGAGTAAATAAGGGCGTGTTATTTGCTCCTCATAACAGAGGAACTATGGGTCACAAAATGAACTCAATGGGGAGCAGATTTAAAACAAACAAAATGAATTATTTCTTCACACAATGCAGTCTGTTAAACTCTTTGCCAGGGTATGTTGTGAAGACAAAGACTACAACAGGGTTAAAAAAAAGATCTAGATAAATTAATACAGGATAAGTCAATCAATGGCTGTTAGACAGGGTGGACAGGAATCGTGTCCCTAGCCTTTGTTTGCTAGGAGACTGGAATGGGCGACAGTGGATGGATTACTTGATAATTAGCTGTTCTGATCATTCTCTCTGGGGTATCTGGCATTGACCACTGTCAGAAGACAGGAGACTGAGCTAGATGACCCAGTATGACCGTTCTAATATTCTTATGTAATTGTTTCTACCTCAGTTTTCCCACACTTGCAACTGGATAAGGATGTTTCACTTCCTTTTCTGAAGTGCAGCCTAATTCAGCCATAATTCTGTTGAATAAATACTATATTTAATGACTGATGAAGCTCTGCCAGTGTATACTTTGTACATTATGGTTCAGTCCCTTTGGTCTGACCCAGTATGGGTATTCTTATGGAATTATGTACTTTATTGGATACACTCCTGCTGTTTCACAGGCTCAAGTACAGGAAAATGTTGCTGTATCAGACCTCACCGCACACTATGGCCATTCTTATATTCTTATGTTATGTTAGGAATGGCTTCTTTCTCTAGTTGTAACATCCTCCCTTTTGTCCCTTCTCCTGAGCAGGTGGGAACACAGAGCGGCAAAGTGAACAATGCACTAGGAGTCAGCGAAAAGAAAGGATGTCACTCCAATGTGATCACCATTGGTGGGAGACTCTCAGCTCTCTACTGCCTTCACTCACTACTGCATCCAGGAGCAATGTAAGCACATGATATTGGCGGTTTCTGATATTACTAATGTGGACATTTCAATTAGCATCATTGGGTCTCAGCATTAACAGCTCACTCAGAGATAAATTGGGCCACATTACCCCTCTCGTTCAGCTATTTTTTCAGGACCGCTTTTGAAAGGTGCCCAACTCCTATAGGCTTCCAAGAGGAGCTGGGCACCTCATTCCCGTACTCCTTCTTGAAAGTCCCATTTTCAGTCTACCTACTTCAGACACAGTCAGGCAGCCTGGCAGTGGTGCACATTCAGAAGGTTTTCTTTGAACCTAAGAGTACTGTACACTTACATTTCCTTTTATATGAAAATTTGTGTTTTGCGGCATTTTTATTGATGGGAAGACCAGATGGCTCCATTAAAGATGCTTCTTGCTTATAGTCAGATATAATCATGCCCTCCAGCGGAGATGCACTAATGACCCATAACAACAGTATTGCATGTCTACAGAGATTTTTTTACTTGGAGAATCCCCAGATGTACAACAGCTAAGGACAACAACGGAAGAAGAACAGTGTAGCTACTGAAATTTCACGGGGATTTAAGGTCAGCAGGTGAATTTACCAATGAAAGGTGATGTAGATAAAGTACATCTTTAAAATGTACAATATTCTTTTCCTCCCTAAAAAAAGAACAGAAGCTTTAGGGTTAAAGTATTATCTAACATTTGCATTTTAGTGTTCAATAAAGTCATTGAAAGCAAAGTCCATTTTGTTTTCTGTAAGAACTTCAAAGAGTACAGAACTGATAGCACAAAATTTATTACCGTCTCCTAGCCTTCAGTGAGCATCTACTCCCCAAAGGAGTAGAATTAATATTCAAGGACAGGACTATAATATTCTACTGATGCCCAACACCAAAACCCATTAGCAGCTATATATTCTGCTTCATGGCTCTGAACTAGGGCATAGTGTGTTCTATTGTCATACAGGCTTTCAGTATTGCTATGTATTAGTCCTGTTTTCTATGAGGGCTTTTGGCTAAGTCTGTATTTAAAATGACACAGAGGTAAGCAGTAAAATCTAGTCCTTTATGCCTTATCTTCTTCAGTTCCTTGAAAGGGAACAGCGTTAGGCCAAACCTTGGTAGTTTTGAAAACCACTCCTTAAAGAATAAAAATCATAGTTCCACCAAGACTTTATCTTTGTGACTCAACAAAAAAAATTATGCTTTCAGTAGATTAGTGGTGGATTTGAAAACAGTGTTGTAATAGTAGGCTGTCAATTTAATAGATAAGAGGTTTTCTGATTCTGCTGGCAGGGTAACAGTTCTGGGAGGAAATATGCAGAGACTCATAGAATCATGGAATATCAGGTTGGAAGGGACCTCAGGAGGTCCTCTAGTCCAACCCCCTGCTCAAAGCAGGACCAAATCCCCAACTAAATCATCCCAGCCAGGGCTTTCTCAAGCCTGACCTTAAAAACCTCTGAGGAAGGAGATTCTACCACCTCCCTAGGTAACCCATTCCAGTGTTTCACCACCCTTCTAGTGAAAGAGTTTTTCCTAATATCAAACCTAAATTTTCCCCACTGCAACTTGAGACCATTACTCCTTGTTCTATTAATCTGGAAAGAACCAGCCTGGAACAAAGAGGGAAGAATTGTGCCTTTTTGTTGTAGGGAGCAGTCTACCTTCTCTCTCTCTCTCTCTCTCTTTACTGTGTGTGGTGATTCTGGACTCTAAGAATAGAGGTAATGTTATGGTGCAGCGTTCCTAAACAAATATCTGATGTTTTTCCCCTATCTTCTCTGTGTGTATGCCATGAACATAACAACGAACATCTGGTAAATTAATCTTTCCCATGAACAAATTGGGCCCAAATTTTTATCTCACTTCTGCGAAGCTATATCAGGAATAACTCCACTTAAATCGATGAGCCTGATTTTCATTTGTGCTGAGGCCTCACCACTATGTCACTGTAAAAGGGCCACTAATGTGAAGGCCAATGTGGTATAAGTGAGATTCAATCTCAATCGGTTGACAGTGGTGTAAACGTTGTGTGAGGTCAGCATTAGGCTCAATGTTTCAAATTTCTCATCTGCTAGTAAAAGAACATATTAAAAATAAAGAAAAACGGCTTCTGAAACTGTTGCAAAGAAATCAATGTTTACGTTAAGAAAGAAAAATATGCTGACTTTCAGAGTTTGCTTCTTCAGAGCATATTATGAATGGAGAGGGACATATCTCATAAAAGGGATAATCAAAGCCACAGAGAGCATGAATGTCACCAAAAGGGATTCTGAGTTGGAATCATTTAGTTATGTTAAATTTTATTGGAAGATTTAAAATAAGGCTTCTGATGAAGCAAAAAAGCACAAATGAGTCATACAGAATATTGCCTTTATAAATAGTTTATAAAGGGTTAATAAATAATTAATAGGTTTATTAAGCACATGATTTGTATAGTGGTAGTATAGATGCTTTTAAGCCTAGCAGCAGAACGTGTTATATATAGTTATAAGCCATAGTTTAAAAAACCCTATTGTGCTCTTGGACTTTATAACAATAAATGGGCCATCTGTTTAAATATCTTTTAATTACTTATTAATCCTTTATACATGGACCAGCAATTTAAAGTGCTACTCAAAATGGTGAAAGTCAAGGACATTTTAATCTGGAGCTTCACTTACTTTTTAAGATGAGATGCTTCACCAATAACGATAAGAGTTCTTTAATTTTTCATTTTTACATCCATTCTTCTTACCTGAATGACATTCACCACCTTTGAAAAACAGGCCACTTAATTATTTTATTGTAAATTATAGTCTCCAAATACTGATAATAAAGAATTTTTTTTAAAAAAAATACATGACCTATAGTGGATGAATTATTGTATAACATCATCCTGTTACTCACACACATCTTTGATAGCATCCTGTTCTTTTGTATAACAAGATGTGCTTTTGAAAACACTGCATATGACCATATACTAAGGTGGTAATAATTTTAAATTTAAATACAGAAAATGATCAGATCATGAATGCAGGTAAAATAGCAGTTTCACAGTGAAATAGATGAAGAAAGAAATTGTCTTATTTCGATCAAAGCTGAAGGTTTTAAATCATGTAAATAATATTACACACAAAAAAACTATGTTAAAAATAATGTTGCAAAGTCAAGTTAAAAAACTGCCAGAATTAACTTTGCCTCCATTGGGTGTATGCATTCTGATAGGTTTCAGAGTAGTAGCCGTGTTAATCTATAGCCGCGAAAAGGAGTACCTTAGAGACTAACGAATTTATTTGAGCATAAGCTTTCGTGACCTACAGCTCACTTCATCGCATGCATTCAGTGGAAAATACAGTGGGGAGATGTATGTACACAGAGAACATGAAACAATGGGTGTTACCATACACATTGTAATGTGAGTGATACGGAAAAGCGAGCTATTACCAGCCGGGGGCGGGGGGGTGAAACTTTTGTATTGATAATCAAGGTGGGCCATTTCCAGCAGTTGAGAAGAACGTCTGAGGAACGGGGGGATTATTCAAGGGGAAATAGTTTTACTTTGTGTAATGACACATCCACTCCCAGGCTTTATTCAAGCCTAAATTAAATATATCCAGTTTGCAAATTAATTCCAATTCAGCAGTCTCTCCTTGGAGTCTGGTTTTGAAATTTTTTTGTTGACGAATTACCACTCTTAGGTCTGCAATCGAGTGACCAAAGAGAATGAAGTGTTCTCCGAATGGTTTTTGAATGTTATCATTCTTGACGTCTGATTTGTGTCCATTCATTCTTTTACGTAGAGACTGTCCAGTTTGGCCAATGTACATGGCAGAGGGGCATTGTTGGCACATGATGGCATATATCACATTGGTAGATGCGCAGGTGAATGAGCCTCTGACAGTGTGGCTGATGTGATTAGGCCCTATGATGGTGTCCCCTGAATAGATATGTGGAGAGAGTTGGCAACGGGCTTTGTTGCAAGGATAGGTTCCTGGGTTAGTGGTTCTGTTGTGTGGTGTGTGGT
Source organism: Dermochelys coriacea (assembly GCF_009764565.3). NCBI lineage: Eukaryota > Metazoa > Chordata > Testudines > Dermochelyidae > Dermochelys > Dermochelys coriacea. The sequence continues at coordinate 3,445,553 of NC_050071.1, read as the reverse complement.
TGCTGGTGAGTATTTGCTTCAGATTGGGGGGCTGTCTGTAAGCAAGGACTGGCCTGTCTCCTAAGATCTGTGAGAGTGACTGGTTGTAGATCCTTGATGATGCGTTGGATCCACTTCCTGGACACTATGATACTAATAAGCTAATGTCACATAAACACCACCTTATATCGGAAACCTACTGACCGCTATGCCTACCTACAGCTTTGCATATGTAGGTAGGCATAGTCGTCCGTAGGTTTCCTATATAGGAGGGTGTTTATGTGACCATCGCTTATTAGCACTGTAGGGTCCAGGAAGTGGATCTCTTGTGTGGACTGGTCTAGGCTGAGGTTGATGGTGGGATGGAAATTGTTGAAATCATGGTGGAATTCCTCAATGGCTTCTTTTCCATGGTTCCAGATAATGAAGATGTCTTCAGTGTAGCGCAAGAAGATTAGGGGCATTAGGGGACGAGAGCTGAGGAAGCGTTGTCAGCCATAAAAAAGTTGGCATACTGTGGGGCCATGCGGTTACTCATAGCAGTGCCGCTGATTTAGTCCCCCCCCCCCACAACTGTTCCTCAGACTTTCTTATCAACTGCTGAAATGGCCCTCCTTGATTTTCACTAGAAAAGGTTTTCATACACCCCGCTCCCCCGCAGTCCTTCTGGTATTAGCTCGCCTTACCTGATCACTCTCGTTACAGTGTGTATGGTAGCACCCATTGTTTCATGTTCTCTGTGTATACACATCTCCCCACAGTATTTCCCACTGAATGTATCCAATGAAGTGAGCTATAGGTCATGACAGCTTTGCTCAAATAAATTTGTTATTCATATTTAAAGGTATCACACAGACAGACAAACGCCTTTTCCCCCACTCCAGATTTGAAAGTATCTTGTCCCCACATTGCTCATTCTGGGTCAGGTAGCAGCCTGAGTTTCTTAACCCTTTAAAGGTAAAAGGACTTTGCCTCTGGCCAGGAGGGATTTTATAGGTTAGCCTTCCCTTTATTTTTATGACAAGCCCCCAGATCACAGATAGTGTTGGACAGCCGGTTCCACACTGGCTGTGATTTCTTCCTGGCACTCTAGGAGAAAACAGAGTTAATAAGACACATATACCTTTAGATATACTACTGACTATATAAAAACTAATAATATTTCGCACATTTCCATAACGATTTTAACTAGTTGATTCTGGGAAACCTACACGGGAGAGTGCATTAGCCACTTTGTTAGACTCTCCCGAATTTGTTGTAGGTCGAAATCAAAATCTTGATGAGCTAAACCACATAGAAGTTTTTTGTTATTGTCCTTGGTGGTATGAAACCACTGTAGCAGATGCATGGTGGGTTTGCAAGTGGAAACGCAGCCCCAAAATGTATTGGCGTAGCTTTTCCAGAGCATACATAATGCCGTAACATTTCTTTTTGTCGCTTGACCAGTCTTTTTTTTTTAGACAGTTTTTTTCTGAGAAACACGATAGGATGGAATTTTTTTATTCGGTTCTTTTCATAGATTCATAGATACTAAGGTCAGAAGGGACCATTCTGATCATCTAGTCCGACCTCCTGCACAGCGCAGGCCACAGAATCTCACCCACCCACTCCTACGAAAAACCTCACCTATGTCTGAGCTATTGAAGTCCTCAAATCATGGTTCAAAGACTTCAAGGAGCAGAGAAGCCTCCCTCAAGTCAACCATGCCCCATGCTACAGAGGAAGGCGAAAAACCTCCAGGGCCTCTCCAATCTGCCCTGGAGGAAAATTCCTTCCCGACCCCAAATATGGCAATCAGCTAAACCCTGAGCATATGGGCAAGATTCACCAGCCAGATACTACAGAAAATTCTTTCCTGGGTAACTCAGATCCCATCCATCTAATATCCCATCTCAGGGGATTTGGCCTATTTACCCTGAATATTTAAAGATCAATTACTTACCAAAATCCCATTATCCCATCATACCATCTCCTCCATAAACTTATCGAGTAGAATCTTAAAACCAGATAGATCTTTTGCCCCCACTGCTTCCCTTGGAAGGCTATTCCAAAACTTCACTCCTCTGATGGTTAAAAACCTTCGTCTGATTTCAAGTCTAAACTTCCTGGTGGCCAGTTTATACCCATTTGTTCTTGTGTCCACATTGGTGCTGAGCTGAAATAATTCCTCTCCCTCTCCTGTATTTATCCCTCTGATATATTTATAGAGAGCAATCATATCTCCCCTCAACCTTCTTTTAGTTAGGCTAAACAAGCCAAGCTCCTTAAGTCTCCTTTCATAAGACAAGTTTTCCATTCCTCGGATCATCCTAGTAGCCCTTCTCTGTACCTGCTCCAGCTTGAATTCATCCTTTTTAAACATGGGAGACCAGAACTGCACACAGTATTCTAGGTGAGGTCTCACCAGTGCCTTGTATAACGGTACTAAAACCTCCTTATCCCTACTGGAAATGCCTCTCCTGATGCATCCCAAAACCGCATTAGCTTTTTTCACAGCCATATCACATTGGCAGCTCATAGTCATCCTATGATCAACCAATACTCCAAGGTCCTTCTCCTCTTCCATTACTTCTAATTGATGCGTCCCCAACTTATAACTAAAATTCTTGTTATTAATCCCTAAATGCATAACCTTACACTTCTCACTATTAAATTTCATCCTATTACTATTACTCCAGTTTACAAGGTCATCCAGATCCTCCTGTATAATATCCCGATCCTTCTCCGAATTGGCAATACCTTTTATTTCCTCCTTGGACACATTCAGGAATTGCTTCTGTATCATGCAATCCTGCATTCCTCCAAAGCTAGTTACATCCCATCCTTTGAGCCATGTCTGAAACAGATCGTTCATTTGGTTTACATAAGTCACATTACTTAGTCCAGGCCCTCTCTTAAGGTTTCGAAATTTTACTCTGTACGTTTAAGATGTAATTTGAAATTTTGAAAAACCAAATCCTTGAATTTATCATAGTCAGAATCCTTATCAATAGGCATGTTGTTGAATATGACCAGAGCTCTTCCAGTCAATTTTGCAATCAATGTGGTCATCTTGTGAGCTTCAGCAATTTTATGGAGAGTGAACAGTCTCTCAAAGATAAGAAAATATTCAGCAATATCACTGGATTCATCATACTGTGGACATAGTCGCTCCCATTTGTGGATTGCTGGGAAAGGATTGTTAGAGATATTCGGTATATTCTGCTGAGCCCTAGCCTTCTCTATCTCCAGTGCATGCTTCCTCTCTTTTTCCTTCTTGTCCATTTCTTTTTCTTTTGCCTCAATAGCTTCTTAACCTTTTACAGGTAAACAGTCTTTCCCTCTGGCCAGGAGGGATTTTACAGCACTGTATACAGAAAGATGGTTACCCTTCCCTTTATTTTTATGACAGCACTACAGCTATATGAGTATCTAATATGAATAAGGATTACACTGGATCAGCCAAACGTTTAAAGCACCCTTAATCCAAATCTTCAGTTTTTGGTGGGAAATTTTACTTGCCCAATTAACTGAGAATGCGTCTCAATCTAGCTAGCCAAGTTATAGCATCAGAATTGGATTCTGCTTTTAAAAAAATCATAGTCCAATTTGTCAGCAATCTTCACCTAATAGATAAATGCCATGGTGCTCACTCAGTGCCTTTACAGTGCAGACTCATGTTGGTCGAAGTGCAGCAGCAGAAGCTCTAGGATGCATTGATCCTCAAGCTGAAGCAAACTCTCCTTTGGAAGCACAGCTGATCTGTCACTTTTGACGAGAGTGCAATATTTGTAATAATTGGGAACGGCTACTTATGAGGCATGGTTCTTTTAGAAAACAGGGTGTTTGTTCTTGTTTGCATTTAAACCTGAGTGGTCTTCAAAGTCCTGGAATATCACAGTTGTGACAAGATGTCGGAGCCAACTGTACCCCCAGCTACTGTATAATTTCCACTTCTGTGACTGCACCTACCGCATTCTGATGCTACCCGAGAGCCCACCCTTGCCATGGCCCAGGTGGATCACAGCATTTGATGTGTACTTGGCTCCTGGTCTGGAAGTGGCACTTGAAGCTCATCAGCATGCATTTCTACTTCCTGTGCTAGCTACCTGTGGCATCTGCCTCCGGAATGCTCTCCTCGGCTCAGCAGAAATACTTGTCAGAGAGCGGGAGGCCGTCTTATGCATATGGGTATCTGAAAGTTGCCATTGTTATTTGTAGGATGCATGTTCTCATTACACACCAACCACCATGTTAACGCATGGGTGGTAGGGCACCAACCTCTTCATAGTCATGGATGGGCTGATCGCCTACATCAGAATTTCTCAGTACTGCATCATCTGGTCATCTATCCTGAGCCTTATCTGACATATCCACAGAAAGGAGGGTAAGGAGCCAGGAAGAGGATAACAATGCCCTGATTGACCTCTTTCTTGTCACTCCCAAATCATTGCCAGAGGCACTACCCCAGGACGTAGTGTTACCAGAAGCTCTCAGATATGTTCGTCAGGGCTGGCCAAAAACTGTTCCAGATTATTTGGAGACTTGCATTCATTTGAGACATTAATTATCTACATGGGGCGCCCCAGTGATGGTAACAGAGGTCATGCGGGCACTAGGTTGGCTTGCACAAAGCAGAAGAGTCACATAGTGTTATGGTGCCCAGGAAGTCACATTGAGGAGTTGGTCAAAAATTGTGTATCATGTTTACTTAGCGGTAAATTGTATAAGACAACCAGTGTACCTATCACCACTATCCTTCTACTGCCTGGGCCACGGCAGTCCATACAGGGAGACATTTGTGGAGAAATAACCCTTGTCCCCACAGAATCAGTGGTTTCTGTTAGCAGCCTACGATCTTTTTTCCAAATGGCCGGAGGTAGCAGTTAGCCACCCAGTAACAGCACAAGTCGTCTGTGATTATCTGGAGGAGGGGTGCTCTAGGTGAGGTTATGCCCGCACAGTAATTACTGATGATGAACCGAAGCTGGTTTCACCCAGTTTCTAGTGGATAAAAGGATCTGGTATGTCTGTGGTCTGAGGCTAACGGAGGTAGAGAGTGATTTAATCTCAGTTTGAAGAACAGACTATGGGCTCATCTGTCCCGATATTTGCCCTTTCTGCAAGCTCATGCCTAAATAGTACAGCATTAGTGGGCTGTTCTCCAGAGAGCGACAGGTCAGTTCCCAGCTTTGCTGTTGCCAGGATGACAGGCAGGCTTGTAATTAGAGTTATGATGTCCCTTTTGTAATGATCCTAGGAATGGTCTGCGGGAGGTTCACAACCATGTAGAAAAGCGTCAGGCAGACTCCAAAGGTTCCAGCATGGCAAATGGAGGGCAAGGATGGAGACCCTGGCAGGGGAGCAATTAATACGTGTATGCAGACCATACAGTGGGCCCAAGTTTGGGTCACAGCTCTCAAACCCAATGCAGTTTATGTGGCGTTTAGGAGTGATAACATGCAACTTTCATGATGGGTTCCATTGGCATATCAATAATTTAGTGGAGATACGGGAGTCCATCACAGGTGAGTAGAGTCTGGAAATCCCTGCTGCACCATCAGCAGCTGAAAGGGTACAGCCTGCCCCAACAGAGGTTTTTGCCTGTTCAAGCAGTGGTTCCAGTTTTGTTCCAGACCCTCCTCTGCTGTCTTCTGCTGTCCCAAATGTGAAACATAGATTTTTTTTTATACTCCTGTGGGCCCACATGCTAGCTTAAAAACTTTGTGTGTAACAACCAAAGGATTTACTGAAACTGTAAAGGTTAAAATTGTATCATTCATTACCAAGGGGCATAAAAAGTATTATAGAGGAAAAATATAGTATTTGGGAATGGCTGCTTATGAAACCAGGCAGTGGAGCCCGGAAGGCGAAGAGGAAGAGGTCCAGGGGTCAGGGAGAAACCTAGAGGGGTTCCAGTAAGACCCCATGGAATAAAAGTGTTCTTCTTTGCATTTAAACCTGAGTGGTCTTTGGCATCAAGCCAGCACTGTCAGCTGGTGCAGAAGGGAGGGGGCAGTTCCATGGCCACTTTTACCAAGAATAGCATTGAGAGTGGGCAGCACAAGGATTATTCTGCGCCTGGTCTTTGTCCCGGGTGAAAATCAAGGGCATGCGTTAGTGTGGAAGTCTTTGCACCTGACCTCTCCCTCTTGCACACCCACCTGGAACCCAGAACTAACTTCTCCTATATGCTTTTTACTGTACTGATCCCCATATCTGTTTCCTTTGTTAAAAGACAATCACAGTATGGTACTGGAGAGGCATGTGATCAGTAGTGTACCCACCATGGGGCAGAGCAGCACATAGCCGTGGATAAGCTGAACCAATGCATGCTGTTTTGATACTTTTATTCCCTGTTGTGTTCCACTGAACAGAATGTCTGACATGCGGTACCTTATATGGGATGTTGGGGGTTGGAGCTTTCTGAAAAAAAAGGAATCTCTGCTCCATGGGACATGCTGATATTTAGAAATTTGTATTCATTTGAAAAATTGAAATTTTGATATTTCCCATGAATGGATTTCAGAGTAGCAGCCGTGTTAATCTGTATTCGCAAAAAGAAAAGGAGAACTTGTGGCACCTTAGAGACTAACAAATTTATTTGAGCATAAGCTTTCGTGAGCTACAGCTGCTCATGAAAGCTTATGCTCAAATAAATTTGTTAGTCTTTAAGGTGCCACAAGTACTCCTTTTCTTCCCACGAATGGAAATTCTGAAAATTTTTGATTCAGAACCACTGAAACACTAAATTTGACAACGTCTAAACACTGTTCTAAAATATAGAATATGACATAGACTATATAATAAAATGTTAAACATAACATTAATATTGTAATATAAACTTTAATAAGAAATTAAACAAAACTAAAAGGTCGAAAAGATACGTTTTTACCTGATCAAAATGAAACATTTCAGCATTATCCAAATGAAACAAACAAACAAGAAAGTTAAAGTTTTACATAAAAAATTTCATGAGAACTGACATAATGCCACAAAATATTTTGATTTCTGCAAAATTGTATTTTCTGATGTAAAATTAGTCAGTTAAAAAATTTCTACTGGATCTACTTGGGATCAAATTTGAGAATTAGCCGGATGTTCTTGCTTCAGTTTTATCGTGATAAAAACATGATGCATCATCGTCTGTCTTGCCTTCAGGTTCCTAATAACCATGCTTTCTGGGAGACCTTAGTTTCAGCTACTGGGTCGGCCTAGACCTACCCAATTAGCTTCAAATATCCAAAGATAGACAGAGAAGGAGAGAGCCCTTCATATAAATAGGAATGAGCTTGAGACAAAACATTTAGAGGCATACACTGAACGCAGACAAAATTTGGTTCCAGGATTTGGGTTCAGGCCCATCTCTAATTATTATCCTTCTAATTGTGTTGTATCCCATTTTTGCTGGTAGGTCATTTTACAAAGAAGTAGAAAAATATTTTCACATTATTTCCTATATTAGCAGAAATGTGTAAGTTTAGCTATATGACTCTTCCTCATCTGCAATGAGAATTTTGAGAACTGCAAACTCGCTACAGAGAAATGGGCTGATTTTTATGCATGCACCTTTTAACTGAGTAAGAAGATGAACTGTATTTGGGATCTCTGTCAACAATTCAAGGAACTGGATTAAATGCTCACTAAACAGAGAGAGACAAGGAGAAATCGGCAGAGCAAAGCCAACAGGACAGCTCTTAAATAATTTATAACAGATAAGGACTGTATTTTTTTTAAGGGGGGGAAGAAGTTATTCGATGAAGAATCCTGACCGTATGCTCAACACAGTATGAGTTCATTTGGATTTCCTTGCAGTCCTCCTTATTTAATTACTACCCAGGATTCGCAGATGTTCAAGGCCAGAAGGGACCATTAGTCTGAAAGATTCCTGCAGTGACCCTTGCACGGACCTCGTAACACAGTGCCATTAGCAACTTTCACCAACTCTGTGCATTGGTCCTAATAACCACGCAGAGGAAACCCAACAATAACGGCTGCACTTGGTGGAGCAGCTGTTTGCTATGGGCTAATTCTATCCCCACCCTCCATACTGGCCTTAAAAGACAGTCTTGGTGCACAGGGGCTTTCCCAGGGCCTGAGAGAGAAGGAGTTAAGACCATTCTCTCCTCACCATGCTGTACATCCCCCTGCCCACACTCCTGTGCACCTGCTCTGCACAGTGGATAGCCAGTAGATACGGATGATGGCACATTATCATCTCCAGCCTTATTCTTTCTCTCAGACCGGGAAGGCCCCATCCCTCAAACCTGGTTATATGACCAGTTACAAGTAGGCCCTAAGGGGTTTGTGTAGCAATGTTGCACTACTTGTGCTGTCCCCCAACACTGAGTTTTTAAATCCATGCCAGGACTTTGCCAAGTGCCCATGCGCCTTGTACCACTAGAACTTATCAGCTCAGAACGTTCATACCTCTGCCACATCTTTTGCTGAGTGCTGCCTGGCAGAAGCTAAAATCAGTAAGGAAAATAACATTTCCTGTCTGTGTGCTCAGGCTGAGGAATTCCCTTCTTTTGAAGAGAAGCTCACCTTGGGCTACTTTGTTAGAGTTTGCTTTTCCTGTATAAAGCTTTTTAATACTATAAGACTTGCTAGTGTTGGATGTGCTTTTTCAAAACAAGCCTTTCAACTCTGAACTTGTACCTGCTGGTAGTTTTCGGTGTATGTTCATGTCCTGAGTTTTGATTTTAATGTCTGTTTGGCCCTTAGAGAAAGATCCATTTCAAAAATCTTCACAAAGACAATATGAACTATGGGTTATGCTTGGGGCCAGCACAGAGGCCTGTCTACCTCTTACATCCTGCTCTGAAATCAAACAGGTACTCAAATATATAATTCCAACTGTGGAACAGAGACCTGGACTGATTTTTTGCAGTTAGCATAAATGAGCACCTGGTACATCTTGCCAGTCTGAGAAGAGCAGAGAACTTTTCAGAAAAATGAATTTATGAATGGAGCTACCTACGTTGCACTAAAATTATTGTGATGGTGAGCAATGCTCATTCATTTCAGCCAAAATGAGACTGCCTTCTAAATGTACCAAAAACTTAGTGAGGTGAATAACAAAGAAAAACTTTGTGTTGCATAGGGGGTGCTTGTGTTGTTTTTAGAAGAAACATTTCACTGGCCAAATTTGCAAATGGCTTCTTTTTTGTGTGCAGTGCAAACTTGACATGTGCGTAAAAACAGGGTTTGCACACGAAGTGGATGGGTCATTGTGCAATAACTCTGGACCAGATTCTTATCCCCTTACTTGCAATGCATAGTACTATACTCCATGAGTATTCCACTGACTTCAATGCATTGCACCGAGACACAAAGATACCTCCAGACTGATAATCTGAGAATAGTGCTTTTGAGTAAGGTTCTACTCAGTGTAAGAGTATCAGAATCCCAGCCAATATTTGCAAATCTATGTGCAGAGCAGTGGGGTTTTTTGTGCAAATTTTGCGCATACAGACATAGCAGCACCTATGGATCTTATGAGCATAACACATACAAGTGATCAGAAACAATGGATTAGCTAATTAATAGTGCTACCAGCTGGCAAAATACACCATCAATAATAAATGCAGTGATGGAAAAGGACTGCAGATAACATCACTTCTGGTTGTTAAGGTTGGCTTTGGTACTTGTGGGTTCCTTCAGCTCCTTTCCCACTATCCTACCTGCCACAAATTATATCAGCTGTTATGTGGCTGTATCTATCTTGCATAAGGGCCCCTCTGTGCTAGGTGCTGTACATGAGCTTACAAAACAAGATACAGACAGACACAGGCAGCACAAGGTACCAATGTGACAATGCTGGTTAGCAGGAAAGGCAGCAGACTCAGCACACCAGCTGCCTAATGGTAGTGGACTTTTTTGTGGGCATCACAGTAAAGAAGAGTTGAAGGAGGACAATGTGGCTGCTTTGCAGATGTTTATGGGGAGCAACTCCCTTGGGTGAGGGGAACCCTGGGAGAAAACAGGAGGTGAAAGTTAACGTCTTAATAGTGATTAATAGGTGACAAGCAGCATGAGGATAGGCTGTGAAGCTCCGTGCTTGACACTGAAGACAAGTAGCGTATGTATTAAGACGTAGAGAGGGAGGAGCCAGTGGACGGATTCAGAAGGGGACATTGTTGAAACTATGAGCCAGGAAAATGATCTTTACAGCAGCATTTACAAAGAATATATGTGGGGCAAGGTTGTATTTGCCAAGGCCAGAGAAAAGGTTGGGCAACACCAATATCCCTGCTGAAGAATACAGTTTACCAGACACATAGCTCTCCTTCAATGCAACACTTTTCAATGTTCATGGCTCCTGCAATTCATGAAGAGTGGAAAAAACCTCACAATACATACAATTGCTTGGTGTCCCCTTTAAATTCTTCTCCTGTGCTCAGAATTGCTTTCTTCTTCCCCTCTTCTACTTAAATCATGACTTAACCCCCTTTCCTTTGCATAGCCTTCCTACCATGACACTGTCTTGTATCTGTATGCTGTCAAAGCTGGACAGCATCAACCACTGTGGAGATGATTCTTAAAAAATAATAATGATTAAATATGGTTTGGGTTTCACCACAAAGCTGAGGGCCACTTGGGACGGCATGGTGTATGGAGTACACAGGCAGCTGGCCTAGAGTTCTGCCCTCAGCCCGGGGACAATTGAATTGAAAGCAGAACTGCAAAAGGCAAGAGAAGATGGCTTTAGATCAGGAAAAGAGCTGTGTTATACCACCACATCTCTGCTGAAGATGGCTGGAGCAGCGGAATTCCAATTTAAGGAGGTCAGTGCTGTATTCTCGGCATGCCTCTACTGTTGAGTCAGAAGTCAGCTAAAGGGAGAGCTGGCTCTAGGCTTCTATTACAGATGAAAGCAAACAAAGGGACGGGATGATGCACCTGCTAACGGAAAAAGTGGAGAAAGTTTAGAGCTGCTGCTTCCTAGGATCGCCTACACAAGCTGTAAAACAACATTATTCCATCAACGGATGGAAAAGATCTTCGATGGCTCAGCTTCACGTTCTTTCAACTAAGGGGGAGAGAGATGGGCAGGCCAAAAGGCCAGGCTTGTTTGAAGATTATTTTAGTCTTGTGCTACAAATGTGAAAGCCAAAGGCAAGAAGTGGGAGTGTCTGACGGAGAAGGATATGACCTGTTGAGGAAGTGGGTAAGTGATGGTTGAAAGCTCCGGGGTATTTAAGAAATTAAATCCAGCTCCCCACGGAGTGGTGTTTGGGACAGGAACAGGGTGTGTCAGGGTCTGCAGGAGTCATTGGGGTGCACGGTGGAGCAGGCAGGCTGGGGAGTATGTACGCACCTACATGCATGTGAGTGCATCATTTGGGAGCGCAGGAATGGTCACAGCCTAGAGGCAGCTGTGGCGTTTCAAAGCAGGTGTGTTGAAATGTGGAGTTTCCTAGAGGCAGATGTCATTGAAGCTAGCCCATGATGTGCACTGAGATCTCCCTTCACTACCGGCGAGCCCTGCACTGCAGAAGGAAGAACAAGTAATCACAATGCAAGGCTTTTTGCCAAAGGTACAATGCTAGTCTCCAGCCAGGGCCCCAAAAGATCCCTAAAGGCAGAATCAGCACATTGTCCAAACCCCGTGGCTCTGCTTCCTTCCCAGCCAACACCGCCACATTTTGGGAAGCTGCTCCCTCTCACAGGGGAGGAGTTTGTGGCAGTTTTCTTCTTTCACAACTTCCCCACTGTCATGGTGGGTATATACCCCACGATGGAATGGCAACCAAGGCATGAACGCAAGAACTGCTGGCCAGCACTGATGGGCAGCCTCACACAAGCTGGGAGAATAAAGGATCTGGGAAGCAGAGGGGCAGGGTGGCTGCCAGAGGGGCAAGCAGGCTGGGGACTGGAACTCCTGGTTCAAAGCTGCCCCAGATCATGGACGACCAGATCAACAGGCTGGAGAAGGCCACGGAGCCCGGAGAGGTAGGAAGGAGCACAGGGCCTAGCAGGAGGAGTTGTTGGGGGCCTGATTGCACCTGCCTGGTTGAAGGGTCCTGAGTTAGAAACCAGTGGAGTGGACAGACCTGGGCTCCCCTATCAATTCCTCAGAAACTTAAACACCAAAGGGGTTTCCAGATCCCTGAGTACCAGGACCAGCTGACCCCACCAAATAGAAGGGGAAACCCCACACACCCCAGCAGGACTCAGATGAATAGTCTTCATGACCCAGAATGGGACTATCAGAGACACTCAGGCAAGTGGAGCTGACTGACTGCCCCACCAGACTGAGAACTTGGTGCAATGCTCTGTCTCACCAAAGGAGACACTGTCACAGCAGCCCACCAGCCCACACCTTCATGCAGCAGATTTTCCACCTTTGGGTTCATCACATTAGATTCAGCAGGCGGAAAGCTGGGATGAAGCCCAAAGGGTATGGGCTTCTTAATTTAGTTCTGTCACCAGTGAGCTGCAGCCTGGAATTCAATGCATCTCTGAAGACCCTATGCATCTAACAATTCATAGTGTTTGTGCATCATTTAATGGTTAAATTGACCATTCCGTCATTTCTGTTTTCTTGTGCTTATGTTTATTGTCACAGAGTTACAACTTAGTTTCCAATGGGGACATATTTGCAGCTTGAAACTACAACCCAAAGTATCAGATGTATGCTTCAGTAACTCAAAAGCGGTCAAACCAAATCTTCCCACAAAAATGCACCTGTATGTAGCGTTCAAGCATGTGAAACTTGAAGCCCGCGTGAAAAAGTCTGAGATTGTCACAAGAACAAGAACAACTGGTTTCACACTGATTTTTTACTCTCAACCATAATTTTTGCCTTCTCCATATGGGAATGATGCAACTGTTTTTAATGCAAAGCTGTGTTCCTCCAAATGATTATACTACATCAAAATCCCATATAAATTCTATATTGAATGTGTGAAGTGCCTCTCTGAGCAGCATGTAGCCTCCAAATTCTAAAAAATCTCCAGTTAAGTAATTAAAATTACAGCTGGGTGAAATTTTTTTGGCAGTACCAATAAATTTTCTGAAAAACACATTTTTTAGAAGACCAAAACAATGTGTGACCTCAGGTTGAATTTGGCGAATAGTTTTGTCTGAAAGTGAATTTTATTTTTGAAAAAGTTGAAACTTTGTTTTGGCCAATTTGAAATGAAATATTTCAACTTTTCATTTCAAAATGATATTTCAATTAGAAATTTACCTCATTTTTCAGAACAACAACAAAAAGGGGTGAAAACACCTGAAAATGACCAGAAATAAAACAAAAACTGAAATAAAAATTATTTTGGATTGAAAAAATGAGGTTATAGGCCTCAAGACAATAATTTTTCCTTTTCCTTTTTTGTTTTGGTGAGAAAAAAGGGAAAAAAAATCAGTTTTGCTTCACACCAAATGTTTTTCCAGATTTTTCAGTCACCCCCGAAATGAATAATCAATTATTTGCTCAGCGCTAATTAAACTGCAGCTAAGCTCAAATGGCCTGTTTTATCCCCTAAAATTTGTAAAGTGCACACTTAGTGTCCAGAGTTAGGGTTGACAACTGAGTCTGGGACCATCTGGCTCCACCTCCCTAGTAAGCAACATCGCAGCTGAATCATAGCTGGCTTGCAGCAGCATCACCTGATTGGCCAGACTGCCTCACTGGGTAGAAGAATCAGCAGACTGGGTCTTAAGCCCAGCCGCTGCTCCGAGCATTTTCCCACTGCCGTGAGAGCTCCTGTGCCTGCTTTCCAACCTTGTTGCTGCTTAGGATCCAGCACTGCTCCTGTTTTGCCTCACTCCAGATAACCCAGTCCTGACCCTGCGCTCCGATTCCTGACTCCTGCTCTTACTTGGCCCATCTGCCCACATCCTGGTGACTGACACTTATGCATTACAGGATAAATTCAGACGGTTGTAACTCTATTGACTTCAATGGTGCACAGGCTTTTACACCTCATCTAAATTTTGCACAGTGTCTTCAGTGGGATTGCATGGAGATGAGCCAGAGGACAATTTGACTGGACAAGTGAGCACCTCTAGACTTCAAACACATTTTTTTGACCTTGTATGTGCCAGGTGGCATTTTCACTGGGGATAAATTTCATACTCTGAGCATGATCCTCTGAGGTGCAGAACACACTCAGCTCTGATTGAGTTCAGTGGGAACAAAAGAAGCTCAGCCCCAAACAGGATCAGGCTCTGAATCAGACTTTAGGGTAAAATCCTAGTCCCATGGAAGTCAATGGGAGCTTTGCCATTGACTTCAATAGGGCTCAAATCTCACCCTTAGGGGTTGTTTTAGAGTCTCTTTTGTGCATATAATAAAATGGGTAGCCAGAATAGGAAATATTGTGTCTTTCTGCATGGTCTGATAACTAAAAATGAGGCAAAGCAATTCCCCCTCTCTCTCTCTTTTAAATCACCTATGGGCTTAGACCAAGCATGGAAAGTTTAACATCACAAGGAGAATTCTTTGAAAACGTACAGTAAGCTAAAGACAGAAGGTCATAAGGATAACTGTTTTGAGATTTCAGAGTAGCAGCCATGTTAGTCTGTATTCGCAAAAAGAAAAGGAGTACTTGTGGCACCTTAGAGACTAACAAATTTATTAGAGCATAAGCTTTCGTGAGCTACAGCTCACTTCATCGGATGCAAGTCTAAATTAATTGTATCCAGTTTGCAAATTAATTCCAAATTGGCTTGAATAGAGACTGGGAATGGATGAGTCATTACACAAAGTAAAACTATTTCCCCATGTTATTTCTCCCCCCCATCCCACCCCCCACTGTTCCTCAGATATTCTTGTTAACTGCTGGAAATAACCTACCTTGCTTGACACCATGAAAGGTTTCCCTCCTTTCCCCCCCTGCTGCTGGTGATGGCTTATCTTAAGTGATCACTCTCCTTACAGTGTGTATGATAAACCCATTGTTTCATGTTCTCTGTGTGTCTATATCAATCTCCCCTCTGTTTTTTCCACCAAATGCATCCAATGAAGCGAGCTGTAGCTCACGAAAGCTTATGCTCTAATAAATTTGTTAGTCTCTAAGGTGCCACAAGTACTCCTTTTCTTGTTTTGAGATTGTAACACTATTCACAAGTGATGGATGTTTTAGTACATATCTGTAAGGCGATCTGACAATACAAAGAAGCCAACTGCCAGCCCACTTACAAAAATGAAATAAGCATTGATCTCTAAGGATGCAAATAAACCAAACACAATACAGTTATCTTCTATACCATCCAAACATGAGAAAGACCCCACTTATATATTGCATCCTTTTTTCTTTCACATTGAAAAATTTTCATATTGCACACAAGTTAGGAAATTGTAAACAAGTCCATCACTATTGTACGCAGAATAAATAAAACAACTGGATCATTAAACCCCAAGGCCCTATGCTTTCTGACTCAGACTCAAGAACAAATTAAAGACCGCAGGGTTGTCTTAGCAGGTTAATGGAAACCTTACCAACAGGTTTCACATCAGCAACAGTGAGATAAAATGAGACATATGTGACAATTGTTTAAGAAAGTCTTTTCTCATTTTAGTTGTTTTCCTTGTATTGGATATCAACAGAGCAAGTTATTTTAACTACTTTAAAGGTTAATGTTTTCTCTTTTGGTAAATAAAAGCTCCACTGTAGAGTGGTTATAGAGTTGCTTGTATTCCATCGTTACAAGAGAGGACCAGGATGTGTTGTAATGGGAATCTTAACAAATGCGGGAACTTCCTGTCTAGGGAGTTCTCAAGTTGTCTCTTAAAGCACAGCTGTCAGTGTTTATGTCCTCACACTACATGGTGTCAAAAGTGCATGAATCTCTCTAAAGGAGGAGTCTACTTCCAAAAAAACCTACTACTATACTGCAGAACCAAAACGACCTTCCCCTGGTTGATGGCCTGCTTCTGGAAAGGACACACATGCATTACTGTAATTGATTACTTCTCCATATATATTGACTTGGCTATACTTACACAGATGTCATTGGCACATGTCATTCAGAAACTAAAGTCGATATTTGCAAGACCTTAAGCTGATAATGGGTTTCAATTTACCTCTGAAACCTCCCTAGAATTTACACAGGCCTTTGACTTGAAACACTATACGAGTAGTCCACATTATCCCCAGAGTAATGGGGAGGTGGGTAGAGCAGTGCATACTTTTAAAAGACCTGCAAAAATCAGTGGATCCACAGAAAGTACTCCTTTTGGTTTCATTTCTGTGTTCGTTCGCTCTTGGGACTAAGAGGGACCGGACATCAATCCATGTCCTCCAAACCATTCGAACCAGTCTCTCATATTAAAGAAATTCTAAGTACAGCCAGGCAAGGCGTATTAGCTTATCTTTGTTTTCTCAACTTGTGAATTTTCCCTTTGCTGGAGGGAGGTTTATCCCTGTTTTGTTGTAACTTTGAAACTAAGGCTAGAAGGGGTTCCTCTGTGTTTTGCGCATCTTTTGTTACCCTGTAAAGTTATCTTCCAACCTGATTTTACAGAGGGGATTTTTACCTTTTCTCTTTTTTTAATAAATAAAATTAATATTTTAAGAACAGATTGATTTTTTTTTCTACTGTCCAAAGATACGGGGATTTGGGTCTGGGTTCACTTTGTAAACAATTGGTTATGATATTACTCTCAAGCCTCCCCAGGAAAGGGGGCATAAGGGCTTGGGGGGATATTTTGGGGGAACAGGAACTCCAAGTGGTCCTTTCCCTGATTCTTTGTCTAAATCACTTGGTGGTGGCAGGGTACTGTTCAAGGACAAAGTGGAATTTGTGCCTTGGGAAAGTTTTTAACCTAAGCTGGTAAAAATAAGCTTAGGAGGTCTTGCATGCGGGTCCCCACAACTGTACCCCAGAGTTCAGAGTGGGGAAGGAACCCTGACAGTGACTAAGGATGCCTTTTCCTGTGGCACCAATACAGATTGAACCAAAGTGTCTGGACCTGAAGGAATTTTAAAAAGGAGCTGCTGAAATAAAAATTCAGCAACAACAAGGCTTCAGGTAGCTCCGAACACTGACTAGAAACCATGGAACAAAGCGCCCAACAAGTGTTTTAAATTTGGCAGAAACTCTCAGCTCCTACCTAGGGGAGATTCCAAAAGCACCTATCTGGGGGAACTGGGTTCATCTTCAGTATTTCCAAACCCAAAGAAGAGAGAATCTGGGACTTGCAGGTACTCTGTCAGAAGTAAGACCCTACACAGGGAACTTCACATAAAACTCAACAGAGTGAGAAGACAGTATGGAAGACTGATCAGACCTCGCCAAGACTTGATCTTTAGAATACCACTCAGGGCTATTTAAATGCAATTAATAAGGGGACATAGTAGTGTACGCATTTTTCAGGAATTTGAAGTTTATGTTGAATTGCTTAGTGTATATGCATTGGTATATAATTTAAATTGTAATCTTTTATTACAAAGAAAGGGAGATGTGGTGTGGTTACAGAGTTCCTGGTCTTCCAGAGAGGTTGCATAATAAACACAAGTTAGGTGTGAGGCAAAACTGCAGCCAGACTAGGGCTGTCCATTCAGCTGCCATGACTCACCCCTCCAACAGAGTCTGCAGGGCCCAGGTCACATTTTTGCAAACCTAGGTATTTCACTGTCCCCATCAGAGCTGTGCCTTTGATCCAGTTCCTGTTCTTGTTCCAGTCCACTGCAGCCTTGTCAGTGTCTTATCCTGAGCCTGCTCTGGTCCTATTCCTGCACCTGCTTCCTGATCACCAGACCCTTGGACTGACTCCAACCTGGCTTCAGCCTTCAGGTTCCCGACTCCATCTAAAATCCTGATTTGGCTTGTTTGACCCTGGTTTCAGTACTGCCTTAGGCCTGGCCCTGATCCTACATCTGGCTTCGACCATCACTCCAACCACCGAGCCTGGCTGTCTAGACTCCAGAGCGTGACATTAGGGAGTTCTCTAGTTGCTGCTTAAAGCATGGCTCATTTCATGTGAAGTTCCAAGGAAAATCAAAATCTTGAATGCCCTGATCACCAGTTAGCTTAGCACTGAGAATATTGCTGTTTTTGAATCTTATGTGATAAGTGACCTAATGTTCCTAAGTCACTAAGAAGCTAATATAACTTTGGTGGACTCATGTTAAACTTGGCCTTAAAACTAGAACTGTGCAAATTGATTTTTTTTTTTTTTTAGTTCAGGGTGCGCAACCAAAAAATTTTAAAAAAATTAAAAACTTCATTTCAAACCAAAACTGAATTTTGTTTTTTCTCATCAAAATAAATTTCATTTTGGGAAGAAAAACATCTGAAATGAAATTATAAAATGGAAACAAAATTTTTGTTTTGTTTTTCATTTAGTTTAGCTTTTGGGCTGTTTTTTTATTTGGAAAAAAATTTTTTTAGTTAGTTTTCAGATTTTTTAACCCTCTTTAAAAAATGAACATAACTAAATTGTAAAATAAGGTAAAACATTTAATTTTGAAATAGTGAAAGTGAACAGCTTTTTGATTTATTTCCTCCATTTTTTTTTTCAGCTGAAACTACTTGCCAAATTTGATCCAAATTTCAATATAGTTTTGATATCTTAGAAATGCATTTTTCAATGCATTTTGCTGGGAAAAAAATCATCTGGCTGTACTTGAAACTGCAAGGCCTATCCTTCAGAAAAAGCATGTGAAAGACAGGCAAACACACAGCCACATATTTAGTTTTACCCTATGCACATGCATAAAGTTAAGAAGGTCCAGAAGCATTGGCAGGTTGGGGCTAGCTATAGAATAAGATCCCAGGATTATGCAATGACCGGGGCATGAGTGGTTAGGCCAAATGTTTAGAGTCCAGTGCCAAGCCAAGGTCAGAGCCAGTGACAGCATCAGGTGTCAAGCCAAGGTCAGAGCCAGAGATAAAGTCAGGTGCCAAGCCAGGGGTCAAAGCTGGAGCCAGCATCAGGTATATGACATAGAAGCAGGGACTTGGAGTGTGGCAGAAAATCAGGAATTGGAAACAGATGGGGGTCTAGGATAAAGAGGACAGGAGCAGGTAGGAATGCAGGACTCAGGAATCACGCAGGTCCACAGGGATTCCACTGTTGCTCAGACACCTTCCTGTGCCACTTCCTAGTTTCAATAGAGCTCCTCAGTCAATTGGAGCTGCTGGATGTTTCCCCAAAGAAGGAGCTTCAGGGGCAGGGCACCCTGCAAGATAGCACTTTGCTGGTTCCCTTAATTGGTTGCAAGATGGGCTGCTGAGTGGTAGTTGTGGCCTGAACACTACCTGTGGCCCTGTGTTTGAGGCCTGCAAGCCCTGACAGATTGTCACTCTAGACCTCCAGTGTCTACTGTCAGTGTAAAGCAACAGAAAGAGGTTAAGAGGTTCAAACATAGCTGAGAGCTCTTTTTGTTCAGAACACCACCGGGTTTAGTCATCTCACTGTCTCTAATGAGGCAGAATGGCATCCCTCCAGACTCGAGAACAAGGGACCGCTATCCTTCCCATGCTGGGCAGAGCCAAACCTGGCCTGTTTCCCTTCTGCTTCCCTCACCAGAAGTACCGGGGCAGGACAGGAAGTATAAAGGGAGGGCCCTGCAGTACAACTGCGGCTGCATCAGGGAAGGAAATGGACATCTCTTCTAGAGAGACAAGCCTTCTGCGGGACCTTGGACCAGCAGCTGAACAGACCAGCGTTCTACAGCCCGAAGACACAGAAGATCCATATTTGAAGTGGCTGCTGCCCAACTGCAAGGTGGTGAGACAGAACCTCAGATTGAAGGAGCAACGCCAACTAAGTGGGGTAGGACGTAGCCCAGCAGAACCAGTCTTTAATCAGATTGTGATGCTGGGAAGTGAGGCAGCGTATTTTGGTTTTCCCACCACTAATAGGGCCCTGGGCTGGGACTCGGTGGACTAGGGTGGGCCCAGGACTCCCTACCCCCTTTGCCGTGACTCCACATCTGGGCACTGACAACACACTCACCTTAGGCCAGAAGGCCCGTGCCTTGATTGCTCTCTGCTGTAGCCAGGAGGCTCCGGACTAGAGATTACTTATTGCTCTGCCCTGCCCAGGGGGCCAGAGCCTAGACCGTCGATGGCTGTCAGCCCTACCCTGGAGGCTCTGGGCAAAAGTCTGCTTGTTCCTCTGCCTCACCCAGGCTCCAGACTATTAACTGTTGTTTGCCCCAACCAGGAGGCTGAGAACTAGAGACTGCTTGCTGCTCAGCCCCAGCCAGTAGGTCCCTCCCCACTTAAGTGAGGGACCACTACAGTTGCCAATGCAATTTTTAAGTCCTTATCCATTTTGACTTTATGAATAACACCCATGCAATAGCAAAACATGCATCTATGCCATGCCAAGAGCCTTAGACCATTGTGTTATTAGAAGTAACGCAACTCAACCAATGACCTTACTCTACTGCTAATTTGCATAAAAGAATTTCATTGGTTAAATGAGGGAGACTACCCGTGTGGTGGATTATTTGGCTCAAAGCCACAGTTTTTCAAAGGCACTCCCACCACAACATAACTAGCAACATAACCCCAAACAAACATAGCCCCTTACTGCAGCGCACACCCATATTTGCCACCATCAAAATTCATGTAACTGTCCCAGCACAACCCACACAAATCAACACGTCCACTGCATGCACACACAACAGCCACCATCACTCTGAAGCATAGAAAGTCTGTTGAATCAGTATGCAGTGACAGAAATAGCTACAAGTATGTCTGAGAGCTTTTTGTTCAGAATATCACCAGGTTCAATTATCACTATAATTCGCTGTCTGTTACCATCCAATTTGTAAGTTTTCTGCCATTTTTGGTCTTTTTACACACATTCCTTTATGAGTTATACCTGTGCAAGAGCTTGGGCTTTCAGCTACTTGTATCTTATATCCTGGTAATGTACTAATTAATTTAGCAATAAATTCACACATCAAACCAACAGATTGCAGAAGTCCTACATCTTCTTGATGAGAAAAATTAATCAACATCTAATCCAGAAAAACACTGAATATTCATGCAGACTATAACTGGTCTGAAAAATGGATCCACCTATGTATGGAAGGATTCTCTGTCAGTGGATTTGTCAAGTGATTCAGGTCTTGCTTCCAAAAAAGAAGGCCAGTTCAGTGTGAGCATACCGTGTCATAGCAGAGGTTACTGCTCCTTTTCAGACCTTATACAAGATGATACACGTTTGCATCAATCACCTCTGGGAATCAATTATGTTTTCCTGTAGGTTCTACATGGCAATGCGTAAATAGACTTCCAACATATAATAGACCAAACAGAACAGAGCATTAATTTACAAATGGGAGTAAAGTGAAGGACTCTAGGGGAAAACATTTAACATCTTCTGCATCAAAATTTGTTTGGGAGATAAGAAAAAAAGTCTAGTGACTATAACATTTAACATTCCTGTGGTGGGAAGAACACCTCAACAGCCCAACACTGTGGCATTTAATTTCAGAAAGGGGAACTATGCAAAAATGAGGAGGTTAGTTAAACAGAAATTAAAAGATACAGTGACTAGAGTGAAATCCCTGCAAGTTGCATGGACACTTTTCAAAGACACAATAATAGAGGCTCAACTTAAATCTATACCCCAAATTATAAAAAACCGTAAAAGAACTAAAAAAGAGTCACCGTGACTTAACCATGTAAAAGAAGCAGTGAGAGATAAAAAGGCATCTTTTAAAAAGTGAAAGTCAAACCCTAGTGAGGTAAATAGAAAGGAGCATAAACACTGCCAAACTAAGTGTAAAAATGTAATAAGAAAAGCCAAAAAGGAGTTTGACGAACAGCTAGCCAAAAACTCAAAAGGCAATAACAAAATGTTTTATAAGTACATCAGAAGATGGATGCCTGCTAAACAACCACTGGGGCCCATGGACTCTCGAGATACAAAAGGAGTACTTAAAGACGATAAAGTTATTGCAGAGAAATGATATGAATTCTTTGCTTCAGTCTTCACAGTTGAGGATGTTAGGGAGATTCCCAAACCTGAGCCATCTTTTGTAGGTGACAAATCTGAGGAATTGTCACAGACTGAAGTGTCATTAGAGGAGGTTTTCGAATTAATTGATAAACTTAACAGTAACAAGTCACCAGGACCAGATGGCATTCACCCAAGAGTTCTGAAAGAACTCAAATGTGAAATTGTGGAACTCTTAACTATGGTTTGTAACCTGTTCTTTAAATCAGCTTCTGTACCCAATGACTGGAAATGCCAATATTTAAAAAGGGCTCTAGAAGTGATCCCGGCAATTACAGACCAGTAAATCTAATGTCACTACCGGGCAAATTAGTTGAAACAATAGTAAAGAATAAAATTGTCAGACACATAGAAGACCATATATTGTTGTGCAAAAGTCAACATGGTTTCTCTAAAGGGGATCATGTCTTACTAATCTATTAGAGTTCTTTAAGAGGGTCAACAAACATGTGGACAAGGGGGATCCAGTGGACATAGTGTCAAAGACTTTCTGGAAATCCAAGTACAAGTTCCCTCACCAAAGGCTCTTATGTAAATTAAGTTGTCATGGAATAAGAGGGAAGTTCCTTTCATGGACTGAGAACTGGTTAAAAGACAGGGAACAAAGGGTAGGAATAAATGATAAATTTTCAGAATGGAGAGAGGTAACTAGTGGTGTTCCCCAAAGGTCAGTCATAGGATCAATCCTATTCAACTTATACATAAATGATCTGGAGAAAAGGGTAAACAGTGAGGTGGCAAAGTTTGCAGATGCTACTAAATTGCTCAAGATAGTTAAAAGCAGACTATGAAGAACTTCAAAAAGATCTCACAAAACTAAGTGATTGGGCAACAAAATAGCAAAGGAAATTTAATGTGGAAAAAATAACCCCAACTATACATACAATATGATGGGGGCTAATTTAGCTACAACTTATCAGGAAAGAGATCTTGGAGTCATCGTGGATACTTCTCTGAAGACGTCCATGCAGTGTGCAGCAGCAGTCAAAAAAGCAAACAGGATGTTAAGAAAAGGGATAGAGAATAAGACGGAGAATATCTTATTGCTCTTATATAAATCCTTGGTATTGCCTACATCTTGAAAACTGCATACAGATGTGGTCTCCTCATCTCAAAAAAGATATACTGGCATTAGAAAAGGTTCAGAAAAGAACAACTAAAATGATTAGGGGTTTGGAACGGGTCCCATATGAGGAAAGATTAAACAGGCTAGGGCTTTTCATCTTGGAAAAGAGGAGACTAAGGGGGGATATGATAGAGGTCTATAAAATCATGAGTGGTGTGGAGAAAGTGAATAAGGAAAAGTTATTTACTTGTTTTCATAATATAAGAACTAGGGGCCACCAAATGAAATTAATGGGTAGCAGTTTTAAAACAAATAAAAGGAAGTTCTTCTTCACTCAGCTCACAGTCAACCTGTGGAACTCCTTGCTTGAGGAGGTTATGATGGCTAGAACTATAACAGGGTTTAAAAGAGAACTGGATAAATTCATGGAGGTTAAATCCATTAATGGCTATTAGCCAGGATGAGTAAGGAATGGTGTCACTAGCTTCTGTTTGTCAGAGGGTGGAGATGGAAGGCAGGAGAGAGATCACGAGATCATTACCTGTTAGGTTCACTCCCTCTGGGGCACCTGGCATTGTCCACTGTTGGCAAACAGGATACTTGGCTGGATGGACCTTTGGTCTGACCCAGTATGGCCATTCTTATGTTCTTATGTCTACAAAAATGGATATTTTTAAATCTGGCAGTTTTAAAGGATCAAATTTTTACTTTTTACTATCTGCTAGATTTTTATCTAAAAGTCAAAACCTAATTAGCTTCAATTTAAAAAAAAACCCTGTGTTGCTAATTTCTTATAGGCTAAACTACAGTTAGAGTCATTTCTACTGGAGGCGCTAACTATAAAAATTACACTTTGCACAAGGTAACTAATTACATGTATATCACCCACCATTGTACCTACTTGTAGCTAGCAGTCAATGGCTGGAGTGGCTGATAAAGTGACCACTATTCTTTCTTCTGTTCCTCTCTAGCACTTAGTGTTTTGACTTTAAAAAGCAATTCAGAAACAATGGATTATGTGCCATTTCCTGTTTCCTAATGACCCTTTTCCTATTTTATTTACATTGCATTGTATTAGTCCTACTGTGTGAAACATTTTAATGACAGGTTTCAGAGTAGCAGCCGTGTTAGTCTGTATTCACAAAAAGAAAATGAGTACTTGTGGCACCTTAGAGACTAACAAATTTATTAGAGCATAAGCTTTCGTGAGCTACAGCTCACTACATCGGATGCATTTGGTGGAAAAAACAGAGGGGAGATTGATATACACACATTGTTCTCTGTGTGTGTATATCAATCTCCCCTCTGTTTTTTCCACCAAATGCATCCGATGAAGTGAGCTGTAGCTCACGAAAGCTTATGCTCTAATAAATTTGTTAGTCTCTAAGGTGCCACAAGTACTCCTTTTCATTTTAATGACAATTAGTTTAATCCATCCATGTCCATTTATTCAGTTAGGTACAGTAGAAATATTTCTCCTTCCTCATGTTTCATCACATTGTACTCTGTATTCTCTGTATTTATATGATTACTTAGAGTCACCCTCTATCCACAGACCGTGGTCAGTTTAGAGAAGGTCTAGAGGATACAGGAAGGATGTTTTTGTGCCTACAGCAGAGGTCTGTGGGCGAGGGTTATATTACTGGGTATTGAACAAGTCATTCAGCAACATTTCCAAATTTGGTTCCCCAAAGTAAGGCACCTAAATAAGTGACCTAATTTCTATAGAGGAGATGAGTGCCCACAACTCCTGTTGAAATCAGTGGGTGATTAGGGGCCTAAGACTCCAGAATAATGTCCGCACTGAGCAAACACCATCTTCTGCTTTGGAGCAAAGTTAATGTTGAGAGCCCCCCAAAATTTGGAGTTTCTGTTCTGGTCAGACAAAAAGATGCTACTGCAGTAATTTACAATATTGCAGCACTTCCAGTACTGCCTCATTTTGCTCAGGCTAGAATAGCCTTTCTTGCAATATCTTGGATCACCGTTGCCAGCTCCTGATCTCAAACCAAACTTGAAGAACCAGTATGGGCAACCATTCCTCCATCTGCACAGCCTTTACTTGCATATTATATAAAGCCTATACAAAGCCACTGGGGAAGATGGCAAGACAGCTTGGGCTAAAGTGCCAACAGGACACAGATGGCATCCAGCTCTACATCTCCTTTACAGCAAAGGTAACCAGCACAATATCCCTGCTTTCTCAGTGCCTTTCTGAAATCAGCATCTGGATGGAGAGCTGTTGGCTGAAGCTGAACCCAGGTAAGATTGAGGTGATGCTGGTAAGAAAAAAATACTCTGAAAAATTGCCCCCTACAACATTCCCCATGGCCAAAGGTAAGCTGATCTGCAGTGTGGGGGGTCTTTTTGAACATCTCTTTGCTCTTGGTGCTCAAATAGCCATAGAAGGCAAAACCACCTGTTTCTGTAGGCTACTGTCCAGAAGATAGTGTCCCATCCTAATTGATACAGGCCTGGCCACAGTGGTCCCACCCCTCTGGACCTCCAGACTTGATCATTGTAGCTCATTTTCCTAAGCAATAAACCCACCAAACCCGAGAAGGCTCTAGCTGATATGAAACACAGAATCTTTTCTGCCAAGCAACAGTCTGCCATGAACATCCCCTTGGCACTGGCTCCTCATGGATCACAGAATCAAGCATTGGTATTCCAAGCTGTCCATGGAACTGCATCCAGCTTCTTGAGATATTACCATCCCTCCGCAACCCTTATCTCCAGCATTAACTATGTTCCACCAGAATCACAGAACTGTCCACCAGTGGTGGGAAGAACATGAATGCAGGAGACAGAACTGTCATAGGGGGTGCACTGGGAGAGCCAGATCCTCAGCTGGTATAAACTGACTTCAATGGAACTGTGCTGATTGACTCCAACTCAGGAACTATCCCTGGACATGGAATAGCCTCTTGCAGGAGATAAAAATGAACATGGACCTTGCCATTTTCAGAACTGTGGGCAAAGCTTTTTTCTTCAAGTTAACTCTTCATCCATCCATTCTTCACCCATGTGCAAACACTGCACATCCTGTCCCCCCTTCCCTCCCAACACAGGGTACCTGTACAGTACAGCTGGAGGTGTAATTTGCAGCTCAGGCATATATACATGCACTCGCTTTGATCAAGCAAGTGCCTAAAAATAGCTTCTGTGGCCACAGCAGCATGGGTAATAGTTCCGGCTAGCCACCTGAGTACCGTTCCATCCACTATGGTTACACAGCTATTTTTACAGCACTACCTTGAGCAATCTAGTGCGTGTACATCTCCCTGAGCGGCAAATTACACCTCTAGACGTACTCATACAGAAGGCTGTGCAATCACCTACATAGAGAGAATGGCAAGAGTGAAAACCACAAGCACTTTGGGGGACAAAAATCTAAGCTTGTTCTATTCTAAATGGACCAAATATGGAAGCTCTTACTCAGGCAAAACTCCCAGAGTTTAGACTTAGAGTGTAAATAGTCAAATAGTAAATCAAATCACATGCACACTATATGTGTAAAAGGAGACTCTAATGTATTTAACACTATTTAGAGTATGTAGGTTAGTAAGACATATATTAAGCGGCACAATTCTTTCATCTTTGCTTGTGTTGATTAGTACAAGCACTCCCGCTGATTTAAATAAATTGGGCCTACTCTTAGAGCAAGATGCTCTCAGTGTGAGTAAGGATGGCAGAATCTGGCCCTTCAGAATTTGCTCATCACTAGTTAATATATAGGCAGATAGGACAATGCTTTCTTTGCACAGGGGAAGTATCCGAATCATCAGTATCATAACCTTTGAAGTCAATAGAGGTCTGGCGATTAAAATTAGCTCAGGATCCAATCTAACCTGCTGTTTGGCCAGTTTTATTCATGTAATTTCCAACAGATGCAAGTTTCTGTGGAATGGTTATGACCCAAGTACAAATGTCCCAAGGATATTTGTATGCAGCAGACACAGAGTTCCAATCTGGTAAATGTATCTGAAATCCTGGAAGTTAATGATGATGTATTAGCTTCATTACTTTTAATAATTTTTCAGAGGCTATTTTCCTTCAGAAAGGGTCTCTGGAGAATAGTTGTATGCTTGATATCATTTGCTCGATACTGCACTAAGCCTAGAAGAAAGAGGTCCCCCTGTTACAGCAGACTGGAAACAACTTTTTGCTTTTTCATAGGGTTCATAGATATTAAGGCCAGAAAGGACAATTAGATCATAGTCTGATATCTGTAGCAGACAGGCCATAGAATGTCACCCAGTTATTCCTGTACTGAACCCAGTAACTTGTGTCTGGTGAAATCAGATCTTCCAGAACGGCATACAGCCTTTATCTGAAATGGAGATTGCATCATTCCCCTTAGTAGATTGTTCCAGGGGGTTAATCTCCCTTGGAACAAACTACAAAGAAAATTGGCCCTATTGGAAGAGATATATTGATCAGATTAATATCATGGACCAAAACCTCGGCTGTAGTGCAACAGAGAAGATGGTGTGCAAAGGTGACTAAGCCACCACTGGGTTTCCTTTGTTTTAAATCCAGTTGTGCAACAGGTTGGCTCCCCATCTTAAATTAGAGCCACCTGAGCGCTATTCTAACTTGTGTTGGATACCAGTGACCCCAAGGGGATGATGCATCAGTGAGAGATGAGTAGTGTATAGAGAAGCCCTCTACACAGAGATGAATGTACATTCAGGGGCCTATCTCCCCAAGGAAAAGGGCTAGAAACTTTCACTTTATAAATGAAAGCTTGGGTATTTACTAGGAATCTGAAGACAGCACAATGAGCCAATAGCCACAGTCTAAATTCCAGTCAATACGTCCTGCAACTGGAGTTGAATCAACCAAATCTCGGCAACATGGTCTAGGTCTCACTTAGGACACTCCAGTAAATGCTATTTTTTCTCTCCCTTTCTTTCTGTTCTTTTGCTAAAAAGTAAATAAATAAAATTAGAAGATGTTATGAACTCTGAACATCTCTATTTTTAAGTTGCCATAATTAGGGGAGCCCTTATCTGATTTACTTCGAATGTTGTGAAAATTCTACTCATCTAGAACTATAGATTTAGCCCTAGTTCTAGGCTACCAGTTTGGAAGCCTAAGATCCTTTATGTTGGATATTACAAGAAGACCAAAATGGGGTTTGTCAAGGTTCCTTCCCCACTCTGAACTCTAGGGTACAGATGTGGGGACCTGCATGAAAACCTCCTAAGCTTACTTTTACCAGCTTAGGTTAAAACTTCCCCAAGGTACAAACGATTTTACCTTTTGCCCTTGGACTTTCGCTGCCACCACCAAATGTCTAACACCGGTTACTGGGAATGAGTCCATTTGGAAACATCTTCCCCCCCCCCCCCCCATCCTCCCAAATCTTTCACCTCCCTTTCCTCGGGAAGGTTTGATAAAAATCCTCACCAATTTGCATAGGTGACCACAGACCCAAACCTTTGGATCTTAAGAACAATGAAAAAAACATTCAGTTTAATAAAAGAAGAATTTTAATAGAAGAAAAAATAAAAGAATCACCTCTGTAAAATCAGGATGGTAAATACCTTACAGCGTAATTAGATTCAAAACATAGAGAATCCTTCTAGGCTAAACCTTAAGTTACAAAAAGACACAAAAACAGTAATATCCATTCCATTTAGCCCAGCTTATTTTCTCAGCCATTTAAAGAAATCAGAATCTAACGCATCTCTAGCTAGATGACTTACTAAGTTCTAAGACTCCATTCCTGTTCTGTCCCCATCGCACAGACAGAGAGAGAGGCTTTATTTCTCCCTACCCCCAGCTTTTGAAAGTATCTTGTCTCCTCATTGGTCATTTTGGTCAGGTGCCAGCAAGGTTATCCTAGCTTCTTAGCCCTTTACAGGTGGAAGGGTTTTTCCTCTGGCCAGGAGGAATTTTAAAGGGGTTTACCCTTCCCTTTATATTTATGACAGGGTTTGTCATGGAAATTCATATGCACCCTAAGTCAGTAAGCAGAGACTGCCACTCCATTATTAATGAATCCTTATGCCTGCTTGGAATCCCATTAGCTTCACATTTATCTCCGCGGTGGCATGTGCAAATACAAAGGTGTATATACCACCATCAATTAATCTTGATTTACAGCAAGAGACCTGATGAGCAGATAGTAAATATTCAAATAATAAATAATAATACTACAGACATGGATTAAAGATTTTGCAGTATACAAATGGAGTTATTACTATTCTGTTTGCATTCCAATAGCACCCAAGGACCCAAGCAAGATCAGAGCCTCATTGTGCTAGGTGCTCTACAAACATAGTGAGAGATGTTCCCTGCTCCAAAGAGCTCAAGATCAAAATCGACAAGACAGGCAAAGGGTGGGACCAAAAATGGAGGCAGAGGGAGGTGAAATGAATTGCTGAAGGTCACACTGCAAGTTAGTAATAAAGCCAAGAACTGAACCTACATCTCTTTCATCCTGCTCCAGTGGCCCATTTGTTGGACCAGGCTGTCAAGACAAGAATGCAGCTGTTTGCTGTTAGTGTGTAACAATCCAAATCAGCACCGCAACATGAAACGTGAGCAACTACTCTTTTTGTTTCTTGGTTATCAAGGGACAGGCAGACGCTAAGAACTTGGCTACTTTCCCAAGCATCACACTCAGCTGACAACTGCATCTTGAAGCTCCTCCCTAGTGAGTGAATAAAATGGAGTGCTGTCTTAAAGAAGGCTATGATAAAAATGGTCAACAAAGCTAGCAAATTAACAACAAAGAGGCTGTGTCAAGGGGAGATCTTTGGGATGCTCACCAGGGCAGTCTCTTGGAGGCGACATCATGCAAAAGCTTACACTGAGGGTATAGCTGAC
The DNA here is from genome assembly GCF_009764565.3 of Dermochelys coriacea. Lineage (NCBI taxonomy): Eukaryota > Metazoa > Chordata > Testudines > Dermochelyidae > Dermochelys > Dermochelys coriacea. Next base: position 3,415,755 of record NC_050071.1, on the reverse strand, counting down.
ATGGAAAGAAACAGGCAAGTGAACACTATGAGGTTTGATTATGAAGATTGGGAAGGTTGCCAAAAAATTATCTGAGAATCTTTCTGGGTGCATACAGTCATCTGAAATGAATGTTTTTATGCTCATGCTAATTAACACTGCTTCATGGCTTTGTAAGCTTTTACCCAAATGTGGGGAAACAATTCTGTTTTGTGAAACATATTGAGGTTTCAAAATCTGTTTTTGTTCTGGAATGAAAATTAGTCCTTTCAAACATTCTTGAAAGACAGGAGACACTGTCTCTTTATAGATCAGCGGTTAGAGCACCGGTCTGGGAGACCTGTCTTCAACTACTTGCTGGATCAGAGACAGATGGATTCTCTTTCGCTTGGTGCTAGGGCAGTGGAGGGCCAAAGTTGCTATTCTGTGTTATTGGGTTGATTGATTTAATTAGATTATGCTGAATCAGACAGAGCACGGGTTTGAACCAGAGACGTCCTCACTGCAGTCTAGTGACCTAAACACCATGCTATAAAGATGCATTTTGTTTCAAAAGTAAAAAAGTATGGGCTATCCTCGAAAGATTGCAACATTTGACCTGCTCTGTTTTGAACTCTCTTGAACCAGCCATGTGAGTTTTAGCAACTGCTTAGATCAATGAATAAACTGAATCCTTAATGTGTTAAAACAAAAGAAAAATATCCCACCCATAACGCTTACAAAACACAGAGTTAAGCAGAACAGGCTTCATATTATGTATATAATTGAGAGTGTACTGTGCCAGGCTCAGGCCAGATGACTACAGGACAGTGATCCTATTGTGATCCAGGAAGTGGGCGGGCAAAGCCCTCCAACTGCTAAAGGATCCCCACCAGCCTAAGAGGGGGATCCACAGGACCTGGACACCAAATAAATATGGGGGACAACTAATGAAATAACAGGGACAGGCGTGTGGTCACAAGGTCAAATGAAGGGAACCCAACAGGGACACCGAGCAGAGAACCCTGGACAGCGCCCACTGCTCCTCAAAGGCGTCAAGGGAGTCAGTGGACGCCACCCAGAGGAACTCTGCCCGGATACATGAACAGACCGAGGATGGGAAATAGGTCCCACAGTCACAGGAGACTCCATCGGGCCAACCTCCTCACCCTGGTTTTATAGATGGCCATTTTTGCCAGGGCCAGGAGGAGGTTGAGCAGGAGGTCTTGTGAATTTGTGGGGCCCTGGTTAGGAAATGCATAAATAAAAAGGTGATGGGAAAAGTGCAATCAAAAATGTAATAAAATATTTGTGAGGAGCCGGAATAGGGGCTGCAGCCTGGCGCACTCCAGGTATACATGTGCCAGGGTTTCCCTCACGCCGCAAAAGGGGCAGGTGTCTGGGATAGGGTTGAATCGTGCCAAGTATACGCCCGTGCTCACGGCCCCATGAAGGAGCTGCCAACTGTTATCCCTGACGGGCCTTGGGACCAGGGTGGAATATAGGCTGGCCCACCGGGACTCCTCACCCTCCAGAGGTGGCATTTTGTATTGGGGCGGGACACGAGGGTGAGGGCGTGAAGGGTGTGGAGCACGAGCATGTATAGCTGTTTCCTTGGCGTGGTCTGCAAGCAGACCGGCTGCAGCTTGTGCAGCTGGCTGACGGTGAAGGGGCGGAGAGGTCAGTTGGGTCCATGGGGCAGGGGCCCAATGAAAACGTCCGGCAGGCCTGGGGTGGAGGGTGGGTGGGGCGTGCCCTCGAGCAGGACCCAGTCGAGGTAAACCCGAGCAGCAGGTGGCAAAGTGGCCCTCACCTCCTGAAGTATGTGCTGGGGAGTACGAGGTCTGGAGAGCCCCATGCGCTAAGCGAGCATCAGGGGATCCAGCCAGTCTCCCCGGTTGTAGACCAGGAAGTCTCCGACTCTGGTGACTTCTGCCAGGACCAACCACTGGTGCATCGAGGGGAACTCCGTCACCTGCACATAGAGCTTGGGGTTGTGTAGCAGGGGCTCCATGAGGAGATCTGCCCCCTCGGTGGCCACCACAGACCTGGTTGTTGAAAGCAGTTTCCAGGTCCAGAGGAGGTCCTGGTAGAAGACAGGCAACCCAGAGTGGTCTCGCAGAAGACCTCTCGGATGGAGATAAAGGAGCTGCTGGTTGGGGGCCTGAGAGGGGAGGGACTCCCGTGGAGGGGAGATACTGCCTTCCAGTGCTGCCACATCTTCCCCAGCCGGCTCTGGTGGATGGAGCACACCCGTGGGTAGAGTGGAAGACTCGGCATTGGTGCCCCCCTTCCTGGTCTTCCGGGGGGCCTCCGCGTCTGATGGGAGGAGTGGAGCTCGAGCCTTCCACTTGCCCCGCTTCCCCTGGACTAGGGCCCAGCCCTCCATGGCATCATCTGGGGGCTGGCTAGCAGGGGTCGGGTTGGGGGGCAGGGATGATGGCTCAGGGACTCGGGGGGGGTAATGGTGGGGCAGCATGAGGGAGGCAAGATTCTCCGTGGGGCGGGGCCACTCCCATGCCTGGTGGTGTCCCTCCCACACCCTCCTCCACGGGCCCCGCCAGATTGCAGGCCATGGGGGTGGGGCTCTCCCGCTCGTCTGGGCATAGTTGGGGAGGTACCCCTTGGGCCAGAGCAGGAGCAGTGGTGGACTGGGAAGGAGGAGGGTTAGCTTTGGGCGCCAGGCAGGCAGGGGCACTGGCGATAATGGGGCTGGCGCCCTGTCAGGGCTTGGGGGTCCCAGATGCCCCTCCTTGCTGGGCCAAGGGGCAGTCCCTCCGGACATTCCCCATCGCCCGGCAGAGGTAGCACCGGGCCTCCCCCATGGAGTAGTGCATCCAATAATGGGCCCCCTGGTAGGGGACCAGGAAGGACCCCTCGAGCGCCTCTCCGTCACGCGCCGCCGGTGGCAGTTGAAGCTGCACTTGCCGGCGGAACGAGAGGACGTGACGGAGGGCGGGGTCTTTGCAGCCCAATGGGAGAGTGTTCACACTGGAGACGGGTTTCCCCAGCATAGAGAGGGCAGGTAACAGGGCGGCATTGGGAAGAAAGGGAGGGACAGAGGTTAGGACCAGATGGACACCCAGGTCCTCCAGCGGCTCTAGGGGGACGAACATGCCCCTACCTCCCAGCCCATCTCCACCGCCTCCTGGGTGGCAGCCTCCGATGATAAGAAGAGGACGACCTTTCCATACATTTTGGAGGCCGCCACAATGGCTATGGGCCCCACCACCCTCGCCAACGCCCGCACATAGGTTTCCACGTGGGGTGAGGCGGGCACCAGGAGGCAACGGACACCATGCTTCCTGGTCATGGTGGGAAAGGGGCCCCGGCCGCTATAGATGGTAACAGAGGGGGTGGGCAGGAGAGATGACGTAGCAGTAGGTGGGGGGGCTACCGCCACCTGGGTGTATGCCCTGGGGGCCAGGAGAGGGGCACCCGCAGAGATGGTGGAGGGAACAGTGGGGAGGGATGCCGTGGCCGATGGTGGGGCTGCGGCAATGGGGGCAGCAACTGCCATGGAGGGCCTGGTCTTTTTTGCACGGCCCTTCCCCTTCTTCTTACCCTGGCCCTTTCCTCCAGCTGGGGGGGCTTCCCCAGAGTTGGAGGGGGTGAAGGACGTGGCAGCAGTGGTGGTCGTTCCAGTGTCCACCGCTGCTGGTGCCCCAGCGGAGGCAGTAGCAGGTGGTTCAGCTGTGGCAGAGGAGGTAGAGGCTCGGAGGGGCAATGGGGCAGCAGGTGGGGGAGGGGCAGTGGGGTTTTCTGGAGGGGCCCCACCCATCTCGTCCCCCACCATCATGAGCAGGGAGGCAAGGGGAGACACCAGAAGGAGGAGGGGAAAGGGGAAGCAGGTCGACTGCTCCTCACCGCTAGGCTGCAGGCAGGGGAGGAGGGCGCCAAAAGGGGTGGGCTGGATGGGGGGCAAAACAGGGGCTAGGGGTCAGTTACTGACACAGGGTGGGATTCCGGCTCTGTAGCTGCACTAGGGGAGGGGGGATACAACAGCATTGGGGGTGCAGTGAAGAGGGTGTAAACTAAAATGGGGAGGGGCACAAGCGCATGGGAGTGGGCGTGGGCACATGGACCAAGGGGCTAAGTGGCTGGAGGTAGGACAGGGAAACCAAGGGGCTAGCCTCAGAGGCTAGGGTGGGGCAAACAAACTGAAACTAGTAAGGGGGGATGGGGCAAAATGGGGGGGAAAGGCATTTGCAAAGGGTAAATGGGGCAGGTAGCAAGGGGCAAAGCTGTGAGGTGGGCAGTCCAGGGGGTGGTATGTGCGCCCACGTGTGCTTGCACAAAGAGTCAGTTTTGGCCGGCTGCTGCTTCTGGCCCAAATGGTGGAATCAGGGCGTGGCGAACCAAGCAAGCGGCTGAGTGCAGAGGCAGGAGCTGAGGTAGATGGTAAACAGCCAATGGGGGTGGTGGAGGGGGCAGTGGTGGTGGGGGGGGTTGGGAGGACACAGATGGATTGGGGGGCAGCTCCATGCCACACCCCCTGTGTCCCTACAAACACAGTCAAAAACCCCCACCACAAGAGCACAGTTTGAAAGATACTCAGTCTTTGAGAGCCCCCTCCACAGTGGTCTACAGAGTCTCTGTGCGCTCCCCCAGCAGCAGATGGTTCCCTTCTTTTCCTTCTCAGGGTTCCAGCAGCTCCTCAGCAGCAAGCACAGCAGCAGCTCCAGCAGGCAGTCTGGTGGTCCAGGCAAGCAGAAAGTACCCCTATCAGGTGGTGGTGGTGGTGATGGTGTCCATAGCAGCAACAGCTGGGGCTGCGGTCCCTCACTCCCCTCCTCTGGGGAGTGGGCCAGCATGCATCCCCACAAGAGGCTGCACTTGGAGCAGTAGCAGCACCCGAGGGTGCGGGGGTCCAGCAACCGGCCAGCAACCAGATAGCAGAGAAGGGGGCGGTGCTGTCTGATCCAGCCAGGGGAGCAGCTGGAGCAGCAGCAGGGAGAGCCCAGGGCCTAGCAGCGACAGCAGGAGGAGGAGGACCAGCAGCCCTCTCCCTCCTTCTCCTCCATGCCAGAGGGCTACAGGAGAGGGCTTCGCCCGCCCACTGCTAAAGGATCCCCCCCCCAGCCTAAGTGGGGGATCCACAGGACCTGGACACCAAATAAATACAGGAGACAACTAGTGAAATAACAGGGACAGGAGTGTGGTCAAAGGGTCAAACAAAGGGAACCCAATGGGGACACCGAGCAGAGAACCCTGGACAGCGCCCACTGCTCCTCAAAGGCATCAAGGGAGTCAGAGGACACCACCCAGAGGAACTCTGGCCGGACACGTGAACGGACCGAGGATCGGAAATAGGCCCCACAGTCACAGGAGACTCCATCGGCCAACCTCCTCACTCTGGTTTTATAGATGGCCACTTTAGCTAGGGCCAGGAGGAGGTTGACCAGGAGATACCATGACTTTGTGGGGCCATGGGTAGGGAGTGCATAAATAAAAAAGTGAAGGGAAAAATGCAACCAAAAGCATACCAAAATATTTATGAGGAGCCAGAATAGGGGCTGCAGCCTGGCACACTTCAAGTATATGTGTGCCAGGGTTTCCCTCACGCCACAAAAGGGGCAGGTGTCTTGGATAGGGGTGAACTGCGCCAAGTACACGCCTATGCTCACAGCTCCACGAAGGAGCCGCCAACTGACATCCCCGGCAGACCTCGGAACTAAGGTGGAATATAGGCTGGCCCACCGGGGCTCCTCACCCTCCAGAGGTGGCAGAAGGTCCTGCCATCTTGTATCGGGGCGGGACATGAGGGTGAGGACATGAAGGGTATGGAGCACGAGCGTGTATAGATGTTTCCTTGGCGCAGTCTGGAAGCAGATCAGCTGCAGCTTGTGCAGCCAGCTCACGGTGAAGGGGTGGGGGGGTTGGTTGGGTCCATGGGGTAGGGGCCCGATGAAAAGGTCCGGTGGGCCTGGGGTGGAGGATGGGCGGGGCGTGCCCTCGAGCAGGACCCGGTAGAGGTAAACCCAAGCAGCGGGTGGCAAAGCGGTCCTCACCTCCTGAAGTATGCGCCAGGGAGTACGAGGTCTGGAGAGCCCCATTTGCTGAGTGAGCATCAGGGGATCCAGCCAGTCTCACCGTTTGTAGTCCAGGAGATCTCCGACTCTGGTGACTTCTGCCAGGACCAACCTCTGGTGTACCGAGGGGCTCAGCCACCTGCATGCGGAGCTGGGGGTTGTGTAGCAGGGGCTCCGCGAGGAGATCTGCCCCCTCGGTGGCCGCCACGGACCTGGTCGTTGAAAGCAGTTTCCAGGTCTGGAGGAGGTCCTGGTGGAAAACCGGCAGCCCACAGAGGTCTCGTGGAAGACCTCTCGGATGGAGATAAAGGAGCTGCCGGTCGTATCGGAGCCCTCGGAAGTGGCGCAGGAAGGCGTGCACCAGTATGCTCCACGCTGGACTACCTGCACCAAAAAGGAGTCTCTGCAGGGCCTGGAGGCAGAAGACATGGACCTGAGTGAGCAGACACTTCAGGCCCTGCCCTCTCTCCTCCAGGGGTAGATGGAGAACCCCTGCAGGGACCCAGTGCAGTCCTGACCAAAAGAACTCCAGGATTGATGTCCGGAGGTTGGCCAGGAAACCCGGGGCCAGGACCAGGGTGTTGAGCCGGTCCCAGAGCATGGACAGGACTAGTTGATTAAGCACCAGCGCTCTCCCTCGAAGGGAGAGGCACCGGAGCAGTCCTGTCCATTTCTGGAGCCGCTCTATCACTCCGCCCTCTAAATCATGCCAGTTCCCTGGTGGAGAGGGATGTGTGGCAGAAAGATAAATGCCGAGATAGAGCAGCGGACCCGCACTCCACCGGATGGCCTGAAGTGCAGGTGGGAGGGAGCTCTCCCGCCATCTGTCCCCGACCACCAGGCCAGAGCTCTTGACCCAGTTGACCCATACGGAGGAGGCTGCCAAATAGATGGCCTGGCAAGCCTCCACCCGTGCCAAGTCGCCCAGGTCCTGGACCACGAGGAGCACGTTGTCGGTGTATGCCAACAGGACCAGCCGCAGCTCCGGCTCCCTCAGCACCAACCCTGTCAACCTCCTGCAGAGGAGACAGAGGAAGGGCTCGATCGCCAGAGCGTACAGCTGGCCCGAGAGGGGACACCCCTGCTGTACTCCTCACCCAAAGCTGACCAGTTTGGTCAGGGTCCAGTTGAGCCTGACCAGACACTCTGTGGAGGTGTACAGCACCCGGAGAAAACCCACAAACTGGGGTCAGAAGCCAAACGCTCGCAGACTGCTCAGAAGATACCTGTGGTCCACCCTGTTGAACGCCTTCTCCTGATCCAAGAACAGGAGGGCAAACGACAGACCATCCCTACACCAGAGTTCTAAAAGGTCCCAGACCAGATATAGGTTGTCAAGGATGCTGCAGCCCGGGATGGTGTAGGTCTGGTCTGGGTGGACCACATCCGCCAGCACGGACCCTAGCCACAACGAGATTGCTTTTGCTACGACTTTGTAGTCTGTGCTGAGGAGTGAGATGGGACGCCAATTTCGTAAATCATGGAGGTCCCCCTTCTTCGGCAATAAGGCCAGCACGGCTCGCCTGCATGAAAGAGGGAGGACCCCGCTCTACAAAAACTCAGCTCAGATGGTGACTAGGTCTGGGCCGAGGACATCCCAGAACATGCGGTAGAACTCCACAGTCAGCCCGTCCATGCCCGGAGATTTATTGGTGGGCATGCGATGGAGGGCTTCCGAGAACTCGGCCAGAGTCAGAGGCAGCTGTAGCCGGTCTCGGTCGCCCGTGCTGACCATAGGGATCTCCTCCCAGAGCACTCTGCAAGCATTAGGATCGGTCTGATCTGGAGAGAAAAGGCTTGCGTAGAAGGCTCTCACCCTCCCGCACATCTCCATGGGATCAGTGAGGGGGGTGCTGTCTTTTGCCAGAAAGCAGGTGATGTGTTTGTTGGCCCCACTCCTTTTCTCCAGGGCGTAGAAAAAGCGGGAGCCGCGATCCATCTCCCGAAGGAGACAGATGCGGGATCGAACAAAGGCGCCCCGGGTCCGATGATCTTCGAGGGCCCAGAGCTCCTCCCCCTTCTCCGGGCACACTTCGCAGAGGGGCGGATCGTCGGGGCTTGCGGCCAGACGCCTCTCCAGCTCTAAGACCATGTAGTCCGTCCTGAGGAACGAGAAGGGATGCCAATTTTGTAAATTGCGGAAGTCCCCCTTCTTCAGCAATAGGGGAGCAGCTGGAGCAGCAACAGCAGTGAGATCCCAGTGCCTAGCAGCAGGAATAGGAGCAGCAGCCCTCTTCCTCCTTCTCCCTCCAGGTCAGAGGGCTACAGGAGAGTAATAGAAGGCAGATATATTAGCCCCAGGTTAAGTAGGTCCCTTTTCCATGGGTAAGGTAACAGGGAAGGTTCCAGAACAAGCAGGAACTTTCTGAAAACTATTAAGGCAGATAGGCTGATTAGAACACCTGCAGCCAATCAAGAAGCTGCTAGAATCAATTAAGGCAGGCTAATCAGGGCACCTGGGTTTTAAAAAGGAGCTCACTTCAGTTTGTGGTGTGTGCGAGGAGCTGGGAGCAAGAGGTGCAAGAAGCTGAGAGTGAGAAGGAGTACTACTGGAGGACTGAGGTGTACAAGCATTATCAGATATCAGGAGAAAGGTCCTGTGGTGAGAATAAAGAAGGTGTTGGGAGGAGGCCATGGGAAGGTAGCCCAGGGAGTTGTAGCTGTCACGCAGCTGTTCCAGGAGGCTCTCTAGACAGCTGCAATCCACAGGGCCCTGGGCTGGAACCCAGAGTAGAGGGCGGGCCCGGGTTCCACCCATCCCTCCATCACCCCCAACTCCCTACTTGATGCCGGAGGAGTTTAACTGTACTGTGGGTTCCACCAGAGGGGAAGGTCTCTGGCCTGTTCCCCGATCTACTAGGTGGATCAGCAGAGACTTTGGGGCTTGTTCTTCTTTTTCCCATGCTGGCCAGCGATGAGGCTGAGTGAACGGCAGATTTGAGCCACGAAAATGGCCCAACTGAAGGCTGCCGTGAACCTCAGAGGCGAGCAAATCCTCCAATAAGCGCAGGACCCACCAAGGCAGAGGAGGAACTCTGTCACAGTATGGATGTTCCAGTGATGGTTGCGAATACAAAATCCTACAATGGAAGGATAGATTTAGAAATTTTGTTAAAAAGCACTTGGCATTGCCAATTCCATGAATTCAAAAATCATGCCCCAAAATTATTAGATTGTCTTAAAATCATGAGATTTTTAAATATAATAAATGTTGGGTTCTTTTTACTTGCCTTCTAGTTTTTGAGCCTTTAAGGGTCAGATTTTCCAGCTTTTCTCCACAACCCGAGGGACTAGAAACTTAACCTTTCTAAAAATGAAAGCTGAGATTCTCACCTAATCATATGACTACAGGAGTCGGTGCTTTAAGAAAAACACTGGATATACTCAGGAGAGTTGGCAACACTGCACCCATAAAGCTTTATGGACCAACGAAGAACATCTGTCCCCATTTACTGTGTTCGGGGCCACGGTACTCAAAGCACCATAGGTTCGGCAGGAGTACTCTGAGAAAACCGAGGCTTACACACAGTTGTGAGTTATTGGCTTTATTGAAGGTTAGTGATCCACCCGCAACGGGGACTCTGTCCCAGGCAGAGCTCCGGTGTGCTGGGTTCCCCGCCTCCGTGACTGCAACGCTTGGAGTCCCTGTTGCGGGTGGGACACTAACCTTCAATAAAGCCAATAACTCACAGCTTTGTGTAAGCCTCGTTTTTCTCAGAGTCCTCCTGCCAGGTCTGTGGTGCTTTGAGCACCATGGCCCAGAACAACTGAAACCATTTTTTTCTTAATCTTAGTGATGGCATTTGTGTGGTTTTGCCTGGAGAAACGTGCTACACTCATCACTGATGAGTCACATTGTTCAGAGACAGGAGAGTAGTGCATTGAGACTATTCACCTGTGTTGGGACAAGCAATGGCTAAAACTGTCTCTATTTCTGCTGCTTCACAGCTTCATATAAAGCGATAAGTGACCCCTTGAAAGGTGATGGGATCCCTTCCTGCGGTCTTATAAGACAGAACACCTGTGTGAGTCTGGTTTGATTGGCATGGAGTGCACACAGTTTGCCCTCACTAATCAGCCCTGGCAGGGGAGGGAGAATTGAATCTGGACCACACACACACACACACACTTCTTTTTCTTTTATCCTTAATCACAACAAAATGGGGTTGTCTGTTTGGGTCCTTGTTCTCCATTCCAGTCTGCCTTGAAGCAGTTCCTCAGAATTCTGCAGCTAATCAAATCCTTTTGTATAACATCCATCCAGCTAGCTTTGGGTCTTCCAATCCTTCTCTCACCCCCTATTTCTACAGTTAGCACCCTGTTTCCTGTATACTCTTCCAATCTTCTTTTCACATGCCCAAACCATCTAAGCCTGGATTCTCTCAGTTTTTCTATAATTGGTACCACCTTCACATTTCCCCTCATGGGATTAGGTCTAAATAGACAGGTCTCAAAACACCCTTGGAAGGAATTGTAGGTGAATATTATTATCCCCATTTTACAGATGAGGAAACTGAGTTACAGCATGATTAAGGGCTAGCTTATACATAAAAGTGTTACTGCTTTAACTACAATGGTATAGAAGTGGTACAACAGTTCTAGTGTGGATGTGGTTCTATTGATAGAAAGTGCTTTCCCCAGCATTGCTTAGTCCTGTATGGGAAGGGGAATAACTGTGCTGGTGTAAGCAATAGAACTGAACCAGGGCTAGCCGTGGTGGGAAATCTGCAAGGGGAAAAGACTTGTGTAGACAAGGTCTGAGGCTTGTGTGCACTTTTGGTAGGGCCTACATAAGTGGGGAGGGTCCAAAAGCAGAAGGAGCTAATGGCACATGCCTGGGGGCGGGGACCAGCACACAGGAGGCCAGAAATGGATTTAGCCCTCAGGGGATGCAGAGACTGTGAGAATCTGGTTGCAGGCAGGAAACAGTTGGGTGGGTGCCCTGCACGTCACATAGGCCCCTCCCTTCATTTAAGTGCCTAAATGGGAGCTGAGCTCTTCTGAAAATCCAGCTCCACTTGTGGAAGCTGGGCACTGTTGAAGTTGTGGGCTACTTATTCTGCCTTTATTGCCCCTCCTTGGTGGGTAGATGATGAGCAGCACAGCTGGTCAAAAATTTTCCGACAATGGTGTGTTTTTTTTCAGAGGCACTTGCCTTTTTGACCAGGGACATCTTCAGGGTGATCCATTTTTTTTTCTTTTTCCAATGAAAAATTGGGAAATGAAATATTTCAGTTTTTTGTTGTTGTAAAATTTCATTTTCTGGGGGAAAATGTCTCACTTTCCTCCTCCCCCCACTTTTTCAAGGGTAAAAAAGTGAGAGAGGTTCCTCCCCGCAACACCCAACATAATGTTTCATCAAAAAATCAAAAATGTAATGGAAAACTCTGAACAAAATGAAAACTATTAATTTCTTTCTAAGATTTTCACAAAATATACTTACCTTTTTCTGACCAACTTCAGCGAGCAGGTAGAAGCACATCTCCTCCTGCCAACCGTGCACTTCCCTTCTGCATTTATAAATAGTAAATAGCCCTGTGCTGAAGTGTGCAAAGATCACTAAGCTTGATCAATCCATCGCTAGTTATTAACCATGCAAGATTAATTACCTTAAAACCCACAGATAAAATGAGTTCAACAACATTTACTGTACCATTCAGCCATTTACCTTTTCTTCATCAATCCCTTTAATGCTATCTGAATAACAATTGCAGCCTGGCTAATAATGAAGAAGCTGAAATTTTCAAGCTGCTTCTATTAATGAATTAACTTTTCAGGTACTTATTAAAATGACAAATGAACAAGTTGGAAGATAATACATCTATCTACAATATTAAAGAAGAGAAGGATTGGTTTCCAGCTGTTCCTTTAATTTCCATTTACCTCTATGGTGAGCAAGCACTATAGATCAGTCAGGGAAGAGAGGAGACATTCTGAAAGTTTACATCATCAGTAGAGGGCACCACAGATGGCACTAGCTGCTTCCATTTCTGACATTTGGAAGCTTTCATGATTTATTGCGGACAGTATATGGAGGAGCAGATCTTTCAAAAGAGTGAATGGGTGTTTCCGTGAAGATCACCTGATGCCTTCGGGAAAATTTGGAAAAACATTCTAATTATAAATCAAATCTGCTTCCACAGGCAAATCACTTGTTAAAGATTGTGAAGGCCAGTTAGTTGGACACAGTCTTTATTATTATTTGTATTGCAATAGCCCTTACAGCCCCAGCCAAGATCCAAGATGGGTGCTTTTGGAGGGAGTTGCATGCAAACTTCCTAGCAAAAGAGAGTCTCCACCTCAAATAGTTTACAATCTAAATAGACAATGCAGGCAAAGAAAGGAAGTACCATTATTCTCATTTGACAGGCAGGAATATGAAGCTGAGTGGGTGAAATGCTGGAGACATTGAAGTCAATGGCAAAACTCACGTGAATTTCAACGGGGCTCAAATTTCACCAAGAGAGTTTTGCTCAAGGTAACACAGCAAACCTGTGGCAGAGCCATGTACCGATCCTACATCTCCTGAGTCCCCGTTCCGTGCCTTAACAATAAGTCTGTCTTCTCTCTTGTGTTTATCTTCTCTTTTAGTTCACCTATCCCGGCTGCTTATTTTTCACCTTGCACACATTATTAGACCACACAAATGAAGTAATTCATCAATCTCAACTTCACAATGCTCTAGTTGACGTCCTACTCTTTTCTATTATTATGATGATGAATTAATTGCATTGCAGGAGTGCCCCAAATATGCCAGGTGCTGCTGCACAGATGCACCATTTTACAAGACAAGCAACAGATGAATGGCGGGAGAGAGAAATAAACATACAGTCAGTATTAATTATTTAAAAAATAGCCACTGCCAGCTCTCAGCAACTGCCACACTTCTCCCTTGTTGCGCTTAGCTCATTGTTTATTGGCATTGCAGTGGGAGTAGGTCATCTGGAGAAGGGACTTAAAGCAGGAAAGGGCAGCAGCACTAAAATTAATAGATGTATTATGTGAGGAGGCCACCTAGACAATCTAGATTTTAATAAAAACAATTCTGTGTATCAATGATGGTTATACATATATGACTCAGTAGGTTCTGCTCCTACTCCTAATAACATCAATGACAAAAGACTTAAGGATCAACCCTTGAGAGCAGAACTACAGAAAGGCCGTTTCCAGGAGTTTTCTTCAGGGCACCTGGTCTTAAAGATGCTTGAAAAACAGCTCATCAAACCATCAGCCACACTGCATTTCTGTGAGAGAGACAATTTCCCACTTTCCTTTCTGTCATCGGCTTACAATTAAGTACAGAAACAGAAAACGTTTAATCCATATTTGGTGTGTGTGTGTACTTTGAGTGTAAGCTCTTAGGGGAAGTGACTGTCTTTTTGTTCTGTGTTTGTGCAGCGCCTAGCACAATGGGGTCCTGGGGAGGGCAATACAAATAGGTATACATATAATTTATTTGTATAGCTATCATGATTATACACATATACACAGTCACGCATAAAATATTCATTTCACGCACTAGTTAGGGGAGATATTACTGAAATAACCAATTGACTTTATAACAGGAGTTATTGATTGATGAAAAGTTTTAAAGTCACTTTATATAATGGCAATGTGAGCTTTACAGAGATTCCCCTGAATGACAATGGTCAGGTTACAAGGCAGTTTGGTGTTGAAAGACTTTAACCACGAAGGGTGAGGTAATACCACAATAACAATAAATTAATTACAGTTACAAAACGATGCAGGGAAAAAGAGCGGACATTTCAACAGAAAGCTTCCTTGCTCAGAGTTAGGTCTCTAGGAAAACCACTGGGGTGATGATTATTATTTGAGCAACAACTACTATGCTTCTGCATTATCATCATGGCAAATCCTGAAAGGGCATAGCCTCCTTGCAGATTGAGCATCACCTGGATTGATGTCCACTATGTCCTCAAGACAGTCTTGTGGGATGTTTAATCTATGTTTGTCATTAGCGAGTTTATCACACCACACGTTTTTGGCTCCTATGTGATTGCTGACCGGGTAGCAGAATTCCTTGTTAAACATGCTTCTTAATTCATTGGTCTTCCAGCTACTGGGCTTAGTGAGGTTTAAAATACAAAACTTGACATGCCTACCTAGCAGCCGGGAGATGTAATTCCCATCATGTAGATGACACACACAAGCTCTGCTTGAGCTAGCACCTAAAAATAGCAGTGTGGCTGTGGCAGCAGAGACAACAGCTCAGGCTAGCCATCTGAGTACGTGCTCAGGGGATCGAGGGGCCGGGGAGTGTTGTATTTGGGCAACTAGCCCAAGCTGCTGCCCGTGCCACTGTGGTCACACTGCTATTTTTAGGTGCTAGCTCAAGCAGAGCTAATGGGTGTAGTCTACCCGAACTAGGAATGACGCCTCCCAGCTGCTGTGTAGATGAAACCCTCGGTCACCTTTGAGCTTCCCGGGACAGATCCTCAGCAGGAGTAAACTGTCAGAGATCCAAACCAGTCGATGCATCTACGACATCTGACACCAGCTGAGAACCTTCGCCAGGATTCTGGGCTGGGCCAATCCCCTGGCTAAATTAGAGCATCATGGAGACTGCTCTTACTTGGACCAGCTACCAGTGGGTCGAAGAGGCGGATACCACAGCTGGGATCAGTGAGGGATTGGGAAACCCTGGTCATGCCCTTTACTCATCCATACCTTGCTTTAGCAGAGCATCTCTTTAGCAGGAAATTGAGTTAACCGGTAGTGAGAGATAGCTGAAAGAAAGCATGCATGCCTAAGACAATGAAAGACCATTCATCTTTCAGGTAACACATGATTTATGATGTCACATGAAATTGAGAACTTAGCAAAGAGATCAATGAATTAATTAGTGAGGTAGGAGCTAAAGAATTTATCACTGTTTTAACATTTGGTTAGAGTGACATGACTTATTCACAAGTAACATAAATGCTCATTGAGAAGCTGCATTCTATTATGTATGTGATTGGAAAAAATGAGGCAGAAATGTATTTTGCAGAGAACAGCCAATACACAATGTTAAACAGTCACTATTGTATAAAGATTTGCATTTCAATGCTATTACAGTGCTGCACATTGAATCAATAGCTCCCTGTATAAATAACAGGACATTTCATTGCTAAGAAGGCTGTTCCTAATGATTATTACAATGTCAAATTCAGGATTAATAACATGCAGGGGCCAGTTACACACCAGATGTACTGTAAAATATTCTGAGATGCAGTTTTCATGAGTTATTGACAATGACATGATATTAACAGATTCTAAAGCGATGGAGGGCCAAAACCTTGGCCTTGTCAGGTGTGTAGCCACATTCAACTCACAGATGCTACTTATCTGAATAAAGTGAATATGATTTGATGCTGAATATATTCATTCTGCTCTGGAAATTGAGAGAAAAGTTACAAGGCTCAGTGAAAATGCTCTATTAACCATTTCCCCCCCCCTTTACTTCCTCTTTGTTGTTTTAATATTACATTTAAAAGAATTACATCAAGGGCCCCTGCCTTCGAGGAATGACTTCCTATTAAGCAAAAGGGTCAGATGTAGCAGTAAACAAGAGCTGCTTACACAATTTTGAAAAACCATTTATTGTAAAACAATTCTGGCTTCTAGATCTTATTTCATTCTCTGCATTCATTCCCTCTCTTTTATTTTCTAGGACACTTACATTATAAGGCCAAATTTATTTATTAAGGGGTCATCTGCTTCAGCTACTTATTCCCATAACTGAAGTCATAATACTGTATTTTTGACATCATAATTATTTCCACAGCAACCAACTGCGATTTTGCAGATTGACCTCAAGTAGGGGAATAAGCAGCAGGACCAGATGAGCCCTTAAGAAACAATGATCCTGCCCTTGAAAACAGTGAATGAGAATGAATCACAGCACAGAATATGATCTTTAAGCAGAATTATTGAAAGTAAATCCAGAATAGCTATTGAAGTCAATAGAGCTATTGCTGCATTTACACTGGTGTAACTGAGCAGGATTTGACCTAACTATGCCGAGCTTCATGATTTCCCACAAAGCAGTGGTGACATCTACGAACAGATTATGAAAACCCTTCCCTTCATGAACTGTCCTTTAGCCACACGTGCTTCCAACAAGTCATTAATGATTCTGCAAGAGCAAGACTGTGAAAACCGGCACTTCAGAATGCGATTGGGGTGTATTTCTCAGCACAAGGCTCTACAGGCAGTGCACCCCTTATCATTGTAGCATGCCTTGGGTGGTGTTAGAAAAGGCACAAGGTTGAGTGACTTTAACAACCATGGAAATGCAATAATCAATTTGAGATACATTGTCCAGAGTGTTTTATTGATATAACGAAATAGAATTTATCAATAACATCAAGGAAAGCATTTATTGTCGTAGGCAAAAGCCAAGAGGAGGAAAGGGTTAATAAGCTTCCTTGGCAGGGAGGAAAAATATCTGCAGCCACCCTAAGAGATTAAGATACAACTGTCCACCCTGGAGGGAGGTTTCAGAGTAGCAGCCTTGTTAGTCTGTATCTGCAAAAAGAAAAGGAGGACTTGTGGCACCTTAGAGACTAACAAATTTATTTGAGCATAAGCTTTCGTGAGCTACAGCTCATGGACAGTTGGCTGGGCTTTGGAAAGGAAGTGCTGGGGCAGGATTGAGATCCTTACTCCCGGAAAGCAGAACGCTCAGGCTGGACCAGAGGCAGAGAGGATGCTGCCAATATACTCAGCACTGAACAGTGTAAGGAAATGGGCTCTGACCCAGGGGTGGCAGGTTTGTAGAAATTTCCGTGGTGCCCAGAACCCTCCCCCCACCTGCCTAAGGCTCTGGGAAGGAGTTTGAGTGGGGGGAGGAAGTCTGGGGTGCAGGATCTGGGAGGGAGTTTGGGAGCAGGAGAGGGTGTGTGGGAAGGGGTTGGGGGTGCAGGCTCTGGGACGGAGTTTGGGTGCAGGCTGGCACAGGGTGTGTGTGTGCAGGAGGGGGTGAGAGGTGCAGTCTCTGGGACGGAGTTTGGGGATGGGAGGGAGTGCGGAGGGAGGGGTTGCAGGACTGAGGGTTGTCGGGTGGGGCTGGGGATGAGGGGTTCATGATGCAGGAGGGGGCTCAGGGCTGAGGAAGAGGGTTAGAGTGTGGGGGGGATGAAGAGTCTGGCTGGGGATGAGGGGTTTGGGAGGGGCTCAGGGCTGGGGAAGAGGGTTGGGGTGCGGGGAGGTGAGGGCTCTGGCTGGGGGTGTGGGATCTGGGGTGGGGTAGGGCTGGAGATGAGTTTGGGGTGCAGACAGACTGCCCCGGAGCAGGGGCCAGAGAGGAGGACTCCCCTCAGCTCTCTCCATGCCGGCAGCAGCAAGCTCTCGGGGAGGGGCCCCCCTTCCCACTGCCAGCACCACACTTACCCCCTCCACTGTCACTGCACATGCTCCTAGGGCCCCCTCTCAGGTCCAGGAAGCTCCCTCGCCTCCCCTGTAGTGGGTGCTGGAGGGGGGAGACAGCTGCCATCACATGTGTGCCTCCTTCCCTCCTGCTACCCCTCACTGTAGCCTCACTGGGGGTGAGGGCTGGAGCTGCCCCTTGTCCAGTGTGGGGCAGGAGCGGTGACTGTGGGTGGGAGGGGGGCTCCTGTGCTGAAGGAGGGTCCCGCTGGAAAAAGAAAGGGTCTAAGGGGGAATGGCAGGCTCAGGGTCAGGATGGGGGGCACTAGGACCTTGAGGTGGCAGTTGATGCCCGGAGCCAGCAGATCAGAGACAGCGTGGAGCTGCAGGGGAGAGGCAGGGATGCTCTGGGGCCTTGGGGAGGTGTGCAGGGGCAGCAAGTGGGGGCCGGGGGACACTCGGAGGAGGTGCAGGGGGGCGGCAGGTGGGGCTGGGGGAGAAACCTGGCCCCAAACATTGGTGGAGCTGAGCCCCCGGGCCCTGAATATTGCTGGAGCCCGGGCACCACGGGCCCATACAACTCGCTGTCCCTGCAACTGTAGCCTGTTGTGGGACTCTGACTCTGGCTGGAGCATTCCCTGAAGAACTAAGGGGTGTTCTCTAGCGAGAGAACCTTCCAGGGGAGTGAGAATAAACCTCTGGGGAAGACCTACGACAGCGAGGTGCTTTTGGTGTTTGAAACATCTGAGTGCACTGCCACAAACCCATCATCTAAATAAGCTCCTCTTCGCGGTGGTACACACAGCTATGTACATGTAAGGTACCACTGCACCTTTGAGAGTACAGTGGGCTCTCTAGCTTGTCTGCAGGGGCGCTTTCTGGGAGTTAGCGCAAGACAGGTGCAGTTATAGAGCAAATCACAGGATTCTCTTTTACCTGCTCTTTTTTGTTTCCTTTACTCTGAGTCCCCCTTACTTCAGCAGGTATAAACTGACGGAACAACACTGAAGTCAGTGACATGGTGTTACTTTACACCAGCTGCGGATCACCTACCTGAAAGAAGACTCTTGCACTTTGTTTATAGTAAAACATAACATGCCATCTTTTAAATACAGTAGAACCTGAGAGTTACAAACACCATAGTTATGAGCTGACTGGAATACCTCATTGGAAGCGGAAGTACGCAATCAGGCAGCAGCAGAGACAAAAGAAGAAGAAGAAAATACAGCACATTACTGTGTTAAACATAAATGACTTTAAAAAAAGAAGGAACGTTTAAAAAAAAGATTTGTCGAGGTAAGGAAACTGTTTCTGTGCTTGTTTTATTTAAAGTAAGATGGTTAAAAGCAGCATTTTTCTTCTGCATAGTAAAGTTTTAAAGCTGTATGTCATAAATATAAAGGCAAGGGTAAACACTTTTAAATCCCTTCTGGCCAGAGGAAAAACCCTTTCACCTGTAAAGGGTTAAGAAGGTAAGACAACCTCGCTGGCACCTGACCAAAATGAGCAATGAGGAGACAAGATACTTTCAAAGCTGGAGGGGGGGGGGGACGACAAAGGGTTCTCTCTGTCTGTGTGCTGCTTTTGCTGAGATCAGAGCAGGAGTGCAGGTCAGAACTCCTGTAAAGGGTTAATAAGCAATCTAGTTAGAGATGTGTTAGATTCTGTTTTGTTTAAATGGCTGATAAAATAAGTTGTGCTGAATGGAATGTAGGTTCCTGTTTTTGTGTCTTTTTGTAACTTAAGGTTTTGCCTAGAGGGATTCTCTATGTTTTGAATCTGATTACCCTGTAAGGTATTTACCATCCTGATTTTATAGAGGTGATTCTTTTACTTTTTCTTTAATTAAAATTCTTCTTTTAAGAACCTGATTGCTTTTTCATTGTTCTTAAGATCCAAGGGTTTGAGTCTGTGTTCACCTATGCAAATTGGTGAGGATTTTTATCAAGCCTTCCCCAGGAAAGGGTGTGTAGGGCTTGTGGGGATTTTGGGGGGGGGAAGACATTTCCAAGTGGGCTCTTTCCCTGTTATATTTGTTAGACGCTTGGTGGTGGCAGCAATAAAGTCCAGGGACAAAAGGTAAAATAGTTTGTACCTTAGGTAAGTTTTAACCAAAGCTGGTAAAAATAAGCTTAGGAGGTTTTTCATGCCGGTCCCCACATCTGTACCCTAGCGTTCAGAGTGGGGAAGGAACCTTGACAGTGTATTAAGCCAAGGTTTAGTTGTACACTTCTGAAAGAACCATAACATTTTGTTCAGAGTTACAAACGTTTCAGAGTTGCAAACAACCTCCATTCCTGAACTGTTTGTAACTCGGAGGTGCTACTGTGACTTTTGTCATGACTAGGAGAGGAACAGAACTTTAAAAATAACAGAAACCCCAACCTCTGTGTAAAAAGCCTACAGAAAAAAGAATATATATATATATATATATATATATATATATATATATATAAAACAGTAACACCATCAAGAGAACACATGGAAAAGCACAGACTACTCCAGCCTCAATTTAGCAAAACTATATTGCTAACACTTGGGCCAAACCTCAGATAGTTCCGGGTTTGGCTCAGATTCATAGATTTGTAGATTTTAAGGCCAGAAGGGACCATTAGGTCATCAAGTCTGACCCCCTGCACAACACAGGCCATAATATTTCACCCAGTTACCATTATATGGCGCCCAATAACTTTCATTGTCTAAAGTATCTCTTACAGAAAGGCATCCAGATATGATCTGAAGACAAGAGATGGCGAATCCACCACTTCCCTTAGTTATGGTTAATCAACCTCACCATTAAAAATGGGTGCCTTATTTCTCATTTAAATTTCTCTACCTGTTACTTTATTTTGTGCACTGCCTAGTACAATAGTGACCTGATCTTAGTTGGACCCTCAGCATTACCAGGATAAATATAATAAATATTAATAATAGCTCTGAAATACACAATGTGCAGCAAACTGGCAAACAACAATCTTTCCCCTCAAATATCACTCCTGGGATTTATTCTAATGTGTGAAATTGTGATAGCATTTGAAAAGATCGCTCTCTGGAAATTATGGCAGGTGTCGTCTTTGACTATTTCTTGTCTGCCAGAAAAAAAATCATAAAATAAAATACTACACATAAGCAACCAGAAGAATTATTAGGCTTGGTCAACAACAAAAGCAAATGTAACCAGTGGAGTTGACAAATTAAGCCAAGGATGCAAATGGTTCAACTTGAGTTGAAAATAAACTGTTTTCTGCTATTTGCAAAATTGACCCTGAGAATTAATTATATAACCTGGGGGTAAATGTCAATAAATTCAGCTGCACTCAATACAGCCAGGAGGGAAATAAATTGCTGGGGTGCTAGCTGCACTCATCTGAATCTGAGGTCTCCGTCCACCACCAAGTGAGATGACCACATTTATTACACAGAGGCACCATCCATAATTGGTTTACTCTGATTTCATATTCGATAAAAACCCTGTGCCAAATTATTTCCATCCTTAATTACAAGCAGAATGGGGTGAAGCGCACTGCAGGTTTATTTCAGAGCCCTTTTTTTTAGTAATTCTTGATGGATAAATCTTGATTTTCTCTGTCCCAGCAGTCTCCAAAAAAGTTACTGTATTTCTTTTACCTCATTGTTTTAGACTGTCCAGCCTCTCAAGATGGAGAGTTCAAATTCCTTTGAGGTTTTATTTAACATCACATCTCAACTCAGCACAGTTTCTCTCAGTGCCTGTGAAAAGTTGATCTGATTTGACTTTTGCCACCTTTTATTATTTCTGGGTGAAGAAATCCATGATCCTTCAAGCAGTTGTGTTGGTCAATCGACCAGGGTAGCTCCCTTCTTCCTTTCCTAGATTAGAAGGTGCTGCTGTGTTCCTAGCGAAAACACATTTGGCAAGAGACACAACTCTGATGTCTTGCCTGCTGAAAGTTATTAAAGTTTCCATGGTACTTTGCATAAGAATGGGACAATTACCAAACTCCAATTTGAGTAACAACATTCAGCCTACATTTTAAACATGGATCTAAGCTTGTACTTGTGCCTGGAATTTTATTAAACCAACACAAATAAGTAAAAATCCAGCCACACCATTTCAGTTAAATACAGAATTAATTATTTCCTCATCCTAGGTACCAATTAAGCAAGGTGCTTAGGTATGAGCTGAACCTTAAATGTGTCATTAATTCATTTGACCTCAAAGGAACTACTCATGTGCTTAAATCTAGAGATCCTTATAGTGTTATTGTATGCCGTTAATCATGTGATGTATTTCACCCCAGAGATGAAACATTTCAGCTGTAGATTAGGTTCAATATAGGGGTAACTGAGTAAGATTCTCTGTCCTGAAAGGAGGTCAGACTCGTGGTTTAATAGTTCCTTCTAAGCTTAAAATCTATGAATGAAAAAAATCTATGAATCTAGATAAAATGAGTCTCACATATAAGCCTCATAGCATTGCTGGAGCTGAGACAGCAGGAAATGGCCTATAATTTGTAAACTGGCTTTCAAAGCTCTTTGAGATACTTCCAGTTGAAAGCTTCATTGGAAAAGCAAATGATTATTAGAACTGGTAAATATTGGAAAAGATTTTCATTAATAGTCATTTGAACTTTGGCTACATTCATGCCTTCGTGTTTTCCTTTCTGCTATCATTCAGGTGATTTGAGTTCTACCAGCACAAATACTCAGCAAAAGTAACTGTAATACTTGTACATTTGAATATGTGCACAAAGCAATTTCTATTTCAGTAAGTGTTGACACCAGAAACCTGATTGTGAATCAAGCTCATTCAATCAGAGAACCAAAACATTGCCAGGTGATCAAGTCAGACTAAAGCAAGGGGGCTCAGTTTCAGATTTCAAATAGCAAGCCGGAGGATAGATGAAGTTTATGAAAAAAAAGTTGTCAAATATTTTGAATAGAAAACAGATTTTAAGAAAACTGCAAATTTGCTGCCATACAAACCACAGAAAAAAGATGTTAATTATCAGAGGTGTAGCCGTGTTAGTCTGGATTTGTAAAAGCAGCAAAGAATCCTGTGGCACCTTATAGACTAACAGACGCATTGGAGCATAAGCTTTCGTGGGTGAATACCCACTTCGTCGGATGCATGTAGTGGAAATTACCAGAGGCAAGTATAAATATGCAAGCAAGAATCAGGTTAGGGATAATGAGTTAGTTCAATCAGGGAGGATGAGGCCCTCTTCTAGCAGTTGAGGTGTGAACACCAAGGGAGGAGAAATGGCTTTTGTAATTGGCTAGCCAGTCACAGTCCTTGTTTAATCCTGAGCTGCTGGTGTCAAATTTGCAAATGAATTGAAGCTCAGCAGTTTCTCTTTGAAGTCTGGTCCTGAAGTTTTTTGCTGCAGAATGGCCACCTTTACATCTGCTATTGAGTGTCCAGGGAGATTGAAGCATTCTCCTACAGATTTTTGTATATTGCCGTTCCTAATATCTGATTTATGTCCATTTATCCTTTTACGTAGGGACTGTCCAGTTTGGCTGACATACATAGCAGAGGGGCATTGCTGGCACATGATGGCATATATTACATTGGTGGACGTGCAGGTGAATGAACAGGTGACAGTGTGGCTGATCTGGTTAGGTCCTGTGATGGTGTCGCTGGTGTAGATATGTGGGCAGAGTTGGCATCAAGGTTTGTTGCATAGATTGGTTCCTGAGTTAGAGTTACTATGGTGCGGTGTGTAGTTGCTGGTGAGAATATGCTTCGGGTTGGTGGGTTGTCTATGGGTGAGGACTGGCGTGCCTCACAAGGCCTGTGAAAATGAGGGATCATTGTCCAGGGTGGATTGTAGATCACTGATGATGCATTGGAGAGGTTTTAGCTGAGGACTGTATGTGATGGCAGTGGAGTTCTGCTGGTTTCTTTCTTGAACTTGTCTTTCAGCAGGAGGCTTCCGGGTACACGTCTGGCTCTGTTGATCTGTTTCCTTATTTCCTCATGTGGGTATTGTAGTTTTGAGAATGCTTGGCAAAGATCTTATAGGTGTTGGTCTCTGTCTGAGGGGTTGGAGCAAATGCGGTTGTACCTCAGCGCTTGGCTGTAGACAATGGATCGTGTGGTGTATCCAGGATGGAAGCTAGAGGTATGAAGGTAGGCATAGTGGTCGGAGGGTGTTCAGAAAAGGGTGGGGTTAACGTAACCATCACTTATTTGCACCATTGTGTCTAGGAAGTGGACCTCCTGTGTAGATTGGTCCAGGCTGAGGTTGATGGTGGCGTGGAAGCTATTGAAATTATGGTGGAATTCTTCCAGGGTTTCCTTCCCATGGGTCCAGATGATGAAGGTGTCATCAGTGTAGCATAGGTAGAGAAGGGGCGTGAGTGGATGAGAGCTGAGGAAGCGTTGTTCCAGGTCAACCATAAAAATGTTGGCATATTGTGGGGCCATGCAAGTGCCACTGGTCTGGAGGTATATATTGTCACCACATTTGAAATAATTGTGCATGAGGATAAAGTCACAGAGCTCAGCAACCAGTTGTGCTATGGCATTATCAGGTATACTGTTCCTGACAGCTTGTATTCCATCTGTATGTGGGATGTTTGTGTAGAGAGCCTCTGCATCCATGGTGGTTAGGATGGTGTTTGCTGGAAGATCACCAATGCATTGTAGTTTTCTGAGGAAATCAGTGGGGTCACGGAGATAGCTGGAAGTGCTGGTGGCATAGGGTCTGAGTAGAGAGTCCACATATCTGGACAGTCCTTCAGTGAGAGTGCCCGAGATGATGGGGCGTCCAGGATTTCCGGGTTTGTGGATCTTAGGTAGTAGATGAAATAACCCCGGTTGGGGCTCTAAGGGTATGTTGATTTGTTCCTGTGTTAGTATAGGGAGTGTCCTGAGTAGATGGTGCAGTTTCTTAGTGTATTCCTCAATGGGATCTGAGGAAAGTGGCCTGTAGAATTTGGTATTGGAGAGCTGTCTGGCAGCCTCCTTTTGGTAGTCAGACCTGTTTATGATGACAACAGCACCTCCTTTATCAAACTCTTTGATTATGATGTCAGGGTTGTTTCTGAGGCTGTGGATGGCATTGCGTTCTGCACGACTTAGGTTATGAGACAAGCAATGTTGTTTTTCCACTATTTCTGCCTGTGCACATTGGCGGAAGCACTCTATGTATAGGTCCTGACTGTCATTTCGACCCTCAGGAGGAGTCCATGTGGAGTTCTTCTTGTTGTGCTGTTGGTGGGAGGGTATCTGTGTATCAGTGTGTTGTTCAGTGTTATCTTGAAAGTATTCTTTGAGTCAGAGACGGCGACAGTGGCGTATTAATGCCTAGGCCGACAAATTTGCAGGGGTGGCAAATTTATAACAGCAGCCAGAGGCTGCTTCCCTTGGTGCCGGTTCGCATCCTCCGTCCCCGGCCCCGCCCCAACTCCACCCCTTCCCCGTCCCCTCCCTGCCCCTATTGGTCCCCTTCTCCAAATCCCTGCCGTGGCCCTGCCTCCTCTCCTGAGCGCGCCGCGTTCTCCTCTCTTCCGCCTCCTTCACGAACCTGTTTCACGCACAAGCATTGGCAGGGAGCGGGGGGAAGCAGGACCCGGCGGCGCGCTCAGGGGAGGAGGGGGAGGCGGAGGTGGAGCGGAGGTGGGCTGGGGCAGGGAGCTCGGGGGGGTGGCAATTATTTCAGTGCTTAGGGGCGGCAAAATCATTAATCCGCCACTGGACAGTGAAAGTACGCTTCCAGATCGCTGCAGAACTGTATCACGTTTGTGGGGGTGGCAGGGCAGAAAGAGAGTCTCCGAGATAGGACAGACTCTTCTGCCAGGCTGAGTGTGCAGCTGGATAGATTGACGACACTGCTGGGTGAGTTAGGGGTACCACTGTTGTGGCCCCATGTGGCAGGTAGGATTTTAGACAGCTTACAGTCCTTTTTCCTTTGTAGAGAAGTGAAGTATGTAATGTAGATCTCCTGTCTTATTTTAAGAAAAGGAGTACTTGTGGCACCTTAGAGACTAACAAATTTATTAGAGCATCAGCTTTCGTGAGCTACAGCTCACTTCATCGGATGCATTTGGTGGAAAAAACAGAGGAGAGATTTATATACACACACACAGAGAACATGAAACAATGGGTTTATCATACACACTGTAAGGAGAGTGATCACTTAAGATAAGTCATCACCAACAGCAGGGATGGGAAGGAGGAAAACCTTTCATGGTGACAAGCAGGTAGGCTAATTCCAGCAGTTCACAAGAATATCAGAGGAACAGTGGGGGGTGGGGTGGGAGGGAGAAATACCATGGGGAAATAGTTTTACTTTGTGTAATGACTCATCCATTCCCAGTCTCTATTCAAGCCTAAATTAATTGTATCCAGTTTGCAAATTAATTCCAATTCAGCAGTCTCTCGTTGGAGTCTGTTTTTGAAGCTTTTTTGTTGA
Source organism: Dermochelys coriacea (assembly GCF_009764565.3). Classification (NCBI taxonomy): domain Eukaryota; kingdom Metazoa; phylum Chordata; order Testudines; family Dermochelyidae; genus Dermochelys; species Dermochelys coriacea. The sequence goes on along the minus strand of NC_050071.1, from coordinate 3,389,993 downwards.
AGTATAGCCACTCTTAGGTCTGTGATCGAGTGACCAGAGAGATTGAAGTGTTCTCCAACTGGTTTTTGAATGTTATAATTCTTGACGTCTGATTTGTGTCCATTCATTCTTTTACGTAGAGACTGTCCAGTTTGGCCAATGTACATGGCAGAGGGGCATTGCTGGCACATGATGGCATATATCACATTGGTAGATGCGCAGGTGAACGAGCCTCTGATAGTGTGGCTGATGTGATTAGGCCCTATGATGGTATCCCCTGAATAGATGTGTGGACAGAGTTGGCAACGGGCTTTGTTGCAAGGATAGGTTCCTGGGTTAGTGGTTCTGTTGTGTGGTGTGTGGTTGCTGGTGAGTATTTGCTTCAGATTGGGGGGCTGTCTGTAAGCAAGGACTGGTCTGTCTCCCAAGATCTGAGAGAGCGATGGCTCGTCCGTCAGGATAGGTTGTAGATCCTTGATGATGCGTTGGAGAGGTTTTAGTTGGGGGCTGAAGGTGATGGCTAGTGGCGTTCTGTTGTTTTCTTTGTTGGGCCTGTCCTGTAGTAGGTGACTTCTGGGTACTCTTCTGGCTCTGTCAATCTGTTTCTTCACTTCAGCAGGTGGGTATTGTAGTTGTAGGAATGCATGATAGAGATCTTGTAGGTGTTTGTCTCTGTCTGAGGGGTTGGAGCAAATGCGGTTATATCGTAGCGCTTGGCTGTAGACAATGGATCGAGTGGTATGATCTGGATGAAAGCTAGAGGCATGTAGGTAGGAATAGCGGTCAGTAGGTTTCCGATATAGCACGAGCTGAAATTGTGGAAAAGCAGCATCGCTTACCCCATAACCTCAGCCATGCAGAACACAGTGCCATCCACAGCCTCAGAAACAACTCTGACATCATAATCAAAAAGGCTGACAAAGGAGGTGCTGTCGTCATCATGAATAGGTCGGAGTATGAACAAGAGGCTACTAGGCAGCTCTCCAACACCACTTTCTACAAGCCATTACCCTCTGATCCCACTGAGAGTTACCAAAAGAAACTACAGCATTTGCTCAAGAAACTCCCTGAAAAAGCACAAGAACAAATCTGCACAGACACACCCCTGGAGCCACGACCTGGGGTATTCTATCTGCTATCCAAGATCCATAAACCTGGAAATCCTGGACGCCCCATCATCTCAGGCATTGGCACCCTGACAGCAGGATTGTCTGGCTATGTAGACTCCCTCCTCAGGCCCTTCGTTACCAGCACTCCCAGCTATCTTCGAGACACCACCGATTTCCTGAGGAAACTACAGTCCATTGGTGATCTTCCTAAAAACACCATCCTGGCCACTATGGATGTAGAAGCCCTCTACACCAACATTCCACACAAAGATGGACTACAAGCCGTCAGGAACAGTATCCCCGATACTGTCACGGCTAACCTGGTGGCAGAACTTTGTGACTTTGTCCTGACCCATAACTATTTCACATTTGGTGACAATGTATACCTTCAAATCAGCGGCACTGCGATGGGTACCCGCATGGCCCCACAGTATGCCAACATTTTTATGGCTGACTTAGAACAACGCTTCCTCAGCTCTCGTCCCCTAATGCCCCTACTCTACTTGCGCTACATTGATGACATCTTCATCATCTGGACCCATGGAAAAGAAGCTCTTGAGGAATTCCACCATGATTTCAACAATTTCCATCCCACCATCAACCTCAGCCTGGACCAGTCCACACAAGAGATCCACTTCCTGGACACTACAGTGCTAATAAGCGATGGTCACATAAACACCACCCTATATCGGAAACCTACTGACCGCTATTCCTACCTACATGCCTCTAGCTTTCATCCAGATCATACCACTCGATCCATTGTCTACAGCCAAGCGCTACGATATAACCGCATTTGCTCCAACCCCTCAGACAGAGACAAACACCTACAAGATCTCTATCATGCATTCCTACAACTACAATACCCACCTGCTGAAGTGAAGAAACAGATTGACAGAGCCAGAAGAGTACCCAGAAGTCACCTACTACAGGACAGGCCCAACAAAGAAAACAACAGAACGCCACTAGCCATCACCTTCAGCCCCCAACTAAAACCTCTCCAACTCATCATCAAGGATCTACAACCTATCCTGAAGGACGACCCATCACTCTCACAGATCTTGGGAGATAGACCAGTCCTTGCTTACAGACAGTCCCCCAATCTGAAGCAAATACTCACCAGCAACCACAAACCACACAACAGAACCACTAACCCAGGAACCTATCCTTGCAACAAAGCCCGTTGCCAACTCTGTCCACACATCTATTCAGGGGATACCATCATAGGGCCTAATCACATCAGCCACACTATCAGAGGCTCGTTCACCTGCGCATCTACCAATGTGATATATGCCATCATGTGCCAGCAATGCCCCTCTGCCATGTACATTGGCCAAACTGGACAGTCTCTACGTAAAAGAATGAATGGACACAAATCAGACGTCAAGAATACGTCAAGAATTATAACATTCAAAAACCAGTTGGAGAACACTTCAATCTCTCTGGTCACTCGATCACAGACCTAAGAGTGGCTATACTTCAACAAAAAAGCTTCAAAAACAGACTCCAACGAGAGACTGCTGAATTGGAATTAATTTGCAAACTGGATACAATTAACTTAGGCTTGAATAGAGACTGGGAATGGATGAGTCATTACACAAAGTAAAACTATTTCCCCATGGTATTTCTCCCTCCCACCCCACCCCCCACTGTTCCTCTGATATTCTTTTGAACTGCTGGAATTAGCCTACCTGCTTGTCACCATGAAAGGTTTTCCTCCTTCCCCCCCCCTGCTGCTGGTGATGGCTCATCTTAAGTGATCACTCTCCTTACAGTGTGTATGATAAACCCATTGTTTCATGTTCTCTGTGTGTGTGTATATAAATCTCTCCTCTGTTTTTTCCACCAAATGCATCCAATGAAGTGAGCTGTAGCTCACGAAAGCTTATGCTCTAATAAATTTGTTAGTCTCTAAGGTGCCACAAGTACTCCTTTTCTTTTTGCAAATACAGACTAACACGGCTGCTACTCTGAAACCTGTCTTATTTTAGTAAATCCGTTTTTATGGAAGGTTGGTTATTTATGAGAGCCTCCAGTTGGAGAGTTCTTTTTGATGTTTTCCTGTTTGCTGTATAGGATGCTGATCAGGTGGTTCCTCAGTTTCTTTGATAGTGTGTGTCATAATCTCTCACTGTGGTCTGTGCAGTATGTAGATAGCAATGGATTTTTCACCTTTAGTCCATTAAGTATGATGTCCATCTGTTTGCATTTGGAAAGGAAGATGATATCTGTCTGTACTTGTGCAAGTTTCTTCATGAGATTGATGGATTTCCACTCCATACGGCTAAATGCAGTGCCTTGCATGGTGTCAAGTATCAGAGGGGTAATCGTGTTAGTCTGGGTCTGTAAAAGCGGCGAAGAGTCCTGTGGCACCTTATAGAATAACAGATGTTATCAAAAAGATGATACAGTGTTTTAGTAAATTACACATTATGAATTATTCACTTGATTCTAGTCATTGCCATTATTCCAAAGGAAAAACAAAATAAAACCAATTTATTTTTTAAAAAAACAGTCAAAGCTGCTAAGCGACAAGTGAATGATTACCTATCACATTGTTACCAAAATGTAAGCACCTAAAAGAAAGAAAAAGATTAGTTAAGGGCCTCATAAATCTCACACAGCTATTAAAATAATAAACACATTATTCTTAACAAATATAAATAAATGCATTTTTCATTACAACACACTTAAAATATGTATTTCTTTATACTTAATAGCAATGTGTTTTATTATTGTGTAGGGAATGTAAAATTTATGATTCCCTGAATTTTATTCATTTCCCTGCTTTCAAGAGTTTGTGCTATGTAAATGATGTGATTGGTAACTACATTTGATGTCACTTAGCAATCTTCATTGATTTTTTTGAATGTAGTTTCTTGGAATTTCCCATGGTTTTTTTCAACCCCAAGTTTTCCTTTTCTTGAGGTAAATGAATACACCGATTTTCAGAGGGTAAATAAACAGCATGGATGGGTGGCTTACCAGATTATAACATGGAAGGAGTCAGTAGCACCTGAGTCCTACCTTGTGCAATGCACACCTGCAAAAATTTAGACACTGAGTGAGTTTAGGCATCCACGGGGTTCAGCAGCAGCTGAGCGGGGGTGTTGTGAATCCCAGGGGGGCCAGATTCTGGGATTTAGGTGCCTAAAGTAGCAGTTAGGCAGCTAAATCCTTTTGTAAATCTGGCCCACTGAGTATAACATTACATGTGTGTCTAAATGTGGGACTCACAAAGTTACTTAAGTGCCTAATTTCCACTGAAACTGAAGAAGCCTAAATACTTTACTGAATCCCACACTAAGAGTCTGAAGGGTGCGGAGACTAAGCTAGCCTTGAACATACGTTCAGCAGAGCATAAACTCATGCCAAATTTCAATAAATAATGGTAAAAAAGTGTATAGCCAATTAAGCTTCAGCCCCAAGACTCAGACACCGATAGCCCAGTCAAGACTCTTCCAGCCAAGTCATGGACTCGCTCTGTGCCTCACTTACCCATTAAGACAAATGGGATATTTTCATAGGCTCTCCAAGCACTGCACAAAGGTGAGGTAAGCATTTTGGGCCAAACTCTTATCTGGTATGCATTGGCAGAGCTCAATTGACTTCAGCAGAACCATGTCTATTTACAGCTGCAGGAAACTTGGCCAATTCACTCTGTGGGAGAGATCCCAAGCCGAATGAAAACAAGAGGAACCTTTCTATTGACTTAATGGGCTTTGGATCAGGCCCCATACTACATATGGCCTAAGTCCAGAAAATCAAAGCAATCTGTATGAGAATGATTGTGGTTTTGTGGATATGAAATTTGGGGGGCCAGCAGCTCAGAGTTCCTTGAGTTCTCACAAGCCTTGTATGTAACCTTTTGTAAGTATATTGAAATTAACACAGAGTTTAATGACATGCCCACCCTCATATCAAAGGAAGATTTTGGCAGAGAATTCACAAGATTCTGGAGCTTCATTTCATTTTTCTGAAAAGGCAGCCTGGCAATTTTTGAGGTGATCAATGAAAATATTCTCCGTGGCCCTGTTTTATTTTTTTCTCCATCAGCTTATTTATGAGTCAGTCTAATTTCCAAATAACAAAGTTTTCTGGCATAACATGATTGTATTGTGCAGACATAGGGGCACAAAGGAAATTTGGATGGTTTCCTAAAATGTAAATAGTAAATAATTTAAGCAGAGCTGGTTAAAAATAGAAAACTCTTTTTGCAAAAAAATAGTTTGTTATATTCCATATGTTTTGAAAAGTAAAGACTTTTCATTTATGTGAAATTTTCATGATATTTTTAATAAAAACATTCGTTTTTGAAATGTATGTTTTTCCCCATTCACCTTTTTTTTTTTTTTGGTCTTTCTATTTTGCCATAAAAGAAGGGGGAAATAAAAGGGGGAAATGGGGAGAAAGGAATAAAAAAAATCAGGGGGGAAACCCAAAACACAGCTGCATTTATTGTTTTTCAATTTAATCAAAATAGCCACAAATTTTATCCCCCCAAAAAATCTTTAGAAAATTTCTGAGGTTGAAAAAGGGGGAATTTGAAATGAAAAAAAAAATCTGTTTCAGAAATTTCAACCGAGTTTCATTTGAAAACCTTCAATTTAAAAAACCAGTCACTAAAATTGCTCAGATGATTGGCACACATCCCAATTGTCAATGAGACAGGCATGGGTGGCAGATATCATAGACCAGGGGAGGCTGTGCCTCCCCAAAACCCTGCCCATGCTCCACTCCCAGGCTCCCTCCCACAGTGCAATTCCTTCCCGCTCTTCCGTAGTAGCCAAGGCAGAAGGGGAGGGGCTGGGGGCTAGTCTCCCCCATAGCCAGTTCACCGGCCACCCACAGAGACAGGCCCTAACTTTTCAAAGCAACTGGATTATTTGGGGCTTGTTTTGTTTTTTTATTTATCAGAGTTTCATTAAGGGGGAAAATTAACCTGACAACAGGACCTTAGTTACAGCTTTAAGTACAGCCAGGCCATGAGCGGAGCACGCTCCTGTGAAGCCAGGCTGGCACCCTGCTCCTCGGGCTGCAAAGTCCAGCCCTTTTCCAGGGAGCATGAGGGGAGCACTAGGAGCTCCACTGAACCGGGAAGGGAGTGTGTGGAAAGTGCTATCCCTACCAAGCCTGCCATGACGAGCATCTCATGGAGCCCATGGTGCTGGGAGAGGGAGGTCTTTGCCAACAAGCCCTATTACCCTGAAGCCCCCAGTCTAACAAGTAAGATTCCCACAATCCCCCTTCCTGCCCAGGGTTCCCCGCCCTCCCCATTCCAACCCCACAAGCTGCTTCAAACCCTTTCTTGCTCAGTCACCATTCTGATCCTTGAGGTCCCCTCCCAATCCACCTCCCCACTTCAGGTGTGCCCTCCAACCCCTAACCCCCTTTCCTGCCTGGCCTCCCCACCAAGCCCCCTGAATCCCCTCATCAGAGAACCCGCATACCTGGGGTGTCTAGCAGGGAACATGGGGTCCCTGCGTGGGGTTCTTTCTCTGCTGCCTGCAGTTGTCCCTACTTCCTGCCCAGGTGCCTACGGCATGAGGAGAGCCTGCACTCTGCAGAAAACACCAGCAGCAGCATAACGTAGAGCAGCCACTAAGGCTGACCCAGCAGAGCCCTGTGGCTGCCAAGGGTGTGGCTAATTCCCAGGGGTGGATCCATTGTAGATGTGGGTGGGGCTTCCTGGCAAACAGGGAATCCAGGCACAAGCCTACCATGGCTAGTGCTTATTCAAACTCTGGATCTCCGGGCCTCCCTGATGCTTAGAGGTTTAGTCCAAGCTCCCTTCCCCACCTGACAGTATGGATCAATCTCTCCGATTCCCTGACTCCATCTGAACTCTGCCCTCTCTCCACATATACTCCATAGCGGCATGACATGGCAGAGGTCTGCCCTTGTGTGTGCATGAATTCCAGCACACTGGTGTCTCAGGAGCATCATGGTTTTTCATAATTTCCTTTTCTTCTTCCACTGAGGCTTTAATGAGGGTCACTGTAGCTTTACCAGTGTTGTGACAACACTATTCAGTGCCTAGGTGGACAAAGTACAGGAATGTTTGTGCTCGTTCTGTAGGGAAAGGATATTTTCAATACTCTTTATTGGGAAAGTGAATGAATTACAATGTGGGACCTATAGCAGGAGTCTGCACTGGGGCTTCAGGTCTTTGACTTGCAATGTGAAAGCTAGTGTGTAAGGTTTCAATAGGGAAGGAGCACGATCTATATTATAAAAGTGAGGCGGGCCAGGCAGGTACGGTTTAAAGGGCCCAGGGCCCCGGATGCCACTGCAGTAGTGGCAGCAGCGGCTGGAGCCACAGACCCTTTAAATCGCTGCTGGAGCCCTGGGCGGCGTGGTTCAGTCAGTGCGGAAGGGCTGGCTAGGCCACTGATCCCCAGCCCCGCCCTTTCTGCCTGAGGCCCTGCCCCTTCGGGGGGGGCGGGAGACGGCCCCCGGACCGGTAAGTTTTCTATGTTACTTTCACCCCTGATTATATTGGTATAAAATGTTCGCAAAGTGCTTTGAGAGCTTCTCATGTACTATCATCACTGCGACAAATAACTCACTAAGATTTTCAAAAGTCTTAGACAGCCTCAGAAGAATATCCATGCTTAACTTTGTACAAACAGGTATATTACAAAAGGGCTTTATTCCTACTTCTGAAATGTTTATAGTTGATCACTATCAAGCTACAGAGGGCACAAGACTCAATGGACTGTCGGTCTATTGCAATGTGGCAATTGCTGTGCTATCAGATTGCATGTACCATCATCCTGACCGGATTACATTCTGTCCTCTCCCTTCTTCACCTACCCTGATTTAGGGATAGGATTCTGAAGCTAATCTTCCAGCTGTCTGGAGACAGAAGACATGGTGTCACCCCATGATATCATCATCTGTAATCTTTGACAGCAGTCTTAACGTATTTTTGACCTCCAGCGATGGAAGCAACTCCATTTGCAGAGTTGGCAAAAGTTAGCGAGAGAGTGAGGATAATCTGAAGTGAAAGGGCAGTGTTTTGAGCTTCATTTGCTAGATAATCTCCAAGTTCCTTAAAGACTGTTTCCAAGACATTGGTATCAAAATAGCCTTTTTATTTAAAAGTGCACTTTTTCTCCCATTGAAATTGCAGTTTGAGGAGTAGTTTAGCTCCCACCAACCATTGCCTAGACTGCTTAAAACAACACAGTCTGTTTCTTTCATCTTGAAATCTATCATCACTAACTACAAGATCTCTTTTCTCAGCTTTTACCTGAATACATGTTATGTTTTTGCCTTGAGCTGCAGTATCATGAGCATCTCTCTGGCTCCTTGTTATCCTTGCAGTTTCTTACCATATTAGACTGCTTGTGCAATGAATGCCAGTCTTTCACAAGAACTCTGGGGAAGTTCAGACCTGGTCAGAAATTTTCCATCAAATATCTACAGGACAATGTTAATTTCTCCAGATTTTTTCAATGTTCCTTCAGGTAATATTCCAAATGGAAACATTTTGGTATGTTGAACTGAATCAAAGCATTTCATTTTGGATCAGGTAACATTAATCTGTGTCCACCTACGCTGCTGCAGTGCCTTAGAGGAGGTGTAGTTTAGGAGCCTTGCACCTCCATTCTCCCTATGGGCTTGGCTTCCTGGCTGGACTACATCTCCCATGATGCACCACAGACTCCCATGTGGCTGAACTGTCATGCTGCATCATGACCAAGGGACTTTATGGGAGATGTAGTCTGGCAGGGGAGCCTAGCCCATACAGAATAGGGACATAATGCCTCTGAACTACAACATCCATGAGGCACTAGGTCAGCTCTGGCAGAAGCAATTCAGTGTCCTACCACGTTGAAATGGAATGTTTCAATGCTTCCAGATAAACGCTTATTGCAACTTTCCATTCACCCAGATCCAGGTCAGATTCTCAAGAGCTCAGCACCCACAACTGGTTTTCAAAAGAGCTGACTTCTGATTTAGTCAGATATTCAAGAGTGCTCAGTACCCCACAGCTCCCAACATGCAGAGCTCTTTGGAAAATCAGGCACTAACTGGATGCTTGAATTGCATGCATTTATGGAATTATGGACCTTTGGGTTCCTTGAGATGCATATTCCTATTTATCCTGAATTAGGGATATTGTTTCCCATTTCAACCCTAGATCATTATATTCAGCTTTCGTCACCAGGCTGGCCCTGTTTCTTGGGCTTCACCCAAACTATTTGTTTTCACAAAGGCTCTTTGGTATGAGGGGACTGCACATCTACCATTACTTGGATGACTGATTACTTCAAATTTATTCCTTACCAGAATTTATGATAGCTGGATACAGTTTAGCATTACAGAGCTACAATTGTGTACTGAAGAAAACTATGAAGAAAAGTCTTCCCATTGCAGTCTCATCAGTATATTTCAACCTAGAGAAAGGAACTGCAAGTCAAGATTTAAGACAAAGTTACTTGTCTTGTTCACAGCAGAACAGTAAAAGCTTCTTATTTTCTACAGGTCAACTATAGCTCATAGTCTCTTGCCTATTCCTATAATTTTATACGAGAATCCTAGAACTACTTCCTTAGGACACTGGATCCAAAGAGAACAGGTGTCTGAAGGGGTGGGCCATTCATCTCTAGAATCATTCATTCAATCTACAGCAGGCTGAATTGAAACATTTTACCACTTTATGGTTGTTTGGTGGCTTTTGTGAAATGAATTAGCAGTCTTAGTCCAAATTTTCTTGGGCATATATTTGAATCACAAAACCTACCATCATACTGGCATTTATTTGTATCCTGCATAGTAAGTCTCCTCTGAGAGGTCAAGAAGACTGAAATATCCTCTCATCTTCCTACCCTCCCACCTCCCTTCCTATTTGTGTTTCACTTAAGTTATATGAGAATATGCTAATTAAAAAAAAACAAAGAAAAACAAAAACAAAGAACATTGTTTTCAATGGCAAAATCAGCCACGTGGTCTGAAGGCCAGTGTTCTCAATGTTTTCAGGTTGGCAATTCCTTATTCAAAGTCAAAAATGCTCAACCCTCACCCCTCACATTTACTATAAAAGAAAGAGTAAATAAACATATGAATGATAACAATGCTAAGCCTATATAATTGATTTGTGTGTGTGACCTTGAAGGGTCAGTTTGTGCAGGGAGGTGGCGAATAAGAACTTTGCTTAAGAATGTAATGAATTTTTCAGCACATTGCCTCCCCCCCCCGCCAATTGCCCTTTGTGACTCTCCCCCCACTTACAGGCTTGCAACCCAATGCTTGGGGAACACCATGAACCCCGCCTGCCAGGAAATTGAATAGGCCGTAAAGAAACAGCATTACCCACGTAATTTTCACCTACTGGAACTATGTATGAAGCTCTATCACACCTTTTAAAATACACTCTGCCTTGCAGATGCTTTTATGTGCTGAAAGCTATTTCATTGTTTACCATACTCTGTTTACAAATATTCTCTATATATGTTGGCTAACAATAATTAGTTTCCATATTTCACTGAATGTAATTCAGAAAAAAATGAAAAGGAATACTTGTGGCACCTTAGAGACTAACAAATTTATTTGAGCATAAGCTTTCGTGAGCTACAGCTCACTTCATCGGATACTATGAAATCAGAAAAAAATGTTTATTTAACACGTTAAGTAAATTATAAGAATGCAATTTAGGATTTGCATTTTCTGTTCTGTTAATATTTTTGGTTATAATTTGGATTAACTGTAGAAAAAGTCCAAGCACAGTCTCTACATATTTCAGAGTAGCAGCCGTGTTAGTCTGTATTCGCAAAAAGAAAAGGAGTACTTGTGGCACCTTAGAGACTAACAAATTTATTAGAGCATAAGCTTTCGTGAGCTACAGCTCACTTCATCGGATGCATTTGGTGGAAAAAGCAGAGGAGAGATTTATATACACACACACAGAGAACATGAAACAATGGGTTTATCATACACACTGTAAGGAGAGTGATCACTTAAGATAAGCCATCACCCACAGCAGGGGGGGGAAAGGAGGAAAACCTTCCATGGTGACAAGCAGGTAGGCTAATTCCAGCAGTTAACAAGAATATCAGAGGAACAGTGGGGGGTGGGGTGGGAGGGAGAAATACCATGGGGAAATAGTTTTACTTTGTGTAATGACTCATCCATTCCCAGTCTCTATTCAAGCCTAAGTTAATTGTATCCAGTTTGCAAATTAATTCCAATTCAGCAGTCTCTCGTTGGAGTCTGTTTTTGAAGCTTTTTTGTTGAAGTATAGCCACTCTTAGGTCTGTGATCGAGTGACCAGAGAGATTGAAGTGTTCTCCAACTGGTTTTTGAATGTTATAATTCTTGACGTCTGATTTGTGTCCATTCATTCTTTTACGTAGAGACTGTCCAGTTTGGCCAATGTACATGGCAGAGGGGCATTGCTGGCACATGATGGCATATATCACATTGGTAGATGCGCAGGTGAACGAGCCTCTGATAGTGTGGCTGATCTGATTAGGCCCTATGATGGTATCCCCTGAATAGATGTGTGGACAGAGTTGGCAACGGGCTTTGTTGCAAGGATAGGTTCCTGGGTTAGTGGTTCTGTTGTGCGGTTTGTGGTTGCTGGTGAGTATTTGCTTCAGATTGGGGGGCTGTCTGTAAGCAAGGACTGGTCTATCTCCCAAGATCTGAGAGAGCGATGGCTCGTCCTTCAGGATAGGTTGTAGATCCTTGATGATGTGTTGGAGAGGTTTTAGTTGGGGGCTGAAGGTGATGGCTAGTGGCGTTCTGTTGTTTTCTTTGTTGGGCCTGTCCTGTAGTAGGTGACTTCTGGGTACTCTTCTGGCTCTGTCAATCTGTTTCTTCACTTCAGCAGGTGGGTATTGTAGTTGTAGGAATGCATGATAGAGATCTTGTAGGTGTTTGTCTCTGTCTGAGGGGTTGGAGCAAATGCGGTTATATCGTAGCGCTTGGCTGTAGACAATGGATCGAGTGGTATGATCTGGATGAAAGCTAGAGGCATGTAGGTAGGAATAGCGGTCAGTAGGTTTCCGATATAGGGTGGTGTTCATGTGACCATCGCTTATTAGCACCGTAGTGTCCAGGAAGTGGATCTCTTGTGTGGACTGGTCCAGGCTGAGGTTGATGGTGGGATGGAAATTGTTGAAATCATGGTGGAATTCCTCAAGAGCTTCTTTTCCATGGGTCCAGATGATGAAGATGTCATCAATGTAGCGCAAGTAGAGTAGGGGCATTAGGGGACGAGAGCTGAGGAAGCGTTGTTCTAAGTCAGCCATAAAAATGTTGGCATACTGTGGGGCCAAATTGCAGAGCTTTGGTTTAGTGATGGTATAACGAAGTTTGTCAGGAATGTGACACAAACATTTAGAGAAACTGAAGTGAAACAAAGAATTCATATGCACACAGCTGCAGGCCTGACTCAGTGCTCGAATTACAGGAGGGCTTAGGGGAGAGGGTAGACCCTGTTACCACTTTTATGGGCTACCTCATTTCTGTTTATGTCCCTCCCCTACTTCTCACTACTGTTTAAATTAAAACAAGCCCCTTAACAGTCAGGACCCCTTATTTTTTCCCCCATAATTCAACCACTGGCCTGACTGAACTTGCAATTGCATGTTGGAAAGGAGACAAGAAAGAAAGGATGTGGGGAGAAATGCAAAGACACCACCACTGAGGGCAGGGGGAAATGACAAAAGGGGTTTTAAAATGATTTTACAAACAATTTTCCGTGGTTTGAGAACCTATTTTTGTTTGTTTCCTTCTCTTCCCATTTGTTGGATATTTACATTACAATATGAATATCATAATTATGCTGTAATGATCCTGCTGACTCATGACAACACTACTCCTGCTTCCAGAGTTCCCCACTGAATGAGCTGAAGGGAAAGAATTGGGCCCTAGGTCATTCTGGGATGGCCATATGCCCAGTGCAGCATCTAGCCAATAGAGAGCTCTATGACACCAAGGCTGAAACCCTAGCCCCATCAAAGTCTATGGTAGAACACCCATTAACTTCAGTGGGACCAGGATTCCACCCGGAGAAAGCAGAGACACTCAGAGGACTGAAGGAATCAGGGATAACAGTGCATGTCAAGCCTATGAACTGGCTGAGAAGGAAAGCCAGGCACCATAGAATCATAGAATATCAGGGTTGGAAGGGACCTCAGGAGATCATCTAGTCCAACCCCCTGCTCAAAGCAGGACCAATCCCCAGTTTTTGCCCCAGATCCGTAAATGACCCCCTCAAGGATTGAGCTCACAACCCTGGGTTTAGGAGGCCAATGCTCAAACCACTGGGCTATCCCTCCCCCCAGGTAGCAGGCATTGTGAAAGCTGGGACAGGGATGGTGATGGAGAATCTAGGAGCCGAGTGGGGAAGCAGCCTATTTCTAGCAGGGGCCCCACACTATCTGCATCGAAAGGACACGGGGGGAACATCCTGAAGAACTGGAGGTGTGAGAGAACTATGTGATTGGACAACAGGAAGACAACATAGAGGAGAACAGTCAGAAACTATCATGATGGGCAGCAATCCATGAACAGTGGTGCAGATTGCAAAGACATGGGAGAGTTTTCAACTGCAAAGAGAAGAGATAAATCAGAGACAGAACAGAAATTAGAGGGGGAATAGAGATAACTTACTCGACTTGGTAAGGTGGGGAGATCTCAGTGGTTTGAGCATTGGCCTGATAAACCCAGGGTTGTGAGTTCAATCCTTGAGGGAGCCATTTAGGGATCTGGGGCAAAAATTGGGGATTGGTCCTACTTTGAGCAGTGGGTTGGACTAGATGACCTCCTGAGGTCCCTTCCAACCATGGTATTCTATTCTATGAAATTAAAAACCTTTCCAAGGAAAATTTTCCAGGCAAATCCACAGGGAATTTTGCACCCAAAAAGAGTGGATCATGGGGCCCTTTGACAGGATTGCAACACAAGTTGGTACAGGTAAAAATGGACAAAACACCTGCCTCCCAGCAGGTAACCCCCTAAAGAAATGGTCTCTTCCTACTGTAGGGGGTATGGGCTATCATTGCATACTGAGCCCTACAATAGGCTCAGGAGCAACTCTGAGATCATAATCAAAAAGGCTGACAAAGGAGGTGCTGTTGTCATCATGAATAAGTTGGAATATGAACAAGAGGCTGCTAGGCAGCTCTCTAACTCCACATTCTACAGGCCATTACCCTCTGATCCCACTGAAGGTTACCAAAAGAAACTACACCATCTGCTCAAGAAACTCCCTGAAAAAGCACAGGGACAGATCTGTGCAGACATGTGCCTAGAACCCCAACCAGGGGTATTCTATTTGCTACCCAAGATCCATAAACCTGTGAATCCTGGTATTTGCACCCTAACACCAGGATTGTCTGGCTATGTGGACTCTCTCTTCAGGCTCTACGCTACCAGCACTCTTAGCTATCTTCGAGACACCACTGACCTCCTGAGGAAACTACAATCCTTTGGTGATCTTCCAGAAAACACCATCCTGGCCACTATGGATGTAGAAGCCTCTACACCAACATTCCACACAAAGATGGACTACAAGCCGTCAGGAACAGTATCCCCGGTAATGTCACGGCAAACCTGGTGGCTGACCTTTCTGACTTTGTCCTCACCCATAACTATTTCACATTTGGGAACAATATATACCTTCAAGTCAGCGGCACTGCTATGGGTACCCGCATGGCCTCACAGTATGCCAACATTTTTATGGCTGACTTAGAACAACGCTTCCTTAGCCCTCGTCCCCTAATGCCCCTACTCTACTTGCACTACATTGATGACATCTTCATCATCTTGACCCATGGAAAAGAAGCCCTTGAGGAATTCCACTATGATTTCAACAATTTCCATCCCACTATCAACCTCAGCCTAGACCAATCCACACAAGTGGTCCATTTCCTGGACACTTCTGTGCTAATAAGCGATGGTCACATAAACACCACCCTATACCAGAAACCTACTGACCATTATACTTATTTACATGCCTCCAGCTTCCATCCAGGACACACCACACAATCCACTGACTACAGCCAAGCTCTAAGATACAACCGCATTTGCTCCAATCTCTCAGACAGAGACAAACACCTACAAGATCTCTATCAAGCATTCTTAAAACTACAGTACTCACCTGCTGAAGTGAAGAAACAGATTGACAGAGCCAGAAGAGTACCCAGAAGTCACCTACTACGGGACAGGCCCACCAAAGAAAATAACAGAACGCCACTTGCTGTCATCTTCAGCCCCCAATTAAAACCTCTCCAACGCATCATCAAAGATCTACAACCTATCCTGAAAAATGATCCCTCATTCTCACAGATCTTGGGAGACAGACCAGTCCTCACTTACAGACAGCCCCCCAACCTGAAGCAAATACTCTCCAGCAATCACACACCACACAACAAAAACACTAACCCAGGAACCTATCCTTGCAACAAAGCCCGATGCTAACTCTGTCCACATATTTATTCCGGGGACACCATCATAGGACCTAATCACATTAGCCATGCCATCAGGGGCTCGTTCACCTGCATATCTACCAATGTGATATATGCCATCATGTGCCAGCAATGCCCCTCTGCCATGTACATTGGTCAAACTGGACAGTCTCTACGCAAAAGAATAAATGGACACAAATCTGACATCAGGAATCATAACATTCAAAAACCGGTAGGAGAACACTTCAACCTCTCTGGTCACTCATTAACAGACTTAAAGGTGGCAATTTTGCAACAGAAAAGCTTCAAAAACAGACTCCAGCGAGAACCTGCTAAGCTTGAATTAATATGCAAACTAGATACCATTAACTTGGGTTTGAATAGAGACTGGGAGTGGCTGGATCATTACACATATTGAATCTATTTCCCCATGCTAAGTATCCTCACACCTTCTTGTCAACTGTCTAAATGGGCCCTCTTGATTATCACTACAAAAGTTTTTTTCTCCTGTTGAAAAAAAAAAGGAGTACTTGTGGCACCTTAGAGACTAACAAATTTATTTGAGCATAAGCTTTCGTGAGCTACAGTTCACTTCATCAGATGCATTCCGATGAAGTGAGCTGTAGCTCACGAAAGCTTATGCTCAAATAAATTTGTTAGTCTCTAAGGTGCCACAAGTACTCTTTTTCTTTTTCTGTATGTATATATATATCTTTTTACAAAATGTTCCATTCTATGCATCTGATGAAGTGGGCTGTAGCCCACGAAAGCTTATGTTCAAATAAATTTGTTAGTCTCTAAGGTGCCACAAGTACTCCTGTTCTTTTTGCAGATACAGACTAACACGGCTGCTGCTCTGAAACCTGCAAGACATTGTATGGTAGCACGTACTTGGGAGGGGAAAGGCTCCCTGCACCTTCTCTCCACTACACAAGCAGGCAAAACAGACATACTATGGCTCATAAACTGTAGTGTTTGTTTACTCTAGATCCATGCACCATCCTATGCATTAATTGTAATGGACAAATATGCATAAGAAGCACATGTCTTAACACCTTATTCTGATTACTGAAATAAGTTTCAGAGTAGCGGCTGTGTTAGTCTGTATCCGCAAAAAGAAAAGGAGGACTTGTGGCACCTTAGAGACTAACAAATTTATTTGAGTACAAGCTTTTGTGAGCTACAGCTCAAATCTCCTTATTCACCACACCCTGACTATAGCTTTCCAATTTCAGAGCTACAATCTGAAATGCAGTCCCTCACCTTCCAACACATCTGCATGTATCTGGGGCTCAGCTGGTACCAAACTATTGTTTCCTTGCAGATTGTTTGCCGATTTGAGTCCTGGCCACAACTCCAATTAAGGCAGATATTTCTCTTCACTATGGGATTTGTTCCGCATAACTGATTGCCAAGTACATCATGTAAATGACTCTTAGAAACAGCAAACAGCCTGTGATGTAGAATGTACCTTATTAACAAAGGTCATATTAGAAACTCACCCTTGTAACTAATCTAATCAAATATTCAGTACATCGATAGGCAGAGAGACTGGTGAGTGGTATTTTCCAATTAAATGGAACTGTTTGACCTTTTGAACTATAAATAAACTGCAGCCGCAACTCCTGATGAGGCTTAAGCAGGCTGTCTTTTACTGCAACACAATGCCTCAGAACTCAAACATACTTACAGAGCTAATCCTGGAATGAGTCAATGGACAGAGTGAAACTTTAAACGCTAATGCTGCAAACAAGAGTTGCCTGGAATTTCTGCAGTGCTGGCAGAATGAATGTATTTGAACTGAACGTACCTCTCTGAATAGATAAACACATACTGGGAAATGTGTCCTTTAGTATAGCTGTCTTCACCTGAAACAAACCTATTTTCTTTCTTCAAACATTTAGAGGCAGGGGATTTTCTGCAGCAGCTCAAAGTCCTGCTTTAGTGCTTAAGAGCCAGTGGAATACAGTTTTCTCAATTAAAATGTAATTTAATTAAATGTAGACTCCAGATTCTTAGTTTTCAAAGAGTTGCCTGGAGTGGATGTTTAATCACGAGTCCAGTTGGCTTTAATGGGAAATGTGAAGAGAGACAGCTAACAGGAGAGCTTCAGAGACTGTGTCTGTAGATTCTGTGCTTGGAGGTAGCAGGATTTGGTGAGAGGTGAGAGGCAGCTAACCGGAGGATTTTGGAGGGAGTTGAGAGAGGGATTATGAGAGACTTTCATTTAAGATCTAGTTCTATGTTCAATTTCCAGATGGCCAGCAAGGGAAGATTGGAGATGAGCTGCAATGGATATGCCATGTTTTCTTCCCTGACTGAAGCCAGAAGGGACTTCCTGTGCATGAAGTGCAAGCTGGTGGTTGCTCTGCAGGAGAAGATTCTTGGACTGGAGCAGCAAATAGAGATGCTATTGAGAATCAGAGAGGCTGGGGAGATCCTGGACAGCTAGGTCCAGGAAACATCAGTACCAGGGCCGGCTCTAGGCACCAGCAAAACAAGCAGGTGCTGCGGGTGGCTCATTTCTAGGGGCGGCATTCCGGTGCTGGCCATGCCGCCCCTAGAAATGTGCCCCAGCTCGCCTCCGCCCCGCCTCCGCCGGCTCCCCTGAGCGCGCCACAGCCACTCCGCTTCTCCCCCCTCCCTCCCAGGCTTGCCACGCGACAAACAGCTGTTTCTTGCCTGGGAGGAAAGGAGGGAGGAGAAGCCGAGTGGCGGCGCGCTCGGGGGAGGCGGCGGTGGTGGAGCGGAGGTGAGCTGGGGCGGGGAGCGGTTCCTCTACCCCTCCCCCCGTTACTTTCTGCGCTCCCCCCACGCTAGCTCACCTCCGCTCCGCCTGCTCCCCTGAACGCGCTGCCTCTCCCTCGCCTGAGAGGGAGGGGGGAGAAGCAGAGCGGCGGCGTGTTCAGGGGAGCAGGCGGAGCAGAGGTGAGCTAGGGCGGGGAATTGCGGGGGGGGGAGAAATGCAGCACGCCTGGGGGAGGAGGCGGGGCTGGGGATTTGGGGGAGGGGTTGGGAAGGGGCAGAATTGGGGCAAAGCCAGGGTGGGGGGTCATGAAAAAAGAGCAGAGGCAGCCAAAAAATGTTTTTGCTTGGGGCAGCAAAAATCCTAGAACCATCCCTGATCAGTACTGCATGTTCAAGGAAGAAAGGGAGCTGGCCACCAAAGAGTCAGAGAGAGGGGAAGTCAGAGAAGAGCCCTGGCAGGTTGTAACTGCCAGAGGCAAGATGTCACGGTGGGATAAAGAAAGGCAAGGATAGTATGTGGCCAGCAGAGAGAAGATGACCAGGAGGAATTCCACACAGGTAGAAGTTTCCAATTGATACCAGGTACTCAGTGTGGAAGCTGGAAGTGACCTCTCAAGATCCAGCTGGTCCAAGGGAACAGAGTGATGTACGGGACACACCTGTGGATGGCAGCTCAGCCCAACCTGTAAGAAAATCAGGTTTCCCCACAAAGAGTTCTTCAACCATCCAAGGAATACAGATGATCCTTGCTGGAGATTCAATACTCAGAAGAATTGAAAGACCATTCTGCAAGGGACCATGGACAACACGATGGAGTGCTGTCTTCCTGGAGCGAAGGGACAAGACTTTACTCTAAGATTGGATAAGCTGTTGAAGTCAATGAGGCAAGAATTCATTAGTGATGGTTCATATTGGCACTAATGACACTGCATTGTGGGATAACTCATAGGTAGAAGATGACTTCAGAGATCTCGGAAGTGTGCTGAAGAAGAATAATGTCCAAACAATCTTCTCTGAGATCCTTCCTGTCCCATGAGCAAACGAAGAAAGAAGGCAGAAGACTCTGGAAGTGAATGGCTGGCAAGGTAAGTGGTGTAGGTTTGAAGGTTTTGTGGAACATTGATCCATCTTCTATGGGGATAGGGGGCTATATAGTTTGGATGGCTTTCTCAATAGAAGGGGGACCAATCTCCTCAGGGACAGGATGGCTGGAATAGTCAGGAGGGCATTAAACCAATAACAAAAGAGGAAGGTAAAAAGATGGAAGATATGATATGTAGTTGGCGAGATGAAGGGAACTGCAAGACTAAAGGAGCTAGCCTGCTGAGTTCACCAACAGAGGACACCAGGGAATTAGGGTTGTGTTGTGGGTTTTTTTGCTCTCCTTTCCTTAACTTGCAGGTACTCTACAAGGAAGAGCCTGCAATGGGAAAGCGAGGTGTTGCTAACCCCACTGCTAGCTCTTCCTCTGTCTGCACCTGTGTGGGACCCTGCCGCATAGGCATCCTGACCCTGGAGGTTTCCACTTGGGCCCTGATCTTGACTTGGTGGAAATGCAGCCTGCATTTCACTGCCAATGAAAGCCACGTGGGGGGGGAATTACTCACTGTGCGAGGTGTCTATTGGTGGAGTCCCTCAAGAAGCACCCTCTACCCACAATTCCCCCATCAATTGAGATTAAGAACCCATATACTGTACAGGTAACAGGAGGAGAGGAGCAGACCTCAATGGCTGGGGAGGACGAGCCACCTGCCCTCATGGCTGGAGTCTCTTTGGCACCGTTCCCAAGAGGAGCCATAGGATGCTGGTAGTCAGTGACTCCCTTCCAAGGGGGATGGGGGGGATCCCTCTGCCAATCTGACATGATGTCCCAGGAAGTGTGGTGCCTGTCTGGAGCACAGATCTGAGACATTACTGAAAGGTTGCTGAGGCTTATCCATCTCTCTGATCATTACCCAACACTGCTCACCCACATGGACACTAACAATACTTCCAGCTGTGACACGGTGCAGATCAGTAATCATTACAGGGCTGTGGGAGCTAGGATGCAGGGATCAGGGCACAGGTTGTGTTCTTGTCCATCCTCCCAGTTGAGAGTAAAGGCCCAGGCAGGACATGCACATCTTGGAGATGAATGCACTGCTGTGCAGATGGTGTTGATGGGAAGGCTTGGCTTCCTCCACCACAGGACGCTGTTCCAGAAAGATGGTCTGCTGACCAAGAAGGGAAAGAGATCTTCACACACTGACTCACCAACCTCGTGAAGAGGGCTTTAAACTAGGTTCAAAAGGGGCAGATGACAAAAGCCGACAGATAAGTATAAAAAAAGGCGACGCTAACAGAGGGTTAGATCTTAGGGGTGGGAGGGGACATGGAAAATTCCAATAAGATCATAGGAGCAACAAGAGGGGAATCAGTGGGGCAATCTGATCAACATCTTAGATAGCTATACACAACTGGAAGGAGTATGGGGAATAAACAGGAACATGCGACATAATAGTACATAAGTTAAATTATAACTTAATTGGCATCACAGAGACTTGGCCGGATAAGTCTCATGGCTTCATGGGGTAAATCTCATGAATATTGATATTCATAGAGGGTATAGCTTCTTCAGGAAGGACAAATGGAAAAGTGGAGGAGGTGTTGCATATACATCAAGAACACACTTATTCTGAGGTCCAGCAGAAGGTGCAAGGAAGACCAGTTGAAAATCTCTGAGTAAAGGTAATAGGGGAAAAGATAGGGCTGACATCATGGTAAGTCTAATACAGGTCATTAAGTCAGGAAAAGGTGAAGGATGATGCATTTCTAGAATAAACAACAGGGATATCCAAAACCACAAGAACTGGTAGTAATGGGGGATTTTAACTATCCAGATATCTGTTGGAAATGTAATATGGCAAAATAGAAAAGTTCAAATAAATTCTTGCAATGTATTGGGAACAATTTTTGTTCCGGAAAGTGGAGGGAAACCAGGGGGACACCCATATTACACTTGATTCTGACCAACAGGAAGGAATTGGTTGTGAATCTGAAGGTGGAAGGCAACTTGGGTGAAAATGATCATGAAATGATAGCTTTATGATTCTAAGAAAAGGAAGAAGTGAGAGCAGCAAAATAAGGACAATGGGTTTCAAAAAAGAAAACCAACAAACGGAGAACTGTTAGATAAAGGTCCCATGGGAAGCAAATTTAAGGGATAAAGGAGTTCAGGAGAGTGGGCAGTTTCTTAGGGAGGCAACATTAAACATGCACCTGCCAATTATTCCAATGCAAAGCGAAGATATGAAGAATAGTAAGAGGCCAATATGGCTCCATCAGGAGCTCTTTATTGACCTGAAAATCAAAAAGGAATCCTACAAAAAGTGGAAACATGGAGAAATTGCTAAGGAGGAATACAAGCATGTAGGGACAAAACTAGAAAGGTTTTGATTTTGATCACACTATTCTGATCATGCTAACTGCAACCATATTGTGTGCATTCAGCCACCATGAATTAAAAAAATAGAACACCACATAATTAACGGTTAATTTGAAAAAGCAGGGTGTTCATAACTCTGAAGTTCTACTGTATTTCAAATGTGCCTATCCTGTGGTAATACAAAAAGGGGTAATTTACATCCAGTTTGGCCAGCACATTGTGAATGAACTAGTCAAGTTGATAGCCCATTAAAGAACACTTAACTCTTATGATAAACCATAGAAGAATCTTGTTCCTGCCCAGTGAGCCTTCCTGTTAGACACATTAGCCAAAATATGGGTAATGGCTACTCCCATGAGTCATCAAAGCATGCAAGGGCATGTGACTTGCCCATGTGACTCTGGACTCCATCTTGTGTCTGTCATTTTCCACAAACTGAGATTGAGAGCATTCCCTCCACATGGGAAACAGTATAAAAGACCCTGAATGCATCTCCATTTTGTCTCTTTCCTGCTCTGATCTCTGGACAATGACTTACACTAAAAGAAGCATGCTGAGTACAGACTGAGGACCTTCCAATCTTTTGGAAGTTACCGGAGACTTTACAAGCCAGCAGTCTGTAACATCACTGCTACAAACCTGATCCAAGAACTTTGCAATGATTGTATGTATATGATTTCTTTGACAGTTTTAACTCTCTCCTCTTGCTTTTCTCTTATAAATAAACCTTTAGATATTAGATGCTAAAGGATTGGCAACAGTGTGATTATTAAGTAAAATCTGAGTTATATATTGACCTGGCTGCATGGCTGATACCTTGGGATTAAAAGGACCCTTTAGTTGATTAAATTGGTTTTAAATAACAACTAATCACTAAGTCTAGTGTCTGGGTAGTGAAACAAGGGCTGGAATGCTAAGGAGACTGCATTTCTGACTTCTTGTTAGCCAGTGTGGTGAGACAGAAGTTTACTTTTGTTATTGGTTTGGTATGTCTTATGGAAGAATACCCATCAGGTTGGGGGTGAGTCTGCCCTATTTCTTAGCAGTTTGTCCTGAATCTAGTATTCTCAGTTGTGACCCACTGAGGCACAGTGACAGCATATGTAGAGCATTCATGATAAACATCACAGTTTAAAGCATGATGGATTTTTCTACTTCACCTATATTGGGGCACATTTTTAAATATCCATAACCCCAACTTGACAGTCAAATTTTGTTAAACTTAGCAAAAATTGTACTTGTCACTGAAAACAATGAACAGGAGAAAATGCAAATGTCATGTGAACTATCTTGGAAAGCTGCAGCGTTGTTGTTTTTTTTTTTTTAACAGAGGGGGAAAAAACCTGTGCCCTCCACAACTCAGCAATGGCTGAACAGGTTTTGCTCAACATTAAAAAAGAGGAAGAAATCAGCTTTCATGAGAAGCCAAGCATATGGAATTTTAGCCCAAAGATAAATGTTTAAAGAAGTTATAGGCATGTGAAAACTGAGATCCATAATGGAAACAATTTTTGCAACCTTAACTACAGTGTTTTGACCAAAGCAAGTGCTATAATAACATAATTGCAATAATTCTGCTGCAGAATTTCTTTCCATGAAATACTTGTGAACTGTAATTTGCTATTATCTTAGCATTAGCCAAGTTACTTTTTATTAGCAGTGTTCCAAAGCCAGAAATAAAGGCAGGCATGTAACAAACAGAAATTAATGAACCACACTACACTGCTGGTAAATTACAAGCAGCTAACTTTCTCCTTTGCACTATGTGCAGCTTCCTTAGCACCCTGGGCTTTGACCCAAACATCCTTACCATTGGTAGGCATACCAGAGCTCTGAAGTCTGTTACTCACATGAGAACACACACACGGCAAAGCATTCAAGAATTGGAGGGAAAACTTTAGTGGAGCAGAAACTATGTGGAACTGAGCTCTTTGAGGCAGAACTCGCCTTTGCTTCAAATTGTACCAGAACGCTGGAAGCTACTGGAATGTGGGTTCTGAACCCCTGAGGAGCAGCACTGAAAAGGTCCACTAGAGAAGAGCAAAGTTTAAACTTCCTCCCATGCTCTGGCCCATATAGCATGGCCTCTGATCCAAACCAATTAGAGCACTGGAATAAGTCAAACAGCCTTCAGCATGAGAACAAAAGCAGGCACTCACACAGTCCTTTCCAACACAGCCGTACTCTGCAATCCATCCGTTTGATAAAACCATCTCCGTTTCAATAGCAGCTTGCCTCATAATTGTTTTACCTTGCGGTCTTATTGTTCTATGAAATGAAGACTGAGGGGCAGGCAGCATAGTCCATTGAGCATAAGAGCAGCTGTTCTTGCTAACTGTGCCTCCTAGGTATGCAGATTATCAAAATGTTTACTGAAGGATGCCCATTAATTAATCCAAGGACAATAAAACACCTTTCCATTGTCTCTTCTTTCCAGTTAATAATGCATGAGTAGGAAGGGAAGCAACATTGTAAATCAGAAAAGTGTATTTGATACTTAAATCCAATGGTCTTGTGTATGTTCTGCTACAATATTCCCAGTCGGTACTGCAAATCTAATGTAACCTCTGAAAATGTGCTAACAAGCAAGGATGGATTGGGCCTTTTGGATGCCATTTTATTGACATCACTGATTCTGAAACATGAAATCGCTGCTCCAGCCTTGGAACCTATCATGAAAGGAAAAAAAATAAAATCAGACTATAACATCGGCATTTATATCAGATGGCATAGACTTGTCTTAACCTATTACTGCAGGTGATGTTCTCTCTTATCTAAATTAACTTGGTTAGTGGCTGTTCTGCTTTTTCTTTAGTGTAGTTCATACATTTTTAGCAGGATGCTTCATCTTGGTGCTCACTTGTGTTCTTAGTAGGTGTTGTATAGTCTAAGGGAGAGCCCTAGAAATAGCTAACTCCATGCTTTAATGAACAAAACCCTTCTTGTTTTTTTTCAGCAGAAAAAAGCCTGATGATTCTTAATGATGTGACTAGAGATGGTTAGAAAATCCAAAGGAAAATATGTAGCAGGATATTATTTATGAATTATTTGTATTGCCATAGTGCCTAACAGCCCTAGTTAAGGGCCAGGACCCCATTGACACTGTACAAAAAGAGGGTCCCTCCATCAAGAAGCTTACAATCTAAGTGTAAGGCAAGGGAGGGGGGAACGGATAGCTCAGTGGTTTGAGCATCAGCCTGCTAAACCCAGTGTTGTGAGTTCAATCCTTAAGGGGGCCATTTAGGGATCTGGGGCAAAAATTGGGGATTGGTCCTGCTTTGAGCAGGGGGTTGGACTAGATGACCTCCTGAGGGCCCGTCTAATCCTGATATTCTATGATTCTATGAACAGATAGATACAGTCAGATTGATGTGGAAAGAACTCCCTGTCAACAGCCGCAATGCCACTGTTGTGGGGTGTAGAAACCCTGCACTGGAACTGAAAGGGTTAAGGAGCAACTCTGGCCTCAGATGACCCTGCCTAGCTGTACAGCACGCTCCAGCTGGAGGCATTGCTTTAAAGGGAGCCAGACAGTCCAGAAGGGGCTTGACAGGGCAGGGAGAAAGACCTGCCCTGAGAGCTCCTGGAGAAAGGTACTGCAGAGATCTCCTCCCAGAGATAAAGAGCCTGTCCCCTGAGGCAGAAGGGCTGACCATTCAATTATTATTTTTCCTTGTCTATTGTGAGGAAAAACTGTAAAACTTTGGCAAAAGAGAGGGTGGTAGGAAGTGGGCCAGGGAGGCATTCCTGGGTGCTGGACATTGGTACCTCTTACAGGGCCCTGGGCTGGAGCCCAATGGAGTGGGAGGGCCCGAGCTCCCCTACCAACCCCTCTTGTTAGGAGGAGAATGCACACTAGACCCTAGCACGCAACTGCTAGATTTTCCCTGGGGGAAGGAAGGGAAGGGTAACAACCTTTGAAAACCCCCACCTGGGACTGGACACCTGCAGGGTCAATAGATGGACCCCATATCTTCCCTGGCACCCTGTCCCACTGGGGAGAGATGACTGACTGGTGACCTGAGCAGAGGGTCGGGTGGATGCCCACTGAAAGGCAATACCCCACATGGTGTGATGGTGGCACAGGGGCAAGATCAGAGTTGTGGCGAACAGAGACCTAATCCATTAACAACTAGACGACACCACCATTGACACCATCAATCACAGCCAGCTCATTGTCTTCCTTCTAATCCCTCCTTAAAACTGTTCTCTGACTTGGTGACTACAGAAAACTTGCCAACAGTTAAGCTGCTGGTGTACCGAGACTACTGCCTCTCATAGCGACTAGTATGGTCTCAATGTTTCCCTGGGCTCCGCCATCTGTCTTTATTTACCTCTTGTCTCATACTTAGATTGCCAGCTCTTAGAGTCACGGGGCCACCATTTGGCTCTGTGTTTGTGCAGCACTGAGCGTAATGGAGTCCTGGTTCATGAGTGGGCCTCCTAGGTGCTGCCACAACAAAAAGAAATACATGTACTAATCAGTGTAGGAAGCATCTGAGCATCCAGGAAGCCATCCAGTTACGGAAGGTCTAATTCTGAGGTTCACTTACATGTTTGCTATAAAGATTTAAGTGACACAGGCACTCAGGCCCAGATTTTCAAGATTTCTTCATTGCTTGGCTGATGATTCAAGCCCAGTGGTTAAGACGCTCCCCTCCAATGTGCAGGAGTGAGATTCACATCCCTGCTCCAATGAATGTTTAAGTATCTCTAAAGGGGAGCAACTTCAGCAGGAGAGATTGAGAGCACAGCAACCTAGAACACCTAATACCCCAGTGGATATAGCATTTCCATACAACATGGGTGGAAATCCCTTCTCTTAATCAGGCAGAGTGGGGGTCTGAATCCGGGTCCCCCACATCCTGGGTGAGTGCACTAATCGCTGGGATGCAGAGCAAAAGTATATGTGTATGCGGGGGAGGGGTCCTCCTGCTTTGCTTTTTGTAAGGAAGGATGGAACTGGCTTAGATCCCAACTCCAGCAAAGGGTTCAAAGAGCTGGGAATCCTGGATGGGGGAGGCATCTCTCTGGCCCACACTTAGGCACCTAGCCCCTTTTAAGGGGCTGGGCTTAGATCACGCTCCTATCTTCAGCATTTCCTATTGGCTAGCGAAGGCACCTAGCCTGGTTTGTTTCTGCGCTCTCTTAGCAGGCTGGTTTTTGTGAATCCCATTCTTGGGCACCTCACTCTCCCCACGGGCTGTGGAGTCCACAAGGTGGCAGGTTGCCTAATGTTAGGCACTGCACTGTAGACCTAGGTCACCTTTGTGGATCTAGCCCTAAGTCACACAGGCACTGTGGGAAATTTTAGCCATTAGCAACATGGGCAGATTTTATGGCATCTGAGAAATGAGGAAGTTACATGAGGGAATTTGTGTCGCAGACTATCTGAACCTGACATCAAGCCCAGGGTTCCTAGTTGGACATAGTGTAACCCACATCCCTCCTGGGTGTGGTGTTCTGTGCCATCTATTAGCACCGAGACCCCTTAGAGAGAGAGACAGAGAGATTAATGAGTCTGCTCTACAGCCTTAGCTAACAGTCATATGGCTTTTAGCTCAAGTGGTAGATATTCATGCACTAAGCTTCAAAAGTCTCAGGTTCGATCCTGCCTGCGGACGATCGGGGTCTGTCGGTGTTATAATAGCAATGGTATCTGTGTTAGTCTGTATCCACAAAAACAACATGGAGTTCAGTGGCACCTTAAAGGCTAACAGATTTATTTGGGCATAAGCTTTCATGGGCATGCATCTGAAGAAGTGGGTTTTTTACCCATGAAAGCTTATGTCCAAATAAATCTGTTAGCCTTTAAGGTGCCACCGGACTCCTTGTTGTTTTA
Source organism: Dermochelys coriacea (assembly GCF_009764565.3). Classification (NCBI taxonomy): domain Eukaryota; kingdom Metazoa; phylum Chordata; order Testudines; family Dermochelyidae; genus Dermochelys; species Dermochelys coriacea. The sequence continues at coordinate 3,362,471 of NC_050071.1, read as the reverse complement.
ATAGCAATTGCGACAATGACACTGACAGCCAGAGAAGGGGCTGTTTCAATCAAATGAAGCATGAAACTGCTGCAATTAAGATTTTTGTCACTACACCAATACGAAGCATTTTCTGTTTGCACACATGTCAGGCTCCGAGCCTGAAGTGAAATAGAAAGTTTTCCTCTTTTAAATATATCTTGACGGCAAGGTTTCTTTAAAAAAACAGAATTAGAATTCACAGTAGAAGTTGTAGTTGATGAACCTTGATGCTTTTCGGCTCACCATCCTGTTAACTGTGCTTTGAAGAAGTAGAAACCTCCCGGGCAGCATGCCTTAGTTACCACAGATTTCACACCAGGCCCCTTCAAACTGTGAAGCCTATTCCCTTGCTGCAATCATTAAGAAGGGAGAGGGACACAAACCCTGCCTGAGGTGTAATGCTCTACACAATGAACAGTATTCACTGTAGACAGAGATAAGCCAAGATCTGAGGATAGGCTCTTAGCTGATTTAAATTGCCATAGCTCAGTTGAAGTCAATACAGTTTACACCAGCTCAGGATCTGGCCCTTCAGATCCAGCTCCAGAACTAAATCTGATCCAATCTGGGGATGAAGTTTGGAGCTGGGGTGCTGGTTTGAGTGTATCTAAATGCAGACACTGTATACTGTCGCACAGGGTGTGGGTGACTCCTATTGGCTTTCAATTGGCTTCATCACTCTTGTCTACCCATCTCCACTACTCACTCATTCTGTAACAGAGCTGGATAAGCTATTTCTTACTGGTAACATATTTTTGCAACCCTAGCCCCTTTTCCAGTTTAGGAATGGCTTATGAGCTACCCGCATGTTCTTTGCATTTATTGGTTATCTGTATTTGCAAAATAGTTTGGATAAATAAGGTCAGATTTTTCAAAAAGCTCAGCACCCGGATACTAAATCTGTCTCCTTTGTTTAGGTGCCTATATAGGAGCGGAGCTCTTTTGAAAATCTGACCCAGAGCCATAGGCGCTGACTCCATGGGTGCTCTGGGGCTGAAGCACCCCCCGGGAAAAAATAGCTTGAGTGTGGAATGTGATGAGTTCTGTGCTGCTCACAGCTTCTGGCCTTAAGATAATGAAAGGCTGGTCATTAAATTAAATTAAAGATCGTTAGATGATCCTGAAAGCATTGCCAGGCATTCCAGTTAAAAGATAGGAAACAAAGGGTAGGAATAAATGATCAACTTTCAGAATGGAGAGAGGTAAATGGTGTACTGGGGCCAGTGCTGTTCAACATACTCATAAATGATTTGCAAAAAGGGGTAAACAGGGAGGTGGCAAAGTTTGCAGATTATAACTATTTTGAGTAATTTTGTAAATCCAAAGCAGACTGCGAAGAGCTACAAAAGGATCTCAGAAAACTGGGTGACTTGGCAACAAAATGGCAGATGAAATTCAGTGTTAAATGCAAAGTAATGCACAGGCAAAATATAATCCCAACTATACATACAAAATGATGGTGCCTAAATTAGCGGTTACCCATCAAGAAAGAGATCTGGGAGTCATTTGCAGTACTCTGGAAGCACTATGTTTCCAGAGTACTACAAATTTATAAAGGCACGTCTACACTTGCAAAGTTACGGGATGGCTACAGGTTTGTGTATGTCCAGAGATCATACCCAACCTTCTCCTTTGGAGTACAATGCAGCGGGTGCTGGACTTCAGCAGGGCCGAACTGCAGAGGGATGGGTGTTGAGTGCAGTGGGTAGTGAGAATCCACAGTGCTGGACTGTGAGGACGGAGGAGTGGAATGCTGCGGGGAGGAGGTTGATAGGTGTGTGTGGGGGGCCGCATGGGAAAGAGTTTTGCGACAGTGGCTGCAGGAGAGGGCGGGTGCAGAGCTAGTTTAAAGTTTAAAGAGCTAGTATCGCCTGGAGCGTGTCTGCTTAGTGCTCCATAACTACTAAAAGCCGCTCCGTGGCTTCTTTCTGGTGTGCTATGTTCTCCTTTTGTTCTCTCTTCTCGCGGTCCCGCCACTCCTTCAATTCCTTTTTCTCGGCGGCAGAGTACATCATAACCTCATGCATAAAGTCCTCTTTAGTTCCTCTTGGATGCTTCCTAATTCTTCATAACCATTCTGCCGCTGATAACAAAGAGGGAGGCTGTGATCCCAAGGTCATCTCTGTGAAGTTTAAATGCAACATTTTATGGAAGTAGTATTGTTTGCAACACAGACAACACTGTTTCAATGCTTTAAAACACAGCCGGTACTCACACACCTGACACTACCTGGCTGACCCCAGGCAAGAACATATACGCCACAAGACCCCCAAAGTGGTGAGTAGCTGCAGGGGCAGGGTAAATCACTGTTCCCAGACCCTGCTATACACTGGGCATGTTGCTCCTGGGCACTTGGGGAAAGCCAACTCCGTAGGGTGGGCATGATAATCATTCCTGTCCCCACACTTTCCACAGGAGGTGATCCTTATGGAAGATATCTCACTGCTGAGGGTGAGGAAGGAATCAAGGGAGGGTTTTCTCCAAGCCTGCAGCTTCTGCCTTGGCCACTATGCATTTAGCCTGTGTGCAGCAATAGTCTTTCCCCACCCCCACCCTCTGTGATGGCACAGTGGTGTGGGAAAGTTACCATTCATGGGGCAAGAAACAAAGCAGCTCTGCCGAGGAACCTGTGGCAGTGGATTGCCCAGTATCTCCACGAGAGTTTCCTGGAGATCTCTTTTCAGGTTTCAAAGTAGCAGCTGTGTTAGTCTGTATTCGCAAAAAGAACAGGAGGACTTGTGGCACCTTAGAGACTAACAAAATTATTTGAGCATAAGGTTTCGTGAGCTACAGCTCACTTCATTGGAAGCATTCAGTGGAAAATACAGTAGGGAGATTTATATACACACACAGAGAACATGAAACAATGGGTTTTATCATACACACTATAAAGAGAGTGATCACTTAAGGTGAGCGATTATCAGCAGGAGAGTGTGGGGGGGGGGAACCTTTTGTAGTGATAATCAAGGTGGGCCATTTCCAGCAGTTGAAAAGAACGTCTGAGGAACAGTGGGGGCGGATAAACATGGGGAAATAGTTTTACTTTGTGTAATGACCCATCCACTCCCAGTCTCTATTCAAGCCTAAGTTAATTGTATCCAGTTTGCAAATTAATTCCAATTCAGCAGTCTCTCATTGGAGTCTATTTTTGAAGTTTTTTTGTTGAAGTATTGCCACTTTTAGGTCTGTAATTGAGTGACCAGAGAGATTGAAGTGTTCTCCGACTGGTTTTTGAATGTTATCATTCTTGACGTCTGATTTGTGTCCATTTATTCTTTTACGTAAAGACTGTAGATCTGAACATCTCTAAGGGAGATTCCCATGAAGTGAGGGAGTTGATATACAGCCTGTTCCGCTGCTCAAACTAGGCATGAGGTGGGAGACAAGCCTCCTTTCTGCAACCCTCCTGCCCCCAAAAACTCGCTTCAGCAGTTCCCCAAATGAGATCCATTTACCAGGGGCCTCCTCTCCTGTGCGCTTCACCAAGATCCAACTGCTGTGACTGGCTAGGATCCTCCAGGGTAGAAAAGAGCTCCTTACTGCATGCATCTCTGGCCTCTGAATCATCCTCTGCCTCTGGGTCCCCCTCCCCATCTTCATCCAAGATTGCCTCCTCCTGGCTCGGTCCACTCTCGACTGGCACGCAAGCCAACGAAGTATCCACGGGCCCTTTGCAGTTTTGGGCAGTGGAGGTGGGGTCACCACTGAGTATCACGTCCAGCTCTTTGTAGAACCAGCAGCTCATGGGCGCAGCACTAGGGTGGCTGTTTGCCTTCTGCACCTTGTGGTAGGTGTTCCGCAGCTCCTTCACTTTGAGCCTGCACTGCAGTGTGTCCCAGTCATGTCCCCTTTCTGTCGTGCATCATGAAATCTGTCGGTAGGTATCATAATTCCTACCGCTGAAGTGCAGCTGCCCAAATGCCGATGAGGTCCAGCAGCTCGGCATTGCTCCAAACGGGGGATCGCCTGGTGCGTGAAGCAGGAATGACCACCTGGAAAGATGGGCCAAGACCACTGCATGCATCACTGAGCAAACAGGAAGGGGACTTTCAAATTTGCAAAGGAATGTATGGGGTGGGGCTGACAGTTGGTCAACTGAGGGCAGGGCAGTAGAGTTCAAACCAATGGCCAGAGAGGTGAGAACAGGCATTGTGGGAGACCTCCCAGAGGCCAGTTGCAGCACTGTATCTACACTAGGACAACAGCACTGTAGCCCCAGCGCAGAAAGCTCTATAAAGCGGGTTTTTTTTAGTGCTCTGCATCTGCACAGTTTCTATGCACTAAGTGCCTTGGCAGTGTGTGCACCTCGGGAGTTACAGCGCTCAAAGCTGCTTTACTGTGCACAAACTTGCCAGTGTAGATGGGGCCTAAGAATCCTTCTCACTATGCCTGTATCATCCTGAACTTCTTCAGCTTCAGAAAACTTAAATATGATCTCCAGTCATCAATGGGACAGACAACTGAATAATGTAGCTGTCCTTAACATGCATCAAGACAATGTGGGTAAAGTATCTATATGGGTGATGAGAACATCCACAGTTACATCAATAAGGGCTAAACCATCAAAACAGGAAATAAACCTTCATGCTATAAACTAACTAGTGGTGGCCTAGGCATAGGAGAAAAACTGCTCCTACGATCAGATCATGTCCTAACTCTTCATTACAGGGTTTCTTACACCTTCCTCTGAAGTGTCTGCTGTTGGTCACTGTTGGAGACAGGATCCTGGAGTGGAGAACATATGCCTATGATCTGGCATAGCAGTTCACTTGCTCCTATTTTCAGCTGAGTACACACATTTGTGCTAACTTTCAGCATTTGTTAATATTTTCACCGATACTTGATGGCTACCTGAATATTAGGCCTACCCCAAATATGATCTCATAAACCACAGCAAACTACAGAGCATGCTTTTATTACATTATCTTCCTGGTGCCTAATTCCTGCTCAAGCCCTAAATACCATTCAAGTCCCACTTAAACCCTATTAAGGAGCACTTAAATGGCACTTCAATGCTGCACAGCCTTTGAGCTGGCCAGCTGCACAAGGATGAAATTAATAGAGTCAAAGATGTTAAGGCCAGAAGGGACCATTATGACCACCTAGTCTGACCTAGAATTACACCCAGTGTTTCCTGCATTGAGGGTGAGACTTCTAGAGGTAGAACACATCCTTTAGAAAGACACAACAACATTTGGGAATCAGGATTTTCGGTTTTGTAACCATTTCATAGAATCATAGAAGATTAGGGTTTTAAGAGACCTCAGGAGGTCATCTAATCCAACCCCCTGCTCAAAGCATGACCAACCCCAACTAAATCATCCCAGCCAGGGCTTTGTCAAGCCAGGCCTTAAAAACCTCTAAGGATGGAGATCCCACCACACTCCTAGTGAAACAGTGTTTCCTAATATCCAACCTAGATCTGCCCCACTGCAACTTGAGACCATTGCTTCTTGTTCTGTCATCTGCCACCACTGAGAACAGCCAAGCTCCATCCTCTTTGGAACTCCCCTTCAGGTAGTTGAAGGCTGCTATCAAATACCCCCCTCACTCTTCTCTTCTGCAGACTAAACAATCCCAGTTCCCTCAGCATCTCCTCATAAGTCATGTGCCCCAGCCCCCTGATCATTTTTGTTGCCCTCCACTGGACCCTCTCCAATTTGTCCACATCCTTTCTGTAGTGGGGGGCCCAAACTGGACACAGTACTCCAGATGTAGCCTTACCAGTGCCACATAGAGGGGACTAATCACTTCCCTTGATCTGCTGGCAATGCTCCTACTAATGCAGCCCAATATGTTGTTAGCCTTCTTGGCAACAAGGGCACAATGTTGACTCATCTCCATCTTCTCATCCCTTGTAATCCCCAGGTCCCAGTCGGTCCCCAGCCTGTAGCACTGCATGCGGTTTTTCTGTCTTAAGTGAAGGACTCTGCATTTGTCCCTGTTGAAACTCATCAGATTTCTTTTGGCCCAGTTCTCCAAGTTGTCTAGGTTGCTCAGGTCCCTAGACAAAGCATAGACCCAGCGTATCTACCTCTCCCCCTATTTTACTGTAATCTGCGAATATGCTGAGGGTGCAATCCATCCCATCATCCAGATCATTAATGAACATGTTGAACAAAACTGGCCCCAGGACCGACCCCTGGGGCACTCCGCTTGATACCAGCTTCCAACTAGACAATGAGTCATTGATCACTACCTGTTGAGCCTGACGATCTAGCCAGTTTTCTATCCGCCTTGTAGTCCATTCATCCAATCCATTCTTTTTTAACTTGCTGGCAAGACCAACTCTGCTCTCAGATGTAGAAATGATTCATTACTTTTAAAGCTATGGGGAGCTTGATCCAGTGAAGTCATTCAGTTTCAGCCCCAAGAAACATTTAATAAGAATGGTAGCCTGCTGACTAGTTACTTGCAAACCCAGAGATGTCAGTTTCCAGCTTCAAGTGTGGGACTCCAGAGAGGTTGGTAGGAGCTTTCCTTGTTTCACATTTATTCTAGTGGTAACTGGGATTCTGCAGTGTTGTGTGTGATAATTCCAATGAATAGCATCAAGAACATTATTCTGTTTCTTCCATTTAATACTGAGCTAGGATATTTTAAAATAAATATTGTGATTTTGAGATTCAAGGGTGGCCTATGAGTTTTGTTTAAGGAAATGGCTGTGTGTGTGGCTTCCCTCCCTTCCCCATCCTTCTTCTGGAATTATTAGAATCTTTCCTGACAACTGGAACTTGTTAATGTAAATCTCTTGTTTGACTTTTACACCACGTTCAGTCTCCCAGCAGCTTCATCAAATACGTGCTGTCTTCATGGTTAACAAAAATCATTATCCTGCTGAATAATTTTTGGATGTCTGCCAATAGACTGACAATAATTTAATGAGCCAAACCCTTTTCTGTCTGTATCATGCAGGACATTGTGTAAATGGAGCACATTTTCAGAAGCTGTTCGTATAGCTCTTTAAATTGCTCTTTGAATATTTCAGTAAACTCAATGCTTCTTTCTGCCAAACTCAACAACAACAATGAGAGGGACCAACATGACACATTGGCTCACTGCTCACAAGGGTGCCTAGTGTAGTAGTGATTTTTTTTCCTGCTTGATAACTGGGAATTGGACTAAGGCAGTCAACTCATTCCATATAACCCTGTATATTAATTATGATGCTGCTCCATACAAACCAATAATTGTCCAATTAGAATAAATAATTACATAAGGTGAAATTCTACAAAGTTCCCATTGTTTCATGTGCATTTGCATTCTCTCTTGCACAAGCATTGCCGGATCACGTTTCTAAACAAAAAGCCATGACTGTATGGAAACCGCGATCATAGAGATTCTATTGCAGTGCACTGAGAGCATATTCCAGAGCGCCACCATGTTTCTGTTCCATGCTTACCTGTTTGTCACATGGAGTTTCCATGCACATCCACCTGTTTGGATGTGTGAATATATTGTAGATGTAACTTAGACATCTATTTTTGAAAATTCACTTCCTAATATGGTGCCTTTTCCTAAATAATGCAGAAATACCAGAGACCAATACAGCATACTCCTTCGTGACATCTTTCTGCACTCAGAAGTCCAATGTAGCAGTTTATTAGGAATCTCCCAGTATAAAGATCTATCCAGGGAAAAAAATCCTGAGACCCAGGCTGTCATTTTCTTGTATTTTCTGTATTCTCACATCTTTTCTCCAATAACTTTGTGCAACTTTTTTGCTTAATGTTTTCCTACTCTCAGAGATGACAAATGGAGAACCAAGCAGGTTAGGCACTTCTCTTGCCATTGTGCATTTTGGTTTATTGTTCAGCCTCCCATTCTGAGACCATATTGATCATTTCAAAAGTTGCGTGGGCCATAGACAGGACTTTCCCAAATTAAGTTTATCTCTTGATATTAAAGGCCCTTTGGGGGAATATTGCCTACTAAGCTGGAAAACTAAATCCATAACAGTTTTTTTGCAAACAATGCACCTAAAAAGTCACGTTTAATTAATCAGATGGCTTGATCCACTATGTGACTGGTCTTACGGCTTTGCAATTATGAATAGACCAAATAAATCATCAGCTGATTACTTCTTGGGAGACAATTTTTTGATTGAGTTTATATTCTACCAAGTAGTTTTCTTAGACATCATCCATAAGAACAAACTTTTCAAGTTTGTAGTGTGTTGAAAACCATTTTCAATGGAGAATTTTCAAGCCCATGAACATATCTAATGACTTGAAAGTATTCCCAAGTCTTTAAAACACTGCACGCGAGTAAGGTTTCTTCAACACTGCCACTTCTATGAAGTATTGCACTTTGGCTTTCTTTGGGTATTTGCTAACAAGAGAGCAGAGAGGCTTTATTTTAATTGGTCTCGAGGCCTCTAGAAGTTGTGCTCAGTTGAAAGAACACGTCACTTTAGTTTATTTTGTAGCACTATGCACTGATTCAGTGAGGCTTAACGGCAACCATAAAGTATTTGGGTCAATAAAGCTGACCTGAAAAAACAACTATGTTGCTGTTTTTCCTCTTTGGATTATAACTGTGCTATTTGAAAGGCGTTCATTAGAGGTGCCTTGCAATAGGGCTCCTCAGGGTGTTTGTCAAAGAAGTTTCTGAATGAAGTTGGCTAAATCTGAAAACAAAGAGGGGAACAAAAAAGAATCCAACAATTGAGGGAAACGATGGTCCCGGTGTTTCACATTCTAAGGCCACATCTAGTGTAGATGCGATACATAGATCCATGATCGCTCTGCCGTCGACTCCGGAACTCTACCACGGCAAGAGGCAGAAGCGGAGTCGACGGGGGAGCGGCGGCCGTCGATCCCGCGCTGCGAGGATGCAAAGTAAGTGATTCTAAGTCGATCTAAAATGACGTCAACTTCAGCTACACTATTCTCGTAGCTGAAGTTGCGTATCTTAGATCGATCCCCGCACCAGTATAGAGCAGGTCTTAGATCACAATGTAGGAGTCTCTATAGAAGGAAGCCGTTTTCTCTGAGTACAGCTGACATAAAGATGACCAAGGAAGAAAAGTTTAAATAAATAATTAGGCTGATCCTTATCTCACTTACATCTGTTCTATACCACTCTATCTGTATGAACCTTGGTGGATCTTTTTTATCAGGGTGTGCAGGAGAGAAGGCTCAGGAGACAAAGTATGTCCTTAAAATATGAGAATTAAAAATGCTTCAAGTATTCTGAATTTTGACATTTTTTGTTGAAAGTTTTTTATTTTTTTGATCAAGCTCCTTACCCCCTACCTTGAAAACATTTTGTTTTGTTTGTTTGTTTTGTTTTAAAGCCAAGCTCTACAGCTGGTTGAAAAAAATCAGTCAACATTTTGATACTGTGAAATTCTAACAATTAAAAAAAAATATTCTGTGAAAGTTTTACTGATTTTCATCCAGTTTTTGTCCAAGTCTTATGTGAATATCTGCCAAAATAGGTGTCATTTCACTGGTGCAGCTGCAGTTGATTTAAAGGACACGTCAAGTTATATGAGAGCAAAATAGAAGTGCAGGTAAAAAGCAGACCAACAAAAAATTGTTGTGCATTGCAAATGGCTTCCTATGTGTGGCTCTTTAAATCAGCCCTTTGCATGGTGTTAGATTTTGTATCCCTATATCATTATAGGGGCAGGAGGGATAGCTCAGTGGTTTGAGCATTGGCCTGCTTAAACCCAGGGTTGTGAGTTCAATGCTTGAGGGGACCATTTAGGGATCTGGGGCAAAAATTGGGGATTGGTCCTGCTTTGAGCAGGGGGTTGGACTAGATGACCTCCTGAGGTCCCTTCCACCCCTGATATTCTATGATTATAAAAATCATTTGGTGCAATGTAACTGTGAATGTTCTCAAAATCCATATAAAGCTCTAATCCCCTTTTGAATCTTCCCTACTTTTGGCCACAAAATATTATTCTAAAAGTCATAATACTTCTTCAATCCACATACCCTCTCTTTCTTCCCAGCTCATGGTCTTCCTCAACAAAAGAGACTTGCATCTTCTCAGAAGGGTTTGGTCAAAAGACTACTGAAAAATACTTAAACAAGAAAATTACACCATTTTAGCTTTCCCCACTTAGCCAGAATTTTTTTTTTTGAACACTATCTCGCTTTTTTCTTATCAGGTTCCAGCTCCAGCCTCATCTCTTTTCAAGCTGTTTGCTATGAGCATGCTTCTGCTAATAACAGACAGAAGGTAAAATTAAGCCAGAGATGAAATTGTCACAGTCGAAGTGGAATTTTCTATTTGATGTTAGACATAGTTGCTTCCCTCTAGTTTTGCTCAGGATAAAGCTGAGGTGCTGGCGACAAATGCTTAATGCTTTGAGTAGTAATCAGTAGAATACCTACATTACTCCTATTTAATTATTTGTACCAAATGGAACAGCTTCAATGGGAGAGACAAAGAGACCCAGCCCACAATAGCCTTAGCCCCACTGGTTAGGACATTCACCTGAGAGGTGGGAGACTTGGCTTCATATTTCTGCTCCACTGCCACATCAGGCAGGGGGAGGATTTGAACCCAGGTCTTCCACATATAGCAGATAAGTGTGCTAACCAGTAGACTACAGGTTATGAAGGGGGTGATAGTAGTGCCTACTCCTTTTTTGTGAGACAGAGTTTAGGTGCCGAACTCCAGGAGAAGGCTCATGGTATGAATCTCAACCAAAGGGAGTTGCCTCCCCTTGGTTCAGACTTAGGCATCTAACACTCCTTTTGAGTGCTTAGGCCACACCCCTCTGTTCATCATTTCCTATGGCTATCTTAGGCAATTCCCCACTCAGTTTTCTGGTTTTGGTGAGTCCCATTTTTAGGTAGGTAACTCTCCCCCTGCATCATATAGGGAGTCTGGGTGCCTAACTCAAGTCTGTGGACTCCAGTAGGTGGCAGGATGCCTAAAGTGAGGTACTACCATGTTGAGATGAAGCCCCTTTGTGGATCTAAAGCCAAATGACTTACCTGAGGTCACAAAGAAAGCCTGTAACAGAGTAGAGGCTTGAACCTGTAACTGCTGAGGGTCAAGAACTTCCCATGAGGCTTGCATGAGAAACCCATGGGGCCATGAGACCTAGTCACTAGGTTGAATTCTGCCTGGTGAGTCATTACAGAACTAAGACCGCAGCATAGTGCCAGGGAGCACAGTTCTATTAAAGTGCTGTCCTTACAGGTGAGTCATAAATGCAGCAACTTCACCACTCATGATCATTAAACCTCCCTTTAGGTGTCTTTAAAGTCAGATGTTAACCCCAGTCACCTGGCCAGATAATAATGGAATAGCTATATTTCTTCCTATTTAAATCCATATTATCTTTTGGGATAAAAGGACCTGCATGCCAATAAATACAAGATAATTTACATTTTAACTAACAGGAGAAACACTTTTTAGACAAAGGATTAGTTTCTGCTTTTCTGAAAAACATCAAAAAGCAAAAACTGAAACCAAATCAGAGAGAAGAATTTTTCTGGAGAATTTATGGATATGGTTCAACTAGATGGGCATGGCTGACCCAGACAAAAGATATGAGTCAATCTATAAACACTTTAAGAGAGATCTAAAAATGCTATATGCTAGAATGATCTATTGCCAAGATAAGTATTTTCACCAAGCTTTATCTTGCCAGTCATGTGCAACACGTAACAACAAAGTATGACTATTAGGATGAGAAACATTTCCAATATAACATTAGTGTCCCTGTGTGCCATTTCCCCAACACTTTGTTGCTTTTCCAATTCTGTCCAGCATAGTTGAAGGATTGTGAGGCTAGCTGTATCCCGGATCTAGCTGATCCTTCCAGTGGGATGATAAAAGGGTAATTTACTAGCCATTCAGATAATCTGACAGAGTGGCTTCTGAGCCACACAACATTCATTTAAACATAATTATTTGGGTGAGGTGAGGGCAGCCTTTGAATTTGGTTTCTCGGCTACAGAAGCTAAGCTTTCCATTCTTCAAGAGCATAACAGAAGCAGGAATAAAAAAGCATGACTTATTTCTTTCCTTTTTACAACTGAAACATGTCTTGAACTGATTAAAGAGTATAGCTTGGTGAACAATTCCCCGAAATAGTTAATTTGGTGACTACATAGAGGAACAATGGCCCAATGATTAGGGTCTGGGCCTGATGAGACCCGGGTCCAAAAGACTGCCCTGCCACAGACACCCACAGAAATCAATGGGAGTTAGGCCCCAGTTGGCTTTTCAGGAGTGCCTCAGTACCTAGCTCAATCTTTAGGTGTCTAAATAATTTTGACAATCTGGCCCCGTGTCTTAGTTCCCTATCTGTACATAAGAACATAAGAGCAGCCATATTGAGTCAGACCAAAGGTCCATCTAGCCCAGTATCCTGTCTTCCAGCAATGGCCAATGCCAGGTGCCCCAGAAGGAATGAACAGAACAGGTAATCATCAAGTGATCCATCCCCAGCCATCCATTTCCAGCTTCTGGCAAACAGAATTAATAGCCATTGATGGACCTATCCTCCATGAACTTATCTAGTTCTTTTTTGAACCCTGTTGTAGTCTTTGCCTTCACGACATCCCCTGGCAACAAGTTCCACAGGATGACTGTGTATTGTGTGAAGAAATATTTCCTTGTGTTTGTTTGAAACCTGCTGCCTATTAATTTCATTTGGTGACAATGGGGATAACAGTAATGTCCTACCTCACAGGGTGATGTGAGGCTAGGTGGATTGTGGATGGTCAGATACTATAATAGTGCAGCCATATAAATACTTTGAATATGTAACCTTTTTTTGCTTGTGAATTATCTATAAATAGATAATGATTCTTACAGATGTGTTCACTGGTTGGTGAAAACGTTTGGTGTGAATAAATTGCAGTGGCTCATGAACTGTTGGCCTCCAATACTCATGTGACTGTGCAATATTTGTGATTTGATATTTGTTCTGTATGATTTGTTGTCCAAGTCACATGATAACATTTCTGATCCCTGACTGACGACCTTCCAACTTACTGCCCCAGAGAGATCTCAAGATGGCCCTGTGAACACTACAAATATGTAGTCAGTTACTCATTTTGTACACATGTATAATTTTCATGGCACATGTGTCTGCACAAAGATCCCAAAGTTGTGTGTGTGTGTGTGTGTGTGTGTGTGTCAGGTAGAAGTGTTTAACAATCCATTTGTGTATGGAAATATTTGCTTGTGTGCATAAAAACTGCTTTGTGCATGTGTAAAACCAGAGGCCTTTTAAAAACTTGGCTTTATAAACACATTTAGTCTCAGAGGATAGGCCAGACCTATATTCTGCTCTGCTTTAATCAGAAGCTGTACAAAGATTTTTGGCCCATATTCAGTAAGAGATTAGACCACACAAGGGAAATGCACAGACATTAGGTTTATCCCCTTTTCCACTAGGGCAACAAATATGGAGCTATAGCTAGTCATTGGTACTCTTTTGGACTTGATTCATGAATGTCCATGGAAGGGTTCCCATGGACTTTGATTCAGATCCTAGCAGACAAACTCTTTTTAAATCATCCTTTGACTCCCTAGACGTATGGACTCGCAAGCACTTTTCTCCAGAGGCTACCTGAGGTTTTTTAATACCAAAGGCGAAAATCTCCTAATAAATGTAAAGGTATGGATATCTGAAAGGTTGTCATTTAAAGGCAGATTTTGCCCTTTTCTGTCTTACAAGGTATATCTAGTGTACTCACCAGCTGTAGCATCCCTTTGTCTCATGATGCAGTGCTTCAAGGGCTTCTAATCTCCAGCATCTCCTGCTGGCCCTCTGCCTCTCATTTGGTCTTCTATTGCTCGGCCCTCTGGCCAAGTGACATAAAGTGCAAACTCCCTCTTGGGCTCCACCAAAGTTTTCTTACTGGCCTTCCCTCAGGCCTAATCTACTGTAGTCGGGACAGTGCCTGCAGCTGAGCTTTTCCAAAAAGGTTTCTAGCATATTTCATCTGCACAATGAAAGTACAAGACACAAGTTAAATATTTTTTTAAACAGAAAATGCCTGCAGCACGACCCAAACCCAGTTTACCTCGGTGTGACATTGGTCATTGACATGCCATAACCACTTGAGGAAGACAGCAGCCAAAATAAGCACTCGGAACAACTTGCTCAGAAAACTGGCCAGCTCAACTTGGGGTGCGAGTGTCTGGATGCATAGAACATACTCCATTGGCCTCTGCTATTCAACAGCAGAGTACTGTGCTCCTGTCTGGTATCGCTCATCTCACGCAAGGCTGGTCGATGTAGAGCTTAACAGAGCTATGTGCACTGTTACTGGGACTTTATGTGCAACTCCATTGCCATGGCTGCCAATACTTAGTCAGATAGCACTGCCACATATTTGCCATGAGGAGACCTCCATCATGCTCCTGGGCCAAGATCCATGAGACCAGCGACTTATCTCTGTAACCTCTTCAACCACCTGCCCAGTTCGCCTGTCTTCTAGACATCTTTTATGGTCACTTATGCCACTACAGGACATGACAAGGGAATCTGCTTGGCATAACAAGTGGTCAGTGACGATAGTCATAATAACTCTCTTGTCACTGACCCAACCATGTGTCCACCAGGTTTTGACCCACCAAGGCACATGTGGTCATCCCTCAACCGGTTTCAAACAGGACAGGGTAATTGTGCGGCCAGTCTTTTCAAATGGAGTTTTTCTAATGACCCACGATGTAGAGAGGGCCTACTCGGCTTCTGCAGAGTTCCTCCTCTGACACTTCTTGTTTTGCCAGGTTTTCCCTCACTGCCTCCTTTCCCTCAGGGACTCTGGAAGCTTCCCTATGGCTCTCCCTGCTCCTGGTAGGCCTTAGCTCAGGGCTTCCCCCACAGGAGTTTATGCTGCTTCGTGTAGACCCTCCTACCTGACTGTTTAAGCCCTACTTCAGGGGTTCCACCCATAGGAGCCTGACCCTGTTCCCTGTGGGTTCTCCTACCTATAGGAGAGTCTTTCCTTCTCTGCAGTCTCTCCCTCTTCAGCCAAGCTCTCCACTCCACTCCAGTCTTTTCCTAGTCCTTTCCCAGCTGTGGTCACTAAATATCCTTAAATTACCATGCCACCTTCAGCTGGGGCTAGCTGCAATGTCCCAGGCAAGGCTGACCCTGGCTTGCCTTAAGTGCCAGCCAGCCAGCCAGAGATCAACCTGCACATCTTGTGTTACCCTTCAGATCTCTCTGTGGGTTGTCAG
The DNA here is from genome assembly GCF_009764565.3 of Dermochelys coriacea. Lineage (NCBI taxonomy): Eukaryota > Metazoa > Chordata > Testudines > Dermochelyidae > Dermochelys > Dermochelys coriacea. Next base: position 3,347,279 of record NC_050071.1, on the reverse strand, counting down.
ACATGTACTTTCCCCAGGATGAAAATGCATCTCTCTCTGCTTGAATGGGTTTAGAGTCTTAGGCTTTTTTATTTAGCCAGCCACCTTTGGACTGGGTGAAAACCTGCATTTACCCCATAATATGGCCATAGCTGACAGCAAATCCCATAGTTGATATGGCTGCTTTGTTAGCCCCAATGTCAAACATGCCACGGGTTTCAATCTGGGCCTGCTTTTACAAAGGTAAGGGGAATTCAAGGCCCTTTCATCTTATAAGAATTTTTTTTTGAAAAAGCAAATACATCTTTCCAATATACAATTGGTCAGCTTTGATATGTTACAGTCTATTCTAGGTCATATTCACAGGACCCACACCCTAGATGTCCTCATAGCTATTTTATACCATGGCCAGTTCAAGAATCTCTCTTGTTTCACTATTTTTCTTTCATTGTGACAAATCCCTGGCATCCACGTGTAGGTCACTGCCCAACTTTTTATCTGGGGGCTGCCTTTGTACCCAGACTCCCCCTTTGATCCTTTGTAGTTCTTGCCAATCAAAAGGACTTTTCTCTTGTCAAGAGGTATGAATTGCATGTGCCTGGAAGGTCACAGGATATGCTGCTCTGTGAATTGGTCAGCAGGGAGTGTGTTGAGTGCCAGGCATCTCACATGCTTCCCCAGGAGCATGCGTCTAATTGCAACCCACCATGGGTGTGAGAGAGGCTAGGGGGCTGAGGCCCAAGGCCAAATCCCATGAAAGACAGCACAACTTGTTCAATCTCATGCTTGGGTCATCACTCACTGAAATGTCTGAGAAGCCAGTCATTGTTTTGCCTTGGAGCAGGTGTCCAACCCAACCTTTTAGCACTGATTGACCAATAGTTTGGCTACTTCCTGTGCATGCCATGCTTACAGCTGTTGTAAAGATTTACATTCCTGCTATCCAAGAGGAAGCTGCCCTTTTGTGTGCCATAGCAATACTAAGAATGTCTTTGTCAGAGAAAGAGGCAAGTTGTAGAATTTTAATTTCACACTTTAGAGATTTCATCTTCTGATAAATTTCTCTGAGCATAAGTTTCCATTGGCTACAGCCCACTTCATCGGATGCATAGAATGGAACATATAGTAAGAAGATATAGTAAGAAAAGAAACTTTTGTAGTGATAGAGCCATCTTGATTATCACTACCAAAGGTTTTTTTTCTCCTGCTGATAATAGCTCATCTAAATTAATTAGCCTCTTACAGTTGGTATGGCTACTTCCACCTTTTCATGTTCTCTGTATGTATATATATATATATCTTCTTATGAAATGTTCCATTCTATGCATCCAATGAAGTGGGCTGTAGCCCACGAAAGCTTATGCTCAAATAAATTTGTTAGTCTCTAAGGTGCCATAAGTACTCCTGTTCTTTTTGCAGATACAGACTAACACAGCTGCTACTCTGAAACCAGTCATCTTCTGATGTAATCTATTTTGTATGCTGACTAATACAAGGGTATATTATCTCTCATTACCATCTTTGATGTTCTTCTCAGCAGAAAAAGGCTAATGTCACTATCATCATTAAGCTTCAGGAGCGTTTCCTATTGGCTTCATTTATAATCACAACATTTTCCATTCTCTAAGAAGTGTGGAAAATATTTCTTTAGCCTGATTAATGGAACAATAAAATATCATGGAAACGGATGCAAGGCACGAGTGAACAGCCCAAGTTCACTCTCTCTGTAACAAGTTTCCAGCTGTTTGGGGTACCGTACTGGAATGACAATGCAATCAGATTTATAAAAAACTAGGGCATCATGTCCTTGGCTCTAGGGAAAGGTGAGCTCCTCAAGAGAAACAGAGAAACTAAGCCATAATCTGAGTTCCTCTTTACCTATATCACAGCAGCACAATTAAGAATCAGGTGCAACTAAGGATAGTATTTCCTACCCCCAATGTTTAGTTTTTCAACCAAATGTAAAAATGGGAACATATTTCAGCCAAGGTGTGTGGAAAGTCTGTTGTTATTACAATTAAATGCTGATATTAAAATAAAAAGGCACCTAAATTTAACCTCTTCAATCTCTATTTAGGCACCTAAGTAAATGGCCTGATTCCAGAATTGCTGAGAATATAACTGCTCCCATTGAAGCCCACACGAGCTCAGCACTTTTGAAAAATCTTGTTTGGGTGCCTAAATATGGATCTTAATGGTTTTTTTAAATGGTCTTGGCCAAAATGTGTAGAGTATAATCAGTGGGGAAAAATTGAACGGCCTTTTTCAGATACATCAGTTGGTTACTGGGATGAGCTGTGTTGCTCCTGAAGTTACATTTTCAATACCCATCCAGGTGCTACATTGTCGTCTTCAGACTCACCAAAGACCAGAAACACACATTCTGTACTCATACTCTTCACTAAAGTGACCAAAAGCTGCAGATCCCTTAGAGCCAATAGGGGAAATGGCTTATGTTGATAAAGTGTCAATAAAGGCACAGATCAGGTTAATCCTAAAAATTAATGTCCTTATTTATAACATATAGTGCTGCGCCCTCCCCAACTCCTTCACAGGAATGTGCTGGAGATCTCACTTTAGTCAGAGACAAACACCTACAAGATCTCTATCATGCATTCTTACAACTACAATACCCACCTGCTGTAGTGAAGAAACAGATTGACAAAGCCAGAAGTCACCTACTACAGGACAGGCCCAACAAAGAAAATAACAGAACGCCACTAGCCATCACCTTCAGCCCCCAACTAAAACCTCTCCAACACATCATCAAGGATCTACAACCTATCCTGAAGGATGACCCATCACTCTCACAGATCTTGGAAGACAGGCCAGTCCTTGCTTACAGACAGCCCCCCAACCTGAAGCAAATACTCACCAGCAACCACACACCACACAACAGAACCACTAACCCAGGAACCTATCCTTGCAACAAAGCCTGTTGCCAACTCTCTCCACATATCTATTCAGGGGACACCATCATAGGGCCTAATCACATCAGCCACACTATCAGAGGCTCGTTCACCTGCGCATCTACCAATGTGATATATGCCATCATGTGCCAGCAATGCCCCTCTGCCATGTACATTGGCCAAACTGGACAGTCTCTACATAAAAGAATAAATGGACACAAATCAGACGTCAAAAATTATAACATTCAAAAACTGGTCAGAGAACACTTCAATCTCTCCAGTCACTCGATTACAGACCTGAGAGTGGCTATCCTTTAGCAAAAAAACTTCAAAAATAGACTCCAACGAGAGACTGCTGAATTGGAATTAATTTGCAAACTGGATACAATTAACTTAGGCTTGAATAGAGACTGGGAGTGGATGGGTCATTACACAAAGTAAAACTATTTCCCCATGTTATTTCTCCCCCCCCACCCCACCCCACCCCCCACTGTTCCTCAGATGTTCTTGTTAACTGCTGGAAATGGCCCACCTTGATTATCATCATAAAAGGTTTTCCTCCTCTCCCCCCCCCCCCCCGCTGGTAATAGCTCATCTTAAGTGATCACTTTCCTTACAGTGTGTACAATAAAACCCATTGTTTCATGTTCTGTGTGTGTGTGTATAAATCTCCCCTCTGTATTTTCCACCAAATGCATCCGATGAAGTGAGCTGTAGCTCATGAAAGTTTATGCTAAGATAAATTTGTTAGTCTCTATGGTGCCACAAGTACTCCTTTTCTTTTTGCGAATACAGACTAACACGGCTGCTACTCTGAATACTACGTTTGTATCTCCAACATGTTTTCTTCGGTGATGCCCCTGGACAGATTTGCCTGGAGGCTAGCCAACCCACTTGCTGGCCCATCAAGGACAACCAATCAGCCCCTCCTGGAGACATTTCAGAGAGTGCTCAGGCAATGGCTGCCCCAGGACTTAGCCAGGCATGTAAGGACATGGGATCTAAGACTCCATCTTTGTGCCAGTGACTTTCCAGGCACATGGGGATGATGTTGGGGTATCCTCTTGCACTGAGGTTACCTCTCCGGGGGAGGGAACTCCAGTCATTAGGAAAAGGCAGGTGTAAATAATGGGAGTTTTGATCATTAAAAACACAGATAGCTGGGTTTTTGATGACTGGAAGAACCGTATGGTAACTTGCCTGCCTGGTGTGAAGGTTGCGGATCTCTCGAGGCATCTAGATAGACTTATGTGTGGTGCTGGGGAGGAGCTAGTGGTTGTGATACATGTAGGTACCAATGACATAGGGGAGGGTAGGAGAGACATCCTTGAGGCCAAATTTAGGCTGCTAGGAAAGAGACTGAAATCCAGGACCACTGTGCTGGCATTCTCAGAAATGCTTCCAGTTCCACGCACAGGGCCAGGTAGGCAGGCAGAGTTTCAGAGTCTCAATGTGTGGATAAGACAATAGTGTAGAGAGGAGGGGTTAAGATTTATTAGGAACTGGGGAAACTTTGGGGGTAGGGGGAGCCTATACAGGAAAGATGGGCTCCTCCTAAACCAAAGTGGATCCAGACTGCTGGCACTTCACATTAAAAAGGTTGCAGAGCAATTTTTAAACTAAGAGATGGGGAAGGCTTGATAAAAAATACTCACAAATTTGCATAGGTGACCACAGACCCAAACCCTTGGATCTTAAGAACAATGAAAAAAGCATTCAATTTCTTATAAGAAGAATTTTAATATAAGAAAAGGTGAAAAGAATCACCCATGTAAAATCGGGATGGTAAATACCTTACAGGGTAATTAGATTCAAAACAGAGAGAATCCTTCTAGGCAAAACCTTAAGTTACAAGAAAGACACAAAGACAAGAATATTCATTCTATTCAGCACAGTCTAATTTCTCAGCCATTTAAAGAAATCATAATCTAACACATATCTAGCTAGATTACTTACTAAATTCTAAGACTCCATTCCTGATCTGTCCCCAGCAAAAGCATCACACAGACAGACAGACCCTTTGTTTTTCCTCCCTCCAGCTTTGAAAGTATCTTGTCTCCTCATTGGTCATTGTGGTCAGGTGCCAGCGAGGTTATCCTAGCTTCTTAACCCTTTACAGGTGAAAGAATTTTTCCTCTGGCCAGGAGGGATTTTAAAGGTGTTTACCCTTCCCTTTATATTTATGACAATGATGATGAAATGCTAAGGGAGATTGGAGAGGTTATCAAAATAAAAAACTCAATAATAGTGGGGGATATCAATTATCCCCATATTAACTGGGTACATGTCACCTCAGGACGAAATGCAGAGACAAAATTTCTCAATACTTGAAATGACTGCTTCTTGGAACAGCTAGTACAGGAACCCACAAGGGGAGAGGCAACTCTTGATCTAGTCCTGAGTGGAGCGTAGGATTTGGTCCAAGAGGTAACTATAACAGGACCACTTGGAAATAGTGACCATAATATAATAACATTTAACATTCCTGTGGTGGGAATATCACTTCAACAGCCCAACACTGTGGCATTTAATTTCAGAAAGGGGAACTATGCAAAAATGAGGAGGTTAGTTAAACAGAAAGTAAAGGTACTAGAGTGACATCCCTACAAGCTGCATGGACACTTTTCAAAGACACGATAATAGAGGCTCAACTTAAATGTATACCCAAATTATAAAACACAGTAAAAGAACTAAAAAAGAGCCACCGTGACTTAACAACCATGTAAAAGAAGCAGTGAGAGATAAAAAGGCATCTTTTAAAAAGTGAAAGTCAAATCCTGGTGAGGTAAATAGAAAGGAGCATAAACAATGCCAAATTAAATGTAAAAATGTAATAAGAAAAGCCAAAAAGGAGTTTGAAGAACAGCTAGCCAAAAACTCAAAAGGCAATAACAAAATGTTTTAAGTGCATCAGAAGCAGGTGCTAAAGCAAGTGCTAAACAACCAGTGGGACCCCTGGACAATCAAGATACAAAAGGAGCATTTAAAGACGATAAAGTCATTGCAGAGAAATGATATGAATTCTTTGCTTCAGTCTTCACAGTTGAGGATGTTAGGGAGATTCCCAAACCTGAGCCGTCTTTTGTAGGTGACAAATCTGAGGAATTGTCACAGATTGAAGTGTCATAGAGGAGGTTGTGGAATTAATTGATAAACTTAACAGTAACAAGTCACCAGGACCAGATGGCATTCACCCAAGAGTTCTGAAAGAACTCAAATGTGAAATTGTGGAACTCTTAACTATGGTTTGTAACCTGTCCTTTAAATCAGCTACTGTACCCAGTGACTGGAAGATAGCTAATGTAATGTCAATATTTAAGAAAGGCTCTAGAGGTGATCCTGGCAATTACAGATCGGTAAGTCTAACATCAGTACCGGGCAAATTAGTTGAAACAATAGTAAAGAATAAAATGGTCAGACACATAGAAGTACATATATTGTTGCACAAAAGTCAACATGGTTTCTGTAAAGGGGGATCATGTCTTACTAATCTATTAGAGTTCTTTGAGGGGGTCAACAAACATGTGGACAAGGGGGATCCAGTGGACATAGTGTAATTAGATTTTCAGAAAGCCTTTGACAAGGTCCCTCACCAAAGGCTCTTACATAAATTAAGTTGTCATGGGATGAGAGGGAAGTTCCTTTCATGGACTGAGAACTGGTTAAAAGACAGGGAACAAAGGGTAGGAATAAATGGTAAATTTTCAGAATGGAGACAGGTAACTAGTGGTGTTCCCAAGGGTCAGTTCTAGGACCAATCCTATTCAATTTATTCATAAATGATCTGGAGAAAGGGGTAAACAGTGAGATGGCAAAGTTTGCAGATGCTACTAAACTGCTCAAGATAGTCAAGACCAAAGCAGACTGTGAAGAACTTCAAAAAGTTCTCACAAAACTAAGTGATTGGGCAACAAAATGGCAAATGAAATTGAATGTGGATAAATGTAAAGTAATGCACATTGGAAAAATAACCCCAACTATACATACAATATGATGGGGGCTAATTTAGCTTCAACTAATCAGGAGAAAGACCTTGGAGTCATCATGGGTAGTCCTCTGAAGACGTCCACGCAGTGTGCAGCAGCAGTCAAAAAAGAAAACGGGATGTTAGAAATCATTAAAAAAGGGATAGAGAATAAGATGGAGAATATCTTATTGCCCTTATATAAATCCATGGTATGCCCACACGTTGAATACTACAAACAGATGTAGTCCCCTTATCTCAAAAAAGATATACTGGCATTAGAAAAGATTCAGAAAAGGGCAACTAAAATGATTAGGGGTTTGGAACAGGTCCCATATGAGAAGAGATTAAAGAGGCCAGGACTTTTCAGCTTGGAAAAGGGAAGATTAAGGGGGGATATAATAGAGGTCTATGAAATCTCGAGTAGTGTGGAGAAAATGAATAAGGAAAAGTTATTTACTTGTTCCCATAATACAAGAACTAGAGGCCACCAAATGAAATTAATGGGTAGCAGGTTTAAAACAAATAAAAGGAAGTTCTTCTTCACTCAGCACATAGTCAACCTGTGGAACTCCTTACCTGAGGAGGTTGTGAAGGCTAGGACTATAATAGGGTTTAAAAGAGAACTGGATAAATTCATGGAGGTTAAGTCCATTAATGGCCATTAGCCAGGTTGGGTAAGGAATGGTGTCCCTAGCATCTGTTTATCAGAGGGTGAAGATGGATGGCAGGAGAGAGATCACTAGATCATTACCTGTTAGGTTCACTCCCTCTGGGGCATTTGGCATTGACCACTGTCGGTAGACAGGATACTGGGCTGGATGGACCTTGGGTCTGACCCAGTATGGCCATTCTTATGTTCTTATGGGCTGAAAGTACAAAAGATGAGACTGTGACATCATTGCTTTGTCTTCAATCCTGCTCCACTTCTCTGGCCTGTGTTTTCTAAAAACAAGAAAGTTTGAGCGAAGGACTGATGACCCTCAAACTTTTGGGTGACCCAGAGAGCAAGCTAGCAGACTTACCATCACTGCTATTATGCTGACCTACAGACTCTGGAGTCAATTGTCATGTATGATTCCTTTAACCATTTAATTAAAAAAAAAGAAAGTTATGAGTAAACCTTCAGTTAAGTTACTAAAGGAATTGGCTGCAGAATGGTTTTGGGGTAAGATCTAAAGCATATATTGACCTGGGGGGAGCTCCTTGGAAGAACCTATTATGTGTGATTTCTGGTTTTAATAATCATTTATCACAATAGTCCAGCTGTCTGGGTGGTGATCCAGGGCTGGGATGCCTAAGGGCATTGTGTTTTGGCTTTTTGTTAACCAGTGTGGTGATACAGGAGCTCACTGTTGTTACTGGCTTGGTGAAACTGGTGGTTTATTCTATAGTTAGATAGAATAAACCACCAGTTTTGGGATGTGTCTGCCCTATTTCTTCAGTCTGTCTGGAATTTGGCACACTCAGTGATGGCCCATACCAGGCAGCATAACACAGGGCATTTTCAGTTTTCAGGATGTCTTTTGTAAGTGGCCTCAAATCCAACACATTTCAGCTTCTCAGCTGTTCAACAGCCTGCTGAAAATGGTTCTTTTAGAGATAAAAGACAATCTCCTTTGTTAGCAAATAATTTCTGCATGAAAAATTATGTCTTTACTCTTCCAAGGAAAGACTGAAGCTTGCACCCCAGGTGCATTTCCATTGGGAGCAGGGCACTCTCCAGACTTGTAGCCTTATCCAAAGGAAGGTTCAAAATTGGCCTCGCACAATATTTGAACCCAACACATTGATTCTGAATGCCTTGTAAGGCTTTGCTCTTATCGCCCCAAACTGAAACTGTACATTTCAATCAGTGCAGAATCGGATTGTTTCTTCCTCTAAGGGACAAATATTTGATATTGTATCAAGAAATTATAGACACAATACAGACACACATAAAACTATGAGCTCATCATGCTGAATATCTTGCCAAATTGAATGATGGGCATCCTTTTCCTCTAAGAACAGAAAACATGAAAAATGTAAGCCACCATCAAAGTAAGGGGACAGCTGCAGAATCCAGTCATGGCTATGGAAAGCTGAAGCAGTGAAATAACATAATACTTTGCTGTTATATAGTGCAGTCCAACAGTAGATCTTAAAATGCTGCACAAAGGAGGTCAGTATTATCCCCATTTTACAGATGGGGAACTGAGGCACAGGGAAGAGAAATGACTTGCCCAAAGTCACCCTAGAAGGCCAGTGGCAGAGCAGGGCATAGAACTCAAATCTCCTGCGTCCTAGGCCAGTGTTCTCTCCATACAATAGGATCAGTATCCTCTAGCTCAAAACTACTTTTTAAAGTGTGTATAGACCTAGAATTTCTTTACAAAACCCAGCAGTGTTGCAAGCACAGTGGGGTTGCAGTTACAACTTGTAAGAAAGTATAACTAAAAATGAACTCTTGCCCACTGGAAACTGTCCATGGTGCTGAAGTTCATGCAACTAGCATCCTGGAATCTGTAAAACGGTAGGAACCAGAATGGGAACCATCCGTTAAACCATATCAGAGTGGCTTAGTGTGGGAGCCCATTCCATCATTGTGCACTGTCTGGAACAGTGCAGTAATAGGCTATTATTCAGCCTTTTAGAAATTGTTGCTGTAGATTAAAAATATTTTTGTGATACGATCTACATAATAATTACCATGCACCTTGGTCTAATGCCCCGGAGGAAGGAGGCATCAAAAGTGGTTGTATGCTGCCTTTTCACATCTCAAATTCTGAGTCCAGCTGTCTCCTAGTGTAAATTAGAGCAGCCCCTTGGGCCTGCAGTGGCTCTCTGTGGAGCCAGACAACAACCCTGAAACACCACGTGCAGAGTGCCCTAGCCACACCCTTACCCACCTCTGAAATGTCAACTCCCAATCCAATGCCAGTGATGGACAAGGATGGTATACAGTCATTATACAGTTCTTGAACTTCATAGGGAACCCTTCTGTGCTAGTAGGCTTCCCAGCTGGGTGATCCCGCCCATCGCCATCCAGAAATGGGATCAAAGACTCTGTAAAAGCCCACATTAGACAGTGGTGGCTAGCCTCCCTTTCTTCCTGCTTTGAGTGGTGGGTTGGGGGTAGGAATGGGCAGGTAAAAGTTTGTGCTAGAGATGCTTTGGAAGCTAGGGGAGGTAAACTCAAACTGTGCTGTGCTTAAATTAGTCTGTTGCATTAGCACACTTATCTACTGTCATAAATTGTGGACATACCTGCTTCTCTGAAAATATCTGATGAAACAAGTCAAGTCTTTATTTCTGGGCTTTAGGTGTAATTGTGATAGAGGACAATTTTCATATAATATAATATTGGTATTTTTATGCGATTACTTTTATTAAGACTGGAGATCTGGATTTAAAACAGGGAGGAGATGGTTAAACAGAAAAATGGCAAATCCTTTGCATTACAAAGCCATTACAGCTAAAACCAGATCACTGGTCACATGGAAAACTTTAAGAGCATTAGGCCCCTTTATAGCAACTGGCCCAAGAGCAAGTTAATGTGTAAAATGTTAAGACCCCAATAGCTACCTCTGGGGCACAGTGACACTAAAAGCATAGCAATGTGTGTTAGGATATAGCTATTCAGGCCTGCCTGTAAATGCCTATACTTTAAGAATTTAGGTATGTGTTTATCATTTAGCTAGTAATAGAGGTATACAAGAAAGAATCTGTGGAAGGGTCTTCTCTCACTGAGACAGGCTGAGGCCCTGTTCTTAGTCCAATGTCTTTGGCTAAGCAGCAGAGGCAGCCATAAGCTGGGAAGCGACCAGTCACCTCCTCACATTCCAAACTAGTCAACATGGAGCTGTTAGGAAGGTGATCTGATCTATCACCTCCAGAGAAAGGGAAGAGCCTAGAAGATGTAAAAGGAAATTTAGTTTGATAGTTTTCTGTCTGGTAAGAACTCACTTATCAATAGACACAGCTGGGAAACCCTTATGTCTTTATAGATGTTGTTGCGAAATCCTCACTTCTGTATTGTTTTGTCATTATAGTTCCCACTTTGCTATTATTTGCATGGTCACTGTCTGGTTCTGTGACTGTTTCTGTCTGCTGTATAATTAATTTTGCTGGGTGTAAACTAATTAAGGTGGTGAGATATAATTGGTTAGCTAATCATGTTACAATATGTTAGGATTGGTTAGGTAAATTTCAGTAGAATGACTGGTTAAGGTATAACTAAGAATATTACTATGTAAATTAGGGGCAAACAGGAAGTAAGTTGGGATTCGAAAATAAGGAAAAAGAAACTTGGATTTAAGCTTGCTGGAAGTTCACCCCAATAAACATCAAATTGTTTGCACCTTTGGACTTCAGGTATCGTTGCTCACTGTTCATGAGAGAAGAACCAGGGAAGTGGGAGAGTGAAGGAAAAAGCTCTCTAACAATGTGTAAAACATGTGACATGGGGAAAAAAAACTTCTTAGAGACTGGAATCAGAATGTGGAAAGCTAAAGATGCTAAATGTTGGTATATGGTCAAAACATTAATGGTATCGGAAGCAGCTGTTAAATCAAGAAAAAGCAAAATCAACATAAATCCATTCTGTTTAGCTATAAAAGGCCACTGAAACTCTTTCAGTATAGCAAATGGCTCTAAATGTGGATCCCAAACAGCCCATTAGCTGGTGTGCCTGAAAACAATATAAAATCTGAGCCTTATCGGCACATACAAGAAGTTTAAAAAGAAAAGGAAAGAGAAAGAGACACTGCTATTTAGTGACGATTAGAGAATCCATTGGAAGTTTTCTTAGAATAGGAGCTAGGAGGAAAATATGTTTCATGTGACATAAAAACTACCCACCAGACAGAAGAATTTACAATAGCAGCAATTAAGCATGAAATAGAAGGAAAGATGCTAAGGGAAACCAGAAGGAATTGGGTCATAAAGGACAAATTGTTTAACCTTAAAGGTCAGCACACAAATATCTTTAGAAAACTTTATTGTCCTTTTAAAGTAGAAGAAAAGGAACAAGATAAAGAGCTATCCTGAGAGTCATCATGGCCAAATATTTCCTGACACTTGCCAATTTTGTCTGAGAAGAATCTACAGAAAAGTTATCAGGCCAAAAAACAAACTGGTTACCCGCTGCCTTGAGAGAAATATTGTGCAAAGAATTAAAACACATTTTTAAATCTCCATGAGTTATGGGATAATTCTGAGGCCTCAATCAATTCTTGTATTAGGCTCTGTATAGTGTACTATTAAACATAGGGAATGATCCGTTCTTTGGGGCAGAGTAATGTAAGATATACCAGTGATACTTCAAAGTCTTCTGATCTGCATACTATGGTAGTAATAGAAGGGCATCATTATAGGATATTTTATATCTTTAACCATATAGAAAACAATCACCAGTTGGAGCAGGTCAAATTCTTTTGTTGGAAAATGCATTTTCTTCAGAACTGACATTTTCTATGGGGAAAAAAATATTCATTTGGACCAATGTTTGGAAATGATGCTTCAGAAAAATCATACAAAAATAGCTCATTTGATTGAAAAGGCTGACATTTGTCATTTCAACATTTCTGAATTGAAATTTCTGAACTTTTCATTCTGTGAAAACTTTCAATACTTCAACTTTTTGGCCCAAATCAGAATTACCCTGTTACCCTGCTAACCAAATGGCAGTTGCTCCAGGTCAATTAAGACACCTGGGGCCAATTAAGATTCTTCTAGGAAGCAGTGGAGACAGCTAGATTGACTGGGACACCTGAAGCCAACTGGAACTAGTTAAAAGCCTCCCAGTTAGTCTGTTAGGAGCATGTGTCAGGAGCTGTAGAAGGAAGCCATGCTGCTGGAGAAACTGGGCAGTACAAACCCTATCAGGCACAAGGAGGGAGGCCCTGAGGTAAGAGTGAAGTAAATGTTGAGGAAGTGGGGGCTGCTGGGGGGGAGTGACCCAGGGAATTGTACTTGTCCTACTTCAAAAAGTCAGCTACCAATAGCTGCTACTATTAGGATCTCTGGGCTGGATCCCCCACCCCACACACATACTCTCCCTGATTAATCACAGAGACTGTGAAACAACATAGACTGTGCAAGGGAGGGTTGCCACTTCCCACCTCCCTTGCTGACTTATGATGAAAATGGCTCAGTAGGCTGTGACCCTTGCCTCTAGAGAGAAGGGCTATGTGGAGGCTCACTGTGACCCTCTAAGGCTAGCGTAATCCACCTGAAAGCGCAGGACCCACTGAGACAAGGTTGGAGCTTTGTCACATTATGCTGTATGTAGGAAATATCTGCTCTCATTACTGATCAATAATGTGACACACAACCCTGACCTGTCATTTTTAGAAGTCTTGATTGAGGATTTGATGGAGTAGGAAGTTTTGGAAATAATTAGTTAGTGAGCCAAGGGGCGTAATAACAGTTATATTAACTAATGATAATCCCATGCCCCTCTTTATGTATGGCTTTCATTTGAGAACATAAGAATGGCCCTACTGAGTCAGACCAAAGGTCCATCTAGCCCAGTATCCTGTCTTTCGACAGTGGCTGTTGCCAGGTGCCCCAGAGGGAATGAACAGAACAGGTAATCATCAAGTGATCCATCCTGTCGCTCATTCCCAGCTTCTGGCAAACAGAGGCTAGGGACACCATTCCTGCCCACCTTGGCTAATAGCCATTGATGGACCTATCCTTCATGAATTTATCTAGTTCTTTTTTGAACCCTGTTATGGTCTTGGACATCACAACATCCTCTGGCAAGGAGTTCCACAGGCTGACTATGCACTGTGTGAAGAAATACTTCCTTTTATTTGTTTTAATCCTGCTATGTATTAATTTCATTTGGTGACCCCTAGTTCTTGTGTTATGAGATGTAGTAAACAACACTTCCTTATCTACTTTCTCTACACCAGTCATGATTTTATAGACTTCAATCATGTTTCCCCTTAATCGTCTCTTTTCCAAGCTGAAAAGTCCCAGTCTTATTAATCTCTCCTCATACGGAAGCTGTTCCATACCCCTAAGCATTTTTGTTGCCCTTTTCTGAACTTTTCCAATTCCAATATATCTTTTTTGAGATGGGGAGACCACATCTGCACACAGTACTCAAGATGTGGGCATACCATGGCGTTATACAGAGGCAATATGATATTTTCTGTCCTATTATCTATCCCTTTTTTTAATTATTCCCAGAATTCTGTTTGCTTTTTTGACTGCCACTGCACATTGAGTGGATGTTTTCAGAGAACTATCCACAATGACTCCAAGATCTCTTTCTTCAGTGGTAACAGCTAATTTAGACCCCATCATTTTATATGTATTGGTGGGATTATGCTTTCCAATGTGCATTACTTTGCATTTATCAACATTTATCAACATTAAATTTCATCTGCCATTTTGTTGCCCAATCACCCAGTTTTGAGGGATCCTTTTGTAGCTTTTCGCAGTCTGCCTGGGTCTTAACTATCTTTAGTAATTTTGTATCATCTGCAAATTTTGCCACCTCACTGTTTACCCCTTTTTCCAGAACATTTATGAATATGTTGACTAGGACTGGTTCCAGAACAAACCCCTGGGGGACACCATTATTTACTTCTCTCCATTCTGAAAACTGACCATTTATACCTATCCTTTCTTTCCTATCTTTTAGCCAGTTACCAATCCATGAGAGCACCTTCCCTCCTTACTTTGTGTAAGAGCCTTTGGTGAGGGACTTTGTCAAAGGCTTTCTGAAAATCTAAGTACACTATATCCACTGGATCCTCTTGGTCCACATGCTTGTAGACCCCCTCAAAGAATTCTAGTAGACTGGTGAGGCATAATTTCCCTTTACTAAAACCATGTTGACTCTTCTTCAACAAATTATGTTCATCTATATGTCTGATAATATTGTTCTTTATTATAGTTTCAACCAGTTTTCCCAGTACGGAAGTCAGGCTTACAGGCCTGTAATTCCCAGGATCACCTCTGGAGCCCTTTTTAAAATTGGCATCACATTAGCTATCCTCCAGTCATCTGGTACAGAACCTGATTTAAATGATAGGTTACAGGCTACAGTTAAAAGAAAAGGCGTATTTGTGGTACCTTAGAGACTAACAAATTTATTTGAGCATAAGCTTTCGTGAGCTACAGCTCACTTCATCGGATGCATCTGATGAAGTGAGCTGTAGCTCATGAAAGCTTATGCTCAAATAAATTTGTTAGTCTCTAAGGTGCCACAAGTACTCCTTTTCTTTTTGCAGATACAGACTAACACAGCTGCTACTCTGAAACCTAAAACTACAGTTAGTAGTTCTGCAGTTTCACATTTGAGTTCCTTCAGAACTGTTGGGTGAATACCATCTGGTCCTGCTGACTTATTGCTGTTTAATTTATCGATTTGTTCCAAAACCTGCTCTAATGATACCTCAATCTGGGACAGTTCATCAGATCTTTCACCTAAAAAGAATGGCTCAGGTTTAGGAATCTCCCTCACATCTTCAGCCGTGAAGACCGATGCAAAGAATTCATTTAGTTTCTCCGCAATGGCCATATCATCCTTGAGTGCTTCTTTAGAACCTCGGTTGTCCAGTGGCCCCACTGGTTGTTTAGCAGGCTTCCTGTTTCTGATGTACTTAAAAAAATTGCTATTACTTTTTGAGTCTTTGGCTAACTGTTCCTCAAATTCTTTTTTGGCCTACTAATTGTATTTTTACACTTCATTTGCCAGTGTTTATGCTCCTTTCTATTTTCCTCAATAGGATTTAACTTCCACTTTTTAAAAGAATGTCTTTTTGCCTCTCACTGCTTCTTTTACTTTGTTTTTTAGCCATGATGGCTCTTTTTTGGTTCTCTTACTATGTTTTTTAAATTGGGGTATACATTTAAGTTGGGCCTCTGTTATGGAGTCTTTAAAAAGTTTCCACGCAGCTTGCAGAGATTTCACTTTTGGTACTGTACCTTTAATTTCTGTTTAACTAACCTCCTCATTTTTGTGTAGTTCCCCTTTCTGAAATTAAATGCTACAGTGTTGGGCCACCATAGTGTTTTTCCTGCCATAGGGATATTAAATTTAATTATATATGGTCACTATTACCAAGTGGTCCAGCTATATTCACCTCTTGGACCAGATCCTGTGTTCCACTTAGGACTAAATCAAGAATTGCCTCTCCTCTGGTGGGTTTCAGGACCAGCTGCTCCAAGAAGCAGTCATTTAAGGTGTCAAGAAACTTTATCTCTGCATCCCGTCCTGAGTCAATATGGGAATAACTGAAATCCCCATTATGACTATTGAGTTTCTTATTTTAATAGCCTCTCTAATCTCCCTGAGTATTTCACAGTCACTATCACCATCCTGGTCAGGTGGTCAGTAATATATCCCTACCACTATATTCTTATTATTAGAGCATGGAATTTCTATCCATAGAGATTCTATGGTACAGTTTGATTCATTTACGATTTTTTTACTTCATTTGATTCTACACTTTCTTTCACATATAATGTCACTCCCCCAGCAGCACAACCTGTTCTGTCCTTCCGATATATTTTGTACCCTGGTATTACTGTATCCCATTGATTATCCTCATTCCACTAAGTTTCTGTGATGCCTGTTATATCAATATCCTCATTTAATACAAGGCACTCTAGTTCAACCATTTTATTATTTAGACTTCTAGCACTGGTATATAAGCACTTTAAAAACTTGTCTCCTTTTAGCTGTCTGCCATTACATGATGTAACTGAATGGGACTCTTTATTTGACTGTTTCTGATCAGACCCTGCCTGTATTTTATCATTTTCCATCCTCTCATCCTCACTAGGACATAGAGAGTCTCTATTAATAGATTAATATTAATAGGATGTTCGAACCATGTGCTCCTCCGCACCTGTTGGCTTTCCCCCAGCCCTTAGTTTAAAAACTTCTCTACAACCTGTTTAATGTTAAGTGACAGCAATCTTGTTCCATTTTGGTTTAGGTGGAGCCCATCTTCCTGTATAGGCTCCCCCTTTTTCAAAAGTTTCCCCAGTTCCTAATAAATCTAACCCCCTCCTCACTGTTTGAGGATCTCAAAGTACTTTATAAATCCTAATTAATTCAATCTCCTAACGACTTGGATCCCCCCGAGAAGATTATTACTTCCATGTCATAGACAAGCAAATGGAGGTTCACAAAAGTTAAGGCCAATATTTTCAGACTAGGGTGGCCTAAAGAAGTGGTCTGATTTTCCAGGGTGTTGAGCACCCCCTATTTCCAAGTGACTTCAGTAGGACAGTGCTCAGCACCTCTGGGGGGGAAAAATACCACAGTGTAGTTTTAGTGTTGAAAACTCATAATTTTATCATGAGCCTTGTGATATTAGATGTTCTTCAAGTCCCAGCTCCCGCAGTCAGGGGATTTGATGGGAGACTTAGCTTTCATTTTAAATTAAGCTTCTAGGCCTTGTGGTTTCAGAGACAAGCTTGAAAATGTGAAATGAGTGCATGCTAAAAGGTTAGAGACCAGAAGACAAGCAAAAAGAACAAACATTTTATTAAAAATCTCATGGATTGAAAGCCCAGCTCATGAGTTTTTAATGCCTGATTTATGCTTTTTGAATGTCTCAATGAAACCTGTTTTATGTGATATGTTGTGGGCTAATGGTTTCCTGGTAAAATCTTGAAATCCCCTCAATATCAAGAGCTGGAGGTATTTTTAATACTCATCTAAATAGCCCCAAGTTGTTTATGGATGAATATGTATGTGATGAGTTAGTTCACAGAGACCCCCATGAGACTGTCACCTAATGTGCTGAGATTACCTCTGAGCCCATTTTCCCTGCCACTTTGGGACTTCAAAACCCTGTCTTGTTGAACCAGACACAGTATCTGCTGCAACACAGACCCTGGTCTGGGCCACACCCACAAAGCTGCAGACTTTAACTAAAAATACTCAGTAGGTCGTCTATTTCCAGCACCCAGACCCCAATGGGATCCAAACCCCAAATAAATCCATTTTACTCTGTATAAAGCTTATACAGGGTAAACTCATAATTTTTTGGCCTTCTATAACACTGATAGAGAGAGATGCACAGCTGTTTGATCCCCCCAGGTAAACACTTACTCTGGGTTTATCAATAAACGAAAATACTTTATTAAGTATAAAAAGTAGGATTTAAGTGGTTCCAAGTAAAAACAGACAGAACAAAGCAAGTCACCAAGCAAAATAAAACAAAACATGCAAGTCTAAGCCTAATACATTAAGAAACTGATTACAGGTAAATCTCACCCTCAGAGATGTTCCAATAAGCTTTCTTCACAGACTAGACTCCTTCTTAGTCTGGGCCCAATCCTTTCCTCTGGTACAGTCCTTGTCAGTTCCAGCAGACATCTTAGGTGGAAACTAGGGGTTTTCTCATGACTGGACCCTCTTTGTTCTGTTCCATCCCCTTTTATAGCTTTGGCACAAGGCAGGAATCTTTTGTCTCTCTGGGTCCCCACCCACCCCCCTTCTTAATGGAAAAGCACCAGGTTTAAGATGGATTTCAGTTCAGGTGACATGATTACATGTCACTTTAAGACCTCCTTTTTCATTGCCTAGGAGCTGGCCAACATCTACAAAGGAAGGCTTGCAGGTAAACAAACCCATTCACAGGTCATTGATTCTGAAGCACCCTTGATGGCTACCACTTAATATGTTTACATCATTAATACAAGTTTATATCTTATTCTCGTAACTTCAGACCTAGAAATAATATATGCAAACTAATAGGATGAACACACTCAGTAGATCATAAGCTTTGTAATGAGACCTTTTGCATGACAAGAAATTGAGCCATCTGTGTATGTATCACTAGAGAAATGTCTTCAGTAAAACTTTCACTGAAACTACATCAGCAAAAAGAGTCCTATTATGTTCTCTCTCTAATCAAACAAAGGACAAATAAAATAGATCTCTTCAGAATATAGAAGGAAGACTGAGCAGGAGAAAGGTGGTATGTATTGATAATAAATACTTTGTTCTGATCTAAAGGTATGCCTATGCTGCAGTTAGACACCCACGAATGGCCTGTGCCGGCTGATGCGGGCTGCCGCTGCAGAGCTGGGTAATTGCAGCCCAAGCCCGGAACATCTACACTACAATGAAACAGCCCCACAGCCTAAGCCCTATGAGCCTGAGTCAGCTAGCACGGGCCAGCCGCAGGTGGAATTGCTGTGTAGACATACCCTAAGAGCTTTTACAACAAAAAAGTGTTCTGTCCAAGTTCATGAACATTCCACCAAATAGCTGCTCCACTTAAGTAATTGCTTCATTTCATGACATTACTTTCGACTTCCCATGAAATCAAAAATTTGTTTGAAAATTCTCACTGGGGAATTTTCAAACTGAACTAAGGCCTTGTCTACACTACAGAGTTTTGTTGACAAAAGTTATGTCGACACTCAAAGTGCTATAATAAAAATTGGTATTGCATGTTCACACTTGCTCCCTCTGTTGGTAGAGCGTGGTCACAGTTGGGGCACAATCACAGACAGTGTGAGCAATGCACTGTGGGTTCCTATCCCACAGTCCAGCTTAACACCTTCTGTCACTAGGTCTTGTGGGAAGGTGGAGCAGATTGTGGCTCATCTTGGGACCGGGCTATGCCCCATGATGCATTGCTTTCTGTCCCAGCATTCCATGGGATTCTGGCTTTCTTTCGTAGCATTTTTCAATGGCCCTTGTTTACTGTGCACACCAGTATCTTTGTGAGAAGGGATGGATCTTGCACTGCTCTCCTATGCTCTGATAATTGTCATTAAGGCATCACGGATGGCAGTGCAGTTAATCATGAAGTTCCTAATTGAAGAAGACTCCCAGTTGCCTGACATGCTGTGTCATATGGATAGGAGCAACTTTAGATAGCTTTTGGCATTCAGCTACAGCTGGTGGATCATCACTTTTGGGCTACGGAAACAAGCACTGACTGATGTGATCGTATCATCAGGCAGGTATGGGATGATGAGCAATGGCTACAGAACTTTCTGATGTGGAAAGCCACCTTCTTGGAACTGTGTGCAGAGCTTGCCCCAGCACTCTGGTGCAAGGACACCAGAATGAGAGCAGACCTATCGGTAGAGAAGTGGGTGGCAATCACTGTGTGGAAGCTGGCAACCAGTCTGCTACCAGTTGGTCACAAATCAATTTGGAATCAGGAAGTTGACCGTTGGGGCTGCATTAATGCAAGCGTGCAAGGCAGTTAATTGCATCCTGCTACGAAGGACCATGACTTTGGGAAATGTGTATGAAATAGTGAATAGCTTTGCAGAAATGAGTTTCCCTAACTGTGGAGGGGTGGTAGATGGCACACATATTCCAGTTTTGGCACCAGACCCACCTTGCAACAGAATACATCACTAGGAAGGGGCACTTCTCCATGGTGTTGCAGGCATTTGTGGATCACCATGGACATTTTACTGACATTAATGCATGGTGGTGGGAGAGGGAGAGAGAGACAGACGCTTGGTGGGAATGTTGTCAAACGCCACCAGTCTGGTGCTCTTGTCTATCCAGTGTTGATAACAGTTGGCTGTTCCCTCTGCGTGTGTTCCCTCTGTGTGCTGCCCTGGCTCTGTGCAGATAACTGACACAACAGACCCCGAGAGAATGCCCAATGGCCATTGTCATAAATCTAAAGGGAAGGGTAATCACTTTTCTGTATACAGTGCTATAAAATCCATCGTGGCTAGAGGCAAAGTCCTTTTACCTTTAAAGGGTTAAGAAGCTCAGGTAACCTGGCTGGCACCTGACCCAAAATGACCAATGAGGGGACAAGATACTTTCAAATCTGGAGTGGGGGAAAAAGACTTTTGTCTGTCTGTGTGATACCTTTGCCGAAAACAGATCAAGGATGCAAGCCCTCCAACTCCTGTAAAGTTAGTAAGTATCTAGCTAGAAAATGCATCAGGTTTTCTTTGCTTTGGCTTGTGAAATTCACTGTGCTGGAGGAAATGTGTATTCCTATTTTTGTGTCTTTTTGTAACTTAAGGTTTTGCCTAGAGGGATTCTCTATGTTTTGAATCTGACTGCCTGTGAGATTACCTTCCATTCTGATCTTACAGAGTTGTTCTCATCTTTTTTTGTTCTTCTAATAAAGTTCTGTTTTTTAAGAATCTGATTGGGTTTTTTGGGTGTTAACAATCCAAGGCTGGTCTGTGTTCATCTTGTTATTCTCAAGCCTCCCCAGGAAAGGGGGAGTAAGGACTTGGGGGGATATTTTGGGGAAATAGGAACTCTAAGTGGTCCTTTCCCTGATTATTTGTAAAATCACTTGGTGGTGGCAGCGTTTAACTAATCCAAGGGCAAAAACTTTGTGCCTTGGGGACGTTTTTACCTAAGCTGGTAGAAATAAGCTTAGGGGTTTTTTCATGTGGGTCTCCACATCTGTACCTAGAGTTCAGAGTGGGGAAGGAACCCTGACAACTCCAAATAAACAACATTTTAGCTCCAACATTCCTAGAAGATATTAAAGGGTGTGACACTGAATGTGTTTTTTTATGGCTAAAGTAGCGTAATTTGAAAGCCTGCAAAGCAAAATGGGGATCTATTGTAATTCTCCTTTTAGAGATTCATTTCATTGTATACAAAATGGAATGGTGTGGGCCACGACAAGTGGGGGGGAATAAGGGTGAGGGCCCCCCTTGGCCCTAGACAGGGCCCAGATCCCCAATTCTGAGAACCCCCGGCCACCATTTCCTCATGGTGTTTTGTCTACCCCTTCTGCTTCGGGGCCCACTCCAGAAGGAGAGATGGCAGCTCAGCGAGGACATACAGGGTGAACAGAACCCCACATATACACAAACACCTCTTGAAACACAACTCATGCGTAAAGCAGGATCCCAACGACAAGGAAATTGGGAACCTCTGCTACTTGGCAGGTAACAACCCTGCCTTTGGAACATTCTAATTGCACCCCTATGTAATATTATTGTCCTGCTCTTGAAAATGAGAATTATATATGGTTTTCTGGTAGCTTTAGGAGCCTAAGAAGATTTATTTAAAGTATCAATATAATATTAGACTGCATTCTTCCAAACTCAGTCCTGTAAATATATCTGGGATTTCTCAGGTCGTGGGGAGCACTATATGTCTCAATGCTGTTATGGCTTATGCCCAGGCCTAATTTTAAGCGTGAATAGTCTCACTGAGCTGGATGAGACTACCCATGGGCTGAAAGTTAAGCAAGTGCACAAGCCTTTGCCTAAGGGCTTGGCTACACTTGCAAGTTAGAGTGCATTCAGTCAGTCCTGGGCACCCTAACTCCTGAGGTGTCCACACTGGCAAGGCAGGTAGAGCACCTGGACTCTGCAGCTGGAGCGCTCCTAGTGATCCACCTCCACGAGCAGCATAACGCTTGCTGCGCCCCGGCTGAAATGCGTGGGTGTCAGTGTGAACGAGGTGTTGCATTACTGCGCTCTGATTGGCCTCTGGAAATGATCCATAATCCCCTAAAGTCAAGTGACCACTCTTCTCATTGTTTTGAACTTGCTGTAGGAATGCGGCTATCCCCTTTCAAAGCTCCGTTTCTGACAGCCGGCTGCTTATCTGCTCCGGTACAAAGCAACCATTATTTTAAACCGCCGGCCCCAGTGCAGTGGCTCCTTTTGCCCTCCCGCCCCCCGTTGGCAGCCGGAGGGGCAAAAGGGGCAGCAACGATAAAGCACTGCCATGGCAGCGCTTTACACAGGGTCCTTTGCCATGGCAGCGCTTTAACATCTCTACCCCTTTTGCGCTCCCCTGTCAGCGGTCCTGTCGCTAGGGACCCGGCAGGGCCACCGACGGGGGGTGCAAACGCGGCAGCGACGTTAAAGCGTTGCCACGGCAGCACTTTAAAGTAAGGTGGTAGGGGCCGGTACCAGCAGCCACTTTTTACAGGTACACCGTACCGGCCTGGCCCGCCTCACTTTCACCCCTGTTTACAGTAAGTACGTTCAGCTCTCCAGTAGATTTGAGGTGGAAAGAAAGAGCCAGATTTCCCTTCTGCTTTCCCAGCTGAAGCCCCACTGACATCAGTGGTTTAAAGAAGAGGAGAACCTGGTCAAGTAGGAGCAGTGGTGGGATGGTAGCACCTGAGATTATACAAACTGCCAGCCAAATTCTCAGTCCCACCCGTGCACATCAGCTGACTCCACTGCACCTGTACAATACTGCAGGCATGCTAATATCCACGGTTCATTCATATTTTTTGCTACACTTAATGGTTTGACAAAAATCAGTAAAAATATAATTTACAGTAATTATATAGGAAGCACTCGTCAACAGAGGCCAGCTGGCATGCAAAGGTAATTTAATGGGAATATAAAACTTCTCTGTTGTGTTAAAACAAGCAGGACTATAATAAAATCGATTCCTCCCCCCACCCTCTAAAAACTAATAGAATTTCACTCTACTGTCATTGTCATTCATTTTCCTCAGTGATAAAATATAGCCTTGGTCATTTTGCATTCAAATCATGCCTGAGTTTTGCTGGTCTCGTTAATTCTTGGAATGGAAAAAAACCCCTTCCCGTTGACTGCATGATTTCTGACCAGAGCTATATATTGATGAGAGGGGGGAAATCTTTGAAAGGTGTCTCAAATAACTCAGCAGCTCATTCTAATTCTAGCCAGAGCAACGGTGACAAACTCATCGTGACCTGCAAGGGAATCAGACACAACTTGTGGGGGCATTTTACACTTTGGTCCAAGGCAACATTGGTTCTTACAATCAGTAGAGCGACGTAACTCCATTACAGCTCAGGCAATGGTCATTACAGCTAAATCACTAAACCCCTCTTTTACAACAGGGTGATGCTACAGTGATATTAAAGCTTCTACAAAAATATCCTAGTAAACATGCCAACATGATAAAGCTATAACTATCTATTAAAGTTTTACCACAGATTTTAGTACCTCAAAGATACAATCCGGCTAACCCATTTATCTGAGTAAGATTAGGTAGGTGTAGTAAAAGGATTTTGATAGCACAGTGGTTCCTGAAATTGCATGCTTTTGAGACAGTGGGGAAGCCTCTGCCAAGGCTGATTTTAAAGAGGCAGGTCTTCCAAATTCCCAATCATAATTGTGTGTCATTGCTTTTCATGGGAGTAGCCCCATGGCCTCTAAGGAGAGGAAAGGTTTGCAGGATGGGGCCCAGGAGTAGACAATTTTACAAATTCCTCATGAATACGCTATACCAAATTCTGCCTTATGTCCCAAACAAAGTCAAGACAGATGCACAATTCTCACAAGAGACACGTTATGCCACAACAGTTTGAATATTCTTAATGAAACAGCTGTCTCCACAAGAATTTGGAAATGCTCTGTATTGCATTTCAACCTAGAAGAAACAATGCAAGTGTTAAGGACACTGGTCCTTTTACCTGCTTCTCAGCACGTCAATTGTTCCATTTCCTACACTATAAAATGAGATGGCAAATATTTCTTACCTAATCAGCACCAGGTAAAGGGAAAAGAAAAGGAAAAGTATCCTTATCTGCAGTATTTAAATCCCTAAACATTTATACCCTCGCTTACAATTTCCTCATTCAACATACCTGACATACTCCAACCCTTGCAAATATGTTTGTATTCAATATTTTGGAGGAAGGCAAAAAAAAAAATATGGATGTCTGGCTTGTACCTTTAATTTGATGAATTCCATTTGCATGACAGTTCAGATGTATTGGGTTACCAGCCAGGTGTACAGCATATCTAACCAAGCCAAGACAGACTTCATTAAGGCTCCTGGCTGGTGCTCATGCTATTGAATAGAATTTGGTCTAATATATGTTTGTTTAAAAAGTCTAATCAGCAGATACTGGTAAAAATGCAATAAATGTTTGCACTTCTACTGGTATTTTCATGGAACAATCTCGAAAAGGCACCCTACAATAATAACTGAGTTGCAACATGCCTGCGAGATAGGTCAATGCTACTGCACACATGTTACAGAAGGGCAAAGAGAGGCACGGAAAGAATAGGGTTGGAGGTTTCAAAGGAGCATAAGGGATTTGAAGATCGCACTCAAATAGTCTCTTATGTTCAAGGCCTACACACAAAGAAGTTAGATAAAAAAGATAAATCCTCTCACTGAAAGGTTTCAGAGTAGCAGCCGTGTTAGTCTGTATTCGCAAAAAGAAAAGGAGTACTTGTGGCACCTTAGAGACTAACAAATTTATTGGAGCATAAGCTTTCGTGAGCTACAGCTCACTTCATCGGATGCATTTGGTGGAAAAAACAGAGGGGAGATTGATATACACACACACACACACACACACACACACACACACACACACACAGAGAACATGAAACAATGGGTTTATCATACACACTGTAAGGAGAGTGATCACTTAAGATGAGCCATCACCAGCAGCAGGGGGTGGAAAGGAGGAAAACCGTTCATGGTGACAAGCAAGGTAGGCTAATTCCAGCAGTTAACAAGAATATCTGAGGAACAGTGGGGGGTGGGGTGGGGGGAGAAATAACATGGGGAAATAGTTTTACTTTGTGTAATGACTCATCCATTCCCAGTCCCTATTCAAGCCTAAATTAATTGTATCCAGTTTGCAAATTAATTCCAATTCAGCAGTCTCTCGTTGGAGTCTGTTTTTGAAGCTTTTTTGTTGAAGTATAGCCACTCTCAGGTCTGTAATCGAGTGACCAGAGAGATTGAAGTGTTCTCCAACTGGTTTTTCAATGTTACAATTCTTGACGTCTGATTTGTGTCCATTCATTCTTTTACATAGAGACTGTCCGGTTTGACCAATGTACATGGCAGAGGGGCATTGCTGGCACATGATGGCATATATCACATTAGTAGATGCGCAGGTGAAGGAGCCTCTGATAGTGTGGCTGATGTGATTAGGCCCTATGATGGTGTCCCCTGAATGGATATGTGGAGAGAGTTGGCAACAGGCTTTGTTGCAAGGATAGGTTCCTGGGTTAGTGGTTCTGTTGTGTGGTGTGTGGTTGCTGGTGAGTATTTGCTTCAGGTTGGGGGGCTGTCTGTAAGCAAGGACTGGTCTGTCTCCCAAGATCTGTGAGAGTGATGGGTCGTCCTTCAGGATAGGTTGTAGATCATTGATGTTGCGTTGGAGAGGTTTTAGTTGGGGGCTGAAGGTGATGGCTAGTGACGTTGTGTTATTTTCTTTGTTGGGCCTGTCCTGTAGTAGGTGACTTCTGGGTACTCTTCTGGCTCTGTCAATCTGTTTCTTCACTTCAGCAGGTGGGTATTGTAGTTGTAGGAATGCATGATAGAGATCTTGTAGGTGTTTGTCTCTGTCTTCGGGGTTCCTCAGCTCTCGTCGCCTAATGCCCCTACTCTACTTGTGCTACATTGATGTCATCTTCATCATCTGGACCCATGGAAAAGTAGCCCTTGAGGAATTCCACCATGATTTCAACAATTTCCATCCCACCATCAACCTCAGCCTGGACCAGTCCACACAAGAGATCCACTTCCTGGACACTATGGTGCTAATAATCGATGGTCACATAAACACCACCCTATATCGGAAACCTACTGACCACTATTCCTACCTACATGCCTCTAGCTTTCATCCAGATCATACCACACGATCCATTGTCTACAGCCAAGCTCTACAATATAACCGCATTTGCTCCAACCCCTCAGACGGAGACAAACACCTACAAGATCTCTATCATGCATTCCTACAACTACAATACCCACCTGCTGAAGTGAAGAAACAGATTGACAGAGCCAGAAGAGTACCCAGAAGTCACCTACTACAGGACAGGCCCAACAAAGAAAATAACAGAACGCCACTAGCCATCACCTTCAGCCCCCAACTAAATCCTCTCCAACGCAACATCAAGGATCTACAACCTATCCTGAAGGACGACCCATCACTCTCACAGATCTTGGGAGACAGACCAGTCCTTGCTTACAGAAAGCCCCCCAACCTGAAGCAAATACTCACCAGCAACCACACACCACACAACAGAACCACTAACCCAGGAACCTATCCTTGCAACAAAGCCTGTTGCCAACTCTCTCCACATATCCATTCAGGGGACACCATCATAGGGCCTAATCACATCAGCCACACTATCAGAGGCTCCTTCACCTGCGCATCTACTAATGTGATATTTGCCATCATGTGCCAGCAATGCCCCTCTGCCATGTACATTGGTCAAACGGGACAGTCTCTATGTAAAAGAATGAATGGACACAAATCAGACGTCAAGAATTGTAACATTCAAAAACCAGTTGGAGAACACTTCAATCTCTCTGGTCACTCGATTACAGACCTAAGAGTGGCTATACTTCAACAAAAAAGCTTCAAAAACAGACTCCAACGAGAGACTGCTGAATTGGAATTAATTTGCAAACTGGATACAATTAATTTAGGCTTGAATAGGGACTGGGAATGGATGAGTCATTACACAAAGTAAAACTATTTCCCCATGTTATTTCTCCCCCCACCCCACCCCCCACTGTTCCTCAGATATTCTTGTTAACTGCTGGAATTAGCCTACCTTGCTTGTCACCATGAAAGGTTTTCCTCCTCCCCCCCCCCCCCCCGCTGCTGGTGATGGCTTATCTTAAGTGATCACTCTCTTTACAGTGTGTATGATAAACCCATTGTTTCATGTTCTCTGTGTGTGTATATCAATCTCCCCTCTGTTTTTTCCACCAAATGCATCCGATGAAGTGAGCTGTAGCTCACGAAAGCTTATGCTCTAATAAATTTGTTAGTGTCTAAGGTGCCACAAGTACTCCTTTTCTTTTCACTGAAAGGTGACAATGTAACAGTATTTTATTTCTTAGAGTTCAGAGTGATACCACACAAGAACCCAAAAACTGAGGGCATGAAACAGGCTGCTCCCTAGAACAGAGAGGTGCAACTCACCCAGCCTTACTATAGGCTGTCTGATCACACATAGATTCATAGATACTAAGGTCAGAAGGGACCATTCTGATCATCTAGTCCGACCTCCTGCACAGCGCAGGCCACAGAATGTCACCCACCCACTCCTATGAAAAACCACACCCATGTCTGAGCTATTGAAGTCCTTAAATCATGGTTCAAAGACTTCAAGGAGCAGAGAAGCTTCCCTCAAGTCAACCATGCCCCATGCTACCGAGGAAGGCGAAAAACCTCCAGGGCCTCTCCAATCTGCCCTGGAGGAAAATTCCTTCCCAACCCCAAATATGGCGATCAGCTAAACCCTGAGCATATGGGCAAGATTCACCAGCCAGATACCCAGGAAAGAATTTTCTATAGTAACTCAGATCCCATCCATCTAATATCCCATCTCAGGGGATTAGGCCTGTTTACCCTGAATATTTAAAGATCAATTAATTACCAAAATCACATTATCTCATCATACCATCTCCTCCATAAACTTATCAAGTAGAATCTTAAAGCCCGATAGATCTTTTGCCCCCACTACTTCCCTTGGAAGGCTATTCCAAAACTTCACTCCTCTGATGGTTAGAAACCTTCGTCTAATTTCAAGTCTAAACTTCCTGGTGGCCAGTTTATACCCATTTGTTCTTGTGTCCACATTGGTGCCGAGCTTAAATAATTCCTCTCCCTCTCCTAAGCGAACCAGCGGAGCAGCGGGGACAGCAGAGCAGCTCACAGCAGGAGTTTGCCTGGGACTGGTAAGTATCCGAGTGTGTGTGTTTGCTTGCTGAGGAAGTATCCGAGCGTGTGTTTGCTGGGAGGGAGCCTGAGTGAGTGTCTGATTGGCTGCTAGCCTGCAGGGGGCGGGCATTAGGGTGTCTGTGTGTTTGCGTCAGGGAAGCCTGGCTGTTTAAAAATAGCCAGAGCCTCGCGAACCAGCTGAGCAGCGGGGACAGCAGAGCAGCTCACAGCAGGAGTTTGCCTGGGAGTTCGCCTGGAGCGAGCCCAGTGAGGCTTACATCTTGCCAACGTCTCTGAGGAAGCTCCGTAGTAGGTAGGTGATATGGAAGGGGGGAATTCAGCTGTTGTGACCTGCACTGGATGTGCCATGTTTGTCTTTCTTCCACAGGACAGAAGCGACTTTGTCTGTACAAAGTGCAAGCTGGTCTCCATATTGGAAGAGAAGATTGAAGGTCTGGAGCAACAGGTAACGACCCTGCGTTGTATACGAGAGACTGAGGATTTTCTGGACCAAACTCAGGATAGCCTTCTAGGGGCACAAAGCTCTAAAGATGTAGAGCAGGTTGCACAGAGGAGCCAAGAGGCCAGTGAAGAAGCTTGGCAACATGTGACCTCCAGAAGAGGTAAGCGGAATGTCCGGGTTCCAGTAACACAGACACAGGTAACTAACCGCTTTCATGTTCTCTCCACAGGTACCAATGCGGAGAGTGGACCAGATGATATGTCTGGGGGGAGAAAGCGGAAGGAGACTCCGCTGGTTGGGAGGCATGAGATGCGATGTCCTGAGGTTGGAGGTTCCACGACCACCACTCCCAAGAGGAGAAGGCGGGTGGTGGTGGTCGGGGACTCTCTCCTCCGGGGGACTGAGTCATCTATCTGCCGCCCTGACCGGGAAAACCGAGAAGTCTGCTGCTTGCCAGGGGCTAAGATTCGTGATGTGACGGAGAGACTGCCGAGACTCATCAAGCCCTCGGATCGCTACCCCTTCCTGCTTCTCCACGTGGGCACCAATGATACTGCCAAGAATGACCTTGAGCGGATCACTGCGGACTATGTGGCTCTGGGAAGAAGGATAAAGGAGTTGGAGGCGCAAGTGGTGTTCTCGTCCATCCTCCCCGTGGAAGGAAAAGGCCTGGGTAGGGACCGTCGAATCGTGGAGGTCAACGAATGGCTACGCAGGTGGTGTCGGAGAGAAGGCTTTGGATTCTTTGACCATGGGATGGTGTTCCATGAAGGAGGAGTGCTGGGCAGAGACGGGCTCCATCTTACGAAGAGAGGGAAGAACATCTTTGCCAGCAGGCTGGCTAACCTAGTGAGGAGGGCTTTAAACTAGGTTCACCGGGGGAAGGAGACCAAAGCCCTGAGGTAAGTGGGAAAGCGGGATACCGGGAGGAAGCACAGGCAGGAAGGTCTGTGAGGGGAGGGCTCCTGCCTCATACTGCGAATGAGGGGCGATCAACAGGTTATCTCAAGTGCTTATATACAAATGCACAAAGCCTTGGAAACAAGCAGGGAGAACTGGAGGTCCTGGTGATGTCAAGGAATTATGACGTGATTGGAATAACAGAGACTTGGTGGGATAACTCACATGACTGGAGTACAGTCATGGATGGTTATAAACTGTTCAGGAAGGACAGGCAGGGCAGAAAAGGTGGGGGAGTAGCACTGTATGTAAGGGAGCAGTATGACTGCTCAGAGCTCCGGTACGAAACTGTGGAAAAACCTGAGTGTCTCTGGATTAAGTTTAGAAGTGTGTGCAACAAGAGTGATGTCATGGTGGGAGTCTGCTATAGACCACCGGACCAGGGGGATGAGGTGGATGAGGCTTTCTTCCGGCAACTCACGGAAGCTACTAGATCACATGCCCTGATTCTCATGGGTGACTTTAATTTTCCTGATATCTGCTGGGAGAGCAATACAGCGGTGCATAGACAATCCAGGAAGTTTTTGGAAAGCGTAGGGGACAATTTCCTGGTGCAAGTGCTAGGGGAGCCAACTAGGGGGAGCGCTTTTCTTGACCTGCTGCTCACAAACCGGGTAGAATTAGTGGGGGAAGCAAAAGTGGATGGGAATCTGGGAGGCAGTGACCATGAGTTGGTTGAGTTCAGGATCCTGACGCAGGGAAGAAAGGTAAGCAGCAGGATACGGACCCTGGACTTCAGGAAAGCAGACTTTGACTCCCTCAGGGAACAGATGGCCAGGATCCCCTGGGGGACTAACATGAAAGGGAAGGGAGTCCAGGAGAGCTGGCTGTATTTCAAGGAATCCCTGTTGAGGTTACAGGGACAAACCATCCCGATGAGTCGAAAGAATAGTAAATATGGCAGGCGACCAGCTTGGCTTAATGGTGAAATCCTAGCGGATCTTAAACATAAAAAAGAAGCTTACAAGAAGTGGAAGCTTGGACATATGACCAGGGAAGAGTATAAAAATATTGCTCGGGCATGTAGGAAAGATATCAGGAGGGCCAAATCGCACCTGGAGCTGCAGCTAGCAAGAGATGTCAAGAGTAACAAGAAGGGTTTCTTCAGGTATGTTGGCAACAAGAAGAAAGCCAAGGAAAGTGTGGGCCCCTTACTGAATGAGGGAGGCAACCTAGTGACAGAGGATGTGGAAAAAGCTAATGTACTCAATGCTTTTTTTGCCTCTGTTTTCACTAACAAGGTCAGCTCCCAGACTGCTGTGCTGGGCAACACAAAATGGGGAAGAGATGGCCAGCCCTCTGTAGAGATAGAGGTGGTTAGGGACTATTTAGAAAAGCTGGACGTGCACAAGTCCATGGGGCCGGACGAATTGCATCCGAGAGTGCTGAAGGAATTGGCGGCTGTGATTGCAGAGCCCTTAGCCATTATCTTTGAAAACTCGTGGCGAACGGGGGAAGTCCCGGATGACTGGAAAAAGGCTAATGTAGTGCCCATCTTTAAAAAAGGGAAGAAGGAGGATCCTGGGAACTACAGGCCGGTCAGCCTCACCTCAGTCCCTGGAAAAATCATGGAGCAGGTCCTCAAAGAATCAATCCTGAAGCACTTAGAGGAGAGGAAAGTGATCAGGAACAGTCAGCATGGATTCACCAAGGGAAGGTCATGCCTGACTAATCTAATCGCCTTTTATGATGAGATTACTGGTTCTGTGGATGAAGGGAAAGCAGTGGATGTATTGTTTCTTGACTTTAGCAAAGCTTTTGACACGGTCTCCCACAGCATTCTTGTCAGCAAGTTAAGGAAGTATGGGCTGGATGAATGCACTATAAGGTGGGTAGAAAGCTGGCTAGATTGTCGGGCTCAACGGGTAGTGATCAATGGCTCCATGTCTAGTTGGCAGCCGGTGTCAAGTGGAGTGCCCCAGGGGTCGGTCCTGGGGCCCGTTTTGTTCAATATCTTCATAAATGATCTGGAGGATGGTGTGGATTGCACTCTCAGCAAATTTGCGGATGATACTAAACTGGGAGGAGTGGTAGATACGCTGGAGGGGAGGGATAGGATACAGAAGGACCTAGACAAATTGGAGGATTGGGCCAAAAGAAATCTAATGAGGTTCAATAAGGATAAATGCAGGGTCCTGCACTTAGGATGGAAGAATCCAATGCACCGCTACAGACTAGGGACCGAATGGCTCGGCAGCAGTTCTGCGGAAAAGGACCTAGGGGTGACAGTGGACGAGAAGCTGGATATGAGTCAGCAGTGTGCCCTTGTTGCCAAGAAGGCCAATGGCATTTTGGGTTGTATAAGTAGGGGCATAGCGAGCAGATCGAGGGACGTGATCGTTCCCCTCTATTCGACACTGGTGAGGCCTCATCTGGAGTACTGTGTCCAGTTTTGGGCCCCACACTACAGGAAGGATGTGGATAAATTGGAAAGAGTACAACGAAGGGCAACGAAAATGATTAGGGGTCTAGAGCACATGACTTATGAGGAGAGGCTGAGGGAGCTGGGATTGTTTAGTCTGGAGAAGAGAAGAATGAGGGGGGATTTGATAGCTGCTTTCAACTACCTGAAAGGGGGTTTCAAAGAGGATGGCTCTAGACTATTCTCAATGGTAGCAGATGACAGAACGAGGAGTAATGGTCTCAAGTTGCAATGGGGGAGGTTTAGATTGGATATTAGGAAAAACTTTTTCACTAAGAGGGTGGTGAAACACTGGAATGCGTTACCTAGGGAGGTGGTAGAATCTCCTTCCTTAGAGGTTTTTAAGGTCAGGCTTGACAAAGCCCTAGCTGGGATGATTTAACTGGGACTTGGTCCTGCTTTGAGCAGGGGGTTGGACTAGATGACCTTCTGGGGTCCCTTCCAACCCTGATATTCTATGATTCTATGATTCTATATTTATCCCTCTGATATATTTATAGAGAGCAATCATATCTCCCCTCAACCTTCTTTTAGTTAGGCTAAACAAGCCAAGCTCCTTAAGTCTCCTTTCATAAGACAAGTTTTCCATTCCTCGGATCATCCTAGTAGCCCTTCTCTGTACCTGTTCCAGTTTGAATTCATCCTTCTTAAACATGGGAGACCAGAACTGCACACAGTATTCCAGGTGAGGTCTCACCAGTGCCTTGTATAACGGTACTAAAACCTCCTTATCCCTACTGGAAATGCCTCTCCTGATGCATCCCAAAACTGCATTAGCTTTTTTTACAGCCATATCACATTGGCAGCTCATAGTCATCCTATGATCAACCATTACTCCAAGGTCCTTCTCCTCTTCCGTTACTTCTAATTGATGCGTCCCCAACTTATAACTAAAATTCTTGTTATTAATCCCTAAATGCATAACCTTACACTTCTCACTATTAAATTTCATCCTATTACTATTACTCCAGTTTACAAGGTCATCCAGATCCTCCTGTATAATATCCCGATCCTTCTCCGAATTGGCAATACCTCCCAGCTTTGTATCATCTGCAAACTTTATTAGTACACTCCCACTTTTTGTGCCAAAGTCAGTAATAAAAAGATTAAATAAGATTGATCCCAAAACCGATCCCTGAGGAACTCCACTGGTAACCTCCCTCCAACCTGACAGTTCGCCTTTCAGTAGGACCCATTGCAGTCTCCCCTTTAACCAATTCCTTATCCACCTTTTGATGTTCATATTGATCCCCATCTTCTCCAATTTAACTAATAATTCCCCATGTGGCACGGTATCAAATGCCTTACTGAAATCTAGGTAAATTAGATCAACTGCATTTCCTTTATCTAAAAAATCTGTTACCTTTTCAAAAAAAGGAGATTAGGTTGGTTTGGCACGATCTACCTTTTGTAAAACCATATTGTATTTTGTCCAATTTACCATTGACTTCAATGTCCTTAACTAATTTCTCCTTCAAAATTTTTTCCAGGACCTTGCATACTACAGATGTCAAACTAACTGGCCTGTAGTTACCCGGATCACTTTTTTTTCTCCTTTCTTAAAAATAGGAACTATATTAGCAATTCTCCAATCATTCGGTACTATTCCTGAGTTTACAGATTCATTAAAAATTCTTGCTAATGGGCTTGCAATTTCAGGTGCCAATTCCTTTAATCTTCTTGGATGAAGATCATCTGCCCCCCCCCCCGATTTAGTCCCATTAAGCTGTTTCAGTTTCGCTTCTACCTCAGATATGGTAATATCTGCCTCTATATTCTCCTTCCCATTTGTCATGCTACCATTATCCCCAAGATCCTCTTTAGCCTTATTAAAGACTGAGGCAAAGTATTTGTTTAGATATTGGGCCATGCCTAGATTATCTTTAACCTCCACTCCATCCTCAGTGTTAAGCGGCCCCACTTCTTCCTTCTTAGTTTTCTTCTTATTTATATGGCTATAGAACCTTTTACTATTGGTTTTAATTCCCTTTGCAAGGTCCAACTCTACTCGACTTTTAGCCTGTCTCACTTGATCCCTACATGTTCTGACCTCAATTAGGTAGCTTTCCTTGCTGATCCCTCCCATCTTCCACTCCCTGTATGCTTTCTGCTTCTTCTTAATAACCTCTCTAAGATGCTTGCTCATCCAGCTTGGTCTACAACTCCTTCCTATGAATTTTTTCCCCTTTCTTGGGATACAGGCTTCAGATAGCTTCTGCAGTTTTGATTTAAAGTAATCCCAGGCCTCCTTTACCTTTAGATCCATAAGTTCTTCAGTCCAATCCACTTCCCTAACTAATTTCCTTAATTTTTGAAAGTCAGCCCTTTTGAAATCAAAAACCCTAGTTGCAGATTTATTTTTGTTAATCCTTCCATTTAGTTTGAACTGAATTAGCTCATGATCACTTGAGCCAAGATTGTCCCCTACAACCATTTCTTCTATGAGGTCCTCGCTACTCACCAAAATTAAATCTAAAATGGCATCCCCTCTACTCGGTTCAGCAACTACTTGATGAAGGAATCCATCAGCTATCGCATCTAGGAAAATCTGAGCCCTATTATTATTACTAGCACTGGTCCTCCAGTCTATGTCTGGGAAGTTAAAGTCTCCCATGATCATGCAGTTTCTATTAGTATTTACTTTATTAAAGACATTAAAAAGGGCTCTATCCATATCCAAATTAGATCCCAGAGGTCTATAGCACACCCCAAGCACTATCGTAGGAGAGGCTTTACTAGTTTTCTTCCCCAATGTAATTTTTGCCCAGACGGACTCTGTCTTATCCATTGCATCGCTTCTTATTTCTTTACATTCTACCTCATCATTGATATACAATGCTACTCCACCCCCTTTACCTTTGTTTCTGTCTTTCCTAAAGAGCACATACCCTTCAATACCTGTAGTCCAGTCATGACTACTATTCCACCATGTTTCTGTTATCCCTATAATATCTGGTTTCACTTCCTGCACCAGTAGCTCTAGTTCCTCCATTTTGTTACCTAGACTCCTCGCATTGGTGTACAAACATCTTAATTTTTGCTCTTTGGACTCACTCACATTTTGTACCCTATTAGGCACAGTCATTCTACAGCCAGTATAACCTATTAGACTAGTATCCACACTGCCCTCGCTCCTTATATACATTCTCCTACCCACGGCTGTATCCTTTCTTACTTCATCTTTTTCCCTGTCAATGCTAAAATCTGGCGTGGAGATTTTCTGGACATCTCCCATTCATCTCCCCCCCAATTCCTAGTTTAAAGCTCTCTTTATCAGTTGTGCCAGCCTCGATCCTAGAAGTCTATTTCCTTCCCTACTCAGATGAAGTCCATCCCGAGAGAACTGACCTCTGTCCGTGAATGCCTCCCAGTGGCCATACGTCCCAAAGCCCTCCTTATAGCACCACTGCCTAAGCCATCTGTTGACAGTCATAATCTTGTCAGACCTTTGTTGCCCTTCTCTAGGAATAGGAAGGATCCCGCTAAAGATCACCTGAGCCTCAATTTCCTTAAGCGTCTTCCCCAGCCTAGCATAGTCTCCCTTAATACTTTCCAGCGAGAATCTAGCCGTATCATTTGTTCCCACATGAAGGATAATTAGGGGATTCTTTCCCGTTCCCTTTAGGATCCTTTTCAACCTCAGGTCTACATCCCATATCTTAGCACCTGGAAGACAGCACACCCTTCTATTCTCTGGATTAGCTCTAGTTACAGGCCTGTCTATTCTTCTCAATAAAGAGTCCCCGATCACATAGACCTGCCTTTTCCTGGTGACAGTGCTATTCTCCAGTCTCTCCCCTGTTCCCTCTGGCTGCAAGTTCTTTCCATTCCTATTTTCCCTTACAATCTTCTTCAACCCATCCGGTATCCTCCTTGGGCTCATATTTGGTGTAGTCTCCCTTGACTCTTCCCCTTTTTCTATAGGACTAGCCTCTCTTCTCTTCTTCCTTACCCTTCCACCTTCAACAAGTACCTGCTGAGCCCCTTCTTCATTTTCCAACTCTGCAAACCTGTTCCTAAGCTCTATTTCTCCTTCACTAGCTTGTCTTTTCCTCTGCCTGGTTCTTTGAGTCACATGTTTCCACTGACCACTTTCCTCATCCAGTCTCTCCTCAAAATTCCCCAGCCCTGCTTCCATCCGTGAGTCTGAGCTTTTCCCTTCATATACCTCATATCTTTGCTCCATCATCTGCTCAAACCCCTTCCTAAACTCAACCAGACTTTCCACCTGCATCTCCAAACCTCGGATCTTTTCCTCCATCAGCTCTATCAGGCGGCATTTCATGCAGACAAAACTCTTACCGGTTCCCCCCTCCAGGATCATGTACATACCACAGCTTCCACATCCAGTCATCCTCAATGTGTCTTCCACTACAGGAGTCACTCCCACAGCTGCCTCCGTATCTGTCATAGCCTTCCCACCTAAATCCTGTTAATCTGGGAAACACAAGCCACACCAAAAAGACCACGCCACTCCCCAGCAAAAGCAAACCCCAAACAAGCACCACAATCCAAACTCCCCTTGCAAACTCCCACTCAAACTCCCCTGTTTAGAGCTCTGTTTGCTAGCTCCTGTGCCACTGCAGCTGTCTGTGCCACTGCCTGACTGGCTGGCTACCTTTATAGGGCCCCTAGTCAGAAGCCCCACCCCTAGGCAGGGCTCAGCTGCTCTCTCAGCACAAAGCCCCACCCCCTAATCAGGCTCAGCTGCTCTCCCAGCACAAAACCCCTACACACACACACACAAATACTAAAAATACAAAACCAAGTACAACTACCTTCTCCTCCAACAGAACTCCCGCTCAAACTCCTCTGTTTAGAGCTCTTTTTGCTAGCTCCTGTGCCGCTGCAGCTAGAGAGCACCATAGCCTGCAAGAAGGATCAGGAAAACCTCTTCAAACTTAAATCCTGCCCCATGGAAGTTAGTGAGGGTTTTGCCATTCACATCAATGGGTGGGGAGGCAGGATTTGACCCCAAAAGTCCTGGCTCCCAATTTTCTGCACTAACCAATGCAGAAAAGGAACTTGAATAGAACTGGTCAGGAAACATTTTTCATCACAAAATGCCGAGACATCAAAGACAAAAGAAAGAGCTGGTTTCAACAAATTTCTCAACTTGAAAAATGTTCAGAAAAATGAGTTTTGAGATTGTTGAAAGGTTCCATTTCAACATTTCCAAAAAGAAACATTTCCTGGTTTCCTGGATCAAAACAACTTTTCACCTAGAAACTGAAGCTAAATTGTAGTAAAATTGTAATTAAAAAAAATGTTTTTATGGTTAATCAAAACAAAGCATCTTGATTCATTCAAAAGGATTTTTTTTCAGCTTTTTTATTCATGAAAATTCTTGAGATTGACTTTTTGTGCTGATTCAAGATAAGAAATGTTGAAAATGTTTGGATGAAGGGTAAAACAATTTCCTGCCCATCTGTAGTCTTGAACTCCAAATCCAGCAACATTTCCTTTTAAAATTCCCTTAAAAAACTTTTAAAAATACTGGGCTTGTGGTCTTTTGGGCTACTCTGTGATTGAGAAAGAAGGCCTGCAAGGCTTTTCTTTAATAATAAAACAAATTTGGTTATTTACACCTTAGAAATATCAGGACCATAAAGACATAAAATCAGAACTTCTCAGGATTTGCTGGAGTACTACTGGGAAGTCTAAGGGATTTTTAATGTTTGCTCTTAACACCTACTCTGAGGGCTGAAGGTACCTACTGTTTAATAAAGACTTCCTTTATTCAAAATGTTAATCAGTCATTGATGTTAAATAGGTGTTTGCAAAACCAGCAAAAACAAATAGTTTTAAACGGTCTGGCTCTAAATCCTTTCATAGCTCTAATTTCACTCTCTTGGCTCTTGCAATGACACCAGTTACATTAGTTCTCCAGTCAGCATAGAGTTTCCCAGCCTAGAGAAGACCTACATTTCTAATATAAAAAAATCTAGCGGAAAAATATTCAATATAATTTTATATATAAATATTAAATAAAATGATATTATTATAAAAACACATTTTTAAAGTGACCACCATTTTTTGTCCTTTTTCTCCAAAACCCTATGCTGCCTATGCATCCACAGAGTGCAGACCCAGTCATCGATCCGTCTCATGGGTACACCCCTCCCTGCCACCCACAATAGCATGATAGCACCACCGCAGGGAGCTCTGTGCTTTGGGAGTCCAGCGTTGGAGCAATATGAAGAGAGCCCACTCTGACTTTTCATAGGATAGCACCTAGACACGGGGCTTGTCTACACTGCAGTGTTAGTTTGAGATGTAACTCAAGTGTTGCCCTTAGCCTGACTCCCATCCATACACAACAGTCGCTACCTCAGGTTAACTGGAGCTTTAGTCTTGGTCTACAGCACTATGCCAGCGTAGGCTCGGTGATGTAGGCATACCCTTAGACTTGAGCTAGCTGGCTTGTCAGAGCAGGAGGGCTGAAGCTCAAATGCTGCTGATGTCTGAGCTAGTAATGCAGTGGGGACTCCGCTACTCTGTGCTGCTAGTCCAAATTCTGTGCAGCTCCAAGGTAGTTTGCACTGTGGTCACTCTCACTTGAGCGAGGCTAACTCGAGAGAAGTTAACTTGAGTGTAGGGACTGGTCTATACTACAAAGTTATCTTGGTTTAACTACATCCCTCAGGGGTATGAAAAATACTTCTGTTGACTTAACTACTGCCTATTGGAGAGGTGGGTGTACTATAGCAATTAGAAGAACCCCGTCCATCTCTATAATAAGTGTCTATACTACAGCAGCACAGATGCAACACTGCTGTGCCACTGTAGCATTTCTAGGTGTGGGTGGAGGCCTGGTCGATGCTAAATCAATGTAAACTGCCTTCCATCAACCTAGCTATGCATGCATCTGCACTTACATTTGTTTCCCACCCAAGTAAGTGGTCCGTTACACCACCATAGTAACACCACCTCCCCAAGCACCGTTGAGCCAAGATCAATGTACGGAGGCGCAAGTGTAGACACTGTTACCTATCTCAGCACTGACAGTCCTCCAGCAGCTGTCCCACAATGCTCCCCAGTGACCATCTGATCACCATTGTGAACTCCAATGCCCAGGAGTCATGTAAACTGGAATCAGTCCTCTTCTTTAAAGCTCCGTGAATTTTTGAAATTCCTTTACATCATTGCCTGGCTTGGTGAGAACACCTAGCAAAGTGCAACTGCCAGCTCACTCCAGACATGCGCTGGCCTGGAGTAGACAAAAGATATTGGATCTCCGGGGCAGCTCCAAACCAGTCATAGAAATGTGGATGTCTATGAGCAGATTGCAGAGAAGGGATAAGACAGGGACCAGCAGCAGTGCCATGTCACAGACAACAAGCTGCAGCAGGCCCACCTGGCAGCCAGGGAGGCCAACAATCAATCCAGTGCTGAGCACAGACCTGCCACTTTTACAATGATCTGCTTTCACCCACCCCAGACCAGAGTGGATACCTCTGAGGAGCCCGAGTCACAGGCCTCTTCTATGAACAGCGAGGAGGAGGAGGTGGGTGAGGAAGAGGAGGAGTATGGGGTCAGGTGACCGGTGGGATCCACCTGTGCAGAGAGCCAGGACCTGTTTTTGACTTCGCTGCTGTCCAGCCAGTTCCACCACTAGAGCACAGGTGAGCCTGATGCAGGGGAAGGCACCTCAGGTAGGTGCGTAGATAACTTTTCCATTACAGGGATGGCATCCTCAAAATGGCAGGATGCAACTGTTGACTTTTCATTACTTTACTCATGCTAGAAGAGGGTGTGGCACAACCAAGAGAGGTAGAGTTGCTACCTGCTTTTCATTCCCCTTGTTAGGCCAAGGGGGCCAAGTGGAGCAGTCTGTTTATGTGCACCGGCATGTCTCGTGAATCCTCCATTGAGATCTCGATGAAACTTTCATGGAGGTGTCTGCAATCCCCTGCTGAAGGTTTCCAGAGAAGGCAGCCTTATTTCTTCCGCCGCGGTGGAACACTTTCCCATGCCAGTCAGTGATAACTTCAGCAGGCAACATTGGAGCGCACAGGTTAGCAGCATATGGGACCCTGGTGGTTTCGGGACCCTAGCAGCAGCTTTGCTCTCTCTGCCTTTGTTACACTCACGAGTGAGAGATGTAGGAAATAGTGCCAGTGCCCAGTACCATTGCCCTATGCTAAGCAATTCCCTCCGCATTTCCCCAACCCCATTGGGCCATACTCACCAGGGCTGGTGCTGCGAGTGGGGCCATGCACAAGCAATCCCAATCCCAAGTGAGAATGTAGAGTTTACAACATTAGGGGAGCAGGGGGAGTGAGTTCAGCATTGGTAGTTTCGCTCTCTGTAGTGAATGTGCTGACAATGTACCGCTGTGTGTTGTATCTTCAGCTGCTGCCACTGTGGCCTTCAGGATCTCCCCCCACACCCACAGAACACCTAAGCCAGTTAAGGAGGAGAAAGAGGAGGACTCGGGATGACACGTTCAATGAGACCCTGCAAGCCTGCGCTGCATTGGACCACGAGCACAGGGCCTGGAGGATGAACACTGCGGACAGCCTGGAGAAGGAAAGAGTGGAGAGGAGACAGGCCCAGGAATCCCAGCCGGAAAAAGGGAGGGAGAGGCACCAGGACATAATGGAGCTTCTCAGACAGCAAACACAGATGCTGCAGACTCTGCTGGACCTGCAGATTCAACAAGCCCAGGCTCGCCTCCCTCTGCAGCCCACTGTGAACTCAATAGCAGGACCTTCCCATTAACCTCCCCCCAACATTCCACATGGCATCGGGGTCACTGCACTACCCCTACCACTCCATCCTGGGGGACACTGAAGACAATCGCAGTGTCACAGACCCAGGCCTGTGAAAGCCACCGTTGGTGTACGTGTAGCTGAAAGGGATGTGCATGTTCTTTCCCCTTCATAAGTTCTGTGCTCTTAATTTATCACATTTTAAATGAATTTGTTTTAATATTTCAGAGGGGGTTTTGCACTGAATTCTGTTACAAAATAAATGTCTAATATTTAAAACATGACTCATCTTTATTAGTTTGAACCATCTGCTACCGAGTGCTTAGCAGGTCTGAAAGCAACCAATTACTTGTTACTGACAGTGTGACACAACTGATAGGATAAGCCACAAACAAAATTACTAAGTGTATTGACAATGTTATAGTCCTACATGTACAGCAATCACCGCACAATTCCTAACAGGCCACAAAAGAGCAGGGCCAGGCGCAGCATAGTACAGCAAAATGTGTTTCTTGGGCTCACTGTTAAAATGGTCTTTCAAAGCGTTGCTGAGCCATACAGCTCCGCATTGAGCTCTTCTAAAAGCCCTTGTGTCTGGCTGTTCAAATTCAGCAGATAGCTGCTCCACTTCCACCCTCCACCCGGGGTGGAGAGGTTTCCTCCTCTCCTTCACAGAGAACACATGCAGGACATAGCAGGCAGCTATAACCATGGGATATTTTTCTCACTAAGGTCCAATCTTGTGAGCAAACAAATTGATTTCTGACCGACTGGTAGCAATCTGACATTGCAAGTCTCCACAGTGTGATTGACACTGTCAGTCTACTGTCAGTGCAGCTCTCATTTAGGTGTCCCTGCACTGGAGGACTGGGGCAAGCTTGGCACACAGATCCAGGAATGTGGCATTGCGAATTCAAGAGTACTGGAGCCTCTGCTCATCATCCCAAACCTGTATTATGATGTGATTCCCACCAGTCACTGCCTCATATCTTGGGCCCAGAAGCCCATTATCTGCAGCTGCTCTGTGAATGCCACCAACAACAACCTTGAATTGGTTCTTGCTCTATCCCACATAAATCTGTCCTCCATTGTTCTTCTTGCAGCTCTGCAAATATAATACTCATGGCAATAGTGCAGAGCTGTGCAGGCTCCATGCTTCTGTCAGAGAAAATGGACAGCAAGGAGGGACATGCAGGTTTGTGGGATTTTGAAAAAAGATGCAAAAATTATGGGCTGCAGATGACATTATTGGATGGAGACAGCTGCACACTGGGAAGTTAACCCCATGCTCCCAATCATCCCTGCGTGATTCATTTTGGCCCCATCATGCATTGCCAAAACTTCCCACAAGACAGTGCGCTGCGCAGTGGCAGGTTGCACACTGGGATATCTACCCATGGTGCACCATACTCTGCATTGATACAGGCATTCCTAGTGAGTACCCGTATCGCCGACACAAGGAGCCAAGGATGCATGTGCACAACTGCGGCAGCTTTATGCTGGTGTAACTTGTGTTGACATAAATTTGTAGCGCAGACGTGGCTGTAGTCTAGATAACCTGAACTAGCGCTGCAGTGAAGACAAGCCAAGACTGGTACTGGAAAGAAAATTGAGAAGGAGAGGGGAAGTCTCTACACTGCCTGCTAGGGTGACCAGGTGTCCGGTTTTTGACAAGAACACCTGGTCGAAAAGGGATCCTGGCAGCTCCAGTCAGCACTGCTGACCGGGCCATTAACTGTCCAGTTGGCAGCACCATGCAGCGGGGCTGGCAGGCTCCCTGCTAGCCACCGCACCGTGTTGCTCCCAGGAGGCGGCCAACATGTCTGGCTCGTAGGCTGAGGGGTGGCCCAGGGGGTCCATGTGCTGCCCCACCCTCTGCCTGCAGGCACAGCTCCCATTGGCTGGGTCAGGGCAGGGGACAAACTAGCATGACTGGCTGCTGAGGGGTCGTGGCGCGCCCCTCTCCTGCTTCTCCCTTGGCTGAGCTGGAGCTGCAGCGTGTGCCCTGCTGCGACCCACGGTCTGTTGCCCCATCGCTGGCACCCAGGAGTTCGAGGTATGTATTCGCCTCTCCAAGTGCTGGGAATGGGGCTGCTGGAGGGGAGGAGAATAAGATGAACCCAGCGCCCAGTCCAGCCTGGCAGCACCATCCCCCCAACCTGGGACAGTTCTCCTGAGTCTGCCGCTGGCCCCAGCAGCCCCGGACTCTGGGCAATTCCTCCCCCTCTGCCCTGCACCCCCATCACTGCATCCCTCCCCGTCCCATCTCCCCCACACCCCATCCCCCTCCATACCCTACTGCACTCCCATTATGTCCCTATACATCCCTGTGCCCCCCACATCCTCATGCACCTGTAGCCTTCTGCCTCCCCCTGCATCTCCACCCCACATCCCCTCCTCTCTCCTTCACTGCCCCTTCTCACCGCCACCCTGCTCTCATCCTTGGCTTCTTTCCCTCCCCATCCTCTCTCCTCCACCCACCCACCCACCACCCATCTTTTCCCCTCCAGCCCACCCTCCTCCCTTCCTGGCTGGGTGATTTAGGCAGCCCCTGGAAGAGTGGCGTCCTCCCGGGCACCATCATAATCACAGAGAGAAAATAAAAAGGCAGTAAAACCAGGCAATGAAACTCAGCCAGCAGCCCGGGGCCCAGGCAGAGCAGAGCCCTCTCAGTGCCAGGCGGCCAGCCTCCGGCCCCTTCGCTCCAGGGCCCAACCTTGACGCCGGGCACAGCAGCGCTGCAGCCCCCTGGGCGAGGGGCCCGCGAGCACGGGAAGTCTCCTGCAGCTAGGCTGAGCAGGTGTGGAGTTGCCATCTCCCGCATTCAAACTGTTGCAGCTCCTGGCCTTCTCCTGGTGCCTGTTTGGGTCTTGCAGTGAAAATGAGCCTGGGAGCCGGGGTGGGGGAGTTCAAGTGACGGGGCAGGGGCCGTGGTGAGCTGGAGCCGGTTGTTAAATGTAGAAGCCCTTTTACAACCGGTTGTTCGCGAGGCAGAACCGGTTCTGAAAGGGCTTCTACATTTAACAACAGGCCAAAAGTGGCGCCTTAGGCGCCGACTCAGTGGGGGCTCCAGCCCTGGAGGGGGAGGTGAGCTGGGGCGGGGGGGGCACGAGGGGGGCCACCCGCACCGCAGCAGGTAACCTGGGGGGGGGGTGGCGCAGGGGAACCTCCGCCTCCCTGGGCCTGAGCGCGAAGCTGCCGCCTGCCTCTCAGCCCCCCGGCTTCCCGCGTGAACAGCTGATTGGTGGGAAACCTGGGGGGGGGGGGGCAGAGAAGCAGGGCGGGGGCGGCGCGTTCAGGGGCGAGGCAGAGCAGAGGTGAGTTGAGCTGGGGCTGGGCACGGGGCGGGGAGCTGCCGGTGGGGGCTCTGCACCCGCCAATTTTCCCCGTGGATGCTCCAGCGCCAGAGCACCCAGGGAGTCGGTGCCTAAGGTGCCACTTTTGCTGTGATTGGTGGGG
This sequence comes from Dermochelys coriacea, assembly GCF_009764565.3. Classification (NCBI taxonomy): domain Eukaryota; kingdom Metazoa; phylum Chordata; order Testudines; family Dermochelyidae; genus Dermochelys; species Dermochelys coriacea. The sequence goes on along the minus strand of NC_050071.1, from coordinate 3,302,834 downwards.
GGAGCAGCCGCTCCCCCTGCTCCCCCCCCAGCTACACTCCCCTGCCCCTAGGAGCCAGAGGGACCTGCCAGATGCTTCCTGGGAGCTGCCCCAGGTAAGCTCCGCCGGGACTCCCCAACTCACCCCGGCAGGTCCCTCTGGCTCTTAGGGGCAGGGTGGGCACCCACTATGGTGGCGCACGAGACCCTCCTGCCCAGTTCTGAGGACAGTCAGGGGACAGGGGAGAGGGGTGGATGGGGCATGGGTCCGGGGGGGGCATCAAGGAATGTGGGAGGGTTGGATGGGGCAGGAGTCCCCAGGGGACGGGGGTGGGCCATGACCCCCTCGTGGGGTGAGGAGGGAACCGGTTGTTAAGATTTTGGCCGCTCATCACTGGGGAGGGGGATGTAGTGAGCAGGGAGTAGGGCCTCAGAGAAGAGATGAGGCAGGGAGTGAGGCAAGGGTGTTCAGTTTTCTGGAATTAGAAAGTTGGCAACTCTATTTAAAACATCTCCCTTTTAATACATCTTAGTTAGTGAGGCTGGAATTCTTTAACTAGTTTGGCATAGACAGATGGATATTGCATATATACAGCTAAAGAGACAGATGGATACTGCCTGTATAGACAGTCAGCACATGCAAAAGATACATATGTTGCATATATACATATGGCATCCATCTGTATATAGACAGAGACACAGTATAGAGATTCTCAGTGTAGGGCCCAATATTGGGTCTGCGATGGTAGTTTTGCACCAGGAAGCCAGCGGATCTGGTTGCTGGAGGATCCCTCCTGTACAGCAGAATCTTTGAGTGGCATATAGCCACACTGTGATTCCTAATGCAGCTGGAGTCAGCAACATTTTTCCAGTGAACCTTTTTTTCTGAAAAAAATAATGCAGATTTGACGACATCAAAACATTTCATAAATTCATGTCAATTTCACCAAAATATTTTGGAGGGAGGGAACCCTAACAAAAATTAGCAAAAAAAATTGAAAAGTTCAGTCAAAACAGCTTTCAAAATTTTCTTTAATTTAATATTTTATAAATGTTTTAAAATGCCCAAAATCAGAACTAAGCATTTTGCTTTGGATAAAACAAAATATTTCATCATCCAACCTTAAACCAAATTTTTATTTATTTTTTCATTTGCTGATTTAAAAAAAATCATTTTTTGTTCAATATGAAACCAACATTTGTTTTCGAGGTTTTTGAATGGCCAGCACACCTGCAAGTCCAGGATTTGCCCAACTCGAAATGCAGCTCCCATCCCAGGCACCATTGCACGGGTGCATCCAGAGGAAAAGAGGTGCAGCTACTTTGTCCCTGTTTCTGGATGCTCTCCAGGCCTAGATACTCAAGTAAGGAATCTGCTCCTGAAGACATCTTTTTTGTAGCACAACTTCCTGCTACACTGCATTATTTTTATATTATCACTTATTCGTGGTTTACAAATGCCAATGTATAAAAATAACTCCAATACAGCATTAGGGGAACTTCTGTTCTTAGCCACTCAGGTGTAAATCTGGAGTAACTTTCACAGCTCAGTAACAGAGGGCACACTCTGGCCCAAAGTGTTTAAAAATAAATTGCCAAAGCAGGAGTCTGGTTGTGCCTGGCTTCTCCCTGCCATGGCGGCTCTGTGTCTGGCAGAGCAGCTCAGAAGTAGCTCATCTGTTGCATTTATAGATTTGACCTGTGAACGCAGCTAGGAGAGGTTACACAGTGTGTCATCATTGAGGCCAATGGAGGAGGTAAAACTCTTTTTGTTTTTCATTTATTGACACCAATGACTTTATCCCACTTCGTTGTGAGTTCCGGCACAAACAGCAAGTGTCAAAAATGGGTCAAGCCACTTTCTGAATGTTTGCTGGTCATGATCTTATTAATCAAGTGGGATGCTCCTACAGCAGAGAATGAGAAGAAAGCTAGCAGCCATGCTAACCTCTCCAGGACATAGTCCGGAGCTGCAGTGATATAAGGCATTGTCTATTGACAGACTAACCTTGCGGGGGTCATTGAAGCCTTGAGGGATTTCAGACATCCCAAAGTGATTTGTAACCTTAACAAAAGCAGAGATTGAGAAGCAGGAGAGCAGAGCCAGGGCAGCAGTATAAGATGTATTGCTTTAAAACCAGGCCCACAGTATCCATCCCTTCTTGCTATGGATTTGGATTTTGCTTTTCACTGGCAGATGAAAAGCTCCCAAAAATCCTTTTGGGTTCATCTGGGTGACAGTGACTAATTGTTCAGCCCCTAAACCATTATTAAAACAAATCACCCAGTGCTTCCGGGAGTGGAAGCAGACAACAGTCGGCCCCCCAGGAGGTTAACGCTTCTGGAAACAGGCTGAGCTGTCTGCCCCAAAGGAGACAGAAGGACTGCACAGAATCATTGCCACTAGCAGAGCTTTACTGACAACAGTCATTTTTACTATGGTCCCACGTGTCAGCTGGTGTGCAGAGCAAGCCTGCTACAAGGAAATAATGAGATGGCAGCTACTCCTCAGCCTGACCTGTGGCCCAGCTCTGGATCTGGGAACCATGCCAGCTTCCTTCACATCGCTGCTTGCAAAAAGCATTCTGGCAAAAAACCTAGCATTACCTGTCCCTTTACTATAACAACATCCCTGGTCCTGATGCATGGAGCTTGGGCCAAAGCTTGCTTTGCATGATGCACTGCATGAGATCAGCTGCAATGGAGCTCTGGCAATGGATTGGCAGATAGTTCCAGGGTGCATGGACAAAATTGCCATGTGAAAGCTGGAGAAGGCGCTATAGAGAATGGATACATTGACTAAAGTGAGTGTCTCTAAATATGGCCCAACATTTATTGTATCTCAGAAACACTCAATTTACAAGTATAAAGAGGGTGATTATTTTCTACCTGCCAGCCCTGCAAACTCAGCATGAGTTCTCAAGCCTTGTCTATACTAGGAAGATTACCCAGAGTTCACAACAGGGGTCAGCAGCAGGCAGTTGCTACACCAGTATTGCATGACTCAATTGCTAGTGTAGACATGTGTGCTGCCATTTGTGTGTTCAGACCCCTTGCTCTCGTCTTCTGAAATGGTGCTAAGTAGCTTGGCCTTGTTCACCCTGGTAGCTAACACAGGTTCAGCTGTGCCTGTTGCTGACTCCCATTGTCAACAAGGCCCAATTTTCCCATAGCAGTTTGGTATCAAGTTCTGTTTTTTCCTCTTCACTTACCATCCCCCATAACAAAAGCCAGGCTGCTCAGACTAGGCCCTCGGAGATACCTGGGCAGTACCACTGTCTGACCTAGGTTGGCACAGGTGTAACTGGCTGAAGCCTAGTTGTCATGCCCACTGAGATGCCCAGGAAGGAAGGGAATCCTGCTCTCTCCCCCACAGCGGTGTTGAACAGAGCTGGTCACTAATTTTTGGTTGAAATAACTGAGCCTTGTGGAGCATCACAGGAGCCACATAACTGAACCTGCATCATGGGAGATGGTAACCTGGTCTGGGAGCTCAGCCCACAGAGGAGAACAGGGGCCCGAAAGCTTGTCTCTGTCACCAACGGAAATTGGTTCAATAAAAGATACCACCTCCTGCCTCTTTAATATCCTGGGATCGAAGGCTAACAGCATTTGGGGCTGTATAAGTAGGAGCATTGCCAGCAGATCGAGGGACGTGATCATTCCCCTCTATTCGGGATTGTTTAGTCTGCAGAAGAGAAGAGTGAGGAGGGATTTGATAGCTGCTTTCAACTACCTGAAAGGGGGTTCCAAAGAGGATGGATCTAGACTGTTCTCAGTGGTAGCAGATGACAGAACAAGGAGGAATGGTCTCAAGTTGCAGTGGGGGAGACTTAGGTTGGATATTAGGAAAAACTTTTTCACTAGAAGAGTGGTGAAGCACTGGAATGGGTTACCTAGGGAGGTGGTAGAATCTCCTTCCTTAGAGGTTTTTAAGCTCAGGCTTGACAAAGCTCTGGCTGGGATGATTTAGTTGGGGATTGGTCCTGCTTTGAGTAGGGGGTTGGACTAGATGACCTCCTGAGGTCCCTTCCCACCCTGATATTCTATGATCAACACAGCTGCAAGTACACTGCATAATTCCTGTTCAGTTCAAAAAACTGAAATATTTTGATTTGGGAATGTCAAAACAAAACATTTCAACATTTCCAAATTGGAATTTTGGGAACTTTTTCATTGCACAAAAAAAGTCAATATTTCAGCTTTTCAGCCAAATACAAAAAAAAACCATTGAAATATCAGAATTTCCTATGGAATGGCAATTCCAGCTCTCACATTGAATAAGCAGTACTAAAAGCATTACAAACAGCAGCTCTGACTCCTAATGTACACACAAACAGCAGATCTGATGAGTAAGAAGGTGCTGTTTTAACACAGTCATATTTCAGAGCAGAATCACTTTTGAATGGCCATGTGTGCTGCTATCAATGGATTGTTTTATTCAAGAATTAAAGAGAAAATGAAATATCTCAGAGGCACTTATATACAAACAATCCTCACAGCCTGATTTGTCCCTGGGGTTCTGCTCGCTGAAACTAGGGCAAGGAAAGTTTTGTGCTCAAAGAGTGATTTGTATATGAGAGAGGAAAACTACCACTGAGCAAATAGAGCTGTTGCTGACATTTGTATTTGGTTGTTATGGTGAGAAAATTCACAGCCAGTGCCTGTCAAATCTCAACATACAGACGGGAGCTCTGTGTGTGTGTGTTGGGGGGGGGGGGGGGGTTGACAGTTGCACTGATTTCCCTTTCTAAAGGAGGCCATAATCAGGCTGAAGAGTTCATCTAGAATTTAATCCTGTGCTCTCTAGCATGGTACAAGACAGAGGACATGCAAAGGCAGAGATTCAGTGAAGAGGCTAGATTTGCATAGAGAGGAGTGTCATAGCAAGCTATTTACTCCTCTCTTCACATTCACTTTGAACTGTTGTCTCCTACCTGTGCCAAGTCATAGCAGAGTAATGCTATAAGCAATGTCATTTATGTAAATAAAATACATTATGCAAATATGTCCTCCTCGCTTGCTGCTTAGGATTTTGTTCTTTTATAGTTAACAGGCATAAGTCTCATTGTCCCCTGGAAGAGACAGAATGGTTACGTTTATGCTCTAAATTCTTTTGCTGCTTCTCTTCTCTTTGAAGGAGAAAAAAAAAGTTTCCCCTATGAAATATTTACACACTCCAATTTTCTTTTTAAAAAATCCCTTTGCTTAAATTTTAATTGTTTCCACACCATTTTCATAATTGTGATTGCTCAATAGGATCTGAATAATAAAAGGGATGCAGAAAAATCCACATATGCATTATACATGCATTCCCAACACAGGATCTGTATTTTCATCTTGTTAATGCTAAACTGAATTATTCAATTAATTCAAACATATTTGTGAGCTCCAGTCCCTGATTCCTCTTTTGTAAGACCAGGAGTCACAGCATCCATTGATTGAATTCCTTTTTTTGGCAGTTAGTAAAGAAATGTGTATGTTCTTTAATATTATTGGTTAAACATTTCCAATCCCGGATAAGTAGCAATGAGCTGCAGTCAAAATACTACTAGGAAACAGAAAAACTGCTCTGCCCAGGATGTGAAAGAGTGCAGCCGTACTGTTTGGGGAGACCCCAGATGAGAGAGAAATAGCTGCTGGTGAAAATGCAGCAATTCATTGCCATGTGTCTTTTATGGGCTTGATTCTCTGCTGCTGGGCACCTTGCCTTGTCATTGGCACCTGTGCAAAGTGGGGGTAAAATGCTGACTCTGGTGTAAGGGAGGGAAGAATTCTGATTTGCACTGGTGTAAGTGATGATGCAAGGTGTACGGAAGTGGAGAATTGGGAACTACATCTATGCAGTTATGGCAGATGTCACAAAATGGTGCTGTTACACATAGACTTCCACATTCTTTATTCTTCATGTGTGAGCAAATGTTCGGTCTCAGGAAGACATGCTGGGTAATGTTAGTTTTGGGTTATGCAAAGTTCTGTTTAAAGGCAATGGTCCTTAGAGTGGGAGCTGTATGAGCAACTGCAGAGTTAGCTGTCTGCAGTGGTCTCTGATTAGGGTCAATTCTGGAGGCAGAGCTGTTTCCTGGGGACAGGCACTGGGTCGAGATTCTTGGAAGAAGAGATTGCCAGCATGCTGTGAGATGACCAGGACTGGGGTGTGTGCAAATAAAGCAAGTTACATCTAGAATCCACCCAGAGTCCACATCATTGATTGCTTTTGCACTGGAAGATGAGCTTTAAGGTGCTAGACATAGACTGCCAGAAGATAGAGGGGCAAGAACAGGCCATTTTTGTCTTGAAAGAAAGGGCAACAATATAAAGAAAAGATGAAAAAGAGAAGGACAGAGACTATAGTTCATCTTTATGATCTGCATCCTGAACATCAAACTTCAAAATGAAGTCTAAGGGTAATCTAATTTGGTATCACTTTTCCTTCGAGAGGGAGGGAGAAATTCCCCGTAATCTTATCCTCCTTGAGTCTCATTATACTCCCCTCTGTCTTGGGCTTACTTTTCAGAAACGCTAAGCACAAACAACTCCAGCTGAAGCCAATGGGAGCAGCCAATATTCCCTCCATACTCTGAAAAGCAAGCCCAAGGTGTTTACGTAACAGTCAGTTAATCAATTGCATTTCAACTAGCTAAGTGCAAAATTGGTCTCCTCTGCATGCTAATTGTCAAAGTCTCCCTGCACTCTTTTTGAATGGCATCCATCAAAAAACCCTCACACTTCTGAAAAAAACAAAAACAAATGCAAATGCTGTTTTTCATTCCATGTTGTTTTTCACAAATAGGCCTTAAGAGATAATATTAGTGTTCTGATCCTCTAATGCATTCGCCTCAATAAATAGAGTGCAGAAAACATCTTTAAAAGGCTCCACATCCATTAAGAAGGAAATAATGTTTCAGAATTGCCATAATTCTGGTGATAGTCACTTAGTATTTGACAAGGTGGTTGATTTAGTGGCCTATTGTTTTTGCTTGGGCCAATTTTGGTCCGATGTTGCATCTGCAATATTTTGGGGGTATACCCCCCGATCCGTGAGAGGGAAAATGCCCATCAAAAGCCTGAGCAGTTGGCATAACAGTTGGTGCTCTTCTACAACCACTCCTCAATGTACCTGGAACAGCTGCCCATTTAAAAAGTCAGTTTGCCTGCAGTCACCACAGTTATTTTCTCTTCTAAAAAGAGAGAAAAATGGTGCTAAATCAGATGCCACTGCGTTGTAAGTGTTGGCGAAGGGTGACTTTTCCATTGAGACCACTGTGAGTCAGTCTAAAAGCTGGTATTGAGTATTTTACAACCTGGCTACCTCTAGAGTGGATTGTTGCAATAGAAACAGAGAAATTAGAGATAAAAAAGACGTATGGGAAGAGTTGGTGAAAACTGACTTTTGAAGGATTATTTACCGGAAAATCCATCCTAGGAGAGTGTTATTCACTTTAAGTTCATCATTGTTCTTCTTATTCCAGAAGTTTGTCACCAAATCATGGAGCAGAGATAACAACATATGACCTAGGCAATTAACACTCCATGAATAACACATAGTCAGAGCAAACAGTTCATAGTCAGAAAATTATTACTTGAAACTCTTTGGATAATGCATAGGAATAATGGACACATTCAAAGAAAATTCAGATTGATTCCTGAATGGCTTGCTAACTAAAAAGCTAAATCTGAAACAAACATTATTCATAGCAAATAATTGACCTGATTAGCTCATCTAACCCATTGCATGGAAGCCAGTGCAAAATATTTTCTAGTTCTTTGTGCATTCTAGTTTGGAATGCCCCAAGTCCTGCACCCTTGGGAGAAACTTCCCTATCCCTAGGTTTCTCAACTTTTTTTTTTAATCACATTATTCTTCTTTCTAATCCCTTGTGACCTATACACCTTAAACACTTTGCATTCCTCCTTCATGTTTGCACTCTTCAGATATCTGTAGATGAGAACCATGTCTCCTCCTGTATCTCTCACATACATAATAGATTCAACTCCTTTAATCTTTCCTCAAGGAGCCAGTCCCTCCAGCTTCTTAATATCTTTGGGTCTTCACTGAATTCTATCCAATTTGTTTCCATCTCTATAGTGTTTAAGGGCCGAGAACTGAACTATGTAGGCTTGCAGTAAGAAAGTCCGTTCAACCAACCTGCGATTTCAAGACTCACTGGTACTGTAATTCATTCATTTGTTCAGACTTTGATCACTGGAATGGCCCACTGAAAAATACAACTTGCTTCTGCAAAGGTCCCTGAGGGAGGGCAGCACAGAGTTTTGCTCCAGTCTACAAATGAATAAAGATCTTTCACTTCTCTGAATTCTTGGATGAACCAGAGAAAGAATTTTATAAAAAAAAAACTTTCCAATACAACTGCACATAGATAAAGAAGAGCAGCACCACCCCAGGCAGTCATGAATTAGGACAAAAAGCTTCCTCTGTCAGGCAGAAGTACTTGTTGTAGAGCTGCTAAAGCTGGCAAATACTGGGTGGGGTTTTCGGAAGTGCATGGCGTTGGCCTAACTCTGCTCCCAGTAATGTCAGTGAAACTCCCATTGACTTCAATGGACACAGAGTTGGGCCAGCACTTTTGAAGATGCCACCAGCATAGGGGAAGTTGAGAGGACAGGACCATCAGCCAATCAAAGCAGGGGCAGTGGAATTAAAGTAGACAGGGGAGAGAAACAAAGAAAGCACAGAAGCCTTTCTGGCTCAGATGGACTGTTGGTTGCAGGCGGGAAGGGGGTCAGGGTATATGTGTGCAGGAGGCTAGAGCATGCTTGTACCTTGGGCTCTTCTGGCTGATACAGGAGAAGGTTCTGATCCAATCTGAACCTGGCAGAATAATTCTGTGGCAGTGTGCACGTCTGCTTTGGGGCCTTACAAGAGGGGATCCACTAACCGGGAATAAAAGCAAAGTGAGGCATCATCTCTGCACCTCTCTCTCTGGAGCCAGCGACACTTGCATCCATTGCTCTATCAGGCCGCCATCCATTCCTCCTCCACATATGCCATTTCCCTAGCAACCTTCATCCTCCCCACAAGACGTGGTCATGGAATGGCTGCTGTTCAGTAGCACTGGAACAGAGTGGCCCTGCCTCTTTAAGCACTAGCCAGCCCCATTTGGAGATGGAGCTCTCTTTGAGAACAGCTGTTTGGGTTGGGTGGAAGGGGATGATTAAAACCAGCAGGCAAAGGGTTAGGTGCTTGGCTGATGAGCACCTGATTTCTATTGCGGCTTCCAGAGCTCCATCTGAGGAGGGCATCTACAGGAAGCAGACTGGCTCTGCCACAGGGGGCTCCATGCAGACTGGATTGTAGGACTGCAGAAGATCTGTCAGGAGCAGCAAGACATTGACAGGGAAGCCCTGGGTCAGGGAAATTGTTTAGCTGTTGGAGTGTTTTATCTTGGGGTGTGCTGAAGGTTGTCAGTGCCACCGATGAGTGGTCCCCACTGAGGCACAGTGACAGCATATGTAGAGTGTTCATGATAAACATCACTTAGCCAAGTAGCGGGCAGAAAGCTAGTGTGCTGTACATTTACACCCCAGCTTGCCACTGTGACAAAGCTCCATTCTTGCCTCCACGGGTCCCGCGTTTCCTGGCAGATTTCGCTAGCCTCAGAGGCTCACTGTGACCCTCCACGTAACCCTTCTCTCTCTAGAGACAAGGATCACAGTCTACTGAGCCATTTTCAACATAAGGCAGTGAGTGAGGTGGGGAGAAGTTATCCTTCCTTGCACAGTCTCTGTTATCTCCCAGTCTCAGTGATTAATCAGAGGAGGCAAAGGGGGGAGCCCGGGCCCGCCCTTTACTCCAGGCTCCAGCCCAGGGACCCTAATAGTATCAGCTCTGGTAGCTGACCTTTTAGAAACATGACACGTACAATTCCCTGGGCTACTTCCCAATAGCAGCCCCCACTTCCTCAAGCTTCACTTCACCCTTATCTCAGGGCTTCCTTCCTTGTGCCTGATATGGTGTGTACTGCTCAGCCTCTCCAACAGCGCAACTTCCTCCCACAGCTCCTGACATGCACCCCCACCTGAGTAACTGGGAGGCTTTTAACTAGGTTTAGCCAGTCCCTGATTGGCTTCAGGTGTCCCAATCAACCTAGCCTTCTCCCTGCCTTCTGGAAAGTTCTTAATTGGCCCCAGGTATCTTAAATGACCTGGAGCAGCTGAAATTTAACTTATCCTGGTACCAGGGATTTGTTCAGCCTGGAGCTAATATATCTATCTCCCATTACTTTTCTATAGCCATCTGGCCTTGTCCCGTCACACCACGTACTAACTCTCTGTTTAGTCAACCCCTAACATCCAGACAGGTTCAGGCACCAGCCAACTCCCCATTCAATCACGAATTTATAGTGCATCAAGCAAAACGTCTGTGTAACTAAGCCCACCGTGAGTTCCTGAATTGTTTGTGTCTTTGCGTTGTTCTATCCCTCGTTTTCACTTCTTCCTGTCCCTGGATGTGTCTTTACCTGCTGAGTAGCTTTTCTATTATTTATCCTTTATAAATGTTTGTTTTCTCTAAAAACTTTTCTCCTCAAGATGTTTTCCTTTTCTGACAGGCTATTTTTAATCTTCTGCAGATGATGTGCTCTTGTTTACTGAAATAAAAATTTCAAAACAGAAACCAAAAATTACAGTTGCAACTGGAAGGAATCACAGCTACAAAAAGAGACCATCCAAACCCTCTCCATCCTAGACCTGTTGCCCTGAAAACAAGAAGGTCAATCCGATACCAAGGCCCTCCTTCCACCCATGCACAAATAGCCTGAAATAAAGTTTCAGGTGTGTCATTCTGTGCCTGAAGACAGACCAGACAGTATAAAAGCACTGCATTAACAACTGCCAGGGTCTCAAAAAAAAATACATGGCAAATGTATCTCCTTACTTATCAAGGCAGATGCTGAGTCCTCTGCTGTCTGAAGAAATCCCAAACCCAACTGTCCATAAGCCTGGCCATGCAACAGCTGGACTCTAAGTTTTGAAGTCCACAAATCCCAACTGTGGACGTTAAATAATGGAGCAGAATAACAAAGTGCTTTGGATTTGCATCTTAAAAGCAAGTCACATCTAAGAGAAAGCCTGCTTGGCTGGTGCAAGGAAAAATACTTTCCTCTTTTTCCCACCAATTTCCCTATTTCCTAGTAATGCTGGAAAATGAGTGGCCCAGTCCCTGCCCCCACCCACATGAATCCAATGAAAATTAAAGAACAAAAACAACACCAGCAAGAAAGCTTCAGGGCAATCCATCCCCACTGGCAAGTAGACTCTTCTCTTCACAAGGTTACATTTATTGCCCCAGAGCATCTGAAAAAATCTGATCAATAATGAATTAGGGGGAGGATATGCATCTGCCACATAAATGCAAAGAGGTAACGGGAATGTTTAATTGACATCACCCCTTCTGCCAACATCAAGGTCCATCTCTTCTGCCTTAGGCCTTGCAGGAGGCAAACCACTTCTCCCAGTTCAACGAGGCTACTGAATCACTGCCGAAGGGGAGTCCCTAAACATCTCTAAACCCAGGAGGGCTCATCACAATCTGTAACTCCTCCAGAAAGGCACATGAGCACCCCCAAATCCCCACCCACAAAGCCTTCCTCTTCTTCATATTAATCATTGCTTAGTCTGCTGCTGAATAGTTATGTAAAGCACCAAAAAATATGTCCCTATCTCCTATCCTGCCTACCAGCACTGTAATATCATCCACACGGGTGAAAATTTTCATTGACCCAGTGAAATTCCTAAAAAGAAAAGGAGTACTTGTGGCACCTTAGAGACTAACAAATTTATTAGAGCATAAGCTTTCGTGAGCTACAGCTCTCCTCCTTAATCCTCATATTTAAGCCCTGAAATCCCCTGTTACCACACATTGCCCACAGTCAAGGTTCCATAGAAAATAATACAACAATGGACTCAGGGGACAGGCTTGCCTTGCTCCAGAATGATCTGCAGCCTCACCCTTCAACCCGTTTCCTAGTGGGATACATAATGCCTGAACATGGGACAGTCATAGCCAGCTAATAAACAGGGGGAATACCATACTGAGACAGAGCAACTGTGAGCAAGGCCAAAACATAACGCTGCCACTTTCCCTGTTTCCCAATTTCAGATGCATCCCACAAGCTACACAAAGTGACTGCCACTGTGTGACCTTTAACTGAGTTAGACTGACTGGGATGCAATCGTCTCCCTGCTGTTTTCTCCACTAGAATGGAAGTCAAAATTTTGTAACCCATGTTCCAAAGCGCAATAGGGCCTCCCCTTCCTGACATCTTCCAAATCCCGTTTCTGCCCAAAAAATGAAAAGGCTTCATAAAAGGAAGACCCCAATGTGCCTCTGGTCACAGCATCCCTGAAATCATGAGAGCTCCATAGAGCGGGGATCCATGAACCTCTGATAAAATTCTACTGTCAAAGCCTCCACCTCTGGGGAAGTTGCCTTCTTCAGTAACAAGAGAGCTGCCTGAACCTCTGTCTCCTCTACTGGTCTCACAAGCAAGGCCTAATCCTCATCTGCCAATGTGGGAAAATTCACAGAACTACCCCAACATCGCTGCTGCTGGAAAAGAGGGATGGTTTGTTTATGAAAGAGCTCAGTGTAATATTCCTGACCTACCCTCCACCTGCCAGCAGGGTCTCTGAGGACCCATCCAGTGCTGAGATCCTGTAACCCCACTGTGTCCTGCTGCAATCTCGTTTCCTTACATCCTGCACATATATTAGGAGGCTGCCCATCTTTTGTCCTAAAATGCTTTGCAAATGTATCTGATTCCAGCTTTCTTCTGTGGCACTGAAACATTTCCTTCTTACTTCTTCTAAGACCCTTATTGCTATGCACGCCACTGCTTGCAGTCAACTATGAAGATCTCTCAAACGGTTCTGCAGTGCAAAATAATGTTTGTAATCAGATGTATACAGATGTCCTGAAAAGGAATGCCAAGAGATCACCAGACTCCTCCTGGTCAGTTCTCACCATTCCATCTGGTATGCACAAAACTTCCAAACTGTTTCTTGTTCCATAAATATGCTTCAACGTTTCTTATTGACAATGCATTATTAAGTGAGCAAGTATTTCGTTTCCAGTAACCATAGCCAAAGGTCACTGTGTCACAACCTCAGGGGTTCCCCTGCGGAAGGCAGATCAGCACTGCATGTTGCTATCGCTGTTGCAAGCATCGCAAAGCATTTTGGGGATAGTTAAAGATGTGAGTGGGGAGTGGAAGATTCTTTTGCAGGCTGCAAGAGGACAAAGGGGGAAGGAGAAAGAGAGCAGAGAACGGGTTAACTCAACACTGCAACTAGCAAGCTCAGTTCAACGATAAGACGCTGGCCCCAGTCCAAGTCATGGTGCTAGATGAGAAGTTTATCTCTCTCTCTCAGCCACAGCCAGCCATGAGAAAACCAAGGCTGCAGAGATGGAAAACACAGGTGAGACAATGAGGGGGAGAGCAGAGCTTCTCGTCCCTGGAACCGTTGTGTTTTGGAAAAGCAAAGAAGACCACAGAAAGCTGGTTTGGATTGGCACAAGGAGCACCAAGAACAGAGGTCACGGAATGGAACACCCCGAAAGGAGCCCAGGACTTAAAACCCTCCTGAGAGCTGGAGCAATTCAGAGATCACAGTGGACCCCGGATGACCTGGGCCCAGGACAGAACTCCCGTCCACCCTTCCCCCTCTTCTGCTTACCAGCCTCTTGGCCAGCCTCAGGTAGAGTGTGTGTGAGTATGAAAGTGGGTTAGGGCTTGGGGCACTAATGCTTTCTTCCTTCCTCTGAGTGACGTGGGGAGCACCCATCACTCTCCGCTGTTACTTTATTATTTATTTATTGAAAGCTTTAAAATTCAGACACTTGGTATGTTTCGTCATCTCCTCCCCAAACGATCCTGCAGCTTCAGCCTGATCACCTGATGCCTCAGGCAGATTGGTAACAGAAATCTGTCACAACTGTTCCCTACTCCCTGAGCTCACATTGGAACAACAGGGGTTAGAAAACTCTACAGGCTGCATTGAACATCTGTATCCCCATGCAAGAGGGCAAAGGGCTCACTAGAACCTTGTAGTGAGTTCCAGCTAGCCCGATCAGTTCAGTGTACCCCAGCTCACTAATGTCATAACCTATACCCAAAAGGTGTCATGTAAGACACCAACAAAAAGCTAACAACTTACTGATCATTAATATTATTGCATGCTGTATGCATGGAGGACTAATTCAAAATTACAAAGGTACTGGGAATTATGATCTTAAAATGTGTCTGCCAGGCAGGGCTGAAATTACCCCACCCTAGACAAAGGAATGTGGTTCATCCACCTTGAAGGTACTTCCAAGGTACATTAATAGACAATGGGGATGCAAATTACATCAGGACCATCATGATGGCAGGGGGAGGAGATTGCAGGAACAGATAAATTTGAGATTTAGCAAACACCAGTGCGGGAAGACACCAGCATGAAACTTCCATCACCAGGAGACTCCATGTCTCAATCTTCACAGCTTGAATGAACTTTACTGGGGGTGGGGGGTAGGGAATAGCCTTCAGAAAAATCCATTTCAAAGGGTCACTGGACTATAATGAAGGGCAGAGAACCCCAAGGGATCTTTCACCTAAGAAGACAAAGGAATCAAGCACTTTGGACTTGGTGGAAGATAGGGGGTAGTCAGCCACCTTGCTGGGAAGTAGGTTGGTAAGGAAACTATCTTGAACAAAGCCTGTAGCTTGTTTTGTTAAGTCTTAGCTGCTAGAAAGTGCTTTTCACTTTAATTTGCTTGTCACCATTTCTAACGCTATCCATTGTTTCTGAACTCAATAAAAATACTACCTCCCTCTTTTAATAACTTGGTTTCCTTTTAACTGAAACCAACCCAATGCTGTGTTTGATTTAAAGTGAATGTTAACTTCCGTTAATCATAGAATATTAGGGTTGGAAGAGACCTCAGGAGGTCATCTAGTTCAATCCCCTGCTCAAAGCAAGACCAATCCCCAACTAAATCATCCCAGCCAGGGCTTTGTCAAGCCAGACCTTAAAAAGCTCTAAGGATGGAGATTCCACCACCTCCCTAGGTAACCCATTCCAGTGCTTCACCACCCTCTAGGGAAACAGTTTCCTAATATCCAACCTAGACCTCCTGCATTGCAACTTGAGACCATTGCTTCTTGTTCTGTCATCTGCCACCACTGAGAACAGCCTTGGTCCATCCTCTTTGGAACCCCCCTTCAGGTAGTTGAAGGCTGCTATCAAATCCCACCTCACTCTTCTCTTTTGCAGACTACATAAACCCCAGTTCCCTCAGCCTCTTCTTGTAAGTCATGTTCCCCAGCCCCCTAATCATTTTCGTTGCCCTCTGTTGGGACCAAAACTGGATGCAGTACTCCAGGTGTGGCCTCACCAGTGCCAAATAGAGGGGAATAATCACTTCCCTTGATCTGCTGGCAATGCTCCTACTAATACAGCCCAATATACCGTTGGCCTTCTTGGCAATGAAGGCACACTGCAGACTCATATCCAGCTTCTCATCCACTGTAACCCCTAGGTCCTTTTCTGCAGAACTGCTGCCTAGCCATTTGGTCCCTAGTTTGTAGTAGTGCATGGGATTCTTCCTTCCTAAGTGCAGGACTCTGCACTTGTCCTTGTTGAACCTCATCAGATTTCTTTTGGCCCAATCCTCCAGTATGTCTAGGTCACTCTGGACCCTATCCCTACTCTCCAGTGGATCTACCTCTCCCCCCAGTTTAGTGTCATCTGTGAACTTTCTGAGGGTGCAATTAATGCCATCATCCAGATCAGGGGTGGGCAAACTTTTTGGAACAAGGCCACATCTGAATGGGGAAATTGCTTGCAGGGCCGGGGCAGGGGGTTGGGCAATGGGGGCAGAGTGCAGGGTGCAGGAGGGGGTGCGGTATGCAGGAAGGGTCTCAGGGCAAGGGGTTGGGGCAGAGGAGGGGTGCGGGGTGTATGAGGGGGCTCAGGGAAGGGGGTTAGGCTTCAGAAGGGGTGTGGAGTGCAGGAGGGGGCTCAGGTCAGGGGATTGAGGTGCAGGAGGGGTGCGGGGTGACAGGGGGCTCAGGGTGGGGAGTTGGGGGCCGGGGTGCAGAAGGGGTTCAGGCTCCGGCCTGGCGCTGCTTACCAAGAGTGGCTCTGGGGTGGCAGTGGTGCGCACCGGGGCCAAGGCAGGCTCCCTGTCTGTCTACCTGCCCCGGCCCTGCGCCAGACCGCGCCACACCACGCCCCTCCAAGAAGTAGCCACATCACATCCCTGCAGCCCCTGGGGATGAGGGAGGGTGCAGAGGGTGCAAAGTGTTTCCCTCACCTGTGGGTACCTCCCCTGAAGCTCCCATTGGCCGCTGTACCCCATTCCTGGCCAATGGGAGCTTTGGGGGAGGTACCCACATGCAAGAGCAGTGTGCAGAGCTCTCCGCCACCCCCACCCCCACCCCCAGGGTCTGCAGGGACGTGGTGTGGCCACTTCCTGGAGCAGCACAGAGCCTGTGGTGGTGGCAATCCCGCGGGCCTGATCCAAAGCCCCGAGGGGCCGGATCCGGCCCGCGGGCTGTAGTTTTCCCACCCCGATCCAGATCATTGATAAAGATTTTGACCAAAACCAGCCCCAGGACTGACCCCTGGGGCACTCCACTTGATACCGGCTGCCAACTAGATACCAAGCTGTTGATCACTACCGTTAAGCCCGACAATCTAGCCAGCTTTCTATCCACCTTATAGTCCATTCATCCAATCCATACTTTTAAAACTTGCTGGCAAGAATACTGTGGTAGACCGTATCAAAAGCTTTGCTAAAGTCAAGACATATCAACTCCACCACTTTCCCCATATCCACAGAGCCAGTTATCTCAACACAGAAGGCAATCAGATTCGTCAGGCATGACCTGCCCTTGGTGAATCCATGTTGACTATTCCTGATCACCTTCCTCTCCTCCAAGTGCTTCAAAATGGATTCCTTGAGGACCTACTCCAGGATGTTGCCGGGGCCTGAAGTGAGGCTGAGTGGTCTGAAGTTCCCCGGGTTCTCTTTGTTCCCTTTTTAAAATATGGGCACTATGTTTGACTTTTTTCCAATCGTCTGGGACCTCCCCCGATCTCCACAAATTTTCAAAGATAATGGCCAATGGCTCTGCAATCACATCCGCCAACTCCCTCAGCACCCTTGGATGCATTAGATCTGGACTCATCAACTTGTGCATGTCCAGCTTTTCTAAATAGTCCTTAACCTGTTCTTTCTCCACTGAGGGCTGCTCTCCTCCTCCCCATACTGTGTTGACCAGTGCAGCAGTGTGGGAGCTGACCTTGCCTGTGAAGACCAAGGCAAAAGAAGCATTGAGTGCTTCAGCTTTTTCCACATCTTCTGTCACTAAGTTGCCTCGCCCACACTTTCCCTGACCTTCTTCTTGTTGTTAACATACCTGTAGAAACCCTTCTTGTTACTCTTCACATCCCTTGCTAGCTGCAACTCCAATTGTGCCTTGGCATTCCTGATTACACCCCTGCATGCACTAGCTATATTTTTATACTCCTCCCTTATCATCTGTCCAAATTTCCATTTCTTGTAAGCTTCCTTTTTGAGTTTAAGTTCACCGAAGATTTCACTGTTAAGCCAAGCTGGTCGCCTGCCATATTTACTATTCTTTCTGCACATCAGGATGGTTTGTTCCTGTGCCCTCAATAAGGCTTTTTAAAAATACAGCCTGCTCTCCTGGACTCCTTGCCCCCTCACATTAGCTTCCCAGGGGATCCTGTCCATCAGTGCCCTAAGGGAGTCTAAGTCTGCTTTTCTGAAGTCCAGGGTCCGTATTTTGCTACTCTCCTTTCTTCATTTTGTGAGGATCCTGAACTCAGTCATCTCATGGTCAATGCTGTCTAGGTTGCCACCCACTTCTACTTCCCCAGCCAATTCTTCCCGGTTTGTGAGCAGCAAGTCAAGAGGAGCATGGCCCTGAGTTGGTTGCTCCAGCACTTGCACCAGGAAGTTGTCCCCAACACTCTCCAAAAACTTCCTAGATTGTCTGTGCATTGCTGTATTGCTCTCCCAAAAGATATCAGCGTGATTGAAGTCCCCCATTAGTACCATGGCCTGTGATTTGGAAACTTCAGTTAGTTGTCCAAAGAAAGCCTCATCTACCTCATCCTTCTGATCCGATGATCTGTAGCACATGCCCACCATGACATTTGTCACCATCCTTTCGGGAGTCTGAGGAATTGTCACAGATTGAAATGTCATTAGAGGAGATTTTGGAATTAATTGATAAACTTAACAGTAATAAGTCACCGGGACCAGATGGCATTTACCCAAGAGTTCTGAAAGAACTCAAATGTGAAATTGTGGAACTATTAACTATGGTTTGTAACCTGTCCTCTCAAAAAAGATATACTGGTATTAGAAAAGGTTCAGAAAAGAGCAACTAAAATGATTAGGAGTTTGGAATTGGTCCCATATGAGGAAAGATTAAAGAGACTAGGAGTTTTCAGCTTTGAAAAGAGGAGACTAAGGGGGGATATGATAGAAGTCTATAAAATCATGAGTGGTGTAGAGAAAGTGAATAAGGAAAAATTATTTACTTGTTCCCATAATATAAGAACTAGGGGCCACCAAATGAAATTAATGGGCAGCAGGTTTAAAACAAATAAAAGGAAGTTCTTCTTCACTCAGTGCACAGTCAACCTGTGGAACTCCTTGCCTGAGGAGGATGTGAAGGCTAGGACTATAACAAGGTTTAAAAGAGAACTGAATAAATTCACGGAGCTTATGCCCATTAATGGCTATTAGCCAGGATGGGTAAGGAATGGTGTCCTAGCCTCTGTTTGTCAGAGGGTGAAGATGGATAGCAGGAGAGAGATCACTTGGTCATTGCCTATTAGGGTCACTCTCTCTGGGGCACCTGGCATTGGCTGCTGTCAGGCTGGATGAACCTTTGGTCTGACCCAGTATGGCCATTCTTATGTTCTAAACTTAACCTAAAGACTCTCAAAAGGCTTTTCTCCAGTTTCAAACTGGAGTTCTGAGCAAGCATACAGCTCTCTTACACACAATGCAATCCCTCCACCTTTCCTCCCATACCTGTCCTTCCTGAACAGTTTATACCCATCCATGACAGTGCTCCAGTCATGTGAACTGCCCCACCATGTTTCTGTTACTCCAATCATGTCATAGTTCCTTGATTGTTCCAGGTCTTCCAATTCTTCCTGCTTGTTTCCCAGGCATCTTTTGTTCGTGTACGGGCACCTAAGGTAACTAGCCAATTGACCTACTTTCTCAGTATGAATCAGAAGACTTCCCATCTTATACCCTCCTCCTTGTGTTTCCTCCTGGTATCCCACTCCTCCACTTACCTCTGGGTTTAGGTCACCATCCGCTGACAAACCTAGTTTAAAGCCCTCCTCACTAGGTTAGCAAGCCTACCTGCAAAGATGCTCTTCCCTCTCTTCATTAGATGGATCCCATCTCTTCCTAGCAATCCTTCTTCCCAGAACAACAGCCCATGGTCAAAGAATCCAAAGCCCTCTCTGACAGCACCTGCGTAACCATGCATTTACCTCCACAATTCGATGGTCCCTACCTGGGCCTTTTCCTTCAACATGGAGGATGGATGAGAACATGACTTGTGCCTCAAACTCCTTTATCCTTCTTCCCAGAGCCACATAGTTCACAGTGACCCACTCAAGGTCATTCTTGGCAATATCATTGTTGTCCATGTGGAGAAGTAGGAAGGGGTAGCTGTCTGAGGTCTTGATCAGTCTCGGCAAACACTCTGTCACATCCTGGATTCCAGCTCCAGGCAAGCAGCACGTTTCTCGAATCTCCCAGTCTGGACAGCAGATAGATAACTCCATCCCCCTTAGGAGAGAGTCCCCGACCACCACCACCCATCTCCTCCTCTTGGGAGTATTGTTCATGGAACCCCCATCCCTAGGACAATGCAGCCTCTGCCTTCCAGCCGATGGGGTCTCCTTCTGATACCTTCCCTCAAAGGGCTCTTCCAAGTTACTGAGTATTGTATCTTTAAAGGAACAAACAAACCTTAAACTCTCTCTCTGAATGGTCCAGGAGAGGGCTGGACATTGCAGAGCACACAGTTTGGGGAATATTGGGAAATAGGGCCTGTTGGGATCACCTTGCCAGGTGTCACCAAGGCGGGTGGAGGCCGGAATGTGGCAGGGATGTAACAATGCTTAAAGACACTCAGTGCATGCTCAGATGCTGGCTGGAAGCACCCAGACAATGGAGCTACAATAGCAGGACATTTTGAGGCACTCAGGGTTACAGGGCAGGAGGTGACACAACCCCTCCCTGGTCTGAGCTGCACCCCAGAATGTGACAACATTGTCTGGTATTGAGGTAGCTTTCATACACACCCTGTCCAATTGCCTACCAGATTCCCTTCTAAAAACATAACAGTCCCTTCCATCCTTAAATGAACATGCTCAAAACCATTCTTTATGCCAGAGGCATCACACACTGCTTGTAAGTGCATTTCAGCAGCTTGTAATCCTGTAGGTTGCTTCGCTCTGACAGTAGGTAAAAAAGCAGGAACTTCTCTAACAAGATCTTTCCTCAGCTTCTAATGGTATGGGCCATTGATAGTGACATAACAAGACCTCACACCCAAATAACAGAAACCAACTATGAAACCCCTCCTTGGCTACAGTTCTACCACCCATTGCACCAATCCTGCATAAATGTAAGACTGTACCCCTACCCCTACCCTGTGGACCAAAAAAGACAGGCTCTTCCTTCAGTGCTTCTGAGCTCCCAAAATGTCACATAGGATCTAGTGGGGATCCAGGAAACAAGACTAATCCTGCCCTTCCAAAAACTGCAGGCTCATCTGTCTCGAACTTAGGTGGGAGTGCATGTTCCAAGCTGCAGTTTTCAGTACCATCGAAACACAGGCTTAGATCTGAGTCATTGGGGATTGGTCCTGCTTTGAGCAGGAGGTTGGACTAGATGACCTCCTGAGGTCCTTTCCAACCCTTATGATCTATGAATTAATAAGGACTCCTGTACAATAAATAGCATACAGTCATGTAATAAAAGACTGTAGGCAGATTAAAAAAAAAGAACTATAGTATTTGAGATTCCCATCATATTGATTGCCTTGTCATTGCTATGAAACCCTCGACTCACCCCTCTCACTTGCTCTTTCCTTTTCTTTAGCCACTTTTTCCTTGCTGAATGGCTCATTTACTCTCACCTGGGGGGCCTCCTGAGTCCTCAGACCTTGACCCCAACTCTGATCATTCTTTCTGGAATTGCTGAAACCCAGTATCCCCTGGTTCCTTCCCCCAGTGCATGTTCTTGTTACACATCCAGAGGCTCCTCTCTCTGCTCTCTCTTGTCCACAACAGGGCCGAATACAGAAAACCTGATACCCATTTGCACTGTGGGAATGCTGTATGGTTAGGCCAGTTGTAGGTCACCCTCAGCTACTATAACCCCAGCAGACTTCTTGGATCCTGTCTTTCCCTGTCTGATTTCAAAAAACTCTCCTGCTCCTGAAGTTGAGCCCAACAAAACCTGCTCCCCAACTACTGGATCTGCCATAGCCCACCAACCCCTCTCTGGTGACTAGGATTACTGCATAGTCAATTGCGTCTGTGGATTTTCCTTCCCCAGGTTCTGTTTTTCCCACTCTGCATCTCCAGTAGTCTCCCCCAGCACATTCCCAGTGCTCATGTCCCTATCTGTATCATCCTGGATCTCAACAGTTCCCACTCCCTCACCCTGACTCCTTCCCATTCTTGTATGAGTAAAAGACAAAGTCAGTCCTTTCCTTCTTCCCTAAAACAGAAAGGCCCTGCCACTCAAAATGGGGCTTTCATCAATCCTCAAGGAGCTACATGGAATCCTCCAACCTGTTGCCTCAGAGAAGGAGGAAGGGTCCTTGCAAGGCTGGGAATGACGTTTTTCCTATAGTGCCATGTCTCTGGGCACTGCCGATAAATAAATCCATGTTTCCCCACACTTGTTGAAACGAATGAAGTCCCTGCAGTCTCAATCTGCTGTGCACTAGATCCACTGTGCATGCACTTCCTCAAAACACAGACTCCACTCAAATTCTCTGCAGAGCCACTAGTAAAACAAATGCCTGGCTGCCCGGGATATCTACTCTTCCAGGGATACCCGAGTAACCCTGCTCAGAACCTAAATACGTTATGTTGGGGAGAGGTTGCACTGTATTATTAACCTGGAAAAGTTCAATGGTGCCTTTAAATTCACCATTCCAAATGCTAAATCAATCATAAACTTTAACTGTAGGCAACTCTTTAGCATAACATGAAACCCGGTGCAGAGCATCTGCTTTGGATATGTTTTCACTGAGGAAGAAAATAGTCACTGGCTTAATAGCAGGTTGGAATTAAAAAACTGCTATTATATCGTCCCAATTCCTTGTTCCCTTCCTAATGACAAACCTCTCCCAGAAAAATTCCCCTTCCCTGTTAGAGGAAAAGCTCCAATGGCAGCCTCTCCTGCCTGGCAGGTGAATCACAGCTTAAGGATTTTAACAAGAGTCCAACAACAGAATCTCTCCGGGGACATTTGACCATGTCCCCCAGGCCACGCAGTCAAACCACAAGTCTCTGCCGAGGCATCCTAGGGTAAAGCTTCCATTGTGAGGAGTCTTGCCCTGAAACCCGATCCTGACCGGCTGGGACTGCGGCTAGGATTTCTTCTTAGTCCTCCTCTTTCCTTACCGTCACTGTTCCTCAGTCAAGCCAGGCTTCTGAGCTCCCTCCTCAGCCCTGGGGCTTCCCTTTGTGCTGCTGGGAACCTTAAGGGCAAGGGAAACAACAGAGCCCTCTTCAGATTTTCAAAAATGCCTCTTTGGGACCACTTTTCCCTCTGGTCATCTCCCCCCGCCTCCTTAGTAATCCCTTGAGTGGCGTCCTTAAAACGTATGGAGCAGTACTACCCTCTCTTCCACACACAGGTGTGCCTGATAATCTGACTTTATCCCTCCATGTCTAATACAGCCCGACTGGCAAAATTCCCCTATATCCCCCCCACACACACCCCTGAGCCCCAATGGAGGCCACACCCTGCTAAACATTTCCCAGAGTAAGGGGACCTAGTTCCACCCCTCCATCCCAGGGGCTCCCCTGGCAGCTGCTCCCAAACAGCAGGGAGCTGTAAAGCAAATGTTTTTTTCCCTTTGAACACCTATTTCTACTGTCTGTCCCTTCACCCCAAATCCTTCCCCCCACCCCCCAATGCAGTTCCTACATCACTGCCCCATCCAAACCCCCAGCCATCACAGGAACAAGGCTCATAACGTTGGCCAACAGTGCCACAGGATCCACTAGTCTGTGTACAGTAACTTCTTGAAGGACAGTTAGGTGACAGTGTAAGGTTATGTGCAGGCCTGTGGATGGGCATGGGTTCAGGCCTGGCACAACAGCTCTGTTGGGCTCTCACCAGTTCCTATGCCTATTGCCCGTGCTCGGCCTGCATTGCCTTCACTGCGACGCTGGGAAAGGACTCGTGGGCACTGAAAACAGCTGACTGCCAAACGTGATGAGATCCCAAGATAAACGTCACTGTAAAACAGGGCTGTGAGATGGAAGAAGGGCAGGGCTGGGAGCTGCCATTTAATCCAAACCGTTTCTCATGTGAGCAGGCTCAGACTGAGATTTATGATGAGGTCTGAAATAGTGGGGGCAAGGGAGGTTGTCTTGTTTTTAAAGAGAGAGTTTGACAGATGCCTCAGTAAAATGCTGTGGCTCATAGACTGTTACCATCTCACTCTCTCCACTGGCTCACAGCTTATTTCTCTGTAGCCACTTATTGCTACAGTAGCAGAGCGCCTCATCCCACCAATGAACTTCATCTCCACAAAAACCCCACGAAAGCAAGTGTTAACCTCACGTCCCGAATGTGGAGCTTGGGACAGATCAAGAGACTTGCCAAAGGTCATGCACAGAGTCTATGGCAAAGCCAGGAATCAGACCCTGTGTTGAGCCCATGTTTCATGCTTACAACGCACCCACCATGCGTGTCCGTGGGAGAAGGCATGCCACACTGCACTTTATTGCTATAACGTAGCTCCTCATCTCTGATATATTTCGCCAGCAACTGTATACTATTTCAACCAAAGCACACTTGTGTAGCGCTCCTTATAGGCCGCACTTCGAATAAAACCTTTCTTCCTGCACAGCATTGTCTCTTCTATTAAAAAGACGACCCTCTAATGAAGACGGCATGGCCCAGAATGCAGGCTGCCTCAAGTACCCAAAACAGAGTGGCTTAAAAATTTCATGACCATCTGCGTGCTCCTTCCTTTTGTGTAATTGGAAGCTATGCTTAGAATTCACTACTTTGCCAGCCAGCTGCTGTTTTGACTTGTTTAAATTAAAAATGGATGTGGCATTAGATACTCTGCCCGGTGAAACGGGGCTGCGCGTGCATATTAATGAAGCAGCCATGTCTTCAGGTGTCTTTGACATTTATTACCCTGGCTCAGAGAGGTTGATCTGCCTATTTGGTTCTTGCTCAGCAGATGTCAGCCACGCTTGTGTGCCCTGGGATTATTCTCCTGCACAATGGGGTTGTGTGTGTATTTTCAGACATTATGTCCCCTTTACTGTTCACTTCTGATACTGGACTAAATACATTTTGGGTGTAATGCCATTGACTTTAGCACAGCAGCAGCCCCTTCACTTCCCCTTGTGTCTTACTCTCTCCCTCCCTCCTTCTCCAGACCTGAAAGCCAATGATTCCCTCAGAACGCAGGCCGAGCTTGATCTTCCGCCGTTCACAGGGGGGATTTTACCCTAATACTGTTTTCAGCAAGTAAGTCGTCTAGCAAGACTGCCCGCCCCCTCCCTAAAAATCAAAAGCCTCACATGAAATGATCCCAAGGTGGTTATCAGTGAACTCAAACCCAATGTTTAGATGTAGGGAAGGCACCTGAAATGATTTAATTTAATACTACATAGAGGCTGGTTTCTCGGGTACATAGTAAATTGCAAGCTGATCTTCATTCCGCTCTTCTTTTTTAAGATGGAGACCAGCCTGCATCTGAAACTACCAGACACTTTGACTATTTACCCAATCTCTGCTCTTCTGTGGGAGATACTGAAATTAGACAGGCCCAATGAAAGTGGTTGGTCCCTCATGGTAAAAGGTTTGGGGAGCACAATGCCCATTTTACAGATTCAGGATTTGTAAGTATTGGGATGCTCTGTATTTTGGCAGTTCATGTTAGCTCTGGGTATCTAGCCACACGGAGGGCGTTAGATGAAATATTGAAAACCCATTTTCTGTTGCCCTGTATCTCTGCTCAATTTGAGTCATGTTTCCTTAGCCTGCTTCTTTAGGGAAACAGCTGAAAGCCAAGACCAAATATATTCCGAATTACCGGCTGTGGTATTATCATTCCAGTGCCCTAATGCAATTGTACCACATGGTTGGAATGAGCTTACAGTGCTGATGCTTTGCAGGATACAATGGGAAGGTCAAAGGTGGGTTCATTACTGTAATACAGTATAAACCCTTGTCATTAAGGGAGGAATAATGAGGATAACTCTTGTCAATCTGTTTATTTAGGGGTAAGGTAACAACTCTGTAAGAAAATCCTCCTTAAATTTATATTTTGGGGCCTGATTCTCTTCTTACACAGGTGTAAATCAGGCGTAACTCCACTGAAATCAATAGGATTGCACCAGTATGAACCTGATGCATAAATATGAGGAGAATCAAGCCTGTTATCAGTAATAAAATACACAAGACCTTCAAACAAGGGCATTAGATTGTAAATGGAGATTTTCCCTGTAATATTTTACCCTTTAAATGGCATGGATGATGAATGGCGCATCATATTAATATTTTCATATTTGCCCATATTGAGAGATTTGTTATCCTGCAAAGCCAGATTTCATTTAAAGAATAGAACACTCGACCAAGCATTTTCACAATATTGCAAAGGCCTGGCAGGAGACCAGTGAGAGCATTTTGGGGAAACAGAACATGACAGCTCTACCTGGGAAGAACAGGAGCTAGCAGAAAGTCACAACACACCAGTGGTCACATGGCAATACAGTTATCTGAATTAACTCCTTCTGCTAGGAATTGCACGGAGCTTAGATTTAAGAGCGTGGAATTGCTGACTCAGTGCACCTGGAATGCAATTTATTCAGGACCTCTCCAGGCTGAGAGGCCCCTTCCTCACTTCAAGGCCAGGTTAACCAAATGTCAGCCTGATGCTTCTATTTCAACAGAATACTGAAATTCAGGGTGCACCCACGATCAACTCCGTGCATGCCACAGACTTGCTTTGTTTTACCCCCCAGTTATAGGTGTACACTGTTGGCATGCACCCAACGGGATGATGGAGGGTCTGTATTTCTGGGGCTGGCTGTATGGCTCATTGCATAGACATCCTGCTGCTGCATTGAATGATCCACTTCAAGGCTAGACTCAGGTGGTGCCTATACTGCAGTCTCAGGTTGTGATCGCAGCTTGGGCACACACACCTGAGCTAGCTTCTAATCTAGCTCACTTGGGTACCAGAGCAATGAAGCCGCTGCAGCATAGACTAGCCACCCCAGTAATCACCTGGCATTCCAGGTGGGCTTGTACAGCCCATCCTGAAGCCCATGTTGCTGCAGCTTCACTGCTGTGATGCCCTCAGACTCCCACAAACTGGGCTTGGTGAGTATGGCCCAGTGAAATGACCAGCCTCCAGAGAGGGCTTCCCCCACCCCATCCCTTCCACGCTCCCTGGAGCCTGGCTGATTTGGACGGCTGTCATCGTTCCTGAGCACAGGGATTGCTGCTGTTACTGGACATGGCTACAGCTGGCAAAGCAGCTGGAAGAAGGAGATTGCCTATTTTCAATTTGCCTGAGCCAAGGAGAAGGTGAAATTCCTCAGCTCCTACGCTCACTGCGCTGGATTTTTAAGCTCGTGTCTTGAGCACCTCCTTGATACCTCCCCTGGCCCATGTGGCCCAGGTTTGGGTAAAGCCCACACCCTGGAGACTGCACGGCCCAGACAAGAAACCCAGGGAAGGGAGTTTGAGAGCAGGTCTGCCTCCTGCACTTAGCTCTCAGGAAAGGCCATCAGTGACCTCCACAGCGACATGCAATGTCTCTTAGCCACAACTTCCCATTAGAAAGGTGTTTAAAGGGTAGCAAAGTCTAGTGCCCAGACCCAGTTCAGTAGAGCAGGGGCATAGGCAATGAGCCTGCATGCCCGTGAAGCAGTCCCAATGCACCCTGACATAAAGGGCAGTGACTGTAACTCCGCAGTGTGCACAAGGGGACAGTGGGCCACCTCTGCACCCCTGAGGAGCAGGAAGCGCTCGGTGGCAGTGGGGGGAGGGAGGAGGGCTCTGAGCAAGGAGTGGGCATGCCCAGGCTCCACAGTCTGTCTTAGGGGGCTGCTGACGTGCACAGCAAAGGCTCTGAGAGGAAATGGCTGCTCCTGGCATTGACTGCTGGAGTAAGAGAGACGGAGCTTGTTGTACCCCTGCCAGCGCCGCTGGAGCCTGTGCCCGCTGCAGTAGAAAACGCACGTCCCATTTGCAGTACAGCTGCTCCACCTCACCAGCACAGTAAGCAGGCGGTGAGAAGCAAAGACGCACAAATCAGTGGTTCCCAAACCCCAAACCCAGCAAACCCATCTCACTTGTCATCACCTTCCCAGCCTGCAGAAGGGCCTGGGCTTTATGATGGGATCTGTCCCTGAGCCATCAGCTATGCCACATCGTATGGCCTGAAAGAAAGCACTCCCTACTGGCTTGGCCTCCTGTGATGTGATTGAGCCCTGATGAACAGGAGCTGGAGATTTCTGCCTTGCCTACCCACACAGCTGGCAGCATTTGGAGCAGATCCTGATCCCATCCCACCAGTTGAACCATGGACAGGCATAGGCATAGGATACTTTCTCATCAACTCCCTTTTACCTTCCCTGCCACTTCCACCATAGCCTGCAGAAACTCCTCCTCCTAAATCATCCCTTTTCTCCCTACTTCTCCTCTCCTCACTCTGCTTCTCTGCAGCTTCTGGCTATGCCCCTTGGGAAACTTGGCTCTTGTGTGAGAGTTTAGCCCTGGCTTTCATCTGGGGGAGATCAACTCGTAGCTGACTTTGCAAAAGCTTTTCCCCGAGGCAAGGGCTTGTCTCTAAAGCACACCACCAGTTTTGTCACACTTGAGTCTGAAGGGACCCCTGGCACGTGAGCCAAAGCTCTCCCTCACCTCAGCCTCCTGCATCAGGGAATGAGACAAGTCAGACAGTGACCAAGTCTGCTTAGACCTATGCCTTTCACACTCCAGGGCAAGCCTACTGTGACCCAGGCCTGCAACCCCTAGGTATGCACACATCTGCTGAGAACCCTGCCTGCCTATGACAACAGAATTATGGAAATCTACACATCATGTATAATTCTGCTACACAAATGGCTGCAGCAGGGAAAGAGGACACCACGCTGCTAAAAACAGCAGAGTAGACATGGGAGGTGCTGTCCAGGCACCTACAGAGCAGTGCAGGGTGTACCCCTTAAGGTTGTGTTGTGCCTCTACTCTGCTCGCCTAAGCAGTGACCCACCATCACACTGCTATTTATACCTTACCCGTGTTGGGGCAGGGAGGGGGCACGCAGCGTATGTACTCTCCACACTGCCATACAGTTAGACACAGCTGGAGATGCAGAAAAACGAGGTTCAATTCCCAGGCCTACCCAGGCTCCTTCTGTGACCTTGGACAAGTCTTTTGTGCCTCAGTTACCAGTCTGTAAAATGGGGATGATCATTCTGATTTGTCAAGTTAGACTGCAAATTCTCGAGGGCAGGGATTATCTCTTACTGTGTGCATGTGCAGCACCTAGCACAATGGGGTCCAGGATCTTGGCCAGGGCCTATAATACCCAGCTGTTAGATTGTACTTTTCATCAATAGATCTCCATGGGTTTTACAACGGTCAGGATTGCTACCCCCATTTTACAGATGGGGAAACTGAGGCACAGAGCAGCAAAGTGACTCGGCCAAGGTCACCCATCAGGCCTGTAGCCAAGCTGGGAATAGACCTTAGGTCTCCTGAGCAAGGGTGTCATTTGCTATGAGATATGGGGGGCCGTTCCCTCCCTCCTCCGACTTTTCATAGGTCTATATGCTCCACGATGTCTTCCACTTGTAACCCTGCCCTTCCTTCCAGACTTTTCAGGACATGCTATAATCACATAAAGTTCTCTATGCGGACACAACTTTGCCCCCCACCAGAATTCTTTGGAAATAACACCCCTTGTCCTGAGTCCCAGCCCAGTGCACTGATCTTACCTGCTCCTAAACTAACTACCTCTGTGCTGTTTCCCTCCTCAGGCTACAGGTGGCGGGGAGGGCGTGTCACAGGCTCACCAAGAATATTTTAGCATATTATGGCAGATATTAGCATATTAGGCCATGGCCCTGCTCCCACCAACATCCACTATTTTCCCCTATAGGCTAAAATGACAATATTAGGGCATGAAAAAACACGTTGTGGAAAAAAAGCAGCCGAATACATGTCCCCAAAGGATTTTGTTTCTATCACGCCCTAACCAAAGCCAAACCCTGCCCCTGGAAATGGGCTCAGCACTGTGGCCCTAATACTATGACTATTTAGTGCTCTAGTTTTGTGCTGCAGAACCAGGGGACAATCGCTTGGTGCGGAGCTTCAATGCAGGCAGTGGGGACAGAAGCAGAACAGACAGCTCGCCACAGCTGATGGAAAGAGTTTGTATTGCTGGCACCGCAGGCTCTGGCTGCATTGGAATTGGAATTAAAAGCAAGTTTCCGCATCTTGAAGAGCCAGACAGGACATGGCCACTTGTTAGAGCTTTAGCCTTTTGAGGGAGCGGCCTTGTAACAGGCCATAGAACTATTCTAACCTTCCTTCCCTCAGCTGTCATAGGCTCCTGGCTCAAATCTCTCCCTGGCAAAGCCTATTGCTATGCTATGGAGCAGCCTCAGGAAGTCTCTCTGCTCCTCAGAACATGAGCATAGAGGGTCTGGATGGTAGCGGGTTCAGGAAGGTGTTTGTGCTGTACAGGAGAGCCCAGAACGCCAGTTTTCAGCGAGCGGTGCCACCCTCACTGGAGAATTGTCATGGCCCAGGCCAAAGAAACTGGTTGTGGTAAATGAACGCTGAAACAAGACAGAGCTTTCTTTGCCATACTGTATCCCCAACTCCCAAGCTATGCTACAGCCTAATCCTTGCTCTGAAATATTCTGCCTACAGCACTCTGTGTCTTCCAGCCAACCTTATAAAACATCATAAATGCTTAGCTCCTACTGCAGCATATGTTGGAGGCAAAGAACACAGGAATATGTCATTTCGTAGAAAGGCCAGAAAGGGTGTTGTCACCAGTGACGTGTTAAAATGGCATTTGCACTTCGGTGACAAACAAGCCCGTTCTGTGTTAGCGAAGCCCATGTGCTGCTCCGGGATGGCGAATGAATGCAATGCAAAGGCTGCCCTCTGGAGCGGGCTCTAGGAAAGGCTGGGCTCAACAGAGCAGTCTGCAGCAAAGTACCCGACTCCCTGCCTTTAGGGTAATCCAGGTGCTAGCGTGGAAGATGTGTGGGGTGGCAGGGAGGGAGTTTGACAACCCCTTCACTTCCAACAGCTAAGATCATCTGTCTTCTCCCTTCTATAGATCCAACAGCCGCACTGCGCTCCAGGGAGGGACTGCACTTAACCTCCACTGCATTAATTGGCTGATACCCCACTGATGTTAGAAAAATTGGCTGTGAAACAGTAAGCTGCCCACTATCTTAACTGTGTGGTGCTACCACAACAGTATAATTTAAGGGCAAGCAACTTCTTATTCCTGATAGCTATTAGAAAAGGATCACTGCTGGTGTGGGAAAACAACTGCATTTTCTGTTTGGCAAGATTTAAAACAACAATCGCATAGGTGCTTCTAGATTTAAACCAGAGAGATCTTTGCTTTCCTGAGTAATATTCCTGAGTAATATGTTGTCTCCCATAGGGGGAATTTGCTTATTGACTTCAATTTTAGAGTCACAGGAGCTGGAGATGGATAACACCTCTGCCGTCATCCAGTCTACCCTATGGCAGAGCGGGATTGTTTCCTATACTGTCTGTGTCAGTGTTTTGTCCATCCTAGTTTTAAATGTCCCAAACAATGAGGCCTCACCATTTCCCTTGGCAGACTAATCCACAGCCTAACAGATCTCAAGTTGATTTTAATTGATTGTGAATTAAAAAGCTAATATTTAATGTTCATCAGTCAGTCTTTTACATTCATAATCAGCTGTTGTTTGGGCTTTAAACTAAACACAAAGTTGTCAGGTTCCTGACAGGGGACTGGGGCTTTACAAAAACTAAAAACACAGATTTGGCAAAGATACCACATCAGGCAGGTGCAATGACCTGGAAAGAACCCCTCTGGCGTACAACAGGGCAGTGGAAGGACTGCAGTAGAGACAACCCCCCAAATCTGAGTATGTGGAGTTTCACAGAACTGTGCAGAAGTTTGATCTGTCTGTGATGGTGTGGGTGGTGGAATTCAGGAATGGGATGCTGAAAGTCTGGCAGCTCTAGCAGGGCAGAGATAAAGTAACAGGAGCAGATCCTCTGTTAATGTAAACTTCCCAAAGCTCCATTGAGACTTCAATGGAGCTACAACAATTTACGACAGCTGCGGATCTGCCATATGGTGCATCCTCTGAGATGTATGGTGCTAGCTGTAAGCATCTCTGGCTGGAGGAGCAGAGGGTATGTGCTACTGGTTGCTTTAACATTTCCTTGCCTTGCTTTGGTGGCTTTCTGTTAGGTACCCTGTGCATTTGACTAACCTTAACTGACATGCAATGTGGCGTGTGGGTGCATTAATTCTAGACAAGGACCCAGCCTGCATTCAGTGCTGAAGGGAGGGCTGCATGGCCAGCTGGCAGGAACCAAAAGGCCCCTTCACATTCCTATAAAAAGGAGGTGCTCTCAGTTGCCCTGTCTCTAATATGCTGGGGAATCCAGGTGCCAGCATATGATACTCCCTCTTTATCTACTCAGCTCATGAGGGAGCCAAAGCATGTAGTCTCAGGGGGCTGCCCCCTTTATAAAAGAGAGAGTGGCCTTGGGTTGCATCACAGGATGCTTTGGGCCACACTTCGGTCACCCCTATGATCCTTCTCTGTCTTGAAGGCGACCCTTAACTTATTAATGCCAGGTTCTCTGAAATCACAGAAACAGGATCACGTGTGTGCAGAATTTACTAGAGAAGGAGCGAAAGCTCAGAATGTTTAGGGGAGATGGACAGACAATCTCGAGAAGATTTGGAGGAAAAGGAGAGCAGTGGGAGATGCAGATGAAGGAGCAGAGAGCTTTTCTCTCCCGCTGATGATATTGGGGGACTCTGAAATTAAGCACTGTATGCAGGAAAATCCTGCCCAGATCTCAAAGGCCAATATGTGTTTATACACTGTACTTTTGAGTCCCACATCTGACTGTGAGGCAGCAGACTTCAGAGAGACTTCTGCTCCATATTCTCGAACAGTAGGTGCTTAAACTGGAGGGGCTGTTTCTGGGTAACATTTATGGCAAAAGCTCCCCATCACATATGGCTTAAACAAGCAGTGTTTCCCCCTTCTGATGATGGAAGAATCCCATGCACCGCTACAGACTAGGGACCGAATGGCTAGGCAGCAGTTCTGCAGAAAAGGACCTAGGGGTTACAGTGGACAAGAAGCTGGATACAAGTCAGCAGTGTGCCCTTGTTGCCAAGAAGGCCAATGGCATTTTGGGCTGTATAAGTAGGGGCATTGCCAGCAAATCGAGGGATATGATCGTTCCCCTCTATTCGACATTGGTGAGGCCTCATCTGGAGTACTGTGTCCAGTTTTGGGCTCCATACTACAAGAAGGATGTGAAAGAATTGGAAAGCGTCCAGTGGAGGGCAACAAAATTGATTAGGGGACTGGAGCATATGATTTATGAGCAGAGGCTGAATTGGGATTATTTAGTCTGCAGAAGAAAAGAATTGGGATGAGGGGGGATGTTGATAGCTGCTTTCAACTACCTGAAAGGGGGTTCCAAAGAGGATGAATCTAGACTGTTCTCAGTGGTACCAGAAGACAGAACAAGGAGTTATGGTCTCAAGTTGCAGTGGGGGAGGTTTAGGTTAGATGTTAGGAAAAACTTTTTCACCAGGAGGGTGGTGAAGCACTGGAATGGGTTACCTAGAGAGGCGGTGGAATCTCCTTCCTTGGAGGTTTTCAAGGTTAGGCTTGACAAAGCCCTGTCTGGGATGATTTAGTTGGGGTCCTGCTTTGAGCAGGGGGTTGGACTCGATGACCTCCTGAGGTTCCTTCCAACCCTGATATTCTATGATTCTAATTATCAGTCAGAACTGAAATCTGACCTTGTGAGTACTTACCCAGACACTGGCACACATGTACATGTATAGCTTGTTAAGCAGTGCCTCCTGGTCACAGTGTATGTTTCCAGTGCTCTGGGATCTGCAGGGGCTGCTTATTGATTTCCAGGTAGGGTTTAAGTTCTTGAGGTATAAATGTTTGGAACCTTTCTCCCTACCCCCAACCATCAGCTACAGTCAGCAGAGAACTTTGCACTCCATCCCCCTCATTGTACAAGGGATTGGGCTTCTGGCAACACTTTCACTTTAAGGACCCTGTCCTGACCCAACCAGGCCCAAAATACCATGAATTTGCTTAACTTAGTGGGCATGCTGCTAAGGCCACTACTAGAGCCAGTTGGGAGTTTTCTGTCAATGATTTTTCTGCAAGATATAATTTCCATCAAATCAAAGTTTTTCCATGAGAATTTTAATTGTACTGAAAGTTTTCAATTTTCAGTCAGGAGAATTGAAACAAAACATTTTATTTTGGGTTACTTTGACCCAGTTTGGAATATTTTGATTTATTTAACTGACTCAAACATTTCATGTTGAGTCAGTTCAATATTAAATTACATTTCGCTATGACATTTCATGGGAGTTGTAGTTTGGGCTCCCACTTTTCCTTATGGGCCAGGTTCCTCTAGCTGGACTACAACTCCCATGATGCAATGCAGATTCCCCTCTGACCAAGCTGTGTGGTGCACCATAGGAGATATAGTTCAGCCATGGAACCCAGCCAATGGGGAGCATGGGGGCTTCAGGCTTCCCAACCACAACTCTCCTGTGGTTCCATAGGGAAACTCACTTTATTATTGAAATGAAGGGTTTTGCTATTTCCAAAACAGAAATTTTTCAAAAATATTTGATGCCATGACAAATTTCAGCTTCTTGTCCTGCTTTGGGATGAATAGCACTGGTATTTCCAAGCCACTTAGCTCTATCCATCTCTGAGCAGCAACTGGGGCAGAACAGAGGGGTGGATTTTGTCTAGTGGGAAAGGGAAAGCACAATTGGGGTGAGGTTGTAAACTGTGCTGATCACATGGGTGATCAAATGCTGCATGCTAGGGTGGGAAGAAGGGGTGATGCTGCTTCTGCTGACTTACTTTGCATCTCCCCATTGTTGCAGAGTTCAAGGCCAGACTGACCACCAAATCATCAAGTCTGACCTCTTGCCTAACACAGGCCACTAATTCGCACCCAGTTACCCCTGGACTGAGCCCAATAACCTGGATTAAACTAAGGTATTACACCTCTCAGGAGAGTCAACTCTTCTGAGCCACAGGCACAGAACCTGGAGGGACGGAGGTGCACCAAAGCCCGGGTCCCTGCAATGGAAGGGAATTGTTTTAATGAGATATACCCAGATTATCCCAGCAAGTGACCCAGGCCCTATGCTGCTTGTGCCTTTTATACTGGGCAAGAGGCCCAGCACTTGGTGTGGAGACTACGTAAGACCAAAATTTAAATAAACAAGAGATCCTACCTACACAGGATAACACAGAAGCACAGAGTTGTAATTGTATAAAAATCTTTCATGAGGTTTTCAGTGGAGATCAAGGACACTGCAGGTTCAAGGCAAAAACTATAAGTGCCCCCTCAAAAAGAGAATCCATATTTCTATTTCAACACCAAGTAGCATGTGATGTTCCAGGAAAGGTCACAGCTCAGTTACACCATGTCATAATGAGAAGGAAAGAAGAGGATTGCGAAGTTTCTTGAGCTATACAACAAGCTGGCGGCATGAAACTATTTCCTTTGATACAACCACTTCTTTTTTTAATAATCGTGACATTTGTGCTCTTCACAGTTGCCTTATTTCTTCTGTCTTTCAGTAACAGGAGAAAAGCTGACTATATTATTTTCACTTCACACACACACACCCCCCATATTGAAAGAGTTCACTAAGGTAAAAAAAAAAAGACCTTCAATTGTATAATACAATAAATATTCAGCTGCATAAAAGGCTGGAATTAAATATCAAACAACATAGGCTGCAGCAACAAAAGGCAGAAAGAAAAAGCTCTGCTTACTCAGCCTTGTCCTGGTATATTGTAATTTCCCACAGCTGGATTTATAATAGGTAAGGGCCCTATGTATTGCAGAGGCACTATCTTCCTTTGATCTACAACAGCTTTCCAAGATGTCTGCAGTAAAGCTCAACAAAGGTTGAGACCTCCATTTCCTGGGTGGAAGCCAAAACCCCTTCCAAACTGCTTAAACTGATCTTCCACTGGTGTGATTGACATCTGTTTCCTGTGTCAGCTGTTTGCCTCACAAACTTTGTTGGACTGCTGTCAAAATACCCTCCTGCCAGAATTCCCTTCCTCTCCTGCTTCTTGCATGATTGCTATTGCTATTACAAAGGCCTCTGTTGTGATCCACCCCCTGCCCCTTTGTGATAGATGCCGTATATACAGTGAGAGACAGCTGCTGCTCTGTGCAGCTGACCATCTAGAGACAGAGAGAGAAAGCACCATCCCCATTTGGGCGGGGAGGGGAGCAGCTGAGGCACAGAGTTGAACTGATATGTCCAAGGTCACCCAAGAAGTCTGTGGCAGAGCAGGATTTTATTCCCAATTTCTTTTAGCACAAGTTCACCCTTCCTCTTCCAAGATAGGCCGTCTTCATCTGAGGGAGTGCGCACACTGACTCTCCTTTAGGGCTAGATGGTCACCTATTGCTAGGAAGACAGGCCTTCCACAGCTGCTGCAAAGAGGTCTGGGAACAATGGTCAAGGCTGGAGTATGGGACAAACAGCTGTCCCCAGTGCACATCAGGCTTCCATTCAAAAGCAGATCAAATGACAGAAAAGGTGTGATTAGGTGAACTAGAGGCAGACTTGTTGTCTACAGCAGGAAGCACAACTTGAGAAGGGGCCTCCTGGAGTTAGGCTGCTTACTCTTTGACTACATGTGGCACTTGAGACAAGTCCAATCCTTCAGCAATTAGCCTCAAGAAACTGAGATATGCATTTTTGTGGCACAGAACGATCTCCAGGGTAACGGGGGCATTCTGAAATGTGAAAATATTTATGAACATGCCTCCAAACTGCATTTGACAGCACCAGTTCCAGAATACACAGTTGATATGGCACAATATTGGCAATCCCAGGTATTCAAAACTCATGAGTCAAGCTGCCCCAAAATCGTGAGATTTTAGAGAAACCTCATGATTTTAAGCCTATAATAAATGTAGGGTTCTTTTTCTTTGCCTTCTAGTTTTTGAGCCTTTACAGGGCATGTTTTCAAACTTTTCTCTGCAGCAAGGAGGGCTAGAACCTTGCTTATATTTTTTAAATGAAAGCTGAGAGTCCGATGTAGTTACAGGATTTCAGGGTCTGGGGCTTTAAGAAACACTAAATATCACAAGACCTTCTATAAAAATCACTAGAGTTGCTAGCGCTGATGGCACCCTTGGAACCAGAAATAATGGTACTTGGTTCTCTTGTAGTGCCCTTCAGCAGTTGATCCCAATGCCACAGTGCTTTACAAATGGGAGAATCACTAGGCTATCTTTCTACATAGGGAAAAGGAGGCAGAGACCTGCCCAAGGGCATGCAACAAGGCTGGTGGAAGCATCTGGACTAGAACTCTGCTATCCTGACTCATAGCCCACTGCCTGATCTACTGATCCATGTTTCAAATACATTAAAACTTACACACTAATGATTTGACTCAGACTTTTAGATATGGAATTTCATTCCATGCTTTTCTACATTATAAAATCAGGGCTACTTTTGTGTATGTCACAATAGCCATTTGCTAGATATGCATTTTCTATACAAAGCCTTCAGATCAATAGGTATATTTTTCCCCATATGAAGTTGACTCTATTAGCTTTTAACTTACCTTTTTAATTTTTAATTATATTCTAAACGAGGCTGAAAGAAGTCTCGTTTCCATACTCATTTGCATCTCTGTAGACACAAGGCATGCACTGTTTACTTAGTGCCACGCACATCACCTAAATAGCTTTCTTTTTCATGACATGTGGCAAATGGGCAGCACAGAAAACAAACCAAAAAAAAAGTGGCCACTAGCAAAAACCAAGGCGCCCTCAAAGACACCCAGTGAAAATTATAATCCAGGATGGATGTTCCTTCTCTCTTATTTCTGTGTGGTGGCAGAGGATCCTGCTGGAAAGTCAGGGTCAATGAGAACGGCTAAGATCACTGACTTTATAAAAGGCTGTATTTTGTGTAGCTTCTTTGCTAATATGACCTGTTCCATTGCATGTTTGCCTATTATAATTTCTCCTCCCTCTGTTCCTGTGTACTGTGAATTGCAAGCCAGGAAAGGCACATCCTTTATGCACACTTGGGTTATTTTAATATAATAAGAATAAAAGAATTAAAGAAAAAAAAGCACATGATTACCAATAAGTATTGTGCCTCTTGTCTAAATAAACTGGTCTCTTAGTGTTAATGGCACATGTACTCTATTAACATCTTGCCTTTTGCTCATAAACCACTATGTAGGCAGTGCCAAGTAAATCAATATACAAAGAGCCTCTGGGACAGGCGCTTGCAGGTTAACAAGCATTTCTTACCTTCTAACACCTTTGCAAGATATAGAGGTGGCCACTACCCAGCTCATAGGCCACACGGCACAGGTCATGCCTACAGATCTATCTCCTGGAATCTGAAAAAACAAGTGGTCACCCTTCTTTGTGCAGTACAAGCTAAATATCATCCATGCAGCACCATAATAAAACAAAGCATGCAAGAAGTGGCAGCCTTTGTACTGCTTCCATGTGTGATTACGCTGGATAATCAAAGCTGGACCTGGGCAGTGACTGGTAGAGAAATCTTCAAGGAAAAGGCAGCTTGCTGCATAGATTCAAAGCAAGGACTTGGCTGATTGCGGCCATTAAGGATCCTCCAGCTCTTTTCAGAAGAGTAGAGGTAGTTGGCCTGGCTGTCACCACAGGGTCCTAGCCATCCAGGTAGTCACACACACAGCACCCTGCATAGTATAGAAGGGCTATCCCCCTGGGGAACAGAGGCAGCTCAGTGACTTGCCAAAGGTCACGCAGGAAGTCTGTGGCTAAGCCTGGAATTGAACTGAGCCTCCTTTTGAGTGCTTGTTTGGTGCCCTATCCACCAGGCTGTTCTTTCTCAGCTGGTGGAGAAAGGACAGAGGACTACTCACAGCAATGGAGCTATGGCCATTTACATCGCCTTCGAACCCCAGCACTGCTAGAGCAGGGACCCAGTTAATAAGGCCTGAGGGAGGGTAGGAGACACATAACAGTGTGGAGACGAGTGGTGGGGGAAGAAGTGATGGCAACAAGCAGTTCCAGGCAGGGTGCTTACAAGATTAATCAATGTTTTAAAGTGCTTTGAAGATTGCAGCTGCAATGATGAGGCTATGTATTATTAATGATAATACCTAGCTTTTATATAGATCCCATAGCACATTAGAGGAGGGCAATAGCCATATCCCTGTTTTACAAATGGGGAAACCGAGGCACAATGAGAGAAATCACTTGCCCAAGGTCACCGAGCAAAACTGGCATCTGAACACAGGTCTCCTCAGTCCCAGTGCAGTGCCCTAGCCCTTAGGCCACACTGCCTCCGTCCATGACAGGGAAAGAGTAGGTGGTGTGAGTCCAGTTCATACTCAGTCAGCGTCCACACCACCATTGATGCTAACTGGCATGCTTCTGACAGTCTCAGTAGAGTCCAACAAAAACAGTTAGAGCTGGTTGGAAAATGGCAGTTGCTTTACATGAGAAATGTAAATAATATATTTTTTAAGATTCCTGTGAACATTGTTTCTTTGGTTTTTCAGTGGAAAACTGAAAAAATGGGGGAGGTTAATTTTTCATTCCCTCTCCTTTGTCTCTTTTTTCCTTCCCTCTGCCCCCTCCTCCCTTCCACGTTTTCCTGTGGGAAAATGGAAATATGGATAGAAAGGGGGAGGGGTAACCCCCAAATTTTGAATTGGGGATTCTTAGAATTTTTTTCCAATGGAAAAAAATACAAAATTTCAAAAGAAACTAAAATTTTTCACAGACACTTTCATTTGGTGACAAAGAAGTTTTGACAGTAAATTCTCAAGGGGAGAGTACAGCATGTTGTGAGAGGCTTGTATTCCCACAGCATGTGCTGTACCTGTTCTGTGGATGAATAGCGGGTTGGGACTCATGAGCCTACGAAGGAGACCCAGGTTTGGGAATGGAAAAAAAGTCTCACATTTGCTGCTGGCAAAGACTAGCAAGAGCATCATACTCACCTGACAGATGTCAGAGGTTTTGAAGTGAGCTGGTATTCACGCTGCCACTGTCTGGGGGACATTTGCTGTTTCAGGCGGAGGGCACTTGGCTGCACTGGTGACCAGCGACTCGCTGGAGAAGGGTTTTGTAAAAATTAATTAAAATAGATTAAATTAGTCTCAGGCTACTATCCTGGCTAGTGAGCCATCCTTCCCTTCTATCTACCTAGATCTCACTCTCATTAAGAACTGTGGAGATGCATATCCCTACCCCACCTCCTCCCCATACTGCTAAGGAGTTCCTGTAGCTTTCTACCTGGCAATCTAAGGAGAACCTGAAACTCCTTAGAAAGAAAGCTTAGGTGAAGAGTAGGCTCACCCCTCACTACTTATGTTGTCCTTTTCTGCAGGAAACATGTCCAGTGGGTCAGAAATTGCCCCAGCAGGGAGTGACAGATTCAATTATCTTTGAAAAAAGCCCATAGTGGGATGAGCATTTTGCAGCTCGGGTCCTTTTTGTGGCAGCAAGAGCATTTTTGTGTTGGTCCCACTCAAAATGGCCACCTGTCTCTGCAGACAGCAGAGCCCTTAGAGATGTCTGGGTGCACTAAACATAACATCAAAGCATAACATTTGTATAGCCAAATACATCACAACCTGACACTGGCATTCAGCACAGGCAATAGGAATGAGGTACAACAGCACACATACCTCTCAACAGTCAACCTTGCCTGTGTACAATCCATGGAATCAAATGGGTGACAAGTAAGCAAAACAAGTTCTCTCTTTGTTCCACATTGTGCTTTAATTTGGAGATTATAGTGGTGTCTCACTACAAGCCTGTATTCAAGGATGCTTTATTCTTACCGTGTAATTAAATAAATCTGTTGTTTAAATAAAGGCAGCAAAATCAGACCTTCAGTTGTTAGGACTCCCCAAGTATGTTAGAAGCAGAGTTTGATCCTTCAGTTCCCCAACACAAACTGCTCACACTTCAACAGCCACAAGAGCAGGCTAGGGCATGCACTTTGCCAGCAGATGCTAGGCAGTTGTAGAGCGTGGTGCTGCAGGTGGTGGTGGATAATGTGCTTTACAGGGGTGAGATTTCTAGAGCACACTCATCACTTGCGCATTAACTGGCCCTCATAGACCCTTCTGGTACACTTTAATGTAGTGCTGTTAGAAACAGTATTATGTTAAAGCACACTAGGGAACCTTTAGTGTGCATCTGCAGGGTCCGCATTGGCCAGTTAAGATGCAACACATTAGCGGCCTTTAGAAATCACATCCCCATAGAGCGCATTACCCTACCAGGTAGACAAACTCCAAGGCTCATCCATGCTCCTTTTCAGAATGACTGTGCCAAATCTATGTGCTTTGCTCTTCTGTCCGTAACCACTCCTGTCCCCAAGACTACAGGCCCCTCCCAGGGGCCCTCGGATTCTAATCCCTGTGAATTTATGCAACTTCTGAGTTAACTTATTTGCAAAAGAGGAGACAGAGCCAATACCAGACACAGAAATATAGGCAATGGTGAGATCTGAGCATATGGCTCACAGCTCAGGGCACTTCCCCCTAGGCTAAGGGGTATTTTGGTGGGGAGCGCCCTCTTTCACGCCTGCAGCATGTTGCCAGACTGCTGACATGATGGTGCTATAGATCAGAGGGCCTTATTTAGCTGACATGTGGAACCCTCCTCAAAATCTGGTACACTTTGGAGCTCCTCAGGACACAGCAATTTTCCAGAAATTACAGTTCTACAAGTAGGTTGCTTCCCTTCCTCCTGCTCTTTGACCTCTGAACCTGTATTTTATTGGTCTGTAAAACACCATGCACACCTTCAGCACTACATCTATAACAACAGTGGGTCATGTCATGGGTAATCAGCTGAACATGAGCTCCCAGTGTAGCCAGAAGAGCTAATGCTATCCTTGGCCACAAACAAGTAAGAGGAACAGTGGCAAAAGAACCTCTTATTTGGCCCTGATGCGGTCACTGCAGGAATCCTGTGTCCAGTTCTGGTGACACAATTCAAGGATGGTGATAAACTGCAGCGTTCAGAGAAGACCCTCAAGAATAATGCCTTAGAGCTATAGTTTCAAAGACCTCAGTCTATTTAGCTTAACAAAGAGAAGGTTAATGGGTGACTTGATTACTGTCTGTAGGGGAACACATAGTTAATAATGGTCTGGTCAATCTAGCAAAGAAAGGTATAGCAAGATCCAATGGCTGGAAGTTGAAGCTGGACAAATTCAGACTTGAAATAAGGTGTCAGTTTTTAAAGAGTGCGAGTAATTGACCACTGGAACAATTTATCAAGGGTCGTGGTGGATTTTCTATCACTGACACTTTTTGAAAGATCTGTTCTAGGAATTATTTTGGGGACTTTCTATAATCTGTGTTATACAGGAGATTAGACTAGATAATCACAATGGTCCCTTCTGGCCTGGGAATCTATGACTATGAATGATAAATATTGATAAAACAAATGTTACTATTTCAAAGAGAGCGAGATATGGTGGTTGCTATTGATTTGTGTGCTCACACCAATTCTCCATTCATTTTGTTTAAAAAATGCTGGTAGAATGTCCCATGGACTAGCTAGAACACCAGGATTTCCACACACTAGCACACTGTAAGTGACTGCGGAAGTCTTTGTTACGGCCTAGCTAGGGAACTTTCGCTTTCTCGAGCCGAGAGGTTACTGTGGGACATAGATAGCTGCTTTGTTATTGTAGGAGATAGTTCTTGAAGGACACAACTGCTGTGTTATTGCAGGATATAGATAGTTCTTGAAGGACATAGCTGCTTTGCATGGCCCTTCACCAGGTAGTAGAAAGCCTCCCTTTAAGAAGCACCTAATTCTATATTCATGAGCTGTTTTTGTGTCATGCTTATTAATGCTGACTGTCTGCCCCTCTGTTGGACTCCGTCCCAGGCAGAGCTCCGGTGTGCTGGGTTCCCCGCCTCCATGACTGCAACGCTTGGAGTCCCCATTGCGGGTGGGTCACTAACCTTCAGTAAAGCCAATAACTCACAGCTGTGTGTAAGCCTCGTTTTTCTCAGAGTCCTCCTGCCGGACCTGTGGTGCTTCGAGCACCGTGGCCCGGAACATTTGGTGCAGCGAGCAGGATACTCAGAGAATCGATGCCGCTTTGGCTGAAGGTGGGGGAAGTGGGGAAGCCGTCGCTGTTCCTACAGCGCATACCAGGATGGCCCTCGACGGAGCGCTGGGGGCTGGTAGCAGAGGTTATGGCCAGGTGGGCTGTCCCAGCAGACTGGCCAGAGTTTCAACAGGCTGCAGGGGTTACAACAGTTATGAGCGAACCGGCGCTCTGGGGCGGAGTGGCGGGCGATAGGGGAGCTAGGTGGCTCCTGCTGACCGCCATCCGGGCCCAGGACGAGGAGGTGCTCCGCTTACAGCGAGCTCTGGAAGGGAAGACTCAGGAATGCATGGCACAAGGGGAGGCCCGGGCCGTGACACAAGAAGTCATCACCTCCCTGGCAGAGCGCGCCCAGGAGCTGACACGATGCTGCGAAGTGTTGGTTGCCCGGGTAGCGAATAAAAGGCGCCTCAGGCACGGGTGGCAGCCGGTCACCACTGCCCAGGTGCGCGCGGTGACCGCTGCCCCCTCCTGGGACCCCGAGACTTGGAATGGGAACATTTGGGACTCCTCATCCTTGGACAAGGGGGGGAGGAGTCCCCTGCTGTGGCTCTGGCGCACCCGGTCTGGGAGTTGCGGGAGCAAGGAGGCGCCCGACAACCAGAAGTTGTCCGCACGTTTAAAGCGAGTGAGTTGCAGGACATTGTGAAGACGTTCCACCAGGAGCCCGGGGAGAGTGTCCTGCAGTGGCTCGTGAGGGTCTGGGACTATGCAAGTAATATGGTTTTGTTGCTTGCTTATGAATTTCAACAGTTGGGGGTCCTATCACATGACTCTCAGGTACGTGCACAATTGGTGAATCCG
Source organism: Dermochelys coriacea (assembly GCF_009764565.3). NCBI lineage: Eukaryota > Metazoa > Chordata > Testudines > Dermochelyidae > Dermochelys > Dermochelys coriacea. The sequence goes on along the minus strand of NC_050071.1, from coordinate 3,259,297 downwards.
CCATGGCCGCAGGCCAGGGGCAAGACGTCGAAAGCCCCTCATTGTACCGCTGGCTGGCGGCTGCAGTGAAGGCGGCCTACCCCTCGGTGGGGGAGTTGGAGGCACGGGCGCGCCCCTGGAAGACCGTTCTGGAAGGGGTGGAAGTCCTCCGCCAATTGGGAATGGCTGGGCCGTCACCATGGGCGGGGAGATGGGGCCGGACGATGTACCGGTGACAAAATCGATTAAAGCCACAGTGTTACGCCTGACCCCTGATGAGTTAAAACCTTCCCTCCTCGCCGTCGTCATGGCAGAGAATGAGTGCGTGGGAGACTTGGCAGCCACCCTTATGCAATTGAAGGCCGCCTTGGTGGGCACTAGGCCAAGAGCCATATGGGCTGCGAAGGGGCAGCAAGGCAGGGGACAGGAGAAAGGGGAGTTGCGGGTGCCCCGGAAGACCTTGTGGCTAGATCTCTTGCAGGCTGGTGTCTCTCGCGAGGGAATCAATGGAAAGTCAACGGCGGACTTATACAAGTGGTGGATGCAGCTGTCCCCTACCAAACGTAGTGCTGGAGGAAAAGGGGAGAAGAGTGTGGAGCGAACCAAGCCAGCAGAGCCCTCTGCTCCGCCAGCTGAGTGGAAACTGCCGCGCTCATATTGAGGGTGTGGCAGGTCCTCCGTTCCGTGTGTCGCGGCGGCCACACACGGGAGGGAGGCAGGGGACCGACGCCCCTATGTACCCCTAGCGATTCGTTGGCCGAGGGGAGGAGTCTAACACATGTTGGCGTTTATAGATACGGACAGCTGGGTATTATACAAGGGCCTCCGGACCTGGATAACTGCCTGGGGAGCGGCGCTCTGGCAGCAACTCCTGCGCTATGCCCGACGAGCCCCTCTGGGCGTGCGACATGTAGATGCCCACACAAAGGCTAAAACCTCCGAGGTCCACTGGAATGCGGTGGCCGATGCAATGGGAGCGAGGGGAGGCCCTGTGTAATTTGTTCCCTTTATCTTCCGTAGGTCTAGAAACCAGCGCCCCGAGCGAGACCGAGTGGCAGTATTGGCTAAGGTGTGGTGGACGGTACTGCAGCGGGAATTGCAAGCCGCCGTAGTCCTTACCACCGGGGAAGGATGGCCATACACCCAGAGGGGGAAGACTATCCCCGCATGGTCTCGCTCTCCTGTTTGTCACGGCGCTCCTTATGAGAATCACTGCTGCAGGAGCTACCACCTCCTCCGTGAATACCTGGTTGGTATTAGCCCAAAGTGCTGTTAATGTGACGTTGTTTTGCCTACTGTGTACGTATGCCATGGGTGCCATGATGGAGACCTGTTTCATCAACATCTGCACAGATCTGACCCTTGTCCAGCACTATTCCTTACTGAGGACAATTGATAAGACTATTATATATACGGATTTATATGCTTTGGGTCCCGCCCAATACAATGTAGACACGTCTATGTATTCGTTCCATCTTCTTGGCTTGAATTTTTTGCTGCCTTTGCAGCCGTGGCCTAGTCTCCCAATGCTGTACGTGGTTTCTCCTCCACACTGTATCCTCATGGTCCTTGACATCGCTCGAGAAAACGAGGGGAGGAGTGTAAGGGACTGTGGAAGACTTTGTTACGGCCTAGCTAGGGAACTTTCGCTTTCTCGAGCCGAGAGGTTACTGTGGGACATAGATAGCTGCTTTGTTATTGTAGGAGATAGTTCTTGAAGGACACAGCTGCTGTGTTATTGCAGGATATAGATAGTTCTTGAAGGACATAGCTGCTTTGCATGGCCCTTCACCAGGTAGTAGAAAGCCTCCCTTTAAGAAGCACCTAATTCTATATTCATGAGCTGTTTTTGTGTCATGCTTATTAATGCTGACTGTCTGCCCCTCCGTTGGACTCCGTCCCAGGCAAAACTCCGGTGTTCTGGGTTCCCTGCCTCCGTGACTGCAAAGCTTGGAGTCCCCGTTGCGGGTGGGTCATTAACCTTCAGTAAAGCCAATAACTCACAGCTGTGTGTAAGCCTCGTTTTTCTCAGAGTCCTCCTGCCGGACCTGTGGTGTTTTGAGCACCGTGGCCCAGAACACACACCCAGGTGGTTCAGAGTTACGTCACGCCTATCAAAATTGAGCAGGAGACACATTGGAGGGACTGAAATTTATTTTTACTCTTATGAATGTGGTGTCATAAAAAGCACGAGTATGACTCCAGTTTTTAAGCATAGTTTTTTCTCTGAAGAGCCGGGAAGAATAGCCCCTGATATGTATGCACCAATATAAAATACATGAGGCAGTAGCTTATCTGAATAGAGGGGCATTTTATCTGAGGCCAGAGGAAATAGAATGGATTTTCATCTGATGTCCTTGCCTTTCCCTACAATAGAAGGAGCAGTGCACCATCTTGTGGGCATAAACAACATGTCAGTTTTCATTCCTAGAGATGTTTCAGAGTAGCAGCCGTGTTAGTCTGTATTCGCAAAAAGAAAAGGAGTACTTGTGGCATCTTAGAGACTAACAAATTTATTTGAGCTCACGAAAGCTTATGCTCAAATAAATTTGTTAGTCTCTAAGGTGCCACAAGTACTCCTTTTCTTATTCCTAGAGACGTTTGCTCTATACATGCAAGAAATAAAAGATGTGAATCAAAGCAGAGCTAACTCCTCACTGGTTACCCCCACAAAAATGTAGTGGTGTGCAGACTTCTACAGCAGCTAAGGTAATTACAGATATGCACAGACTTCACTCTACTACTGTAGTTTCCCTCTGCCTTTTGGTAGAAAATCCCTCGCAGGTGCCATGCATAGATAAAGGCGGCATTGCAGGGGTTGTTTCACCCATGAGTCAGTACCAAAGGAGTTGTTGTACAAGATAAAATTGGATCTAAATAAAAGCCCCTTCTCCCTTATGCTTCCCTCTGAGGACTCCCACAAATCCACTTTAAATAGCCTCCTTTTTAATGTTAGGCATCAATAGGTATTGTGGCAATGATGCACACTGAGCACCAATGAGATCACAGATAACTGAACTGAAGGGTTTTCTTGTCAATCCAAGCATTACTGGTTCCCACTTTCTTTGAACACTGGGTCTTCTTGCATCTCCTGAGGCATCGTGCAAATTTAAACAAGTCTTTTGTCTGCTTAAGTTCTTACCTGCCACCATGTGCCCGCGAGGGCGGCGGGGGGGGGACATACCAGTGAAAGGAGGACACTCAGGATTAAGAATAGTAAGCTATGCTTCATTGAAGGAAGGAAGGAAGAATTTACACTCCAATCTGCGCAGGGAGCCCCTAGGTCGCGTGGAGGGGCTACAGGGGATTCTGGCCATTCGGGACAGCTGGCCAGGCAGGACTCTGCCGGGGCGGGGAGTCCTCTGCGGCGCCATATTCTCCGTGCTTATCTCAGGGTTACATGGGGTCACAGCTGGTTACATTCTTATATGTATGATTTATGCTTATTACATAAACTAACTTGTTTACAGGCAAAAACACGCTGAGCTAGGCTACAATATCTTTTGGCAGGGTCTGTCGGACAAAGTTCATTGAAACTGCCTGCATCCTCCACTTACATCCAGTCACGTACTCAGTCCACCACTTAGCTCCTCACCAATCTTCCGCAACCTTGCCCCTACACCCCAATATTTAGTTATTGTGTCTCAGCTTCTGGCAATGCTAGCAGGGTATCTACTTGCTTCTATTTCTTACCTCTGCTCAGCATGCCCCCCACACAGCACCCGGAGAAGGCCTCAGCACCACTTCAACACCCCTTTGGCCCTCAAAATAGAATTCACAGGGGTGAATGGCCTCCAACAGGAGTTGCTTACATCACCAGAGTTTTGGTGTCAGCTGGTACTGAAGGACTTTTTGGCTATCTCAGAATATGTTGTTTACACTGACACATCAACACCCAGGGGTACCGTTCACTGAGTGGCTAATACAGAAGGTGCTAAGTAACACAACTAATCCTGAAAAGTTTGCTTGGTTATATTTTAAATAAATATGGGTCATTTTCCCACGGGAAGAACAATATTTTCCCTCTTCTAGATACAGGATTAGGATCATGAGGCCTGTCATAAACATACAGCTAAGGGTAGTATAAAATCCCTCCTTTACCTGTAAGGAGTTAATCAGTTCCATTAACCTAGTTGGGACCTGACTAGAAGGACCAGTGGGGAAAGAAGATACTTTCAAATCTGGGGGTGGGGGAAAGGTTTTGTTTGTGGTCTTTGTTGGTCCTCTCTGAGACAAAGCAAGTAATCCAGCTCCTACTGAAATGATACATCTAAAATTACAGAAATAGTAAATAATAGCAAGGAAATGCATTAGATTATCTTTTGTTTTAGCTTGTGAATTTTCCCTGTGCTAAGAGGGAGCTTTATTCCTGTTTTTGTAACTTTGAAGATTTGGCTAGAGGGGAATCCTCTATGTTTTTAAATCTTATTACCCTGTAAAATTACTTTCCATCCTGATTTTACAGAGGTGCTTCTTTTACTTTTTTCTTTATAATAAAGTTCTGCTTTTAAGAATCTGTTTGGTTTTTGGTGTCCTAAAAACCCAATGCTCTGGTCTGTGCTCACCTTGTTTACCTATTTGCTTGGTATATGATTCTCAAGCCTCCCCCAGAAAGAGGGTGAAGGGGCTTGGGTGGATATTTTAGGGAAACAGGAACTGCAAGTGGTCCTTTTCCTGAATCTTTGTCTAGCTCACTTGGTGGTGGCAGCAATACCATCCAAGGACAAGGAAGTATTTGTGCCTTGGGGAAGTTTTAACCTAAGCTGGTAGAAATAAGCTTAGGGGGTCTTTCATGCGGGTCCCCACATATCTGTACCCCAGAGTTCAGAGTGGGGAGGGAACCCTGACAAGGCCTGATCCAAAGCCCATTGGAGTCAATAGGAATCTTCCCATTCACTTAGGATATGGAACAGGACCATGATGGATGATGTTGCCAACACCCAGGCTTTGAAGATCACTCTGGCCCTAATCCTGCAAGCTGCTCCAAGCAGCCAGACCCAGGCACTCATGCAGCCAGACCAAAATAAGTGAAGGTCTATACAGGCACAGGGGACCATCCACAGGGAACAGCTTGCAGGATCAATATCGGCGCTTAAAACCCCCTGAGAAACCAATCCTTCCCATGTTCACCATTCCAAAGACCCACCTAGCCCCTGCCTACAAAGCCACTTCTGCCTTTTCTGTTTGTGCAGAACCGGTTTAAACAGTGACTCTCCTATTCTCGCCTTGATCCTACACACTGGAGCAGTGGCTCCATTTCTGGCCTCCTGCTGAAGCCAAGGTTTTCTAAAACAGGGGTCAGAAGTTGGGCTCCTGAATCTGTATTCAGGCACCTTAATAAATGGCCTGATTGTCCAAAGCACTGAACACCCAGCAGCATCCACTAACTCCAGGAGTGTTGAATCAGGCCCCGAGTACCAGCTGGCATCAGACTGGACAGAAGCTGGAGGCAGACTCTCCCCAAGCTAGCACAGCAACAGCAGTGAAGCTCAGGCAGCAGGATGGGCTGTACATGGAAACCTGAGTATGTCAAGCAGCTAGCCCATGCTGCTAGACTTCACTGTTACTGCGGCAAAGAGTCCTGTGGCACCTTATAGACTAACAGACGTATTGGAGCAAAAGCTTTCGTGGGTGAATACCCACTTCGTTGGATGCATGTAGTGGAAATTTCCAGAGGCAGGTATAAATATGCAAGCAAGAATCAGGTTAGGGATAACGAGTTAGTTCAATCAGGGAGGATGAGGCCCTCTTCTAGCAGTGGAGGTGTGAACACCAAGGGAGGTGAAACTGCTTTTGTAGTTGGAGAGCCATTCACAGTCCTTGTTTCATCCTGAGCTGATGGTGTTAAATTTGCAAACGAACTGAAGTGGGTATTCACCCACAAAAGCTTATGCTCCAATACATCTGTTAGTCTATAACAGGGGTCGGCAACCTATGGAATGCATGCCAAAGACGGCATGCGAGCTGATTTTTAATGGCACGCTGCTGCCTGCCAGGTCCCAGCCGCCGGCCCCGCTCAGCCCGCTGCCGAACCCAGGCCGGGCCCCAGCAGGCAGCAGCGTGCCATTAAAAATCCTGCCCGCCCCGGCCCGCTCTTCTCCGCCCCCCCAGGTCAGGGTGAAGAAGCTTGGTCCCATCGACAAGCTCCCCCTGCCCCCACCTCTTCCCCCAGCGTGCTGGGTTCCTGCCCCTCCTCCTCTCCCTCCCTGCCGCCCATCAGCTGATGGCCCTTGCGAGGGAGGGGAGAAGTGGAGCCGCAGGGCCCTCGCTGCTCCGGGGAGGAGGCAGAGAAGAGGTGGGGATGGGGCCTTGGGGAAGGGGGATGGAATCAGGGCAGGGGGCTGGGAGCACCCCCACAACCCTAGCCCTCTGCCCTGACCCCTACACCCCCCTCACGCCTTCCCAGCCCTCTGCCCTGACCGCTGCACCCCCCTCACACACACACAGCCCTCTGCCCTGACCCCTGAACCCCCCACACACCCCAGCCTCCTATCCTGACCCCTGAACGCCCCACGACCCCAGCCTTGACTCCAGCACCCCCCACACATACCCAGCCCCCCCACACCTCTTTTCCTGACTCCTGCACCCCCTCACACACACTCAGCCCTCTGCCCTGACCCCTGCACTCCCACACATCCCAGCCTCCTGCCCTGACCCCTGCACCCCCCATGACCCCGGCCCTGACTCCAGCACCCCCCACACATACCCAGACCTCCCCCAACCCTTGCCCTGACTCCTGCACCCCCCTTACATGCCCCCAGCCCTCTTCCCTGACTCCTGCACCCTTCTCACACAGACCTAGCCCCCTGCCCTAACTTCTGCACCCCCACACATACCCAGCCCCCCCCCACACCTCATGTCCTGACTCTTGCACCCCCCCACATTCCCACCCCCACCCGGAGCACCAAATGGGAGCTGCCCAGGTAAACACTCCACACCCAAACCTCCTGCCCCAACCCTGAGCCTCCTCCCTCATTCTAGCTCCTGGCCAGACGCTACACCCCAACCCCCAGCCTGCTCCCTCACCCCCAGCCTTGTGTTCAGTGCACTCCCAACCTCAGCTCAGTGCAGAGAGAGGAAGAGAATGGGCTAGAACCAGGGAGAAGGTAGGTACCCACTCTGTGTGAGCAGGGCCGGGATCCCAGATCAGCAGCTGGCAGAGCGGGGCCGGCAGCCAGGTCCCTGGCTCTCAGAAGCTGGCAGACGGAACCCCAGACTGGCAGCGGGCTGAGTGGCAGTGGGCTGACTGCCACTGCCAGTCTGGGGTCCTGGCCACCGGCCCCGCTCAGCCCGCTGGCAGTCTGGGGTTCTGGCTGCGGGCCCCTCGTCAGCCGGGGTCCCAGCCACAGGCCCCCATCAGCCTGCTGCCAATCTAGGTGAACGGAACCCCAGGCTGGCAGCGGGCTGAGTGGGCTGGCGGTGTAAGATCAGCATTTTAATTTAATTTTTAAAGGAAGCTTCTTAAACATTTTGAAAACCTTGTTTACTTTACATACAACAATAGTTTAGTTATATAATATATAGACTTATAGAGAGAGACCTTCTAAAAACGTTAAAATGTATGACTGGCACGCGAAACCTTTCATTAAAGTGAATAAATGAAGACTCGGCACACCACTTCTGAAAGGTTGCCGACCCCTGGTCTATAAGGTGCCACAGGACTCTTTGCCGCTTTTACAGATCCAGACTAAAACGGCTACCCCTCTGATACTTCACAGCTACTGTTATTCAAGCTAGCTAGATCAAAGCTAGTTCAGTTATGTCTACATATGCTGCAGTCACATCTCTGATTGCAGTGGAGACATACCCTTAAAGGTGCCAAATACTAACCAAGTAAATGCCCTTCTTTAGTGCTTGTATAGCATCCACAGAACACAAGGTGCATGAACCATGCCAAAATGGAAAGTAATAGCCAAATACAAGTGAAACAAACTTGTTCAAACCTCCAAGGAAGTTCCACTCAGGTTTAGTTGGTGTTCAGGGTCAAAGTTCAGGTTGGTTACTTTATAAAACCTATTTGCCAGTCTCCATGATTAAATAACCACCAAAATCTAATCCAAGGATTTGCTAAATTTGGACAGCAAAGACTACACTGGTGTGAAATAGTTAAAGTGGTCTTTCAATCTTCAAATTCACCCAGAAGAGGGAAATACAATATGCTGAACTGAATGTAATTATGTGTCTCTGTAACGGACTGTGGGGCATCCCTATGCATATATTTCCAGATGCCTACCTTTTTGCTTCTATTGTATGTCAGCATTAGTTAAATAAATTCATTTGCCTCCATGTGATTTAAAGAATATGGTCCTCAAGGTTGGACTGTAGTAGCTGAAAGAAGATGGCAGGGTTAGATTTAGATTACAGATGATTTATGGAGGAGTAGTGAATTTTAAGCTATAGATCATTTTCCTTTTAGACTCATCTTTTTAATGTCGCTTTGGAGCAGCTTTTCCAGCTCAGAATTAACACAGCACAGAGAATCAGCAAGTTCACAATTTTCATAGTTAATATAAACTCCTCTGTATTCAGTGTGTTACCCTACCTTTTACTATTTAAAAGATAAAGCCTCGGAGTTAAATTTTCCAATTATTACCTGTCTAGTACAGTTTCAACAGGACCATATAAACTATTTGAGTTTTACTGAGGAAACGTAATTACAGTTTGAAAAATAGTGGTGAATGCATTCCAATCACATCCTGACTAGCAGTTTATATGCTAAAGAGACAGACGCTTAGGGCCCAATTCATAAGAGCTTTATGCTTCATTTACATTTTTCTGTACAGTTTGCTTGGAAAAGTGCATAATGCATGTTTTTCAAGTAATATATGTATTTTGGTGATTCATTCATTTCCCACTATACGGAGAGAAAGCCAAATCCTGCTCACCTGACTCACCATCGCATCCTCTTATGGGTGAAATTCATTGTATGCAGATAAGGACTAAGCACCACTTAAGCCCTAATTTGTCCATGGATGTTGTATTAACCTCAGCTTCCTTCTAGAATTGTATTTGCAGGATCCTGATGTTTCCTAAGCCTTGGGTTTTCAAAGAAGGCTAAAGGAATTAGCCATCCAAATGCCAATGCGATTCAGGTACCTAACCAAATCTTGGTGAAACCCTTCTTAAAGGGGCTCACATATATACCAAGTGAACCTAGGCAATGTACACATTATTATAAAAGCAATTTTTTTCAGCATATGCATGTTACTGTGTCACCAGTCCCAAAAGTTCAGAAACCCTGACCTCAAGAAGTTATGAGATAAAAATCCCGAGTGTAAGCTAAAAAATAATACATTCACATTTTTCTATTTGCCTTCTGAGCAGTTAGGATTCACTCGGGTCACATTTTCAAGTTTTTTCTCTGCACCCAGGATGGATAGAAACTCATGTTTTGTTTTTGTAATGACAGCTGAGAGTCTCATGAAATACTATGACTCCAGTAGCTGGGACTTTAAGAAAATCATCAAATATCACGAGACACATGATAAAACTGCAATTGGCAACATTGCCATTATTTTTGGTGGGTTGCTCCTTTATTAGGTTTTGTTTTGATACTTTTAAAGCTTTTTCCTAGCTGTCCATAGACTATGAAGTGATAAAGAAAACCTTCTATCCTGCAGAATTCAAGACATCTCCCAGCTTTAAAAAAAGCCATCTTAGAAAAAGAACATTTAATCCACATTGCTTTTTAAAAAACGGTGTGGTCTCTGTAAAAACAACCCTCTTGGGAGAGTTCTAGCCATTTAAGTAGACAAAACACAAGACACACTGAGGGCTAGTTACATCCCAGTAACAGGGTTACAGGTGTTTTCTTTTGACTCTTCCAATTAATTGGCATTGGAAGCCTGTTGGGTGATTGCAGGTGAGTCATTGTGGGATGTGTGGATTATTAACTCCACCATGGAGATACAGGCTTTTTTGGGGGTCAGGGGGGGTGATTCTTTGGTTAGAGGTCTCTGGACAGAGAGGTGTCTGCAGGAAAACCCTAGGTACAGGCGAGTTTAAGGCTTTGTTATTTGTAAAGATTAATCCCAAGATGGGGGTAAATTTGATCTAAACACTGGGGCTTTGATCTTTCACTGCTTTGCACCTTCATGTTTCATCAGCAACGTGCTATGGCACCGGCAGAGTTGTAAGAGAGATCTTGATTCAGTATGCTGAGTAGCCAGTGTTATATGCTGGGAATCTAGAGTTTGTGTTCCTGTATGGTCCTGGTTTGCATTCCTGAGCCCCCAGTGCTATATGGAACTAGGTCCCTTTTGAAACTTGACCCTCTTCCTCCAGTTCCACTCTTCAGACTACATTTGAGGATGTACAACACTGCCAGGTCAGAATGGCAGCACTTTACCCAGAGGCAAGGCAGTGGAGAATCAGCCTAGTGCATATAGATGCTGTTCAGAGTAGAATAGGAACCCACGTGCTACAGACCCCCTCATAGGATTATGAATCTGAAATAAAGGAATAATGTATTGGGATGGGGTAACCAAGCTGGGTCTTCATCAGACTTGGCCATCTGAGATACTAGCCTTTACTAATCTGGCTGTCCTTATATATCTCAGATTTTTACATCACTGAATTGTATTTGTCCCCTTCTCACATCTCTTTGTAACTCACTAACTTCTTTCTCACTGTGAAATAGATCAGATTTTTTTGTCGTAAGAATTCATTAATTTATAATCCCATTGACGGGAAAAAATTAATAGGGATTTTAATAAAGGCACAACTCATTGACCTTGCTATGGATGGCAGAAACATGCCTCTCAGTGAAATCTAGAATGTAACAGACACTAATCCTTATGTGTCAATATGTCCTATGCAGTCTTGCCTCCTGAGTACTGGAAGAGCCTTTCTTCTCATCCAAAGTCCAGAAACATCTAAGTGGGGAATATGAATAATTGTAAGCACTGCTGCTGAATTTGTCAAGGTACAGGACATGTCATTTCTCTTAGTCATGGTTTTCAATAATCTACAGCTGCCCATACAAAACAGACAATGCACTCAAATACTTTGCAAAGTTCTCCTTTGGGACCAAACCTTCCCAACAGGGAGCCTAACATCAGGCTCCTAAATCAATATTTAAGCCCCTAAATAAATTTGGCCTGATTTTTCAATAGTGCCCAGGACCTGGTACCTCCCATTGACTTCAGCAGGCCCTGTTGGGTGCTCAGCACTCTTGAAGATAGGATGCTAAATTCTCTCACTATAACTACAGTACACTCCTGTTTATCAGACCTCTGCATTATCCAGATCCTTTCCTTGTCCCACAGCATGACAGACGTGAGGAGGAGATGACTGGCCACAGAGGAAGCCATTTAGAAGTGAGGTGGCCAAAAGGCCTTCTTGCTTACCCAAACTCCTGATTAGCCAAATAAAATTCAGCATCCCTTGTGCACACTCACACATGCACCCTCACCCCAGCTATTTGGATAACTGGGATTATATTGTATATGGAAGAGCTTGTCTTCCCTGCCAAGCTAACGGATGTTATAACTGGGGCGTTGCCCATACCTAGAGTCCCATTCACACACAAAACTCTTTTGAGTGTGGTGGTGCTTTTACCTGGAGCTGGCTGGCCTGCCAGGGGATATGTGCTAACTTGAGTTATAGCCTAATGCTAACATGATCACTCTGCAGTGTGGATGCAGGCTAGCACCATTCAAGTGCCATGAGTCCTCCCATGCCTTCCCACAATTCCTGCTGCACACCCGGAGAGGTAAGGCACTTCTCCCCCAAGTCACTAAGAAGGAATTCCTGAAGCACCACAGCTCACTGAGGCACAAATTACCCTGGGATGTGGCTCCAGGAGCCTTAGCGCCACACACGAGCGAGTGCAGTGCCATGTGGACACAGCAGTGACTGCAGTTTCACAGTGTGGCCAATCTCATGCCAGAGGAGTAAGGCAAGTGCAGAAGCTGGAGTGAAGACAGACCCCTGCCAGTAGAGTGTCAACAGCAGTTAATCTGGAGCCTGAAGAAGGACTGTGGTGCCTAACAATAGGCGCGGTGGTGTGAAAGCCTGGGCCTGGCACACTTTGCAAAAATGGAAGCTCCACCTGGACTTTCCTTGGCAGTCTCCCATCCACGTTCTGATCGACCCTGCTTGAGATGGGAGCAAGGAGTAATTACAAACAAGATCAACTCTGATTTTTAAAAGGACAAGGTTTGTGAACAACCTCTCAACTGGAAACCAAAAATCATTGTAATCAAACAAACAAGGAGAAGAAAGCAGACGATTAGACTCTGGTGGGACTCACTCACCGCAGGTACACCTCCTGTGGCTAGGTCTGGGAATTAGCTCTCGCTCTGTCTGGTGACCCCTTACGGCAGCTGCTCCCCTGCAGAGTGCTCTCTTTCTCTCCCTCCCCACCCTCCCCCCAGGAGGTGGGGTGCTCCTCTGTTTGACTCAGTCTTTGGCCAGCTTACTGTATAGCCCCCCCTTTTCCAGTGTAACAAAGCCCCACCAGACAAGCGGTCTCAGACTGTCTTTTATTCCAAGTCTCCAGGTCCTGTGCCACTTTCCCAGTGCCTGGCAGGGGAGCCTGGACCCACTTGCTATGCTAGGTTCCAGCCCAGGGACCCTACGTTAAGCAACCTAGGTCTGTTCAGTCTCAAACCTGGTTGCTTTTTCCCCAGGTTCCTTCCTACCCCACCTCTCTTTCTCCTTGCCTAGCTCTGAGTTTACTCCCAGAGCTTCCTCAGCTCCCAATAGCTACTTCACCCCCTAGACCTCTTGAAAGGCTCCCTACTCCAGGGCAGGGCTGGGCCGAGCCCCAGAGCTTACTCTCCCCCTGGATTGCCTCCTACTCCCTAGCCAATTCCTTTTCCCTGTAGGGAGAGCATGCTGACCTCCTTCTTGCTTTCATGTCCTGGCTTTATAATCCTGTCCCAGCTCCTCCCCCAGCTGGGCTTCAGTTTCTGCTAGTGTTATTAATACTTGGGTGCCCGCCAGGTGCAGTATACATGGTTAATTGGCCTCTTCTGGCCCACATTAGTCTGCTCGGGGCTTGTGTGGGGTGGGCACCCAACACATAGACTAATTCACTCTTCATCAAGAATACATTAATTAGAGCACTCTGCTATTGTCTAAGTGCAACAATTATAATGTTATAAGTCATAACAAGTAGCAGTTGAGAGCATCTCTTAGATCTTCTAATCCATCCATTGCCAATGCAGATACTATAGGATATATCAGATAATACCCTAATAATAGATACTACACTTGATCATAGTCAGGGTTGCTAGCACCACGTATCAAGGTTGTTCAAAATGTTCCTTATAAGCCTCTGTTTTCAATTTCTTATAACTTTGCCAAACATCAACAGTTTAGGCTGAAATTTTCCAGTCTGGGTATCTGCCTCAGACTGGATGGTTCTAGAAAGTTTCAGCCAAACCTGCTCAGCCATTTCCAAGAAGTGAGGGGTAATATGTTATTTTCCCCTTGTTAAAAAAATTCTGCTTAACTTTTCTTGGGAAGCTCTAGCATTCCCATGTCTTGGAGCAGGGACTTGAAATTTGTCAGGGGAGTAGCTTTTGTGTCAGATACATGCCTTTTGCCATCCCCATAAAAATCTGCCAAAATTTAGCCAAGTTATAAGCTGTTGAAAAATCTCAGTTCTCACATGCTCAGTAGACACTTGCTAGAGCTTAACAGCCAAATTCTGTCCACACTGATCATGCTCCAGCCTGGGGCTGAGCAGATCTGTGCCTGCAATTGTAGCACTGACCTGCTGCAAGCTATGCTGGAGCTGGATACCAGAATGGAGAGCAGGGAATCTGTCTCTCCTGTGCCCTTAATACTCCCGTCCTGCTGTGTCCAGGCAGCGTGGAGAAGAAAGCTGCCTGGTTTGAATACAGAGGGGACAGGAGTCAGGCTGGGGTGGGGGATGCAGATAGGGACAAGGAGCCTGCAGGGAGGGACTGGAGCTAGTGGTGGGAGAGAGATGGGACTGGCTGGACAAGGTAACTGGGGAAAAGGAGACTGACTGTCCCAGCAAGGAGACTGATATGGGCTACATAAGGAGACTGAGACGGGAGCCTGGGAGAGCCATGGGTTGAGGGGGAACTCAGAGACAGTGGGAGACTGTGATTGAATGAGGAACCAAGGAGGAGACGAAGACAGGGACTGGGAACCACTGCAACAGGGAAAGAGGTGGGAGAGGAGGGTGGAGAGATCTGATGAGGAGCCAGCATGTGGAAGAAGAACTGGCACTGGGTGGGCACCATCACCACATCCTCCTTTGCCATTGTTAAAATGCTTGAAATCTAAATGAAAAATTTCAAGTCGGGTAGAATGAAACTTTTCATTTGACCTGTTTTTTTCCAACTTTTCAATTTGCCAAAAAAAAAAATCTCTTTTGGTTTGATCTGAAGCAAAATTGTTTTTGATTTTTCAGATTGCCAGCAAACCAAAACTCCATCATTTGCCCAGCTCCATGAAGTACTCAGAAAAGCAAGGTTGTAGGAGTCTCAAGTTGGGTGCCAAATATGAGTGGGTACTTTTGACCTTAATCTCTGTGCCTCAATTTTCCGTCTGTAACATGGGGATAATACCCCTTAACTCACAGAGGAGTTGTGAAAATAAAGTCATTCATATTTTTGAAGCACTCAAGTACTGCAGTGAAGAACATCATAGAAAATCCCCTAGTAACTATGTCTTCAGAGCAGGATTTGAATCCTGCACAATAAATAAGGTCTGGGGCCGTACATTGAACAATGAGGAGAAAACAAATATTGAAATAGCTGCTTATTAAGTGAGCACTGTCCATTCTGTGCACTGAATGAAGCAGGAGTCCTGCGGGGGGAAAAATACTATGTGATCATGTTTTCCATTAAAACAATGTTCTTGATGGGAAATTCAGTTTTCATCTAAACATTTTACATGAAAAGTGTTTAATTTCTGTAAAAGGAAATTTATTTTGGGGAGAGCAGGGAGAAAAGGACTGTTATGGCATGTACCCACCACTAGAGCACCCCCTTATGTCAGGAGGTGAATGTCCAGGGGTTGTGCAACAGACTACTGCTTCAGTCCAGAGTGCACCCCGTCAATGGCCAGGACAGCTCTCCAACCAGAGAGCGCCCCCACCTGCAGCCAAGACAGCTCTCCATCCAGAAAGGCTCACCCCCCCAGCCAGGTCAACTCTTTGTCCAGTCCCTGCCGGGCCATGTCAGCCCTCTGTCCAGTCCCTGCCGGGCCATGTCAGCTTTCTGTCCATCATCCCCCCCCCGCCCCAACCCCCACCACGTCAGCCTTCTATCCAATCCTGCCTGGCCATGTTATCCCTCTGTCCAGTCCCTGCCTGGCCAGGTCAGCTTTCTGTCCAGTCCTCTCCTGCGGTTGATGTTAAGCAAATTAACACTGAACTCAAAATAGATAAGATAAGATAAGCCTTTAAGTCAGAAACACTAATATAAACACTTGCACTTTGCAGACACCCAAAGCCAGTGCTGTCAAGGTTAGGCCCCTGATCGGGCCAGGTCATATTGGTTAGGGCAGGAAGTGCATGCCTTCCCTGTCCTGGCTTCACCCATAACTGACTCCTAGTAAAAGCAGCCAGCCCTTTTTATCCGGCCTGCTGGGCCCTGATTGGCCTCTGTCTGTTCTTGGCCCTTCTAGGTGCTGGAGGACCAACGCTTGCTGGTTCTGCCTACAGGTGATCATGGGAGGCCCCTCTAGGCAACCCCTAGAGAGCTGAATTCACTGCTCTTCCTTTCCTGCAGGACTTGTTCCCAGGGTGGGGTGTGCCAAGGCAGTGAGGGTGTGAGGCTGCTGGCAGGGGGGCACCCATCATAGGGTCAAAAAATGGATGGTCTAAAACCAAAATATTTTTATTTATATAGGCTACCACAGAGCCTCATGGGAGTTGTAGTTTGGATTTCTCATGACCCTATTTTCCTCTCTGGGCCAGTCTCCCAGGTGGGCTATATCTCCCAGGATGCACAATAGCCAGGGACTCCCATGATGAAACTGCTTTCCCTCTCCACAAGAGAAAAAGAACCCATTTTTTGATAAGCTGTAGTTCCACTGCTCCTGATACCATCCAAACCTGAAAGTGCCAGCCCTTCCTCAACTCAGCTCACATTTTGTATCTGGAAGGTGTGTTAGAGACACGCTTTAGCAGGCTGTGACCCATCATCTCCATGGGACTAGAATGGATCTTACCTTTTCTTTATGCACTCCTTTTGGAACCAGGGACACCACAGAGAGCTGTGACATAAAGGTTGATAGCAAAACTATGCTAGCACTTGGCCTCAAGCCCTGGCTGTTGGGTAGTATACTGGAGGTATTAGTTGGAATATACCCCAGGCATCCATATGCAGAGTTTGATGATGGAAATTCTACTCATCACTAATTCCTGGCAGTTTATCCATTTCCAGGGTCTCCTGCAGGGAGGGAGCGGAGGGCAAACCTAGTCAAGTTCCACGGTTCTGTTCTTGGCCTGCTCCTGACCTAGCTCCTGCTCTCATCAGAAGCAAACCTGCCTGCTCTTCAAAGGCAGGGGGCTGATTTCCCAGAAGTTCACCTGGATTGTTTGGGATGCAGGTGTCCCAAAGCTCCTTCAGCTCTGGTGAATCCCTGATTGATCTTGGCAGGTTGCTGCTCTCTCGCACCTAGAGATGGCGTAACCGTGCCCTGGGCAGAAGTGTGGCTGGGTATCGCTGTAAGTATGGGAAACAAACCTGACAAATTACTCCTTTTAACACCCACCTCCAGGAACTTCCCCAGCCTTCATACTTCAGTGGACCAATTAGGTAATGTGATATAAACATGCTGCCTGAAAATGAGACATTTCTATTCAGACGTGCCTTTGACTCAAACAAGGCTTTATTCCAACTGGTACCAGAGACAGTTATCCTATGTAGTATGTATTGTTGACATCTCTCTGACCTTTGCTACTCCAGGTGAAATTGCTCTTCAATAACTTTTTCCTCTCTCTTGCTAGTTATTTGTCTTCAAACAAATCAACTCTCCGATGCAGTCTCTCTCCCTCTCTCTCTGACTTTCATGAGGCAGTCAGCTGAAGTAACACTTGAAAGAAAAGGGGGGGAGAAAGGAGGTGGTACTCTATTTTCTGCTAATCACCAGTTCAATCAGAAATCTGGCGGCCTGGAAATGTCATGCATTTCCCGTAATATGTGTGGAAAGTACATTTTGAAATGGATTAGGGGGATTTTTTTTCAGAAACTGGCAGATGAAGTAATCCTTTCTTCGCTCCAGCTCTGTTGTATACTTTCCACACCATTTGTCTTCTGTGTGGGATTCTATTCCCTTCCCAAATGCCCTCCACTGCCCTTCCCCCACATATATTTTATATATATATATATATATATATATATATATGTATATATATAATTGATTTTAATGCTGCCATTTGCACTGATGTCATTAGGATTCTGTCAGTTACTGTTATAAACCTCTCCTTTGGAGGGCTTGTAATGCAGCTATTAAACTCAATGTCCAAGAGATCAGCCAGAGAATACATTTTATTTGTAACACTGTATATAATGTGGGGATTACAGAAGAGAGATCCAGAAGTAGTTGCAGAGTTTTACTTTCTTTTAACAATCCTTATTTCTTTTAACAAGGTGAGGCCTCGTCAGCAGTACTGTGTGCAGTTTCGGGCCCCACACTACAAGAAGGATATGGAAAAATTGGAAAGAGTCCAACAGAGGGCAACAAAAATGATTAGGGGGCTGGGGCACATGATTTATGAAGAGAGGCTGAGGGAACTGGGATTATTTAGTCTGCAGAAGAGAAGAATGAGGGGATATTTGATAGCTGCTTTCAACTACCTGAAAGGGGGTGCCAAAGAGGATGAATCTAGACTGTTCTCAGTGATAGCAGATGACAGAACAAGGAGTAATGGTCTCAAGTTG
This sequence comes from Dermochelys coriacea, assembly GCF_009764565.3. Taxonomy (NCBI): domain Eukaryota; kingdom Metazoa; phylum Chordata; order Testudines; family Dermochelyidae; genus Dermochelys; species Dermochelys coriacea. The sequence continues at coordinate 3,241,445 of NC_050071.1, read as the reverse complement.
CAGTGGGGGAGATTTAGGCTGGATATTAGGAAAACTTTTTAGGAGGGAGGTGAAGCACTGGAATGGGTTACCTAGGGAGGTGGTGGAATCTCCTTTCTTAGAGGTTTTTAAGGTCAGGCTTGACAAAACCCTGGCTGGGGATGATTTAATTGGTGATTAGTCCTGCTTTGAGCAGGGGGTTGGACTAGATGACCTCCAGAGGTCCCTTTAAACCCTGATATTCCATGATTTGCAACAAATCTTGTACAAAGGTCAAGTAAGGTGTCTATGGAAAGGTTATGATTTGCTGAATATGATTAGGCTATTTGTATGCATGTATCATTTTTGTATTTGAAGCTATGAGTTTTGGCTCTATACCTGGATTTCAAATATTTGCTCCTGGGGTACTGCCCACAAGGTATTTAGCCTGCACATCTTGAAGGGACTATTCAAATTAAGTGGCTCATCAAGCAGCATTTAACACACAATGGAAGACACCTATCTACACGGAATGGACTGTCCTGTAAACATGCTATTTGAAGTATAGATAATGACTTCTACTGTGACTAAGGGGAATCATGCATGGACAAGTGACTTGCCCATGTTACTCCAGACACCATCTTGTCACCTATCAGAGAGGTAGCCATGTTAGTCTGTATCCACAAAAACAATGAGGAGTCCGGTGGCACCATAAAGACTAACAAATTTATTTGGGCATAAGCTTTCACGGATAAAAAACCCACTTCTTCAGATGCATCTTTTTACCTACGAAAGCTTATGCCCAAATAAATCTGTTAGTCTTTAAGGTGCCATCGGACTCCTCGTTCATCTCGTCATCTGTGATTTTCCATTTCTGTGCGGAGGGCTTTGTTTGAAATAACGGATTTCCCTCCACATGACAGAAGCTATAAAAGGCCCTGAAAAATCTTCATTTTGCCTCTTTCCAGATCAAACCTCTGGACTATGGACTTATACTAATGGGAGAATTCTAACCAAGGGATCGGGGACCTTCCAATGATTTGGAAGCAACCAGAGACTTGACTTAAGCCTGCAGTTCATTCCATCACTGTTACAAGCCTGATTCCAGAACTTTTCAATTGTTGTATTTATTTGATTCCTTTAACCAATTTTAACTCTCACCTTTCTTTCTATAAATAAACCTTTAGATTTTAGATGCTAAAAGAATGGCAACAGTGTGATTTTTAGGTAAGATCTGAGTTGTATATTGACTTGGATGCATGGCTGGTCCTTCAGAAAAATCTTTTATTTGATGAAATTGGTTTCAAAGAACCACTCATCTCTCAGTCTAGGATTGGAATGCCTAAAGAAACTGCTGTTCTGACTTCTTTATAGCCAGTGTGGTGAAAGAGAAGTTTACTTTTGTTGCTGGTTTGGTATATCTCATGGGAGAATAACCTCCAGTTTTGAGGTGTATCTTCCCTATTTCTCAGCAGTTTGTCCTGAATTTGGTATTCTCAGTTGTGACCCATGGAGGTACAATTTGAATCCAGATCTGTTGGCAACATAAGCCATATCCCTAGGCCAACAAGTCACTTGCCCAGGCCATCTCCCTGGACCTTGAGGTTAATATGTATTTCCCATCTCAACTTTCTGTGATTCTTTGGACCTACCATCTTCACAGCCACCACAAAATTTTCTACAAAAGTTTCTCTTTCTTTTTTCTTTTTCTTTTTTTATAAGGAAGCAAAGAGTCTATTACCTGGAAATTATCTCCATGAATGCTGTGCAGCGTTAGGCTCAGAATTATCCAAGCCCAGATGCAGTGATACTATGCATCCAACTTGTATAATGCATGTACTAGGTATATTACCAGTGAACTTCACAGTCTGTTACCAAATGAAAGGCATCCATTCCCAGACACATGTATACATCTTGCTAGCAAACATGCCATTCCTCTGGGAAGAGAGGATGCATTTTTAAAGCAACTCAAAGCAAACTGCACTGGATGAATAACTTGCAAGGCAGAGAATCAGGCAGCATTAACTGTAGCTGACCCCAATGCTAGCCCAGTGATAGTGCTGCTAGCTCACTAAACTCCAGAGACCAATCACATCACTTGCACTGGTTCTTAATTAACTGGGCTCTGCTGCTTTGAAGAAACCAGAGTCCAAAGTTATTCTAAACACAAATCGCCCTCGTGCTGCCTCAGTAGCCTTGGATCAGCCTGCATTTGTGGGTTTACTTCAGTCCTGGGAGGGGCAGCCCACAGAGAGCTGGACCTTTATGGCAAAATCCTATAGAATTCAATAAGGATGAAATCAACATAATTAAATATGTAATCAAGTTCTATGGAAATTATTCAAAACAACTACACTCTGAGGGAATAACCTCCTTTCTCTATTTTTAAACCATCCTATGGAATTCCATATCAGGGATAGAATCCTCTATTACATTTTATAAGATGGTTCAAAAACATGTAGGAAGACTATCATTTTCTGTTAAGTTCTATGGGACATTTCCATTCAACCAGGATAGGGGGAGAGAGAGAAAGGGTGTGTGTGGAAATTAACTATCTTTGATCTAAGTTGATCAGTTTTTCATTTTGCCAGCACTAATTGAAAGACACTAGAAGAATATCAATTCCCACTGAAAGCTACAGGATGTCTGCAGGCCAACTCTATTACCTATTTCAGTGACAATGCTGACTTTGCAACACTTTTCAAACAGACTTTTTTGGACATCACATAAAACAGTCTCTTACCCCTGCCATTTACATTTAAATGTCACAGCAAATAAATTATGGAAGCAATTGGAGTGGAATTTACTGTTTCAATCAAAAATTCTCTTTTCGTGCAATGCTCATTATGCATCTTGCATGCTGGCATTACAGAGTCAGAAAATTCCAGACAATGGTTTTGTTTCACTGTGTTGTCTGCTCTGCCTATGGCATGTTTTGAAGCAGAAAGCTCAGTCCTTATCCAAAATGAAAGTTACCTACTGATTAGAATTCAAGGAATTATTCTGATCATGTAACTTTGGGCAGAGCTGCTACTTTTTACAGAAGTTCCTTCTGCATCTAAGCTGCAGTGCAAAAAAATACATCTTTTGAGCAACCTTATTAGCAAATAGATGCCTATTTTGAAATTTTTGGGGGCAATATTTATTAGAACTGAGCTAATCAATTGTAGCAATTAATTTATAGGATATGTTTTTCTTTTTTCTGTTCAGGAATTGTCCATGAGCCACTTGCAATTTTTCAAAATTTATTAATTGGACATATTCTCCAAATAGTTCCACAAATAATTCTTGCTCTATAGAGTGCGTGCTACAGTTTGCTATATCTGAAATTCAGGATCTGAGGTCTGTTGGTTAGATTGCACACTTAAGTCATGGACATTGTTTGTCACCTTGAGTAGATGAGCACAACTCTTTGTGATACTAAGATATATTTACAGGTTTCAAAGCAGCAGCCGTGTTAGTCTGTATTCGCAAAAAGAAAAGGAGTACTTGTGGCATCCTAGAGATTAACAAATTTATTTGAGCATAAGCTTTTGTGAGCTACAGCTCATTTCATCGGATGCATTCAGTGGAAAATACTGAAGTACTCCTTTTCTTTTTAAGATATATCTGTATTGCAATATCACTCAGAAGCCCCAATCAGGAACAAAGAACTAGCTGCTATACAAACAGACAGGAAGACACAGTCCCTGCCTGGGAAAGCTTGCAACTGTAAGAAGCACCTTACAATTTTTCTCCAGTGGGAATACTCAAATCTAAGTGCAGGATTTTTCTTGTGTGGCATCTCTGTTACTAGAGGTTTGCAACTATGGTCACTCATTCTCTGTGATCCTGTGCTGAGCTCTTTGTGGATAAATAGTCCTTTTGATCCACCCATTATAACACTTTGTCCATCCACGTTTTTTTTTTCTTCAATGTTCTGCCATTAACATCTCCTTCCAGTACTCATAAATATGCATTGCCTGTTGATGTATTTAAAATGTGCCCTGCAAATCAAATCTTTCTTTTCATAAGATCTCCAACTAGCATGTGCCGAGTTCCAGTTGTCTCCAATATTTTTTTGCTGGTTACATTGTCTATATATGATACTTTCAGAATTCTTCTATAAAACCATAATTCAAAGGATGGTAGTTTCTTTACTATTGATTGTTTTAATGTCCATGTTTCACAGCTGGAATTTAGCACAAATCATATGGCTGTGCAAGATTCACCTTCAACCTAAGTTCTGCAGACATTCCTAACGGTCCCCTTGCTTTTATATAAGTGAACAAATATTCATGGAGTATTTTTAATAATTCACACAGCTCTAATAATTTTAAATCAAATTATTAAGAAATAGCTTGGGAACTTTGGATGTAGTCAGAACTTGGTGACTGGCTGTCAGTGTGTTAAAAGCATATCTACAATCCAAAGTCTATTTCAGAGTAACAACTTCCAAGATGATCAGTCATCATTCATCTTTCAGATTAGTGCCTCCTTAACAACACCACAATCCCAGCTCTGCTGTAATCACCTGTGGTCTGGTGCTGTGGTCCTTTCAATTCTTATTACTTAAAATTACCAGCTTATAAACCATATGGCATGTATTAATATGGTTCCAGGCTGACATTTTAATCCAATCAGCTTTTCTACAAAAGTGAAGTGGTGGGGGGAGGGAAATACATTTTTATTCTTTTAAAACTCATGCGAGTAAAATATTCTATGAAAAGCCGAATCATAGACCATGCAATTAAGTTATAAATTGATGATTAAAGTAAAGACACTTCACTAATTTCTTCAGTCCTGAGAACCATCACTGAAATGCAGCCACTTCTGGGGCATAGGGCACTTGGCAGGTGCACAGCATACTGCACAGTTGTCAACCACCTTAAGTCCATGTCTACCCCAATGGTTCTCAACCAGAGGTATGTGTCCCCCCCGGTGGTACACAGAAGTCTTCCAGAGGGTACATCAACTCAGGTAGATATTTGCCTAGTTTTACAACAGGCTACATAAAAAGCACTAACAAAGTCAGTTCAAACCAAAATTTCATATAATGACTTGTTTATACTGCTCTATATACCATATACTGAAATGGAAGTACAATATTTATATTCCAGTCGATTTATTTTAGAATTATATATGGTAAAAAGTAAGCAATTTTTCAGTAGTTGTGTGCTGTGACACATTTATTTTCTTATGTCTGATTTTGTAAGCAAGTAGTTTTTAAATTAGGTGTGCAAAGGCCTAGGACGAGAGAGAGAGAGCGCATCAGCCACCCAATGACTTCCATCTGGACCCCTCCCTATCTGGCCCACACCACCACAATGCCAGTGGGACTCCAGGGGGAGGCAGCACTCAGAGCTGAGAGATAGTGTATACTAGTTTAAGAAGTAACCATGGCTCTTCTCCCCGGAGGGCGGTGGATGCTGCTAAGGGATGCCTCTGTGCTGGGTAGTAAGAGCCAAACCACCTCATGCGCTCTGGCGGCTGGTGCATGACAGGCCCCATAGCTCTGACTTACTGGGATATATGCCCCTGGAAAATGGTTTCAAATGAGGCAATGTTTGCTTACTGCAATCAGCAGAGAGTGGGAAAAACTAGCCAAAGGCACAACCCTGCTGTCAGGAACGGTGCCATGCAGACAAATCCAGTTTTGTTTGTAAGGTGTTATCTGAAAGACACATTAAATGAACTGAATTGTCCCACTATGATCTGAAGCTGTGGCATTCGGGCTGCCAGGTTGTCCAAGCCTCATGTTTAGATGGCCAACCCATCCCCTGTGACTCAGCATGATGACCTTGAGCGGATCACTGCAGACTACGTGGCTCTGGGAAGAAGGATAAAGGAGTTTTATGCACAAGTCATGTTCTCGTCCATCCTCCCTATTGAAGGAAAAGGCCCAGGTAGGGACCATCGAATTGTGCAGGTAAATGCTTAGTTATGCAGGTGATGTCAAAGACAGGGCTTTGGATTCTTCAACCATGGGATGTTGTTCCAGGAAGGAGGATTGCTAGGAAGAGATGTGATCCACCTAATGAAGAGAAGGAAGAGCATCTTCACAGGCAAGCTTGCTAACCTAGTGAGGAGGGCTTTAAACTAGGTTTGTCAGGGGACGGTGATCTAAGCCCAGAGGTAAGTGTGGAAGTGGGATACCGGAAAGAAACACAAGGAGGAGGGTGCAACAGGGGAGGCCTCCTGATTCATACTGAGAAAGTAGGGCAATTGGCTAGTTATCTTGGGTTCCTCTACATGAAGGAGGAGTAATGGTCTCAAGTTGCAATGGGGGAGGTTTAGATTGGATATTAGGAAAAACTTTTTCACTAAGAGGGTGGTGAAACACTGGAATGCGTTACCTAGGGAGGTGGTAGAATCTCCTTCCTTAGAGGTTTTTAAGGTCAGGCTTGACATAGCCCTGGCTGGGATGATTTAACTGGGACTTGGTCCTGCTTTGAGCAGGGGGTTGGACTAGATGACCTTCTGGGGTCCCTTCCAACCCTGATATTCTATGATTCTATGAATACAAGTAGCCTAGGAACCAGGCAGGAAGAATTGGAAGACCTGGCACAATCAAGGAACTATGACATGATTGGAGTAACAGAAACTTGGTGGGGTAACTCAAGTTACTGTAAAAATAAGGAGTCCTTGTGGCAGCTTAGAGAGACTAACAAATTTATTTGGGCATAAGCTTTTGTGGGCTATAACCCACTGCATCAGATGCATGGAGTGAAAAATATAGTAGGCAGGTATAAATAAACAGCACATGAAAAGATGGGAATTGCCTTATCAAGTGGGGGGTCAGTGCTAATGAGGCCAATTCAATCAGGGCAGATGTGGCCCATTCCCAACAGTTGACAAGAAGGTGTGAGTATCAGAGAGAAAATTACTTTTTGTAGTGACCCAGCCACTCCCAGTCTTTATTCAGGCCTAATTTGATAGTGTCAAGTTTTCAAATTAATTCCAGTTCTGCAGTTTCTCATTGAAGTCTGTTTTTGAAGCTTTTTTGTTCAAGAACGGCCACTTTTGAGTCTGTTATTGAGTGTCCTGGGAGACTGAAGTGCTCTCCTACTGGTTTTTGAATGTTACAGTTCTTGATGTCTGATTTGTGTCCATTTATTCTTTTGAGTAGAGACTGTCCAGTCTGGCCAATGTACATGGCAGAGGGGCATTTCTGGCACATATCACATTGGTAGATGTGCAAGTGAATGAGCCCCTGATGGTGTGGCTGATGTGGTTAGGTCCTATGATGGTGTCCCTTGGACAGAGTTGGCAACGGGTTTGTTGCAGGGATTGGTTCCTGGGTTAGTGTTTCTGTGGTGTGGTGTGTGGTTGCTGGAGAGTATTTGCTTCAGGTTGGGGGGCTGTCTGTAAGCGAGGACTGGCCTGTCTCTCAAGGTATGTTAGAGGGAGGGATTGTGCTCCAGGATAGGTTGTAGGTCCTTGATGATGTGCTGGAGAAGTTGTAGTTGGGGGTTGTAGGTGATGGCCAGTGGCGTTCTGTTATTTTCTTTGTTGGGCCTGTCCTGTAGTAGGTGACTTCTGGATACCCTTCTGGCTCTGTCAATCTGTTTCTTCACTTCCCCAGGTGGATGTTGCAGTTTTAAGAATGCTTGATAGAGATACTGTAGGTGTTTGTCTCTGTCTCAGGGATTGGAGCAAATGTGGTTGTATCTTAGGGCTTGATTGGAGCACTGTCATGGATGGGTATAAACTGTCCAGAAAGGACAGGAGGGGGAGAAAAGATGGGGGAATTGCACTGTAAGTAAGAGAGAAGTACCACTGCTCAGAGCTCCAGTATGAAACTGGAGAAAAGCCTGCTGAGAGTCTTTGGGTTAAGTTTAGAGGCAAGAGCCACAAGGGTGATGCCGTGGTGGGCATCTGCTATAGACCACCAGACCAGGCGGGTGAGGTAGACGAGGCTTTCTTTGGACAACTAACTGAAGTTTCCAGATTACAGGCCCTGGTACTAATGGGGGACTTCAGTCACCCTGGCATCTCCTGTGAGAGCAATACAGCAATGCACAGACAATGCAGGAAGTTTTTGGAGAGCGTTGGGGATAACTTCCTGGTGCAAGTGCTGGAAGAACCAACTCGGGGCCGTGCTCCTCTTGACCTTCTGCTCACAAACAGGGAAGAATTGGTAGGGGAAGTAGAAGTGGGTGGCAAACTGGGCAGCAGTGACCATGAGATGGTCGAGTTCAAGATTCTGACAAAAGGAAGAAAGGAGATCAAGAGAATACATACCCGGGACTTCAGAAAATCAGACTTTCACATCCTCAGGGAACTGACGGGCAGGATTCTCTCGGAGGCTAATATGAGCGGGAAAGGCTGTATTTTAAAGAAGCCATATTGAGCGTGCAGGAACAAACCGCCCCGATGTGCAGACAGAATAGCAAATATGGCAGGCGACCAGCTTGGCTTAACAGAGAAATCTTCAGTGAGCTTAAACACAAAAAGGAAGCTTACAAGAATTGGAAACTTGGACAGACGACAAGGGAGGAGTATAAAAATATTGCTCAAACATGCAGGGGTGTAATCAGGAAGACCAAAATACAATTGTAGTTGCAGCTAGCAAGGGATGTGAAGGGTAACAAGAAGGGTTTCTACAGGTATGTTAGCAACAAGAAGGAGGTCAGGGAAAGTGGCTCCTTATTGAATGGGGGAGGCAACCTAGTGACAGAGGATATGGAAAAAGCTGAAGCACTCAATGCTTTTTTTGCCTTGGTCTTCACAGACTAGGTCAGCTCCCAGACTGCTGCATTGGGTAGCACAGTATGGGGAGGAGGTGAGCAGCCCACAATGGTGAAAAAACAGGTTAAGGACTGTTTAGAAAAGCTGGACATGCACAAGTCCATGGGTCCAGATCTAATGCATCCAAGGGTGCTGAGGGAGTTGGCTGATGTGATTGCAGAGCCATTGGCGATTATATTTGAAAACTTGTGGCAAAAGGGGAAGGTCCCAAATGATTGGGAAAAGGCAAATATAGTGCCCATCTCTAAAAAAGGGAAGAAGGAGAATCCGGGAAACTACAGACCCCTCAGCCTCACCTCAGTCCCTGGAAAAATCATGGAGCGGGTCCTCAAGGAATCTATTTTGAATCACTTGGAGGAGAGGAAGGTGATCAGGAACAGTTAATATGGATTCACCAAGGACAAGTCATGCCTGACCAACCTGATTGGCTCTGTGGATATGGGGAAAGTGATGGACATGATATATCTTGACTTTAGCAAAGCTTTTGATACGGTCTCCCACAGTATTCTTGCCAGTAAGTTTAAAAAGTATAGATTGGTTGCATGGACTATAAGGTGGATAGAAAGTTGGCTAGATCATCGAGCTCAATGGGTAGTGATCAGTGGCTCGATGTCTAGTTGGCAACGGGTATCAAGAGAAGTACCCCAGGGGTGTTTCCTGAAGCCAGTTTTGTTCAACATCTTCATTAATTATCTGGATGATGGGATGGATTGCCCTCAGCAAGTTTGCAGATGACACTAAGTTGGAGGGATAGGTAGATATGCTGAAGGATAGGGATAGGGTCCATAGTGATCTAGACAAATTGGAGGATTGGAGGCCAAAAGAAATCTGATGAGGTTCAACAAGGACAAGTGCAGAGTCCTGCACTTAAGAGGGAAGAATCCCATGCACTGCTACAGGCTGGGGACCGACTGGCTAAGCCAGGGATCAGCAACCTTTGGCACGCGGCCAGCCAGGGTAAGCCCCTTGGCAGGAAGCAGCAGCCAGCACATCCCTCGGCCCACACCGCTTCCCGCAGCCCCCATTGGCCTGGAGCGGCGAACCGCAGCCAGTGGGAGCTGTGATCAGCCAAACCTGCGGATACGGCAGGTAAAGAAACTTGCCTGGACAGCCAGGGGGCTTACCCTGACGGGCCACATGCTAAAGGTTGCTGATCCCTGGGCTAAGTGGCAATTCTGCAGAAAAGGACCTGTGGATTACAGTGGACAAGAAGCTGGATGTGAGGCAACAAGGGCACACTGTTGACAAGAAGGCTAATGACATATTGGGCTGCATTAGCAGGAGCATTGCCAGCAGATCGAGGGAGGTGACTATTCCCCTCTATACAGCACTTGTAAGGCCACATCTGGACTACTGTGTCCAGTTTTGGTCCCCCCACTACAGAGGGGATGTGGACAAATTGGAGAGGGTCCAGTGGAGGGCAACAAAAATAATTTGTGGGCTGGGAAACATGATTTTTGAGGAGAGGCTGAGGAAACAGGTTTTATTTAGTCTGCAAAGGAGAAGAGTGAGGTGGGATTTGATAGCAGCCTTCAACTACCTGAAGGGGGGTTCCAAAGAGGATGGAGCTTGGCTGTTCTCAGTGGTGGCAGATCACAGAACAAGGAGCAATGGTATCAAATTGCAGTGGGGGAGGTCTAAATTGGATATTCCCTAGGAGGGTGGTGAATCACTGGAATGGGTTACCAAGGGAGGTGGTGGAATCTCCATCCTTAGAGATTTTTAAGGCCCAGCTTGTCATAGCCCTGGCTGGGTTGATTTAGTTGGTGTTGGTCCTGCTTTGAGCAGGGGGTTGGACTAGATGACCTCCTGAGGTCTCTTCCAACCCTAATCTTCTATGATTCTTAGAATCATAGAATCCCTGACTGGGACTTTATCTGGCTGCAGACACTCTAAGGAAGGGGTGTGCTTAAAGAGGTCCAGCTCCTCCTCTGCTGAAAAAAAAATTGTCTATTCTTTCTGAGCTGCCCAATGACAACAAGCAAGGGCTGCTACAGAATTATCCCCTCAGCTCTGCATCATTTCCTTGTGGTGAACTGAGGCCACTCTAAGAAAAGGAGTACTTGTGGCACCTTAGAGACTAACAAATTTATTAGAGCATAAGCTTTTGTGAGCTACAGCTCACTTCATCGGATGCCACTCTGAATATGAAGAGCAGGTATAGAAATTTGTTCCCTAAGATATAGGTATTTTGTGCCATTAATGTTATTTTAGTGAATCAAAGGAAAATTAAGTGGGGAAGCAACAATGCTGCAGTCAGGCTCTAACAGATCTGTTGCTTAGAATTTCACAGATTTGCATTTTCACTTGATTAGCTGTATATGTCAGCAGAGGATGAGCAGGAGTTTTCATGTTTTGAAAACTCTGATCCAAGCACATTTAATCCTTTTAACTATAGACACAATTAGTTGTTTTCTGACATGCAAAGAATGAGTATAAACATTCCTCCTAAAGGCAAATTTAGCATTTAGTTCAACTACATGCAAATCATTTAATCTGGTTTCTTTTAATTTGCTTAGTTCTCAAAGGCAATGCTCTCTTTGTAGATTAGCCAGAATTTAGTGATGGCTTAATTCACATTTACTTACATGCATGGCTTAACATCCAACTTAATCTGCTCTCTCACTGCACATCCTGAAAACAACTCCTTTTGTTGAATAAATGTGTGTGAACTCAAAGATGCCCCGTAAACTGTGGACTGTAGGAGTCATGGGATTAGTAATGAGACCTAATCACCAATCCCTGGAACTATTTACCTATACCAGCACTCTGTGATAATGGGTTTTTCTTGACTCATGAACCAGCAGGGCAGCTAGGGTTGCAGGGACTTTAAAAACCTAGAACCATGTCCTCTTCTTTCCTTCTCTGCTTGGATTGAGGGTGACAATATCTGCCATAGATTAAGAGATTTCACTTTTTTTTAATCTCCTCAATATAAACTGCCTTTAAGGGATGAAATCTTGGCTCCAATGAAGTGGATGGGAATTTGACATCACTGAGGCCAGGATTTTGGCCAAATTAGGAGAAATTAGTGATTTAGGTGGGGTTTGTTTTGTCAAGTTCAACTCTTGGCCTGGCTCTCCATTGGCACTTCTGGCCTGCCATAGTGTTCATTTGCAAAGAAATGGGGTCTCGATCCTAACTGGCTTCAAGTGGCACCATGAACAATTGCACTGGATTTAAAGAGTGTTTGGGGATATTGAAGGAAGTCATAATCTAGCAGCTAGTCAAGGAAACACTATTATCTACATTCTCTTATCACAACACATCAATGGCCATTCATAATGGAGTTTTCTTTAAACATAGCTGGAGGACCATTTTTCAGTCAGTCATTCATACCAGCACTGACACACATAACCAAAGCTTGTGTGGTGCAATGATCTAGGCTTCTGGTCTGGCTGCCACAATGAAAATAACAGTCCCACTATAAAAGAGCTGGTATCTAAAAGAATTACATGTAAAGTAATCTAGTACTCTTATATTAGGGATAGGTCACAACAGAGATGCCAAAAGTCACTGTTTCTGTTGTCTGCCCTAGATCAACCACACAACATTGCAGCAAAGCAAGCTACACCTGTTGAAACAAAGACCCATTAAACTCTGCCTCAGACCATTTACATTTTCATCACCACAATCACTTTGAGCCCCTCCTTTGACAAGAGTGTTACACTGGAAAATGGGAATCTGGGAGGTCATCATCTTCTTTCTTTCTTAGAAAGTACAGTCCTTAGTTTACTTTGCAGAGAAACAGGACAATCTCCATGAGTAATATATGCTTTCAAAGGGCTAATTTCCCAAAGATGAGGAAAATTATGAATGAAATGATTGGAAGGAAAAATTTAACTGAAAAACCTGAGTGAAAATTGGGAATATTTTAAGGAGAGTTTATTAAATGGCCAAAAAGCCACGGTTCCACAAAGAAAAAATAGTGCAACTTTGGATGAAAGACAATCCTGGTTCAGTGGGGAAATGAAGGCAACAGTTAGAAACAACCAACAAATTGAAAAAAGAAAAAGACAGTGTTCAGTATAAATTAGGAGTTGTGAAGTGTAGCAAATTGATTAGGGAAGTTAAATGCATCAGGGGAAACTCCATGTCTGTCAGGGTAAAGGTAATGAGAAGTTTCAGTATATTAAGAAAAGAAAAAATCCTAACAATGGCATAGATCCTTTACTAGTTTGAAGTAGAAAGACAATTAATCATGATGCATAAAAATCAGAAGTGTTGAATAAATATTTCTGTTCTGCATTTGGAAAGAAGCAGGATGTTGTACTCATATTGCATCATGCTGAATGAACTACTTTTCAGTCCATTAGTTACTAAGGAGGATGTTAATGAGTGTCTAGTAGAGACAAACTTTTTGCACCCAAAAGTATAAAAAAAATGCCAGTTTTTAAACAAATCTTGGAATATCAGATAAATTCCAGAAGACTAAAAAAGTGCTAATGTTGTGCCGTTATTTTTTAAAGGACAAGTAGGATGACACAAGTAACTATAGGCTGGTTAGCCTCACCTCAGTCCCAGACAAAATAATGGAAAAGCTGAGACGGGATTCAATTGATAAAGAATAGGAATATAACTAATACCAGTTAGCATGGTTTTATTGAAAATAGGTCTGGTCAAACCTGGTTTCATTTGTTGATAAAATTACCCATTTGGTGGATTAAATTAACTGAAAGAAAAGGAGTACTTGTGGCACCTTAGAGACTAACAAATTTATTAGAGCATAAGCTTTCGTGAGCTACAGCTCACTTCATCGGATGCATTTGGTGGAAAAAACAGAGGAGAGATTTATATACACACACACAGAGAACATGAAACAATGGGTTTATCATACACACTGTAAGGAGAGTGATCACTTAAGATAAGCCATCACCAACAGCAGGGGGGGGAAAGGAGGAAAACCTTTCATGGTGACAAGCAGGTAGGCTAATTCCAGCAGTTAACAAGAATATCAGAGGAACAGTGGGGGGTGGGGTGGGAGGGAGAAATACCATGGGGAAATAGTTTTACTTTGTGTAATGACTCATCCATTCCCAGTCTCTATTCAAGCCTAAGTTAATTGTATCCAGTTTGAAAATTAATTCCAATTCAGCAGTCTCTCGTTGGAGTCTGTTTTTGAAGCTTTTTTGTTGAAGTATAGCCACTCTTAGGTCTGTGATCGAGTGACCAGAGAGATTGAAGTGTTCTCCAACTGGTTTTTGAATGTTATAATTCTTGAGGTCTGATTTGTGTCCATTCCTTCTTTTACGTAGAGACTGTCCAGTTTGGCCAATGTACATGGCAGAGGGGCATTGCTGGCACATGATGGCATATATCACATTGGTAGATGCGCAGGTGAAGGAGCCTCTGATAGTGTGGCTGATGTGATTAGGCCCTATGATGGTGTCCCCTGAATAGATGTGTGGACAGAGTTGGCAACGGGCTTTGTTGCAAGGATAGGTTCCTGGGTTAGTGGTTCTGTTGTGTGGTGTGTGGTTGCTGGTGAGTATTTGCTTCAGATTGGGGGGCTGTCTGTAAGCAAGGACTGGTCTGTCTCCCAAGATCTGAGAGAGCGATGGCTCGTCCTTCAGGATAGGTTGTTAATCCTTGATGATGCGTTGGAGGGGTTTTAGTTGGGGGCTGAAGGTGATGGCTAGTGGCGTTCTGTTGTTTTCTTTAACGCTTCCTCAGCTCTCGTTCCCTAATGCCCCTACTCTACTTGCGCTACATTGATGACATCTTCATCATCTGGACCCATGGAAAAGAAGCTCTTGAGGAATTCCACCATGATTTCAACAATTTCCATCCCACCATCAACCTCAGCCTGGACCAGTCCACACAAGAGATCCACTTCCTGGACACTACGGTGCTAATAAGCGATGGTCACATAAACACCACCCTATATCGGAAACCTACTGACCGCTATTCCTACCTACATGCCTCTAGCTTTCATCCAGATCATACCACTCGATCCATTGTCTACAGCCAAGCGCTACGATATAACCGCATTTGCTCCAACCCCTCAGACAGAGACAAACACCTACAAGATCTCTATCATGCATTCTTACAACTACAATACCCACCTGCTGAAGTGAAGAAACAGATTGACAGAGCCAGAAGAGTACCCAGAAGTCACCTACTACAGGACAGGCCCAGCAAAGAAAACAACAGAACGCCACTAGCCATCACCTTCAGCCCCCAACTAAAACCCCTCCAACGCATCATCAAGGATCTACAACCTATCCTGAAGGACGAGCCATCACTCTCCAGATCTTGGGAGACAGACCAGTCCTTGCTTACAGACAGCCCCCCAATCTGAAGCAAATACTCACCAGCAACCACACACCACACAACAGAACCACTAACCCAGGAACCTATCCTTGCAACAAAGCCCGTTGCCAACTCTGTCCACACATCTATTCAGGGGATACCATCATAGGGCCTAATCACATCAGCCACACTATCAGAGGCTCGTTCACCTGCGCATCTACCAATGTGATATATGCCATCATGTGCCAGCAATGCCCCTCTGCCATGTACATTGGCCAAACTGGACAGTCTCTACGTAAAAGAATGAATGGACACAAATCAGACGTCAAGAATTAGAACATTCAAAAACCAGTTGGAGAAAACTTCAATCTCTCTGGTCACTCGATCACAGACCTAAGAGTGGCTATACTTCAACAAAAAAGCTTCAAAAACAGACTCCAACGAGAGACTGCTGAATTGGAATTAATTTTCAAACTGGATACAATTAACTTAGGCTTGAATAGAGACTGGGAATGGATGAGTCATTACACAAAGTAAAACTATTTCCCCATGGTATTTCTCCCTCCCACCCCACCCCCCACTGTTCCTCTGATATTCTTGTTAACTGCTGGAATTAGCCTACCTGCTTGTCACCATGAAAGGTTTTCCTCCTTCCCCCCCCTGCTGTTGGTGATGGCTTATCTTAAGTGATCACTCTCCTTACAGTGTGTATGATAAACCCATTGTTTCATGTTCTCTGTGTGTGTGTATATAAATCTCTCCTCTGTTTTTTCCACCAAATGCATCCGATGAAGTGAGCTGTAGCTCACGAAAGCTTATGCTCTAATAAATTTGTTAGTCTCTAAGGTGCCACAAGTACCCCTTTTCTTTTTGCGAATACAGACTAACACGGCTGCTACTCTGAAACCTGTAAATTAACTGAGTAACTGGCTTCTTTAAGGCATTTGACTTTGTACCACTTGAAATTCTGATAGAAAAAAATTAGCAGTATATAATATAAATAAACCACATGTTAAATGTATTAAGTCCTGGCCAGTTGACAGATCTCAAAAATTAGTCACCAATGGGGAATCGTCACTGAATTGGGCTGTTTCTAGTAGGATACAGAGTGATCTGAATTCACTGGATAAGCTGGGCCCATTCAAACAAAAAGTGTTTTATTACAGCCAAATGCAAGGTCATGCTTACAGAATGGAGGACTATATACTGGAAAGCAGTGGTTTTGAAAGGGATTTAGGGGTCACAGTGTGATAGAGTTTTTTATCTTTTAGCATTTTTTCTGAGTTCATTCAGGAGCATAGTTATTGTCTGGTTTCACCCACATAGTTGTTACTGGAGCATTTAGTGCACGGGATGAGGTACGCTACCTGTTGTGATAGGTATGTGTAGGATCCATAGATCTTGAAATGTGTAGGGGTTGGTTGATCATTGTAGCAGTGGAGAAATGTCTGCAGGTTTTTGCATCTGTTGTTCTGGCAGTGCCACTTTGAGTTGCTGTGTCCTAGTCTGTGGGGAGCTTGCTTCTGATGATGAGTTTAGATAGATTCGGGGGTTGCTGAAGGCCAGAAGATTTCTTTCAGAATTGGGTCCTCATTGAGTATGAATTGTAGTTGTTTGATGATACCCTATATGGGTTCCAGTGTGGGGTGGTAGGTGACAACTAGGGGTGTGCAGTCAGAGGGCATGCTATTTCTGTATTGAAGCAGATTCTCTCAGGGTATTTGGGTGGCCCGTTCCATGATGCAATCTACTTCTCTGGTGGAGTGTCCTTGTCTGGTGAAGGCGGTTTTAAGTGTGTTAAGGTATATATCATAGACTTTCTCCTCAGAGCATATTCTGTGGTATCTGAGTGCCTGGCTGTAGAGAACAGATTTCTTAGTGTGTTTGGGGTGGTTACTGGATCTGTAAAGGTAGGTGTGGTGATCCGTGGGTTTCTTGTTTATGGTTGTCTGTAGGGTTCCATTGCTGAAGCTGATTGTGGTGTCCAGGACGTTGATGCTAGTGTGTGAGTGTTCTAGAGAGAGTTTGATGGATGGGTGGTGGTTGTTGAAGTTGTGATGGAAATCTATGAGGGATTGTAGGGCATCTGTCCAGAGGATGAAAATACCATCAATGTATCTTAGGTATATCATTGGTTTTGTGGTGCACTGGTCCATGAAGAGATTGGAATATTGGAGATAGTAGTATCCAGGGCTGTTCCCTTGGTTTGGACAAAGTGTTTGTTATTGAGTGTAAAATTGTTATTGGTGAAATGGATGAACAACAGATGCAAAATCTGAAGACATATCTCCACTGGTAAAATGATCAATACCCACTATTTTTGAAAGTGGAAGGCAGTTTGGGTGAAAGAGATCATGAAATGATGAGTTCATGAGTCTAAGGAATGGTAGGAAGGAGAACACCACAATAAAGACTATGGATTTCAAGAAGGCAGATTTTGGCAAACGCACAGAGTTGGTAGGTAAGATCCCCTGGGAAGCAAGTCTAAGGGGGAAAAACTGTTCAAGAGAGTTGGCAGTTTTTCAAACAGACATGACTAAGAGCACAAGAACAGACTGTCCCACTGCTCAGGAAGACGGGAACTATGGCAACAGACCACCCCCGGCTTAATCAGGAGATCTTCAGTGATCTGAAACTCAAAGAAGAGTCCTGAAAAAAGTGGAAACTAGGTCAAATTACAAAGGATGAATATAAACAAAACAACACAAGTATGTAAGGACAAAATTAGAAAGGCCAATGCACAAAATGAGATTAAACAAGAAAACATTCTACAAATCCATTAGAAGCAAGAGGAAGACCAAGGACAGGGTAGGCCTGTTACTCAATGAGAAGGGAAAAACAATAACAGAAAATGTTGAAATGGCAGAAGTGCTAAAGAATCTTTTTGTTTCAGTTTTCACCAAGAAAGTTGGTGGTGATTGGAAGTCTAACATAATGAATGTCAGTGAAAATGAGATAGGATCAGAGGCTAAAATAGAGAAAGAACAAGTTAAAAATTACTTAGACAAGTTAGATATCTTCCAGCCACCAAGGCCTGATGAAATACATCCTAGAATACTCAAGGAGCTGACTGAGGAGATATCTGAGCTATTAGTGATTATCTTTGAAAAGTCATGGAAGACAGGAAAGATCCCAGAGGACTGGAAAAGGGCAAATATAGTGTCAATCTATAAAATGGGGAACAACAACAATCTGGGGAATTACAGACCAGTCATCTGAACTTCAGTACCCAGAAAGGTTTCAGAGTAGCAGCCAAAAAGAAAAGGAGGACTTGTGGCACCTTAGAGACTAACAAATTTATTTGAGCATAAGCTTTGGTGAGCTACAGCTCACTTCATCGGATGCATTCAGTGGAAAGTACAAAAAGAAAAAAAACCCAGAAAGGTAATGGAGCAAATAATCAAGCAAGCAATTTGCAAACATCTAGAAGATAATAAGGTGGAATGTAACAGTCAGCATGGATTTGTCAAGATTTTGTCAAACCAACCTGATACCCTGCCAAAGAAAGCTAACAAGCCTTGTGAATAGGGGGAAGCAGATGTGGTATATCTTGACTTTAGTAAAGCGTTTGATACTGTCACACATGACCTTCTCATAAATCATCTAGGAAAAAACAATCTAGATGGAGCTACTATAAGGTGGGTATATAACTGGTTGGAAAATCATTCCCAGAGAGTAGTTGTTATCAGTGGTTCACTGTCATGCTGGAAGGGCATAACAAGAGGGGTTCTGCAGGGATCAGTTCTGGGTCTGATTCTGTTCAATATCTTCATCAATGATTCAGATAATGGCATAGAGAGTACACTTATGAAGTTTGCAGACGATACCTAGCTGGGAGGGGTTACAAGTGCTTTGGAGGATAGGATTAAAATTCAAAATGATCTGGACAAACTGGAGAAATGGTCTGAAGTAAATAGGATCAAATTCAATAAGGAAAAATGCACAGAACTCCACTTAGGAAGGAACACTTAGTTGCACACATACAAAATGGGAAATGACTGCCTGGGAAGGAGTACTGCGGAAAGGGATCTGGGGGGTTAATCTGGAGAAGAGAAGACTGAGAGGGAATTTCAAAGGGGGGTTTTGAGTTTGAGGCTGGCAGTACTACCTAGTGGCGATAGTCCAGACAGGAGCTTGTGGTTGTGTCCCCCATGGTGAGAGTCAGTGGCCAGGGGAACCTGTGCACTTCCTGCTCCACCGGGTTCCAACCCAGGGCCCAAAGAAACAATCATTCACCTAGTCTTAACTCCTGTGAAAGACAGGACAGAGAACCTTACACAGCAACTCCTGTGTCATAAATTCTGCTTGAGCTAGAATGTACCTTTAAAAAGGTATTTGGACCTCATTTAAAAGAGAATCCACCACAACCCCTGGCAAATTGTTCCACTAATCCATCACCCTTTCTGTTAAAAAAATGCCTTATTTCTAGTCTGGATTTTTCTTCCTTTAGCTTCTAGCCATTGGCTGTCATACCTTTTTCTGCTAGATTAACAAACCATCTACAATCAGAAATCTCTTCCCCATGTAGGTGCTTGTAGACTGTGGTCCTGTAACCTCTTAACCTTCTCTTGGATAAACTAAAATGATTGAGCTTCTTAACTCTCATTACAAAGCATGTTTTCCAGAACTCAGATCATTGTGCTAAGCATCGTATAAAGAGAGCGAGCGAGAACCTGCCTGAGAGAGGTTGGGAAACAGCCACTGCATAAGATGTAACATATTCCTCTTTGGAAGAGGCAGAAATGCCACACAAGACTGAGCAGCAACAGCTTATACTACATCCTTTGTAACACTCCCGCTAGAGGGTTAACATCACTGCTGCTGCTGACAGGTAGCCAGTGGCAGTATGGCACAGAAGCTGGCCATGCAGAGAGGAGAAGACACGGGGGAGTGGAGAACATCTATAGCTTTCCTGATGTCATGCTCTGCTGCTCTCCGGCCTCCATGTAGATTGAAGGCTAAGCCCCATATCAGTTTGGGTCTGCCTGCCTCCCCACCTAACCCAGGAGAGCATGCAGTGTGGCTCTTCACAACAGGAGAGGAAGGTTGGCTCAGTGCTTAGGTCAGTAAGCTAAGATTTAAAAGACCAGAGTTCAATTCCATGCTTCACAAGAGACTTCCTGTGTGACCATGGGCAAGTCATTTAAGGAATGTCTGCAATGCAATCAGGAGATAGCTAGCTAGACCAAAGCTAGCTTGAGTTTGTCTACACAGCAAATCATACCTCCTGACTGTAATGTAGACAGACCCTTAGTATCTCTTTGTGCCTTAGTTCCCCATATGTATAATCAGAGAGTTTTCTATTTACCTCAAAGGATCCAGGAATTCACCATTAGACTGTAAGGCCAGAAGAGCCCATTAAGACTTCTATGTCTGACCTCTTGCATGATTCAGGCCAGAGAACTCCACCTGGCAATTCCTGCATCACACCCATATACACCAACACAAAGCAGGTATAAACAGTTGCATTGGGTGGAAAATGGAAATTCACCACCCCCCACCCCCCGATAGGAAATGTTGGTGTTTTTTCTGAGAGGGGTGGGATACAATTTTTTTTTTTTTTTTACTTTTTGGCAGAAAACCAAAATCTTTTGTCCCCAAACTGAAAATTTTGGTTTTCTAATAAACGTTTGAAATTTTTTCTAAGAAAGCAGATACTTTCGTCAAAAATGTTCCACCAGAAAAAAAATATGGATGGAAGATTTTTAACCAGCCGCGGTAAATGCACACTTTGTTATCTGGTAGAGCTTTACAGTTTCTTTGCACAGTGGGAACAACCACACTCTCTGAAAGGCTGTGGAGAACCGGACCCATTGTTTTTAATACCTTGACAATATAATGCTTAAAGTGACAAAAACATAGAATTGCTGTTCATAGCTATCCAACCCTTCATTAACAGACTTTCAATGATCACCTCAACCCAGCTGGAAGTATCCCACTGTCATGTTATATAGGGTAACATGGGGATGCATGAATGAACTATGAAGAATTCTCATAATTCCTTATCTGGTAATGAGCTTTCTATTTTCATTTCAGTACTGCTGTATCCTACGGGGTATACTTTGGTCTCTCCATTACACTTTTTAGGAAAATAATTAACAACTCTTGCACCGATAGAAAAATTTGCAATTTAGTCCTTAACTCACAAAAGGTACAATTAAAAGAAACATTTAAAACATTTACTGTGCTACTCACATTACAAGCCAATTGAGAAATTCCGCAATTTCAGAACACAAAAGGCCTGTTCTTGGACCATCAGAGTTATAACCATGATATTTAAGGGGTATGGAGGATTCAGAGACATTACACTACAGCACAGCATGTGTAGTTACAGTTGGGTCAGGGTATCCGTGTTAAATCCCTGTTTTCAGAGGATAGTTGCACAGGCATAACAAATTACTGGAGGTTGGAATGTTGCATAGAAGATCTCAGCCTGGCATGCATTTGTAAAGAAGGTGGATTGTAGACTAGAGGAAAGGGAGGATACAAGGTGCATCTCCAAAGATTAGTGGAGGGTCATGAACAAGGAACTGGGAGTAAATGAATATTGGTGAGCTGTGTGGTTGGACCCAGCAAGGTGCTAAGTGCCCTCAATTTCATTGGCTTCAATGGACAGAAAGGTCCAAGTGAAAATCTCTGACCCATTTTTTATATAGCTCTGATACACCTCATGTGTTATCACTGTGGCATTGGGAAGGTGCTATTGCACTGGCATAGTCAAAGTAGCATTCAATTTTGCACTTCAAATGAAATTCAAATTCCTTGTTTTATATGAAAAACACAGAGGAACTGCCCCAAATATTCAGTATATAGTAGCTGAGCAAAGATTGAATTTTCAAATTAGAAATAGGCCCCAACAAAATTCACATTCTGCAGCTCATGGATTTTTTTGGTCTCCTCTAGCTTAAAAACTGCAAACTGTAGAAAGTCAAAAATTAAGGTCTCTGGAATTATAAAATTATGTTTTTAATTTAACACAAAGAAAAAATATTAGGGTTTTATATCACAATTGTTGGTTTATGTCATGCTTCTTAGCTGAGGGACACTATGATTTGTGACAAGTAGTATCTTGTGTGCAGCAGTAGCTCTTGGCCCATCATAGCCCAGGAGCTTGCCTCTGTAGCTGGTTTAGGACTGCACCTCAAGCCCAGGAGCTTGGCTCCATAGCTGGTTTAGGACTGCACCTCAACTGGCTAAATAGATTAGAATCCCAGAAATGTAGGGCTTGAAGGGATCTCAAGAGGTGTTCAAGCCCAGCCTCCTGTGCTGAAGCAGAACCCAGGACACCTAGACCTGCCCTGACATCTCCAACCTCCCTTTGAAGTTTAATCCACGAAGACCAGAGATCTTCAGCACAGCTGCTGTTGCTCTGCTGAAGTCCAGGATGTGTGTAAAACTGTGCAGCTGGTCCAGAAGCTGTGCGAACCACACGAGTGTGATTTTCCAGAACTATGCAGAACAGTTAGTGGGAGGGGAAGGATGGAGGGGAAGTTCATGTTGGTGGGGAGCTGGGGGAAGATGGTACAGGAAGGATGGAACAGAGCTAAGGTGGTGGTCTATTGTCTCTGTTGCGTGGCAGTTTCAGTGTCTCTCTCTCTCGGGGTAGAGCATCAGTTAAAGGGTGTAACTGCTCCTTACCGTGCTTTTGTTAGATATGTTATGTACAGAGCAACCTTAACTCACTTATCATGTAGTGTGTTTGTGTACTAATACAGAAAATTCATTTAACTCTCATACCCCTATGTAAACTCATGCCAGTTATTGCTAGTTTCACTTGTATAAAGCCAAATTCTCTTCTAAGCTACACTAGTGCCTCTCCAATGGACTCCAGTGGGAGTTGTGTTTGTTTAACTGAGAGCAATATCAGGCCTGTGGTCTGTGTTTGATTTGGTCTGGTTTTGGCTATTTATTCCTTAATAAAAACGTGAGTGTTCGGTTTTTAATTCCAAAATTAGCTGTGGGAAGGGTCAGTGGTGCATATCCTCACCAGGAGCGCTTGTATTGATTCCATTGTCAATGTTGGACAGCTCCTGAAAGAAAGTAACAGTTGATGTAAGCAAAGCAATATCTACACTGACACTGCATTGACCTAATTACATCAACTGTGACTTTACGCCTTTCGGGGAGGTGGTGTTACTAATTCAGCATGGAGAGGCACTTATGTTGGTGGGAACCAAATTTATGTGAAGACATTGCTACAGCTAGGTTAATGCAAGGCAGCTTATATTGACGTAACAGTGTAGTACAGACCAGGACAATTGAAGCTGTCACTAACAATATGTCGACATTGGGATAAAAAACCCGCAGCTGGCCCAGGTCAGCTGACTCAGGCTTGTGGGGCCCAGGTTCTGGGGCTGAAAAATTGCTGTATAGACATTCAGGCTCAGGCTGGAATAGCAGCTCTGGACTCCCATGTCTACACTGCAATTTTTAGCCCTGCAGCCTGAGCCTGCTGACCTGGGCTAGCTGTGGCCATGCCATGTGGCTTTTAGCCCTGTGTAGATGTACCCTAAGAGGCCCCAGTGGCCCTCACACCTGTTAATGATGCTATGTTATCTTCTCATGGAAATACTACTAATATGCATCACTCCTTAGGCAGTAAACAAAGACTGGTAAAAGATAACGGTAATGTATTTGTGATGGGGTGTCCAGCCCACACAAGGCCTGAACAGGTAAAATAGACCAATTAACCCATAGGCTGCAACTGGATGGAAGCCAGGGACTGGTGAGATATAAAAGCTGATGAAGCCCAGCGGTAGGAGGCTGGGATACGTATAAAAAGAGGAAGTTGGTGGTAAGCTCTGCAGTTGCACCCTAGAGAGGAGGGGAGCCGGCTAGGTACATGGAGGAGCCCTAGGGGGAGAGTAAGCCCCGGCATAGGTGCTGAATCCATGGGTGCTCCGGGGCTGGATCACCCTTGGGGAAAAATTGGCAGGTGTTCTGCACCCACCAGCAGCCAAGCTCCCACCCCACCCCCCAAACCCAGCTCACCTCCACCTCCTCCTCCTCCCCTGAGCGCATTGCGTCCCTCCTTCTCCTCCCAGCACTTGCCACCACAAAACAGCTGTTTCACAGCGTAACAAGCTCTGGGAGGGAGGGGAAGGAGCGGGAACGTGGTGTGCTCAGGGGAGGAGGTGGGGAAGAGGCAGGACCGGGGCGGGGATTTGGGGAAGGGGTTGGAAAGGGGCAGGGAGGGAGCAGAGTTGGGGCGGGGACTTTGGGGAAGGGGATGGAATGGGGGCGGGGCAGGGCTGGGAGGGGGCGGGGCATGTGTGGAGTTGGGGCAGGGCCAGGGGCAGAGGAGGGTCGAGCACCCACCAGCACCAGCAGAAGTTGGCGCGTATGAGCCCAGGGATTCTGCCTTGAACTATAAACTCTTGCAAGAACCTGAGAAGGAGTCAAATAGCCACAGAAGAAGCTCCGGTAGTTACCAGGGGTGAACCAGAACATAGGGGAGAAAGGTACTGGTGTAGTGGGGCCAGATCATGGAGCAATGGCAGAACAGCACTTTTACCACATGGAGGGTGCCATTTTGATAATATATGTCCTCAAGATAGCATGATCTCACTTGCAGCATGTGTGTGATGTCACGCCACAGGGAGCACACCATTTGGTAGAGCAAAGTGGTGTCCTCTGCACAGTATGGTGCATGTAAGGTCAAAGTGGTGGGGGTATTCTGGCAGATGGCCATTCAGGACTGAACCACTGAAAAAAGCTAAGAAAGAGCCCAGGGAAACAGCAACAAGGTCATAGCTGAGCATAGGATCTCTGGGCTCGAACCGAGAAGAGTTGGTGGGCCCAGGTTCCCCTACCAGCCACTGGAAAAGTGTCATACACTGGGCAACGGATCAGTCTGTCCAGTGGGACTTTGATACCCCAGAAAGGGAGTACTATAGTGACCTGGCCAGAAGTCTGAGTCAGTGACAAAAAAAGACCATGGGGCAAGCGACTGAAGGAGGGGGTGGCAGACCCGAGGAGAGCTAGTCCTAAAATGAGCCACAAGGAGGCGCCGCAGCAGTGAGTAGTAGACCCAGGGACAGTAGTCCATTGTCAGACAAATAGATCATTAGAAATTTAAAACAGAAGGTAAGATAACAGACTAAAATTAGCCAAGAAGATGAAGACGTTTGTTAGGGGGCTTATTCCTTCACCCACTTACTTCCCTGGTCCTTCTCGCATGAACAGGGAGCAACAATACCCGAAGTCCAAAGGTGCAAACAATTCGATGTTTATTGGGGTGAACTTCCAGCAGGCATGATCCCAGTTTCCTTCCTTAGTGTCCCCCTTCCCAGCTCTGACACCACAGAGCCTTACACCTGTGTCCCTGTTCCCATTCCTGCCCTTAGCCAAACATGATTCCAATTTCCCCACCCCTATTCCCTGCTCCCATTTCCCCCACACCCACCCACCCACCCACTTCCTGATTGACTGCAGACTATATAGTAAAACTTGAGTTCTGCTTAGCTATACCCTAACCAATCATTTTCCTGACATTTAACTAACCAGTCCTAACATATTGTAACATGATTATGTAACCAACCATATCCCATCATCTTAATTAGTTTACACCCAGCAAAATTAATTATACAGCAGACAGAAACAATCACAGAACCAGACAGAGATTATACAGACAAACAATGGCAAAGTGAAAAGAAAAGGAGTACTTGTGGCACCTTAGAGACTAACAAATTTATTTGAGCATAAGCTTTCGTGAGCTACAGCTCACTTCATCGGATGCATTCAGTGGAAAATACAGTGGGGAGATTTATATACACACACAGAGAACATGAAACAATGGGTTTATCATACACACTGTAAGATGAGCCATCACCAGCAGCAGTGGGGGGAAAGGAGGAAAACCTTTCATGGTGACAAGCAAGGTTGGCTATTTCCAGCAGTTAACAAGAATATCTGAGGAACAGTGGGGGGTGCGGTGGGGGGGAGAAATAATATAGGGAAATAGTTTTACTTTGTGTAATAACTCATCCATTCCCAGTCTCTATTCAAGCCTAAGTTAATTGTATCCAGTTTGCAAATTAATTCCAATTCAGCAGTCTCTCGTTGGAGTCTGTTTTTGAAGCTTTTTTGTTGAAGAATAGCCACTCTCAGGTCTGTAATCGAGTGACCAGAGAGATTGAAGTGTTCTCCAACTGGTTTTTGAATGTTATTATTCTTGATGTCTAATTTGTGTCCATTTATTCTTTTACGTAGAGACTGTCCAGTTTGACCAATGTACATGGCAGAGGGGCATTGCTGGCACATGATGGCAAATATCACATTGGTAGATGCGCAGGTGAAGGAGCCTCTGATAGTGTGGCTGATGTGATTAGGCCCTGTGATGGTGTCCCCTGAATAGATATGTGGACAGAGTTGGCAACGGGCTTTGTTGCAAGGATAGGTTCCTGAGTCAGTGGTTCTGTTGTGTGGTGTGTGGTTGCTGGTGAGTATTTGCTTCAGATTGGGGGGCTGTCTGTAAGCAAGGACTGGCCTGTCTCCCAAGATCTGTGAGAGTGATGGGTCATCCTTCAGGATAGGTTGTAGATCCTTGATGATGCGTTGGAGAGGTTTTAGTTGGGGGCTGAAGGTGATGGCTAGTGGCGTTGTTTTATTTTCTTTGTTGGGCCTGTCCTGTAGTAGGTGACTTCTGGGTACTCTTCTGGCTTTGTCAATCTGTTTCTTCACTTCAGCAGGTGGGTATTGTAGTTGTAAGAATGCATGATAGAGATCTTGTAGGTGTTTGTCTCTGTCTGAGGGGTTGGAGCAAATGCGGTTATATCGTAGCGCTTGGCTGTAGACAATGGATCGTGTGGTATGATCTGGATGAAAGCTAGAGGCATGTAGGTAGGAATAGCGGTCAGTAGGTTTCCGATATAGGGTGGTGTTTATGTGACCATCGCTTATTAGCACCGTAGTGTCCCGGAAGTGGATCTCTTGTGTGGACTGGTCCAGGCTGAGGTTGATGGTGGGATGGAAATTGTTGAAATCATGGTGGAATTCCTCAAGGGCTTCTTTTCCATGGGTCCAGATGATGAAGATGTCATCAACGTAGTGCAAGTAGAGTAGGGGCATTAGGGGACGAGAGCTGAGGAAGTGTTGTTCTAAGTCAGCCATAAAAATGTTTATTATGCTCTAATAAATTTGTTAGTCTCTAAGGTGCCACAAGTACTCCTTTTCTTTTTGCATAAAAATGTTGGCATACTGTGGGGCCATGCGGGTACCCATCGCAGTGCCGCTGATTTGAAGGTATACATTGTCCCCAAATGTAAAATAGTTATGGGTGAGGACAAAGTCACAAAGTTCAGCCACTAGGTTAGCCGTGACATTATCGGGGATAGTGTTCCTGACGGCTTGTAGTCCATCTTTGTGTGGAATGTCGGTGTAGAGGCTTCTACATCCATAGTGGCTAGGATGGTGTTTTTAGGAAGATCACCAATGGATTGTAGTTTCCTCAGGAAGTCAGTGGTGTCTCGAAGATAGCTGGGAGTGCTGGTAATGTAGGGCCTGAGGAGGGAGTCTACATAGCCAGACAATCCTGCTGTCAGGGTGCCAATGCCTGAGATGATGGGGCGTCCAGGATTTCCAGGTTTATGGATCTTGGGTAGCAGATAGAATACGCCAGGTTGGGGTTCCAGGGGTGTGTCTGTGCGGATTTGTTCTTGTGCTTTTTCAGGGAGTTTCTTGAGCAAATGCTGTAGTTTCTTTTGGTAACTCTCAGTGGGATCAGAGGGTAATGGCTTGTAGAAAGTGGTGTTGGAGAGCTGCCTAGTAGCCTCTTGTTCATACTCCGACCTATTCATGATGACAACAGCACCTCCTTTGTCAGCCTTTTTGATTATGATGTCAGAGTTGTTTCTGAGGCTGTGGATGGCATTGTGTTCTGCATGGCTGAGGTTATGGGGCAAGTGATGCTGCTTTTCCACAATTTCAGCTCGTGCACATCGGCGGAAGCACTCTATGTAGAAATCCAGGCTGCTGTTTCGACCTTCAGGAGGAGTCCACCCAGAATCCTTCTTTTTGTAGTGGTGGTAGGAAGGTCTCTGTGGGTTAATATGTTGGTCAGAGGTGTTTTGGAAATATTCCTTGAGTCGGAGATGTCGAAAATAGGATTCTAGGTCACCACAGAACTGTATCATGTTCGTGGGGGTGGAGGGGCAAAAGGAGAGGCCCCGAGATAGGACAGATTCTTCTCCTAGGCTAAGAGTATAGTTGGATAGATTAACAATATTGCTGGGTGGGTTACGGGAACCACTGTTGTGGCCTCTTGTGGCATATAGTAGTTTAGATAGCTTAGTGTTCTTTTTCTTTTGTAGAGAAGCAAAGTGTATGTTTTAAATGGCTTGTCTAGTTTTTGTAAAGTCCAGCCACGAGGAAGTTTGTGTGGAAGCTTGGTTCTTTATGAGAGTATCCAGTTTTGACAAAGAAAATAACAGAATGCCACTAGCCATCACCTTCAGCCCCCAACTAAAACCTCTCCAACGCATCATCAAGGATCTACAACCTATCCTGAAGGACGAGCCATCGCTCTCTCAGATCTTGGGAGACAGACCAGTCCTTGCTTACAGACAGCCCCCCAATCTGAAGCAAATACTCACCAGCAACCACACACCACACAACAGAACCACTAACCCAGGAACCTATCCTTGCAACAAAGCCCGTTGCCAACTCTATCCACATATCTATTCAGGGGACACCATCATAGGGCCTAATCACATCAGCCACACTATCAGAGGCTCGTTCACCTGCGCATCTACCAATGTGATATATGCCATCATGTGCCAGCAATGCCCCTCTGCCATGTACATTGGTCAAACTGGACAGTCTCTACGTAAAAGAATAAATGGACACAAATCAGACGTCAAGAATTAGAACATTCAAAAACCAGTTGGAGAACACTTCAATCTCTCTGGTCACTTGATTACAGACCTAAGAGTGGCTATCCTTCAACAAAAAAACTTCAAAAACAGACTCCAACGAGAGACTGCTGAATTGGAATTAATTTGCAAACTGGATACTATTAACTTAGGCTTGAATAGAGACTGGGAATGGATGAGTCATTACAAAAGTAAAACTATTTCCCCATGTTATTTCTCTCCCTCACCCCACCCCTCACTGTTCCTCAGATATTCTTGTTAACTGCTGGAAATAGCCTACCTTGCTTGTCACCATGAAGGGTTTTCCTCCTTTACCCCCCCCCCCCCGCTGTTGGTGATGGCTCATCTTAAGTGATCACTCTCCTTACAGTGTGTATGATAAACCCATTGTTTCATGTTCTCTGTGTGTGTGTATCAATCTCCCCTCTGTATTTTCCACCAAATGCATCAGATGAAGTGAGCTGTAGCTCACGAAAGCTTATGCTCTAATAAATTTGTTCGTCGCTAAGGTGCCACAAGTACTCCTTTTCTTTTTGCGAATACAGACTAACACGGCTGCTACTCTGAAAAATGGCAAAGTGGGAACTATAATGACAAAACAATACAGAAATCACATCCCAGCTATTGATAAGCGAGTTCTTGCCAGGCAGGATGCTCTCAAACTAAGTTTCCTTTTACATCTTCTAGGCACTTCCCTTTCTCTGGAGGCGATGGGCATTATCAGGACAGGATTGTATCCTAACGGCCCAATAGCACCTGCTTTCAATGGGACTAGTTTGGGATGTGAGGAGGTGTCCGGTCGCTTCCCAGCTTATGGCTGCCTCTGTTGCTTAGCCAGAGATCTTAGCCTGAGCACAGGGCCTCAGACTGTCGCAGTGAGAGGAGGCCCTTACACCGGCAGACAGTGATTTTGATTCTCTCTTTTATACCTCTAACTGGCCAAGTGATAAGAATACACCTAAATTTTTAGAGTCTAGGCCTTTACAGACAGGCCTGAATATCTATATCCTAACAACATTTATGATGTTTGTCAGTTCCCTCCTTCCAGCCTAAACATAATATTCAGCATATCCCATGACATCTCATAAAGCCACTGCTTCTACCAAATCACTAGCTTTTATGAAGACAATAATGAACATAAGATGCCTTAGTAGGAGTCATAATATCGTAAACATTTCCAGCACCAAAACACAAATGGAAATACTTTGTAAACAGAAAACATTCAGATAACTCGGGGAAATGGGGATGTTTCAACACTGGCTATAAAGAGCGGCTGGTTTATGAATATAGTATTTTCTCTGAACTTACAATAAATTCACCTTTCTTGATTCTGAGTTCTTTAAAAATAGTTTTGTAGACACAAATCCCAACTGATTTAAGAACGACAACAACAAAATCAATCCATACAGCAAAGGCCTAGGGAAATAGATAAAAATCCCATTAAAACTCAAGATGCATTTTAGATTTTTTTTTCCTTTGTGTGAATGGTCTTCAGTGTGTCCTTGCAGAGAATGAGTTTTATTCACATGCTTCAGGCATAAAAGTCAAAATGTAACTATTCTACATTGTAGGGATTAAGACATTTCAGATTCTTCTGAGCTATAGTGGTGTGAAACCCCCATGGCAGTTCAGGTATTAATATGGATTGCATTGATGTGACTTTAATAACCTTTTTATCTAATCTGTAATACTATGCTTATTTATTGTTCCTTGACAAGTACAGAACCCGACTGAAGAGGGCTCTGGCGAACATTAAGGATTCTGAACAAACAGGTAAAGATAAGAAAAAAGTATTAAAGGATTAAGGGCAAAGACAAAATGGAAATAGGTATAAAAAGAAAAATTGAAATATCTCCAAAGGGAGGTTTTTGAAAAATTGGCATTTGTTGAGACAGATTAAATTAACCAAATTTAATTCTATTTGTCCTGTTGTACATATTCCATAGTATTAAAAGAAATGTGTTTTACCTTCTTGCGATTGATGTTGTTCAGTAAGATATACTTCAAAGTAAAGTTTTAGGACAATGATCTTTGGTGATAGTAGTTATTTTAAAGAACCACTGCACCTTCCTTTAGAAAGGTTTCAGAGTAGCAGCTGTGTTAGTCTGTATTCGCAAAAAGAAAAGGAGTACTTTGTGGCACCATAGAGACTAACAAATTTATTTGAGCATAAGCTTTCGTGAGCTACAGCTATGCACTGAATGCATCCGATGAAGTGAGCTGTAGCTCATGAATGCTTATGCTCAAATAAACTTGTTAGTCTCTAAGGTGCCACAAGTACTCCTTTTCTTTTTCCTTTAGAAAGAATGTCATTCCTCACATGCTGACTTGACAGAACCATAGAGAAATTGCTGCTGCTGCCTTAATTTAAACAGACAGCGTACCCCCGAATACAGTAGATGGACAGCAAATATCCTTGTTTCATTGGCATACCCAAATTACTGGAGAAAATATCACAGACATTGTCAGATAGCAGGGTATTGCACTATTCTTATATATTAAAAAGTGAGCTAAAAGTGCTTAAATAGTACCAGATGTATCCCTGTATTCACACCTACCCACCGCTGTAATAATCTTTATATAAATTATGCCTTGTCAGATATCATTTGCAAACTAATAACTTGCTGGTCAGTAATATCCTGGTGTAATGTATGTAGCAACAGTATATGTAAAGTTATGAACACAAATGGAAATTAGGATTGAAATGTGTTTACCAGACAAGTCATGGGAGTGGGTAAACCTGTTCCTCAAAGATAAAGGACAAGCTGATGCCTCTAGTCAGGTGTCATCAAAGTTGATGGGCTGTCAAGTAGTCATTCTTTGGCAAAGGGGATTCAGGAACAGAATAATCTACATTGTAGCAAATAACATGGAACCTGTTTCAGAGTAGCAGCCGTGTTAGTCTGTATTCGCAAAAAGAAAAGGAGTACTTGTGGCACCTTAGAGACTGATGAAGTGAGCTGTAGCTCACGAAAGCTTATGCTCTAATAAATTTGTTAGTCTCTAAGGTGCCACAAGTACTCCTTTTCTTTTAACATGGAACCTGTTTCAGCCAGGAGACTCCATGTCTCCATCCTCACAGTGGGAAGGAGCTTTATCTAGGGGTAACCCTCAGGAAAATACATTTCAAAGGGTGACTGGGCTCTAAAAGTGAGAGGCAGAAAACACCCCAGGCATTCCCTTCCTCTCTCTCTTTCGCTCGCTTACTCTCTCTTTTACCTAAGACAACAAAGGAACCTGCCCTTTGGACTTTGAGGGCAGACCTTGACTTGGAAATTTGGTCCACCTTGTTGCTGGGAATATGTTAGAATTTTACCTTGAACCAAGTCTAGTTTATTATGTTTAACTACTTGTTTTATCTTTATTTTTCTTTTAGCTATTTCTGGCTTTAATGCCTTATACTAGTACTCACTTAAAATCTCTCTCTTTGCAGTTAAATAAACTTGTTTTATTCTTTAATCAAAATGAATCCAGTGCTGTGTTTAAACTGAATTGTTTGGTAACTCCAATTAAAGTAGAAAACTGTTGTACAGTGACTCCTTACAGGGGCAGTGGCCCTCTAATATCTGACCTTGGCCAGGAGAGGGCTAGACAGTGCAAAATACACATGTTTTGGGGAAAATATGGGACTGGGGGATGTTGCGGCCACCCTGCAATCCCTAAGCAAGGCTGGTGGCAGCCAGAGTATAGCTGGTGTGTTGCTGGTAGGCTGCTGGGGTCAGAGCTACTGGACCAGGACTGCAGCTCTACACAGACACTCAGGGTGTGACCTGCATATAGCCAGGTTGGGAGCTACAGCAGCAAAGCATTGTGCGGCACCCCAGGTGGTGGCACAACCCCTCACTGGTGTCAATTGCACCCCACAATATGATACATAGCTAAAAGTTTTTCTAGAAATAAACAGGCCTTGAAATTTGCATTTCAGTTGAGTAGTCTAACAACAGCGGCCCACAGAACTATGTCATAGGAAAAACAGAGTTACTGGACAGCAGTTGTTGAGATTCATCCTTTTGTAAAGATTGGCATCTGATTTCACTGATCCTTTAATAGAGCAAAGCTGTTTGTACCCTTGCACCAGGAAAGACATCTACTGTTATCACCGACAATAACATTTGTATGTTCGTTGTATATTGTATTCCCAAACATAATGCTACATTCAGACTATATATCAGTAACTTCAGGTTAAAAATCATGTGGTCATTATCCTCAGAGTAAGTTTTTTAAACCTAGAAAATTCAGAGTTAAGGTTAAAAATTAAACAAAATCCAAACATCTTACAATATGGAAAGGATCAGTTAAACAATCTTACACCCCAACAACTTTAACTCTGCACTGTAAGGATGCTATACAATAACCATACAATATGACTAAAGCATTTTAGTGTTTATTGTCCCAGAGAAGACTGATTTTTAAAGATATGTTAGAATGATGGGGGGAGGTGACTTGGAGGGTATGGGTGTTGCTTTTTGTTTTTTCTTACAGTGTCACTAGAGAGCAGAGTTAAGGTTGAGTGGAAACATGATGAGTAAACAATATAACAAAATCAATGTGTCTTTAAAGATCACTTCCCCCTAATTTGGGGCCACAAACAGAATGGAGTTAAGGTATAACTAATGCATTTTATTAACACAGAATTTTGTTACAACAACAGACACCTGACATGGGAAATTTCAGCCCCTATGGTGAAAGTCTAGCCAAGTTACACTCAATTGCAAATAGGTTCTTATAATGGAAAAGGTCAGACAAACTTAATTATAGGTGGCGCTACCTGCACCTCCTTTAATACAGTACCATATTAGTGGGCAAAAAAATATATACATCTCTATCAGGAAAAACCAAAATCAAATGGAAATATTTTGTAAAGAGGAGATATAGTGAATGTGTGCTTATATATCAGGAAATAAAATGTGAACCTATCTTCCCCCCATCCTCCCCACACATGCACTTGTTTGTCTTGCATTTTTAGATTATAAACTCTTTGAGGCAGGAATTGATTGGCTTTACGATGTGTGTATACGGTGCCTAATAAAATCGACCTGCCTGAGGCTTTTACATGTTATTACAATGTAAATCTTTAAAGATAATAACAACAACAACAACAACAACAACTTTTAAGATCATTCAGATTTGGAAATTAAAATGGTTAAAATGTTTGTGACTAATTGTAATGTGTTTATTAATTTCAGCCTTTTTTAAAAAAAGCACCTGCCCCTCTCTAGAGTGACACGTACCACATAAAAACAATTATTACAGAATAAACCAAGGCCAAAATACATGTTCTTCCTTACCTGCTCAGTCATTCAGGCCTAAACTATCACACCATTGGCCCACTTACCCCACCTTAATCCCCTGCTTCCCTGAAGCCTGGGAGAAAACAGAACATTACATGAGCTGATACAGACTCAGGCCCTGTCAGACAAAGAATGGGAAGCAAGTTGCCAAGCTGAATACGCCCTGCCCACAGCCCCCACTTATTTCAACAAGAGGACTGGTGACCTGAACGCCTCAGGTGATCTCACCTGCTAGGACACCTCAAGGAGAGGGAATAAGCCATCCACCAGGAGCCAGAATCAAACCAATTCAGGTCTTTCTGTATCAAAGGCAGCCCTGGGAGCCAATTGCAAGTCAGCGCAGATCTGGGAGCACAGGGGTAAGTTGTTCCTTGTGGGAAGTGCCACTAAGCAAGCAGGCCTCAGCATTTTGGGGCTGATCCTCATTTGATACTCCATGGGAAGCCAGTATAGGAAGGGGAGGTCAGGTCTGATGGACTTGCAAAAGCCCATGTTGCTGAGGAGACATGCTACAGCCTCCCATACTAGTTGGATTTTCCAAGTATCGAAGTCTTTATGCCCAGGCCTATCGCATTGCTGTTCAGCCAAGTTCAGCCAAGAGGTGAGGAAGGCGTGAATAGCTGAGGCCGGGTCACTGTCTGCCAGGGTGGGATGGTGTCTCCTAGGCAACTGGTGATGGTAGAATGTGTCACTCAGATACCGTTGTGTGAGCGCTTAGCCTCAGCAAGGCATCCGGGAGCATTCCTAAACTAAGGACTGAATTGACCAGTCATGGGCACATGCTTTTAACCAAAGGGACAGCACCGTGGCTGCAAACTCTGAAAAGTGCTTACCTCTGCCCACTAGCATGAGCTCTGTCTTGCCTAGGTTCAGCTTCAGCCAGTTGTTCTTCAGCCGTGAGCTGATCTCATCCAAGCACTGGCCCATCTTGGCTGTCGCAGTGTGGCTGCGTAGGCAGAGCTGTGGGTGATCTGCATAGAGCTACACTTGAGTCCATCTGACCAGTTCACCTTGTGGCTGCCTGTAGACACTGAACAGGACTGGAGAGGGGATGGATCCTTGTGGGACTCCACAAGTGAGGGCTCTAGTAGTTGAGGTGCAGTTTCCCATCACTGCTCATTGGGTGCATCCCCCAGGAAAGAGCCAACTTGTTCTGGCTATCTGCTTCGTGGAGAATACCCACTGTGGAGAGAAGGGGTGTCAGTGCAGGCACTTGTTTGTTCAGAGAGTTTGAATGGCCTCCAATTGTCAATGTGCTTGGTGCTGTATCTCCAAAAGTAATCCTATGCACACATGTGTTATCGATGGCACTTGTGGCAAAGCTTCTGTCCCTCATTAGAGAATCCTTTTAACTTGGTTTCCTGTTTGTCACACTCTTTAAGTGTCTTGTAACCTAGTTATTCGCTCTCTCAAGGGTGTGGGTGTGTTGGGTGGTGTTAGTAATGTGTAATTAAGACTCCTCCTGTGGACTTTAAAGTCCAAGTCACAATACTAGCTCATTCTATATTGTTTTCTTGTTACACAGCAACACACGTACAGTAGCGATGCTCGCTCTTCTGGGGGATGACGACATTTTTGGAGGTTTTACTCTAATCATTACTCTTGCTTCTTTATTAAGAGACTTGACTTTAATCTTCTGCTTCAGCTATGTGGTTTGTCTTATGAATATTAATATACAACCCAAAGGGATCTAGCCTGTGAATATGATTTAGAGAGAATTTTTGTAATTATTAAAAAAATAGAAAGGCATTTTATGGTCAGTGTCTTTCAAGGGTGCACTGGTTCTAATTTAATCTGCATGTAGTCATGTATGCCACCAGCACTCCAGGCACTAGAGTAATTGAAATGATTCCAGCTTGTTTAATAAAGTAATTTCAATTACACCAGGAGTTGAGTCAGAAAATGTCAGCAGTACAAAGTTTATGTTGCTTAGGATAAGCAACAGGACTGCAGATCAAGTGGCATTGTAGGGAGTAATGCCATCAAGGACCCTTACAGTCATAGGGCTCAATCACAGCCCTTGCACACTCAACACTCCCAGTGAAATCAAGAGTTCTGTATGTATGTAAATCCCAGATGGCTGCACACAGGTCATGAACAAGGTTTGAACATGACACATTCAGCACCACAACATAGACCTAGAATACCTCAGCTAAAGGAGTGACCCCAATTGTTGGTAGCAATAGTAGGCTGTCCTTATGTAACAGACCAGTTAAAAGAAGCAGATGAAATACAATTTGCTGGTGGGGTATATACCCAAGACTGCAGAATGTTTGCTTACATATATGCACCCAGCGTGTTTCAAATAGACCAGGTTTCTCAACTTCGATTGATTAGGGGCACCGTGGGGCAGAAGGAAAGGCTGTGTTGGCAGAGTTCAGAAGTTCAGCTGTTCTTATTAAAAACTAAACATTGCTGAATAGCTCCAGCCTGCCTTGTGTATGTAGAAAGAAAAGGAGTACTTGTGGCACCTTAGAGACTAACAAATTTATTTGAGCATAAGCTTTCGTGAGCTACAGCTATGCACTGAATGCATCCAATGAAGTGAGCTGTAGCTCACAAAAGCTTATGCTCAAACAAATTTGTTAGTCTCTAAGGTACCACAAGTACTCCTTTTCTTTTTGCAAATACAGACTAACACGGCTACTACTCTGAAACTTGTGTTTGTAGGTTTCCCTTCAGAAGTGAAAATCCATGGCCATCATACCCTTTCAGCATGTCTGACAAGCAAAGACAAATTTTCCTGCTCCTTAATACATGCTGATCTCTGAACTGATAACACCTTTCTTTGTAACAAGGACAAGAAGCCTTGTAATGGAACAGTTACAACATCTCAGGGCAGAAACACACTGAAATATTGCCTTGACCAGATTAAACTAAATCAGCCTCTGAAAGCAATGCTGGTGGGAGTTACTTTTTTGTCATTGTCACAGCCCCGCGTTTCCTTTGCCCCAGAATTGGGTAACTGCTAACACCACTAAGCTTCACTTTTGGAAATTTTACCTTGTGTCACCCCCTCACTCTGCTCCTTTATTCTAAGGGGCTGGTCCCCAGGAATAGGTGCACAATGATAAGTACAGTAGATGCTCTTCAAAAGCCAGTGCAGGAAAACCCAGTCACTGTAGCTTAATGCTCACTTATTGTATTACTTACATCTAAACCCAAGAATAAACTCATTGAGAATCGCATTTGGATGCCTTCAGCCAAGTTCTGGAGCATCCCATCTCCAGCCAGCCAGCCTCAAGTCTCCCTTCTCCTCAGTCCTCATCTGACTGCTGGAATCTGAAGAAATATTAGATGGTGGCCCCCTGCAACCAAACAGGCCTTTACAGAGGCTCAACTGTGACATCACTGTTTCATGTCCAACCACAGGTTTTATTTCCCTAGCAACCCCATCCCTAAAATGACATTAACTCCACATATTACCCAACATTCTCTAGTCTTCAGCAGATTCTTATTGTTCTTCTTAAAGTAATTATACTAATAATGAAAGTGCTGTCGCACTTTGTGAAAAGTGGGACATAGGGACAGAATAGTAACTCAGACTGTGTTTGACAAACGGTTCTGGACAGGACACTCAGCTATATGTACTGGTGTGGAAAGAACAAGGGGAAGTGGCCCAGCTAATGAATGCAGTGGAAATCTACAGGGATCATGTTGGTCCAGGTATTGCTGCTCCTTGCTAGGGCACCTGTCACGCTCCGCCATCCCCCAGGTAATGGTGACATCGGTGCTGAGCACTGGCAGCTCTCAGGCAAGTCAGTGGCAGTTGTGGTTGGTCAGAATGTTGAGGGAGCGAGCCCACAATCTCCAAACAGTTTAAATCAAACTGGATTTTCACAAATAAACACATGAGCCCAATCCTAGGCTGCATCCAAGCTGCACACTCTGCATTTGGAGGGGGAGGGTAGAAAGGAACATGTCAGGGTTCCCTCCCCACTCTGAACTCTAGGATACAGATGTGCGGACATGCATGAAAGACCCCCTAAGCTTATTTTTACCAGCTTAGGTTAAAAACTTTCCCAAGGCACAAATTCCGCCTTGTCCTTGAACAGTATGCTGCCACGACCAAGTGATTTAGACAAAGAACAGGGAAAGGACCACTTGGAGTCCTAGTCCCCCAAAACCTATACCCCCTTTCCTGGGGAAGGCTTGATAATAATATCCTCACTAACTGGTACAGGTGAACACAGACCCAAACCCTTGGATCTCAAGAACAATGAAAAATCAATCAGGTTCTTAAAAGAAGAATTTTATTTAAAGAAAAGGTAAAAGAATCACCTCTGTAAAATCAGGATGATAAATACTTTACAGGGTAATCAGATTCAAAACAGAGAATCCCTCTAGGCAAAGCCTTAAGTTACAAAAAGACACAAAAACAGGAATACACATTTCCTCCAGCACAGTGAATTTCACAAGCCAAAACAAAGAAAACCTAACGCATATTGGATTTCTATGTCAATCCCAGAAAGTGGTATTGGTGTTTCTCATTGTGTGTTGATTCTCATGGTTTTCGTTTGCTTTTCAACATTACTAATTGTACATAGGCCTGAGAACATTTTTTTTTGGCTTTCATGTCTCTATGAGTCTGGGACAGCAAAGTTGATGTCATCTGCAAAGTCAAGGTCCTCTAACTGCTGCTCAAACTCCTCTAACTCTAACTGTGTGAAAGTCCATTGTCTGCCCCTTGGTTGTCTGATGGTCTCTCTCATTCCAATCCACTCCCAGTAAAAAGATCATGGTGACATCCTTGTCTGACACCCGTAGTAACTGGCTTAGTCAGTTCACTGTTATTTATTACTTGGTATGTCATATTTTCATAGACATTCTGAATGATGTTCATAAATTACTAAGATTCCATAGTGGTGTAGCAGCTTCCATAAAACTGTTCTATCCACTGTACCAAAGGCTCTATAAAAGTCATATAAAGTGGTGACTGCCATTTGATTGACAGTTCTATGGTACATAAGGTTACCATTTGATCTATGTATGATTTCTCCTGTCTGAACTCTGCCTTTTCTTTTCATAACTTTGAACCTACTGCTTTCATTATTCTGTCTAGAATAACAAAGGTAAGCACCTTGTTTGGTATACGCAGCAACTGAATGCCCTCCAGCTTTTACACTGAGATCTCCTTTCTTTGACAGCTTCACTATGTGACCCTTTTTCCAGTCATCTGGGATTTTTTCTTCTTCCCATATCTTTTGTCAGAGGCCTATCAAAATGCCTGTGTTCTTCAAGTCTGCCTCAAGAACCTCCATTGGAATGTTATCCAGACCTGGTACCTTTCCACCCCCTGACCAATTAACTGCCCTCTCTACTTCTACTTTGGTGATAGGTCCTAGTTCAACATACACATCTTCTCCTTCTACTATATCGGGGGATCGGTCACTGGCTTGCCATTCAGTTGTTTAGAAACAAAGTAGCGACAGAAGCACAGGATGCTGCAGCACAGAATGACATAAAGACACTGTACAACATCATTAGATGGTTGTCAGGAAGAAAAACAAATACCAACCAAACAGTTCAAGACAATTAGGGCAACTTACCAACAAAGACATCAGAACAATTGCATATAATGGAGTCAGTACTTTAGTCAACTACTGAATGGCAAGCCAGTGACCAATCCCTGGTGCACAATGAAAAGCAGCTTCAGCTTACACCCAGATGGCTATCTCCCCAAGGGGCCATTCTGGCAGCTGGGACTCACTGGGCCATGGCAAAGCCCCTTTCCCTCTGGCCATGCCCCCTACAATGACAGTCAGAGGTGGGGGTGTCATATGAGCTATGACAGCCACTCTATGGCACCCGGAAATTTCTCCAACAGGGTCACTCTTTCTCTAACTGGGTAAATTGGTAAAACAGCTGCTGAGGATCTGACCCTGCAATGTTCAGGAAGCCAATAGCCAACTTTCTCATTTCCCTCAGGGGTGCTCAAGCCCTGCTCCACCCCAGGCCCAGCCCCCCTCCCACTCCTTCCCCCAAAGCCCTGCCCCACCTCTTCCCACCCCCTCCCCCAAGCACGCCCCACCCTTACTCTGCCTCTTCCTGCCCCCACTCCTCCCCCCTCCCCCAGCACCTTCTGAATACTGCTGAACAGCTGATGAGTGCCGAGTACTCACGGAGTCAGCGCCTACGGCCAAATCCTATGCTTGTGTCCAGAACTGGGAACCACGTCACACTCTCAGAACTCACGTGAAAAAGTCCATTTTGAAGTGTCCCCATCAGCCAGAAGGTGACGCCAGTTGCAGCCGCTGAGTTAATGGAGCTGCTCCAGATTTATACCCATGTGAATGAAATCAGGACCCGTATGTAAAAACAAACAGCCATAGGGTAGTGATGAATCTGGCCTTTAGTGTGCGTAGGCAAAGTGCTCACTCATGAAAGGAGCTTTCACTCCTAATACAAATTTCAAAATGCAAAAGAGTGAGGCACAAAAGCCTCAAGAAGAGCGGAAGTGCCAAGAAACTGACTAGATGGATGGTGACTTTAAGGAAAGGGTCCCATCCGAAAACGGCTTGTACTGAATTGACTCGTCTTGTTTTGTTTGAAAGTGACTATCCTGTACATTGTGGGTACAGCTGATCCATCCCAGCAGCAGCTCTCACAGCTGGTAGCACAGCCCCCTCCCTCTCTGAGGGCAGTGAGTGAGTTCAAGGAAGGGGGAAGCCGTCCAAGATTCCCTCTGGGTATGAAGCAGACTGTGGGAGTCCTCATATGTAGGGAGGAAGAACCCAGAAGTGAGAGCATGGGTCCCATTGCTGGGGATTGATCCCCTACCCAAAAAAAGTAGCAGTAAAAGAACAGGACTGGGCTGTGGGTCCAGTGACAGCACTGACAGCTAGTATCCTGTGCCTAGAACTAGGCACCTAACTCCGTATTTAGGCAGGTAAATCAAAGTAACCTAGTCGTCACAGGTGCTGAGCCTGGGACCACTGAGAAAGCTCACAAACCTTAGTGACAGGTTTCAGAGTAGCTGCCGTGTTAGTCTGTATTCACAAAAAGAAAAGGAGTACTTGTGGCACCTTAGAGACTAATAAATTTATTAGAGCATAAGTTTTCGTGAGCTACAGCTCACTTCATCGGATGCATTTGGGGGAAATGAGCTGTAGCTGTAGCTGTAGCTCATGAAAGCTTATGGTCTAATAAATTTGTTAGTCTCTAAGGTGCCACAAGTACTCCTTTTCTTTTTGCAAACCTTAGTGAGTCTTTCATCCCCCTTGGCACGAGTTTCAAGTTCTTAATGACAGCCAAAAGCCAGCTAGTTTCACATGCTGTCCGGTCCGGTTGTGACCATTCCACAAAAGCGGTGCCCTGACATTATTCCGCAATTCTTCATTCACACCTATAATATCCAAATCTAATGGAAAGAGAAAGGGGTAGAGAAGCACACAAAAGAATACAAGAGCAAACCGAGGTACATCTTAGGGAGATGTAAAGTGAGATCATTTTAAGCTTTGAGAGCATACAAAAAATTAATATTTATTGTACTTCCTGATCTGCTTATACAGCTCAGCTGCCACTGAGCTCAAATAATACAAAACTTGATAAAGGAAGTAGAGGTATTTTTAACCTTTCAAAAGGGACAGGAGTCCAGAACAGCCCCAGTACTTTGTAGCACAAGTTCAGATCTCATTCTAGGCACTTTTAGTTTCAAAGCACTCAGGTGCAAGATAGATGATTGCTTTTCTTTCCAAACATAGTTGTTGTCAATCACATTCTAATGAAAGCGTGTCTTTCTTGCTAGCAGAAGCTGGTCCAGTAAAAGATATTACCTCCCCCGCCTTGTGTCTCTAACATTCTAATGAGACATAACCCTGTAACGAGTTGGATCACAGAAACCCCCTTGGGGCTGCCAACCGATGTGCCAAAACTACTTCTGCCCCTGCTTTCCCTGCCAGCTTGGGACTCCAGAACCCTACCTGGTTGTGCCAGACACGCTTGATGGCTACAGACACAGACCCAGGTCTGAACAATGTCCCACAAGCTGCAGGCTTAACCCGCAGACCCCAGTTTGAGAAATGCTGCCCTAGACCTCATAAAACACTTCTCAGTCAGAATTCTCAAAGGATGTTGGTATCATTAGCCCCAATGTACAGATGGGGAAACTGAGACACAGAGGTATGAATTGACTTTCCTGAGGTCACACAGGAGGTCAGTGGCAGAGCTAGGACTAGAACCCAGGGCACCTCAGTCACCACCTAGTGCTCTGTCCTCTAGGCCAGTGTTTTCTCAGCTTTCTGAATACCAGGCACTTGTTTGCTGCCTTCCTAAACTGTGTCAGGGAGATCTCAGGGACTGGTTTCAGTCCATGGAGTGGTCATAGAGAAACACTGCTTTAGGCCATATAGTTTCCTGGTAGCCTCTGCTAGGTTGTTTTTTTATGCTGTGAGATGTCCTGAAGCTACCTAAATAAACTTGCCCAATTATTTTCCATTTGGAAGCAGTCTATGCCTGACTCACTGCAGAACTCACTCTTCTGTCTGGCTCTGAAGTGTCACTCTAATAATGTTCCATTTTCAATATAGGAGTCTGATCCTGCTCCCATCTGTACTCAATTTTCTCTCTGCTTGCAATGGGATCTGACCTGATTACATCATTCTCCCTACAGGGTTTTATTACATTTACACATACAAAAGTTTTTCACCTGCCTCTGGTGTGGGACACACTAGCTGTTTAGCAGCACAAAGCAATACAGCATTGTAGGTCAAGGAATGGAGAATACCCTATCCCACTGAAACTGCAGCATGACTTGTTGCTAGTTGTCAAGGCTGATTCCCCACTCTGACACTTTGAGTGGAGAAGGTGGGGACTTGCAAGGATTCTAAAAATTAATACTGGTCACTCCAGGCTGGTATTAAACTCCCAAGGATATAGCTTTTCTCTGACCTTGTATGGGTAAATGCTGTCACCACCCAAGTGCAAAAACACCTCGCTTTGAGAACCCAGGAAGGAGCACTTGGGAATTCCTTCCTGTGGGGTACCCTCAAGCCCTTTCACCTGCCCTCCAGGGAAGAGCTGAGAAAGAAAACAAAGGAAATCAGCTGTTGCCACCAGCTAATTCAACAACATGTGCAAAAACTCTTAGGACAATCCTGTTCTTTAAAAAGGTAAATTTTATTTAAAACAAAAAGAAAGAAAATATATCTGGAACTTAGGCTATTGCTGAAGCTAAAAAGAGAAAATACAATAATTAAGCATCAAGAATGGTTTTCTTGAGGTCCAGCTTAATGGTTACAAACAAAACAAAAGCATTTGGGGGCTAGCACAGAGAAGTCCACAAGCCTTACAAAAATAAAAGAGATAAACCTAATCACATCTTTCTAGACATTCCTGATCTACTTACATATGTGGGGTTTCAAATTGAGTAGTTTCTAGGTATGATCTCGTGATTTTCATACCTGGTTCACAGCTTTTTACAGCATAGCTTCAGCCCTGTTTTTGCTCTGTCCCCTCTCTCCAGGAGAACAACACAGACAGTTGGTATCATTAGCCCCATTGTACAGATGGGGAAACTGAGACATTGGGAACTTGGGAAGTTTTTTCCCAATTTTAAAAAGTTCTAGCCCTGCCATTGGCTCTTTTGGTCATGTGCCCACTCTCTTCCTTTTATCTATAGGCTTTTTTAACTCTTTACAGGTAAAGCAAGTAGAGAACAGCTACTAACAGGGATTTTGTAGCTAACTGGCTGGCTGGGTGTCCATAAAGGGAGCTACCCTTCTCCCCCTTCGTTTATCATACTAGTCAATAAATAATTACCCTGATTAGAATTTAACTAGGCCATCGGGACTCACATCTGAATGTGAAGATTTCAGCAATGTCTTCTAACTCTCATATTGCTTTCTTTGGGGATCTGCAGTAGAAATCGTGTCCATTTGTCAGAGTAATAATTATCTGGATTGGGTAATTGGCACTCAAAGCATTTTGTGGCATACAGCAGTATAAGCCAAGATGGACTTTTTTATTTCAGTTGACTCCTGAACTGAAATAAAGCTCCAATCCCCACTACTTTCTTCTTGCACTCATCTTCAAGAAACTCCATAGCTAAGACAAATGGCATTACCGATACAGAATCCCTTCAGTGAGGAAGGGAACTATTTTAAGAAACATAACCATCCATTTTCAATAAGTCTTCTTATACAGGTCTGTGGTGCTGTTCATCCAGAGATCACAAGGCACTTTGCAAACCTTAGTTAACCAAGCCTCACACAACACCCTGACAAAACAATCACAGATTTATTAGATCTGCCATTAGCCTCATTGCTTCCTACCAGTGCCAGGGTGGGATTGAAATAAGGAGCAGAGGCTTATGATTTTCCCCTCTGAATGGGGCAGATTGCCAGATTCAGAAAAAACAAGGTGTAGAAGAAAGAAATGCACCTGCTTTACAATAGGAAAGGGCTATGTGCATGCCATGAGCTAGGTGTGCTCAGTGCTACAAGCTATGGGTAAAAACCATGTTCGCTGCAGCCTGTATGCATCTCACACTGCTCCACCAACATATAAGGGTGAAGGGCAGTGTGAAAACTGCTCTTGAGCTGTAAGGTATGGTTCTTTATGGCAGCTGATAGGCACCCATGCCTCAGAAGCTACATCACTGAGGTTGGTCATCCTTGATTCACTAGAAGGATCTCAACCTGCAGAGCTTTTGGGCAGTGTTTATGACACATAGCAGCATCTCCACTTATAACCTCTCCACCACACCACTGCTCCCAAGAGGCAAAAGAGGATTGCTTCCTAAGAACAAAGAGACATATCAGA
This sequence comes from Dermochelys coriacea, assembly GCF_009764565.3. Taxonomy (NCBI): domain Eukaryota; kingdom Metazoa; phylum Chordata; order Testudines; family Dermochelyidae; genus Dermochelys; species Dermochelys coriacea. The sequence goes on along the minus strand of NC_050071.1, from coordinate 3,196,582 downwards.
GAAGTGTAAATTCTACATATTAGCTGAGCAAAGCAGGGCCCTGCACTCTCCTCGGTGGTATTTCTCCATTTGTCTGCAAGTCGTGCAATCACATGTGAACACTGCGTCCAATCAATTCCAAAATTGCAGAGAATGTTGTTGGCATCCTTGAGTATACCCTATTGAATCTGGTGAAAATTAGAAAACTGGAAAAGCCTGTGTTCCACTAAAATCACTGTTTGGTCACTCCAGAGACAGGGTGAAACAGCAGCAGTCTTAGAGGCCTGTGGCAGGGGAACAGAATCATTCTGGGGCAGGGACCTCAAAGTGAAGGTTAGAAGGCATCTGCCCCTTTTCCACACTCACACTTCTGATCAGCTCCCCCAGACCAGCCTTTTGTTCCCACTCTGGCCAGGCCCCCAGCTGCAAGACAGCACAACCGGGGGTGGAGATTGAGTGGTGTCAGGGAAAGGGTCTTGGCTGGGTTTTCCAGCTCAGCCTACATGAGCAATGACCCTCTAGTAGCAGGTGTTTGTAAAAGTATGTTAAGCTTGTTAAATGCTGTGGAATGTAATGGATATAACCAACACCTAGCTAAACCGGGACACCAGCTGGGTTATTGCACGGCTAGTGTTTGATTCAGGGGAGTGGATAAGGTGTTGCTGAAAAAAGGAGAGAACTAGAAATGGACAAAATGATTACAAGAAAAGGCTATAGATCTTCAGGGCAGAATGAGGCCATGGCATCTGGTGTGTCTGTGCAGATGAGTGTTGCCTGTAAAATAGCTGGCACATTCCTTGTGAAGGCATTTCCATCCCCCTGGGATATGGACTAGAATAAGTACAGTGCATAAACCAAGTCGCCAAAGGGGAAATATGTTTTTCTGAAGATTATACGGATGTAGATAGGTGGGAGGGATGGTTATTTCATATTTGGTTGAGTAACCTATAATAGCAGAAGCTATTTCAGACTGCTCATCTACAAGGCAGGTATGGGAAGTAAGATATAGGTGTTACAACCTGGCCCAGTAACCCACTCTACAGTTGTCAGTCATGGGGCTGCACATACTTCCAAGCCACCTGGCTATGGGTAGAGTCTAGTCACTGTTTCTAGCTATAGGACCCTAGGGCACACTTCCAGGCTCAGACCTCTTACCAACCCAGACTCTGTGATTAGGCTAGGGGAATGGCTTCCAAAATCCTGCTGATGTGGGCTGGTGAATGGGAGCAAAGCTAGTTGGCTTGCTATACTAGACCTCACTATAGCTGGCAGGGCAGCCCACAGCAGATCTGGTCAGCTGTCAGCTGAGCTGAAATCAGACAGTTGGAGCAGTCCACAAAAGAGGAACCTGGATGCAATATGAGACCACACTCCCTTGACTTCTGCAATGTTCAACTAGATGAAGCAAGACTTTGAGGGAAAGAACGGAAGGATGTGACACCTTGTACCCATGTTCACCAGTTTTTATATAGTTATGATATATTTTGTACAAAATATGCTTTGAGAGGTATCACTTGAAAACTCGTAATCTACTGAACATCATTGTCCTGTTAAAATGTGTGTATCAACACTGTATGTGGAGCTATGAGATTTTAGTTATGATTGTTGCTGAAATATACTATAGTTCTGGGTAACGCCCCCAGACCATTTTCTCGCAGACAAAGACATACTGGCATGTCAGCTAGGTGCTAAAAGGCCATTACCTGTGTAATCAGAGATTCACCAGCAGGAGAGTTATAAACAAGACTAACATGGCTGCTACTCTGAAACAAGAAATTTACAATTCACCTGAAGGACACTTGGCAGCTCACGTACACCATGGAACTTCCTGACCCCATGACCCAGCAAGGGCTTTTGCAATAAAAAGGGTCAGGTTACAAGAAGAAAGAACAAGGCCCCTGCTCTCCTCTCCACTTTATATTGCTCTGCTCATATCATCAATGATTACCTGAAAAACACTGAATACTGAAAGGAGACCCAGCCTGTGAACAGAACTGTGAACTGAGAATTGCCTGCAGCATCTGGTGGGGTGAGCATGATGTTTTCTTCAAATCTTATTTAACTTAGAAAAGTTTAAGAAATAGTTTGTGGTTTCATCTTTTTATTTCTTTTGTAACCAAATCTGAATTTTATGCCTTAAAACTTGTAATCATTTAAAGTCTATCTTTCTCTAGTTCATAAACTTGTTTTACTGTTTTATCTAAACCAGCATGTTTGATTGAAGTGTTTGGGAAATCTCTAGTCAGGTCAATGGGGATGGTGCATATTCATTACCCTTTGTTGGAATGACAAACTTATTTATGAGGTTGTACAGTCCAGTGGGCTACTGAACAGTACAAGATGCACCTTTCCAGGGGCAAAGCTGGGACTGAGGGATATGCAGGTGTCACCCTCTATCTATTCATGGATGGCTGGGTATAGCATTCATATACTTAGCTGGGAATGACTTTGCATGCTGGTGGCTGAGAGTGATCATAGCCTGGAGAGATCTGTTATTCACTAGTTGTCAAGGTTCCTTCCCCACTCTGAACTCTAGGTACAGATACTTTCAAATCTGGAGGTGGGGGGGAACAAAGAGTTCTGTCTGTCTGTGTGATGCTTTTGCCGGGAACAGATCAGGAATGCAGCCTTACAACTCCTGTAAAGTTAGTAAGTAATCTAGCTAGAAATGTGTTAGATTTCCTTTTGTTTAATGGCTGGTAAAATAAGCTGTGCTGGATGGAATGTATATTCCTGTTTTTGTGTCTTTTTATAACTTAAGGTTTTGCCTAGAGGGATTCTCTTTGTTTTGAATCTGATTACCCTGAAAGGTATTTACCATCCTGATTTTACAGAGGTGATTCTTTTACCTTTTCTTTAATTAAAATTCTTCTTTTAAGAACCTGATTGATTTTTCATTGTTCTTAAGATCCAAGGGTTTGAGTCTGTGTTCACCGGTACAAATTGGTGAGGATTCTTATCAAGCCTTCCCCAGGAAAGGGGGTGTAGGGCTTGTGGGGATTTTGGAGGGAAAGACGTTTCCAAGTGGCTCTTTCCCTGTTCTTTTTTTAAAACGCTTGGTGGTGGCAGCATACAGTTCAAGGATAAGGCAAAGTTTGTACCTTGGGGAAGTTTTTAACCTAAGCTGGTAAGAATAAGCTTAGGGGGTCTTTTATGCAGGTTCCCACATCAGTACCCCAGAGTTCAGAGTGGGGAAGGAACCTTGATATGGTGGCAGAGATGGGATCATTTTGAACCAGAGATTAATTTGAACCAGAGATCATTTTGAACCAGAAGCACAGCAGGATTTTAAAAGGTTTGAAAAAGGTGATTGCAGCTGTAGATTCTGTCTCTCTGCCTGCGGGACAGAGCAGCAGGCATAACAAAAGGATTTTTCTGTAGGCTGAGAACAGCTATCAGAGAAAAGGGTATCAGGTTACAGCACAGCAAAATTATACAAGCCAGATTTTTTTTCTTTCTAACCCTCGGGTGTAAAGTTAGTTAAAAACAGAGAGGTTAGGATGACAGAATGCACTGTTCAACAGAAGCTGGAATCAGCCAGATTTAAGGCTGAGGAAAAACAAAAGGAACATGAAAGACCGGCAGAACTCAGACAGATGGAAATGGAGGCAAAAAAAAAAGAAATGGAGGCAAATAAAAAAGAAATGGAGGCTGCCCACAGAAAAGCTATAAAGGCCAAAAAAAGAAAAAAAAAGAAAAAGAAAAGAAATGGAGGCAAAGGAAAAAGAAAAGGAGGAGAAGGGAAAAGAGAGGAAGCATGCACTGGAGATGGAGAAAGCAAAGGCTCAGCAGAATATACTGAATAACCCTAACAATCCTTCCCCAACAATCCACAAATCAGAGTGACTATGTCCACAGTATGATGAATCCAGTGATATTGCTGAATATTTTCTCACCTTTGAGAAACTGTACACACTCCATCAAATTTCTGAAGCTCACAAAATGACCACATTGGTCGCAAAAATTGACTGAGAGCTCTGAACATATTCAATAAAATGCCTATTGAGAAGGCTTCTGACTATAATAAATTCAAGGATTTGGTTTTAAAACATTTCAGGTGTAACTTGAAATTTTACAGAGTAAAATTTAGAGCCCTTAAGAGAGGACCTGGACTAAGTAATGTGGCTTATGTAAACCAGATGACAGATTTGTTTGATAAATGGTTCAATTGGCGGGATGTAACTAGCTTTGGAGGAATGTGGGATTTGATGATACAGGAGCAATTCCTGAATATGTCCAAGGAAGATATAAAACAGTGTTTATGGGATAAGAAAGTGGACTCAGCAGGAAGTCTTGCTTCTTATGCTGATCAATACGAGCAGTCCCAGACCGCCAGAGAGGCAGGGCAAGCCGGAACAAAACGGGTGGAGGAAGGAGAGAGGAACAACCCTGGTTGCAGTTGGAGCACATACCAGAAGGGACAACCTCAGACCACACCCTACTACTGGGGGCAGCCCAAGGCCCCAACTATACCCCAAGGAACACTCTAGATACCTTATCGTCCCGCCACACCATTCTACAGCAACCCACTTCACCCCAGTGACCCAGCTGGACGATGTTTTTAATGTAACGAGCCGGGGCATGTAAAGGCCAACTGCCCCAAGAACCCCAACAGATTACAGTTCATTGCACTGGAATCACACCAGAGGTCCTCAGGTGCAGATGCCTCCCAGTAACCCTCAGAGCGGAGGAATACTGTGAGTGTGGCTGGGAAGAAGGTTATAGTGTGTAGGGACACCGAAGCACAAGTGTCGGCTATCCAGTAATCCTTAGTGGACCCCAATTTAATCGACCCAGAGGTCCAAGTGACGATTCAACCCTTCAAGTCCAACTCTTTCAATTTGTCTACCACCAAGTTGCCTGTCCAGTACAAGGCCTGGTCAGGAACGTGGACTTTTGCAGTCATTGATGATTATCCCATCCCCATGCTGCTGGAGGAAGACTTGGCCAGTCATGTAAAGCTAGCCAAGAGGGTGAGAATGGTCACCCAAAGCCAGGCTAAGCAAGCTGTCACACCTAGCTCTGTTCCGGAAACTTCTACCAGGACCCAGTCAAAGGTGATGAAACCAGACCCCATGCTAATGTCTGCAACAGCAGTAGTGGATCCAGTCACAGAGACCCAGACAAAACCAGTCCCAGAACCGGAACTGGTGGAACAGCACCAGAACCATTGCCAGCACTGAATCCAGTACTTGCAACCCCAACACCAGAGGGACCCACCGAACCTGCACTGGCAACAGGAAATAACCCTACACAAGAGGCTCAGCCAGAGCCTGAACCCCAACATAGTGCACCAGCAGAAAGCAGTCCACAGTCAATGGAAACAGCCCCATCACCTGCATCGCTTCCAGAGGGACCAAGCCCGGATTCACAATCCAATGAGGAACTGATGTCTCCAGCATCAAGGGAACAGTTCCAGACCAAACACGAAGCAGATGAAAGCCTCCAGAGAGCTTGGATGGTGGCACGGAGCAACCCACTGCCTCTCAGCTCTTCTAATCGATCCAGGTTTGTTGTAGAAAGAGAACTTTTATACAAGGAAACTCTTTCTGGTGAACACCAGAAAGACTGGCAGCCTCAGAGACAGTTGGTAGTTCCAACTAAGTACCAGGTCAAGCTCTTGAGCTTAGCCCACAATCATCCTAGTGGCCATGCTGGGGTGAACAGGACCAAAGACCAGTTGGGTCCTTTTCCAAAAAAGACTCCCAGAGGAAAGCAGTACATACTGACTTTCATAGATTTTGCCACCCAATGGCCAGAAGCAGTAGCTTTAAGCAACACCTGGGCTAAAAGTGTGTGCCAGGCACTAACAGACATTTTTGCCAGGGTAGGTTGGCCCTCCAACATCCTTACAGATACAGGAACTAATTTCCTAGCAGGAACTATGCAAAGCCTTTGGGAAGCTCATGGGGTATATAACTTGGTTGCCATTCCTTACCACCATCAAACAAATGGCATGATGGAGAAGTTTAATGGAGCTTTGGGGGCCATGATATGTAAATTGATAAATGAGCACTCCAATGATTGGGATCTAGTGTTGCAGCAGTTGCTCTTTGCCTACAGGGCTGTACCATGTCCCAGTTTAGGGTTTTCACCATTTGAACTTGTATATGGCCGTGAGGTTAAGGGGCCATTACAGTTGGTGAAGCTGGAATGGGAGGGGTTTACACCTTCTCCAGGAACTAACATTCTGGAATTTGTAACCAACCTACAAAACACCCTCCGAACCTCTCTAGCCCTTGCTAAAGAAAACCTACAGGATGCTCAAAAAGAGCAAAAAGCCTGGTATGATAAACATGCCAGAGAGCATTCCTTCAAAGTAGGGGACCAGGTCATGGTCTTAAGAGCGCTCCAGGCCCATAAACTGGAAGCATCATGGGAAGGGCCATTCACAGTCCAGGAGCGCCTGGGAGCTGTTAATTATCTCATAGCATTCCCCACCTCCAACCGAAAGCCTAAGATATACCATATTAATTCTCTAAAGCCCTTTTATTCCAGAGAATTAAAGATTTGTCAGTTTACAGCCCAGGAAGGAGTTGACGCTGAGTGTCCTGAAGGTGTCTACTACGCAGGAAAAAGAGATGGTGGCGTGGAAGAGGTAAACCTCTCCCTTTGGCATATGCAGCGACAGCAGATCAAGGAGCTGTGCACTAGCTATGCGCTGACATTCTCAGCCACCCCAGGACTGACTGAACGGGCATACCACTCCATTGACACAGGTAATGCTCATCCAATTAGAGCCCAACTTTACCGGGCATCTCCTCAAGCTAAAACTGCTAAAGAATGGGAGATCCAAGATAAGATACAGATGGGTATAATCCGCCCCTCTGGCAGAGGATGGGCATCTCCAGTGGTTCTAGTTCCCAAACCAGAAACGTGGTTACCCTTCCCTTTATATTTATGACACTAGCAGAGCAAGTAAAGAGTAAAAAGCACCCTGGGCTGGAGAGTTAAGAGGACACAGTAGTTCAGGTTGTACCCTGGGATATGTCACAGAAGGCTGCTTTAAGTCAGTGTTTTCAGGACCCCAGAGACAGGAGTTTGCCATACGTACGTTCTGTGATTTCTACTTATCTGCAATGACCACATTTTTTTCCCCAAATACAAAGTAATTGCATTTCCAAAGGCTCCTGTGTGTTTGTCAAGCAGAGCAGGGAAAGAGCATGCTAAATGGGACCATTAGATGGGTATTAGTTTTAATTTCTTAGAGTCTGTAAGTGAAATAAGGTTCTAGGTGGGAGTTTGAGCCAAACATATTTATTTTGAAAGGGGAGCTAGCTGTAACCTAGACATTATCCAGCCATTCTGCCAGGTGGTGTCAGTAGCAGCAAGGGTGGTTAAATATCTAGGGGGTTCTCTTAACACTGAGAAACAAAATCAACTCAAGCTCCCTCCACCCATCCCCCAATAACCTTGGGAAACTAAATAGCTCCCTTGGGCTCTTCTAACTTGCAATACTTCACCAGTCACAATCACTGAGTCTGTGTATAACAGAGACAACTTGTATTAAGGGGAAAGGGGGAAAAGCGTTAATGTGGAAAAACACAGCAACAATGATTCAAAAGTACGCAAACAATATCTTTCTTGTTTCTTGTGGTCACTATATTCATTCTTTGGGTGCTCTTAGTCTCTCTCAACTTAAAAGAATCACTAAAGATAACTTTCGCCCTGTTGATCTTAAAACTGTAGCAACACAGGAGCCAGACTCGCTCACTAAGGACACTGTGGTTTAACACAGGACTATCAATTCAATTTAAAAAGAGCCTACTGTGACAGACTGTACCCTTATGTTCACCACTTCTACAAGATTATGATCAATGTTGTACAAAGTATGCCTTGTGAGGTGTCATTTGAAAACTCATAATCTACTGAACATCATCATCTTGATAAAATGTGTGTAGCTACATTATATGTAAAGTTAAAAGATTTTACTGTGTGACATTGCTGAGACATGCTCCAAGTTTAGTAAAGCAGCCCAAACCAGTTCTCAGAAACAAAAGGTTAGCCAGCAGCTCAGTCAGGTGTCAACATAATAAAGTGGATATTACCAGGTTGAGCAACCATTCTTTGGCAGGAAGAAGGGTGTGAGTGAGAAATTTGGCAGACAGACTTGCTGTTTCCTGAACCCCAGCTGAAGATAATTCTCAAAGAAGGGAAATGCTATAAGAAGGGAGAACAGAGGACACAAGTCACCTCTCTCCCCTTATCTCTACTCACAGCATCAATAACATTTGAAAGACAAAAGAATCATCATTGAGCAGGGGGAGAAGTTCTGGCTGAAATATCCAGCTAGACTGCTGTGATCAGATGGTGAGAAAAACCTTTTTGCTTTAAATTCACTTAGCTTGTTCATTAGGTATTCATTTGCATTTCACCTTTTATTTCTTTGCAACCAATTCTGACTTTTATGCCTCATTACTTGTAATCACTTAAAATCTATCTTTCTGCAATTAATAAACTTGTTGTATTGCTTTATTTAAACCAGTGGGTGTTTGAATTGAAGTGTTTGGGAATCTCCTTTTGAGATAACAGGGTTTGATATATCATTTTTTATTAATGAAATGATGGACTTTCTATGAGCTTGTCCCGCACAGAAGAAAAGAGCTGGGTAATACAAAACGCGCATTTTGGGGGACAAATCTGGGACTGAGAATTTTCTGGTGTCACTCTGCAATATAATTTAGGAATGGCTGGCTAGAGCACTCATATCATTCAGCTGGGAGTAATTTTGCATGCTAGAGGCTGTGTGAACAGGCCAGGAGTGGCTGTTCTCATAGCAAAACAGTGTGAAAGGCACCCCAGGTTGGAGAATTGAGAAAACATAGCTGTTCAGCTGTCTAGATTGTACCCTGGGGAATGCCACAGCTACTTTATAATCTAGAGGAAGTGGTTTTCAGGAGGTGGAAATGGGTAAGAATTAAAGAGAAAATTAATTTCAGTAAAGCTAAAGCATTTTGATCATTGAGGCTTGGCTAAAGTGCATGGATCTTCTCATGTTTGTGATTTCAAGCAGTGAGACTACTTAATAGCCTACATGCTATTCATAAACAAAAGGAGAGAAATATATCACTGCATCTCACGTTTATAGTGTTTGATTCTTCCAGTGACCATTGGAAACATGGACATGAAAACTGCCTCCACCTTTTTTAACCATTGCTTAAATCTCATACATAATCTTCACACTGTACATCTCTCTATAGTGAATACCTGTTCTCAGCTAACACTCACAGATAGTGATGGGCTGATTTCATGGCACAAAGCAGCAGAATGGTGTTTACCCAGTGTATTCATGCTGATTTACTATGTCCTCTTTAGGAAGGAAATTTCAGTGCTTGTGAATTTGTCACACCTGAAAAAAGGTTCTGTAGCCATGTCTGACCTAGACAGCAGTGTTTGATTCCTCCACAGTCCCCTGCCAATGTGCCCTGGTTCTTGGCTGCCAATGTTTTTATCAAGAGGTTCTCTCAAAAATGTTTTAGCCCAGTGGATGATACAGATGACTTTCCCTTTCCCTCTCTCTCTCTCACTCACTCACACGCGTGCACACACACACACACACACACACACACACACACACACACACACACACACAGAGTCCATCAATTCCACACTCTTCCACCCTAAATAAATCCAGCAATCCTACTACCAGTCCTTCCAACCCCAGACCTCTTGGACCACAAGGCTTTACTCTCCAGCCTCCAGTAGAGGCTGAGGCTCCCTGACATGGGAGTTGGTGCCCTTACATCAGCAGTAGAAGGGAGTGCTCCGCAGCCATCTAGCAGCCAGGTTCTGATAGCGGCAAGCAAGTCATCCTGCAGCTCGGGGAAGCAGAATGTGTCGCCTCTTGTGGCAGGCTAGAAATATGCGGCTTTTTTGATCTCTAGAGTGAATGGGTCTCCCCTAAGTCCTGGCAAAGTCCTCTGTCTTGTATAAGGGGATCAGGAGGAGAAATAGGGTAGGGAATGGAGGTTTTTCTCTACCGGATTTAACATTCAAAATCCAGGTCTCCTCTACCCATCACAAGATCCATGAGAATAAAAACTGAGCAATTGAAGGGATATTTACTCAGATTGCTTGAAGACATTTGGGTTTGATTAACACCTATTTAACCTCAGTGACTAACAAATGCTTCTGAGAAAAGATGCTTTTGCTGAAATTTCAACACCCTTGTTCCTTCAGCTAAGGTGTGAGAGTTCACAGTATGGGTCTCTAGAGCCCATGTAAATCCTTCACCAAAACAAAGGTGCATCAGGCTTGACACTCCTGATACTTCTAAAAAAAAGGGTAAGTAGAAACCAGCCCCTCTAATCTTTCTTTTTAATATAAAACTTTCAAAGCGTTGTTATACATCATAAAAGAAAAATAAATGTCACCCTTCTAGTTTTAAAAATCCTTTGCAGTCCCCTTTAATATGCCTTGTTAAGAAAATAAAAGTCACAACAGCTAATTTATAGGGGTTGCCATTACATCTACTCTCTGCTAAATACCCAGTGGTACTGCCCCTCACCAAAAGCTCTTAAGGAAAGTAAGCTGCCATGAGATAAGAGGGAAGGTCCTCTCATGGATTGGTAACTGGTTAAAAGGGTAGGAATAAATGGTCAGTTTTCAGAATGGAGAGAGGTAGATAGTGATGTCCCGCATGGGGTCTGTTCTGGGACCAGTCCTATTCAACATATTAATAAATAACCTGGAAAAAGGGGTAAACAGTGAGATGGCAAAATTTGCAGATGATACAAAACTACTCAAGATAGTTAAATCCCAAGCAGACTTGAAGAGCTACAAAGAGATCTCACAAAACTGGGTGACTGGGCTACTGGCAGATGAAATTCAATGTTGATAAATGAAAAGTAACGCACATTGGAAAACATAATCCCAGCTATATATATAAAATGATGGGGTCTAAATTAGCTGTAACCACTCAAGAAAGAGATCTTGGAGTCATTGTGGATAGTTCTCTGAAAACATCCACTCAATGTGCAGCGGCAGCCAAAAAAGCAAACAAAATGTTGGGATCATTAAGAAAGGGATAGATAATAAAACCGAAAATATTATATTGCCTCTATATATATCCATGGTACGCCCACATCTTGAATACTGCATGTAGATGTTGTGGCCCCATCTCAAAAAAGATACATTGGAATTGGAAAAGGTTCAGAAAAGGGCAACAAAAATGATTAGGGGTATGGTACGGCTGCTGTATAAGGAGAGACTAATAAGACTGGGACTTTTCAGCTTGGAAAAGAGATGACTAAGGAGGGATATGATAGAGATCTATAAAATCATGACTAGTGTGGAGAAAGTGTCATGGAGCGTGGGGGAGTCAGGGCACTGCACCCCCTACTTCCTGCAATTCACCGTGACTCTCAGCCAGACAGTAAAACAGAAGGTTTATTAGATGACAGGAACACAGTCTAAAACAGAGCTTGTAGGTACAAAGAACAAAACCTCTCAGTCAGGTCCATCTTGGGGGATAGGGAGTCCAGACCCCCGGTTCTGGGCCTCCCTCCATTTCCCCAGCCAGCTCCAAATTGAAACCCCCTCCAGCCCCTCCCCTGGCCTTTGTCTTCTTTCCTGGGTAAGGAGGCCATCTGATCTCTTTGTTCTCCAACACCTTCATTTGGGACCTTGCAGGGGAGGGGCCCAGGCCATCAGTTGCCAGGAGACAGGGTGTCGACCATTCTCTGTTCAGACAGCATCACACTGGTCCTCTAGGGCTCTGCAACAATCACACACCCTTATCCCACCACCTAGACACTCAAGAAATACATAGGGGAAACTGAGGCACCCACACAGCACTCAGAGAAAACACCAAGAACATTCCCACTTTGTCTCAGAAAGTAAATAAGGAAGTGTTATTTACTCCTTCTGATAACACAAGAACTAGGCATCACCAAATGAAATTAATAGGCAGCAGGTTTCAAACAAACAAAAGGAAGTATTTTTTTCACACAACACACAGTCAACCTGTGGAACTCCTTGCCAGAGGATGTTGTGAAGGCCAAGACTATAACGAGGGTTCAAAAAAGAACTAGATAAGTTCATGGAGGATAGGTCCATTAATGGCTATTAGCCAGAATGGGCAGGGATGGTGTCCCTAACTTCAGTTTGCCAGGAGCTGGGAATGGGCGACAGGGGATGGATCACTTGAGGATTACCTGTTCTGTTCATTCCCTCTGGGGCACCTGGCATTGGCCACTGTCAGAAGAGAGGATACTAGGCTAGATGGACCTTTGGTCTGACCCAGTATGGGCATTCTTATGTTCTATATTGGAGACACTGCTGCTGTTTCATACTCCGAAGTATAGGAAAATGTTGCTGTATCAGGCCTCATTGCACAGTGACTGTTGGCATATGTTGTTTTTCTAATGGAGACCACTACATCTAATGATCTTTATGTTTCCTTGTGCCACTGTATTTTTTTAACCATTGCATTTTAGGACTTCCACTTCCAGACTTTAGAGATCTTGCCTAGACTCAGATGAAAAACAAAACAGTTCCATTTATTTTCCTTGCAGCCCTCTTAGCTGTTTCTTTCGTCAGTACTGAGTATGCTATTATCTTTTCTACAGCTATTCCTGGTGTTATAAATACACTTCCTAATTGCTCATCTTTCCTAAAAGGTATAGTAAATCCCCAACTCCTTTATAAGTGAAAGGACAATCAAAATAATTGCTAAATATATCTCCATCTGGCTTTGTCTTCTGTTTCTAATTCCTTGCATTCAGAATAGTTTATCTGAAAACCTGGCTAATGTGTGTGTGTGTGTGTGTGTGTGTATATGTGTGTGTGTGTATCTATCTATCTATATATATATATAAAGAAAATGTTTACTTCTATGTGCTGTGCTGTTTAATAGTTTTATTTTAGCTTTTCTACATTTGCTCATGTTGTCGTTATCAACTGGGCCTTTTCTCAGTAGCCACTTTTACACAAGACTATTCATTAGCTGTTCAGGAAGGATATTAATACATCAGGCATCTAATGTTCTGAAGTACTCATGAAAAAATAGACCCTGATCCCCCACAGATCCACTGTTCAGGGTTGTTGTTTCCATTAGCCTAAAAGGTACATGACTGACTGGAGATGGCACAAAAGGAGGCTGAAGAGCAAGGAAATGTACACAGCAGCAGTTCTTGAACACAAAGCTTAAAAGAGGGTTCTGATCACAACTGTGCAGGCATGTGAAGTGGGCCCCTAAGTTACACGGCATCCATGGTGATGAACCTCAAAACATTCAGTTCCAATGAGCAGCCAGAGCTCAACCAAACCTCCGTCCTGGAAATCTTGGGAGTTCAGTCCCTTTAGGGTTTGAGTCCCATAACCCCTGTTTCCTGCAGGCTGGAAATACAGTGAGAATGGCTATTCTACTGGTACTGTGGCTCTTACACTTCCAGATTCAACCAGAAACTGTATGTTTTGGGAAAAGGTTCAGGCCAACTGTTATGTTATATAAATTAGTTTCCCTTGAAAATATCTGAGGCAGATTAACTGCATGAGAGGAAAGGGGTCTAGAACTTGGCTGCAGGGCAAAATAAAGGTATGCCATACATGGACACTTTCCAAGATAGACTGCAGTGTGTGGGTAATACTGAGATCCACATTGATTCTCCAGCATCTCCCATTATTGTACTGTCCTCAGCCCCATGTATTCTGGCCAGGGAACAGGTGTGGGCCTCTCTCTACTGAGCTATATTTACACACAGTTCTTGCTGTGCTCTGACAGTTTTATGGATTTACAAAAACATGCGATAGACAAGGTGGGATCTAGAAACTTTAATGGGACTAGCTCCATCCTTTAGTGTTATTGAATGTATTCTCTTTGTAGCTAAACTCTACTTTGTCCTGGATGAAGCCATTTTACACCATTAAATTCTGCTAAGACCAACTTTTAGAAGTACTTAGACATTAGAAGAAGCCCCTCATCACTGGCAAAATTACTTTTCTGGTCTCGGAGGGGAAGGGGTTGCCCACTTTGTGATGGTTTGCCCTCTTGGGGCACAAGGAGGGGCAAGTCCCTGCACTGCCCCCTACAACTCAGGGATTGCATTCCTCCCTGGCCCATGGAAAGGATCGGGGAACATACAAGTCAAGGACAGCCTAGCTTTCCCCTAGCGGCTGGTAAAGAAGTGGTATTTGCATATGTAAGTAGGGAAGAAGGCTGTGTGTTTTAGTCAGGAAGGTTCTGGATGTTTTGGAGCAGTTGCGTTACATAGGCGTCTAGTGGCTGAACAATATTGCCTTCATTGTCTTATCTATCTTTTTGTTATTTTAAGCCCCACTCTGAGGGTCTTCTCACATAGCCAATCCTCTAAGTAGAATGTTCCGGAAAATGTGATTTCACCCCTTTGCAGGTGTGTGAAATGGAGATTGAGATAAAACAGATAATAGAGAATGAAGTGGTCAGATAAAGGGCTCCCCACCAATTTTCAGGACATGATTGTGCCACCACTGAATCCTTGCCAAGGCAGAAGTCAGGTACAGACCAAACAAAGCCCAGAAAAGTGGAAGGATTGACTGAAACTCACAGAAGACATGAAATGTAGAGATAAGGGTAGAAATTCAGCCAGGTACTTTCGCCTGAACTTAAGCCACTTTTATTTTTCTTTTAACCCCGTGCCAATGAAGCTTGAAGTGTCTGCAGACAAGGGTTTACAATGGAAAACACGGACAGAGCCTAAGCCCTAACAGCATGGGGTTGTGCTGCTTTGATGGTGTGGCTCAGAGCACTGTATGAGGAGTATCTGCTAAACAGGAAGGTGGTGTTTCACTGACCAAGAAAGAGATTTGATGGCATTTCTGCATGTAGCTGTGACATCTTGGCAGGGGGTTAGACTATATGACCCTTGTGGACCCTTCTAAGCCTATGGTTCTAAATCAAAGAGAGCATCACTGATGGGTAAATGGAAGTTCCCTTTGGCCTAAAAAGAATGCTCAGCCAAAGGTTATTTCAACATAGCCATACCTTTAAAGACCATCTGAAAGAATCTTTTGCCCCCTGCTGATTACTGGCCACATAAATGCAGCTGAATGAATCATGTCAACAGAGGCTACAATAAACTAGATTTGTGTAGCTACCAAATTAACCTTAATTAAGGGTTTAAATTTGCCTAGGACTAGGGGCTTTCTGCCTGCATTCATCTATATAACACTGAGCAGCACACATTTGAAAGTGGTCACTTTAAATTGCTCCTCATCCTTCCTTTTGTATATTTTTCCAAATATCCTATGCACCTTGAAAATCTCAACCTAAATATATTAAACTGAGGCTAAAGCCACTTATCAGCTCTTGCAATTTTATCATGAGACTGATGCTATTTGGTATTTTCCTTAAAGCTCCAGAGTCTGGAATCAAGTGATCATGTGAGAATCTCAGCTTCCATAAAAGTATAAGAACAGCCATATTGGGTCAGACCAAAGCTCCATCTAGCCCAGTATCCTGTCTTACGACAGTGATCCAGCCCTGGTCGCCGATTCCCAGCTTCTGGCAAACAGAGGCTAGGGACACTATCCCTAAAAATGAGTGTCTAGCTCTTCTGAATGTGAAAGAAAGCTTGAAAATGTGACCTGAGTATACCTAAAGGCTCAGATACCAAAAGATGTAACATATAGCAAACCCCAATTTTATTGTTTTTAAAAATCTCATGGTTTTTAAAATCGACCTTATGATTTTTTGCAGCCTGACTCATGATTTTGGAGTGCATGAAGCTGGCAATACTTAGCTTGGAAAGATTATATTTTTATTAGTAAATGTCAGTAAACATTGATTTCCCTGTACACACACACACACATACACACACACACACAGATGAAAAATATTTTCATTGATTGGAAATGTAAGAAAAATGCCACTTGAGAACTTACTACAGTCCCACCGTCATGCATATAAAACGTGTTGAAATGCTGGCACTGGTGGAGCTGGAATAGGGGTGCCATTTCCTAGGTAGCTTTCACTTTTTGAATCTCGGTGTCTTCTGACATTGAATAATTACTGTGTCCCCCTCCCCAGTTTCATGTAAGTGTGAAAATTTATACCTATAAAAATAGAAAAAATGCTTAAAAATAAACATTGGTCTTATCCATTGAAATTATAAAAAAAAACCCATTGAATTCTGCCTAGCCTGTATGCAGCCCAGTTCTGATCTCACACTCATTGGACATCACAGTACCACACTGGCTTCACTGAAATTCCTGCTAATATCCACTAGTGGAGTGAGATTAAAAGCAGACTCAGGGAGAACACATGATGGTGAGGTGATGTATAAAGGTTTTACTGGCTGCATTATTCACAACTGGCAAGGCGGGGGAGCCAGAGACAGTTACTCTGCAAACTCCAGTGGTTTCCTAGGGTGCTTGGATCCCAAAGAACCTAGGAAGCTCCTGAAAGCAGTTGAAACAATGAGGACTTGGGTACCTTGCAGCACCCCAAATCTTGGACAGGATAGCTAGCAATCCTGTCCGCTAGGGCCCACATTACAGGGGGCAAGAGAGACAGACCTACAGAGCTCCTAAGAGCAAGGAGCCACAGGGAGACCTAGTGGTGAAGGAAACACAGGAGTGCACCTAAATAGAGCTTTTCGGGAGTTTTTTGACTCAACGCTATTTCATAAGAAAATGCTGATTCAACAAAAATGAAACGTCACAGAAAAGGGCCAGTTTCAACCATTTTTTTTTATTTTGAAAAAAGTTGGCAAAAAGTTTTGAAATTGTTAAAACCTCTTGTTTCAACACTTTCGCAAGAAAAGATTCTGGTTTTTGAGTTTGAAACAACTTTCTGTTTCAAAATTTAATCTATGTGAATGAATAAATAAATAAATACATTTTCAAACGTCAAAATTGTAATAAAACATTTCAAACTTTTTGAAATTAAATGTTTCAACTGATACAAACCAAAATGTGTGGATTTTCTGTTTGTGAAAATTTTTGAGATTTTTTACTTCAGCCTGATACCAGTCCAGAATTTTTGAATTTTCAACAATTTTCCCGGGATGGAAAAATCATTTCCCACCTAACTCTATTCCTCAGCTTTGGCCCTTTTTTTTAAGGGAAATTAACAGAGGAAAAAAGAATCTGTTACATTTAAGTTGCTATCAACTTATCAGAAAATTTCAATCAAAACCAAACATTTTCAATTAAATATTTTGAGAAAATTCATTGTTTTCCATTAGATTTATTAAGTGGATCACGATCTAAAAAAATCTAACATTTGTCACCATTTCCCGAGCACTCTAACAACACTCAGGAAAATTAATCCAAAGTAACTAAAGGTGCGTATTTAAAGAGGATTAGTTAAACTACATTAAATCCTGGTGTGGACACTCTCATTCAGTATTAAAGTGGCCTTAATTCAGTTTAATTAAGTGTCCCCATGTTGACAAGCCCTTAATATTAAAGCTGAAACATCGGTATGCCAAATAAACTTAGTTAAACACACACTAAGCATTTCAAAGTAAAGAAAGTAACATGACATGAAATTTAAGCATGACAGATAAATATTCAAATACCCTCATTATTCAGTCCATGCACAATATCATGTTTCACATTTCCAAAATAACCTTAAATCTGCCCTACCTCCCCTCAAGCCAGAAGCCCTTTGACACCCACACCTCACGAGGTTTATAGTCTGAGTCCCCTGGATGATCCTCTGTGGGGCTAAATGAGGATGACTAAATCGAGTGCTCCACATAAGCAGAAGGGAGAAACTCACCCCAGTGTCTTAGAGTATATGCATGCAGTCCAGGATGGGGTGCTGTAACAAGTGAGGCTACAGGCTGCAGTAGGAGTCCTGGCACTTCCCACAGCACTGTCTCTACCGCGCCACACAGCAACAGCACTGAGTACAGCATCTGCGAAACAGCAAAGGCAGATGTGATGTGTTGGAGAGCACTAACAAATATATTAAATACCACTCACCTGAGTACAGAGCCTTAGGGCACCACTGCCCACTGACAACCTGCTGCTAGGCTGAAATTGAGCATTTATCCCTTCTCTTCCTTTCCTGGAGTTTACCAGTTGCTGATCCAAGTGTCCTTTGCTCCTTACACAGTGTACATAATATGAAGGAACCACACAGGCCAAATAAGCATGTTTACTAACTATATGCACCATGCCAGGTCATACACACACTGCTCTTCTGGCAGGGTCTGTTGCCTTCTGAAACATAGAGGATGCTGAGGGCCACTAGCAGGCCCACAAATTATTTAAAGAGAGACTATCCAATTTCTATACACTACATACATGACAAGTGTGTCCCTAATAGTCTCTTTAAGGAGGGACTCTGTCAAAGGCTTTTTAAAAGTCTAAAAAACTGTATCAACTGTTTTAACTAATAGTTTGCTGACATGCTCAGAAAATTCTAGTAGGATGGGGACACGTGATTTTCCTCTGCAAAAGCCATGCTGGTTTTACCCGGTCATATCAGATTTATCTAGGTGTCTCTTCAATTACGGTTTCAACCAGTTTACCTGGCTCTGAGGTAAGGCACACTAGTCTGTAATTCCCTGGATAGCCTTAGCACGCTCTTTAAAGATAAGCACATTTATTCTCCTCACAACATTGGCACAATAGCTGACTGTAATGACAGGTTGCACGTTTCCTATATTTACGGTCTTCCAGAACTTCCGAAAGTTTCATCTTGTCCTGGTGCCTTTTTGCTCTTTAATCAGTTTGTTTTTTTCAGCACCTCAATCCATGACACTGCCTCTTCTTAATTACTTGGCAAAAGTAGTTCTGGGATAACTATTTCCCCAATATCCTCTGTAGTGAAGAATAGTGCACAGAATTCCATTGATTTTTCTGCAACATTCTCATCCTCTTTAATTTCTCTCTTTATTTCCTGGTAGCTTCTGATATATTAAAAAAATATGTAGATAGGGACATGGAGTTTAAGGCCAGAAGGGACCATCAAGTCTGACCTCCTGTACGTCACAGGCCACCAACACCACCCAGCACCCGCACATGAAAACCAACTACCGAAATTAGACCAAAGTATTACAGCCCTCAGGACAGAGAATAAGAGGGATTGAGGGGCACTCAGGCCCGAGGCCCACTCAATGGAAGGGAAATGATTAAGTGAGATACACCCAGATAATCGTGGCAAGTAACCCGCACACCGCAGAGGAAAGTTAAGCCCCCAACATCACTGCCAATTGACCTGGGAGAAAATTCCTTCCTGACCCCACACATGGTGATCAGTTAGACCCTGAGCATGTGAGCAAGAACCAGCCCGCCAAGCACCTGAGAGAGAGACTACTCAGTGCCACCTCAGAGCCCTGGCCCTCCCTGTCTAATGTCCCATCCCTGATGCTTCAGAAGAAGGAGATAAAAAACCCTCCCAGAATGCACTGGGGGGAATCCCTTGCTGACCCATACCTGTGGCCAGCTGATACTCCGAAGCATGAGCTTTAGGAACATCAGACATAAACCAGATGCTCACCCCACCATCACAAGCAATCTTGTCATATAGTGCCACTCATGAATGTGTCCAACTCTCTCTTCAAACTAATTAAGTTGTTTGCCCCTATTGGGGAACAATTAAATACAGTTAAATATCCTGAACTAAATTAAAATAAAAGCACCTCAAAAATGGAACAGGTAAAAGTACAGACAAGGTCCTTTTCATAAGTTACAAACACAATGCTGGACTTTGCATAGAAAGTCCCCTGAAAGCCCACGTTTGAAGCAGATAAAGAAAATATTGACATATTATGGTCACAGCACTATCTAAACCCACTTGTCGCATCCCCATATAGACTAAGAAGCACAAAGAAGCACCCACATAGTGAATTATGATACTGAAATATAAAGATGGAGAATTGCTGAAAGGTAAGATTAAGAGCCTTGTTAGTTATATTTTAATAAGTTATAATTATGGATAGTGAATGAGATCAGATATAGGCCAAAGCCTCAGTCTAACTTGGTCTGGCATGCATGTTGCTTTGCCAGCTTTCCCCTTACATAGATTTGTTTAAAAAAATGCTTATTGCTGACAGGACAAAGGGGATGTTGTGTTTATGCAACATGGGGTGCTGGAAAATTCTAGGTAAAAGGAAATGTTAATTAGTATGATAAATACACAGAACGAGAATGCTAAAAGTCCCTTTTACTGGGAAAAATAAGGGAAAACTGGCATGAAAACATAGTGACATGAAAATTGTTTAAACAGCGAAAATTGTGTAAATTGAAGCTTGCACATGTGTATTGTACAGGTTATATATGATAAATGTTTAACGTTGATTGGAGAAAAGTTAATGCATATGTAATATGGAAATGTATGAGAATTCACGTAAAGGGGGCCCAAGTTGGAGAAATACCGGACCAGAAACTGAAGCAATGAGACTGAAGGACCAGACCAGGGATCTGTGACGTTGCACTCTATATGTTTATGGAAATATGCTTTTGAGTTTATGAAATATACTTTATGCTAGATATGCCATGTAACATATCTTTGCAAAGGTTATGATCTACTGAATATATTCATCCTATTTGTATGCATGTATCATTTTTATATTTGAAGTTATGAGCTTTGTCTCTGTGCTTGTATCTGAAATGTTTGCTGTGGGAGGTTTGGCCAACATATTGTGAAGGGACTATTCAAGTAATTGGGAGTACTTAACTAACAATGGACTTTGGGAGACGCCAATCCACATCTGAGCTTTCCTGGGAACATTCAAACTAACATGTAAACAATGGCGCTGGCCTGCAAAAGCTGAATCATTCAAGGACATGTGACTTGCCCATGTGGCTACAAACTCCATCTTGTTGTTGTGACTTTGCACAGAAGAACAAAGGGGTTTCCACCCACAAGAGAGAGAATATAAAAGGCCCTGGAAGCCTCTCCATTTTTGTCTTCAGCTGGCTCAAGAGATGGCCTCTCCATCCCAAAGAGGTGCCTGAAAGAAACTGGAACAAAAGAGAGTAACTACGGGGGGGAGGGAGGGAGGGGTGGATTGCTGAACCCAGGCCATAAACTACAATGTTGGTCTGAAAAGGATTTTACCTTAAATAACATCTAGGGTGAGAAGTTAGTATTTGTAACTAAATCCTCAGTTTATTAAGTTAGCCTTGTGTATTTTGATTTATTTTACTGAGTAACTTACCTTGTTCTGTCTGTAATTACTTGAAAACATTTAAATCCTACTTTTTATACTTAATAAAAATCACTTTTGTTTATTAATTAACCCAGAATAAGTAATTAATACCTGGGGGAGCAAACAGCTGTGCATATCTCTCATTCAGTGTTATAGAGGGCGGACAATTTATGAGTTTACCCTGTATATGCTTTATACAGAGTAAAATGGATTTATTTGGGGTTTGGATCCCATTGGGAGCTGGGTGTCTGGGTGCTGGAGACAGAAGCACTTGCTAAGCCATTTTCAGTTAAGTCTGCAGCTTTGGGGGCATGGGTCAGACCCTGGGTCTGTGTTGCAGAAGGCTAGCATGTCTGGCTCAACCAGGCAAGGTTCTGGAAGCCCAAACTGGCAGCAAAAATGGGCTCAAAGGTAGTCTCAGCACATCAGGTGAGAGTCCCAAGGAGGTCTCTTTGATGGAACCCGTCACAGGATCAGAGGCTGCGACAACCATTGAAATGCAGAAGAGCTTCCCAGTATTCTGGAACTGGGGAACTGGGGCCCCTACTTGTTCCATCTTATCTGTTTATTGTCTGGCATATATTTATATATACTGTATATATTTCCAGACACTATAAGTGACAACAATTGTGTCTGAAAATTGGGTGGACTTGTGACTCTGTTTCCCAGCTTACCTTCCCAACACCTCCACAAAATCTATTGGGAAGCTATTCCAGAACCTCACCCCTCAGAAGAATAGAAGCAGCCTTCTAATATCCAGCCTGATTTTGTTCATGGACAGTTTATGTCCATCAGTTCTTGTGCCAGCATTGTCCTTTAGCTTAAATAGCTCTTCAACCTCCCTGGCATTCCTCTCCATTTACCCACCCTCCCTAACCCTCAATGTATTTATAGACCCTGTTTCAGACTTCATTTTGCTAGGCTAAACAAGCCAAGCTCTTCCAGTCTCCTTTCCTGAGATAGACTTTCTGTTCCCCTGATTATCCTAGTAGCTCTTTCCTGCAATAGTTCCAGTTTAAATTCATCTTTCCTGAACAGGTGTGTACAGAATTGTGTACAGCACTCCCAATATGCTTTTACCAGTGCCTTGTGCAATGGCATTAATACTAATCTATGCCTTGCCTGATACATCCTAGGATCACATTTTCCCTTTCCACAGCCGCATCACATAGTCATCCCACACACTCAGGTCTCTCTCCTGCTCTGTTGCTTGCAATTGATGAGCCCCCAATTTATAGCAAAAATTCTTATTCTTAGAATTTAAGTGCATGACCTTGTACTTTGTACTATAAGTTTCATCCCATTTCTGTCACTCCTGTCTGCAAGGTCATCTAGATCTTCCTGTATAATATTCCTATCCTCCTCTCTATTGACAATGCCTCAGCTTTGCATCATCAACAAATTTTCATTAGCGCCCTCCTACTTTTTATGCCAAAGTCATTAACGAAAATCTTGATTAACATTGGTTCTAAGACCAATCCCTGAGGAACTCCACTAGTAACCTTCCTCCAGTCTGATAATTCACCTTTCAGCACAACCCATTGCCTTCTCTCATTTAGCCAATCCCTTATCTGCTTTACAATACTTGTACTGAGGACCCATCTTTCCTAATTTAACTAATGATTTCCCTTGTGGTACCATTTCAAATACTTTACTGAAATGCTAGTATATTAGATCTACTGCATTTCCCTTATCTAAAAAAATCAGTTATTTTCTCTAAGAAGGAAATCAGGTTAGTAATGGCAGACCTACCTTTGGTAAACCCATGGTACATTATATCTCTTACCCTCTGCCTCTGAATTTAATTATCCCTTCCTTCACAATTTGTTCTAAAATCTTGCATATGACTGAGGTCAGACTAACAGCTGGATTCATTGCCCGGATCACATTTTTTCCCTTTCTTAAATATAGGTATGACATTCCTATTCTCCAGTTGTATGGTCCTACCTGCAAAGAGATAGATGTATTAAAAATCCTTGCTACTAGACTAGCAATCTCATGTGCCATTTCTTTCAGTATTCTGGGATAGAAATTATGCGATCCCCCTAATTTGAGTGCAGTAAATTTTTTAAGCTTTTCTTCCACCTCAGATGTCGTCATTTCAATATCTGGGCACTCATTTGCATCAGCCATGCTGCCTTCAGGTACAATGTTTCATATTATCATCCTTATTGAAAACCAAGGCCATAGCTAAATAATCCTTAAACTCCTTCCCATCCACAGTGCGGAGCGGCCCAACCTCAGCCTTCTTTATTCTTTTTTTTATTTATATAACTAAAAAACCTCTGATTATGTATTTATATTTCATAAAAATTATTTGTCTTCAGCTATTTTCTCCCTCTTGGCCTCATAACTGCCATCTTACATTTTACGTGGTTCTTCTGTTTGCTCCATTTCCTGGATTCCCATTTTCTGAAGGAAAGCTCTTTGGCCCAAAGACCCTCTTGTATCTTGCCATTTAACCAGACTGGTGAGTGTCCTTGCCCTCTTGCTTCCTGTTTTGGTTTGGAGCACATAGGCATATGTTACTCAATTAGGATATATTTAAACAGTCCCTATGCTGACTCTAAGAGTCTCAGGGCTGGTCTGCACTGAAAACTTACATCGGCATAGCTACGTCTCTCAGGGGTGTGAAAAATGCACAACCCTGCAAGACATAGTGAAGCTGACATAGCCTCCAAGGTAGACAATGTTAGGCTGATGGAGGAATTCTTCCTCAATTTCTTTTCTGTCATCTCCTAGCATAAACAACAACCCCCCATCCCGCAAATCTGGCCAGTGTTCTGTGCCAGGAGCCTGGCTCGACTTTGGCTTAAGTGGAACCAATTCCACTGTATGAGCTCTTCTATCCTTAAATGTTCCCCAGCACCGCCTCCTCTTTACACTATCTCCTCATCCATGCACTGAGACCCTGCACACCCGCTGTCTAACTGACCTCACAGGGTGAGCCTGGGACCTAACACAACCCAGAACCTCTTGTGTGGTTTCTAGGGAAACCTTGAGATATCCTTATTTACATCTCAGGCTCAGACTGTAGCTAAGGAAACTATGACAGCAGCAGGAACAGACTTTTTCCAGCCACCACCCGCAGAAGTTCCTTGGAGGGATGGCTACCCGTCAAACGCTGAAGATCCCAGAAGGGGCCTATCTCTTTCCCCAAAGACCAAGCAGAGCCCAGAAAGCCCAAGAAGACCTGCAGTGATTCAAAAAAAGTAAGGAGGAGCCACCTGTGTGCTGGGAAGAAGGGTGTAGCTGGAAGGAATTACATACTGACTGAGATGCTGCATTCTGACCATACGATTTGACCTTGATGCCTCATGGAAAATCCCTTGAGTAAGTTGCTTTTGATTATGACTGACTATAATGCAGACAGCTTCCCAAACACAGGAGATCTTGGTGTCATGATTCATTCCTCAGGAGATGGTATTTTCCATTTCCCCCATCATCAACATTTTGGGGAGAAGAGATGGGTGAGTTTTTGTACTATAACAGGTGGGTAGCCATATAGTATGTTTATAAACACATACTGAACTTACCCTATTCTAGTGCCGTACACTTGTATATTTACATTCCATGTTTTTTGCAAACAGAACACTGAATCATAGAATCATAGAAGATTAGGGTTGGAAGAGACCTCAGGAGGTCATCTAGTCTAACCCCAGCTCAAAGCAGGACCAACCCCAACTAAATCATCCCAGCCAGGGCTTTGTCAAGCCAGGCCTTGAAAACCTCTAAGGATGGAGATTCCACCACCTCCCTAGGTAACCCATTCCAATGCTTCACCACCCTCCTAGGGAAACAGTTTTTCCTAATATCCAACCTAGATCTTCCTCACTGCAACTTGAGATCACTGCTCCTTGTTCTGTCATCTGCCACCACTGAGAACAGCCGAGCTCCATGCTCTTTGGAACCCTGCTTCAGGTAGTTGAAGGCTGCTCTCAAATACCCCCTCACTCTTCTCTTCTGCAGACTGGCTTAAAGTCTTTTCAGGAGTCTGTAGGCTTTGCATCTGTACACCTGCTGAAGCATGCAGCATTTTTTTAAAATCCATAACCCCTCCCTATGGTCTTAACAGCATAGAACCATATTCACTATGGCGTTACTTAAGTTTTATACTGGAATGACACTGAAGTTGATGGAGTCACATAGGCATAGAACTGGAGTGGAGGATCTGCCTCCTTAAAATTTCATAGCTTTCTAAAGTTTGGGTTTAAAAAAAAAAACAAAAAGAACTTATGCCATGACACCTAAAAAGCACTTCACAATTGCTAGGCACCTGCTCAGCTGTGACTGCTTCTTAGTATAATAAAGATAATCATTTCACTCTTACCTATCTAACTTTGAGTACCTAATCCTAAGCAACCATTTTAGCATTTTATCCTGCCATCCATCACCATGGTACCTTAATGCCTTCCACATAAAATCTATAGCAATGGTAATGTCCCTCATGGACTTCATGCAGTCTCCTGGCTCCCTTCCCTTTGGGGGATAAAGCCTCTACTTGGGGATTTGTTTCCTCCCTCTTTGTTTGTTGTACCCATGTCTTGCAGGGTTGTGCTAAAACTGTAAGCTCTTTGGGGTAGGACTGTCTTTTATTTATTAAGTGTGTGCAGCACAATGGGACCATGATCGCTAATTGGGGCCTCTAGGTACTAATTCCATATAAATAATAATACTTTTTAAATTTAAATTAATTGTGTCTTTTATAGTTTTTTCCATGGTGACATTGGTATTTTCTCAAACTTTGCAACAGTTTAACAATGGAAATTATATAAATTTATCCTGAACAACACAGACCTGGACAGATTATGATCTCAAGTTACACCAATGTAAATCTTGAGTACAGGGCCTAATACAAAGCTCATTGACTGCAATGGGCATATTTCCATTGAATTCTAGGGGCTCTGGAGCTGGCTCTGTCATAAAAATAAAGGGAAGGGTAAACACCTTTAAAATCCCTCCTGGCCAGGGGAAAAACCCTTTCACCTGTAAAGGGTTAAGAAGCTTAGGATAACCTCGCTGGCACCTGACCACAATGACCAATGAGGAGACAAGATATTTTCAAAGCTGGAGGGAGGGAGAAACAAAGGGTCTGTGTCTGTCTGGGTGATGCTTTTGCCGGGGACAGAACAGGAATGGAGTCCTAGAATTTAGTAAGTAATCTAGCTAGATATGTGTTAGATTATGATTTCTTTAAATGGCTGAGAAAATTAAGCTGTGCTGAATAGAATGGATATTCCTGTCTTTGTGTCTTTTTGTAACTTAAGGTTTTGCCTAGAGGGGTTCTCGATGTTTTGAATCTAATTACCCTGTAAGGTATTTACCATCCTGATTTTACAGAGGTGATTCTTTTTACCTTTTCTTATATTAAAATTCTTCTTGTAAGAAATTGAATGCTTTTTTCATTGTTCTTAAGATCCAAGGGTTTGGGTCTGTGGTCACCTATGCAAATTGGTGAGGATTTTTATCAAGCCTTCCTCAGGCAGGGGGGTGCAAGATTTTGGTGAGGATTTTGGGCAGAAAGATGTTTCCAAACAATGCTTTCCCAGTAAACCCGCTCAAACATTTGGTGGTGGCAGTGGAAGTCCAAGGGCAAAGGGTAAAATAGTTTGTACCTTGGGGAAGTTTTAACCTAAGCTGGTAAAAGTAAGCTTAGGAGGTTTTCATGCAGGTCCCCTCATCTGTACCCTAGAGTTCAGAGTGGGGAAGGAACCTTGACAAGCTCTATGGCCCAACTCCTCAAAATTATTTACGTGCCTATCTCCCATTGATTCCAATGGGAGTTAGGTGCCTAAATACCATTGAAGATCTGGGCCTAACTCCACTGAAATTGGTAGTTACCTGAGATTTACCCAAGATCAGAATGTTGTCCAGTACTTGACTTTGTTTTGGAGATAGAATAAAAGATCTTAATTGCTGGTGGAAGGTTAATTCCATTGTAGAATTAACTGGAATTATTTACATATCTAATATCAAAATCCAGAAAGTTTGTGGGATAAAGCACACCAAAGGAGGACCTTCTTTAATAAGAGGATTCTTGATTATTCTGCTATTGAAATGGAAGATTAAAGGATTGCAACCAAATATTTTGAACAGCGCAGTGATTACAAAGAGGAATTTATATGCTCCAGGAAGTCTCTAAATCATTCTTTGTGGCATTTGCATTCTCATTATCATCTTCCTAGTTGACTCATGTTTGCAAAACTATTTGCCTGCCATTTTTAAAGAAGGTCTTTTTGTGGTTTATTTAATTCTGTAATTGAGCTGGTTTTATGCCTTTCTCTTTATTCATAAAATAATAAAACATTTAAATCTCTAGGTTTAAAATCATTCCTCTTCAGCTACTGTAGAATTCCCCAAGCTGCTCTCTTCAATGAGAGGAGAATGTTATCATTAATTATTATGAATTAAGGTCTAGTATTATTTAAGTGCTCCATTACCACAAGAACTGGTCAACTTATTCATTAGAAATAGATCCTCGGCTGGTATAGATTGGCATCGCTCGATTGATTTTAATGATGCCTGCCGCTTTACATCGGCAGAGAATCCAGCCTTTGCAAACAAAACTGACTTTTACAAATGCTTTTCTTATCTGTAATTGTTCAAATAGCTTGTGCACTCAGATACTATGGTGATAGGCACCAATATGAGAACATAAGATAAATTCGTACTGTTTAGCCCAGTGGTTCTCAACCAGGGGTCTGGGGCCTCCTGGGGTGCTGTAAGCAAGTTTCAGGGGGTCCGCCAAGCAGGACCAGTGTTAGACTTACTGGGGTCCAGGGCAGAAAGCTGAAGCTCCACTGTGCAGGGCTGAAGCCAGGGACCCTGCACCCTGCCATCTGGGGCTAAAGCTGAAGCCTGAGCAATGTAACTTTTCAGGGCCCTCTGCGGCATCGGGCCCCAGACAATTGCCCTGCTTGCTATTCTCTAACGCTGGCACTGGCTTTTATACGCAGAAAAACAGTTTGGGGGGCACTGGTGGGCCGTGGAGTTTTTATAGCATATTGGGGGGGCCTCAGAAAGAAAAAGGTTGAAAACCGCTGGTTTAGGCTATGGGTTGTTCACGCAGTGTTGAGTTCAGCTGTTCACTGTTTGCAATTTATGGTGTGTGATACATTGCTAAGTGTTGCAATGGCTAACTTTTAGGTTCCCTGCTGCCTCGTGGAATTCACAACCCCAACTTAGGCACCCAGGCTCTTTGTACAATGCATGGGAAGAATTAGGGGCCTAAAAAAGGGATTCTTAAAAGCCAGTATACTGAGTCAGGAAGTTACCAAAGCTAACCAGAAGAAAATACCCAGGAGAGGGATGTGGCCTAAGCCCAGCACCTCAAAGAAAGTTAGATGCCTAACAAGGTTGGAGTGGAACAACTTCAATAGAAGAGGTTGAGAGACCCCCACACTCAGAATACCATGGGTAACCCATTGGTTTGGGGCACTCACCTGGGTGATAGGAGACCTGGGTTCAAGTCCCTGCTCCACAGCAGGCAGGGTAGGGATTTGAACCCCTGTTCTCCCACACCCTAGAAGAGTGTGCTAGCTAGTGGACTACTGGGTATAAGGCAGCCTCCCCAGCACCTATTCTTCCTCTGTCTTGTGATGGTCCCGATCTTAGATAGCCTCTGAACACATCTACTGAATCACACCTTGCAGGAAAGCTAGGCAGAGAATGCCAGTGGTGCCTAAATGTTGGATTTAGGTGTCTAGCTACCACCTGAGGTACCTAAGTCCTCTTTGTGAATGTAGCCCATAGTATTTTCAGTTCTCCCTGCCTTGACGAACAGTATTTAAATAAGAGAACTACTACCAATTATTATTCGTGTTTTGGTAGCACCTAGAGGCCTCACTGTACAAACACACAGTAAGACACAGTCCCTTCCCAGAAAGGTTTCATTCTAATGCAGTGGTTCTCAGCCAAGGATACATGTACCCCCTGGGGGTACATGGGTCTTCCAGGGGGTACATCAACTCATCTAGATATTTATCTAGTTTTACAACAGGTGACATAAAAAGCACTAGCGAAGTAAGTACAAACTAAAATTTCATACAGACAATGACTTGCTTATACTGCTCTATATACTATACACTGAAATGTAAGTACAATATTTATATTCCAGTTGATTTATTGTACAGTTATATGGTAAAAATGAGAAAGTCAGAAATTTTGCAGTATCAGTGTGCTGTGACACTTTTGTATTTTTATGTCTGATTTTGTCAGCAAGTAGTTTAAGTGAGGTGAACTTGGGGATACGCAAGATAAATCAAAATCCTGAAAGAGGTACAGTACTTTAGAAGAATTGAGAACCACTGCTCTAATATATAAGAAATTATGACTGCTGTTATTCATGCACAAAATCCTTTTGATTACATGATATTAGGCTATTTATATAAAGAAGGAAAAGTCCTGAAACATGTATGTGACAGTGGGGGAGGAGTGGGAGGCAGGCAGAGGAGAACTCCCGGTCGTGAATAGGGAATAATGAGGGTGACCATGAAAATGGATGACCTGAACAGCTGTTCAGAAGTGGAGCAAACATTTCTGAGCGCTGTCATTGCAGTATTCAACCAGCTCTAATTACTATGTTAAATTTCACCCAAGCTGGCTCCTCTTGAGAGAAGGGGATGAACACAGACTGATAAGCATCTTGTGTGTATTAATAATTGAACAAAATGTAATTCTACCATTTTAAATATTTATTCATTATGAATTAGAACTAAAGATTCATGACTGGCCATGTGGAGAGAAACAAGACATTATGCACAGGGAAAGCTCAGCACAGCTTTGCCCAAGCAAGACAAGACCGTGATAAAGGTATCTGGGGTAATTATTGTTGTGCTCGTTAGGAACAAGTTTAATGTGTCTATTACCACAGAAAAGCTGCTGTCAGGAGTGTGCCCCAGTTGTCCATTTCCTTGCTGTATATGATATGGTACAACAATGCCAAGGAGCAACTCGTCTGCCTCAAAGACATTGCTGGCCTGTATGATGACAACATTGATATGTTGGGAGTTGTGCTTGTGAATTTGTGTTTGTGAAATAAACTAGTCACACAGAAAAGTGACAGGTTTCAGAGTAGCAGCCATGTTAGTCTGTATTCGCAAAAAGAAAAAGGAGTACTTGTGGCACCTTAGAGACTAACAAATTTATTTGAGCATAAGCTTTCATGAGCTACAGCTCACTTCATCGGATGCATCCGATGAAAATCTGTATGAAAGATCATTAAAGTTCTCTTCACAAGTCCATGGGTCCAGATCTAACGCATCCAAGGGTACTGAGGGAATTGGCTGATGTGCTTGCAGAGTGATTGGCCATAATCTATGAAAATTCATGGCGATTGGGGGAGGTCCCAGATGATTGGAAAAAAGCAAATATAGTGCCCATATTTAAAAAAGGGAAGAAAGAGAACCCGGGGAAATACAGACCGGTCAGCCTCACCTCAGTGCCTGGAACAATCATGGAGTGGGTGCTCAAAGAATCCATTTTGAAGCACTTGGAGGAGAGGATGGTGATCAGGAACAGTCAACATAGCTTCACCAAGGGCAAGTCATGCCTCACCAACTGATTGCTTTCTATGATGAGATAATTAGCTCTGTAGCTATGGGGAAAGCAGTGGATGTGATAGATCTTGACTTTAGCAAAGCTTTTGCTATTGTCTCCCGCAGTATTCTTACCAGCAAATTAAAGAAGTATGGATTGGATGAATGGACTTTAAAGTGGATAGAAAGCTGGCTAGATTGTCAGGCTCAATGCATATTGATCAATGGCTCGATGTCTAGTTTGCAGCCGGTATCAAGCAGAGTGCCCCAGGGGTCAGTCCTGGGGCCAGTTTTGTACAACATCTTTATTAATGATCTGGATGACAGGATTAATTGCACCCTCAGCAAGTTTGCAGATTACACTAAGATGTGGGGAGAGGTAGATATGCTGGAGGGTAGGGATAGGGTCCATAGTGACCTAGACAAATTGGAGGATTGGCCCAAAAGAAATCTGATGAGGTTCAACAAGGACAAGTGCAGAGTCCTGCACTTAGGAAGGAATAATCCAGTAAACTTCTTTTACAGATTAGGCTCCTTCTAGTCTGGGTCCGGCAATCACTCACACTCCTGTGGTTACTTTCCTTGGTTCCAGTTTCTTTCAGGTATCCTTTGGGGGTGGAGAGACTATCTTTTGAGCCATCTGAAGACAAAATGGAGGGGGCTTAAATAGGGGCTTAAATAGACTTTCTCTTGTGGGTGGTCCCTCTCCCTCCCCCTGTGTAGAATCCCAAAATGCATACAAAGAGGATGAATATATTCAGTAGATCATAATCTTTACAGAGATATGTTACATGGCATATGTAGCCATCAGGATTCCCTCCCCACTCTGAACTGTAGCATACAGATGTGGGGAACCTCATGAAAACCCGCTAAGCTTATATCTACCAGCTTAGGTTAAAAACATCCCAAGGACAAATCCTTTGCCCTTGAATGGTACGTTGCCACCACCAAGTGATTTAGACAAAGCATCAGGGAAAGGACCACTTGGAATTCCTATTTCCCCCAAAATATCCCCCCAAACCCTACAACCCCTTCCCGGGAAGGCTTGTGAATAATATACCAACCAAATAGGTAAACCAGATTCTTAAAAAACAGAACTTCATTATAAAGGGAAAAAAAGTAAAATCAGGATGGAAGGTAACTTTACAGGGTAATCAGATTCAAAACACAGGGGATTCCCCTCTAGGCAAAACTTTACAGTTACAAAAAACAGGGCTAAACCTCCCTCTTAGCACAGGGAAAATTCACAAGTTGAAAACAAAAGGTAATCTAACGCGCCCTGCCTTATTTACTTACTCTTTTTCCAATATTGAGCTTCACTTTAGGATGGTTTATAGGAGGAGTTTTCTGACCAGGTGCTTCTCTGCTTCCCAAGAGAACACCCAAACAAAGAGCACACACAAAGCCTTTCCCCCCCCCCAGATTTGAAAGAATCTTCTTTCCCCATTGGTCCTTTTGGTCAAGTGGCAACCAGGTTATTTGAGCTTCTTAACCCCTTACAGGGAAGGAGAAATTCTAGGCTACCCTTAGCTGTATGGTTATGACAGCAGCATAAAACATATTCCAGTTATATCATATTTACATTCATAAGCATATATCCATAAAGCATTATGGGGTGCAACATCACAAGGAGGAGTGGCTTTTTTGACAGCAGCTCCCATAGTCCACAATAGCCTCCAACGAAAGGAGGTCAGAAGTAGTCCTGCCCTTGCCATCTCCAGGTCATGCTGTTGGACACACCCCAAAGAACGAAAATAGAAAAAAAACTAAGTGGTGCCCTCGAAACCTGAGAGCCTAGAACTGACCCTACAGCAGAACAGAGATGGCATCGTGGTTAAACTCTGGAGCTTTGATTACATCTAGAATTGTCCAGAGAACCACATGCCTTCCAAGGCATCACTCACTGTGTTGCTATACCTTTTTCAGTTCTTGGCTGTTACAGTGCTAGGCACTTTATACAATGGTGATGAACAGTTTTAGTCTTGTATTCACAGTTAGCTGAACTAAGTGTTGGAATTTGTTTAATTTCAGTGGATTTAGTATTTTCATCAGGAGATCAACAGAGTGGGCTTGTGATCACTGGGTTTTCAGAAAGAGAAAAAAGTTAGCCATTCTCTTTCTGGGCTAATTTCAGCAGGGATTAAAAGGGAATTTTACTGGACTGTGCAATTGGCGAAGAAAACGATGGACTATATTCACCTTTCTCTGATTCATCAATTATTGGCTGCTGCTTTTGGCAGGCTAGCAGGTTAACAGACTGGTGGTCTGGTACAGTATGGCAAATCCCATGTTCTTATGAAAACCTTGACTGAGAATTGGCAAGTCCGTTTGAGTCCAGGGGTTTCCAATACCTAATTTATCTTCTGTGACACTCTCCATGCCTGAGTCTATTTTATGGGACACAGATATTCATTCTTCCAGTTCAATTTCAGGTTCAATTTCATTGTAAAGTAATTCAGCTAGCAGTTTTATTGCAGGTCATTTAAGGTGACTGTTTTCACAAGTGTTATCTACAAGATCCCATGGATTGTGCAGCTTGTACAGTGACCAAATTAAAGACATTGAAATATCAACCAGATATCTTGATCTGGAGGAGTGCAATGACTTTGGTTAATGACTTCAGCCTGCTGAACTACTTGGAAAACACAGCCATCTTTTCAGATAATCTATATGATCTGTTGTCAGATAAGATAAGGATTTTGCATTTATAGTAAACTAGATTTCAAGGAACTATTGTGATTTTGTTGTGCAAACCATAGCAGAGGCTTTGGGGAAGGAGCTGATTTGTTAAATGCCTGACATAACACAAACATTTTATTTCATGATCGGAATGGCTGGTGACTGGCTTATTACCCTGAATTTGCCAGCAGGAACTTATTTGCCAGCAATGAAAAATCTTGGGAGTCCTAGTAGAACAGAAGCCATCAAGAGAATGAAAGTGCTAAGTGAAATAAATGAAAATGGTCTGAATTGTACTGGACATGCGAGAGAAAATGCACCAGGTTCAAAACTCTGAAAAACAAAGTTCATACAGGTAAATGACTCTCAAGTCAGCATGTATACAATACATCTGAGGCAAAGTGAAGGGTATATTTCATAGTATAAAACAGAGTAGGCAATATCTGAAGAAACTTGAGGTCTGATTCTCTAGAGCTCATGTTGTCATTTATACCTGCGCAATATGAGAGTAAAGCAGGTTTATACTTCAGTAACTTTTTACACCTACTTCATATCACCTGTGTCCTTTGCCAGTCCGCAGGGCTGCTTTGGGCTGGTTTGGAACATGGTAACCCTCTGAATTCAGGTGCACAGAGTAAGAGGCTAGGAAGTTAACAGACTGGTGGTCTGGTACAGTATGTCAAATCCCGTGTTTTTATGAAAACCTTGACTGAGAATTGGTAACTTTTTGAGTTCACTGTTTTCTAATGCCTAATTTATCTGCAGCGATGCTAAACTATCAACTCTATCTTGTATTTAGCCATGAAGCTCTCAATAGATGCTAGAACTACAGGCCCTGCCACACCACCTGGCTTGAAGTGGATTCCATTTATTCAGAGGTTACAGTTGGTTCAGTGGCTCTCCACAGGCCCACTATACAAATTGTTCCAGAACCTCTGGCGCTCTCAGTACCTTTCCCAGACCTGAGGAAGAGCTCTGTGCAGCTCCAAAGCTTGTCTCTCTCCCCAACACAAGTCGGTCTAGTAAAAAATATTACCTTACTGATCTTATCTCTGAGTGACAGGAGCAGTTTAACTAATAGAAACATCTCAAAAATAACCAAAAGTTGCTTTTCCATACCTGTACAGGTAATTTACTGTCCAATATCTTAAGATCTTCCAGGTCTAGCAGCAAATGCAGAGTTTTCCATTGGGAAATGGGAGAATTCCAAATTTTCCCTAGTATAAGCATCCCATTTCTATCCCTGATGTGTCATAACATGTGTCTGTGCAGTTGTAATTATGTGTACTATAGCATTGCCGAGAGATTCCAACTGAGATCAGGGCCAGAGGGAAAACACAGGCAGGAAGTGATTCTCTGAAGGTCACAATGCAGATCAGTGGCTAGTCTGGGAACAGGAAACGGGTGTTCTGAGTCCCTGGCCAAATGCCCTCTCCGCTGGAGCACACTGCCCATGTGTGACATCATAATATACATATTTTAATTTCTTTCATTTACATTTCACATGTATATAGCAGTGTTGGGTGCATAATTTTATAAAAATGTAATTTGTTTGACATTACAAATGGTCAATCAAACATGATATTATTGATTGTATCCTCTAGATTGTATCCTTTACTTTCCTAATGTTGTGGTCCAGGATGTAGGCAGCCTGGCTTAGTAATCAGAGCAGCAGTCAGGTCTAGCAGGCAGAGAAGACATCCAGATTGGGTAACAAACCAAGCACCAGAGTCACCTGCCAATTACCAGACCCCAGGGTCAAGGCAGAGCCAGTGATCGAAGCTGAGGGTCAGAGCTGAGGTCACATTCCAAATGCCAGTGTCAGAGGCCAGGGTCAGAGCTAGGACTGGTTGCTGACAGCTAGAAGCCAGATAAGAGCAGGAACCAGAGGAGAGGCAAGTGTTTTATCCTTGGGGGCAACAGTTTTAGGAAAAAATCACTTGAGACACAGAGAGCTGTAAACCTTAAAAGCAGTCATTTATTGCCACACACTGTACTATTCCTCCCCTGTTAATAAGAACATCCCCTGAATAAAATGAACCCTAAACTAGAGAAGGAGAGTAGACTGCCTCCATTCCCGGCTAAACCCCGAGGATTATTTTGCCTCATAACCATGGGTTCGCTCCAGCTAAAGATCCAGCCATTGAGGAGGCCTTCTGTCTCTAGGTGGATTATGACGGACTTCTTCTGTTGCACCCCAAAGTGTCTTGGGCACAGGCCTGACAATGGGCTCAGGGTTCATAGCGCGAATGGGTGAGGATGTGGTATCAACTCATTCTGGGTAGGGGGTATCTCAGCTGCTGGCAGTAATGGAGGAGGAAAGACAGGAACAGGTGATTCTTGATTCAGTGTCTCGCCCGAAGTGGTGAAGTCAGGCAACTCAACTGAAGATGTGTCCTGATGACTGGTATGACCTGGCAACAGCTGATCTACATGTCACCACCAGGTAAGATCCTCTTCAGTCTGGACTGTGTAGGAAACAGGTCCTGTTTGAGCGGTGACAGTGGCAGGGACCCATTTAGCTCCAGAAGTACAATTCCAAGCCAAAACCGGCTGTCCTGGGCTAAAGATTCGGTCTTTTGCTCTGCGTGCATACCTGATGAGTTGATCTTGCTGCTGACATTGCACAATTTGTTGGGGTTCAGAAGGTTTCAGCAGATCAAAGCAAATGTGCAGCTGTTGTCCCATCGATGTGTGTTTCTGCAGGATAGTAAGAAGGTGTCCAGATGCTCTTGAATAGATAATTGTCCTCTTGATTTCAAAGTTTGTTTCCTTGTCTGCACAAATCTTTCAGCTAATCCATTGGTGGATGGATGATATAGTGCTGAAGTGATGTGGTGGATCCCATTAGCCTTCATAAAATTTGAAACTCCTGAGAGACGAACTGTGGTCTGTTGTAAACATGTTATGGCAGACCAAAACGATTAAAGAGTCCCCGTAGTTTTTGAGTAGTACTCTCTGCAGTAGTGGACTGCATTAAAGAGATTTCTGTCCGTTTAGAATGGGCATCTACTACCACCAAGAACATGCTTCCTTCAAGTGGGCCAGCAAAGTCAACGTGAATATGTTGCCATGGGTTTTCAGGTCAGTCCCATGGGTGTAGGGGTGCCCACTGGGGTGCATTCCTTACTCCTTGACATGACATACAAGCTCTTGCTTTCTCTTCAATAGCACTGTGTGATGTTGCACCCCATAATTCTCTATGGAAATATGCTTATGAATGTATATATGACATAACAGAATGTTTTATGAATATATTCATCCAATTTGTATGCACGTGTCATTTTTTTATTTGAAGTTATGAATATAATTTGAAGTATTGGCTGTGTACTTGTTTGATTTTAAGTAGCCCTTTTAAGGCATTTGGTCAGCTTCTTTAGAAAGGAATTTGCAAGTTAAGTGCCCAATCAAGAAACACGTAACGGACAATGGATCTTGGAAGACTCCAATCCACATAAGAAGTCTATCTGAGAACGATCAAGGTAGCATGTGAACAATGGCTGCCACCTGTAAAATTCTGAGTCATGCATAAACATGTGACTTGCCTATGTGACTCCAAAACTCCATGTTGGAGCTGGATTTTGCATAGGAGAGAGGAGGGGGGCTCCATCCACAAGAGAAAGTCTATTTAAGCCCCTGGAAGACCCATCCATTTTGTCTTCAGATGGCTTAAGAGATAGTCTCTCCAACCCCAAAGGATACCTGAAAGAAACTGGAACAAAGGAAAGTAACTACAGGGGGTGTGAGTGATTGTTGGACCCAGCCTAGAAGGAGGTTAGTCTGTAAAAGAAGCTTACTGGAACATCTCTGAGGGTGAGATTTCATCGGTAATCACTTTCTTACTGTATTAGACATAGACTTGCGTCTTTTATTTTTTTTTACTTATCAATTAACCCAAAGTATGTATTAATACCTGGGGGGAGCAAACAGCTGTGCATATCTCTCTATCCATGTTATAGAAGGTGAAGAATTTATGAGTTTACCCTTTATAAGCTTTATACAGGGTGAAACGGATTTATTTAGGGTTTGGACCCCATTGGGAGCTGGACACCTGAGTGTTGGAGACAGGAACACTTCTTAAGCTGTTTTCAGTTAAGCCTGCAGTTTGTGGGATGTAGTTCAGACCTGGGTCTGTGTTTGCAGCAGGCAAGCATGTCTGGCTCAAAGAAGGCAACGTACTGGAATCCCAAGCTGGCAGGGAAAATGGGCTCAGAGGTAGTCCCAGCACATCAGTTGGCAGTTCCCAAGGGGTTTCCTGTGATCCAACCCGTCACACACTGTCCAATCCAGGCCACCAAAAATAGCTTAGTGCAATTTCCTTCATGGTCACTATGCGCACTATTCCACAGTGACCGGAATGTAGCTGTTCTAACATCTGTGATCTCAGTGGTGGTGGGATAATGACGCATCTCCCCCACAACAAACAACCAGATTGGATCAATAACTCCATCCTCCTGGACATGTAGGTAACAAGGTCGGGTGAGCCTGGAGAGGTTCATTGAGATGCTCCATGCATCACCAGTTCCATAACTTGGGACAATACTGAGTCAGCTCGAGTTGTCTTCTTTATCTGAGTAGTGGTGATGGGTGTATTCTTTACCTTTTCAAAGTAAAAGATTTCCTTCTGGGCAATATCTTGATGTTTGCCTGGCAAAGGCAACCTTGAGAGACCAGCAGCATTGCTGTACAGAGTGGATTTCCGATATTTGATTTTATATGTGTGCGCAGAAAGCAACAATGCCCAACGTTGCATACGACTAGCAGGTAATGGGGGAATGCCTGTGTGGGATCCAAAAATTGAAGTCAGAGGTTGATGGTCTGTGAGAAGAGTAAACTTCTATCCAACAGGTACTGATGAAACTTCCGAATTCCGAAAACGATTCCCAATGCCTCATGTTCAATTTGGGCATATAGTTAGTTTCTACTTTGCTTTGAGTGCATGAAGCAAAAACAATATGCCTCTTCTCTCCCGAGGGCATAATGTGTGACACGACTACTCCCACTCCATAAGGGGAGGCATTGCAGACCAACTGTAGAGGTAAGGATGGATCAAAGTGCGTCAGAACTTCAGAATTTAGCAATGCACCCTTAGCTTTGTTAAATGCAACATCACAGGCTTCAGTCCACTTCCAGGCCTTGCTCTGCCCAAGGAGTTCATGAAGTGGTTTTAGCAGTGTGGTTAACAGCAAGATGAACTTTCCATAATAGTTTAATAGTCCTAGAAATGAGTGAAGCTGGCTAACATTTTGAGGAGGGGGAGCTTCCACAATAGTCTTAACTTTTGCAGGGGCCTTACGAAGAGCCGTCCCATCAATGATGTGTCGCAACTATTCAGAAGAGGGCTGGAAGAATTCACACTTGTCTTTGCAGACTCATAGGCCATACTCTTCCAGTCTAGGGTAGCTTCTAAATTCTTTAGGTGATCCTCCTCATTCCTTCCAGTGACCAGGACGTCATCCAGATAGCACTGGACTCCTGGCAAGCCACACAAGATCTACTCCATAGCCCGCTGGAGCAGGGTGGAGCAGACGTTATTCCTAAGGGTAGTCGACTACAGTATTGATAAAGCCCTTAATGCATCACAATAGTCAAAAGCTCTTGGGACTTTTCACCTACATGCACCTGTAAATATGCTTGACTCGGATCAATCTTACTGAACTTTTGTCCCCCAGCCAGGCCCGCGAAGAAGTCATCGATGTGGGGAAGTGGGTATTCCTCTGCACACAACACTGGGTTGATAGCGACTTAAAAATAACCACAAATCTGGAGGGCACCATCTATCTTCACTATTGGAACAAAAGGAGTTGCCCATGGTCAATGGGTATCTGGTATTAGGACTCCATTTGTGCCCAGGCACTCCAGATCCGCTTTCAACTTTCGGCCTGATGGCACAGTTCGGGCTTTCAGATATTTTGGTTGACTGTGAGGTTTAATGTTCAATGTCACAGTCATTCGCTTCATACTTTCCAGATCCTCTACATAAACAGCAGCATGTTTCCTTAGTATAGTGGTCAGACTGGTTTCTTTAGTCATTCGGTTCACTGCTGCCCAGTTCAGCTGAATCTTCCTAAGTCAAGACCTACCCCTTAAGGTTGGGAAATTACCTCTCACCATAAACAGTGGCAATTTAGTATCCTGTCCATTGAAATCCTCCTTAACATCAGTAGTGGCCAACATGGGACAGCTTCTTCCATACACGCCTTCTGTTTCAGTTTTTGTTGCCTTGAGTGGAAGATGTTGTAGCTTTTCTTTATACACAGTCTCAGAGACCAGCTCCATGCATATGGGTTTGCCATCCAACAATGGGGTTACCCAGTATTCATGTGAGCCCATTGCCAAAGACAAAAGGTGGAGCGGCTCTTCTTCTTGTGAGGAGGCGTCTCCTTGATCATCCTGGGTCTGCTCCAGGATATGCAGATTTCCCTTTTTGGTCAGCCAGACCACAGGCCTCTTTTTCTTTTGTTTACAGGCATACTCAGTGTGTCCTTTTTGCCCCAGTGTCGACACACCAGGTCCTGACACCAGCATTCTGAGGCCTGGTGACCCGGCTTACCACAGCGGTAACATTCCTGACTCCCCACAGTTTTGACGGAAGGTTCTTGTGACACCTTATGTACTGTAGGGGATGCACTGATGTATTATGCCTCCTTTGTAGCCAATTCCACAGAGACAGCAATATCCACAGCCTTTGATAAGGTGAGCTGAGCCTCTGTCAATAGGCGCTTCCATATAGCTTCACTGTGCAGGCCACACGCTAACCTGTCACATAGGACGTCATTTAATATCTCCTTAAATTCACAGTGTTCCGCAAGCTTTTTCAAAGTTGCTACAAATTGTACAACTGTTTCATCTTCTTCTTCATCTCTCTTGTGGAACCTATATCGTTCAGCAATTACCAATGGTTTTGGAGAAAAATGGGACCCCAGGATTTCCACAATGTCACTGTAAGATTTGGTCTCTGGATTAACAGGGTGTAGTAAGCTGTGTAGCAGGGAGTAGGTCTTAGCCCCTACAACACTTAAGAATATTGGCACCTTCTTCTCTTCTGTAATGTCATTTGCAATAACAAAAAGCTCAAAATGCTCAGTATATACATGCCATTGCACTATAGACTACTTAAAAGGTTCCAGTGGCCCTGTAAATGTAGCCATGGTTTTAGTTTCAGTTTGCACAGTCAGTGCAAACGAGCCAGTTCTCATGCCCTTCCAACAGCAAAAAGGGTTTGGTTTTGTTTTTTTACAAAAAACTATACAAAACTGGCTGGTTTATCCCATAATCATCTAACTCAGTTGCCATAGCAACAACAAGATTCTATTACCATGACAACCAAATACACAACAGCAAGGATCAGGCACAGAATTGAAGGCAGGAGCCAAAAGCAGAGCAGGAAGGGTGCAGGAAACAGGCACAAGCCGTGTCCAGCATAGCCACAGCAGACAATCCCCTAATTGCTCAGACAGCTTCCTGTGCCACCATCTGGCTTAAATAGTATGGTTGGACCAATCGGAGGAGGTGGGTGATCCTCCAATCAGGGTTCCCATTGGTGGTGCCTTGGCTGATGCTGTATTCCTACTAGCTTCTCAGTCCATCAGGCTTGGGCAGACAGTGGCTGGAGACCAGGCTGTGGCAGCTAAGTACTTAAAGATGTGGGTTCAAGACCGAGGACACCCTACCTAACAGCAGTGAGTGTGCTGGGTACACTTGCAATGCACACAGAAGTGCTAGCAACCACACAGGCCTCTTTTCCTGCACTCTCTGAAGTTATTACTAAACACAGTATTGATCATTTGTGTCCAACAGAGATGTTCAAAAAATCTCCAATCAGTGAATATGGTTTCAAATTTCAGCACTATCAGTTGCAGAACTTAAAAAAAGTTAAGTGCAGGAGCACTTTTCTTGCTGAATCAATAGTTTGATGTTTTGGATACGAAGGTGACAGCCCCTAAGGCCAAAATTGATTGAGTTTCCTGCCCTACTTTGCTATGTCACTGAGCAACAAGTTGGGATATATTCTGTGTCTTCGTGGCCTGTTCAAGGAGTAGTTCCCATAGCTTTCCTAGCGATATATATTGCAGATGTGTGCAGCTTTGATCATTCCTGTGCCACTGGGTTTAACTGGTTCAACTTGCTAATTGAACAAGTTTCCACGTTGCAAACTGAAAACTGAAACTGAAAGGAAAATATATTCCTCGGGTCCTTCATTAAGTAGATGGTGGTTTTACGAGGATTTTATCCTCCTTTTTCTCTTTTGCTCTTCCTCCCACTTCCTTATGCCCATCATCATCTGTCCATGGGAAATTATTTGCTTGTTCTTCAGTCTTAGGCCTTGTGTACCATGGGGATTTGTCCCAATGACAGCCGGTTACTGGTGGACCCACACAAGAATGAATCTCTAGTGTAGACAGACACGGCTGCAATTTGAACTGGTGGATGGTACCACTGCTTGAAACTGGGGTAAGCTGCCTGAGTCCAAACCATGGCCAAGTATAGTATTTATTATTGAGCAGATGGCCCAGCAGCTAAACCCCCACAGAGAATCGTTTCCTGATCCAATAGTTTCTAGCACCACAAGGGTTGCTTCAGGAGTTTGTCCGCGCTCCCTCTCCGCCAATTATGGTGATGTGCAGCAGATGCCTTTGGTTTTTCATGCTTTGTCTCCTTGCCCATAAAATTGCATCACATGGTACACCCATGTCTTGAATACTGTGTGCAGTTCTGGTCACCGCATCTCAAAAAGATATTGTAGAATTGGGACAAGTACAGAGACGGGCAACAGCTTCCATACGAGGAGAAATTAATAAGACTGAAACATTAAGTTTAGAAAAGAGATGACTGAGAGGTAACATGATAGAAGTATATAAAATCATGAATGGTGTGGAGAAAGTAAAGAGGGAAGTACCACTTACGCCTTCAGAATGAAGGGAAATTAGTAGGCAGTAGGTTTAAAACAAACATGAGGAAGTATTTCTTCACACAATGCGGAGTCAGACTGTGAAACTTGTTGCCAGGAGATGTTGTGAAGGCCAAAAGTGTAACTGGGTAAAAAAAGAACTAGATCAGTTCATGGAGGATAGGTCAATTAATGGGTATTAGCCAAGATGGTCAGGGATGCAACTCCATAACTCCAGGCATCCCTAAACCTCCAACTGCCAGAAGCTCGGAGTGAATGACAGGGGATGGATCACTCAAAAATTGCCCTGTTCTGTTCGTTCCCCCTTAAGCATGGGGCACTGCCCACTATCAGAAGACAAGACACTGGGCTAGATGGACCATTGGTCTGAACCAGTATAGCCATTATTATAAGGGAAAAAAATTAAGTTTCTCTGCAGAAAATAGTTGGCTTCTCCACTCCTCCTGCCCCCACTAGAGCCAGCCCTAACAAATGTATTTTAAGCCCATCCTGGGTTTTTCATTCTCTCTGCCTTATTCAAGCCAGTGTAAGGAGGCTGGTCTAGGGGTTAGGGCATTGATCTAGGCTTTAGGAGCTGGCAGTTTAATTCCCACCAGCTTCATTTGGGCAAGTGAGTTTAGCCTCTATGTGTCCCAGTCCACATCTGTAAAATGGGGATAACAGCACTTCCCTGCTATTGTGATAATGTATGTTCCTAGAGTGGCTATACATTGAAGCTCAGATACCATGGCAATGGGTGACATTTACAGTGGTGTGTTGAGTACAGACACCACATCCCCAGCTAGCACAGGTATAAATAGCAGTGTAGACAGCTTAGGTTGAGTACAGTAGAGGCCCCTACACCTCGGAACCCCCAAGGCAGATAGACTGCATACTCAAACAGTGCCTCCCATGTCTACAATGCTATTTTTAGCAGCATAGTGTCCCGCTGCTCAAGCTATTCCACACTGCAGTGAAAGGCTCCGGCTGGGGGAAAGCTCCAGCTGCTGTCCACTGCCAGCGCTTTTCACTACAGTGTGCAGCTACACATGTAATACCTGTACTTTACATGCCACCGTAGGTATAGACATAGTCCATATCCTCTCTGCTGAAAATTCCCACAAGGCTGCCAGCTGGGAACGTGGTCTTTGTATCATTAACACATACAACCAGCAGACTGGCCAACAAACTCATTTCACATGACATGTTTATTTTTATATATAGCGAGCTTTATTCTATAGATATAGATCATGTCAGGGGCAAATCATGCTTTATAAATATTATTATGTATTTATTCTCTTTACTAATTATTCTG
Source organism: Dermochelys coriacea (assembly GCF_009764565.3). NCBI lineage: Eukaryota > Metazoa > Chordata > Testudines > Dermochelyidae > Dermochelys > Dermochelys coriacea. The sequence goes on along the minus strand of NC_050071.1, from coordinate 3,153,097 downwards.
CTTACTTCATAGTACTTCTCCTTTCTAGGGATCATGTAAACACTAACACATAAGAAAGTATGCTATGTGAGTAGTTTCTCAATGAGACTACTCATGGACATAAAGTTACTTCTTGGCATAAGGGGTTGGAGAATCAAGGCCAATGTTTTTATTCCACTTTCTCCTGAAAGAAACTATCTTGATTTTAGTTAGAGAAAAGTGAATTTCCGGCTGCTCTTCAGCAAGATACAAAGCAGCTTGTATAATAAAATAATCATCTAATTAAAGTGCTCACTAAAATCAGTTACCACAAGGCCAATTAAATCAAACTGCCACCAGGGTTCTATTACATTTGATAAGAATTAGAAGTGGTGAATAGAAAAAGAACATTTTCAGTTAAAATTGGGGACTGAGCTATTTATTCTTTCCTTTTCAAAAGTTCCAGTATATTACCGAAGGAAAATCATTTTATTTAAGATATCACAGCAGCTTCCTTTAACATCAGTCGGGGTGAATACTAAGCAAGTGACTAGAGCAAATGGTTGGTTATTTACTTGTTCAGTGAATATCCAGCCTTGTAGTGCGGAAATACAAAACACGTTAATAATTTATCTACTGTACCACAGCAATGTCATTTTTCCTTTCCATTGATGCCTTCATTCTGCATGCCCAAACAGAGCAGTAATAGATTTAGTGCCAGGTTTAGAGCAGGCAACACAACCTAGTTTAAACTACCTGGAAGCCAACTAGATAGTTCTGAATGGAGGGTTCCTTTGGATAACTGACATAATAGCCTACCTGCTGCAGAACAATTCACTTAGCTGCAATAACCACAAGAACATGTCAGAAAAGTGACTCCCTTTTAATAAATTTGGATGAGATTTTTTTTGAAGGACTTAGCATTGGCCTACCTCTATGCTCACCAAATCAAGTCCAACAACTGAAAATAACAGTACCACAAGATTGGAGCTCACTGCATGTAAAATAATTCTTTTCTAGCAGTAGTTAGCAAAATATGAGGATCACTGAACTATGGGATAGTTAATGTTTCAGTTTTACATCAGCTTTATTGATTTAGGGCCCACATAAATTGAGGGCTCTGTCCTGTTGCCACCGAAGGCAATGTGAATTTTGCCATATAGCTATAGAAGGTCGTGCCTGCCACAGAAACTTAATGCCTATTCGGCAGCAGCTCACGGTCCTGCGCCCACCCAGTGTCCTACTTTACTCAGGCCTTGAACCCACTATAACTGCAAATGCAGACAAGGACGAGCCATGTTCAGCTGGCCATTTGCTGCCCTTGTAGAGAAAGTGTGGTCAGCACCAGTTCACCTGGACCCATTGTTGACATCTGCTGTCAGCAACAGATACTCCTTCAAGGATGGAAAGGCTCAGGACACTGGCAGGAGGGACTTCACCACTCAGTGATGACAGAACAGCGGCTAATTTTTTGGACTCTGAGTTTCTTTTATTAAATACAAAACAAAAAAGCCTCTGGTCTCAGTGGAGAGTTATGTGGGTGACATTACCTAAATTGTATTTGGAGGGATGCTCCCAGTTAGGGAGACAACATGGCCCAATGGATAGAGCACTGGACTCTTCCTGGCTATGCTGCTGGGTGACCTTGGGCAAAACTGGGGATTGGTCATGCTTTGAGCAGGGGGTTGGACTAGATGACCTCCTGAGGTCCCTTCCAACCCTCATATTCTATGATTCTATGCTTCTAAGTTACCCCCCCACTGTGTGCCTCAGTTTCTCCATCTGTAAATGGGGATGATGAAACTGATCTACTTTGTAAAGCATTTTGAGATCTACTGCTGAAGAGTGCTATATAACGGTGAGGTGTTTGTATTACAATGCAGGCGACAGGCACGATGTCTCCACCCACTCACACACACAGTTATTTGTGGGATTGAGGTTTGTGCCTTCTTCTTGTGAGAGTATTTCTGTGAAGAGCTCACATCAGACCATAGAATCCCAGCACCTTCAGATATGTGGATACTTTCCACACTTCGTAGCTCCCACCTCTCTTCTAAAGTCATCTAGTTAAACAGGCCTTAAAAATGTGGTTGGTTTACTAACCAATAACTCTAAAACATCCCCCCACATCTGAGTAAACACAACACTACTCTACGCCTAAGAATAACCATAAATATTCAGATCAAATGGGGAAGGGGGTCACTAAACCAATTTTAAACTGATTTTCGTTATTATTATTAGTTGTATTTTTCAGCGTCTAGGAGCACAGCCCCTTTGTGCTCGGCCAATTTTATTTTCTGTATCTGCCTGTTTACACAGACAGTTGCTGCCAACTATATAACAGGAAATACAAGCCATGCTCTTTAAGGGAGGCTTTACTGTTGTTCTTTCTTGTTGATTTTTTTTAGTCTAAAAATAAATACTTCAGGCTGAAAGCTGAAAGCATATGGCTGTTCTTGGTTCATGGAGTAATAGAAGTGACACAACAAGGCAAACCTTGCCACAGATTTTTTTAACTTGGAATTCTCGATAACTTAGTTTTTTAGTTATTCTTACAAATTTATTATACAAACTCTCTTACATTTTAGTTTAATCTCAGAAACAGTGCGACGATAAAGGAATGACTAATGGAGGCTCTGAAGGGAAATCAAATTTAGGACTTCCATTAAATTCTCATACTCTATGGTGATTATAGAGATTAAGTTTCCTTCCCCCCTCCCTCGACCTTCTCCCAGGATCATTTCTATGTAAAGTGGATAAATATATCAGTAATTCACAAAATCTCAAACAAATAATAGACCTCATTCTCTTTTTACACTGATGTAAATGAGAAGTAAATCCAGAAATAAGGGTGATGTTGGAGCAGCATAGCTCTGGTGTAAATCAAAGAAGAATGGTTCCCATTGCGATGATAATTGTAGCTCTGAATTGTCCTGTAAACTGAACAGCGCTAGAAGGCTGACTGACCTTCCCACTAACTGCTCTGTGTTCAGCTCCCCTTTCTAAGGAGTGATTTGAAGAGGATGTCCACACTGCACACCCAGGAGGCCCATGCCAAGGAGCTGTGGGGTGAGTTCAAGGGCTGCTCAAGGAGAATGTTTTTCTGGAGTGATTTTTGCTCAGGGCTGGTGGTGTTCAGCAGATACCATCACATAACCCCGTACGTTCGATTCCAATCTATAATTGTTGGGTGTGAGTCTCTACTGCCGGGAACAGTCCTTCACACCTGTGTAAAGTGAGGGCAAAGTGGGCATAAAACACACTGACTGGTGCAAGAGGAGAATCCTGATATGGTAGCACTTTACATCACATTGCTCTAGGGTAAATTGCTACAGACAAGGCAAGACAATGGAGAATCTGGTTCTTTCTCTCCTCCTTCTAGTCTTCTCTAAGGACAGCTAGCCCGAAAACACCACCCGGAGCTATGTACATTAGGAAACCTTTCTTAGCAGTTGACTTGTACACATTCTGGACACCTCCTCCTCTCCAGCCAGCTAATCGCAGGACTGATTCAAACTAGACAATCTCAAAAGGCAGCAGGAAGAAAGAGGGAGCAGCAAAGAGCACATCAACCTTTGACACATCTGAACACACGGTTTGTCACATGTGGCCACAATGACACAGGTGGGCAGGGCCCACATTTGATGTCCTTTTACTATAATAATTCCTTTCCTTTCTGCATTTTTACTACTACAGTTTTTTAAAGGGTTGTGAGAATGGAAAACAAATAATGCACCATGAATCTTGAGCTAAATTTCACCCTAAAACTTGTTTGGTGACCTATCAACTATGCTAGCGTTTCCTTGTTTCACACCAAACTTTATGTACCAGGACCATGAAGAGTTTCTGCTTTTCATTCATTTACATTCACATAAAGGGAGGAGATGGTTCCTGGTAACTGAGGCACTTGGTAATTGAGTTGAATTCTTTTGTTTAATAAATAATATTTCAGAGCATAGCATTCCTGGAAAAGTCTGCAGACGGTGCTCTTTGCAGGCAGCCCGTAGTAAGTGGCTGGTTGCAGGCACCAGGCCACAACAGTGCACCAGGAGGCAACTGTGTCTCAAGTGAGAACTGGCTGGATTTAGATCAGGTTTAAACTAGCTAAGCCTGACCTAAATGTGACCAGTTTTCCTAAACTAGAAAAACCTCAGAGAGGAAAATTTCCTGCCAGGACTCCTCTGATCCTGGGAAGGAGTAATTTCTGCCACCCCTTTTCACAGGGCATCACACTTCCCCTCTCCCGCAACACAAACCACCTCTGCTGACTAGCGCATAGGAGTACAGAGCCTTGACTCCTCCCATTTCCTGATTCTTCTAGCCCTAGTATACTGAAGGGGGAGCACCTGGAGCTGTTAAGCAGGTAGCCCTCAGTGCCACGCCCGGGGTGGATAAGGGAAGGATCTTTGTTCTCACTGACTGCCCTACACAAGTGCCATAAGGACAAGGTGCAATCTAGCCATAATAATTCAGATCCCCTTTGCTGGAGATGTCATCAAACTGAATTGGGAGGGCCAGAAGAACATTCAGTCCACCCCAACAGTTGCCCATGTTGACTGTCTTTGATCACCCTGCTATAGTCGGCAAGGATGGTAGCACAGAGGGAGACAAAGACATTCTGCTCCTCATGCAAGTATTTGCAAGGAAATTCTGTTCTCTCCTTTTTGTCAAACTGCAGAAAAAAAAATCCTGCTGGGCTCCTCTTCCTACCTCGAGTTTCAAAATTACCTCTTAGCAAATCTGCCCCCCACCTCCGGTATGCTCCATTTTCCTTTAGTAAAGCAGCAGGATCAAGGGAAAAGCTTGAAGCAAGAGAAGGGAGACTGCAAATGTTTTGAAAGCAAGAAGGGGCCAGGAATACAAACATCAAAGATGAGGAATTAAATCACAAAAAACCACCCCTCTTCTCCTCTGCTCCCAAATGTGCTGCAGATGAAGGTAAGTTCTGGACACGGGATTTTTCACATAGTGGTGGGGGGGGGAGGTCAGGGTTCCCTCCCCACTCTGAACTCTGGGGTAAAGATGTGGGGACCCGCATGAAAGACCCCCTACTCTTATTTCTACCTGCTTAGGTTAAAAACTTCCCCAAGGCACAAATCCTTCCTTGTCCTTGGATGGTATTGCTGCCACCATCAAGTGAGTTAGACAAAGATTCAGGAAAAGGACCACTTGGAGTTCCTATTTCCCTAAAATATCCCCCCAAGCCCCATTACCCCTTTTCCTGGGGAGGCTTGAAAATAATCTACCAACCAAATAGGTAAACCAAGTGAGCACAGACCAGACCCTTGGGTTTTTAGGACGCTAAAAATCAATCACATTCTTAAAAAACAGAACTTTATTATAAAGGATAAAATGTAAAGAAGCACCTCTATAAAATCAGGATGGAAGGTAACTTTACAGGGTAATCAGATTCAAAACAGAGAGGATTCCCCTCTAGGCAAAACTTTAAAGTTACAAAAAACAGGAATAAACCTCCCTCTTAGCACAGGAAAAATTCACAAGCTAAAACAAAAGATAATCTAATGCATTTCCTTGCTATTACTTACTATTTCTGTAATTTTAGATGGATCATTTCAGGAGGAGTTGGATTACTTGCTTGGTCTCTCTCTTTGTCTCCTGAGAGAACAACAACCCAACACAAAAACCTTCCCCACAGATTTGAATGTATCTTCTCCCCTAATTGGTCCTTTTGGTCAGGTGCCAACCAGGTTATCTGAGCTTCTTAACCATTTACTGGTAAAGGAGGGATTTTATGCTACCCTTAGCTGTATGTTTAGTGTCAGGAAAAGGTTGTTCATGCTACAGTTTTCAGAGCACTGAAACTGAAACCCCTTCCTGGCTAGCACCTTCATAACCCTCATGCCAAAGGCTCTTTCACCCCAGGGGTATTTAGGCTCCTTACTCCTTTGATTTCTGGGCCTTAGTGCCTCCAGCTCTCAGCGACTTCCCTCCGGGCCCTCAGCATCCAGCAGAGCTACTCCTTTCAGGAGCTTGTTCACACTGGGACTCTTAGCTCCTGACCTAAAACTGGGCCTGAGTGATACCCCTGGATCTGATCACCTGCAAATGTCAGGGAAAATCATCTCCCGGCTCTGGTGCTGACCCTTTTCCCTGTGATGGCCAGGTCCTCGGGTCTGAACAGAGCTGAACTTTGGAGCCAAAGTTTGTGGCTTCAGCCCATCCCTGTTTAAATTGCTCTGCCTAACCGTGGTGTGCCCAGGCCAGCATGGATGGAGCAACACCAGGTTCAATATTGATTTGGAATCCACACCAGGCTTTGTCTGTGCTAGACTTGCATGGGGAATCTCCTCCCATTGCATTGCTACTGCCTCAGTGCCACTCTAGTCTAGAGAGGATGCAGGCAGGTGCTGGAGTCTCAATGCCCTGTTGTGTGGACCTGGACCTTGCGTTAGGGTTAGACAGCACTGTGGTTAAAATGCCAGTGGCCTCCTGAAAGCTTCCTATGCTAGCACTCCCATCACTGCTGGCACTGCAAAGAGAAACCAGGGGGAGCACCAGTAGGGAATGCGTGAATGCCTGCCAAATTGAAGAGGAAGTTTAGGAGCACTGCTGTGCTAGGCTAAGTAGTAAAACACCTGCTCCGTATCAACCAATTTTTCAGAAATATATTTTGCTGACCTAGTTTTCTGTTAGGCCTGTCTGGCAGAGCAGGGCCTAGGTTTAGTCAAAAATCACAGGGGGCTTAAACCAGTTCAACCTGGATGAGTTTCAGGGCCACATTCCCCTGTGTGCCCTGGCTGCTTTGCAAAGCTCCTGTGATGCAAAGCAGTTGAAATTCTGGCTTTTTTAGTGGGCTAAACCAAGTTCAAGGCCGCTTTGCCCCACCAGAGTGGCACAAATCAGCTGGAATGAGCTGGTGAATCTGGCCCTTTTATTGGAACCAATGTGTTAAACATAGTTCCTAGGCCAGGCTAGACAAGGCCTAACTCCTCTAGCTATAACACCCCTCTTGAACCATGTTAAGGAATTCCACCTAGTAACCAGGCCCCGCTCATGCAAATGAAAGACAGTACAGAGACAGACATGGTCCTACTGTCTTCAATAGACCAATCCACATGCCTAAAGATAAGCATGTAACTAAAATACTTGCAAGATCAAGCTTAAAAGGCTGATGCATAAACCTGCTCTTGGGATACTCGCCTCTTCGTATATGGTATATGCCAAAGCAGACATGCACATTTCAGATATGATAGTAAAAATCAAATAAATACTTTTGTGACACTGCACCTCATATTCTTCACAGTAATATTATTATGGTATAATTATGATGCATTTTGTACAAGATGAGTCATTTAGGGTACAATTGAAAAGATTATGATTATCCTATTCATTATTATGAATATGATTATCCTATTTGTATGCATGTATCTTTTTTGTATCAGAAGTTATTAATATTGACTGTGTATCTGTATTTCAAATGTAGTTAGACCTGGGAAATGCCCACTAGATAAAATGTTCTCAGTCTAGATAGTGGGTGGGGAAGGGTCTATTAGGGGCAATGGGCCATTAGGGGAAAAACAATAGGCCTTTGGAGAAGCTCGTCTCCCACTGATGAGTCTTCCTGAGAATGCTACAGATAGCCTGTGAGTGATGGCTGCTATGACTCTACAAGGACCAGGCCACATGATGCTGGACTACATCTTGGGATGTCAGTGTTTTTCCACAGACTGGTCTTGGAACCAAGCTCTGGAACAAAGGCTTCCTGCCATATGCAAAAGCAACATCAGACAGGGAGTGACATCATCTGGTGTTCCTTGCTCCCCACACAAGAAGACTCCAGGAAACATCTGATGAACAAAGACTGAACTGGGGGAAGTGCTGGACCCAGGCTAAAGGGATTTCTAGCCTGTGTATGAAATACCTGGGGATTCCAAGCTGTAAAGCAAGTGTAGCTTGCCCCTTAAGAATCTGCATCCTGCTTGTATCATCTCTTAGGGTGAGAATCTGCTTTCATATCCAATCTATTTAGTATATTAAGCTCAGTTTGCTTTTTTTGTTTATTTGGTAGGTAATCTGCTTTGATCTGTTTGCTATCACTTAAAATCTATTTTTTCTAGTTAATAAATTTGGTTTTGTTTTAATCTAAACCAGTGAGCTTTGACTTGAATGCTTGGGGGAAATCTCTGCATGATTACCACAAGAATGCTTTGTTCTCGTCACAGTGAGCCGGAGGCAGACCAGGTATTAAACCCATATACTGGCCAGATTTGACCAGGACAGGACGGTACTGCTCTGGGGTCGTAGGCTGGGAAGCTGGCAGTTAAAGCGCCTGCATGTAACTGAAGCTGGGTGTGTCCTTTCCTGTGTGAATGCTGGTGAAAGTGCAGGATGGAGGGCTTTGCAGCTTGTCACAGCAATACAGTGTGAGAGGGAGCCCGAGTTGGTGGGTCAGGGGGCTCAGTGGTAACCCAGTTCCAGGTGGCCCCCACAGGGTCAACCTGTCACAACTTGGTCAGTCTAATGCCCCTTATTTCTTTTCTTCTTGCATGTGCCCCTTTCTCCAGCATGCCATTCAGCAGAGATTAGTGCTATTGACTGGAAACAGGATGCTCTGTGGCTGGAGCAGGCAATGAAAGCTGGAGTGATGCAGAGCGCATGCACACAGCACACTGGGGTGGGCATGTGCTGAATGGAGTGCTTGGAAATTTGCATAAACCCCGTCACCTTCATTCCAGCCCTCACTAACACTTTCCATGAGTTATTGTACATGTTACATTGTCATTTAATTGTGCCCAAGCACCATCATAAAAGCAAATGAAGCAAATCATGCAGCACAAAAATGAAAAAATCCCAGACTAGCTGCATGTTAAGCACAAGCTCAGCATGGTTATTGTCTGTAACAAAGCTCTGTCCTTGCCTCCATGGGTCCCGCGTTTCCTGGCGGATTTCGCTAGCCTCAGAGGCTCACTGTGACCCTCCACGTAACCCTTCTTTCTCTAGAGACAAGGGTCACAATCTACTGAGCCATTTTCATCATAAGCCAGCGAGGGAGGTGAGGAGAAATTATCCTTTCTTGCACAGTCTCTGTTGTCTCCCAGTCTCAGTGATTAATCGGGGGCAAAGGTGCAGTGAGGGAGCCCGGGCCCACCCTCCACTCTGGGCCCCAGCCCAGGGACCTGAATAGTATCAGCTCTGGTAGCTGACCTTTTAGAAACATGACGTACAATTCCCTGGGCTACTTCCCCCACAGCAGCCCTCACTTCCTCAAGCTCCACTTCACACTTATCTCGGGGCCTCCTTCCTTGTGCCTGATATGGTGTGTACTACTCAGCCTCTCCAACCACGCAACTTCTTCTCACAGCTCCTGACATGCACCCTCACCTGACTGACTGGGAGGCTTTTAACTAGTTTCAGCCAGCCCGATTGGCTTCAAGTGTCCCAATCAACATAGCATTCTCCCTGCCTTCTGGAAAGTTCTTAATTGGCCCCAGGTGTCTTAATTGACCTGGAGCAGCTTCCATTTCACTTAACCTGGTACCAGGAATTTGTTTAGCCTGGAGCTAATATATCTATTTCCCACTACTTTTCTATAGTCATATGGCCTTGCCCCGTCACATGTCACTCCCCAGAAAGGAAGGGAACTGCTCCCGTCATACTTAGCAAATGGTTATGGGCACCTCACTCAATCATCTGCCTTTCTGCAGCACCCAGACACTTGCTCTTGGCCACTTGGTGGCAACTTTATTGTCACTTCCACTCACTAGGGTGAGACCTGAGCCAAAAGATCACTTGTACAAGCAAAATCGGCATCACTCACTTGCACCATTCTACTCTTGGTGTTCCAGAGAGCCTCCTCTTGCGCCTCTGTTCCAAAGAGGACATGCCAGCAGCTGCTGTGCCATGAGTCAACATTGCCATCTGTAAAATGTTCATGAGGGGCTTCCTTGGGGGCCCCACACACTTCTCCCCAAACTCTGCTCCCTTTGTATTTCTGTGGTACTCGCTTATATGCATGGCTGCACAGCCTCACCTCAGGAGTTCCCAATGGCTTTGTGACACAGCCCAAGTGGCTGGGACAGGGGGAGGTACCCGGAGAATTACCTCACTATGGACAACCAGTAGGAGCATGCTCATGTTCAGGGCCCTAAAGGTTAGTACATCCTCGTGTAGCATTACTCTACCCCCTTCCACACATAGGTCTCTCTCAGCCTTGTCATGTCTGCTGCCCCATGTGCCAAAAGCAGTGCCTTGGAGGTCATCATTGCCCCCCAGAGCCCTGAATGGTTGGGAAGCAGGCTGGAAATCTCACCCCTGATTCCCTGCTGCCAGCTCAGGAGGAAACCACATGCAGGATGCAGCAGACCCAAAGACCAAGCTCAGGGTGAGGGGAACAGCCTGGGAGCAGCCCCACCATGAGCTTGCATTGCACACGGGACAACTTTTGCAGCCCAAGAGGAGTTGCCTAACCGGGGGCTAATGGCCTGCGGTGGGAGGGAGTGCTTTGGTGATAGTGTTAGAGCTCCATTGTTAAGGATTTACAATTGCATTATCTCTCTGTCTAGTCTGTTCCATGTAGGTTTTTATACCATGCACATCACCCTAGTCTCTGAACACCTGCCTGAAGTGCATTAAGCAACGTGACTAAAATCTGTCACATGGTGTTTGTTCTCCCATCCTTTCCCCAGAGATAGATGTGTGCCTGTAGTGGGGTGTCTTGTTTTGGCTGGGCGTCTTTTTTTGTTAGTGAAATAAACATGCCTGTCACTCTGTGTTTATGCTGGAGAAGGCAAGGTCAAGGAACTGTGCCTTGCACTTGGAGCGCAAAGCAGAGGTCAGCAGTGGTCCTTAGTTCCTGGGGGAGTTCATCGCACTGTCTGGGGCCAGGCTTCTGAGAAGGTACTCTCTCCCATGACACAAAAACCAGGGGTCACCAGATGAAATGAACAGGCAGCAGGTTTAAAACAAACAAGAGGAAGTATTTCTTCACACAATGCACAACGAACCTGTGGAACTCATTGCCAGAGGATGTTTAATGGCCAAAAGTATAACTGCATACTTGTGGCAGCCCTAAACCTCTGATTGCCGGAATCCAGGAGTGGAAGCAAAGATGGATCATGCTGTAATTTTCCTATTCTGGATACTCCTCCTGATGCTCTGGTATGGGCCAGTCAGTGACAGGATCCTGGGCAAGGTGGGCCATGATCTGACCCAGCATGGCTGCTCTTATTTTCTTATTTATTAGCATACATGGCATCAGAACAGCTAACATCTCCAAGGAACAGATGAAGAGGCTGGGACAAGGGTGCAACACGAGTTTGCAGAGGCTAAGGAAATAAATTATTTAGACAGAATTAAACAAAGGAACAAATTAAATGCTGCAAATTACTCATGGACTAAAAGGGGCTGATTATTCATCTGTAATTAAAATATACAGCTAGAATAGCAACTGCTGGTGTAGTAATCAGTGAACACTATGACTATAAAATGTAATTCAGTTTGTGCAGCCAATTAAAGGAACACAGCCAAATTATCAACCAAAGCTGCTGACTTGTAATATAAGGTCACAGGGCAAAAATTAATAAATTCCATGAAATTACATGGATGACAAAGTGGGATCAGACTGGCACCGACCATACATTATCAACATTGGCCATGATAACCACACTGCCATTAATCATCAGGTCTAATAAGAAGTGAATCATATGCCTAGTTTCAGCAGACACATTTTTTTTCCACTGACTGTATGATGCATTGCCTGTGATAATAGGAGATACTGAACTTGATGCCCCCCCCAGGAGGTTCCTTACAGCCCCATGTTCATAAGAGATCTTGGAGCTATAATCATCATCTCTCATATTGTTTGCCCAACTCCATTTTCATCAGGGAGATTGTAACTCCCCAAAGTGTTAAATATGGCTTACTGGGAGCCAGCTCATTGGAGCAGAACAGGGAGCCTGGGGCTCAGATTTTGTTCACCAAGTATCTGATACCCTTGCCATTTATTGAAAATCTAAGATGCGGATCAGGTGATCAATGAATTAGATAGAGTAAAGATGTTTTGATAAACAAATGACTGCTAAAACCCAATGGATAGCAAAACAACATAGTCAAGAGTGGAACTTCTGTTGCAATCACACAATCTTAATGAGACAAGGTAGGCTGGGGAGGTAATATCTTTTATTGGACCAACTTCTGCTGGTGAGAAAGACAAGCTTTTGAGCCTCACGGAGCTCTTCTACAGGTCTGGGAAAGGTGCTCTGAGCATCACAGCTAAATAAAAGGTTGACCAGATTGCTTAGCATAAGTACTTAGCACATATTTCAAGGGACCATTCAAGGTGAAGTGATCTGTAACACCCCTGTAGCCATAGGACAAAAATGGGGGTTAGTGGGCTACCGATTGCTGTAATAAGCCATAAATCCAGTGTCTTTATTAAGACTATGATTTTTAGTGTCTCACAATGTTATGAATTTAAGCTCCCAGGCTTGTCGTTTGAAAGTGATGTGCAGATTTCCTTTGAGGATGAGGACTGATAGTCAGATATCGAGTGAACACTTTTGTGAAAAGTGTTCGCCCAGAGATGATAGGATGTTTGTGTCTTTTATCATTTTCCTGTGGGAGAGTGATTGTCTGATTTCACCCACATAGTTTTTATTGGGGCATTTAGTGCCCTGGATGAGGTACACCCCCTGTTGTGATAGGCATGTGTAGGACCCATGGTTCTTGAAAGATGTATTGGACTGGGGATTATTGATCATTATAGCAGCAGAGCTATGGCTGCAGGTTTTGCATGTGTTGTTCTGGCAGAGTCTGGGTCTGCTCTGAGTCGGCATGTTGTGGTCTGTGTGGAGCTTGCATCTGATGATGAGCTTGGAGAAGTTGGGAATTGTTTTAAGGCCAGAAGAGGAAAAATGTATTTCAGGATGGGGTCCTCATGGAATTTGGGCTATAATTGTTTCATGATACCTCATATGGGTTCCAGTGTGCGACGGTATATTACAAGTAGGAGGAGGTGTCGGAGCGTGGTTTATTTCTGTAATTAATTTTCTCTCAGGGTATTTGCATGGCCCGTTCCATGATACGATCTAGTTTTCTGGTGGAGTGTCCTTGTTTTGTGAAGGCAATTTTGAGTGTATTAAGGTGGGGAGACTGGAACACAAAAGGAGAGTGGGACCAAGAAAATTAATATCGGAGAAAGCTTTACATGTAAAAAATTAGTTTCTTTGTCATAAAGAAAAGGAGTACTTGTGGCACCTTAGAGACTAACAAATTTATTAGAGCATAAGCTTTCGTGAGCTACAGCTCACTTCATCGGATGCATCCGATGAAGTGAGCTGTAGCTCACGAAAGCTTATGCTCTAATAAATTTGTTAGTCTCTAAGGTGCCACAAGTACTCCTTTTCTTTTTGCGAATACAGACTAACACGGCTGCTACTCTGAAACCTTTCTTTGTCATAAATCAGCTAATTTGTAGCCTGACAATGCAGCCTGATTTTGTTGGGATGAATTGTGTGTGACAAAGTTCCTCCTCTACCTTGGTGGGTTTTGCACTTATTGGCAGATTTGCTCGCCTCAGAGATTCATGTCAGCCCTCAGTTTGGCCGTTTTCGTGAACCCACAGTCCAGGTCAACTACTCTGGTATCAAGTAGGGAGTTGTGGCAGATGGAGGGATGGGGGGAACCCACCCTCTACTCCGGCTTCAGCCCAGGACCCTGTGGTTTGCAGCTGTCTACAGTGGCTCCTGTAACAGCTGTGTGACAGCTACAACTCCCTGGGCTACTTCCCCATGGCCTTTATTCTCACCACAGGACCATCCTCCTGATGACTGATAATGCTTGGACTTCTCAGTCTTCCAGTAGTACGCCTTTTCACTCTCAGTTTTTTGTGCCTCTTGCTCCCAACTCCTCGCACACGCATCACAAACTGAAGTGAGCTCCTTTTTAAACCCAGGTGCCCTGATTAGCCTGCCTTAATTGATTCTAGCAGCTTCTTCATTGGCTGCAGGTGTTCTAATCAGCCTGTCTGCCTTAATTGTTTCCAGAAAGTTCCTGATTGTTCTAGAACCTTCCCTGTCACCTTACCCAAGGAAAAGGGACCTACTTAACCTGGGGCTAATATATCTGCCTTCTATCACTCTCCTGTAGCCATCTGACCTGACCCTGTCACATATCCCCAACACCCTCTGCTCAACACCATGGGATTGGGAAACTTGGAACATCAGGCAGAGTATCTGTGACAAGCCATCTACATTGCCATGGTGGCTTCCAGCCCGGTGTTGTATGGTGAATTGGAAAAGTTGTAGGGACAGGAACCATCTGGTCACCCTTGCCTTCTTCTCTTTATTTCGCTGCATCCACTGGAGGGGTGCATGGTCGGTCACAAGGGTAAACCGTCATCCCAGAAGGTAATAACATTTTTCCATGGCCTATTTCACAGCTAGGCAGTCTCTTTCAACCGCGGCATACTTCTGCTCTCTCGGGAGGAGTTTCCTGCTGAGGTAGAGGATTGGGTGTTCTTCATCTCCAACCATCTGCAATAGGACAGCTCCCAATCCTACTTCAGATGCATCTGTCTGTAAAATGAATTCTTTGCTGAAGGCTGGGGCTATAAGCACAGGATTACTGCAGAGGGCTGTCTGTAGATCCATGAATGCTTTCTCTGTGACATCTGTCCACTTCACCATGTCTGGACCCCGGGCTTTTATCAGGTCTGTCAGGGGACTCGCTCTGGTAGCAAAATGGGGAATAAATCGTCGGTAGTACCCCACCACACCCAGGAATGCTCGGACTTGCTTTTTCCTATTCGGCCAGGGACAATTTTGGATAGCCTCTAGTTTGTTTAACTGGGGCTTGACCATGCCCCTTCCTACAATGTAGCCAAGGTATTTAGCCTCGGCTAGCCCTATAGCACACTTGGCTGGGTTGGCTGTGAGGCAAACCCCTCTTAGCATTTCCAGAACTGCTTCCACCTTTTCCAAGCGGGTTTCCCAGTCGGGGGTGTGAATAATCACATCATCCAGATATGCCACTGCATAACTGGTATGGGACCGTAGGAGCTTGTCCATAAGACGCTGGAAGGTAGCAGGAGCCCAATGCAGTCCAAAAGGAAGCACAGTATATTGAAACAGACCCTCTGGTGTAGAGAATGCCATCTTTTCTTTCACATCTTTGGCAAGGGGAATCTGCCAGTATCCCTTTGCTAAATCAAGGGTGGTCAAAAATCAGGCATTGCCCAGGTGGTCAACTAACTCATCGATATGGGGTATGGGGTATGCATCGAATTTGGATATCTCATTCTGCCGGAGAAAGTCATTACAAAACCTAGTGGTGCCATCGGGTTTGGGCACCAACACAATCGGACTTGATCACTGACTGTGGGACCCTTCGATGACTCCCA
Source organism: Dermochelys coriacea (assembly GCF_009764565.3). Taxonomy (NCBI): domain Eukaryota; kingdom Metazoa; phylum Chordata; order Testudines; family Dermochelyidae; genus Dermochelys; species Dermochelys coriacea. Next base: position 3,137,781 of record NC_050071.1, on the reverse strand, counting down.
GCTCCAACATCCTTTTTACCTCTGCCTTGATCTCCTCCCTTTTTGCTGCTGGGACCCAATAGGGCCTTAAAGTTACCTTTGCCCCAGGGTCTGTGATAATGTGGTGATATGCTTTGGTGGTCTGACCTAATTTGGTTGAAAACACATCCTGATATTGGTTGATCATCTCAGTTACCTCCTTCTTCTGGTTTGGTGTCAGATCAGTGGATATCCTGATCTGCTCCTGCATATTATTTCCCTGGATTGGGGTCCCTTGGGCCACCTCACACGCCTCTCGTTGGTGCCAAGGCTTTAAGAGGTTAATGTGATAAATTTGTTCTTGTTTCCAGCATCCTGGCTGCCGCACCTTGTAGGTTACTTCCCCAACAGGTTCAAGCACCTCACAGGGCCCCTGCCATTGAGCCAAAAGCTTGCTTTCTGCCGTAGGTACCAACACCGTTGCCCGATCCCCTGGTTGGAACTGTTGGACTTTTGCCTGGCCATTTTAATGGGTTTGCTGGCCTCCTGCGCCTTTTCCAAATGTTCCCGTACAATAGGGGTGACCTTGTCTCTCCGTTCTCGCATTTGCAACACATGGTCAATTATATTTCTCCCCTCATTGGGTTCCTCTTCCCAGATTTCTTTTGCAATATCTAGTATGCCATGGGGGTGGCGTCTGTATAATAACTCAAAGGGGGAAAACCCAGTTGAGGCCTGAGGTACCTCCCGGATGGCAAACATAAGGTAGGGTAGTAGGGTGTCCCAATCCTTCCCGTCCCGATTTACCACTTTCCTTATTGCCTTGAGGGTTCAGTTAAACCTTTCTACCAGCCCATCGGTCTGCGGATGATAGACTGAAATTCTCAGGTATGTATATGGAGCAGCATACAGAGGTCCTTCATTAGCTTCAACATAAATGGGTTACCTTGGTCTGTTAATATCTCTTTTGGTAGCCCTACTCGGGCAAAGATCCCCACCAGTTCTTTGGCTATCATTTTAGAGGCCGTGTTCCGCAGGGAGAAGGCTTCTGGGTAGCGAGTAGCGTAGTCCAAAACAATAAGTATATATTGGTGGCCTCGGGCTGTCTTCTCTAGAGGTCCCACTAGATCCAGGGCTATTCGCTTGAAGGGACCTCTATGATGAGAAGGGGTACTAAAGGTGCCCTCAAGTGGGGACGGGGACTGTGCTGCTGGCACTCTTGGCAGGACGCACAGTACCTTCACACTTCTTTATGTATCCCGGATCCCAAAAGGATCACTCTCCCGTAGCAATCTGGCCTGACCCTGTCACATGTGTAAGTGCACATCAGTGTGAGCAAGGGATACACAACTGGGCTCTTTATTTTTAGTCAGCATTACACAAGTGTCAGAGCTGCAGACAGCTTAGACTGGTGCCTGGGAGATGGTCACACATCCTTGTGGCTCTGAAAGGAGGCACTGTCTTGGCCTTCCAGGCTTGGCTTTTCAAATGAACCTAATGGATTTAGGTGCCCAGTGCTCATTTAATTTCAGCGGAGGTGCCTAACCTATGGAGAGTGGCTCCTATGGAGCCCTGCCCCTCCTCTGAGCTGTCTCCTCACTAAGAGCTGTCTTGACATACGTTTCCTCCCAGTCCATTTCAAGCATTTGGTGCATAGAACCACTATTGATGTCAGGTTTCCCCTAGGCCCAATGATTTACTCTGAGAAGTAAATTCCTATAGTACAGCCCAAGGAGCCAGGCACCCAGCTGTGGCACCAGGCCCTCACACGGATGAAAAGCTGCGGCTGACGGCAGTGACCAGAGATCTGACTGATTAGCAGGGCATGAGGCCTCGCTTCAGTGAGCAGTGGTACAGCTACACCTATCTGGGAGCAGTGGTAAGAGAAGTGAGTCACTTGGGCACTACCGAACCCAAGCTACGTGTCCTGCCGCCCTCATGAGGCCCAGCTCCCACTGACAGCACTGAGAGCACCCCAAGCAACAGCTGCAGTGCCAGCCCCTTCCATTCCCTACCACACAGACACACCTCACTGGTGTTTCCCTTCGCAGAAGCCAGTATCCAGTGCTAGGATATAGATATTCAGGCCTGTCTGTAAAGACCTAGACTCTAAGAATTTAGGTGTATTCTTATCACTTGGCTAATTCTAGACGTATAAAAGAAAGAATCAAAATCACTGTCTGCCGGTGTAAGGGCCTCCTCTCACTGCGACAGTCTGAGGCCCTGTGCTCAGGCTAAGATCTCTGGCTAAGCAACAGAGGCAGCCATAAGCTGGGAAGCGACCGGTCACCTTCTCACATCCCAAACTAGTCCCATTGAAAGCAGGTGCTATTGGGCCGTTAGGATACAATCCTGTCCTGATAATGCCCATCGCCTCCAGAGAAAGGGAAGTGCCTAGAAGATGTAAAAGGAAACTTAGTTTGAGAGCATCCTGCCTGGCAAGAACTCGCTTATCAATAGCTGGGATGTGAAATCCTCACTCCTGTGTTGTTCTATCACTGTCGTCCCCATTTCCCCATTGTTTGTCTGTATAATCTCTGTCTGGTTCTGTGATTGTTTCTGTCTGCTGTATAATTAATTTTGCTGGGTGTAAACTAATTAAGGTGGTGGGATATAATTGGTTACATAATCATGTTACAATATGTTAGGACTGGTTAGTTAAATGTCAGGAAAATGATTGGTTAAGGTACAGCTAAGCAGAACTCAAGTTTTACTATATAGTCTGCAGTCAATCAGGAAGTGGGTGTGGGGGGGGGATGGGAACGGGGAATGGGGGTCAGGAAATTGGAATCATGTTTGGCTAAGGGCAGGAATGGGAACAGGGATACAGGTGTAAGGCTCTGTGGTGTCAGAGCTGGGAAGGGGGATACTAAGGAAGGAAACTGGAATCGTGCTTGCTGGAAGTTCACCCCAATAAACATCGAATTGTTTGCACCTTTGGACTTCGGGTATTGTTGCTCTCTGTTCATGCGAGAAGGACCAGAGAAGTAAGTGGGTGAAGGAATAAGCCCCTAACATGTCAGGATACCAACAAGGGCAGTCAAGACCAAGGATCAGAGCAGGGGCAAACCTGAGGCTGGGAGTAGCAGAGCAGCCCGTAGTCAGGTTCCAGGCCAGGGGCGATACCAAGGGACACATGCCGAGTTATGTTTGAGGACCCGAGCCAGGAGGCGAAGCCAAATCAAGCCAAGATCAAAGCCAGGAGTTCATGAGCAGGAATGGTCATGGCAAAAGAGCTGCACTGTTGCCTGGACACTCCCTGGAATGCCTCTTGGGGTATATAAGGCCAGGAGACAATCAGGAACCATGAGGCTGCTGCCTGTCAGATCCTTAGGTGGGACATCCCATAGTCTGTGCCACAGCAGGTCATGGGCAATGGAGTGCAAGCCGGTTGCTGCTGCTGCTGGGTGGCAGCCTGGAGATGCCAACTGCCTGGCTGCTCTGCAGGCCTGGGTGCTGGACCCACAGGGCCTTACACTGAGGGTGTGGAGGAGAGAGTCTGTGAAAAGAGACTCCCGAGCGCTGGCTGCAGGAACTCAGGCTGGCTGAAAATCCACTTTGATGCCCCTCAAGGCAAACAGTTACACACGTGGTGCCCCGGAACAAGACAGGAAGAATATTCGAGGGCCAGGGCTGTATTCCCTCCAGTTTCATGGGCTGTTCTCAAGAAGGGTTGGCACCAACAATCAAATCCAGCTAATGCTGAAGCTTGGCAAAAGGAATGTGGAGGATGGCTTTGAAAGGGAAACTGAAAGGAGAAAATATTGATACAGTCATTAAAGTAAAAGTGCTCTGCAGGAGGACACACCTAGCTGAGCAAGCTCAGACAATAATGTTATAGTTGATAAAGCTGAGAAGCCAGCTGATAAAGCATTCGCTATTTATGGGATAACAATTTAAAAACCTACAGCACATAGACGCTTGAAATGGAAGGTAAAATAGGAGTGCATTCCATTCCATGGGATTCAAACACACACTGCCATCCGAAAAGCCATTGGAAAAGGCACCTTTGGGAAATATGAGCAGCAAGAATTAAACCAACAGCCACTAAGAGGAAAGTATGATCACATAGAGAAAAGTAATTGAAACACAGCCCTCCTCTTACTGTAAATAGAATAAGAATAATAACCTGCTACCTAAATCAGAGTGAACCGTCAATATTGCTTGCTTCTTATTTGTAACATTAATTGACTGTGGGGTCCCACTTTGTTTAGTGATTCAGGGATACACATCAGCACTCTCTCATGTACCATATGTGCCTGTTAATATTTGAGAGCAATGATGGTATTTACCACATCCATGTTTTCCAGATAGAAACACACATCTCTTAAAGTTGGAGGGGGGGAGTGTTTTGTTTTGCTTTTTGGCCTCCTACATACATGCCCTCATCATTAGCAATTAACAAACTGTAAAATGAAGCAGGGGGGGGGTCAAACCTTAAAAGGGGGGGTTAAAAGGGGTTAAACCTTTTTCTCTGTAACCAATAAGTTACAGAGAAAAAGTTGTATGCTGTATGTTGTATGCTGCTTGCATGTGGGGTAGAACCATACCTTCCTACATGAAGAACCTGGAAGAGAGAGTTTAGAAATAGGTTAATCTGTCTTATATTTAGCAATGATTATGCATAATAATTGAAGATTTGTTTACTGTTGTCTGTGTACTGTCTGCATTACTCGCACTATAAATTGTGAGAAAAGAGGGAGCTGGCCCTTTAAGGATAGGATGGGGGTAGCTGGTGTGTGCTGCGGCAGGGGCTCTGAGTGAGGTGTGGGGCTGTGTTGGGTGGATGGGCTTAAAGGGCTTGTAGATTCCAAGAGTGAAGAAAGTTCTGAAAAGCCCTGGCTGGTCATGGCCAGAGTGACTGGGAGGGAGAATAGGCCCACGTCATCGCTCCTGTTACTGCACTTCAGTCAATGGAGTCACAGCAGGGATTTATTTATGCATATCAGATGAGTATGGGAAGCAATAAAGGCCCAGTCCAGCAGAATCAATGGGATCCTCCCTTTGACTGCATTGAGAACAAGTTCACACCCTAAGTGGCATTTCTGTGTGATCATGAAACACAAAGAGGAGAGTTCTTTGTTCAGCAGGGGGTGCTATTTTCACTGCTCTTCTGCAGAAGTGACTGCAATTCCCAGCAACAACCAGCCCACCCCAGGCTGGGGACTTTGCCACAGCCCAACACAAGCAGAGATTTCCCCAGGAATTGAAATTGAGGGGTGGAGGGGTTCAAATTTACATGAGATTGGGTCATGGCCGAAGAGGGGTGAGACCATGACGGTGAAGGTGGCTCTATGGCACCATAGTAAAAACTGAAAAATGTTTCATGACCATTTAATTAGATTTAAATCATGTTTTAAAATCATTACAAAAATTAAAGTTGGCTACTCAAGCCTTCTGTGAAGAACTACATCTACATCCTTCTTGGTTTCTTGTTATAATTTTGCACAACTCTGTTAATGAACTTCTTGAATGCAATGCATTCAACTTGGTGGCTTCTCGTGTATCCGGTACTTCCATTCCTTCAATTGATATGCTTATCAGATCATTCACATGATCAGACAGAAGGCGACTTCTTTCAGAACACAAAATTTTATTCAATGAGGCAAAAGAACGCTCAACTGTAGCTGTTGTGACTGGGAGTAGCAAGAGATTAATTCCTACTTCTTTCAGCCCAGGAAACAGAGCACAAAGATAAGGTCAAGCCACTACTGATGATTCGTTGTATGATATTCCATTGTGTGTTCAAATTCTCTATTCTGTCCCCATTGCTGGTAGTGCCTCACTCCACTCAACTGTCGGTGTTTTATAGGACAGGGATCTGTAAAAGATACGTAGAGGTTCAGTAGAATCTAAAAGTCGCTGTTGTAGATTTTTAAGAATCAAGTCTGTGGACTTTTTCAGTTGTCTTAACAAACACTTCTTGTCCTCTTCATTTAAGGATTCAATATAAATGCCTTTATTAGTCAACTTCTGGACTGAAGTCTTTGCTTCTTCCAGTACTTTTTCAATGGATAGCTCTCGGATTGATCCAAATGTAGCTTCTATTGCTGGACAAAGATCTACTACTGTTGTAGCAGATGCCTGGATGGCATTGTTTAATGACCCAAGTGGTTTTAACAGTAGACTTACAAGAGAGAGAATGGCAATAGTCTTCTCTGAACGTAGTAGCAAAAGTAATCCACCAGCCCTACTATTTAGATCCATCCCATCTTGGTAGATACTTTCCAAAGCCTGTAATAATGGCTGGAGTAATTTTAAGACAACAGCCAAAGATTGGTCATGAGAAAGCCAGAGGATTTTCCCAGGTTGGACTAATTTCAACTTCAATCCCAGTGTATCTTCTATATTTTCCAAGATATTCAGTCTTTTTGGACTCTTGCTGAAAAAAGAATATAATGAAGATATTAAATTTATAGCTTTTTTAATGTCTTTTGAAGAGTCTGCAGCTCATACTAGCGCTAGTTGGAGTAGATGGCCTCTGCAGGGTGTATAGGAGACACTAGGGTTACACTTTTCTCTCAGCAAAGCTTGTGCTCCACCATGTTTTCCAGAGAAGTTTGCAGCTCTATCAAATGCACAAGCAGCCATCTGTTTGGGTCCCATTGACAAGCATTTAACTCTTCTAAGATGTGGGTTGTCACAGATGCAGCCAATCTGTCTTCTATAACTTGAACATCCAGAAATGCATTTACTGGCCTACCACTGACATCAAGATAATGTATACAATGACTTAATAGTTGATGCTCATTTGCATCAGTGCATTCATCAGCCATGTATGTAAATTTTTTTTGCGGTGAGAGAGTTCGTCACTTTTCAACTGTTGAGTCTTTCACTCTTGCACCTCATGCTTCTAGCCAGTCAGTTGAGTTTCTTGTAGAAAGATAGTGAGCATTTGCTGGTCTTGTTTGGAACCAGTGTTCAACTTCAGGATGAACAAGTGACAATGCACTTAACATTGGCCTCCAGTTTGTAGTGTGTGGTATCTCTTGCTTAAATAGAAAGTATGATCCCACAGCCATGTTTGTTCACATGAACTGTGTTGTGTCTCCAGCATTTTTAACAGCCTCATTAACACTCACTGGTCTTGTCCTTGGTCAGTGGAGACTCAGAGTTCAGAGGTGCTTTCACATGAGTTCACCTCCCAGGTTGGGGGCAAGAAGGCACCTTGCTCATTCCTCCAGCTGCTCACTGTTCGCTCTGTTGTTCATTTTGCCACCGTTGACTCCATCACTCTGTTGCCAATGGCCCTGCACTGTCACCTTCTGCTGCCACCTGCCGCTATGACCTCTGCACGGTTCCACCCTCCTCTGTGATTTCAGCTGAGCTCTCAGTGGGGGAATCTCGCAGCTAATGCAGGCTGGGGCATCTCTTCCACAGAAACACTGTCCCACAACAGGTCTAAGCACTTAGACCTGATTATCAGTGATTTCAGCTGTAGTGGTCACTTAACAAAACAAAAGAGCATCTATGGAGCCTAATCAGCTCTGTCTTTAAACAGTGGAGAGGGGCAGGTCAAATAGTACTTGTGAGTCAGGCAGACCATCAAGCAAAACACCTGTCCCCACCCTCTCTCTTGATGCCCTCAATCAGCAGAGGCTAAGTACAGTTCTACTGCCCTTTACTCATACAATAAGAACAACAACACTTCATTACCCCTCCCCTCGCATTCAAGTGATTTGTAACCCAACCCCAGCCAAAATCTAGGAGTTGGGCAATGCAGCTCTGCTTGCTGGATACCTAGGTAGATTAGGTGTGAATGTAAATACAATCTGGTCCTGAAGCCTTTCCCCCCAGCCCCCAGCTCATCACTAGCTGTCAGGGACAGCTCATTAAGACTTCGTTGGCCAACCTAATAATTTCAAATTGTCATTTGTAAGCAATCACCTAAATGAATGCACTGACATGGTCATAAAAACAATAGCTGTATAAGGAAGCTAGTCTATGTTCATACTTTTCAAATCTATCATACTTTTTCAGATACACATATTTTATCATACACTGTATATGCTTTTAAAGTATGTATTAATGTTTCAATTTCCATTCAAATTTCCAAACAGTCACTAAACAGGCTATACTGCATGTAACTACTTCACAAAACTGGGGGAGGGAGGTTGTAAGGGAAAAGCAGGGGGGTGTACACCCCCCGGGGGGGGAGCCTTGATCACAAGGCACTATGGATTGACCACTGGGCCTGCCCCTTGCTCTTGTTTCTGTTTCAAGGCAGTTTTAAAGGAACAGGCAGCACCCATCCTCTGATCATTGCAAAATCCTTGGCACTGGAGCCCCCTCATGAGCTCCATGCTTCCTTTTCCCCACATGACTTCTTACCTCTAAGTGATGGCTGATGCCACCTCCTAGGGATGTGCAAGGTAGTTGCTTCAGAGAAACAATGAGACACTTCAAGTAAATGAGTATCTCACACATTACCAGCCTCATGAAGCTACCTGAGTATTTTAAATCATTCATGAGCTCTCTGCCTTGACCTGAAGGACAAGGGAGAGAATGCAGAAGCAGATATTCTTCATTGGCTGTCGTAAACAATGCAGGCAGCTAGCCCTGTATGCATTATAATAATGGGGAGAAATACTAAAACCATTACAACACAGTTAAAGGGAAAATGAAATATTTGGTGAGGACTGGAGCCCTAGAGATCACATGACATGCTAGTAGCAAGAACTGTTTGTACCTGTCAATTAAAAGCTACTTAAGCCTGCCACGAAGGCTTTTGCCTGGCTACAGGGGTGCCATTGGGGGGGGCAGGGGAGGGCTCTAGCCTACCCCTTGAGTTTCATAGGGGAGGTCTAATCACACCCTAGCACAAGACGGAGCTCTTAATTGCAACAGCTTGAGTGTGACATGTGATGAGTTTGGAAGCTGAGAGCAGCACAGCCTTGGGGGCTGGGAGTTTGTTCATAAACAGAGGCAGGGGGATTAAGATAACAAAAGGCTTGTCATTAAAGTAAATTAAGGGATCATTCAATGATCCTGAAAGCATTGTCAGGCTCTTCAGTTAAAAAATAGGAAACAAAGGGTAGGAATAAAAGGTGAGAAAGGTGAGAGGTACATATTCTACATATTCAAAAATGATCTGGAAAATGGGATAGGCAATGAGGTGGTAAAATTTGCAGATGATACAAAATTACTCAAAATAGTTAAGTCCAAAGCAGACAATGAAGAGTTACAAAGGGATCTCACAAAACTGGGTGACTGGGCAACACAATGGCAGATGAAATTCAGTGTTGATAAATGCAAAGTAATGCACATGGCAAGATATAATCCCAGCTATACATACAAAATGATAGGGTCTAAATTAATTGAACCTCTCAATAAAGAGATCTTGGAGTCATTGTGGAGAGTTTTCTGAAAACATCTACTCAATGTGCAGTGGCAATTAAAAAAGGTAACAGAGTATTGGGAATGATTAGGAAAGGGATAGATAATAAGACGGAAAATATCATATTGCCTCTATATAAATCCATGGTACGTCCACATCTTAAATACTGCGCGCAGATGTGGTCACTCCATCTCAAAAAAGATATGTTGGATTTGGAAAAGATACAGAGAAGGGCAACAGAAATGATTACGGGTATTTCTGTATGAGGAGAGATTAATAAGACTGGGACTTTTCAGCTTGGAAAAGAGGCGACTAAGGGGGAATATGACAGAGGTCTATAAAATCATGAAGGGTGTGGAAAAATTGAATAAGGACATGTTATTTACTCCTTCACATAACACAAGAACTAGAGGTCACCCAGTGAAATTAATAGGCAGCAGATTTAAAACAAACAAAAAAAAGTATTTGTTCACAGTCAACCTGTGGAACTCTTTGCCAGGTGATGTTGTGAAGGCCAAAACTATAAGAGGGTTCCAATAAGAACTAGATAAATTCATGGAAAATAGGTCCAGCAATGGCTAGTAGCCAGGATGGGCAGGGATCCAACACCATGTTCTCCATGTCCTTCACCTCTGTTTGCCAGATGCTGGGAGTGGGCAACAGGGCAACTTGATCATTACCTGTTCTGTTAATTCCCTCTGAAGCACTTGGCATTGGCTACTGTTGGAAGACAGGATACTGGGCTAGCTGGACCATTGATCTGACCCAATATAGCCATTCTGATGTTCTTATATAGAACCCAGATGTATCTGCCCCCTGCAGTAACCTGCTAGATCCCGCTCTCCTCTCAGAGCTGGCATAGAACCTGGGCTCTCTCTCGCCACAGAGTTAGTAACAAAGTAAGAATATACATTAAAATTTTAAACCTAACCAGTGTCCCTTAAGTGACTTGCCACAAGATGTCAGAACATGTTATTAGAGCTGAGTGTGTCTAATATTTATTTAATTTTCTTTCTTTTATATAGGAATTAGATACAGGGTTCCTGTCAGCTAATTGCTAAGTTATCTGCCAAAAAACTAGAGTTTTCAAATTCCTAAGTAGCCACAGGAATCATGGTTTAAGGTACCCCCCACCCACCAACCAAAAACTGAAATGGCCCCCTGCCTAGCCATGTTATTTATAAGGGTTCTTATTAAAAATTGTTGTCATTTTCTGGTGCTCAGGCCAACAGGGAGGAATTGCTATCAATGGGGAGGGCGGTCTAGTGGTTAAAGCATAAACCTGAGTTCTCCTCCAGCTACAGCCAGAGATCTCCTGGGTGACCTTGGATAAATCAAGGGTGCTGTCTGTGGCTCAGTCACCTCCCCTTGTACAATAATGTATATATTACCCACGTCACAGGGGCAAGTGTAAAGATACTTGGCTTAATCTTTCCAAAGCACTTAATAGAAGTGCAAAGTATTCTTACCAGTGGTAAAGCAGCATCCTGGGAACTCAGAAGAGCGATCTGTAGCCCCTGTTACCACAGCACCTAAGCACCTTTCCATCTCAATGAATTTGCCCTTACACACACCCGGGAGATAGGGAAGTTCTGTTATCCATATTTGACAGATGAGGAACTGAGGCACAGAGGGAGTAGACAGCTTGCCAAAGGTCACACGCCACACATAAATCTGGGCTGGGAATGAACCCAGGTCTACCAAAACCCAGGGTAGCAGCCTAACCACTGGGCCATCCTTCCTCCATGCTCTGACACACACACACCCTCGCCTCCAGACTTCTGTGTGACTGTGGGTGCAGGCCTCGTCAGAGCCCTTGGCATGGCTAAAGCATGGCCAAAGGCTGTGAACCAAGTAGACCTCATTAGAATAGCGATACTGGGTGTCTGCTAATACAAAGTAAGCACACTCCTGACCAGAGAGAATGGTACACACAGAGGCCCCACATAACTATGTAACCATGTGCCTAAGAGATGGCACAAGAACACACCAACTCCTGGTAAAGATAAGGAGGGGGTGACAGGCTAATGGATGAGGATGCTTTGTTCAAGCTAGCAGGTACAAGGTATATGGGTGGTAACTAACAACTGCTAATTGATGGAGGGGAGGGCAGACAGACTGTAGCCAGGTCTTTCACACCCATCCTGCTTTCTGGGTGGTCTATGTCAGGAGTCAGGTTTTACCCCCCAGAAAGGAAAATGTACCACTCAGGAATGCCCCATGGGATGGGACTTGGGGTATATCTAGGGACAGAATTTCCAGTCTTGTCTCCATGCTGATTAGTCAGACAAGAAAACAGAGGGGGAGCTACCACCAGAAGACCCACCCACTGCCCACCACACATTGTGCAGGGACAGGACTTGGAGATACAACTAGGGGTGGGGTTTCTAGGCCTGTCTCCACATGGTTTGGTCTGGGGGCAGAGCTAGGGGGCAAGGCTATAACTGAAGCTTCACCCCAAACCTAGTGGACATGTTTCTGGGGGCGGACCTGCGAAGCAAAATGAGTGGTGTTGTGGTAGCTAGTCAGGATGGATCCTATAACCCTTAACAAACACCAATTGGTCGAGGGCAGGCATATGATCAGCTGTCACTCACTTACCCCAGGCTAGCTCTAGATTTTTCAATTATGATTTATGGACAGGGTGGTGGGGTCAAGAGACATTACATACACTTTCAGCCTCTCTTCGGAGGTCATATTCCATTCTTGTTTGGTCAGGCCATGTCTTGCCACACTCTCCTGATGTGAGGCATGTGAACAACTTGCTTAACATCCCATTTTCAGCAGCACTGAGGGACAGCTGGAAAACACATATCTTTGCCTTCATTTCATTTGGCCACAGGTAACAGTGTGGAATCCAAGGAAAATACTGATACAGTGACTGAGGAAAGAAAGAGGCAACAATATCATTCCACATTACTAAGGAGCAACCCTGCCTCAAAGCAAAGTCCAGTATCATAGCTGGGGTTTAAGTCACTTGAATAAAGAGAGCTGACCCACCACTGGAAAAGAGAGAGAGAGAGCGTTCTGAACTAGGAGCAATGTTTGGAGATTATTGAGTCAATAGTCACTGTACTTTTAGTTAGGATTATTAAAAATACCTAAGAGTGTTAGACACCCAATCAGATGTCAAGAATTAGAACATTCAAAAACCAGTCGGAGAACACTTCAATCTCTTTGGTCACTCGATTACAGACCTAAAAGTGGCAATTCTTCAACAAAAAAACTTCAGAAACAGACTCCAATGAGAGACTGCTGAATTGGAATTAATTTGCAAACTGCATACAATTAACTTGGGCTTGAATAAAGACTGGGAGTGGATGTGTCATTACACAAAGTAAAACTATTTCCTCTTGTTTATTTCCCCTCCTATTGTTCTTGTAAAGTGCTGGAAATGGCCCACCTTGATTAACACTACAAAAGGTCGTCCTCTCCCCCCCCCCCCCGCTCTCCTGCTGGTAATAGCTCACCATTCCTGATCACTCTTGTTACAGTCTGTATGTTAACACCCATTGTTTCATGTTCTCTGTGCATATAAAATCTCCCCACTATATTTTCCACTGTATGCATCCGATGAAGTGAGCTGTAGCTCACAAAAGCTTATGCTCTAATAAATTTGTTAGTTTCTCAGGTGCCACAAGTACTCTTTTCTTTTTACTTATACAGACTAACACGGCTGCTACTCTGAAGAAAGGAAAAGTTATTTACTTGTTCCCATAATATAAGAACTAGGGGCCACCAAATGAAATTAATGGGTGAAAATTAATGGGTAGCAGGTATAAAACAAATAAAAGGACTCTCTTCTTCACTCAGCACTCAGTCAACCTGTGGAACTCCTTGCCTGAGGAGGTTGTGAAGGCTAGGACTATAACAGGGTTTAAAAGAGAACTGGATAAATTCATGGAGGTTAAGTCCATTAATGGCCTTTAGCCAGGATGGGTAAGGAATGGTATCCCTAGCCTCTGTTTGTCAGAGGGTGGAGATGGATGGCAGGAGAGAGATCACTTGATCATTACCTGTTAGGTTCACTCCCTCTGGGGCACCTGACATTGGCCATTGTCGGTAGACAGGATACTGGGCTGGATGGACCTTTGGTCTGACTCAGTATGGCCATTCTTATATTTTTATGTTCTTAAGTGTCTTTACATTTTGGCTGGGATTTTTCAGACTTTCAGCGTTGATCTAATTCAATGGTACAACTCCCATTGACTTCAATGAGAGCAGAGTTAGACCTCTGAAGTGAACTTTTGAAAATGCTGTCCTCTGTGCTGAATGGTGTGGAATTCTGCAAAACCTCAGACATTTCAATAACATTGTCCTTTTCTGCTCTGACTATTTAGACCAGTGGCATATCCCACCACCATAATGAAGATGGGATGGGACTTGGATTACATCTAGGGGCAGAATCCATCCTGTCTCCATATTAAATCAGTCATAGGCAGGGGGTAGAGGTGGAGCTACTAGTGGAAGACTCCCCACTGCACATACTCCCAGGGCAGGACTTATGGGTTTGGCTAGGGGTGGGGTGTCTGGGACTGTTTCCTTCCTGATTTTTCTGGCAATGGAGTTGTGGCAGGGCTATTGCAGAAGCTTCACCTCCACCTTATTGCACAAGCTCAAGAGGGCAGGCCTAGGAACAGAGCCTGTGACTCATACTTGACTTTGATTGGTCAGGGGATGGGGCTAAAGGAGCATAATTTTGAATCTCCACTGAATGGGAATAAAATAATTAATTATATAAGGACTATAATGATCTCAACCTTTACTTTCAATGTTCTTCCTTCTTCCTATGACCCACCAACACTCTATGAAAGCCCACACTCTGGGGCTAGAGGGTTCTTTGATCAAAAAAACATTGTGTCTTTATATGGATGATGATGAAAGAATTCATTTTATGAAGCTGTGGTACAAAGAAATATAAACTTTAAAAGTAACAGTCAAAACTTCACTATTTCCCCTAATTTCATGAACAACTGTGAATTGTTCATGTTCTGAGCAGACAATCAGAATCTAATTTCAAAACTGAGACTCGGTTTTCTCAAGGCTGGGTTCGCAGTTGCAGAGAATGGTGCCCAGGTTGGCTAGAAAGGTTTATAACCCTTAGAAAGTCTTTTGATAACCTTAGTTTTCATTACAAGTTTGTAAACATGGATATGGGCCAGAAACTAACAAATCCATGTCTTCATGGTTTCTTTAGTTTCACTTTATTGTTTTCATTGACACTTTTTCTCCACAAAGTCATCAAAGGAGTTTTTTAGGTCATTCAATTGCTGTTTTATTCTCTACCAGCAGATGCCGGTTCTCCCACAGGTGAGGTATAAATTTGTCCCAGGTTTTGTCCCACAACCTCCTGGTCTTCTATTCAGCTGCTTAGGATGGCATCACACCAATCAAATGCAATGAACACAGCTGTTCCATTAATGTCATCAACTTTTGATTTCTCTGACCCTGACCAAGGCTGTCTAGTAGTGAACTGATATGGGGCTTTGTTATGTAGCCTTTACTCACTGGGAGTCTTGCCTTGGTATAAACTAAGTGCTTCAGCACTGGGTCCACCGTCTGCAAACCTGCCTTGTTGTAATGGGCACTGTTTTACCCAGCCAAGACTATTTCTAAATCTCCTGAGAGTCTACACACTGATGCCCTAAGATCAGCAGAAAGTCAGCATAACTATGCATAATGGGCTCCTGCTGATCACTCAACAGCAACTGTAGAAAGTTGTTATTCTTCATTAAGGCCGGTCGTGGATTGGGTTGGAAGCAATCCATTAGTGGCAGTCTACATCCTAATAGTGCAGCCTCTGTGCACTGCCAAGGAGTACTGTTAGCTTTCAATAGCAATAGCTAATTCTTTCTACAATTGATGTGAAATGATAATCCTTTGGTCACTTAGTGCACTTTCAGTGTGCACTCTGTCATTGCCGGTCTAACAGAGGAAACAATTTGTGAACTTTAGCTGCTAGGGTACTTCTGGAATGCAACAAATAACTCCACCTCCATGATCTTTTAACCCTTCCATTGGCTGGAAAGCAAATGACGACTTGAACATTTTGCTTCCAATAATAAAGGTTTGTATGGCCTTGTTCTATCAGGAAGGATGTGTTCCTACCAATCTATATAGGTCAGATGTGAGCCTTCTCGAAATCTCTTTATAGATCATGCTTTTCAGACTGACTGAACAGTATCAAAGCTGTAGTGCCCATGTGGAAATGTGATGATACTGACTCAATGGTATGTGACTCAAAGGGATTGAGGAGACACAAGACCAATAGCTGAATGATCCAATAATCACAAGGTTCTGTTGTATCACATTAATGCGCGTGCGCACACACACACAGTGTTGTTATTTCTGTGCTTGTATAATATTGGGATTTTAAAGACCACAATCAAATACTTATTTTTTTCTATTTAAAAAAAGCATTTATTAGAGTATCGCCTCGGACACCGAGGCAAATTTTCTGAAAAGTAAAAGCATGGTTTATGCAGGCAGTTACCATGGCTTCATGCACAATCACAGTAAATTAATGCACAAACAATCAGAGATGGACGGCAGTGGCTGAAGCTCACTGCCCAGAAAGCCACAAGGACTGTGGCACTAACATCACTTGCCCCAGGTAATTTCTACTCCCCGACCCTCCACCCAATGTGATGCAGGCCATCACGCTGCTGCCCAAGCAGTGTGGTTTGCTAGATACAGCTGTCACCTACTACGTGCAATGGAGGTGAGCCAACATTAGTAGAGTTTGCAAGGAGCGATTTGGCTCTGATCCCATTTGAGGTTCTGTTCTGGTCCACCTCTACCTGCATTACAAGTGTTAACTTCCCACTCCATTTCGTTACATTAAGCCAACGCTGGGAGTGCACAGGATGAAAAGAAGAAGATATATCGGTGGCCTTATTGAGTGACATTATTTATTAAAAAGCGAGACGCCAATTTCATGAATATTCAGAGTTTTCTGCTCTGCTATATGGAAAATAATAAGAATGAATGAATCACTGTCAAGGGGTTTTTTATACCTTTATGCTAAGGCAAGAGCACAAAATGCTACAAGTCAACCAGAAGTCAAAAGGATGAGTAAATGCCAACAGCCCTCTCCAACTATTCCTGTATTTCTGCCAAACAGGCCCCTTGTAGCCACTGCAGGAGCCTAGCAGAAAGCAGGATACAGCCTGTCTGTATTCCCACACATATGTATAATGAACATCAGTGTCCTAGGGCCTAGCACCAGGTCTCACAGCTGTCATATCTCCCCCTACAGAGGTTACATAAAATCCCAGCCCACAATTGTACACAATTGTAATACAATAAGATCTTTCCAGGATATCACAGAAAAATTGCCCTGTCACACTCAGAACACAGTTGTTGCTTTCTCCAGCCTCCTGAAGAAGAATGTATACCGGGGGCACACACTATGTGGAGTCAGGGGTGTCTCTCACAATTTTCATCTCTTTCAGGGGTACATGGGAGTCCCTTCTGTAGACTCCTCCCTTCGGGATTCAATGGCTCTTCCTCACCTGTACCCCCACACATTCTCCTTGCTGTTAGCAGTGCAGTACACTAAATATTTTCGGATAACTGGCTGCATGTACAGTGTGCGATGAGCCAATAGACAAGTGTTGAAGGTACTGCAAATGTTAGGACCACTGGGTGAAATTTACAAGGCCTATGCACCCCTTTAATACTGCTTAATCCCCAGCCTGGGCCCTTTGCAAATGGGATGGGTTTTTTCTTATGTACAGCAGCCCAAACACTCCAACCCCATGTGAAATTGCACTCTATATGTTTATGGAAATATGTTTATAAGTAAGTAAATATAAGATAACTGGAATATGCTCTATGCTAGATATGCAATGTAACATATATTTGCAAAGGTTTTGATCTACTGAATATATTCATCCTATTTATATGAATGTATCGTTTTTATATCTGAAGTTATGAGCATTGGCTCTATACTTGTATTTGAAGTGTTTGCTGTAGGAAACACATAAGGGAGGTTTGGCCAACACATTTTGAAGGGACTATTCAAGTAATTGGGAGTATTTAACTAACAACGGACTTTGGGAGACGCCAATCCACATCTGAGCTTTCCTGGGAACATTCAAACTAACATGTAAACAAAGGCACCGGCCTGCAAAAAGCTGAATCATTCATAGATTCATAGATACTAAGGTCAGAAGGGACCATTCTGATCATCTAGTCTGACCTCCTGTACAACGCAGGCCACAGAATCTCACCCACCCACTCATGTGACTTGCCCATGTGGCTACAAACTCCATCTTGTTGTTGTGACTTTGCACAGAAGAACAAAGGGGTTTCCGCCCATGAGAGAAAGAATATAAAAGGCCCTGGAAGCCTCTCCATTTTGTCTTCAGCTGAAGCTGCTCCAGCTCAAGAGATGGCCTCTCCACTCCAAAGAGATGCCTGAAAGAAACTGGAACAAAGTACTGTAACTATGGGGGAGGGGGGCTGAGTGATTGCTGGACCCAGGCCATAAACTATAACATTGGTCTTAAAAGGATTGTACCTAAAATAACATCTAGGTGATAAGTTAGTATTTGTAACTAGATCCTTAGTGTATTAAGTTAGCCTTGCATATTTTGATTTCTTTTACTTAGTAACTTACCTTGTTCTGTCTGTTATTACTTGGAACCACTTAAATCCTACTTTTTGTACCTAATAAAATCACTTTTGTTTATTAATTAACCCAGAGCAAGTGATTAATACCTGGGGGAGCTGTGCATCTCTCTCTATCAGTGTTATAGAGGGTGGACAATTTATGAGTTTACGCCGTATATGCTTTATACAGAGTAAAACAGATTTATTTGGGGTTTGGATCCCATTGGGAGTTGGGTGTCTGGGTGCTGGAGATAGGAACACTTGCTAAGCAGTTTTTAGTTAAGTCTGCAGCTTTGGAGGTGTGGGTCAGACCTGGGTCCGTGTTGCAGCAGGCTTGCCTGTCTGGTTCAACCAGGCAGGGTTTTGGGGCCCAAACTGGCAGTGAAAACAGGCTCAAAGATAGTCTCAGCACATCAGGTGACAGTCCCAAGGGGGTCTCTGTGACCGAACCCATCACACCCCACTCTCACAACATGGGAGGATTTTCCAGGGCTACTGGGAAAGAAAGAGAGCCAATATCCTACTCAGCAACAGAAAGAAGATGTACTTTTAAATGGATACCCTTGTGGTCAATCCAATATGAGGGTGAAAGGACAGCCTTGCCTCTGAGTTCTAGTAGCTGGGACTGCTCCTTCCAACCCTTCTTCTTTAGCACCAGATTACAATACCCTTCCTTAAAGTAATAGTATCTTACCCTATAAGCACGGTCTGACTTCAGCAGGACCAGGCATCATGCGATATGAAACCATCTGGCCCTTAACAATTTCATCTTTCTCAGGTTATTTCTGGTATTTGCGTTACCCCTCGGCCAATGCACCAGATGATTGAATCAGGAACCCCAAAGTGCTAGAAGGAGGAGTGACGGCACTTTAAGCTAAAGAATCAAGCTTTTCTCAGGAAGGGAGGACATAACAGACTCTCACCTTCTATGGATTGGGCACAAAGCAATGGGTTCTGTATCCTGCACTGATCAGTGGGTTACATTCAGGGAGTGGCACCAAGGCTTAAGGCTATGGCTACATATCAGTCAGGGCTGTGAAGAGGCATGACCCTTGACCAACACAGCTGCACTGGCAGAAGCCTCTAGAATCATAGAATCATAGAATATCAGGGTTCGAAGGGACCTCAGGAGGTCATCTAGTCCAACCCCCTGCTCAAAGCAGGACCAATCCCCAATTAAATCATCCCAGCCAGGACTTTGTCAAGCCTGACTTTGAAAACCTCTAAGGAAGGAGATTCCACCATCTCCCTAGGTAACACATTCCAGTGCTTCACCACTCTCCTAGTGAAATACTGTTTCCTAATATCCAACCTAAATCTCCCCCACTGCAACTTGAAACCATTACTCCTTGTTCTATCATCTGCTACCACTGAGAACAGTCTAGATCCATCCTCTTTGGAACTGCCCTTTCAGGTAGTTGAAAGCAACTATCAAATTCCCCCTCATTCTTCTCGTCTGCAGATTAAACAATCCCAGTTCCCTCAGCCTCTCCTCATAAATCATGTGTTCCAGTCCCCTAATCATTTTTGTTACCCTCCGCTGGATGCTTTCCAATTTTTCCACATCCTTTTTGTAGTGTGGGGCCCAAAACTAGACAAAGTATTCCAGATGAGGCCTCACCTGTGCCGAATAGAGGTCCCTCGATCTTCTGGCAATGCTCCTACTTATACAGCCCAAAATGCCATTAGCCTTCTTGGCAACAAGGGCTCACTGTTGACTCATATCCAGCTTCTCATCCACTGTAACTCCTAGGTCCTTTTCTGCAGAAAATGGTGTAGATGCAGTTATACTAATATAATCTAGTGAAACCATATATTATAGGGATAACAGAAACATGGTGGAATAGTAGTCATGACTGGACTACAGGTATTGAAGGGTATGTGCTGTTTAGGAAAGACAGAAATAAAGGTAAAGGTGGTGGAGCAGCATTGTATATCAATGATGAGGTAGAATGTAAAGAAATAAGAAGCGATGCAATGGATAAGACAGAGTCCGTCTGGGCAAAAATTGCATTGGGGAAGAAAACTACTAGAGCCTCTCCTACAATAGTGCTTGGGGTGTGCTATAGACCGCCGGGATCTAATCTGGATATGGATAGAGCCCTTTTTAATGTTTTTAATAAAGTAAATACTAATGGAAACTGCATGATCATGGGAGACTTTAACTTCCCAGATATAGACTGGAGGACCAATGCTAGTAATAATAATAGAGCTCAGATTTTCCTAGATGCGATAGCTGATGGATTCCTTCATCAAGTAGTTGCTGAACCGACTAGAGGGGATGCCATTTTAGATTTGGTTTTGGTGAGTAGCAAGGACCTCATAGAAGAAATGGTTGTAGGGGATAATCTTGGTTCAAGTGATCATGAGCTAATTCAGTTCAAACTGAATGGAAGGATTAACAAAAATAAATCTGCAACTAGAGTTTTTGATTTCAAAAGGGCTGACTTTCAAAAAATTAAAGAAATTAGTTAGGGAAGTGGATTGGGCTGAAGAATTTATGGATCTAAAGGTAGAGGAGGCCTGGGATTACTTTAAATCAAAGCTGCAGAAGCTATCGGAAGCCTGTATCCCAAGAAAGGGGAAAAAATTCATAGGCAGGAGTTGTAGACCAAGCTGGATGAGCAAGCATCTCAGAGAGGTGATTAAGAAGAAGCAGAAAGCATACAGGGAGTGGAAGATGGGAGGGATCAGCAAAGAAAGCTACCTAATTGAGGTCAGAACATGTAGGGATAAAGTGAGACAGGCTAAAAGTTGAGTAGAGTTGGACCTTGCAAAGGGAATTAAAACCAATAGTAAAAGGTTCTATAGCCATATAAATAAGAAGAAAACTAAGAAAGAAGAAGTGGGGCCACTAAACACTGAGGATGGAGTGGAGGTTAAAGATAATCTAGGCATGGCCCAATATCTAAACAAATACTTTACCTCAGTCTTTAATAAGGCTAAAGAGGATCTTAGGGATAATGGTAGCATGACAAATGGGAATGAGGATATGGAGGTAGATATTACCATATCTGAGGTAGAAGCGAAACTCAAACAGCTTAATGGGACTAAATCAGGGGGGTCCAGATAATCTTCAACCAAGAATATTAAGGGAATTGGCACCTGAAATTGCAAGCCCATTAGCAAGAATTTTTAATGAATCTGTAAACTCAGGAGTTGTACCGAATGATTGGAGAATTGCTAATATAGTTCCTATTTTTAAGAAAGGAAAAAAAAGTGATCCGGGTAGCTACAGGCCAGTTAGTTTGACATCTGTAGTATGCAAGGTCCTGGAAAAAATTTTGAAGGAGAAATTAGTTAAGAACATTGAAGTCAATGGTAAATGGAACAAAATACAACATAGTTTTACAAAAGGTAGATCATGCCAAACCAGCCTGATCTCCTTCTTTGAGAAAGTAACAGATTTTTTAGATAAAGGAAATACAGTGGATCTAATTTACCTAGATTTCAGTAAAGCGTTTGATACCGTGCCACATGGGGAATTAGTAGTTAAATTGGAAAAGATGGGGATCAATATGAACATCAAAAGGTGGATAAGGAATTGGTTAAAGGAGAGACTACAACGGGTCCTACTGAAAGGCGAACTGTCAGGTTGGAGGGAGGTTACCAGTGGAGTTCCTCAAAGATCAGTTTTGGGACCAATCTTATTTAATCTTTTTATTACTGACCTCGGCACAAAAAGTGGGAGTGTGCTAATAAAGTTTGCAGATGATACAAAGCTGGGAGGTATTGCCAATTCAGAGAAGGATCAGGATATTATACAGGAGGATCTGGATGATCTTGTAAACTGGAGTAATAGTAATAGGATGAAATTTAATAGTGAGAAGTGTAAGGTTATGCATTTAGGGATTAATAACAAGAATTTTAGTTATAAGCTGGGGACGCATCAATTAGAAGTAATGGAAGAGGAGAAGGACCTTGGAGTATTGGTTGATCATAGGATGACTATGAGTTGCCAATGTGATATGGCTGTGAAAAAAGTAATGCGGTTTTGGGATGCATCAGGAGAGATATTTCCAGTAGGGATAAGGAGGTTTTAGTACCATTATAAAAGGCACTGGTGAGACCTCACCTGGAATACTGTGTGCAGTTCTGGTCTCCCATGGTTAAAAAGGATGAATTCAAACTGGAGCAGGTACAGAGAAGGGCTACTAGGATGATCCGAGGAATGGATAACTTGTCTTATGAAAGGAGACTTAAGGAGCTTGGCTTGTTTAGCCTAACTAAAAGAAGGTTGAGGGGAGATATGATTGCTCTCTATAAATATATCAGAGGGATAAATACAGGAGAGGGAGAGGAATTATTTAAGCTCAGCACCAATGTGGACACAAGAACAAATGGGTATAAACTGGCCACCAGGAAGTTTAGACTTGAAATTAGACGAAGGTTTCTAACCATCAGAGGAGTGAAGTTTTGGAATAGCCTTCCAAGGGAAGTAGTGGGGGCAAAAGATCTATCGGGCTTTAAGATTCTACTTGATAAGTTTATGGAGGAGATGGTATGATGAGATAATGTGATTTTGGTAATTAATTGATCTTTAAATATTCAGGGTAAACAGGCCTAATCCCCTGAGATGGGATATTAGATGGATGGGATCTGAGTTACCCAGGAAAGAATTTTCTGTAGTATCTGTCTGGTGAATCTTGCTCATAAGCTCAGAGTTTAGCTGATCGCCATATTTGGGGCCGGGAAGGAATTTTCCTCCAGGGCAGATTGGAGAGGCCCTGGAGGTTTTTTGCCTTCCTCTGTAGCATGTTGCATGGGTCACTTGAGGGAGGATTCTCTGCTCCTTGAAGTCTTTAAACCACAATTTGAGGACTTCAATAGATCAGACATAGGTGAGGTTTTTCGTAGGAGTGGGTGGGTGAGATTCTGTGGCCTGTGTTGTGCAGGAGGTCGGACTAGATGATCAGAATGGTCCCTTCTGAACTTAGTATCTGTGAATCTATGAATCTAGTGTAGATGCAGTTATACTAGTAGCAGAACTTTTACTAGGATAGCTTGTTTTTTTTCAGGGGTGGTGGAATAAACTATACCAGCAACAGATGCTGGTATAAGCTCCATGCACACAAGAAGTCCTTTCCCAGTAAAGTATACCTACACAGGGACAGAGACCCTAGTGTAGACAAGGCCAAAGAATGGATTTTTGATCCCAAGTGGCCAACTTGTTTACTTAGAAACAGAAAGAATACCAGATAAAAGTGAGTATTTCCTTAGTGCCTAGAAACCGGGCCAAGGGGTTACTGCGCTAATGAAGCCAGCCTAGATTGTCTGTACTCTCCAGTACATCACTAACATAACATACACTCCGCTAGTCTCAGGAGTTTTGCACAATGCATGTGTGCATCTTCGGGTGTCAAAGGATCTGCAGACACCTGAAGGTATGTGTAACTTTATAGTTTCATCGGGAGCTTTATAGTTTCATTCAGCATGTGTCACATCACTGTGGGCTGTAATAATGTCTCTACAGCACTGAGGTAGTCAAACCTGAGACGGGCACCCTGCTCTAACTCAGCAGTTAATATCTTTCTCCAAAAAATTCCTTTTGGGCAGAAGTTTCATACGTTGGCAGGGCTCCAGCCAAAAGGAATTTGTTCTTCAAAAATATTTTTAAAAAAAAAATTCAGCTGCTTTGAGTTATATAAAGAAGAAAATAATTATTTTGTACTTTCAAAATATTGATCCAAGGATATATATCTATTATACTTTACAGTCAACTCACATAAAGCAGGGTTTTTGTTGTTTTTTTTAAAAGATCATCTGCAAAGGACTGGGTTTCTGCCATTTGTTTTTGCTTCTTTATGATGCAGAAAGCAAGCTTGAAACAGGTTTTTTTGTTTCCCTTATAAATACCAGGATTGTAAAGACTGGAGATTGTTGGTTTTACTGCAGGACCTCTAGGGCAGGGGAGAAGGGGTGGTGTCAGAGCCCTGTATTGTGTTTTCTCACACCTTATTTGAAAGATGGGTGGGTTTGAATCTTTAACAAAGACCTCCTTTCTTCTAAGTGGTCATTAGGCACTGAAGTTAAAGGAGTGTCACAAAAAAGCAAAGCATTTTAAGACAGTCTGACTAAAACTCCCTTCTTCTCAACTGTTTGGCTTTCATGGGTTGGCTCTGAGGATGTCATTATTTCACTCGCTCTCCAGTAGCCCGACTCATCCAGAGTTGACAAACCTGAATTCCAAATGTAAATGACAAGCAGAAAAGAACACTCTCCCCCTCAACCCTTCTGGGCTTCTTCACACATCGTAAGGAAACAACATTTTATTTTAGACCAATTTTATTCTCTTTACAAGTTTCCTTTAAATGTCAAATATGGCGTGTGACTAATCCCCCTTGAGCAACAGTCACCCTGATAAGAGTGAATTCATTCCCCAGCTATGGGAATCTTCCTGTCTTCTTCCCCCCCTCCCAATGACAAAGCCCCTGAACCCATCCTTGCTACCCGCTTAATCCCTCCTGGCTTCCACCTCTCCCGCAGTTACATTGCCAACTGCAGACACAAGGGTTTCAATGGGCAGTTAGATCTCACATTCAAATACACAATGGTGAGAAGATTTTAATATGTGATCTGGTCGTTCACTGCATATGTAGTGGCATTTATTCATTGCACTTGTCCCTGGGAGGACACAGAGGTTGGGAACACTTCTGAAGCTGGAAAAGAATGGCAGGTTTGCTCCTAGCTGCTAGGAGGGGAGGGATTAGCTTGCCCTGGCCAGCAGAGTGTGTCTCTGGGAGTTGGGCAAGCTTAAGGGCCCTTGTTCATTTAACTATATGGAAATTAAAAGCTAATTACAAGAGTAATGCGACATTATGACTAGAAATTTGGGCACGAAAGTCAAGGCATTCAGAAATTATGGGGCCAGGTGCTAGGGCAGGGATGAGCAAACTTTTTGGCCCAAGAGCCACATCGCAGTACAAAACTGTATGGAGGGCTGGGTAGGAAAGGCTGTGCCTCCCCAAACAGCCTGGCTCCCGCCCCGTATCCACCTCCTCCCACTTCCCGCCCCCTGACTGGCCCCCTCAGAACTCCTCACCCATCCAACCCCCCCTGCTCCCTGTCCCCTGACTGTCCTGTCCTGGGACCACCGGGATCCCACCTCCTATCCAACCCCCACTGCTCTCTGTCCCCTGACTGCCCCTACCCCTATCCATACCCCCACCCCCTGACAGGACCTCTGGTACCCCACCCCCTATCCAATCGCCCCTGCTCCCCATCCCCTGACCGCCCCCCCGAACCTCCGCCCTATCCAACCGCCCCTGCTTCCTGCCCCCTTACCATGCCACTCAGAGCAGCAGGAGCTCACAGCTGTGCCGCCTGGCCAGAGCCAGCCAGGCTGCCATGCTGCCCGGCAAGAGTGGTGGGCCAGAGCACTGGTGGCGCAGCAAGCTGAGGCTGTGGGGAGAAGGGACAGCCTCCCCAGCCAGGAGCTCAAGGGCCGGGTAGGACTGTCCCGCAGGCTGGATGTGGCCCGTGGACCGTAGTTTGCCCACCTCTGTGCTAGGGACTTGGTACAGAGTCTTTTGGGCCACATGACCGGTGGGATGGGGCCTCTGAGCCAGCCTAACTAGCTACAGTGGGAGACCTGAGGGCAGGGGAATCCTCCTACAGAAACTCCCATGCACTCCCATCCAGGGTATGGATGGTGCAAAGGGGGCATGGCCAGGGCTCCCCATATCTGGCTAATCCTGAGCTGCCCCCTCAGCCATATCAGTTAGACAAGCCCAAAGGCTGCTCAGCACACAGAGCTGGCCTAGGACTAAGTGAAGGCAAAGGTGAGCTTCACAGCACCACTGACCAGCACTGGGCACTCAGCCACAGTGCATCGACAGAGTAACGCACGCAGCAGTAATGCTAAATTACTCCTTTCATGGTTGAATTTTTCCCAGCCTGTTCTTTTTTTATAATTTCAATGGATATAGATGTTTATTTTTAAGCTTTTTCCCACCTCACCCGGATTTTTATTTATTTAAGTTTTCACAGTTACATGAAATTCCAGGGGGCAGATAATGCGAGGGGGGTCAGACAATAACTATCTAATGGACAGCTGGTGTTGAGATTCTAAATGCTAGAGCTTTATAACCATTACACACACAGACAGTCCATCAATACCCTTCAGTCAAATTCTAAGATCTCAAGCAGCCTTTTTCTTACTTGGCCTGTTTGTAAATTTTCCAGTTATTCTCGATGGACATTGCTTGTTGTCGGGGTGTGCGTGTGTGTGTGTGCTGAAATCGACATTGACCAATAAAAATCTAACCCTTCCCAGCCCATGATAGGGACATGGGGAAGGGAACTGAACTCAGTATTTTCTGCCTTGTGTATTTTAGCCTGGGATATGTAAAAAGAGTCCCACTGACTTGGCAAATCCCAGCTGTGGCTCTAGTCCTTAGCATGGCATTGGCACAAAGGCATTGCTTATTAAGATCTAGATTGACGGTTGCAATAGGTTCGTGAAAATGTTGGTGTTTACAGCCTTGTTATAGATTAGTGTTACAGCTTGAAAAATAATAGTGCCTGGCTGCTCCATAGCTCTTTTCTCCCATAAAGCCAAAACACTTTACAGAGCAGGTCAATATTGTTATTCCCATTTTACAAATGGGGAAACTGAGGCATGGGCAGCTGCTAGCTCCCAAGCCTTTTGGGCTGTCAGTACTTTAGATTACTGTAAGGGGGGAGATTGTCAGCATACAAACCGAAGTGACACTGGAAGCCAGAAGGAGTTGGTGTCTTCCTGTGCCTTCCTGGATTGTGAAATGAGCCTGGGGAAGGTAAGCGCTGCCTCCAGTGGGAACAGACTGCTTTAAGGCAGTAAGGAAAGGGCTGGTGGAAGGAACATCTCACTTTCTATTTCATCTCTGCCCATGATTTGCTGTGTGGCTTTGCCCACGCTGCTGCATTTCTCTGTGAAGATACTAAGTAGAGCTAATATTTACATACAGGATCCATCTAGTAAGGGCTGGGAGGACTAGATAATATTGGCACAATGCTTTGATGAAGAGTTGTCAGATTAAATAATGATCATAACTATGAGGAAGGGGATGATATAAGACCCAGGTGAGCAAAGCTGGGATAGAGTGGGCCATGAGCTTTAAATGGAGAAAAGAGTGGGCTTTGGTTTGTACAATATTAAATTATTATTATTATTATTATTATTATTTATATTGTGGCAGCACCTAGGACTCCCAGTTGTGGGCCAGGACCCCCTTGGGCTAGGTGCTATACAGACACTGCGCCCAAAGAGCTGACAATTTCAGTAATAATGTACCCACAAAGTGTGTGGAACTCAATAGTAAAATGCACCTTGGAGTTCCTGTAGCAAAACATGACTGATATCCCCACAGTCTTGGCCTGCATTTACAGTTTTACTATGTACAAGTGAGCTGTTTCTTGTGCTGAGGAATTCAGAAAGTTACATTTTAAATTTACTACCAAAATAATCTCACTGAAACATACAGCTGTTCCTCAGAAAAGGTGATCCTCTTTGTTCCATATTTTCTGTTGATTTCTCTTAGCATTTCTGTCTTCCATCACAACACTCAAGGTAATAGCTATGCCCAGAACACCAAGAGACATGAAACCAGCCTTCATCAAACAAAATGATGAAGATTTTATGATGAGATTACTGGTTCTGTGGATGAAGGGAAAGCAGTGGATGTATTGTTTCTTGACTTTAGCAAAGCTTTTGACACGGTCTCCCACAGCATTCTTGTCAGCAAGTTAAGGAAGTATGGGCTGGATGAATGCACTATAAGGTGGGTAGAAAGCTGGCTAGATTGTCGGGCTCAACGGGTAGTGATCAATGGCTCCATGTCTAGTTGGCAGCCGGTGTCAAGTGGAGTGCCCCAGGGGTCGGTCCTGGGGCCCGTTTTGTTCAATATCTTCATAAATGATCTGGAGGATGGTGTGGATTGCACTCTCAGCAAATTTGCGGATGATACTAAACTGGGAGGAGTGGTAGATACGCTGGAGGGGAGGGATAGGATACAGAAGGACCTAGACAAATTGGAGGATTGGGCCAAAAGAAATCTAATGAGGTTCAATAAGGATAAGTGCAGGGTCCTGCACTTAGGATGGAAGAATCCAATGCACCGCTACAGACTAGGGACCGAATGGCTCGGCAGCAGTTCTGCGGAAAAGGACCTAGGGGTGACAGTGGACGAGAAGCTGGATATGAGTCAGCAGTGTGCCCTTGTTGCCAAGAAGGCCAATGGCATTTTGGGATGTATAAGTAGGGGCATAGCGAGCAGATCGAGGGACGTGATCGTTCCCCTCTATTCGACACTGGTGAGGCCTCATCTGGAGTACTGTGTCCAGTTTTGGGCCCCACACTACAGGAAGGATGTGGATAAATTGGAAAGAGTACAACGAAGGGCAACAAAAATGATTAGGGGTCTAGAGCACATGACTTATGAGGAGAGGCTGAGGGAGCTGGGATTGTTTAGTCTGCAGAAGAGAAGAATGAGGGGGGATTTGATAGCTGCTTTCAACTACCTGAAAGGGGGTTTCAAAGAGGATGGCTCTAGACTGTTCTCAATGGTAGCAGATGACAGAACGAGGAGTAATGGTCTCAAGTTGCAATGGGGGAGGTTTAGATTGGATATTAGGAAAAACTTTTTCACTAAAAGGGTGGTGAAACACTGGAATGCGTTACCTAGGGAGGTGGTAGAATCTCCTTCCTTAGAGGTTTTTAAGGTCAGGCTCGACAAAGCCCTGGCTGGGATGATTTAACTGGGACTTGGTCCTGCTTTGAGCAGGGGGTTGGACTAGATGACCTTCTGGGGTCCCTTCCAACCCTGATATTCTATGATTCTATGATTCTATGAAAACCAAGTGTTCTGTGCATGTCCCAGCTGCTGAGTGCAGCAATCTGCTTTCTCAGTTGAACACAGGTACAAATGACTCACCCTCTCGCATTACAATCAGCCACAATCCAGCTGAAAGTGTTGGGGTTTTTCTTATTCTTCTAAAACCACAAAGGATACAAAACAACCTGAGGAGATAATAAAATAGCATCTCTCCCCAATGAAATCAGAACTCCCAAAAAGCTGAGCACTCCAATCATAGCACTTGATTACATTAAACGAAAACATTACATGATAGAGAATACCCTTGGCATTGACCTTCAAGGACTCTGCCATACTTAAGAGTGATGATACACAACCAATGTAAAATAGTCTCTCCCTGCTACACTCAAATTCCTCAGATATTTCCTTCTCCCCCCTTACATTAGTGCACAAAGTGATCAATGGACAAGAAGTCAAGTATATCCCAGGGGACAAGAATTCAGACAAAATGAAACATTCCATTTGGTCATTTCAACTGTTTACTCCTTCATGCCCCATCGGGTCTTTATTATATATAACCATTTCACTTAGCTGCAGAAGCAGAAGGTTGTTACATGCCCAGGACTTGTGTGCGTTATATCAATGTTTTATGAAGTAAGGTCTTTTTAAATGGGTGTGAACTTGAAAGACCCGGGTCAGTAGCCTTACATTAGGATCTGAAAGCTGGCTCTCTCCCAGCAAGACCATGACAAGGTCATGATGCTCTAATTAGACCATTCCTGACAGGTGTTGTCTAATCTACTCTTAAATATCTCCACTGATGGAGATTCCACAACCTCCCTAGGCAATTTATTCCAGTGCTTAACCACCCTGACAGTTAGGAAGTTTTTCCTAATGTCCAACCTAAACCTCCCTTGCTGCAATTTAAGCCCATTGCTTCTTGTGCTATCCAAAGAGGTTGAGGAGAACAATATTTCTCCCTTCTCCTTGTAACAACCTTTTATGTATTTGAAAACCGTTACCTCTCAGTCTTCTCTTTTCCAGACTAAACAAACCCAATTTTTTCAATCTTCCCTCATAGGTCATGTTTTCTAGACTTTTCATCATTTTTGTTGCTCTTCTCTGGACTTTCTTCAGTTTGTCCACATCTTTCCTGAAATGTGGCGACCAGAACAGGACACAATACTCCAGCTGAGGCCTAATTATTGTATGAGTAAAGGGCAACAGAACTGTGCTTAGCCTGCCCGGACTGAAGGGGTCCCCCTAAACTGAACCTCACTTGCTAAGCAGGGGTAGGGATGCCAAATCCCAGTGGAAAGAGAAAAGGGGTAGGGCCGAGTGTTTGTACTTGGAGATGTGCACTCTGCTTAGGGAGTCCTAACCACGAGCTGACTTCCTCTCTGCGGTGTTTAAGGCAGAGATGCTTAGGCTCAGCTGAGGGTCCTTGTTTCTGTTCAGTGGTTACCAGAGCTGAATCCCTGAGGAGCAGGCCTAAGGGCTAAGCCTTAGACCTGCGTGTGGGACAGTACAGTACTGAACTCAAAGGTTCAGTAGCACTGAAACAGAGTGGGGGAGTGAGAGCTGCGCCCCCCCCCATTACCGCTGTCCTCACCCCTCACGTCCCCCTAGAGCTGGGGCCAGCAGCAGGGCCATGGCTTTTCGGGGGGGGAGAGAGGACGGGGGAACGCGGACAGGGTAAGGGAGCCGAGGCTGGGGCCACAGCAAGGGGTGGGTGCGCAGCCCTGGCCGTGGGGTCGGCAGTTGGAACCCCACATGCAGGGCCACCAGCAGAGCCCCCAGGCGCAGCCTGCACCCAGGCCACCAGCAGAGCCCCTGGGTGCGGGGCCGGCAGCCTGGACTGGGGCCACCAGCAGAGCCCCTGAGTGCGGGGCCAGACGCCTGGACTGGGCAGAGCCGGCAGCAGAGCCCCTGGCTGCAGGGCCGGCAGCCTGGACTGGGCAGAGCTGCAGCACCCCCAGTTCCCGCACCTATGCAGAGGTTGCACTAGCAATGAGGTTCCCAGCTACCCAGTGAAACCACTAAGAGCTGCAGTCCCTGGGAGCTGGGCTAAGCAGTGGAACCTCAGAATACAGCACCGCAGGCGGCTGTGAGTGGCCAGCAGCGGCGGAAAAAACAAGCAGCAATAAGCCAGATGCAGAGGTGTGTGGCAGCAGCAGAGACATTGCTTGATGTGCTGCCCCACCCCCTTTCAGGGAGGTGAACCCATGTGAATGCGCTTCTGAATTCTGGGTCTTTGCTGTCCAAGGACAACTCACTAGAGGTAGGTGCAGTGGAGGGAAAGGGGAGTGGTGTGTTAAAGGGACAGTCATTTGTTGGACTTTCATACCACAAGGTGGGAAACTCAGGCAAAGGACATTGCTCAGCATACTGTGGGATGGGTGTTTGCTTTTGAATCATGGATGTGGAGTTTTCACAAATTAATGCTGGGTTCCCTTTTAATAAAAGTTATCCTTTGTTATACATAGACTCAGTGCTTGTGAGTGGGGAAGTGTTGCCTCGTAGAGGTGTACAGGGGTGGTGTTTAGTTTTCCCAGGTTACTGGGCGGGCGCTCAAGCTGGTTCTGTTTTGTATTGTTCCTGCCCACACCACCTGGCAGAAGGGTTACACACACACACATACACACATATGGCTTCTTGAGGTATCCAGAGGTTTCAGGTGGTTGGTTCACCAGCAAGTTATTCCTTGCTGATTTAAACCTGCATTTTGTTTTTCAGCTCGTCTGATTCTTAATTGACATCTAGAGATGATAGGGCCCTCCGCACAGGAGAGTGGGCAGTTACTCTCATCTGGTGCCTAGCAGGGGTTCTCCTGTGCTAGACAGAGACGGAAGTCTCATCCATAAGTAAATTATGGGAGTCTTTGGTCTGAGAAACTAACAGTAGTTGGAGAATTCCTTATCAAGCATCAGAGCTTTCCTTTCCTGGAAATTGTATAAGCTGTAGCTTATTTAATGCTCCCCAGGCAAGATGTCCCACCTGTTTAGATGGGCCTATTGATTCTCATTTTCTTTAGCTCTGAAAGGAAGCAAAGGTTTGGGATATGCAGAAGGGCGATTGCAATCAGACAGTTAAACGGGCACAGAAAGAAAGAAAACACATTTCCCAGGCGTATTTGAATGTCATCTTATACTCCACACTCGTTGCTAGGGAAGTGGGGCATTTCTCCCACTTCTTATGTAAGTTAGCAGGGTTGATTTCATGGCACCTAAGTTGCAGCCCCCGTGACCTCCTGCGATGACAAGCACTTGTAGAGTGTGCAAAAGCAACCTTTGTCAAATGAGCCTGTGATGCGGGAACTGGGTGGTGCTACAGAGAGAGAAGTCTGGAGCAGAAGGGGGCGGTAGGGAGTCACCCTTGTGGTAGTAGAGAGACCTGAGTGGAACTAGAAGGTTCCTGCCGGGGGAGAAGGAAATCAGGAGGGGAGGAGACAGGACAGGAGATGCTCCTGTGACTGACCCTGACACAAGGGAAGGAAACCGACCTCTGGGTGTGTTGAGAAATTGTGTAGTCCATTGCTTGACACACTTTGCTTCGGTATTTCATTATGAAATCTACTCAAGAGACCAAATAACCAGTGTCAGTCAAGTGTATTAATATGGTACAGGGCAAAGGTTCTGCACAATACCAGTCTCTGAAGAGCAGTCTTGTGCAGCAATGTTGCTTTCACCTTGCCAGAAGGTGTGCTTCCCAAGTTACGTCCCTAAAGCCATCTTTTTATACCTGATTGTTTACCAGTAAAAGAGTCTATTTTCCAGGCATGGTCAAACTGTGGCTTGTGAGCTGCATGCAGCTCTTTTACAGTTAAAGTTTTTGCAGTTTTAAAGTGCGGCTCCTGGAGCCCCCTCCCCCCCACACACACACCCACCCCCATTCTCCACCTCCAAGACTGGGCAGGGGGGAGCTAGGGGCTTCTGCCCTGCGGCGAGATGGTGGAACTAAGGACTTTTGCCCTGCATGGAGGGGGCTCTAAGGGCTTTAGCTCAGCTGGGGCATCAGGGGGGTTTGGGGAAGAAGCCCTGCACCCCAGCAGGCAGCGCCCCGTGGGGCAGGTTGTGTGTGTCTTGTGGTCTCAAACTTCTGAAGATTATTGTATGATGGTTGGTGGGTCAGTAAATTTGGCCACTTCTGCTATATATGTCACCTGAAACTGGATCCAATTAATCAGCTTTTTACCTTGTTTGTTTCTGGTATCATGGTGTACCCCTTTGTTCCTAGTTCTGAGCACATGGATCTCAGGTCCTAAGGGGCATGAAGAAACCTCTTAGGTTTGTGAGGGTAACTCTTCTCCTGTTGCTATGAGGAACCAAGCACATGGCCTGATGTCCTATCTATTCAAGTCAAGGCTTACTTCAGCTAATGTGAGGTGTTATGGGATACTTAACATAAATGAACAGGAGAATAACAAAGGTACAGGCTAATCTGGGCTATATAACTGCTATATGAACGCTTAATAATATGTATTTTAAATGCTTGAAATATATATTGTGAGTAGTATTGTCAGCATAATCTATATGTATGGTAGCTAGCATATATCAGCCAACAGGAACAGCCCTTCCTACCATCCTCTCGAAATGTGGCCACTCCTGCCCTTTGTTCATGGTACTGGGTGGGAAAACTTATCCACCAAACTTGACTTCCAGAGGACAAAGGAAATTGGCCTGTGGAACTGTGGGATATTTTTGGTAGACTCCCAGAGCACAAGTCTAGTGGGGCTCTGTCTACACTGCAAAGCAACAGGACTTGAACTCTGTGGCTTGACTTGGGCTTGGACCCTCCACCCCCATGGTTTCCTGGGACCCTGGGTCAGTGTGATTTGTGTGCAGATGGAAGGATGGTTAGGTTTCGGCCTGAGCAGGAAGCTTGGGCTTGTACTGGAGCGTAGACATACCCTTGAGACCTAGATAATTCGTAGACCTACCATGAGTGTAGGGGACTGGACTACATGACCTCTCGAGGACCCTTCCAGTCCTACGATTCTATGATTCTATGAATAAAGATAACAACATTTCATTACCCCTGCATTCAAAACTAAAGTAAATTGTAACCCAACACCAGCCAAAATTGATCACTATGGCAAAGCAGCACCATCTTCTAGGCACCTAAGCAGAGTAGGTGTATCTATGCAGATACGGTCTGCTCCTGAAGTCTTTTTCCTGCAGTTCGTCACTGTCAGGGGAGAGCTCATTCAGACCCTACTTTTATATAGAGAGAGCTTTATATATATATTCACTCCAACTTAGAATTGTACATTTGTTTGCCTTATGAATCAGATGTACATGTCTCTATGCGAATAATTTGTCTTGTTCCTCAAATGTAGTGTCCCATGATAAGTCTGGAAGGATGTGAAATGAAGAGTATTAGATATAATCAAAGAATGTAAGGATCACGTCTGTGACAGAGTACCAATATCCTGGACAAACTTTAATGAATCAAATTAAACCTCCTTGCATTCAGTTTCACATCTTTGGAGTTCAGCGTATTAAAAATGCGACAGTGTGTGTGCTATTGTGAGACGGAATGTTACTACTCTAGGAGAGGGGGATGCTAATTCCTCCAGTTATCAACCCTTTCAAGCCACCCATGGAGAGGTTCACACATACCACTTCAAAATGAATTTTCCAGGAACCAACAGACAAAGAAAGGATTTATGGATATACAGCCAGGTCTTAAACATGCTCAGGGCTTAAACATGCTTCCCCGATCCAGCAAACAGACAGGCCCTCTGGTCCATGGAGGCCCCAATCCTTAGGGAGGGTTGGAAGGACTGGGCCCACTGAGGCCCCATCATTTTGTGTGCTAGTTCTGAGCTGAGGCTGTTATAAACTTGTGACAATAGAAGACACACATCTGGGGCATTGAAGGACTGCTGTTGCACATGTAAGAGTTGGGGTGAGCTCTGGTGAGCGTATTACACATGCATGTAGGCTCTTTTATTGTTTTTAATCTTTTCTCTGTAGTACTTTTACCTTAAGAACAAAATAAGCGTGCGCAGGACATGCTGTGTAGTACCTTAAAACTGTGGGCAATTATTCTGTTATTAGTCTCTGAAGAGACGCCTGCTTAGCTACCTGTCTTTTGCTGTGAATACCACAATGAAGGCAGGGACTGTTCAGCCTGGAGATACCCTAATTCGAGGGGAAAGTCACGTGTGTCTATCCAAGAGAAGTGACAGCTAGTGGAGCCAGGAGCCTGAGAATAAGCACCCTCACTGAACCAATGAGAGGAAAGAAAGGTGAAGTTGCCCAGAACTTTGACAGTGTCCACTAGCTTTAAAAAATTATAGGGGATTTTGTTTTTGTTTTTTTTGTAAGTGATGGTTGCAGCCTAGAAGTGATAAGAATTGTATCACACAGAAAGAAATGTTGACAGATACAATCAACTTAACCAGGATATAACTTTGCAATATTAAGAGAAATTGTTTAAAGAGGGGTGGGGGTCCCAATTAATAATGAGACTATCCAGGAAATACAATCTAAGAAATGAAACAAACACTCCAACTAACTGTCAAGAAACATTGAAGAAATTTGTTACATGTTGGTGCCATCTATTGGATATCAATGGAAGAAACAGAGAATCAGAGAGCTGAGAGCCATTTGGCAAATGACCAACAGAAATCAGAGGGGGCCCCCTGCCAGGAGCCCTGAAATCAGGGTATTTAAAACTGAGGTCCCCATGTGGAACCTCAGAATTTGCTATGCCCTTGCAGACAGCCTCGTCTCTTGTCCATGGTCACAGGACAAAGAAGAAAAGGAGTACTTGTGGCACCTTAGAGACTAACAAATTTAGTTGAGCATAAGCTTTCGTGAGCTACAGCTCACTTCATCGGATGCATTCGGTGGAAAATACAGTGGGGAGATTGATATACACACACAGAGAACATGAAACAATGGGTTTTATCATACACACTGTAAGGAGAGTGATCACTTAAGATGAGCTATTACCAGCAGGAAGGAGGGGGGGAAAGGAGGAAAACCTTTTGTGGTGATAATCAAGGTGGGCCATTTCCAGCAGTTAACAAGAACGTCTGAGGAACAGTAGGGGGTGGGGTAGGGGGAGAAATAACATGGGGAAATAGTTTTACTTTATGTAATGACTCATCCACTCCCAGTCTCTATTAACACCTAAGTTAATTGTATCCAGTTTGCAAATTAATTCCAATTCAGCAGTCTCTCGCTGGAGTCTGTTTTTGAAGTTTTTTTGTTGAAGGATAGCCACTCTCAGGTCTGTAATCGTGTGACCGGAGAGATTGAAGTGTTCTCCGACTGGTTTTTGAATGTTATAATTCTTGACATCTGATTTGTGTCCATTTATTCTTTTACGTAGAGACTGTCCAGTTTGACCAATATACATGGCAGAGGGGCATTGCTGGCACATGATGGCATATATCACATTGGTAGATGCGCAGGTGAATGAGCCTCTGATAGTGTGGCTGATGTGATTAGGCCCTATGATGGTGTCCCCTGAATAGATATGTGGAGAGAGTTGTCAATGGGCTTTGTTGCAAGGATAGGTTCCTGGGTTAGTGGTTCTGTTGTGTGGTGTGTGGTTGCTGGTGAGTATTTGCTTCAGGTTGGGGGGCTGTCTGTAAGCAAGGACTGGCCTGTCTCCCAAGATCTGGAGAGTGATGGGTCGTCCTTCAGGATAGGTTGTAGATCCTTGATGATGCGTTGGAGAGGTTTTAGTTGGGGGCTGAAGGTGATGAAGAAGAGTTCCCCCAGTTAGCCGAACCCCTGTGCGATGAAGAGTCTCCCCATTGCCCCAGTCACAGGATCAAGAGTTAATTGAAGACACAAAGATTCTGCCACCAATGCTCACACCAGCTTGTGAAAAGGACTCTTCCTTATTCCATGGTGAACAGGATAAGAAGAAGGAGTGTTGAGATTTCATTTCAAAGATTGCATTTTCCCTTCTGTACTTCAACATAAA
This sequence comes from Dermochelys coriacea, assembly GCF_009764565.3. Lineage (NCBI taxonomy): Eukaryota > Metazoa > Chordata > Testudines > Dermochelyidae > Dermochelys > Dermochelys coriacea. The sequence continues at coordinate 3,101,130 of NC_050071.1, read as the reverse complement.
TAATTGTAAGTCTTTTTGTTTCAACTACACTCTGTAGTGAGACATCAAGTAACCATATTTTAGATTTTAACTAATACTATATGAGAGGCCTCCTTTAATAAGTCCAAGCAAATTGGCTCTGCCCCCCCACAGCACCTGCTGTCTACAGGGGGGATCGGAGGGGCACCCGGTGCAGGGATGGGGACAGGGCTCTGGCATCCCCAGCACCTGCTGTCTGTTTGAACTATAACTAAATAATTGCTATTGATATTCTAAATTGGTCCTTTTTGACCAATCCATTCAAACAGCAGGGACTACACTCCTGAAAGTGCATTACAGACAAGTGCATCTTTTCTCTTTGGAGATATTTTGGAAGTGTAATAAAGGTGTCAGGCATTAAAGAATTGATGATCATACGTCAATATTGTAAGAACTCTTGTTCCTTGGTATAACTGCTGAGTCTCAGCCATAGTTCAGTTGAAGCTTTTGTCACGGGTACTTTCAGTAAAAGTCCCGAACAGGTCATGGGTAATAGACAAAAATCCATGGATGCCCAGGACCTGTCCCTGACTTTTACTAAAAATATCCAAGACTAACAGTCCAAGCCCTGCTCGGGGCTGACTGCCAGCTGTTGCTCCAGCCCTGCCACTGCTCCTTAGGCAAGGGCTGATTGCCAGCCCTGGGGGCTGACTCAGACACTGTTCCAGCTCCCGTGGGCAGCTAGCAAGAGATGTCAAGAGTAACAAGAAGGGTTTCTTCAGGTATGTTGGCAACAAGAAGAAAGCCAAGGAAAGTGTGGGCCCCTTACTGAATGAGGGAGGCAAGCTAGTGACAGAGGATGTGGAAAAAGCTAATGTACTCAATGCTTTTTTTGCCTCTGTTTTCACTAACAAGGTCAGCTCCCAGACTGCTGTGCTGGGCAACACAAAATGGGGAAGAGATGGCCAGCCCTCTGTAGAGATAGAGGTGGTTAGGGACTATTTAGAAAAGCTGGACGTGCACAAGTCCATGGGGCCGGACGAATTGCATCCGAGAGTGCTGAAGGAATTGGCGGCTGTGATTGCAGAGCCCTTGGCCATTATCTTTGAAAACTCGTGGCGAACGGGGGAAGTCCCGGATGACTGGAAAAAGGCTAATGTAGTGCCCATCTTTAAAAAAGGGAAGAAGGAGGATCCTGGGAACTACAGGCCAGTCAGCCTCACCTCAGTCCCTGGAAAAATCATGGAGCAGGTCCTCAAAGAATCAATCCTGAAGCACTTAGAGGAGAGGAAAGTGATCAGGAACAGTCAGCATGGATTCACAAAGGGAAGGTCATGCCTGACTAATCTAATCGCCTTTTATGATGAGATTACTGGTTCTGTGGATGAAGGGAAAGCAGTGGATGTATTGTTTCTTGACTTTAGCAAAGCTTTTGACACGGTCTCCCACAGCATTCTTGTCAGCAAGTTAAGGAAGTATGGGCTGGATGAATGCACTATAAGGTGGGTAGAAAGCTGGCTAGATTGTCGGGCTCAACGGGTAGTGATCAATGGCTCCATGTCTAGTTGGCAGCCGGTGTCAAGTGGAGTGCCCCAGGGGTCGGTCCTGGGGCCCGTTTTGTTCAATATCTTCATAAATGATCTGGAGGATGGTGTGGATTGCACTCTCAGCAAATTTGCGGATGATACTAAACTGGGAGGAGTGGTAGATACGCTGGAGGGGAGGGATAGGATACAGAAGGACCTAGACAAATTGGAGGATTGGGCCAAAAGAAATCTAATGAGGTTCAATAAGGATAAGTGCAGGGTCCTGCACTTAGGATGGAAGAATCCAATGCACCGCTACAGACTAGGGACCGAATGGCTCGGCAGCAGTTCTGCGGAAAAGGACCTAGGGGTGACAGTGGACGAGAAGCTGGATATGAGTCAGCAGTGTGCCCTTGTTGCCAAGAAGGCCAATGGCATTTTGGGATGTATAAGTAGGGGCATAGCGAGCAGATCGAGGGACGTGATCGTTCCCCTCTATTCGACACTGGTGAGGCCTCATCTGGAGTACTGTGTCCAGTTTTGGGCCCCACACTACAGGAAGGATGTGGATAAATTGGAAAGAGTACAACGAAGGGCAACGAAAATGATTAGGGGTCTAGAGCACATGACTTATGAGGAGAGGCTGAGGGAGCTGGGATTGTTTAGTCTGCAGAAGAGAAGAATGAGGGGGGATTTGATAGCTGCTTTCAACTACCTGAAAGGGGGTTTCAAAGAGGATGGCTCTAGACTGTTCTCAATGGTAGCAGATGACAGAACGAGGAGTAATGGTCTCAAGTTGCAATGGGGGAGGTTTAGATTGGATATTAGGAAAAACTTTTTCACTAAGAGGGTGGTGAAACACTGGAATGCGTTACCTAGGGAGGTGGTAGAATCTCCTTACTTAGAGGTTTTTAAGGTCAGGCTTGACAAAGCCCTGGCTGGGATGATTTAACTGGGACTTGGTCCTGCTTTGAGCAGGGGGTTGGACTAGATGACCTTCTGGGGTCCCTTCCAACCCTGATATTCTATGATTCTATGATTCTATGATTCCAGCCTTAGCCGCCAGCCCAGCGACCAGTCCTGGGAGCTGCTCCAGCCCCAGCCCTGGCTGCTGCATGGGGGGGATTGAAGCTGAAGAAGCCACAGGTGTCTGTTAAAGTCCCGGAATCTATGACCTCCATGAGGAAACCACCTCCTTAGCCATAGTCGATGACAGTTGCTTGCAGGACTGTCCTGATGTGTGCAGCAGCTGCCTAAAATAGGCTTAGAGCTCCCATGCAAACACAATCCCCTACTCCCCACCCAGCTCCGCTATCCTCCCACCCAGCTCCTATGCAACCTCTGCCCCATAGCTCCTGCTCCCTTGCCCTCTACTGCACAGCAGCCCCTGCTCCCTGGTGCCCCCTAGACACACTCAGCCCCTGCTCCCCCTGCCACATCCTCAGCTCCTGCTCCCCAGTGTTCTCTCCCCAGGCCCAGCCTCTGGGATCCCCCAGTCACTCTGTGCACTGCGCAGGGGAGGCTGCCCCATCTCCATTCACTGGCATCCTGGCAGCCTCTCCAGCCCCCCGTCTGGCTCTGGGGGGTGATGTGTTGCTGCACAATTTGCACAGACTCAGAGCCGGCTCTGGGTTATCTGCATTATCTGCAGACTGGCCCTGCACCCAGTAGTGCAAGTGTGGCCTGTGACTATGTATTTCCCTCTCACCACCAGGGCTAGCCACAGCCGGAGCTGGAAGCTCAGCCACCTCACTCATCCTCCTGTCAGGGCTGAGGCACAGAACAACCAAGGCCAGTCAGCCTGCCAAGGCCATTTCAGAGACAGGGGACTGCAAATAGTGTTGCAGCCCATCCAGGTTTTACCGAGACACTGCAGTTTGTGGCTTCTGTGTCCAGGTACCCCGTTTTCTACCAGAAAGTCCAGTCAAAAGGGGGATGTACTGACCAGACACAAAAAGCCCGGTTTCCACGGGGCGGGGAGGAGGGGCGCTGGGTCATTAACCAGCTCCTACCTCCTTTCAGGCTGCAGCAGCTCTGGTCCCAGCCCCGGAGCAGAGGAAGCCCAGCGGGGGGATAGTGGGAGGTGGAGACGAGCAAGTGATGGGCAGAGGGAAGGAGGGAGGGAGGGAGAGGAGTAAGCAACGAGTGCGGGGACTTAGGGGAAAGAGGTGGAGAAGGGGGTAGGGCCTCGGGGGTCCAGTACCAACAATTAGAAACTACAAAGCAGTCACAGCCGCCCAAGGTAACCCAATGGGGTGGAGGGAAAAGCAGGGCTACCCTCACCCTCCACCAGCCTCTGGAGCCTGGGTGTCATGGCACCCTGGCAGTAGCCGATACCACTCCACCACGCACAGCACAGGGGCTAATTCCATCGTCCCAGGGGTATGTCAAAGCAGCAAGGGGGAGGACGCTGTCAGGGTCTCAGTGAGCATGAAAGAGTCTAACTTACACTTCCTCGAACCTCTGTCCTAACCTTAGCCCTGGATAGTCTCTGATTGCTAGGCTGTGTGTGTGAAGCCTATTGTATGCCACTTGTTCCCAGACCAAAGCTGCATTGAGGTCACTCCACTGATCCCCCCCGACAAGATGGGCGGGAAGCAAATATCCATTGTAGAATCAGTGTCTTTGTCATCAAGGGAGCCCATAGCAGCTGTTTCCTTGAGGGTCCAAAGAAGTAATAGGACATCTTATGCTGTCCCTTGCTCTGTTGGCTTTTTTATTAAATGGAGAGACATATTAACAAAGAAAAAAGTCCTGATGCAATCTCAGTAAGACAATACATGAAAGGGCTCTTGATACCATATCTCATAAGTTTAAAACGTGGCCTACTATGCCCCACATCTTAATTAAAAAATCTGTAATATATTCTACCAATAGCACAGTAAATGCAACCAGTCAACATTCTGAACATGTAATCCTTTCTCAAGGTGAATGAACTAAAGCAACACAAATCACTCTTCTTTCATTCAGAGACCATTCTATCAGGAGTGGCAGGGCAGGAAGGAAATAATATGTCAATAATAATGCTGTGCACTTTTACAGTTCCTTTCAAACTGCTCTACAAACATTAATTAATGGCATATCCCTGCACCCCCATGAAATAACACAAATCGGTGCATTATCCGCGTTTAATAACTGGGGAAACCAAATGCAGAGAGGCTGAAGGTCACTTTGACAGTCTGTGTCAGTGCTGGGAGTAGAACTCAGATCTTCTGTCTCCCAATCCCCTGCTTTTTAGTGCAATTTCTGCTGGGGGAGGGAGGGAGAGGAGCAAGCAATGAGGGTGGGGACTTAGGGGGAAGAGGTGGAGAAGGGGGCAGGGCCTCGGGGGTCCAGTACCAACAATCTGGCTCTGAATGTCAAACTGCATCAAGTTCAGTCCTTGAGGGGGCCATTTAGATTTTTTGTTTGTTTGTTTGTTTGTGTTTTTTACTTCTTCTTCCTCCCTGTGGGGGATAGCTCAGTGGTTTGAGCATTGGCCTACTAAACCCAGGGTTGTGAGTTTGATCCTTGAGGGGGCCATTTAGGGATGTGGGGCAAAAATTGGGGATAGGTCCTGCTTTGAGTAGTGGGTTGGACTAGATGATCTCCTGAGGTCCCTTCCAACCCTGATATTAATCATAGAATATTAGGGTTGGAAGGGACCTCAGGAGATCATCTAGTCCAACCCCCTGCTTAAAGCAGGACCAATTCCCAATTAAATCATCCAACAGATTTTTGCCCCATATCCCTAAATGGCCCCCTCAAGGATTGAACTCACAACCCTGGTTTTAGTAGGCCAATGCTCAAACAACTGAGCTACCCCTCTCCCCCCCCCGAAAGTATACACTAAGGCACCACTGGGGGTTGAACCCAGGATCTCCTGTCTTGTTTGCATCTCATCAGCAGAAATAAAGAGTGGCTAAAATTGTCAAAAGCAACTAGTGATTTTGGATACATAATCAATTGGGTGTCCAACATGAGACACAAAATAAAAAACAGAGACACCCAAAGTCACTATTTGCTTTTGAAAATGTGGCCGTCTGCAGTCAGAACTTAGGGTATGTCTACGCTGGCAAAGTTACAGCGCCGGCAGTTACAGCGCTGCTCAGAGAGCGCCAAAGAAAACCGCTGTTGTGTGTTCACACTGACAGCTGCCTGTGCAATAGCATGTTCACACTTGTGGCACTATTCGGAGCACCTCTTGTGGCACTAAAGAGTACCTCTTTCTCTTTTGCCACTAAGACTTAGTAGGAAGGCAGAAGGGGTCGCGAAGCATTGTGGGTCCTGTCCCAATGCCCTGTGATGCATCGCTTTGCATCCCAGCAATCCTTGTGCTTCTGTCTGCATTTGGCGACATCTTTCAGTGGTTTGTGTACTGTGCGACTTGCCTCTTTTGGGCTGCAGAAATGGATCCCGAACTGTTGACAAGAATGCTGTTCACACTGACCAACATGTCACGAGTGGCAGTGTAGTTATTCCTTAAACTACAAAGGCAAGAGGAGCACAACATTGATCTCGCCAAACATAGTAGCTATGACATGAGAATGCTTGTGGCACTCACGGAGGTGCTGACCACAGTGGAACACTGCTTTTGGGCTCTGGAAACAAGCACTGAGTGGTGGGATCACATTGTGATGCACGTCTGGGATGATGAGCAGTGGCTGCAGAACTTTTGCATGAGGAAAGCCACATTCATGGGACTGTGTGATAAGCTCACACCAGCTCTGTGGCGCAAGGACATAAGAATGAGAGCTGCCCTATCACTGGAGAAGTGCGTGGCAATTGCACTGTGGAAGTTGGCTACTCCAGACTGCTACTGATTGGTCGCTAACCAGATCAGAGTTGGAAAGTCGACCATTAGAATCGTTTCTGAGTGGTAGCTGTGTTAGTCTGTATCAGCAAAAACAACAAGGAGTCCTTGTGGCACCTTAGAGATTAACATATTTATTTGGGCATAAGCTTTCATGGGCTAGAATCCACTTCATCCGATGCATGGAGTGGAAAATACAGGAGCAGGTATAAATACATGGAAGTACTGTGAATTGCCTTACTAAATGTGAGGTTAGTCTAACGAGTCAATGCAAGTGTGCAGGGCCATTAATCACATCCTGCTTCAAAAAACCGTGACTCTGGGCAACATGCATGAGATTGTGGATGGCTTTGCACAAATGGGCTTCCCTAACTGAGGAGGGGCAATAGATGGCACGCACATTCCAATTCTGGCACCAGACCACCTGGCCACTGAGTACATTAATTGTAAGGGGTATTCCTCAATGGTTCTCCAGGTGCTTGTGGATCACTGTGGGCCTTTCACAGACATTAACGCAGACTGGTTTGGAAATTTGCACGACACATGCATCTTTCGGAATACTGGTCTGTTCACAAAGCTGCAAGCAGAGACTTTCTTCCCGGACCAGAAGATCACCGTAGGGGAAGTCGAAATGCCCATTGTGATCCTGGGAGACTCTGCCTACCCCTTAATGCCGTGGCTTATGAAGCCATACATGGGACAACTTGACAGCAGCAAGGAGCGGTTCAACAACAGGCTGAGCAAGTGCAGAATGACTGTGGAGTATGCATTTGGCAGTTTAAAAGGCCGCTGGTGATGCCTGTATAGGAAGCTGGACATCACCGATGACAATATTCCTATCCTTATAGGTGTGTGCTGTACGCTCCATAATATTTGTGAAGGGAAGGGGGAAAGCTTTACTCAGGGCTGGACCGCAGAGGCTCAGTGCCTGGAGGCTGAGTTTGAACAGCTGGAGACCAGGACTATTAGAGGGGCCCAGCGCAGGGTCATCAGGATCAGGGATGTTTAGAGGCAGCAATTTGAAGCTGAAAGCCACTAATATTTGTTGCTATGCTCAGGATTGCAGTGCTTGTAATGCTAGGAGGTGATTGGTGCACATGATGCAAGAAGGGGCCTTAACATAATTGTATGTTGCTTTGCAGTGCTCTTTTTGCTTTCACTTAATAGAATAAAGATTGTTTTCAAATCAACACAATTCTTTTACTGAAAAACAACCAGAGGAGAGAGTCAAATGAAAAAATTCATCAGCTGAGAGGGGAGTGTAGGAATGGAAGGAATGGGGGAAGGGAAGGTATCAGGAGGAGGAGGAGTCCTGGGACGGCTACAGATTTGTGTATGTCCAGGGATCATACCCAACCTTCTCCTTTGGAGTACGATGCAGCGAGTGCTGTACTTCAGCAGGGCCAAGCTGCAGATGGATGGGTGTTGAGTGCAGTGGGTAGTGAGAATCCACAGTGCTGGACTGTGAGGAGGGAGGAGTGGAATGCTGTGGGTAGAGAGGTTGATAAGAGTGTGTCGGTGGTGGGGGAGGCCACATGGGAAAGAGTTTTGGGAAAGTGGCTGCAAGAGAGGGCAGGCACAGAGCTGCTCAGTTTAAAGAGCTAGTATTGCCTGGAGCATGTCCGCTTCACCCTCCATAACTGTTAAGAGCTGCTCCATGGCTTCTTTATGGTGTGCCACATTCTCCTTTCGTTCCCTCTTCTCGCTGTCCCACCACTCTTTCAATTCCTTTTTCTCGGCAGTGGAGTGCATCATAACCTCACACATAAAGTTCTCCTTGGACGCTTTCTAATTCTTTGCAACCATTCTGCCGCCATCACGAAAGAGGGAGACTGTGCTCCCAAGGTCATCTCTGTGAAGTTTAAATGCAACATTTTATGGAAGCAGTATTGTTTGCAACACAGACAACACTGTTTCAGTGCTTTAAAACACAGCCAGTACTCACACACCTGGCACTACCTCGTTGACCCCAGGCAAGTACACATAAGCCACAAGACCCCCAAAATGGTGAGTAGCCGCAGGGGCAGGGTAATTCACTGTCCCAGACCCTGCTGTACACTGGGCATGTGGCTCTTGGGCACTTGGGGAGAGCCAGCACTGTAGGGGTCGGGGGTCTGATAATCATTCCTGTCCCCACACTTTCCACAGGAGGTGATCATTATGGAAGATATCTCACTGCTGAGGGTGAGCAGGGAATAAAGGGAGGGTCTTCTCCAAGCCTGCGGCTTCCCCTCTGGCCCCTATGCGGCTAGCATGTGCAGCTATGGTCCCGACTCACACCCTGTGATGGCGCAGTGGCGTGGGAAAGTTACCATTAATGGGGCAAGAAACAAAGCAGCTCTGCCGAGGAACCTGTGGCAGTGGATTGCTCAGTATCTCCACGACAGCAGGGAGATTCAAGTGAAGTGAGGGAGAGTATCAACAGCTGTTCCACCACTCAAACTAGGCATGAGGTGGGAGACAAGCCTGCTTTCTGCCACCCTCCTGCCCCCAACAACTCACTTCAGCAATTCCCAAAACCAGATTCACATACTAGAGGCCTCCTCTTCTGTTTGTGCTTTGCCAAAATCTGACTGCTCTGACTGGCTAGGCTCCTCCTGGGGTAGAAAAGAGCTCCTGACTGCATGCATCTCTGGCCTCTGAGTCATCCTCTGCCTCTGGTTCCCCCTCCCCCTCTTCATCCATGATTGCCTCCTCTTGGCTCGGTCTACTCTCGACTGGCAATGAAACCAATGAAGTAGCCACAGGGGACTTCGCAGTGGAGGTGAGGTCACCACTGAGTATTGCGTCCAGCTCTTTGTAGAACTGGCAGCTTGTGGGCACAGCACCAAAGCAGTGGTTTGCCTCCTGCACCTTGTTGGAGGTGTTCCACAGCTCCTTCACTTTGACCATGCGCTGCAATTGTCATAAATATAAAGAGATGGGTAACCAGCTTTCTGTATACAGTGCTATAAAATCCCTCCTGGCCAGAGGCAAAATCCTCTTACCTGTAAATGGTTAAGAAGCTCAAGTAACCTGGCTGGCACCTGTCCAAAATGAACAATAAGGGGACAAGATACTTTCAAATCTGGGGGGAAGGGGGGGAAAGGCTTTGTCTGGCTGTGTGATGCCTTTGCTGGGGATAGATCAAGAAAGCAAGCAATCCAACTCCTATAGAGTTAGTAAGTAATCTAGCTAGAAAATGCTTTTGTTTTTGGCTTGTGAAATTTGCTGTGCTGGAGGGAATATGTATCCCTGTTTTTGTGTCTTTTTGTAACTTAAGGTTTTGCCTAGAGGGATTCTCTGTGTTTTAAATCTGACTGCCTGTGAGATTATCTTCCATTCTAATCTTACAGAGTGTTTCTTTTATCTTCTTATGTTCTTCTAATAATGTTCTGTTTTTCGAGAATCTGATTGGGGTTTTAGTGTCCTAAAAACCCAAGGCTGGTCTGTGCTCATCTTGTTTATTCTCAAGCCTCCCCAGGAAAAGGGGTGTAAGGCTTGGGGGGATATTTTGGGGGAAGACATCTCCAGGTGGTCTTTTCCCTGATTCTTTGTTAAATCGCTTGGTGGTGGCAGCATACTGAATCCCAAATACAGGGAATTTTGTGTCTTGGGAAAGTTTTAACCTAAGCTGGTAGAAATAAGCTTAGGGGGTTTTTCATGTACCCCAGAGTTAAGAGTGGGGAAGGAACCGTGACAGCAGTGTGTCCCAGTCATAGCCCCTTTCTGTCATGCATCTAGAAATCTGTCCATGGGTATCATAATTCCTATGGCTGGAGTGCAGCTGGGACTGCACAGTCTCCTCTCTGCAAATGCCGATGAGGTCCAGCAGCTTGGCATTGTTCTAAGTGGGGGATCGCCTGGTGCGTGGAGCAGGCATGGCCACCTGGAAAGATGGGCCGAGACCACTGCTCGCATCACCAAGCAAACAAGAAGGGAACTTTCAAATTTGCAAAGGAATGTCTGGGGTGGGGCTGACGGTTGTCACCTGAGGACAGGGCAGTAGAGTTCAAACCGATAACCAGAGAGGTGAGAACAGCATTGTGGGACACCTCCCGGAGGCCAATCGCAGTGCTGTAATTGACCATGGTGTCTACACTGGCACCACAGCGCTCTAGCCCTGGTGCAGAAAGCTCTACGCCTCTCCTCGGGGCGGTTTTTTTAGCACTCTGCATCTGCATAGTTTCTGCGCACTCAGTGGCTTGGCCGTGTATGCACCTTGCAAGTTACCATGCTCAAAGCGCACAAACTTGCCAGTGTAGACAGAGCCTCAATTACCAATTCTTTGGCAACTCTGTACAAAGAAACACGAGACTCTAGCTGACAGGCTCTTTACAAACTAGGCCAAAGCTACACTGTGGTTTCTTTGATATGAGTAAAAAGAAAAGGAGTACCCGTGGCACCTTAGAGACTAACAAATTTATTAGAGCATAAGCTTTCGTGAGCTACAGCTCACTTCATCGGATGCATTTGGAAATGCATCCGATGAAGTGAGCTGTAGCTCACGAAAGCTTATGCTCTAATAAATTTGTTAGTCTCTAAGGTGCCACGGGTACTCCTTTTCTTTTTGCGAATACAGACTAACACGGCTGCTACTCTGAAACCTGTCATTTGATATGAGTGTAGCACGAGAGGGAGCAGAGGAAGAAGCCTCTTCCATCACCTGTGCTCCTGTACTGAAATGCCCCATGGAAGCCTATCACAGAGCTAAGACCCCAGTTCTGCAGGTGCAGTGCATGAGCTTTTCTACAGCTGCACTGTTCTACACCAACAAGGCTGCTGCTGCTGCTACTATACAGTGTGTCATCGTGTATGGAGCTTATCCCGTGTGCAAAGGAACCTTCCCGTTCTGCATCCTTCGCACCAAGTCCAAGGTGACCCATCTGGGGCAAGGTTATTTCCATCACTATTGCACACCAACCAGCAGAGCTGTCCATTCTGGATCCTCTCAAAGTGTCTTCACTCCTACAGGGCTCCTGGGAGCATGATGCCTGCCTGAGGAACGACACTACCCTGAGTCCCTACTGGGGTCATAAGTCTGCACATGACGATCCAGGCTGGGCTTTAAGGCCCAGATGGCCCCTTGTATTGCACTGCAGCAGCATTATGTAGTGACCCAGAGGTCTCCAAGTCATGATACAAACATGCTCCTCACAACGAAAGCCCCACCATTGCAATGTGACAGTGCTGCTGAGCTGGTCCCAAGGAAACAGCTGAAATACTTTCAGTGTGCTAAAAGAAAAGGAGGACTTGTGGCACCTTAGAGACTAACAAATTTATTTGAGCATAAGCTTTCGTGAGCTACAGCTCACTTCATCGGATGCTCACGAAAGCTTATGCTCAAATAAATTTGTTAGTCTCTAAGGTGCCACAAGTACTCCTTTTCTTTTTGCAGATACAGACTACCACGGCTGCTACTCTGAAACCTTTCAGTATGCTGGGAGTCCTAGTACTGACCTGAGAGAACGTGCTTTCCTTTCACCTATATGCATGTGCAATAGCCCATTAATTGCCTCGAAGCAATACTTTTTGTAAAGAAAATGTCATCTGATGGACCAGAATTATGAAACTTTTAAAAAACACTCAAACGGGACATGTTCTACCATATTCTCAACTTGAAGACAATCCATCTGAGCAGCCTAGGAATCTGCGAAATGCATCTGATTTGGACTGCAGATGCTACGATACTTTCAAGCTGCTGTTAGTTGATGAGCTTTCTGTTCCCATACAAAGAAGTTAGAAGTGGTCTGGTGGATGCAAACATTTTTAGGCGCACTTTTACATTCCTTGAGGTGTATGCTGGAAAATTTAATAAATGTTTTAGCCTGACTCTGTAAATATCAGTTAATATCCAGACATTGTTATACACAAGCAAGTAGCGCAGTAGTGTCACTTGGCTTGTAGCAATACATGAAGAATGACAGCTTATCTCAGAATTCAGTGTGATTTCCTTCACTCTGAACTGGGATCCTATTTAAAGAAAGGGAGTTATCTATAAGGAGGAATTAATGAAGGAATGTCTGCAGCTATTGCGGGGATAGCCTGAGTTTCAAAATAGTACTCTTGAGAAATGTAAGATAAACTGGGTTAAGTATAACTGGGATTTCCCAGTTCACAACAGCTGAGTGGTTCAGGCAATGTGCTGCTGTCTGTCTTCTGCTTCCCCCTCCTCGGCTAAGAGAGTTCTTGGAGTGACACAAAAAGAAAAGGAGTACTTGTGGCACCTTAGAGACTAACAAATTTATTAGAGCATAAGCTTTCGTGAGCTACAGCTCACTTCATCAGATGCATTAGTGACACAAGAGACTTTGAGGTTTGCATTTTAGTAAAGAGGGCACATTTATGATTATACTTAGAGGCAATGGGCCAAATACGCAGCAGGTTATTCCTGGAGATCAGTGGAGTCGCATCGGGGTAACTGTGGCCTGATGACTAAAATGGTGGTTGGGAGGGGTATGAAATAAAATCTCCTAACAAGCGTGGGCTGGTAAATCACATGTAGTCTCTCTCACTTATTTCTGTAATACAACATCTATAGAGTAGATACAGATCTGATTTTCCATGAAAGGACAAAGCATGCAGTTGCTCCAACTGAACATAGAAATTCAGAAGCAAAGGAATTGTGTGCTAATATCCAGCTCTCTGCTGTTTCATCACATGGCTACTCCTTTGTTGTACCTGAAAGGTTGGTTGTGGGTGTTCCCAACACCACAACGTATTTCACTAACACACACATAGCAAAACTTCGTACCTTCACATACAATGATAGCACATACAATCTAACAGCACATTAATGTTCAACAGATCAAGACTTTTAAAATGATACCTCACAAGGCATACTTTGTACAAAACATATCATAATGATATGGCAATGGTAAATATAGGGGTTCCAGGGTGCTGCTTTGAGGGACAGAGTGCCACAAATCTCTTTTCTGTAGCTTATATAACTATGAAAACTTTAACCATTTGATCTGAAATTTTCCATACTGGCTGTCTGCATTAGGTCAGATGTTTTTATTTATTTATTTTCATGTCAGCCAAAGCAAAATGGCTGAGTTGTTTCCAAGAACAAGGCTGGGGTAAACATGTTACAAAATGTTTTTTAAGTATCTTAATATTTAGTTTAAAATGATATCACCCTCATCCTTTGGAGCAGGGACTTGACATTTGTCAGGGTTGTGGCCTTTCTTTGAGGAATGAGCCATGTACTTTTGCCATGAAAATCCTCCCAAATTTGGCCAAGTTAGAAATCTTTGAAAAATTGCAGTTGTCACATGCTCAGTAGAGATTTCTTAGATTTTTAGCAGCTAAATTTCCTGATGGTTCCATCTGTACCGAGCATGCTCCAGCTCAGGCTAAGCGGGGCTTTCCCTGTAATTGCTGATCTGGGCAGCTGGGTACTGTGCCAGGTCCTGGTCCATGTCCAGGCATCTGAACAAGGAATCTGTCTCTCCAGTACTCTCAGTGTCCTGCCCCCACCCCCCGCACCATTGGACCCAGGCAGCATGGAGGTGGAAGCTGCCTGATTCAAAGGCAGGGGGACAAAGGAGACAAGAGATGGACCGGGGCTAGGGGGGGCACGTGTTGATTGGAATAAGGAGCCTTGTGTGGAGCTGAGACTGGAGGATGGTGGGGTCAGAGAGAGAGGAGACTTGGAGCTTGAGTGAGGAGGAGACTGGGACTGGACAAGCAAGTGCAGGGGAACAATCAGGGGGTTGAGAGCCAGCAGGTGGTGGAAGACTGAGGTCAGATGAGGAGCCGGGGGAGACTGGGGCTGAGAACCAGTGAGGGAAGGGAATGTGGGAGATACAGGACTGAGGAGGTTGGCATGCGGGGGAGGAAATGAGACAGGCTGAGCAAAAGACTGGAACTAGGAAATCTGGGAGGGGAGACAGATAGTCTGGGGAGGGAGATTGGAACAGGGAGCAGGGGGAAAGGGGCAGGTGGGTGGGGGTGAATAGGGCCAGGGTTGGATGAGGAGCTCAGAGGTGGAGGAACTTAGACTTGCTGAGCAAGGAGCTTAGAGACAAGAGGCTGGGGGGAATTGGAAATGGCAGGGCAAGGAGACTAGGACTGAGAATGGGGAGGAGACTGGGATGGGGAGTCCAGAGGAGTGAGGCAAGGATAGTGGGAGTGGAATGAGACATCTGAAGAGAAGAGCCTGGGAATGGCAAAGTGAAGAAAATGAGACAGGGATGAGAAGCCAGGGGAAGGGAAGAGACAGGCCCAGGGCAGGAGGGAGGGAATAGAATAGAAGAGGTCACAGGAGATTCTGGGCTTCCTAGAGCACACTCCCCTCCAGAGCTTGGAATAGAACCCACGCTTTCCTGTGCCTCACTATTCCTCTGCTGTCAGCAAACATCAGTGAAACCTGCTGGCAAAGTGTCCCATCCCTCTTCAGTGCTGGGCCACAGAAAGGGTGGCTGACTGCTATCAGTTACACTGTTAGTTCAAGTGGTAGAGGTCTGTGTGCTGGAGCTAAAGGTTTTCCAATCCTGCTGCTGTATCATAACATAGATGCACAAAGGGACTGAATGAAGTTTGCACAAGCAACCTTAATTCTGGCATTTCCTAACTTTTGTGTGATTGACTTTGCAACCTTCATGTTCTTTTAACATAGTTTTTGTGCATGCATGATTGTATCTGAGATACCCTACTGTAGATCCTATGTCACTAGCATGAGTTTCCATAATGGCTCTTTCGAATGAAAGACAGTCATACACCCCGTGTGGAAAAAGTGGGGAGATGAGGGTTATTTCTTATCGCTGCAGGCTTGAAACAGGGAGGGTTCTGATTCGATTTGCCAGCTCCTCCTGTGCCTTTTAACTAACTTTTCCATTCCTCTCCCTGCAGCAGAGACTCCGTGCTGTTTCCAAGGACAGATTTGCACACAGGGTTGTTCTGTAACCTTTGCTAGAATTTCAGAAAATGAAAGTTGAAGAAAAAAATTTAATTAAGATTATTTGTTACAGAGGAGCCAGATAGGAGGTCCTAGCCCAGAAGGTAGGACAGATTAAAAAATGGCATTGCAGGGACTGAGAACAGATCTACAAGGGAAGGAAAACTTCTTTAGCATATTTGTAAGCGGTGGAATAGTCCCTATTGTGAGGAACTTTCCTGGCTTCTGCACTACCCTGGTGAAGTGGGCTAGTGAAAGGATCCGAGTCCTCGCTCCCACTTCCTTTACCCAGAGGCTTCTCTGCCCTTGGGGATTCCCCTTCTACTCTCCTGTCTGGCAGAGCCCTTGTAACCCCAACAAGGCTGGGCCCAGGATTCCTGGGGGGCTTGACCCCCAACCCTGCTGTGATCACCTAGGACAGGGGCCAGGGTGTCCCCACTCCGAGGTACTCTCTCTGCACTGGGTACTTCTCTGACCCACTGACCATTACGTACAAGTTAAAGCAAATGCAAGTTATTTAATCAACAATTAATTTTAAAAAGAATAAGGAATAATGGGAAAGGTTAAAGGAAACATCACCCCACTCTGTGGCAGGGAACATCACAGACAGTGTCTCTGGAACATCAGGGCCATTCACAGTCTGCTCCTTGTAAGTCCCCGGCCTTCTTCTCAGGCCCTGGCTGTGCTGCAGGGATGCTGTGGGTTGGACACTTGCTCTGGTGGTGGCCACATGATCTCAGGCTCTAGGTGGCAGGGCCCTTCTTCCCAGTGTCGCCCCCGCCCTGTCGGGGTTACAATCCAAGCCTGGCCTGCAGAGCCCCTTGGCTGAGGCGTCTCCCTGTGCTGGGCCTGCTGCCCAGAGTCCCCCTCGGTCTCCCCAGCTGCTCACCGCACCCAGCTCCAGACTGCTCCAGCCCCAGCTCCACCACTCGGTCTGCATTGCTGCTGCTGCTCTGCCTCCAGCTCCCTGGGCTGCTGCTTTGGCCCCTCTGGCTCTGGTTGCTGCAGCTCTGCTCCCAGGGCAGGTCTGCTCTGCAGGCTGCTTCTGTGACTCTGCTCCCAGCACTGACCTGCTTCCTGGGCTGCTTTTCTGGCCCCTCTGACTCTGGTTGCTGCAGCTCTGCTCCCAGGACAGGGTCTGCTCTCTCTGGGCTGCTTTTCTGGTCCCTCTGGATCTGGCACAGCTCTTTCCCCCAGCTCAGCTTAGGCCCCTGCTTTCTCCTTAGCTCGGCCCCACTCTGTCTGACCCAGACAAATCCAGCTCACACAGAGGACAGGACCTCCCTGGCCTCCTGACTCTCTGATTAGCCTGCCCGCCCTGTCATTCAGGCTGACCTGGAGCATTGGTCTCTCCCCATTGTTCCTGGGGACTATCAGTCTCAGGGTCCTGGTTTCTCATAGACTCTTCCCCTCTTAGTACTGAGAGCTAACAACTAAAACACCCTCACTGAATGTTAGTAAGGGGGCAACCGTCCCCTTACATATTGATAGAATCCATATTCCAGCAAAGTAACATTTCCCCTATTTTTCCTCAGAGATTCACACATTTGGTAAATACTTATATGTAGTCAGAGTTCATGAAAAGGAGTTCAGTCACTCTCATTGCTGGCTTCACTCTGCTACCACTGAATTCAACAGAAACAGTCAAATTCCAGCTGATTTCAATGGGAGCAGAGGTAGGCAAATGCTGAGCGCTTTTGAAAATCCCAACCCAAGGGCTCATGAATTTTACATTTCCAAGGCTACATTCAAAAGAAAACAAGTATTTGTAAGAGGCGAACAATGTGTTCAAGACACCCAGGTTAAAAATTCCATAGCCTCTGGAAGTTAAATAGCATGAATACCATGAGGGTCCAGTTTTTAACAATGAGCATGTAAGAGCCTGATACGGGTAGTTATCAATGGCTCCATGTCTAGTTGGCAGCCGGTATCAAGCGGAGTGCCCCAAGGATCGGTCCTGGGGCCAGTTTTGTTCAATATCTTCATTAACGATCTGGAGGAAAGCATGGATTGCAACCACTGCACGTTTGCAGATGACACTAAACTGGGGGGAGAGGTAGATACGCTGGAGGATAGGGATAGGATACAGAGGGACCTAGACAAATTAGAGGATTGAGCCAAAAGAAATCTGTCAACAAGGAGAAGTGCAGAGTCCTGCACTTAGGACAGAAGAATCCCATGCACCGCTACAGACTAGGGACCGAGCGGCTAGGCAGCAGTTCTGCAAAAAAGGACCTACAGTGGATGAGAAGCTGGATATAAGTCAACAGTCTGCCCTTGTTGCCAAGAAGGCTAACGGCATTTTGGACTGTATAAGTAGGAGCACTGCCAGCAGATCGAGGGACGTGATCATTCCCCTCTATTTGGCACTGGTGAAGCCTCATCTGGAGTACTGTGTCCAGTTTTGGGCCCCACACTACAAGAAGGATGTGGAAAAATTGGAAAGAGTCCAGCGGAAGGCAGCAGAAATGATTAGGGGACTGGAACACATGACTTATGAGGAGAGGCTGAGGGAACTGGGATTGTTTAGTCTGCGAAAGAGAAGAGTGAGGGGGGATTTGATAGCTGCTTTCAACTACCTGAAAGGGGGTTCCAAAGAGGATGGATCTAGACTGTTCTCAGTGGTGGCAAATGACAGAACGAGGAGTAATGGTCTCAAGTTGCAGTGGGGGCGGTTTAGGTTGGATATGAGGAAAAACTTTTTTACTAGGAGGGTGGTGAAGCACTGGAATGGGTTACCTAGGGAGGTGGTGGAATCTCCTTCCTTAGAGGTTTTTAAGGTCAGGCTTGACAAAGCCCTGGCTGGGATGATTTAGTTGGGGATTGGTCCTGCTTTGAGCAGGGGGTTGGACTAGATGACCTCCTGAGGTCCCTTCCAACCCTGATATTCTATGATTCCTCATACAAGTATTGCCATTTAAGTGACCAAGTACAGGTCAGTTCTGATGATCCAGAGATTTAAGGGGATCTCTGAAGC
This sequence comes from Dermochelys coriacea, assembly GCF_009764565.3. Lineage (NCBI taxonomy): Eukaryota > Metazoa > Chordata > Testudines > Dermochelyidae > Dermochelys > Dermochelys coriacea. Next base: position 3,082,996 of record NC_050071.1, on the reverse strand, counting down.
ATTTGGATAAGTAGAGTTTCAGGTAAACCAAGGTTATGTTCAATACAAATTTCTGATTCTGGTGAAATAGCTGAAATCTGATTAGTCTGAAATTCAGGTAGTTGGTTGGGATAATTAGAGTTTAGCTTTACCTGTTTTAGGCAACTAGGTATCAGTATGAGCACCTAATAGTGAAACAGAGAATCATCTATTATCCTGATGCAAGACCCTCCCTGTCTGCTGTCAGAATGTGTCCTGCCACCATGTGATATTTCTGTCCCTAACAAGTTATTTCATGTTTTTGAGTCAGATTCACCCGTATGTTCTGGCTGTTTTGCCCCATTGGCAACCCTCATATCAGCCTGACCTAACTGGGCAGTTCCTTAGAGTGGATAGCTGCTTGAAGTTGATGGAGCAGCACAAAACAATCAGAGCAGATCAGTAAACCTGGCCCCCACTTTATCTCATCTGCACTAATTTAAGTTTCCATATGCCCCTACCCATCCCCCACATGCTGTCACTCAGCTGGATTCTACAGAGCAGAGACTCATGCTGCACAGCTTTCCTCCACGCAGTCCTCTGAGCCCTCCGGCAGCAGACCAGCATCAGTTCCATTACTTAGACGGTCAGCTGTCTGGGGAGGGAGTGTTTATGTATGACATGTGCTCCTGGGACTCCTAGACACTATCGCAATGCAACAAACCCATAATGAATACTTCCAAGGGAACATCTACAGCCACAGAAGGTTCACCTCTGAATGCCTCTGTGCCTCAGTTTATTTATCTGCAAAATGGGCAGAGCTGTGTTTTGCTAGCTACAGTTAGCTATTGTCTGTAAAGCCCTTGGAGAGCCACCGGTGAGGCATGTTGTATCTATGCTCTGTTATTAAATATACATTAAGAAGACAATACAGTACTCATCTGTATTCCTCCTCCAGAGCCTATTGCTGGTTTTTACCATTTACCCAGAACCATTTACTAAGAGCCTGGCCTGGCTGGGAATGGACAGAAACTAGGATCTGGCCTCTCCACCATCAGCACCCCCAGAGCCCTGGTTGGTTACAAAGCAGGCAGGACATCCCAGCCCTGCCCCCTACTCTCCTCCCTCTGGAGGACGAGGAAGACATTCAAGTAGGGATCATGCAGGCAGGCTGCAGGGGGATTCGTGCCACTGCTGACAATCAGTGGGCTCAGAGTCAGAGCTAAGGGCTGGGGGACAGGCCCACAAAGCAACCTTGGGGTGAGCTTGCACCTTTCCAGAGAATGAGTCACAGAGACAGAGGTGAGGGATCTATCACAGGAGTGGGTGGGTGAGGTTCTGGGTCTGCAGTAGGTCAGACTCGATGATCACAATAGCCGCCTCTGACCTTAAAGTCTCTGAGGTGCCTTAATCCAGGACTAAGGAGCCAAGACTGATAGGGCCATCAAAACTACGAATGATGAAGGCAGAGTCCCACTGAGGGCTCTGGGATTTGTGCCCTATTCCCACTGACTCTGCAGGCTTCTGTCCATGCTAATCATGGCTGAGATCTGTGCATTAGAATGGCTCCTGCCTCCCGAAAGGCTGTGAGAGTTGGGAAGAATCTAGTCACAGCCCCACCGCCCCCTGAATAGCAATTGATGCCATGAAAGCACTGATAAATCCTCAGACACCTGGGAGGTGAGTACTGTTATCCTCAAATTACACATGGGAAAATTGGTGCAGAGAGGTGAAGCAACCTGCCGCAAAGCCAGGGCTGGAACCGGGCTCCCAGCCTATGTCCCGCCCACTCAGCCATGTCTCTCTGCTCCAATACTGTACTGTAGCAGTTACCTTATAAACCCTCCCCTTTCAGAGTATATTCATCCAGCTGGAGCATTCACTCAGGATGGCAAGGTTCCTTCCCCACTCTGAACTCTAGGGTACAGATGTGGGGACCTGCATGAAAACCTCCTAAGCTTACTTTTACCAGCTTAGGTTAAAACTTGGCTAGTGGCGTTCTGTTGTTTTCTTTGTTGGGCCTGTCCTGTAGTAGGTGACTTCTGGGTACTCTTCTGGCTCTCTCAATCTGTTTCTTCACTTCAGCAGGTGGGTATTGTAGTTGTAGGAATGCATGATAGAGATCTTGGAGGTGTTTGTCTCTGTCTGAGGGGTTGGAGCAAATGCGGTTATATTGTAGCGCTTGGCTGTAGACAATGGATCGAGTGGTATGATCTGGATGAAAGCTAGAGGCATGTAGGTAGGAATAGAGGTCAGTAGGTTTCCGATATAGCCACTAGCCATCACCTTCAGCCCCCAACTAAAACCTCTCCAACGCATCATCAAGGATCTACAACCTATCCTGAAGGACGACCCATCACTCTCACAGATCTTGGGAGACAGACCAGTCCTTGCTTACAGACAGCCCCCCAATCTGAAGCAAATACTCACCAGCAACCACCACACCACACAACAGAACCACTAACCCAGGAACCTATCCTTGCAACAAAGCCCGTTGCCAACTCTGTCCACATATCTATTCAGGGGATACCATTATAGGGCCTAATCACATCAGCCACACTATCAGAGGCTGGTTCACCTGCGCATCTACCAATGTGATATATGCCATCATGTGCCAGCAATGCCCCTCTGCCATGTACATTGGCCAAACTGGACAGTCTCTACGTAAAAGAATGAATGGACACAAATCAGACGTCAAGAATTATAACATTCAAAAACCAGTTGGAGAACACTTCAATCTCTCTGGTCACTCGATCACAGACCTAAGAGTGGCTATACTTCAACAAAAAAGCTTCAAAAACAGACTCCAACGAGAGACTGCTGAATTGGAATTAATTTGCAAACTGGATACAATTAATTTAGGCTTGAATAGAGACTGGGAATGGATGAGTCATTACACAAAGTAAAACTATTTCCCCATGGTATTTCTCCCTCCCACCCCACCCCCCACTGTTCCTCTGATATTCTTGTTAACTGCTGGAATTAGCCTACCAGCTTGTCACCATGAAAGGTTTTCCTCCTTCCCCCCCCTGCTGCTGGTGATGGCTTATCTTAAGTGATCACTCTCCTTACAGTGTGTATGATAAACCCATTGTTTCATGTTCTGTGTGTGTGTGTGTGTGTGTGTGTGTGTGTGTATATATATATAAATCTCTCCTCTGTTTTTTCCACCAAATGCATCCGATGAAGTGAGCTGTAGCTCACGAAAGCTTATGCTCTAATAAATTTGTTAGTCTCTAAGGTGCCACAAGTACTCCTTTTCTTTTTAATTCTCTGGAATAAAAGGGCTTTAGAGAATTAATATGGTATACCTTAGGCTTTCGGTTGGAGGTGGGGAATGCTATGAGGTAATTAACAGCTCCCAGGCACTGCTGGACCATGAATGGCCCTTCCCATGATGCTTCCATTTTATGGGCCTGGAGCACCTTTAAGACCATAACCTGGTCTCCTACTTTGAAGGAATGCTCTCTGGCATGTTTATCATACCAGGCTTTTTGCTCTTTTTGAGCATCCTGTAGGTTTTCTTTAGCAAGGGCTAGAGAGGTTTGGAGGGTGTTTTGTAGGTTGGTTACAAAGTCCAGAATGTTAGTTCCTGGAGAAGGTGTAAACCCCTCCCATTGCTGCTTCACCAACTGTAATGGTCCCTTAACCTCACAGCCATATACAAATTCAAATGGTGAAAACCCTAAACTGGGATGTGGTACAGCTCTGTAGGCAAAGAGCAACTGCTGCAACACTAGGTCCCAGTCATTGGAGTGCTCATTTACGAATTTACGTATCATGGCCCCCAAAGTTCCATTAAATTTCTCCACCAGGCCCTTTGTTTGATGGTGGTAAGGAGTGGCAATCAAGTGATTTACCCCATAAGCTTCCCAAAGGCTTTCCATAGTTCCTGCCAGGAAATTAGTTCCTGCATCTGTGAGGATGTCAGAGGGCCAACCTACCCTGGCAAAAATGTCTGCTAATGCCTGGCACACACTTTTAGCCCTGGTGTTGCTTAGAGCTACTGCTTCCAGCCATCGGGTGGCAAAATCCATGAAAGTCAGTATGTACTGCTTTTCTCTGGGTGTCTTTTTTGGAAAAGGACCCAGAATATCCACAGCTACTAGATGAAATGGAACTTCAATGATGGGGAGTGGCTGGAGAGGGGCTTTGACCTGGTCTTGGGGTTTTCCCACTTTTTGGCATACCTCACAAGACCGGACATAGGTAGAAACATCCTTGCCCATTCTCTACCAGTGGAATGACCTCCCCAACCGGTCTTTGGTCCTGTTCACCCCAGCATGGCCACTGGAATGATCGTGCGCTAAGCTCAAGAGCTTGACCCGGTATTTAGTTGAAACTACCAACCGTCTCTGAGGATGCCAGTATTCCTGGTGTCCACCAGAAAGAGTTTCCTTGTATAAGAGTCCTCTTTCTACAACAAACCTGGATCGATTAGAAGAGCTGAGAGGTGGTGGGTTGCTCCGTGCCACCGTCCAAGCTTTCTGGAGGCTTTCATCTACTTCCTGTTCAGCCTGGAACTGTTCCCTTGATGCTGGAGACATCAGTTCCTCATTGGATTGTGGACCTATGCTTGGTCCTTCTGGAAGCAATTTAGGGGATGGGCTGTTTCCGTTGTCTGTGAACTGCTCTCCATTGGTGCACTATGTTGGGGTTCAGGCTCCGGCTGAGCCTCTTGTGTAGGGTTATCGGCTGCTGCTGGTTCAGGTTTGGTGGGGCCCTCTGGTGTTGGGGTTGCAAGTACTGGATTCAGTGCTGGCAATGGGTCTGGTGCTGGTTGTTCTGCCGGTTCCAGTTCTGGGACTGGCTCTGTCTGGGTCTCTGGGACTGGATCCACTACTGCTGTTGCAGACATTGGCCTGGGGTCCAGGTCCATCACCTCTGACTGGGTCCTGATAGGAGTTTCCAGAACAGCACTAAGCATGATGGCTGGATTAGTTTGGCTGCGGGTGACCGTTCCCATCCTCTTGGCTGACTTCACATGATTGGCCAAGTCTTCCCCCAACAGCATGGGGATGGGATAATCATCATAAACTGCAAAAGTCCATGTTCCTGACCAGCCCTTGTACTGGACAGGCAACTTGGCTGTAGGCAAATTGAAAGAGTTGGACTTGAAAAGTTGAATCGTCACTTGGATCTCTGTGTTGATTAAATTGGGGTCCATTATGGAAGCATGGATAGCCGATACCTGTGCTCCGATGTCCCTCCACTCGGTGACCTTCTTCCCACCCACACTCACAGTTTCCCTCCGCTCCAAGGGTATCTGGGAGGTATCTGGGCCTGAGAACCTCTGGTGTGATTCCAGTGCAATGAACTGCAATCTGTTGGAGTTCTTGGGGCAGTTGGCCTTTACATGCCCCGGCTTGTTATATTTAAAACATCGTCTAGCTGACGGGTCACTGGGGTGAGGTGGGTTGCTGGAGAACGGTGTGGCGGGACGATAAGGTGTCTGGAGGGTTTCTTGGGGGGTAGGTGGGGCCTTGGGCGGCCCCCAATAGTAGGGTGTGGTCTCAGGTTGTCCCTTCTGGTATTCGCTCCAACTGCGACCAGTTTTTTTCCTCTCTGCCACCTCCACCCATTTGGCTCCAATCTCCCCCACCTTGATTACAGTTTTGGGCTTCCCATCTAGGATGTACCTTTCTATTTCCTCAGGAACACCCTCTAAGAACTGCTCCATTTGCATTAGGAAGGGCAAATCTTCTGGAGATTTAACACTTGCTCCTGATATCCAGGCATCCCAATGTTTCACAATGTGGTAGGCATGTCGGGTAAATGACACATCTGGTTTCCACCTTAGGGCTCTGAACCGCCGACAGGAATGCTCGGGGGTTAGCCCCATTCTGACTCTCGCCTTGGTTTTAAACAGTTCATGCTGGTTCATGCGTTTCTTAGGCATTTCAGCTGCCACCTCAGCTAAGGGTCCACTGAGCTGTGGCCTCAGCTCTACCATGTATTGGTCTGTAGAGATGCTGTACCCAAGGCAGGCCCTTTCAAAGTTTTCTAAGAAGGCCTCAGTATCATCGCCTGCCTTGTAGGTGGGGAACTTTCTGGGATGGGAAGTGGTACCTGGAGAAGGATTGCTAGGGTTTGTTGGTATATTCTGCTGAGCCTTTGCCTTCCCCATCTCCAGTGCATGCTTCCTCACTTTTTCCTTCTCCTCCTCCACATGCTTCCTCTCTTTTCCCTTCTCCTCCAGTTCTTTGTCCTTGGCCTCCATTGCTCTCCTGTGGGCAGCCGCTTGGTGTTGTTCTGCCTCTTTCGCTGCCTCCCTGTCTTTGTCCTTGGCCTCCATTTCTCTCCACATGAGTTCTATCTGTCTTTCATGTTCCTTTTGTTTTTCCTCACTCTCAAATCTGGCTAATTCCAGTTTTTGCTGAATCGTGGAGTCTGTCATCCTAACCTCTATGTTTTTAACTAACTTTACACCCGAGAGTTAGACAGAAAACCAAAACAAACAAAAAAAAACTTGGCTTGTAAAATTTTGCTGTGCTGAATATGACACCGATATTCTCCGATAGTGATTGTCAACCTACAGAAAAATACAAAAAAAAACCAAAAACTAACACCTTTGGCTCCAGGCAAATAGGCAGAAAACCCCTCTAGCTGCTCTTAGGGAAAAAAAAATTACCCTGTAAGGTATTTACCATCCTGATTTTACAGAGGTGATTCTTTTTACCTTTCCTTATATTAAAATTCTTCTTGTAAGAAATTGAATGTTTTTTTCATTGTTCTAAAGATCCAAGGGTTTGGGTCTGGGGTCACCTATGCAAATTGGTGAGGATTTTTATCAAGCGTTCCCCAGGCAGGGGGGTGCAAGGTTTTGGTGAGGATTTGGGGGGAAAGACGTTTCCAAACAACGCTTTCTCAAAAATAAACCCAGATGTTTGGTGGTGGCAGTGGAAGTCCAAGGCAAAGGGTAAAATAGTTTGTACATTGGGGAAGTTTTAACCTAAGCTGGTAAAAGTAAGCTTTGGAGGTTTTCATGCAGGTCCCCACATCTGTACCCTAGAGTTCAGAGTGGGGAAGGAACCTTGACACAGGACTGAAAGATCTTTGTCCAAAAACTGCATCTATCCACTTCTGAGCTAATATCACACCCCGTAACTTGTATTCATATCTTGTTAATGGCTCCCTACTGTAACCTGGCAGTGTATAGCGTGTGTCAAGACGACCCTTTTTCGAGCCATCTCGGACAAGCTATGTTTTCTGAACCTTCTTTTTTAAAACGTGTGTGCTGGAGACTGTGCTCCATAAATGAGGGCAGCACAGCTTTCAATCATGGCAGGCAGAAAACAGGCTTCTTGCTGCACTCCTGGGGATGCTCATCCCATGTGGGAACTGCAGAAGAGTGGACTCACCCCAGTGCGCTCTCTCATGGCGGGGCGAAATGCAGCAGGCTCTCCTCTAGCACCCCCTACTGACAGTTGCAGTGGCCCTACAATGGTCTGCCTCTTCTCAGAACTTAGCCTTTGTCCAAGTCACCTCTGGGGTAACAAAGGTCCACCAGAAGTAGTTCTGTGTCCTTACATAGACTGTCAGCCCCAATTCTGGGCCTGTGACCTTACATGCTCTCCTTTCTGGGCTTTCAAGAATCCTTAGCCCCTTATGTCAGGGGCCACATGCCACCTTCCCCAGTGCCTGATAAAGGAACCCAGATGCCCCCTTTCCTCTCGTTTCTAGCCCAAGGATCATGTTATGAGCAGGCAAGGTCTGTTTGCTCAGACCCACCCCCTTCTCCCTTCCTGGGTTTCTCCTTTCACTAGCAGCCCCTTCCCATACCACAGCCCCTTCCGGTGCCAACTGTGCACCCATATTCCTCCCTGGCTGCAGAGTCTCCCAGCTTTCAGAGCAGGGGCTTGCGGGGCTGTCCCTGGTGGTCCCCCAGAAAATCCAAGTAAAAGTGCAAACAAACCATTCTGCCTTCCTCAGGCTTCATCTTTTGTCCATCTTACGTTTCCCCTGCCCCATTCCTCAGCTGAGCTCCGTCCCTGGAAGCTCAGATAATTGTTCTTTCATCCTCACCAGAGCCTGCTCCACACATAGGTGCCAACTCTATGGATACTCCGGGGCTGGAGCACCCCTGGGGGAAACTGGTGGGTGCTGAGCACCCACCAGCAGGCCCCCATCAGCACCGCCCCCTCGCATCTCCTGCCCACTGGCAGCCCTGCGGATCAGCGCTTCCTGCCCGCCGCAATCAGCTGTTTCGCAGCATGCATGAGGCTGGGGGGAGGGGGAGGAGCAAGGACAGAGCGTGCTCGGAGGAGGGGCGGAACTGAGCGGGAAGAGGTGGAGTGGGGGCGGAGCCTTGAGGGAAGAGCCAGAGGTCAAGCACCCCCCAGCACAATGGAAAGTCGGCACCTGTGGCTCCATGTCTCTCCTGACCGCCACTGAAGATACTCCTTAAGCCCTCCTCTCCTCTGGGTCACCCCTTCAATTCTGCCCGTCTTTCTAGCAGCAGGAGAGCAACTGTGCACTTACTTCCCTCAGCCCCCTTCTCCTCTGGGCTCCCTCTCTACAGTACCACCCAGCTCCTCCCCAGCTAGGGCTCCTCTGGAATAGAGTCTGGCCCACCCTAAGGTGCACCCATGTGACCTAGAGCTCTCCAGCTCCCTTAACCCTTTCAGTGCCAATGTGCCATTAGTTACCATCCCATCACATGCACCCATCCCCACCCCAGTTTGCAATTGCTTCGGCACTCCAATCAGAACAGATGGTATCCATCCACCGATCAGAGAAATAGGGTCTGCAGCCACAGACCATCAGGTCTGTGAATCAAGTTGTATCACATAATCTTCCACAGGTTTCAGAGTAGCAGCCGTGTTAGTCTGTATTCGCAAAAAGAAAAGGAGGACTTGTGGCACCTTAGAGACTAACAAATTTATTAGATTATAAGCTTTCGTGAGCTACAGCATCCGATGCATCCGATGAAGTGAGCTGTAGCTCACGAAAGCTTATGCTCTAATAAATTTGTTAGTCTCTAAGGTGCCACAAGTACTCCTTTTCTTTTTGATAATCTTCCACCTTAGCCTCTCAGGCAGTCTAAGTGAGATTTAGACATGGCAGAAGGGGAGCACCTTTTTGTTAAGAGAATGTAAAGTAAATAGACTAAAAACTAAATAATAATCTTGCTTCTGGCCTTGCTTTTAGTTTAAACAGGCTAAATAACAAGCAAGAGAATGGTTTCAGAGTAGCAGCCGTGTTAGTCTGTATTCGCACCACCAAATGCATCCGATGAAGTGAGCTGTAGCTCACGAAAGCTTATGCTCTAATAAATTTGTTAGTCTCTAAGGTGCCACAAGCAAGAGAATGTAAGTAAAAGCAGAAGGCTGCCCTCCTCCCCCTCCCCCCGCCCCCAGCTGGTAGCCTTGCCTTTCAGTAACAAGAGAAGATAAGGAGCTAATCAAGCAGTGAGAAGGTGTAAGGAGGAGACACAAAGTCTGCAAGAAAGTAACTATGGCCACAAGTAACCCTGCTCCTTAGCCCTCATCTGGACCGCAGATCCAAGACCCCCCAGAACAGAACATGAACATATATTGGAAGGGGTGGTACCAGGGGAGGGGCATTACAAGTATAATTAAGTTTGCCAAGAAGAGGGAGGGGGAAGAGGGAGCTCCGTCAGCATGTGGAGCTAGGGATCAGGAGAAGAAATGAGTTCTATTGGCATATAGAACAGTAGAAGAGGGAGGAGAAGAGGAAAACTCTATCAGCATATAAAAATAAACCCAACTGGTGTAAAAGGCGTCAAAATATGATTAAATTCTATCGGCATATAAAAATAAGCCTGACTAGTGTGAAGGGCTTCAAAGTAAGCTTGATTTCTTTAGCCCCAATAAACCCATCGCATTTCCTGCAGACTGGACTGTAATTTTCCAACAAATTGTGTCTAAAAACTAAGAAGAGGGAGGAGGGAGCTGGACCCTTGCCAACACTTTTAATCCAGGGAACCTTGTTTGGCAGTGGACTAAAGCTACAGTAACTGAAGCAGCCAGAAGTTTGCTGCACTGTGCTCTGGCCTCTCCAATAGGTAGGTGCCTCATTGCTGACCTGGCATTGGCCTCTGTCTGAAGACAGGACACTGGGCTAGACGGACCTTTGGTCTGACCCAGTAGGGCGGTTCTTATGTTCTATGTTCTTATGCTCATTTTAGAAAGTCAGCAACCAGCTTGAAAGTGGGACTGAAAATTATGGGCCTGGTTCTCCTCTTACTGAGGCCTGGCCTACACTTAACATTTAGGTCGACATACCAATATCAGTCAGGGGTGTGAAGAATCCACACCCTGGGCACAGAAACTATGCCAACATACCCCCAGTGTAGACGCAACTAGGTGGATGGAAGAATGCTTCCGGCAGCCTCACTGCTGTCATTCAAGCAGGTGTTGCTTCTTCACCAACAGAAAAACCCTTTCGTGGGCATAGGTTGTGTCTATACTACAGGGTTATGCCAACATAGCTAGGGCAATGTCACTATGCTGGTATAGTCCCCGGAGCGTAGATATACCATTAGGGCCTGATCCATAGCCCATTGAAATCAGTGGGAGCCCCTCCATTACTCAATCAGCACTGGATCAAGCCCTTCAATCTAAGATATTTATCTGCACCCCTCACAATCTTCAGGCTGTTTATCCTCATAACATCCCTGAGGCATGGCAGGGTTCTTCTACTATCCCCATCATACAGATGGGGAACTTAGGCACACAGAGGTTTATGCCTGGCCTACACTTCAAACTTACATCAGTATAACTACATCACTCAGGCTGTGAAAAAGCCACATCCCTGTGGGACGCAGTTATACCAACCTAACCCCAGTGTAGACAGCTCTATGTAGACAGGAGAGCTTCTCCTGCTGACACAGCTACCTCCTCTCACGGCAGTGGATTAAGTTCACTGACAAGAGAAGCTCTTCCATCAGCATAGTAGCATCTTCACTGAAGCTCTACAGTGACACATCTGCACCAGTCCAGCTGAGCTGCTGCAGTGTTTTAAGTACTACACCACGAAGCTCAGGATGCAGGAAGAGCAAGCAAGAAGGGCAGAATGTGTCTCTCACTCATTCGCACACAGGCACGCACTCAGCCCCACTCCCTTAACGTCTCTCCATGGACGCACGCATGCACACACGCCCAGCCTCCCTCCTAACCACACCCCCGCGTTGATCTGCTCTCTGCTGCCAGCTGCTCCCAGCAGATGTGCCCAGGCTGGTGGTGAACAGGCTTGTGTTCTGCACAGTTTTCTTTGCTCCCCCATTTTTCTGCAGGGGAGACATAAAATCTGCAGAAGGTACGAATTCTGAGCCCATGCAGCAGCACAGAATTCCCCCAGGAGCATTATGTGAAGACACTTCCACAGCAAGGTTGACACAGGGCAGCTTATGTTGACCTAACCGTGACGTGTAGACCAGGCCTCAGAAAGTCTGACAGAGCAGGCAATTAAATCCAGATCTCCCAAGTATCAGATCAGCAGCCTAACCCCTAGATCATGCTTCCTCTCCAAGACCTTAGATGAGTGTAAGTCAGAAGTAACGCCATTGATGTCAAATGGGTGTAAAATTGGTGTAAGAGGGAATAGGGGCCGGTGTGTGTATGTGAGGCAGGAACAGCTTGCCCAGCTGCTTAGAGAGTATACATCACTTGGGGATGTCACTGAGTAGTAGTTTTTATTTTTAAGAAAATTGACTTTTTGGTGAATTTAATGACTAGGAAAATGTTAATTGTTCCTAGTTTTTATACAGTATTGTTTATCTGTGGATCTCAAAGCAAGGTCAGTATCATGATCCCCATTTTACAGATAGGGAAACTGCAGCACTGAGCAGTGACGTGACTTACCCAGGGTCACCTAGCAGGCTCGTGGCAGAGCCAGGAATAGAATCCAGCTTTTCTGAGTCACATTTCAGTGCCCTTCCCACTAGGATAGTCGCCTCTTCATCCAAACAGCTGGGACAACAACTGCAGCTCAAACTTTCTTTACAGTGCCCTGTCAATCAATGCACCTCCACCCTGACTTGGAGAGACCGCCTATAATAATCACTCTTTCGCTGCTTTTAACAGTGTGCTGGTATGTGTGAGTGGATTCCTGTCCAGTCACTAGGAATTGGACGGAGACCCCTAATCTATGTTGTACAAGTAATCAGTCGTCCCATGCTAAGAAATCTGGGTCTCTGCTTACATGGGTTGAATCAAATAAACGTCTGTGAGGTGAAAAGCCTCCATATCCCATTATTTTTATGTGTTTCTTTAGATTTGTAAACATACTACCAATAAAAAATAGCCCCTTAGAGCAGTGATTCTCAAACTAGGGCTGCCACTTGTTCAGGGAAAGCCTCTGGCGGGCTGGGCCAGTTTGTTTACCTGCCGCGTCCGCAGGTTCGGCCGATCGCAGCTCCCACTGACTGCGGTTAGCCGCTCCAGGCTAATGGGGGCTGCAGGAAGGGCGGCCAGCACATCCCTCAGCCCGCACCGCTTCCTGCAGCCCCCATTGGCCTGGAGCGGCTAACCGCGCTCAGTGGGAGCTGCGATCGGCCGAACCTGCGGACGCGGCAGGTAAACAAACTGGCCCAGCCCGCCAGAGGCTTTCCCTGAACAAGCGGCGGCCCTAGTTTGAGAACCACTGCCTTAGAGCATGTGCAAAATTAGGGTCCATAATGAAATAACTATTTACAAACTGGCACAATGCTAACAAAAGACTCCCCCCGGCCATCTACTTCAGAGCCCTACACAAGACCCCCTCTCCCACTCCCAAGAAGAGCATGAGAAAAGAGATGAGTCTAGCTGCTTGCCTTGATGGTCCCCAAGCCTGAGCCCTAAAAGATCCTGGAGGAAATTTCCGAGGTCAAGGACCCCTCACCTAAGACACCTGCCACCAGCCCCTTTTCTCAATTAAACCTTTCTCAATTAGCTTAAGCACCTCAGCTAATCCCCACAGCTCAGGAATCACTTGTGGGGAAGCCAGTCTGTGAGATAGTCAGAGTCCATATTCTATCGGGCCTTACAGATCAGAACCAGTATCTTAAACCTTCCCTGGAAATCATCTGTTCTTCTGAGTGGCTTTGCTTATTCATCTTTATGGGTATTAGTGGTGCCTAGCGGTAGAACCTTCTCCAAACAGAGCCCATTAGAGCATGGGTACGCTCCCTCTTAAACTTCCATCCCCCAGCATCCCAAACATTCGGGGCATGAGGCTGTATAAGGGGTACAGCATCCTCTACCACCTCGGTTTCTTCTGATTACTGTGCCAGAGAGAAGTGAACCAGTCCAGGCCATTCGGATCCAGGATTTTCTTTATTCTAAGTGTCTTAGTCATTGTTTAGCATAAGTTATAGTTTAGTATAGATAGTGGTAAGTATAAGTAGTTAAGTTACTAGCTTGGTTCTGGGTTATGGCAGAACCGAAGGAAAAGAAGAAAGCAGGATCTGAGATGTGTCCTTCACCCCCAAACTGTTTTCCCAGCATCAGACACCCATATTAGGTGCCTGAAGTGCTTGGGAGAGGGCCACTCTCTGTAAGGGACTGGGCTGTGGGCAGTCTGGCCTAGTGGTCAGATTTACTGGGGCCCTGGGCACAAACATTAAACACACAAAAGGATCAAAATGCATTAATACAAAGACTCCGCTCAATGTTTACACACTGCATTAACAATAAAGCAAATCATATCCCAATTCATTATGTCTAAATTAATTGCTTAATTTTTCTACATAGAAAATTAATCTGGCTAGATATTATCCATATCATTATACAAAGGTGTTCACTGCTAATCTGGATAACACTGGTGTTACAAGACTGTCATTCACAGGCCAACAAGTGGTTCTTTCATCTCCCCCAATTTTCTTAAACCTGACCATTATGCATTTTTTCCACCTATTGATCCTGTTACAGTCCAGTTTTTCTACTGCAGAAGCAAAGATGTCTGAAAGACAACAGTCAATTCAAGAAAGTAACTTAATTAAAAGAAAGAATCCTATCCGGAGGTAAAATTACTCTATTATTAAGAATTTAAAGTTTCAGCCAATGGTGAGAATTGGTTTAAAACAAAGTTTGCATTTGATCACATAAGCTATGAAAAAAATGTTGAAAGAATCTGATGTATGCCAAAGTGATTCTTTTGGCTTTCTGTCAAAGGCAGTTTTTGTCAAACCATGAGAAAGTTGACATTTTACCAATTAAATTTTAAGATTATTTCAGCTAATCAGAAACTAGGTTCCCTTTTTCTTTGGGCTATCTTCTCTTTGTTCCTCAGGTTGTCACACTGGGTGGAAATGTGCCAATATTCACCACATCAGTAGCAGAATCTCTGATTTCTTGAATTGGTCACTGAAGTTCTCCTTACAGGTTCTCTGTTGGGTTCTCCACTCCCTGGGTAAAAGGAGGGTACTTCCTTTCAGTCAAAGTTGGTGGAAGAATTTAGCTGTGTGACCCATGAGGGATCTCACTCTTCATAAATTCAAGGAGCCATGCTGTCAGGGATTTAAGCTGCTGCTGGTGGTCCTCAGTGGTGGCCATACAAGGGTCATGCTTTAGCTTGTTAGGCGCAACGGTCCTGTTCACTGGGGTCTTATTCCTCTCCTGAACAGCTCTCTTTTCCTCCTCCTCCCAGACTTCTCAAAGCAATTGATGGAATCCTGGAGGATTGTCCAATCAGTCTACAAGTTTCAATTTCATAGTTAGAACATCTTCATAAATGGCACCTCATATGACCTGTTCTAGTCAAACTCGGTGCTCCTCACTCTGCTCAGGGCCTTTATGGTGCATGCTCTGTTGAAGGGACAGTTTCCATCTGTGAAGATAGTTTTTTCACCTACTTGTTGATAACAGCACCGAAATTGGAAATAGAGTTCTTCCTCCATCTAAAGGCTCCCAAAGGCATCCTCCATCCCTGAGAGAGAGTCATCAACAGAGGCATCAGGCTTGCTGGCTTTTAATGTACAGATTACATTCCCTGCAGGTCCTCGCAGGCTTTCTGCCACACGTTTCCTCTTCTCAGCCTCACTACATTGTCATTCCTGCATCATCTAATTTAGCTGATGCCTCCAAGTGTCAGTCATCTTCCCCTGCAGGCACTGGTTTGATGCCTAAGAACAACTTCCGCTTCCTGTAAGGGCCCGATTCATATGCTGTCTTTGTGGCTTCCCCTGTTGCTCGTCCCCTAGAAAAAATTAATTGGTCTGTAGAATTGGGGGGAGGCACAGGAGTACTTCCCAAAAAAGTCTTTAATTCAGCCATGGCCTTCCCTTGCTGCCTAAAGCCTTGTCTACACCATGGGGGGAGATCGATCTAAGTTATGCAACTTCAGCTACGTAAATAACTGAAGTCAACATACTTAGATCTACTTACCACGGGGTCCACACTACGCGATGTTGATGGGAGGCGCTTTCCCATCGACTCCCCTTGTGCTTCTCGTTCAGATGGAGTACAGGAATTGATGGGAGAACGATCTACAGTTGATTTACCGGGTCCTCAGTAGACCCGCTAAATCAATCACTGATGCATCGATCGCCACGCATTCCTGGTAAGTGTAGAAGAGCCTAAGGAAGTTCCCCAATTTGGACTGAAAATCTGCAGTTTAAAAATGGTGGGGAAGATAACTATGATTGGGCTTGTATGGTCACCTTCCATCCTTCGTTCTGAGCATCTGGCAGAATCACATGACGAGTTACTACAGTAGACAGTATAACTTTGCTCTCTACAAGGAGGGAAAAAGTAGTTTTGTCTCACTTCCCATTCAGCAAGTACATTAGTGAGCGTGAAATGGCGTTCAGGGTCAGCTCCCTCCAGCTCACACCAAGTTACAAGCCTCCCTCCTCAGGCCCTATGCTACCAGCACTCCCAGCTATCTTCGAGACACCACTGACTACCTGAGGAAACTACAATCCATTGATGATTTTCCTAACACCATCCTGGCCACTATGGATGTAGAAGCCTCTACACCAACATTCCACACAAAGATGGACTACAAGCCGTCAGGAACAGTATCCCCGATAATGTCACGGCTAACCTGGTGGCTGAACTTTGTGACTTTGTCCTCAGCCATAACTATTTCATATTTGGGGACAATGTATACCTTCAAATCAGCGACACTGCTATGGGTAGCCGCATGGCTCCAAGGTACGCCAATATTTTTATGGCTGATTTAGAACAACGCTTCCTCAGTTCTTGTCCCCTAATGCCCCTACTCTACTTGTGCTACATTGATGACATCTTCATCATCTGGACCCATGGAAAAGAAGCCCTTGAGGAATTCCACCATGATTTCAACAATTTCCATCCCACCATCAACCTCAGCCTGGACCAGTCCACACAAGAGATCCACTTCCTGGACACTATGGTGCTAATAAGAGATGGTCACATAAACACCACCCTATACCGGAAACCTACTGACCGCTATGCCTACCTACATGCCTCCAGCTTTCATCCAGACCACACCACATGATCCATTGTCTACAGCCAAGCTCTACAATACAACCACATTTGCTCCAACCCCTCAGAAAGAGATAAACACCTACAAGATCTCTATCATGCATTCTTACAACTACAATACCCACCTTCTGAAGTGAAGAAACAGATTGACAGAGTCAGAAGAGTACCCAAAAATTACTTACTACAGAACAGGCCCAACAAAGGAAATAACAGAACGCCACTAGCCATCACCTTCAGCCCCCAACTAAAACCTCTCCAACGCATCATCAAGGATCTACAACCTATCCTGAAGGACGACCCATCACTCTCACAGATCTTGGGAGACAGACCAGTCCTTGCTTACAGACAGCCCCCCAACCTGAAGCAAATACTCACCAGCAACCACACACCACACAACAAAAACACTAACCTAGGAACCTATCCTTACAACAAAGCCCGTTGCCAACTCTGGCCACATATCTATTCAGGGGACACCATCATAGGCCCTAATCACATCAGCCGCACTATCAGAGGCTCGTTCACCTGCACATCTACCAATGTGATATATGCCATCATGTGCCGGCAATGCCCCTTGCCATGTACATTGACCAAACTGGACAGTCTCTATGTAAAAGAATAAATGGACACAAATCAGACGTCAAGAATTATAGCATTCAAAAACCAGTCAGAGAACACTTCAATCTCTTTGGTCACTCGATTACAGACCTAAAAGTGGCAATTCTTCAACAAAAAACTTCAAAAACAGACTCCAACAAGAGACTGCTGAATTGGAATTAATTTGCAAACTGGACACAATTAACTTAGGCTTGAGTAAAGACTGCGAGTGGATGGGTCATTACACAAAGTAAAACTATTTCCCCATGTTTATCCCCCTCCCCCTCCCCCTCCCCCCCACCCGCACTGTTCCTCAGACGTTCTTGTCAACTGCTGGAAATGGCCTACCTTGATTATCACTACAAAAGGTTTCCCCCCCCACCCTGCTCTCCTGCTGGTAATAGCTCACCTTACCTGATCACTCATTACAGTGTGTATGGTAACACCCATTGTTTCATGTTCTCTGTGTGTGTATATAAATCTCCCCACTGTATTTTCCACTGAATGCATCCGATGAAGTGAGCTGTAGCTCACGAAAGCTTATGCTCAAATAAATTTGTTAGTCTCTAAGGTGCCACAAGTCCTCCTTTTCTTTTTGCAGATACAGACTAACACGGCTGCTACTCTGAAGCCTCTTTTTGTAACCCATACTGGGAATTTACTTGATTTCCCTGGAAGACAGCAGGGATGTATTTAAGGTCTGAGTTTCAAAAACTGGATCCCAGCAGTACCTCCAATATAGCATTGCCTAACCTCCCGGTTACCTCCTTTAGTGCCTATCTCCAACAAGTATTGATGGAGATCCCCACAGGCCTGGGTTTTTCTGGGTCCCACCACCCCCTCAGCAGGGCGTAAACTTCTTTTTCTTCCCATAGGAATTTATTTGGCAGTGCCTCCACCCCCACCCCACATGCTCCTTCCTGGCAGGATCACCAGAGCAGCTTGGGAGGAAAATTCTAATCACAGGGTAACCCCAACTTACTTGCTAGATAGTTGGAGACTCCCAAGAAATAACACAAACACATTTAATATAGTTAAACAGTAACTATATTAAACGAAAGATAAATATAACGTAACAGAGTAAAACATGATTCTCCGGGTCACTTGTGCCCATGCTGATAATACCCATGAATTTCCCCAGTCACGTGACCTGATGTAGCAAACATAAAATTAGTGCCTGTTGGTACACATACTTTGTAGGGGCCCTTAATGACCTATGACCATTATATCTTCTGAGCAGCAGTTAGCAGTGTGGCTGACCGGGTTCAATACAGCCCAAAGGACTCATAAGTGGGATTATGTGGCAGATCCCTCCACAGGTTTAAAAGGCAGCAGGTAATAAAATCCTCAACCCTGACCCCCTGTCTTGAGGGCACAGTTCAGGGAGTAGGGGGTTTCCCAAACAATCTCCCTCACTAGCTAACTGAAAGATGGTGACTCACAACTCCACAATATCAGGTTCAGAGATGGCTCTGGACTCCTCAGTCCCTGCAGAGGGGCTGATCTCTGCTGGCAACATCCTCTCCATGCAGGAATTGGGCTGCTTCTGGACCCAGGATTTCCCCTCCCCACCAAAGGGGGCAGAGCTCAAGGTGCAGGTTACAAAACTATACTAATATCCAAACTTTAGTCTCCCACTCCAGGACTCAGACACATTCCCAGCAGACAGCACCCCTGGACTAGCAGCAAGAGCAGAGCTGGCCTTGTGATGACTCATCTCGAGAGCTGGGGGGCTAACTCAGCCTAGCTGGGGAAAGTTTTCCCAACATGTAACTGGAGTTCTTTGAGATGCCTCTGCATGTTCACACTTCCTGCCTTCCCCTCTTCCTCAGAGTCCTCTTGTTCTGTATCTCTGGGTTGGCAATGGAAGGAACTGAAGTAGTAGAGGGCACTGAGCCCCCTTATACAGCCTTGCCCCCCAGAACGTTTGGAGATACAGAGAGGAGAGGGTAGGAAGGGGCATGTGAGCACACTATGGGATGCTGTTTGGAGGAGGTTCTGCAGTTAGCACCACTAGATGGTGCAATACCCATAAGTGTGACTCTGCAGAGCCACTGAAAGAACCCCAGTTACAAGTAAGCAACCTTCATTTAGCTGGTGCAGATTATGGAGCACAGGTACCACATGCTCCCTGTGGGAAGAAGTGCTTCGGGGCCAGCCACATAGCTTTAATGGCATTAAGGCAGTGCCCCATATCACAGGGATCTAAACTGCCAATGTGGTCAACATCCACAACAGAGACGCGAATGTTATGATTAATGATGAAGAGCAAACTTGTCACTATCTGCTATCTGGGCACCAGCGGCAACAGGGATCCAACATTTCCCCCCAGGATGCAAACCTGCCTAACTGACCCGCTCAGCCTTGCAATTAATGAATTAGTTCAGTTCTGGGGGAGCTGGTTGGCAAAATCATTCAAATATTCCTCACCCAAGAAACACTCGACTGTCTCCAGATGCAAATGAGCCAGGTTAGACTGCTGATTCAATGAGTGAATTGCCTCACTCATTGAGTTATAGTGTATGTGATGTGATGAAGAAACGTTTCTTCACTTCCAATACAGTCATGTCATGAGACGTCACTCAAATTCCAAATGAGATGTCTGTCCCCAACTTTCCAGACATGCTTAATCTCACTTCCTCGTGGTAATCTGTGAGGGCAAAGCTGGAGCAGAGGCTGTATTTAGGAGCTGCTGTCATCAATAGTGGGGAACAAAGGGGGGAGTAGAATGTCCTAGCAGGCCACCAGATAGAGTGGCTTGACCCAGTATACTGCCTCAGTGCCCTCAGAAACACAGTGGTTTTTATTAGCTGCCAAGAGTCAAGCATTCCAATGAGGCTTTGGCCCAATAGAAAAAGGGCACACAAACATAAGACTGGTCATGGCAAATGGTTCACCATCACTTCCTCTCCTCCAGCCCCAGCGCAAAAGCCAGAGCCACAGAGTGGTCAGGTGCATGAGCTGAGTCATGACCAAGCTGCGAGAGACTCGAGGTAGTCATGACAACCATGAGATCTTACTCCATGAGTTCCAGAACCCTCATGATTATTGAAGTCACCAAGAACTACCAATCTGGCTGACTCATGCCACCAACCCTCTAACTCATCCACTGCTTCTAATGCTGATTTGCCATTTAATGTGGCGTGTGTTTACGTGGAATGGGAGGGAAAAATCTGTACCATAGTCTACTGCAATTGCAATGCTACTTGACCTACAAAACAATGGATGATTTGAAGTGATATTATTGTTATAACATATTACTATGGTAGTACTTTAGAGCCCCAGTCCTGGACTGGGACCCATTGTGCTAGGTGCTGTACAAGCAAACAAAAAAATGATGGTTCCGGTCCCCAGGAGCTTACATCCTAAATATAAGACAAGAGACAACAGGTGGAGGCACACAGTGGAGCACAAGGAAACGAGACAATACTGGTCAATATATAGACAGCAGTCTCAGCAAGCCATTGGCCCAATCTTAGTCAAGTTACCAGTCAATGTGCTGACCAACAGCAATTAAAAGCCTAAAATTATGCTGGGCTATAACACTGGAATAGTGAAAAAGTCCTTGGGACCTGTAATAAAATGTTATGCTGTCCTGGTACAACCTTGGCCTTGCTTAGGGTGATTTCAGCTCTAGCTATCATAGTAAAAGCAAGACCATTCCATCCAGCCACCAGACTGCACAGGGAAGGACAGCAGGGTAAATTCCATGAGCTGCCAAGAACAGCCTAAAATAACTAAATACATGCTCTAGAAAAAGATATTTATAAAGATGGGATTTAATAAAAGACTATGAAAACTTAAATGGTAGATAGACAAGGTCAAGCCAAGTCACTATTCACAGCTCAAAATAGATAATGAGACAGGATGACACATATGGAAATTAAAAGAAAGAAATCAGAGCAGATCAGGAGGTTACAGAAAATAATTAATGAGTGGAATGGCTTTCTAGGCACAGCCACTGTGATAAAAATACTGGATCATTCAAGAAGTAATGAAAGGATATTCCTGGGGACTGGAATAGAGAACAAGGAGCAATAGTCTCATGTTGCAGTGAGGGAGGTTTAGGTTGGATATTAGAAAAAACTTTTTCACTAGGAGGGTGGTGAAGCACTGGAATGGGTCACCTAGGGAGGTGGTGGAATCCCCTCCCTTAGAGGTTTTTAAGGCCCGGCTTGACAAAGCCCTGGCTGGGATGATTTAGTTGGGGATTGGTCCTGCTTTGAGAAGGGGGTTGGACTAGATGACCTCCTGAGGTCCCTTCCAACCCTGATATTCTGTGATTCTATGAATAGTTCAAATGGATGCGCCTAGATGGACCTACTGGATTTACTCATTATAGCTGCAGCACTAGCCACAGTAATGAACATAAGAACGGCCATACTGAGTCAGACCAAAGGTCCTTCTAGCCCAGTATCCTGTCTTCTATCAGTGGCCAATTCCAGGTGCCCCAGAGGGAAAGAACAGAACAGGTAATCATCAAGTGATCCATCCCCTGTCACTCATTCCCAGCTTCTGGCAAACACCGGCTAAGGACGTCATCCCTGTCCATCCTGGCTAATAGCCATTGATGGACCTATCCTCCATGAATTTATCTACTTCTTTTTTGAACGCTGTTATAGCCTTGGCCTTCACAACATCCTCTGGCAAAGAGTTCCACAGGTTGACTGTGCATTGTGTGAAGAAATACTTCCTTTTGTTTGTTTTAAGCCTGCTGCCTATTAATTGCATTTAGTGACCCCTAGTTCTTGTGTTATGAGAAGGCATATTTCCTTATTTACTTTCTCCACACCAGTCATGATTTTATAGATCTCTATCATATCCCCCCTTAGTCGTCTCTTTTCCAAGCGGAAAAGTCCCAGTCTGAATTGTTTATCGCTTTCTAAAATGTTCACCTTTTGAACTGAAACGTTCCAAGCCTAGTCTCGGCCTGAAGGTGAATGTTTGGAGACCGTCCAAGCCAAAATGGTTCAATCCTTTTGCAAATGAAGATAGTGCAAAAAACACACTTTCCCTTACTATACTATTGTAACTTCTTTTAAAGCTGTTGCTTAAGTGGTTTAAGCCATTGAGATGGCTAGGGATAGAAATAGCTTTTTCTGAAGAGGCATGCCTGAGAGTCCTCTGGTGAGATTGGTTTGGTTTGGCCAGGTTATGGCCCATTAGACATCACACTTTATGCTGCCTCCCCAGAGGAGTCACAATTCCTGTCTGGCTGCCTGTGTGCATGTGACTTACTGGAGTCCAGTCAGGTTTCTTACACACACACACACACGCGCGCGCGCGCGCACACACACACACCATGCTGGCCAGGCTGTGCTAGCTAACAAATGAAGGCTCCACCCACTCCTCACCTACTTACCTGTTGAAGGGAATGGAAAGCAGGGGATGCTCTCTGCATTTAGCTCTGACCCATGGGTGGCTCTGACCCACTGCTGGACAACTGGGCCACGGTGCCCCCCCTTCCCCGAGACCCCCACCACCTCCTCCACTCCACCCCTCTACCCCCGAAGGTCCCCGCTGCTCACCGTGTCCCTCCTCCTCGGGACTGGGGAGTGAAGAGCAACAAAGAGCCAACGGTTGGTGGAGTGAGGAGGCTTGGCCAGGTGCTGCTAGGGCTGGCAGCTCGGTGGAGGTGCAGGGCCTTCAGGGGCAGGAGGAGCTGGTGCTCAGGGAGGCTGCCAGCAGCTCAGCTGGGCCCGATTCTGGTGGGCTATGAGGGCGGGGGGGCGGCAGCTCGGCCTGGCGCTTTGGGGGGCTGGCAGCTCAGTCTGGTGCTGGGGCAGAGCTTGGGAGGGGGGGCAGTAGCTCAGTCTGGTGCTGGGGGGGGTAGTGGGTCAGGGCAGGGGGCAGTAGCTTAGCCCAATGTGGCTGGGGCAGGTGGGCCGGGGTCCTCCATTCCAGGGGGGCCCCCCTCAGGGCTTTTCCTTTTACAAGAGGGGGGTCAGGGCTCCAGCGTCCAGGGTGGTTGGGCCTTGGGCGGAATGGGCAAGGCCGGCAGGCGAGCCTCCCCAGAGCAGGGGTTCTCCCACTGCCCATGCTCTGATCCACCATCCTCAGCCAAACAAATGAATGGAGGACGGGTTTAACTGACTGAGCTAGACCCAGGGCACAATCTAGCTCTCATTGCATGTGATCGTATGTGCACTAGTGAGGTGAGGGTTAAAGAGTTGCTCTGGGCCAAGAGACCATGCCCCTTTGCCTCAGCTGGGCACGCTCCCAAGGGAGGAAGCATTTAAAAGGGAGCGACTCAGCTGATCTGGGCTGATTGCGGAGGAGATTGGGAGTTGGGAGCAGTAGCCTTCTGCTGGGAAGCTGCCAGGGCTCCCTACCACCAGGACTGAGCCTCATAGCCAAGCTGTGGGAAGCCTGTTGACTATGGGTGATGACTCACTAGGGCCAATGGAAGAGACTCCAGAGGCAGATCAGAGGGGAAAGCAGGAGGGAACCCAAATCCAACCTATGATGATAACCAAGGGACTGGTACAAGGGTTGGAAGTGACCCAGGGAGCACGCTTAGGGGTATTGGGCTCTGAGTCCTGTGCAAGGGCATTTGTTTCAAAGGACTCTGAGTCAGAACTCAGTGGAGTAGGGGGGGGCCTGGGTTCCCCTCCCTCTTTCCAGTGGGAGACACTACCCCAAACTATAACTGCCAGGGAGAGTGACCCTTGGACTCTTGCCGTTAGGCATTACACCCTGGAATATTGCCATTAGGCCGTACTGCCGGCCTGGAGCACAAAGCCAACCCCTAGACACTGCATCCCTTGCAAGGAAACTGTAATGGGGGTATGCACTCTTACCTCTCTGGTGCCTCCTTGTTAGCCTGTCTGGGGATTAGCTCGCCACATGATCTGATGCCCCTTCCTGCGGTTGCTCAGTCTGTCATCCCACTCACTCGCTCTGTGGCGCCTCACATGCTCCCAGAGCTGCAGTGCTTTCCTCTTTGTGGCTTATAGCCCTCTGGCCAAGCAGAGACAACCTGCACCCGCTGATAGTGAGGGGGATCAGAGTGAGGGCAGCTGGCTTCAGTTCCATGTGAGCATGCTCAGTAAGGTCAAGCAACAAATCCGCAGGGGCACATGACCCCACGTGTCCTCCTCTCCCCTGTTGCCTCTGCAGCCAAGTTACATTGACGTTCCAGGGTATTATCAAAGTCTCCTTCCAAGCTATCCCCGGCCATCCCCAAATGGGCTGTCCCTTGCATGCCACTCCTGCAATGGCTTGTAGGGGAACTAGGGCCACCGCTTACACTGGGTTCCAGTCCAGGGACCCTCAACCCAGCAGCTCAGGTCTTTATTCTCTCACTCCTTACTGCTCCCTACACTATGTGTGACAGGTTCCTGATCTCCCCCCTTGTATCAGGGAGTGTTAGTGTAAACTTCTTCCCGGCAGGCCTCCCTCTCTTGCCAGCTCCCTAGCTTTATAGAAGCCCTGCCTGTTTCTGCACAGGTGAGCTTCATCCCCAATTAAGCCTCATTATCTCCTAGCTCCACCGAGGCGCAGCCTATAGCTAATAGGCCTCTCTTGCCTATATTAACCCCTCCAGTGCTAGTGTGGAGTGAACGGCCCATCACTGGGACCTATGGAGTTCTGCCTCTTACACTTTGCAGCTTTCAAGATAGACATTATGAGACTGCAGACTAAAGCTCTCTAACAGGACACTGAATTATCTGAGATAATGACAGGTTTCAGAGTAGCAGCTGTGTTAGTCTGTATTCGCAAAAAGAAAAGGAGTACTTGTGGCACCTTAGAGACTAACAAATTTATTAGAGCATAAGCTATGCATCCGATGAAGTGAGCTGTAGCTCACGAAAGCTTATGCTCTAATAAATTTGTTAGTCTCTAAGGTGCCACAAGTACTCCTTTTCTTTTATCTGAGATAGCATGTGATCGTGTACCTAGAGAATATGGGGGAGATTTTACATCCATCTTGCAAAGGCGTAAATTAAAACAAGGGCAGGTGAGAATCAGGCCTATTCCGTTCTCCACCCGTTCCATCATGCTGCTGAAACTTCCTGGGCAGCGGCAGCGGGCATTTGAAAGTCTTTGAGCTCCTTTCAGCACATCAGCCGACTCACTGCTACCGGCTTGGACTGACAAATGCTGCCATCTAATGTGCAGCAATGGAAACACCAGTTTTGGAAAGGCAAAAGGAAGCTGCTACCAGAAGCTGAAGCCCTCCTGAGTAATCTGCAGCCAGATGAGCAGGGAAAAAAAAATAGAACAGCTACTAACCTTACAGTAACTGTATTTCAGCAAGATGCTTTGTCCATGTGGATCTCTCTTCTGGGACACATGTGCCTCATGCATGTATAAGTGTACAAAAGGCATATATGCCCCTTCCCCCCCATGGTGGGATCCATATGGACAAATAATCAAAGAAGGAAGAAGAGTTCCTTCAGCAGCAAAGCTGATTAGAGATTCATATGTTGTCCTGAGAACTGTTAAAATGTGTAATGCACCTGCATTTTATATAAATACCTGCCCCCATTGAACAGTTTTTATTTTTTAAACCACCATCTAGTTATTTAAATATGTCATTGTCTCTTTACACAGTATAACACCCTGTTTTCCAAAAGACACCTGAGATTTCCAGAGACTGGAAATGCTGATCATTGGGGCTGAAACTTAGGAACCATGCAGCAGTGGAAGCATGAAGCTTCTCTCCAAAGTGTGTCAGGGGCTTAGCAAGAGCAGAGATTCACTCAGTGCAGTCCTGAAAAACTGGGACATTGGTAGCTTCAGGTAGTAGGAGTTAAGAAAATCAGTGTTGCACTGTGGCAATATGGTCGCCGGGTGTCCACCTCCCAACCACCACCACTACTGGCACCAATTGATGACATTTGGCCGTTTGAGCGAGATACCAAGCCATGAATGAGCCATTGAGACTGAACTTTCCTCTCAGCCTAACAGGCAGGGCTCAAAGCAGTGTGGTGAAACTTGCGTCGACACTGCTTATGAGGACAAACAAATAGAGGATTTCAAACCACAAAGGCTGTCAATCCAGCACTTTTCACCCATCCTAAATGCCACTAAGGGTGTGGGGGGGAATGCATTCCTACAATAATACAATTTATATTCTCCTCAACACCAGGGATTTAGTCTGCAATACTCATTTTTACATTGCGAAAATATCCTCTTCTATATTTGCACATTTTCAAATTGTCCCTAAATAAAATGAAGCCCCTTGGGCTGTCCAAGTCTAGGAATTTCCTATTAGAAGCAAAATTCACCTCAGATGCATGTCAGCAATTCCTGTTGATCTCAGTGCATGTATATGGGCACAGGGTTTGGCCTGTTGTAATTTGGAATCACTCCTTGATTTAATATACAAAGACAGAGTTTCTTGATTGTAATTGTTGTTTTTGATTTTGAGACCCAGTACAGGTATCCAGGTGGGTGCAAACTGTACCTCCCAGCTCTGCTGGAAACGGACCATAAGGGCATGGAAAGCAGAAAGGTGCTATTGTTATTAATTTGTATTACAGTGGCACAAAGAGGTCCCACCTGAACCCTGTATTGGTTGTACCAAAGGAGAGCCTGGGCTGGAGGGCCTCCATTATGCTAGGTGCTATAAACACACAGAGACGGAGGACAGTCCCTGAAGTCCTCCAATACCTCTTCCCCTTCAGTCAAAGAAATGACTGCCACCTGCACTATGGCTTTGCTCAGTGCTCCAGAAAGTGAAGACGTTTTTTCTCTTGCCAACATCCCCAGAGGGAAAATTCTTCATATTTGCTGATCAGTGCAACGCCATGTACGCGAGCAAGGATAGCCATAGTGATGCGTCTAATCCCACAGTGCGTAATTGCCCAGCGTTTTCTTGAACCATAGTTCTCCTTAGACTAACAAAGCTGTTATTGCCACTATAAAGCAACTAAACAATGTGCAGCCAACATCTGTGTTTTAATAGGGGGGACCGCTGCATGCTGAGGTTACTAGTGATTCCTCCATTGCTGTTCAAGAAAGGGAGGAAGCATCTTTTTAATTAAATTGGTTTTTAAATGAAACACAAAGCATCAGTAAGTGCTTAATAATGCATTAATATGTGCCCCAGAAGATGCTTCTCCTCATCTTGGGATGCTAACATACTCAAGGTCCAAGCTGAGCATCAAAGACACATATTTGTTATGCAGAAAAGCCTCCAAGGACTTCATGTTCTTCACTAGAATTATACTGTATATTGCAGAAGGGCAATGCTCCTGTGGGAGTGTCTTTTCAAATACTGTTAGTGTGACAGGTTGGATCACAGAAAACCTCTTGGGTACTGCCAACTGATGTGCTTAGACCATCTCTGAGCCTGTTCCCCTGCCAGCTTGGGACTTCAGAACCCTGCCTTGTTTGAGCCAGACACACTTGCCTGCTACAAACCCAGACCCAGGTCTGAACAACATCCCACAAAAGCTGCAGGCTAGACTGAAAACAGCTTAAGAAGTGTTGCGGTCTCCAGCACTCAGATGCCCAGCTCCCAGTGAGGTCCAAGCCCCAAATAAATCCATTTTACCTTGAATAAAGCTTATACAAGGTAAACTCAAATTGTTCACCCTCTATAACACTGATAGAGAGATATGCACAGCTGTTTGCACCCCCCCCATATTAATAGATACTCTAGGTTAATTAATAAGCAAAAAGTGATTTTATTAAATACAAAAAGTAGGATTTAAGTGGTTCCAAGTAATAACAGACAGAACTAAGTGAATTACCAAGCAAAATAAAATAAAACATGCAAGTCTAAACCAGTAGGTTTCTTTTACAGACTAGCCTCCTTCTAATCCGGGTCCAGCAATCACTCACATTCCCATGGTTACTGTCCTTTGTTCCAGTTTCTTTCAGGTGTCCTTTGGGGGTGGAGAAGCCATCTCTTAAGCCATCTGAAGACAAAATGGAGGGGTCTCCCAGGGGCTTAAATAGACTCTCTTGTGGGTGGAGACCCCCTCCTCTTCCCTATGGAGAATCCAGCTCCAAGGTGGAGTTTTGGAGTCACATGTCCATGCATGATTCAGTCCTTACAAGTCCGGCCACATTACCAGGAAAACTCGGAAGTGGAGTGGTCTCTCCACATTCATTGTTAGCTTAAGTGTTTCTTGATTGAGCACTTAACCTGCAAATTCTTTTCTAAAGAAGCTGACCAAATGCCTTACTAAGGCTACTTAAAATCAAACAAGTACAGAGCCAATATTCATAAATTTAAATACAAAAATGATACATGCATACAAATAGGATGAATAGATTCAGCAGATCATAACCTTTACAGAGATGTTACATGGCATATGTAGCATAAAACATATTCCAGTTATGTCATATATACATTAATAAGCATATTTCCATAAAGCATTATGGGGTGCAACATCACAGTTAGGTTCAATCTATATTTCATCCCTACATTCTCAAGAAACATTACTTCTCTGCCATCCAGAAAAGAACACCTCTTTCTATAGGTTTTCACAACCAGGTATTGCTTCAGGATCCTTGTTTTGTCCCTAATCCATATCCAAGAAAGCATTTTAGCAGCCTATGAATTGCTTTCTACTCATAATTATTGACTTGGGTTATTGATGGGGGGCACCATCACGATTGAAATATCCTTCTGGATCAACAGTCATGTCTCAGGTAGAACAGGGAAACTCAGTGATACAACTTTGCAGGGTTTGTGTGAATGTTTAATTTCTTTTGGTCCTTATGGGTCAGCTAATTTATCATCCCATCCTCTCCCCACGTATCTCTGTGTTCCTGTTTTAAATCTTCAGTGGAGCCCAGATACCATGGTGATGGGTGCCAAGTATAAGTCAAAGCAATGGTCTGACTCCAGGAGAGGGCATGTTCTGATCAGGATGCTAAGGAATCACTTCTAGAAGCTAATTCACTAGGCTACACTTACAAAACATCCGATGCAAATGGGCAACTTCAGTCTAGTTCACAGCTAAATCTGCACACAGTGCGAGCACTAGCTTGTTAGTGGGTGTGCCATTTTCAACAGAGCAGGCACAGTGAGTGTGCACTGATGCACCAAATACAAATATTTGCAGTATAATGAGTAGTGGGTGGATCTCATTTCAGAGAGAAACTGGCAGGAAAAAAAAAATAAAGGTGGCATCATGGTAGGGTCAACTAAAGCCCACCAAGTCAGGAAGAGGAGGTGGATGAGGCATTTCTAAGAACAAACAGAAATATCCAAAATGCAAGGCCTGGTAGTAACGGGGGACTCTACCAACTGAGATATCTGTTGGAAAAGTAACACGGCAAAACACAAAGTTTCCAGTAAGGACTTGGAATGTACTGGGGACACCTTTGTGTTTCAGAGAGTAGAGGCAGTAACTAGGGAGGCAGCCATTTTAGACTTGATTCTGACCAACAGGGGGGAATTGGTTATGAATCTGAAGGTGGAAGGCAATTTGGGTGACAGTGATCGTGAAATGATAGATTTCATGACTCTAAGGAATGAAAGACAGAGCAGCAGAATAAGAACAATGGACTTAAAAATGCAGCCTTTAACAAACTCAGAAAACTAGTAGGTAAGGTCCTACGGGAAGAAAATCTAGAGAGAAAAGGAGTTCAGGAGAGCAGGCAGTTTCCCAAGGAGACAATATTAAAGGAAAAACTACGAACTCTCCTGATGCAAAGGAAAGATAAAATGGTAAGAGGCCAATGTGATTGTGATCTGGCAATCAAAAAGAAACCCTGCAAAAAGTGGAAGTATGGATGGATTGCTGGGAGGAGTACAAAACACAAGGTTTTACACTAATGCACTGGTTCTTAATTGGTGTCCCATGACCCCAGGCCAGTGGCTCAGGAAAGGCAATCAGGCAGTCTGCAAAGGGTTGATAATTTTTATTACAATCTACAGCAAAGAAAATAAAATTTCCAGAATAATCTAGAAGTGGCCAAAGTTTGAGAGGTCAAGTGCAGTGGTTGTAGCAATAGTTGTATTTTATGGGCTGATCACTGATACTTTTGTAGCAAGTAGAAGTGGGTTATGAAAATTTTTGACTTTGAATAATGGGGCTGCCATTATGAAAAAGTTGAGAAACACTGCACTATATGTCACCATAGCTTTAGTGGAGGGACCTGTTACCCTTTCCTCGCTACAACTGGGAGAGAATGGAGAAAACAGCAACTTGGAGAGAGAAAACCTTAATTCTAGACCATACAAATGTGTCCTCTTGTTTATAGGAGTGATTGAGCACCTGATCCAAAGCCCACTGATGTCAATGGAAAGACCCCCATTGACTACAATAGGCTTGGGATCAGGTCCTGAATAGAGACAAAAATCAGGCTGATACAAATGTGCTGTTTAGGGTCTTTGAAAATACATTTTAGCAATCACTTGAGGCTGTGCACATGCCTGATTCTTAGGGATCTTCTCTTTGTATGGCACAATGCAGCTAAAAGTGTCCATCACATGAGGATGAAAGAGGGACAGCACAAAGAAGCTGTTCTCTGAAGGAGGAAACTAGGTCAAATGCTTTATTTTCACTTGATATCAATTTCTGCAATGATGGGTCTGGCTAACAAACAGAAACTTGGCTTTCTAGTAGGCAGTACCCAGGGGCCTGTGTGCAAGACCATAATAATCAGGAATACATTGCAGAGAAAGCACTACAGTAATGTTCAGCCTAGACAACAGTATGCAAATGAAAGATATCAATGACTTTTCAAAGCACTTGCAATCTGTCTTTCTAAATATAAGTTAGGAAAGAAGTTGTCTGAATAAATGTGTCTTGTATGTCTAGCCAGCACATATTTTTCTGAAAGTTGAAGAGCCTGATATAATTTACAATTGCAAAGACAGTAGTTGTACTTTGGTAAATATTTCATTGGAATCTAGTAACATTTTGTCATAAAGTTCTCAATGTTGCCATGGTGAGAAGAGTTTCTTACAGGTAGGAATGGTAAAAAGTGTAACGGAAAATAAAATTTCTTACTGAGATCAGCCATTGTTTTCCTGTTCCTAATGTCCACCATCTTGCCGAAGAGTGACTCCAACAGTGGAAGCACCCAGCGTGCATTTATTTCTCTGATGCATTAATATTGTCTAACAAACAAAACAGATGGAGTTTTCAAAGAGGAGTTAGGTGCCGTTAACTTTCAGTGGGAGTTGGACAACTAACTCCCATAGGCACTTTTGAAAATTCAATGCTAGGTACTTAAATTGCTCCTGCAAAACATGCGTGTGCCTTGCAAACAGGTGATCTCACACATGCCTTCACACACAGAGAGGCGTGTTTGTGCACAAACGTACCTTCTTGTTCATCCAGTTGGTCATTTGTATTTGCAAATATACTATTGTTACCTGTCTGCACTGTACTCATGTATTACATGGGTATAAATCTAGAGTCAATGGAATGATTCCATATTTACAGAGACAAAATTTGGTTTAAACAATAAAATTCTTCTCACTATTGTTAAACATACAGAACCAGCTTTTTAAAAGCGGTCAGCACCTCACATTGATCTCAAGATTAATACAGGCCAATGTTTTCAAAAATGTTTGCATAAAGTGAGGCTCCTAAATCCAGGTTTTAGAGGTGCCTCACCTGGCCTTATTTTCAAAAGTGCTGAGCTCACAGAAGTTTGATTAAGTTCAGGCAACTTTCAGAGGGCTAGCCATGTTAGTCTGTATCAGTAAAAAACAACAAGAAGTCCTTGTGGCACCTTAGAGACTAACAAATTTATTTGGGCATAAGCTTTTGTGGGCTATAACCTACTTCATCAGATGCATGGAGCAGAAAATACAGTAAGCAGGTATAAATATACAGCACATGAAAAGATGGGAGTTGCCTTACCAAGTGGGGGGTCAGTGCTAACAAGGCCAATTCAAACAAGGTGGATGTGGCCCATTCTCAGCAGTTGACAAGAAGGTGTGAGTATCAGAGGGAAAAATATTTTTTGTAGTGACCCAGCCACTCCCAGTCTTTATTCAGACCTAATTTGATAGTGTCAAGTTTGCAAATTAATTCCAGTTCTGCAGTTTCTTGTTGAAGCCTGTTTGAAGTTTATTTTGTTGAAGAATGGTGACTTTTAAGTCTATTATCGAGCGTCCAGGGAGATTGAAGTTCTCTCCTACTAGTTTTTGAATGTTACAATTCTTGAGGTTTGATTTGTGTCCATTTATTTTCTTTTGCATAGAGACTGTCCGGTTTGGCCAATGTACATGGCAGAGGGGCATTGCTGGCACATACCATCTTGGTTGATGTGCAGGTGAACAAGTCCCTGATGGTGTGGCTGATGTAGTTAGGTCCTATGATGGTGTCACTTGAATAGATATGCGGACAGAGTTGGTAACGGGGTTTGTTGCAGGGGTTGGTTCCTAGGTTAGTGTTTCTGTTGTGTGGTGTGTAGTTGCTGGTGAGTATTTGCTTCAGGCTGAAGAGCTGTCTGTAAGCAAGGACTGGCCTATCTCCTAAAGTCTGTGAGAGTAAGGGATTGTCCTTCAGGATAGGTTGTAGATCCTTGATTATGTGCTGGAGAGGTTAGTTGGGGGCTGTACGTGATGGCTAGTGGTGTTTTGTTACTTTCTTTGTTGAGCCTGTCCTATAGTAGGTGACTTCTGGCTCTGTCAATCTGCTTCTTTGCTTCCTCAGTTGGGTAGTGTAGTTTTAAGAACATCTGATAGAGATCCTGTAGGTGTTTGTCTCTGTCTGAGGGATTGGAGCAAATGCAGTCGTATCTTAGGGCTTGTCTGCAGACAATGGATTGTGTGATGTGGCCTAGATGAAAGCTGGAGGCATACAGGTAAGTATAGTGTCTGTCGGTTTCCAGCATAGGGTGGTGTTTATGTGACCATCGCTTATTTGTACTGTAGTGTCCAGGAAGTGGATCTCTTAGATGCTTATTCAAACCTCTGAACCTTCAAGGGATGGACCATCAGAAACAGTAATTTCAGGTTTTGTAAGATATATAGAGAAAGAACGAGAGAGCGCACGAGTGCTATCCACTGGACTGGGGCTACCATTTTATTTCTTTTAGAACACCAGACATATGTCAGGTATTACTTCCTGTGATGGGGTGTCTGCCCAGCACTGAACCTGAGAGGGTTAAAACTCAGCCTAGAGCCAGCCAATCAGGGCCCAGCCAACCCATATAAAAGGATGCTGTAGGCCAGAGCAAGCGGTCTGCTGCAGGAAGCCCAAGGGAGGGGGATCAGCTTCCTAGAGGGTTGCAGAGACTATCACCATGAACAGGGCTGCTAGGGCTTGCAGGCCCAAGGCCCTGGGAAGAGGGTGAAGGAGCCAGAGGCAGGAGCTGCTGGGGCTGTGGCCCAGGGAATTGAGACAGACTGGTGGAGAAGGAAAGGGGGGGCTGTGAGAAGCTGTTGTTTACAGGGTCACTGGATGGGACCCGGAGTAGTGGGCTGGCCTGGGTCCCGTCCCCACAACTCGCCACTGAAGAGGCGGCCAGGCTATGGGCTGCCAAGCCACTGCAAGGAGCAGCTAGACTGTTGCGGAAGGAGTCTCCCAAATTGTGACTCTGAGGGCTGTGCCACGCAGCCGAGGCAGTGAGACTGGAACTGCAGTAGGTCTGCAGGCGGAGATGAGGATAGAAGAGCCACCATCACCAGAGGGCAAACCCACTGACCAGAGTTAATTCCCAAAACAGCCAGCAGGAGGTACCAGTGTGGGGAGTGACCCCGTGACATGTGATGGAGAATGCAGGCACATGGTCACCCCCGATTTTAGGGGATGATTGAGGACTGTGAGAAGATTGCCTAGCAGGGAGACTAGAGAGCACTGTCCTCCTGAGTCAAGGGAGGAGAGTGAAGCAGTGCATGAGAGACTCAGACTATGGAAGGTTTCAGAGTAGCAGCCGTGTTAGTCTGTATTCGCAAAAAGAAAAGGAGGACTTGTGGCACCTTAGAGACTAACAAATTTATTAGAGCATAAGCTTTCATGAGCTACAGCTCACTTCATCGGATGCATTTGGTGGAAAAAACAGAGGGGAGATTTATATACACACACAGAGAACATGAAACAATGGGTTTATCATACACACTGTAAGGAGAGTGATCACTTAAGATAAGCCATCACCAGCAGCAGGGGGGGGAAAGGAGGAAAACCTTTCATGGTGACAAGTAAGGTAGGCTATTTTCAGCAGTTAACAAGAATATCTGAGGAACAGTGGGGGGTGGGGTGGAGGGGAGAAATAACATGGGGAAATAGTTTTACTTTGTGTAATGACTCATCCATTCCCAGTCTCTATTCAAGCCTAAGTTAATTGTATCCAGTTTGCAAATTAATTCCAATTCAGCAGTCTCTCGTTGGAGTCTGTTTTTGAAGCTTTTTTGTTGAAGGATAGCCACTCTTAAGTCTGTAATAGTGTGACCAGAGAGATTGAAGTGTTCTCCAACTGGTTTTTGAATGTTATAATTCTTGACGTCTGATTTGTGTCCATTCATTCTTTTACGTAGAGACTGTCCAGTTTGGCCAATGTACATGGCAGAGGGGCATTGCTGGCACATGATGGCATATATCACATTGGTAGATGCGCAGGTGAACCAGCCTCTGATAGTGTGGCTGATGTGATTAGGCCCTATGATGGTATCCCCTGACTAGATATGTGGACAGAGTTGGCAACGGGCTTTGTTGCAAGGATAGGTTCCTGGGTTAGTGGTTCTGTTGTGTGGTGTGTGGTTGCTTCAGGTTGGGGGGCTGTCTGTAAGCAAGGACTGGCCTGTCTCCCAAGATCTGTGAGAGTGATGGGTCGTCCTTCAGGATAGGTTGTAGATCCTTGAGGATGCGTTGGAGAGGTTTTAGTTGGGGGCTGAAGGTGATGGCTAGTGGCGTTCTGTTATTTTCTTTGTTGCGCCTGTCCTGTAGTAGGTGACTTCTGGGTACTCTTCTGGCTCTGTCAATCTGTTTCTTCACTTCAGCAGGTGGGTATTGTAGTTGTAGGAATGCATGATAGAGATCTTGACGGTGCTAATAAGCGATGGTCAGATAAACACCACCCTATATCGGAAACCTACTGACCGCTATTCCTACCTACATGCCTCCAGCTTCCATCCAGATCATACCACACGATCCATTGTCTACAGCCAAGCTCTACGATATAACCACATTTGCTCCAACCCCTCAGACAGAGACAAACACCTACAGGATGCCAGGGCCGGGCGTCCGATGACTGGGAGAGGCCTGTGTTATGCATGCAGGTGACAGGGACCGGAAAGGAGTGAGTGGCCCTATTGAGAAGGAAGGGGGAAGCCTCACCCAGAGAGCCAGAAGGCAAGGAAGCCAGGAGAGCCTAACCTATGAAGACAGCAGGGTGGGGAGGAGTGTGTTGGGCCTGTGGGCAGCAGGGGCACTTGAAGAGGGAGTGCCCAGATAGGAGCCACAGAGATAGGACTAGCCCAGGGGAAGAGCCTGAGCAAGGGAAAGAGGGATCCATGGCCAGGAGGAAGCAGAAGAGGTGCTTCCCCTTGCTCCCATGGCTCATGAAGCCATGCACAAGCAGCCTGGATAGCAGTAAGGAGCAGTTCAACTATAGGCTGAGCAAGTGCAGAATGGTGATAGAATGTGCCTTTGGACATTTAAAAGGGTGCTGGCACAGTTTGCTGAGCAGGTTAGACCTCAGCACAACCAATATTCCCATTGTTATTGCTGCTTGCTATGTGCTCCATAATATCTGTGAGTAAGAGGGTGGGAAGTTGAGGCAGATCGCCTGGCAGCCAATTTTGAACAGCCAGACACCTGGACAATTAGAAGAGCACACAGAGGCACGCTGCACATCAGAGAGGCTTTGAAAAACAGTTTCATGACTGACCAGGCTACGGTGTGACAGTTGTGTGTTTGTCCTTGATGCAAAGCCGCCCCTTTTGGTAAATGTACTTCCCTGTAAGCCAATCCCCCTCCCCGCTTTGACCACAGCTGGCACAGGAAATAAAGTCCATATTGTTCTGAATCCATTCATTCTTTATTTATTAAAAAAAGAACTTTAGATCACTGACAACGCAGACTAGTAAGAGGAAGCCCAGGTGTACAAAGGGTTTGATCATGGGGTGGGGTGCGGGAGGAGGGAAGGACAAGGCCACATTGCTTATTTAGCCACACTACAAATCAAACCTGTTTGAATGATAGCCTTCTGTTGCTTGGGCCATCCCCTGGAGTTGAGTGGCTGGGTGCCCGGAGCCTCCCCACCATGTCCCTGGGCGTCAGGGGGAGGAGGATATGGAACTTGGGGAGGAGGGCAGGCGGTTACAAAATGGATTTAGCGGGGGTCTGTACTCTAGTTTCTTTTCCTGCAGCTCCACCAGATGCCTCATGTCCGTTTGCTCCCCCATTAGCCTTTGCATCTCCTCCTGCATGTTCTGATCATGCTCACTGTATGATTTCCTGGCCTCTGCCACTGAATGCCTCCATGCATTCAGCTGTGCCCTATCAGTGTGGGAGGATTGCAAGAGCTCTGAAAATGTCATTGTGAGTGGGGTTTTTTTTGCCTTCTAATCTGCGATAACCTCAGGGATGGAGTTGGTGTGGGGAGCATAGAAGCATTTGCAGCTGTAGGGGGGGCATTGGGGAAGGGAGAGTACACTTTTAAGAAGAAACATTTCTGAGAACAAAAGTGAGACTCTTTCACCGTGAATCAAAACAAGTCACAGCAGACAGCACATGTGTTTTAGGTACAAGGTTGCATTTTGCCTTTTATATTGAGTGCCTGCCGGTATGGTGACATCACACACAGATGAGCAACAGAATTCAGTTTGCAGGCAGGAATGGTAAGCCAAAGGGTATATGGAGTTGGTTTCTTCCACGTTCATAACATATGGGAATTGTTTCAAACTGCAGCACCCTCCTTTCTCATAGCAACCAATGCCAGTTGTGTTTGCCGTTTAAAAGGAGGGGTTGTGGTTGCCATTTAAAAAGGAGGGGCTGTGGTTTTGGGGTGGATGTGCAGCATATCCCTCCTGCCCTGCGTGGCTATTCTCCAGGATGATCCATTTTAGCAAAGTGCAAACAGCCCAGCATGCTCGGGGTCTAATGTGCCAAGGATCACTGTTCCCTTACAAAACTTTCCCTATTTCAGCCAGGTGACCATGAATGATATCACTCTCCTGAGGCTGACACAAAGATAAAGACTGAATGTTGCATGAATGCGACCATAACCCAGGACTATTCGCTGCCATGCTTTGTGCTGCAATGGATTCCAGATTACTTGCTAATGCCTTGGCGTGGTAAAGTGTCCCACCATGGAGGATGAAATAAGGCAGCCCTCCCCAGAAACCTTCTGCAAAGGCTTTCAGAGTACCTCCAGGAGAGCTTCATGGAGATGTCCCTGGAGGATTCCCGCTCCATCCCCAGATAGATTAACAGACTTTTCCATTAGCTGTTCTGACCGCAAATGCATCCCAATTGTTCAGGGCAAATCAAACATTAAAGACAATTGCTTTTAACCCCGGTAGTGTTGTTACAAATGTGCACTCTCCAGAGAACAATTGGCTCTGCCTTCAGCGTCTGGGAACAATTGGCTCCAGGTGAGGAAAAGGTCCTGGCTGCCGGGGAGAATGGATTCTCCACTTGCCTGCGGCGCATTCTCCTCCTCTCCCTGATTCACAAAATCCTCATCCATGTTGCCTGAGGCTGCCACCTTGCAGGTGTCCATGGAGAGTGTGGGGTACTGGTAGGTCCCCATCTAGAATGGCATGCAGCTGATCATAGAAACGGCATGTCTGGGGCTCTGACCCTGAGTGACAGTTTGCTTCCTTTGTCTTGTGGTAGGCTTGTCTGAGCTCCTTAATTTTCACGTGGCACTGCCGTGCATCCCTGGTGTGGCTTCTCTCCACCATGCCCTGTGCAATTTTGGCATATATATCAGCATTTCTTCTGTTGGATCGGAGTTCTGCCTGCACAGATTCTTTTCCCCATAGAGCAATCAGATCCAGTGTCGCCCGTTCACTCCATGCTGGAGCTAGTTTGAGATTCTGGGACTGCATGGTGATCTGTTCTGCTGAGCTCACCACACTAACCAAACAGGAAATGAAATTCAAAAGTTCCCAGGGCTTTTTCTGTGTACCTGGCTAGTGCATCGGAATTGAAAGTGCTGTCCAGAGCGGTCACATTGGAGCACTCTGGGATAGCTCCCAGAGGCCAATACCATTGAATTACACAGCGCTGCCTCTATACTACCCCAAATTCAACTCAGGAAGGTCGATTTTAGCCCTAGTCCCCTTGTCAGGGAGGAGTACAGCAGTCAATTTTAAGAGCCCTTTAGGTCGGCGGAACGGGGTTGGTTGTGTAGACGCATTCATCGACCTAACACGGCTAAATTTGACCTAACCTCATAGTGTAGACCAGGCCTGAGTGTAACTACATGACACATGTGTCATGTGGGAGATAAATCAAAACAGGTCAGGCTCCAAGGGAGCTATGGAGTGGGGAACAAGATGATTCCCTTCTGCCTGCATCACCTGGTGCCCACCCTTCCCTTCTCAGCTGAAATGGAAGCAGCAGAACATCACCAGGAATAGTCATTCTCGCCAGCCGAGAGACTCAAGGGTATGTTGCTGAATGGGATTTTCTTTGGTAATAGTCTCAGTGTTGCCTAGGCACACTGGTGCCATGGTGCTTCCTCAGTATTCTGTGAGAATCACCAATCTCAATCTCTGTTACTTAGAGGAGGTGCAGTGATGTGGGCAGGTGAGCTCATTTAATCCTCTCCCCTCTTTTTTTTATTGCCTTCATGCCACTTTTTCTCCTTCTGTCTCCTTCTGCAGACACCTCAAAGGATTCTGCCAGTCTGCCCTCAGTCCTCCTCCCCTTCCTCTAGACTCGTTTGCTTTCCTACAGAGTGTTTCCATTATGCCTGGGGGCTCTCCCTTAGCAGCTCTCCCTTTCCAGATGTGAGGAGTGATGTTCTAAAGAAGCAAAGAGATGGGGTGCTTCCCTTTGATAACTGCTTTCCTTTCGGATGGCAATCAGAGCATTTGCTAACAGTACAGTCAAGTATCTTAACTGCTCCAGAGCTTTGTGAGATATATGAACTACACCAGATAGCAGCAGCAACATCTATGTATCCATTTTGGAACACTGCACGTCTTCCTCCCCATTCACTTACACACTGCACTTTTAAAAGGCAAGGCCTGAAGCATGTATGGAAGACCAGTCTGGCCAACAGGCAGAGATGCTATGAAGCAATCATCCAATCTGATATGGTGACAGGAGCATGACCTGTAGCGTGTACTATATGCACCTCATCTTTAATAGCGGTGACACTGGTAGTGCCTACCTGTGGAAGATGAGCAAGGTCTTGTCCACACAGAGCCCTGATCATGGATCCTCCTATGCAGCAGCACTCCCACTGACTTCACTGGGAATGTTAGATGTACCCAGAATACAGGAGGCAAACCCTGGGAGCAAACACATATTAGCTACAACTGTATTTAAACATGGTTGTTGCTAGCAATGTTATAATCCAATGTCCCTGAACAGAGCAGACAATGATATCTGTGCTAGAACAATCTTAAAAAGCCATGCTACACTCTACCTGGAAGGATAGTTTCTAGCACAGTTTTCAAAAGAAGACCTTTAGCCCCGTATCTCAGGGAAGCTAGCACAGTTCTGCTCCCAAGGTGGAGAGCTATCCAGATGAGAGGCTGCAATTGCAGATGCAATGTGGTTTAGTGGATTAGGCAGTGACCTGGGAGTCAGGAGACCTGGATCTACCATTGACCTGCTGTGTGACCTTGGGCAAGCAGTTTCCCCTCCCATCTGTCCTGTCTAATTGGAATTTAATTTGCTCTTCAGGGCAGGAACTTTTTCTCAGTATGTGTTCATGCAGAACCTAGGACATTGAGGCCTCTAGATGCTATTGCAGTATTACTACTACTAGCAGGAATAAATACACAAATGCAAAGTAAAACAGAAGTAATTTGTTTTAAATATAAATCTTGCTTGCTAGTTTAAAAGCCATAATGTAGGGACATACACAAAAATATCAGAGCTGTCAATCTGAACTATATTCTTTTAAATAAATAAAGGAGAGACCAGCATTGAAAGTTTCTCTATGGTTCTGAAATGGAAATAATGAAACCATCTTACATATTTCAAAACCAGGCTACTCCATTTTAATAGGCATAGGGTAATTTCATATTTAGAAAAATAAATTGATCTCTATCCTAGTGGCATTGTCATCTGCAATAGGTATTACATGACATTGAGCCATGAAACACAGGTTTGAATTCTTTGGAATAATTGCTTTTTGTATCTTAAGATGTCTTTTCAAGTTGTCCCAAAAATCTCTCTCCTACAGAAAACGCATGGTAATAGTTCACCCCCTGTGGGGAGCAATTTTCATTTTGACAAGCCTATTAGTAAGATCTCAGCTGATACCTCTTGCTGTACTGTAAAGCAGATCTCAGGGATGCTATACGGTTACTGGACAGTCTCTACGTAAAAGAATGAATGGACACAAATCAGACGTCAAGAATTATAACATTCAAAAACCAGTTGGAGAACACTTCAATCTCTCTGGTCACTCGATCACAGACCTAAGAGTGGCTATACTTCAACAAAAAAGCTTCAAAAACAGACTCCAACGAGAGACTGCTGAATTGGAATTAATTTGCAAACTGGATACAATTAACTTAGGCTTGAATAGAGACTGGGAATGGATGAGTCATTACACAAAGTAAAACTATTTCCCCATGGTATTTCTCCCTCCCACCCCACCCCCCACTGTTCCTCTGATATTCTTGTTAACTGCTGGAATTAGCCTACCTGCTTGTCACCATGAAAGGTTTTCCTCCTTTCCCCCCCCTGCTGTTGGTGATGGCTTATCTTAAGTGATCACTCTCCTTACAGTGTGTATGATAAACCCATTGTTTCATGTTCTCTGTGTGTGTGTATATAAATCTCTCCTCTGTTTTTTCCACCAAATGCATCCGATGAAGTGAGCTGTAGCTCACGAAAGCTTATGCTCTAATAAATTTGTTAGTCTCTAAGGTGCCACAAGTACTCCTTTTCTTTATACGGTTACTGACTCAAGTGAACAGCTGTTTTCAGTAACACTCTGTTCTGATTCGCTGCCATTCACAAACTCCCCATCCATATTCCCCATAATAAAAAGAGCCAACTCAGCATTACATTTCATTATTAAATCCAGTGGTTCCCAAATTTGTTCCACCACTTGTGCAGGGAAAGCCTCTGGCGGTTCACTGTTCCAGGCCAATGGGAGCTGCTGGAAGCGGTGCGGGCTGAGGGACATACTGGCCACTGCTTCCAGTGGCTCCCATTGGCCAGGAGCAGCAAACCACGGCCACTGGGAGCCATGATCGGCCAAACCTGCGGACACAGCAGGTAAACAAACTGGCCCGGCCCGCCAGGGGCTTCCCCTGCACAAGTGGCGGAACAAGTTTGGGAACCACTGATTTAATCTATCCTTTTCTGGGCCCTATTCTGCAATTCTTACTCCTGCAAAACTCCAAGTGAAATCAATGGCAGCTTGGCCTGGGTCACACCCTGAATCTACCATTTTAATTCACCCTAACATTTAGGGCAAAATCCTTCATCAAACAGTTGCAGAATCTTGCCCTTAACCATAATGATGCCTCATGGTGCTACCTGTTAATTTGCAAATAACTGGGCTAAATAAACACCTTGGCTTTATCTAGATACCGGGATAGACACAGTTATTACCTCAAATAGGAAGCATCTTCAGGTCATCTAAATAACCACTCACCTAGCTAACAATACTCCCAGTCCCAGATTTATACATATGTATAAACACACACACGTGTGTGTGTATAAAGAAGTTACACTAACAGTTAAGATTTCAGTTAGGTGATGGTTCGTACTTAATCAGCTGTTAGATAAATCACTTTCCCCCTAAAAACAGCCTGTCTAAGAAATATAGAATATGAGATCTTCAAAGGATTTTAATGCAGCTCAGCACTTTCAAGCAGAGGTAAAATAGTACCAATTATGTACACTTCTTTTTTAAACACAGCAAAACATAAAATATATTCAATTTAATTAAAACATAAAAAGAAAATGAGGTATCAATAGTACAAAGAGAAAAGAACAGAAATGTTGCAGTAATAATCATTTATATATCTAGATATGCTACATCAAAAAACTTTCAACAGTCAGTGAGAATATGGTAAAAAACAGCAACAAGGGGAGGAAGGAATTGAAATTAGTGACATTTGTGTTTGCATTTAGCGGTTTCTAAAGAAATAGCATTAAAAATTTTAAAGCAACTTTTGTAATCAGAGTTTAGTGCCAGGATATTTACTTGAAAATAACACAGATGTTCATTATTAAAACTTACTTCATAACAGCTAAATCAAATTCTTGGGAATGCTTTAATGAGATAATTGACAATCTCTTTCTACAAAACAAATGCCTTGCAACATTGAAGAATGAAAGATACTCAAGCAGTCTCATGGGCTGCAAAGAACATAATACTGCCATGCTTTGGTGGGGGGGAAGAGAGGGCTGTGCAGGGTAGCTTCATTTTTTAAAAACATGGAGGGCAGGGCGAGTCAGGCTGAGGGGACAGGACTGGGAGTGAGGGGCAGGAGGAAGCTGGAGCAAAACCTCCAATCAGCACATGGGGATGAATGTCCAGAGTGGCATCATAAGAACCAGTTAGATACTGATGACATTGACATCATCCTCGTGCACCAGTCCCTGCTTCCTTCAGCCCTGATGCCACCAGCGGCGTGGCCTCCCTTGCACAGTTCTGCCTAATTACCTCTAATTCATATTACATCCAAAATAACTCCATTACAAGACTGTTACTGAAGTTGCAAAGTCAAGCACTCACAAGTTAGGAATGCCAGCATTAAGGTATCTCTGCAAGCTTAATTCTCCCCCTCCCGGTGTGCATGCTGCTGTCTCTAGTTACATAATCACATACTATTTTCCCCCACATAGGATCCTGCCTCATTCAGTGAGTAAGCAGTGTAAGTGTGCAGGACTCACCCCTCCAGCACCTCCGGCTGGTGTCCTGGGAATTAGCTCTACTTCCAGCCTTCGAGCACCCTCTGCAGGCCGGTGTCCCGCTTATGCCGGGCCCCCACGTCCCTCCCTGACCCGGTGCCCCTTGTACGCCAGGATGCTACCCCCTGGCAATAACCCCTCACTTGTATAGTCTCCCCTCCCCAGGGAACCCCCACCACCTATCCCTAGCTCGCCTCAGTCATAGGCTACTGCCAGTCACCAGCGAGCCCCGGTGCCCTGGGCAGACTGCAATGTGAGCCCCTCATCACAGGCAAGGCTGGGTTTGGACCTGCTGCCTCTGTCTAACCTTGGGCTGTCCCCTGCACCCCGCTGCCTGTTGGGCCTAATAATAGGCCACAGCTTGGGGCTTTCCTGGCTGGAGCTCCCCCAGCTCCTCAGGCCCTTCCCCAGCCCTGCTCCAATCTAGGGTCCTCTGTTTGGGTCCCTGCAGCCAGGTCCCTCCCTCTCAGAAGCTAGAGAGAGTCTCTTGAGCTTCAGCCCAGCAGCCCCTTTATAGGGTCATCGGAGTCTGTTTGGGGCGTTGCCACAGCTGAGGCTGCCTCCCAATTAGCCCAGCCTAAGGCTCTCAGCCCCGGCCCTCTCCCAGGGCTGGCTTTTAACCCCTTTGGGCCTGGAGCAAGTGACCACCCCGCTACAGGTGCACTTCTCCCCACACTTGTTCCTCTTCGCACACCCTATCCGTGGCCTCACGAAGTCGCGAGATCTCCTTGTCAACCTCCTCCTGGCTCTGGCCAAAATCTCCATCTACAATACCAGGAGGAGGATGTTGGAAAGGGGGTGCTCTGCGACTGTGGGGCCTATTTCTATTCCTCCCTAGTGTCACGTATCCGGGCAGAGTTCCACTGGGCAGCGTCCACTGGTTCCCTCGACAGCTTTGAGGAGCAGTGGGCGCTGTCCGGGGTTCTCTGCTCGGTGTCCCCATCCGGTCTCCTCATTTTGAACCTTTGACCTTGACTCCGATCCCTGTTTTTCATTAGTTGTCTCCCGTAATCAGTTGGTCCCTGGGTCCAGTGGTCCCTTCTGCTAGGCTGGGGGAAGGGCCTTCAGTAGTGGGTGGGTGCAAGCCCACCCACTTCCCGGATTTCCAATACGACCCCGCTACAGGCAGCTACTCAATATTTCTGTTTATCCTCATTCAGCGTGCGGGGCCCTCAGCCTTATTTACCCCATGCCATTCTAACCCAGCACTGAATGCTGAATTAATTTCCTCCTGGCCATTTCTATGGAGCACATCACTATAGTATCTGAGAGTTTCACAAATATTCATGAATCTATCTCCACAACTCCCCTGTGAGAGTACATGGTATTATTAGCCCCATTTTACATCTGTGGAACCAAGGCACTGAGAGATTAAGGCAAAAATTGTCAAAAGTTTCCACTAACAGTGGATGCCCCATTTGAGACACCTAGTTTCTGATTTTTCCAATTACTTAGAATTTTTATATGCAGTGTAGTTGTAGCCATGTCGGTCCCAGGATATTAGACACAAGGTGGGTGAGATAATATCTTTTATTGGACCAACTTCTATTGGTGAGAGAGATGAGCTTTTGAGCTACACAGAGCTTTTCAG
The DNA here is from genome assembly GCF_009764565.3 of Dermochelys coriacea. NCBI lineage: Eukaryota > Metazoa > Chordata > Testudines > Dermochelyidae > Dermochelys > Dermochelys coriacea. The sequence continues at coordinate 3,038,513 of NC_050071.1, read as the reverse complement.
ACAGCAAAATCCAGACCTCAAGAAGAGCTCTGTGCAGCTCAAAAGCTTGTCTCTCTCACCAACAGAAGTTGATCCAATAAAAACTATTATTTCACCCACCTTGTCTCTCTTAGAATTTTTACAGCACTTAATATGTTCACAGCACAGCCCCAATCTGCTTCAATTGCAGCTGTTGGCACTCAGGAGTTCTAAAAATATGATCCCAGGTGTCTCAAATTGAGCATCCAGAAAAGGAGGAAGGCACAGCAGCCGCTTGTGAAATGTTTGGGTTAAAAGTGACATGCCTAGTATCACACAGGAACTCTGTGGCAGAGGCAGGGATAGAATCCCCTTCTCTAAGGAAGCATTCAACTACCTGAACTATGAGACCATATTTTACTTCCTGCAGTCTCCTGCTTCATTCGCTACACATCTTCCAACTTTGGCAACAAGTGAAGTAGGGGCCCTTCCAACAACAACCTCCTTCACTACAGAGCCCTGATTCAGTCCCTGTGCACTGTCCATCCATGTGCACTGAATGAGGGAGAGGTCCTATGGGGAAAAGAATATGTGACTGTGTAATTAAAGTTTACATCATGCATAGGCTACCTTAATGCTGGCATTTCCTAACTTTTGGGTGCTTGACTCTGCAACCTTACTAGTCTTCTCCTGGGGGTGGGGAGGGGTGTTCTTGTTGTTTTTTAATTAGGAAAGTACAAACTGAAAAAACAGACATTCACATGAAACCATATTGAGTTTGGACTTTTGAAAGTGACAAAAAAATCAGCCTGAGACAGATAACTTAGCATGGAAAACTTCAGCCTGAATGTTTAAAGCAGGGGAAGACTTTTTAGCCTGAGGGCTGCATCGGGTTTCTGAAATTGTATGGAGGGCCGGTTAGGGGAGGCTGAGCCTCCTCAAACAGCCATGTGTGGCCCGGCCCCCACCCCCTATCCGGACCCTCCCTGTTTCTCGCCCCCTGACAGCCCCCCCAGGACTCCTGCCCCATCCAACCCCCCGTTCCCTGACGGCCCCCCCAGGACTCCTGCCCCATCTACCCCCCTCCCTGCTCCCTGTCCCCTGACAGTCCCTCTATCCAACCCCCCCACTCCCTGCCCTTACCGCACTGCCTGGAGCACCAGTGGCTAGCGGCGTTACAGCCGCACCGCCCAGAGCACCAAGACAGGCAGCCATGACTCGGCAGCCCCGCCGACCAGAGCATTGCGCCGGTGGCACAGTGAGCTGAAGCTGCGGGGAGAAGCCAGGGGCGAGCCTCCTGGGCCAGGAGCTCAGGGGCCGGGCAGGAGGGTCCCAGGGGCTGGATGTGGCCCACAGGTCATAGTTTGCCCACCTCTGGTTTAAAGTTTGGCAATTTTACGGAACTGAAAATAGAGTCTCATAGTGGAAAGTGTCAGGCAACATTAACTATAGGTGTCATGACCTATTCCACCTGTAATAAAAGAAAATACTTTTGTAATGTACCATATAGCTGTCCTGTGGCACTTGCTGCCATGGCATATTACTGATGTTAGTGGTTGGGTTCAGATTATCAATTAACAGGACATTAGATAACCCACCTCAATCAGTTTATTAAATCAGCACAAACATACGTTACCAATCTGGGGAACAGGTTTTCAGCAGTTACATCTTCACTCTGTTCCAAAGTATGAGATCACTTCTGCTCATTTATATTCCCCTTGTTTACAACAGGTGGGAAATTCCACTGTATTATTACAGACCTTAATCCCATTTTCTTATCTAGTTTCATGCTTACTGTTCACAGTACATAGACAACTGTATCAACCATCCCTAGCATATTGCACCAGCCATACCTAGCACACACTGTTTATATTTGGCAAGCCTCAGCAGAACGTACATCTTCTTTGACAGATTCTACACATACAAAGAACAGAAGTTATGCAAAGTTTAGCTGCTAGTACATTTCCACTATAAAGCTGATCATGAGTACAAGGCATTCTGGAAGTAACGTTCATGGTTCATAGAATCATAGAATATCAGGGTTGGAGGGGACCTCAGGAGGTCATCTAGTCCAACCCCCTGATCAAAGCAGGACCCATCCCCAACTAAATCATCCCAGCCAGGGCTTTGTCAAGCCTGACCTTAAAGACTTCTAAGGAAGGAGATTCCACCTCCTCCCTAGGTAACGCATTCCAGTGCTTCACCACCCTTGTAGTGAAAAAGTTTTTCCTAATATCCAACCTAAACCTTCCCCACTGCAACTTGAGACCACTATTCCTCGTTCTGTCATCTGCTACCACTGAGAACAGTCTAGATCCATCCTCTTTGTAACCCCCTTTCAGGTAGTTGAAAGCAGCTATCAAATCCCTCCTCATTCTTCTATTTCGCAGACTAAACAATCCCAGTTCCCTCAGCCTCTCCTCATAAGTCATGTGTTCCAGTCCTCTAATCATTTTTGTTGCCTTCCGCTGGACTCTTTCCAATTTTTCCACATCCTTCTTGTAGTGTGGGGCCCAAAACTGGACGCGGTACTCCAGATGAGGCCTCACCAAAGTCGAATACACGGGAACGATCATGTCCCTTCATCTGCTGGCAATGCCCTACTTATACAGCACAAAATGCCATTGGCCTTTTTGGCAACAAGGGCACACTGTTGACTCATATCCAGCTTCTCGTCCACTGTAACCCATAGGTCCTTTTCTGCAAAACTGCTGCCTAGCCACTTGGGTCCCTAGTCTGTAGCGGTGCATGGGATTCTTCCGTCCTAAGTGCAGGACTCTGCACTTGTCCTAGTTGAACCTCATAAGATTTCTTTTGGCCCAATCCTCTAATTTGTCTAGGGCCCTCTGTATCCTATCCCTACCCTCCAGCGTATCTACCTCTCCTCCCAGTTGAGTGTCATCTGCAAACTTGCTGAGGGTGCAATCCACACCATCCTCCAGATCATTAAGGAAGATATTGAACAAAACCGGCCCGAGGACCAACCCTTGGGGCAGTCCACTTCATACCGTCTGCCAACTAGACATGGAGCCGTTGATCAGTATCCGTTGTGCCTGACAATCTAGCCAGCTTTCTATCCACCTTATCGTTCATTCATCCAGCCCATACTTCTTTAACTTCCTGGCAAGAATACTGAGGGAGAACGTGTCAAAAGCTTTGCTAAAGTCAAGGAACAACACGTCCACTGCTTTCCCCTCATCCACAGAGCCAGTTATCTCATCATAGAAGGCAATTAGATTAGTCAGGCATGACTTGCCCTTGGTGAATCCATGCTGACTGTTCCTGATCACTTTCCTCTCCTCTAAGTGCTTCAGAATTGATTCTTTGAGGACCTGCTCCATCATTTTTCCAACGACTGAGGTGAGGCTGACTGGCCTGTAGTTCCCAGGATCCTCCTTCTTCCCTTTTTTAAAGATGGACACTACATTAGCTTTTTTCTAGTCGTCCGGACTTCCCCTGATTGCTATGAGTTTTCAAAGATAATGGCCAATGGCTCTGCAATCACATCCGCCAACTCCTTTAGCACTCTCGGATGCAGCGCATCTGGCCCCATGGACCTGTGCTCATCCAGCTTTTCTAAATAGTCCCGAACCACTTCTTTCTCCACAGAGGGCTCGTCACCTCCTCCCCATGCTGTGCTGCCCAGTGCAGCAGTCTGGGAGCTGACCTTGTTCATGAAGACAGAGGCAAAAAAAGCATTGAGTACATTAGCTTTTTCCACATCCTCTGTCACTAAGTTGCCTCCCTCATTCAGGAAGGGGCCCACACTTTCCGTGACTTTCTTCTTGTTGCTAACATACCTGAAGAAACCCTTCTTGTTACTCTTAACATCTCTTGCTAGCTGAAACTCCAGGCCTTCCTGATTTGGCCTTCCTGATTTCACTCCTGCATGCCTGAGCAATATTTTTATACTCTTCCCTGGTCATTTGTCCAATCTTCCACTTCTTGTCAGCTTCTTTTTTGTGTTTAAGATCAGCAAGGATTTCACTGTTAAACCAAGCTGGTCGCCTGTCATATTTACTACTCTTTCTACACATCGGGATGGTTTGTCCCTGTAACCTCAATAAGGATTCTTTAAAATAGAGCCAGCTCTCCTGGACTCCTTTCCCCCTCATGTTATTCTCCCAGGGGATCCTGCCCATCAGTTCCCTGAGGTTGTCAAAGTCTGCTTTTCTGAAGTCCAGGGTCCGTGTTCTGCTGCTCTCCTTTCTACCCTGTGTCAGGATCCTGAACTCGACCATCTCATGGTCACTGCCTCCCAGGTTCCCATCCACTTTTGCTTCCCCTACTAATTCTTCCTGGTTTGTGAGCAGCAGGTCAAGAAGAGCTCTGCCCCTAGTTGGTTCCTCCAGCACTTGCACCAGGAAATTGTCCCCTACACTTTCCAAAAACTTCCTGGATTGTCTGTGCACTGCTATATTGCTCTCCCAGCAGATATCAGAGTGATTGAAGTCTCCCATAAGAACCAGGGCTTGCGATCTACTAACTTCCGTTAGTTGCCGGAAGAAAGCCTCATCCACCTCATCCCCCTGGTCCGGTAGTCTATAGCAGACTCCCACCACAACATCACCCTTGTTGCTCACGCTTCTAAACTTAATCCAGAGATTCTCTGGTTTTTCTGCAGTTTCATACCGGAGCTCTGAGCAGTCATATTGCTCTCTGACATACAGTGCAACTCCCCAACCTTTTCTGCCCTGCCTGTCCTTCCTGAACAGTTTTATCCATCCATGACAGTACTCCAGTCATGTGAGTTATCCCACCAAGAATCTGTTATTCCAACCACATCATAATTCCTTGACTGTGCCAGGACTTCCAGTTCTCCCTGCTTGTTGCCCGGGCTTCTTTCATTTGTTTAAAGGTACTTGAGATAACTTGCTGTTTGTCCTGCTTTCTTAGTATGAGGCAGGAGCCCTCCCCTTTCACGCTCTCCTGCTCGTGCTTCCTCCCAGTATCCCACGTCCCCACTTACCAGGGCTTTGGTCTCCTTCCCCCGGTGAACCTAGTTTAAAGCCCTCCTCACTAAGTTAGCCAGCCTGCTTCTGAAGATGCTCTTCCCTCTCTTCGTTAGGTGGAGCCCATCTCTGCCTAGCACTCCTCCTTCTTGGAACACCATCCCATGGTCAAAGAATCCAAAGCCTTCTCTCCAACACCACCTGCGTAGCCATTCGTTGACTTCCACGATTCAACGGTCTCTACCCGGGCCTTTTCCTTCCATGGGGAGGATGGACGAGAACACCACTTGTGCCTCAAACTCCTTTATCCTTCTTCCTAGAGCCACGTAGTCTGCAGTGATCCACTCAAGGTCACTCTTGGCAGTATCATTGGTGCCCTCGTGGAGAAGCAGAAAGGGGTAGCGATTATACAACTTAGCATAATAAATACATATAAGCTACCACTGAGATCTAAGTGATCTAACTCAGTGGTTCTCAACCAGGGGTCTGGGACCCCTGGGGGGCCACGAGCAGTTTTCAGGGACTCTGTCAAAATAAACCAGACAGCAGGGCCAGTGTTAGACTTGCTGGGGCCCAGACAGAATGCTGAAGCCCGAGCCCCACTGCCCAGAGTTGAAGCCAAAGCCTGAGCAACTTAGCTTTGCAGGGCCACCTGTGGCATCAGGCTCTGAGCTATTGCCCTGCTTGCTATCCTCTAATTCCGGCCCTGGCTTTTAATTGACTGGCTATGCAGAAATCAGCTGTTGTGGCACAGGTGGGCCATGGAATTTTTATAGCATGCTGGGGCAGGGGAGAGGGCTCAGAAAGAAAAAGGTTGGGAACCTCTGGTCTAATTTACAGAGGCCTCTCCTGGATTTTCTATGGGCTCAGAGCAGCCCAGAATCCCCTGTATTTCTCAATACTATGTTACTCTCTCTCCTTGTCCCTACAAACCCCATCCAGCCTTTTAGATAGGAGGCTATAGTGGGACCTGTACATCAACCATAAACAACTGCCACACTGCAGTGATTTTCCCTCAGCCACTTGAGGTTCTTTTACAGCAGGGGGCAGAATCAGAACTTAGGAATTTTGAGCCTGCTTGAACTGAGAATATGAAACATTTAAAATTGGGGGAGGATTTTTATATTTCAGACAAAACAACTAATGAAATAAATATGTTTTTGTGATCGTCTGTGTAATATTGGTTTTCCCCAATGTTTCCATCCTCCTTCCAAATAACTTAACAATGCCATTTTGCATTTGCTTTACTTTTCATTTTATGCTACTTAAATGGAGGAGGAAGGATGGTCCAGTGATCAGGGCACTCGCTAGTACTTGAGAGATCTGAGTGTAAGTCCCTACTACTTTGCCACAGACTGCATTTGTGACCTTGAGCAAATCACTTAGTCTATCTGTATCTCACCTGAAAGTGGGGATAAACACATTAAAGGTGAGGTACTCAGATAATGTAGTAATGGGTAGCAGATAAGTAGAATACAGTGCCCTATATAACATTTGCAATGTAAGGGCTCGAACCTGCTATTCCCCTTGTCCATATTAGTAATTCAGAGTAGCAGCATTACCTTCAGTGGAAACACACAAGCAAGTACTGTACTGCTGAGGAAGGCCTTACAGGGTTGGACTCACATGTTTATACAAACATTTGAGATGATAGCATGTCTGCCCACAACATGCAAAGTATAATGTACATTTCAATAGTGTTCTCATTAAAAGTGTACTACAAATAGTATTTTTACACTGGCTACCAAATTCAATTGGTTTGGAAGTAAGTTCAAGATTCATATTACTAAGAGAAACAGGAAACTAGAACCACCAGGTCAAACAAGGAAATCAAGACACTAGGAGTCCTTCCACCCAAAGCCTGACAGAGTGTTTTCAGGACTGAAGTGCACTTGCATCATATTTAATATGAAAATGAAGAGACTTTTAGGAGGAAGGAAAAACAGGAAGCTCATTGATTTCATTCCCCATGTCTGAGCTTGGAGCTGTATCATGTTTTTTCCCCCTCCAAATACAAACAGAAACATGCTGTTTGAATTACTGTGTTGCACCAACATTAAATTCCTGTTAGAGGGATTCAGTTTAGTAAGCCACTGCTGATTGATAAAATATATTGGGGTTTAATAGCCAAGGAAGGTAAGGAAAAATGATATTTCAGCCAAATGCTGGCTGAAGAAATGTAAGGATATCATAAACTGTGAGAGGGAAGAAAGAACAGGAAGACTTGTGGCACCTTAGAGACTAACAAATTTCTTTGAGCATAAGCTTTCGTGAGCTACAGCTCACTTCATCGGATGCCACTGTAGCTCACGAAAGCTCATGCTCAAATAAATTTGTTAGTCTCTAAGGTGCCACAAGTACTCCTTTTCTTTTTGCGAATACAGACTAACATGGCTGCTACTCTGAAACCTGTGAGAGGGAAGGTTGAGTATTGGCATGGAACTGTGGGAGGATGAGAGAGGTGCACTGTGAGTGACGTTCCACCCCACTTATACAGGGTAAAATGGTCTGACCCATGCAGAAAAGTCTTCAAGGCAGGCCTACATATTGCTGCAACAATAGCATTCATATGCACTTACTCTCTCATTAGCAATGGCTCTTTGACACAGATTGCTCCTGCTAGAAGCCACAATAACCTGCATGAGAGAAGGATGCTGTTCTCATTGGCATCACAGGGATTCATATTGTCATATTCATATTGATACCAAGACGTGGAGGGGCAAGCCAAGTGGTCAGAGCAATGGTAGTCTAGCCATATGGTTGGTGTGGTGACAGCTGGGCCAGGAACTGGTCAGAAGGTCAGAGCCAAAGTCAGGAGTCAGAGTAGCAGCCATGTTAGTCTGGATTCACAAAAAGAAAAGGAGTACTTGTGGCACCTTAGAGACTAACAAATTTATTTGAGCATAAGCTTTTGTGAGCTACAGCCATAGCTACGGCTATGGCTGTAGCTCACAAAAGCTTATGCTCAAATAAATTTGTTAGTCTCTAAGGTGCCACAAGTACTCCTTTTCTTTTAGTCAGGAGTCAAGAGAGGTTCAGAACGAAGAAAGGGCTGAGAGCCAGGCTGCAGCAAGAACAAGGCTGAAGCAGGGCTGAGACCTGGGGAGTCTGTCACTACTATCTGGCAGGGGAGCGTTCCAAACCATGAAATGACTCTGAGCAGACTGACCTGCTGTTTTCCCACTGAGGCTTATATACCTGCCCTGAGAGTCACCAGCTCCTGACCTGTGGATTGGCCTAACACAGGAATGACTTATCACTGAATGTGACGTAATCAGGCTCAAATTCAGAGAACTCTCACTACCTGACATCACCCCTTCCGCGCCAAGGATGGTTCCCAAGCATTCTTGGACCCAGCTTGTCGGGATGCCATTGATGGAATTCCCAAAGGAGGTCGGGTGCATGTATGCCCATTACTTCTTTTTGCAGTGGATAAGAACAATTTAAGCACCCTTCTTTTTCTAACAACTTTTTATGTACTTAGAAACTATTATCATGTCCCCACTTAGTCTTCTCTTCTCCATACTAAACAAACTCAGTTTTTTTCAGTCTTTCCTCATGTTTTCTAGACCTTTAATCATCTTTGATAGGTTTCAGAGTAGCAGCCCTGTTAGTCTGTATTCACAAAAAGAAAAGGAGTACTTGTGGCACCTTAGAGACTAACAAATTTACTAGAGCACAAGCTTTCGTGAGCTACAGCTCACTTAATCGGATGCATCCGATGAAGCGAGCTGTAGCTCACGAAAGCTTATGCTCAAATAAATTTTTTAGTCTCTAAGGTGCCACAAGTACTCCTTTTTTTAATCATTTTTGTTGCTCTCCTTTGGACTTTCTCCGATTTGTCCACATCTTTCCCAAAGAATTACTTTCTCATGTCTTGCTCACAATACTCCTGGTAATACATCACAGAATGATGTTCATTTTTTTTGCAAGAGTATTACATTGTTGACTCATATTTAGTTTGTGATCCACTATAGCCCCCCCAGGCCTTTTCTGCAGTACTTCAGGCTAGGCAGTCATTTCCCATTTTGTATTTGTGCTATTGATTATTCCTTCTCAGTGTAGTACTTTGCATTTGTCCTTGTTGCATTTCATCAAATTGAGTTGAATATTTATTTCAGACCATTTCTCTAGTTTGTCAATATCATTTTGAATTGTAATCCTGTCCTCCAAAGCACTTGCAATACCTCCCAGATTGGTATGATCTGCAAACTTTATCTGTGTACTCTCTATGCCATTATCCAAATCATTCATGAAGATAATGAATAGAACTTGACCCAGGACAGAGCTCTGTGGGACATGCGAGACAGTATCAAAAGCCTTACTAAAGTTGAGATATCTACTGCTTTCCCCCCCTATTCACAAGGCTTGTTACCTGTCAAAGAAGGATACTAAACTGGTTTGACATGATTTGTTCTTGACAAATCCACGCTGACCATTATTTATTACCTTTTTATCGTCTAGGTGTTTGCAAATTGATTGTTTGATTATTTGCTCCATTATCTTTCCAGGTACCAAAGTTAGGGTGACTGATCTATAATTCCCTAGGTTGTCCTTATTCCTCTTTTTATAGATAGGTACTACATTTGCCCTGTTTCAGTCCTCTGGGATCTCTCCCATCCTCCATGAGTTGTCAAAAATAATTGCTAAGTGGCTCAGAGATCTCTTCAGCCAGTTCCTTAAGTATTCTAGGGTGTATTTCATCAGGCCCTGCCAACTTGAAGATGTCTAACTTGTCTAAGTTTCAGAGTAGCAGCCGTGTTAGTCTGTATTTGCAAAAAGAAAAAGAGTACTTGTGGCACCTTAGAGACTAACAAATTTATTAGAGCATAAGCTTTTGTGAGCTACAGCTGAAGTGAGCTGTAGCTCACGAAAGCTTATGCTCTAATAAATTTGTTAGTCTCTAAGGTGCCACAAGTACTCCTTTTCTTTTAACTTGTCTAAGTAATTCTTAACTTGTTCTTTACCGATTTTAGTCACAGAGTCTTCCCCATTTACACTGATGTTCACTAAGTTAATTGCCTGATCTCTCCTAACCTTTTTGGTGAAAGGTAAAATAAAAAAGTCATAATAACAATTTCGGCCATTTCTGCTATTCTTTTCATCCTTGTAATAATAAGCTTATCTTGTCCTTGGCTTTCCTTTTGTTTCTAATATATTTGTAAAATGTTTTCTTGTTACCCTTTAGGTGCCTAGCTAGTTTCATCTCATTTTGTGCCTGGGCCTTTCTAATTTTTCCCCATACATGTTTGTGTTATTTTTTTATATTCATCTTTTGTAATTTGACCTAGTTTCCACTTTTTGTATCCACATTTTTTAAAAAATTTCAGGTAATTGAAGATCTCCTGGTTAAGCCAAGGTGGTGTCTTACTATAGTTCCTATCTTTCCCTATGCATTAGGATAGTTTGCTCTTGTGCCCTTAATAACATTTATTTAAAAACTGCTAACGCTCCTGATTTTTTTTCCCTTAGACTTGCTTTACGCAGAATCTTACCTACCAATTCTCTGAGTTTCCTAAAGTCTGCCTCCTTGAAATCCAATGTCTTTATTTTGCTGTTTTCCCTCCTACCACTCTTTAGAACAGGGGTGAGCAAACCTTTTGGGCCGAGGGCCACATCTGGGTGGGGAAATTGTATTTAGGGCCAGGGCAGGGGGTTGGGGTGCAACAGGGAGTGTGAGGCATGGGAGGGGGTGCGATATGCAGGAGCGGCTCAGGGCAAGGGATTGGGGCAGAGGAGGGGTGTGGAGTGTATGACGAGGCTCAGGGAAGGGGGTTGGGGTGCAGAGTGCAGGAGGGGGCACAGGGTAGGGGTACAAGAGGGGTGTGGACTGTGGGAGGGAGCTCAGGGCAGAGGGTTGGGGTGCAGGAGGCATGCGGGGTGCGACAGGGGGATCAGGGCAAGGAGTTGGGGTACACAGGGTGCAGGGTGCAGCAGGGGGCTCAGGGCAGGGAGTTGGGGGTGGGGTGCAGGAGGGGGGTAGGGGGCAGCAGAGAGCTCAGAGCAGGGAGTTGGGGTGCAGGAGGGATTCGGGGTGCAGCAGGGGGCTCAGGGCCGAGGGTGCGGAGTGCAGCAGGGGGCTCAGGGCAGGGGGTTGGGATGCAGGAGGGGTGCGAGGTGCAGGCAGGGTGCTTAGGGCAGGGAGTTGGGGGAGGGGTGCAGGAGGAATCTGGGCTCCGACCCGGCGTCGCTTACCTAAAGTGGCTCCAGGGTGGCAGTGGCACACCCCGGGGCCAGGGCAGGCTCCCTGCATGCCTGCCCTGGCCCCACACCATGCCGCTCTGGGAAGTGGCCGGAAACACGTCCCTGCGGGGAGGGGAGGGGCGCAGGGCTCCACACGCTGCCTTTGCCACGCCTCCAGGTACCTCCCCCGAAGCTCCCATTGACCCCGGTTCCCCGTTCCGGGCGTATGGGAGCTGCGGGGGGTGGTGCTTAGAGGAAAGGGCAATGCACGGAGCCCTCTGCCCCCCCTCCCCCATCCCGGGGCCCCAGGGACGTGGTGCCAGCAGCTTCTGAGAGTGGCGCGGGGCCTGTAGTACCATGGGGAGCAATCCCACGGGCCGGATCCAAAGCCCTGTGGGGCCGGATCCAGCCCGTGGGCCGTAGTTTGCCCACCCCTGCTTTAGAATCATGAGCTCCATCATTTCATGATCACTTTCACCTAAGGTGAACTGATTTTCAATGAAAGTTGAAATCTGAGATTTAGGCACACCACCTTTGAGGATCTGAGCCTTACTGTTTGTCTTTCTTAGTGTTCTCTGTTGTTTCGTTGTTTTCTTGATTTTTTTCACACTCTCTTTGCCCATTTCTCTCTCTCCCCACTTCCACTTCTATCTTCTCCTTCCTTCCTACACCTATCTCTGTCCTTTTTCCATTTCATTTTCCCACTTCCTTTTCCCAGCCTAACCCTTTCCCTATACTATCAGCAGGAGAGCTCTCATACCAAAGGTCCCACTCCTTAAGCATTTATCCATAGACAGCCTCTGCTCCGTGCTCTGCATCAGCATTTCTCCAAGTGGGACCAGGGGTCAGAGGCAGAGGAGAAAAAACACTGCACAAGGATCCTTGCTGTGAAACTCCCACACTGTCAACAGCAGTATGCATGAGAAGATCCACCATTCCCAGTCAGATTGTTGAGTCTGGGAAATTTACCACATCCCAGGTCCTTGTGAGCAAAGACCAGCTATCAGCCCTGAGAATGTGCTCAACACTGTAAAAGCACAGAAAATTATATGGGCTCAGATTCCCAAAGGTACGGAAGCGCCTAACTCCCATTGAAATCAATCAGAGTTCGGTGCATAAATACTTTTCAGGTTCTGGGCTATGGTCCCTGCTCCAAGGAGTCAATCTAGCAAGACACAATCCAATCCAGAGATATTACCATACATAAATATAATACATACACATGGGAACACACAAAATACATACGCTGATGAACAAACCTGATGAATTACTTTTAAATGTATATTCAGTGTTTCATGTGTAAAACTGAAAGGCCATACAGAAAAGAAAATCTATTTTAAGGAAGGTTAGGAAAGTACAGAGGGAAGTTGGTTGGTGAACAAGGCACACCACCTATATTTTATGTTTGCCCAACACATGAACTTTAGCATACAGGCTTTCAGGCCCAAACATTTCCATTTTCAAGTGAGAGAGCATAATTTTTTGTAACTGGACATGTTTTTATGATTTGCATTGACACAGTGCAAAGATATTCATTGCAGGACAGATTATATGAGTAAAATCATATGAAAGCCACGCACAAAGGATGCTCTCATAGTATGTAGTGATGGCAGGTGAGTAAATTAAGATGTTTTTCATATCCTATTTTAAATCACCTATGAAAATGTGTTGTTGCAACTTTTGTGACCATCATAAATCCCCCAGACACAATTCAGCACGACTGAAGTACACAACACAACTGCTTAGCCATGTTGGGTATTGCAGAGATGGGACATATATAAATAGCAGTGACTATTAACTAGTGCTAATGATGCCTTTCATGTCTATGCATATGGTGCTTGATTCCACACCCACTAAAATCAATGACACAGCTCCTACTGGCTGCAGAATGGGACTCAGGGGCCAGGAAAAACAAAACAACATGATAACAATTAAAAAGAAATGATAAGATTAAGTAAGGAGAGCTTAGAACCTGGTTACCAGGGAAATTTCCTGAAATGGTTAGTGCGACCAGAATGGAATAGTCTCTTAAGGGAAGCGGTAGAAGCCACATTACTTGAGACATTTAAAACTAGACTAGAGGATGTCTGGAAAAAATAGTGTAGATAACAATCTTGTGCTGGCCCCAGGAACAGGACTTTTCCATTTCTGTGCTTCCATGAGACTCCGAACACTTATTTGGACTCTGTGCTTCTTTATCAGCACATGAATGTGGTAATTTTCAAAAAGTTCAGTAACATTGTTTATTACAAGCCCTTGTTTGCTCCCTACCCACCCCCAAACACATGGAAGGTGGAAGACAGCAAAGACACCATTTTGCAGTGAATCTTTTCCCTTTTACAGTTACCGTATTCTAAAACTTGCCACTAATTTTAAAAAACAAGGTGAAATGAGGAGAGGCGGGCTAGATCCCACGTTTAGATGTTCTTTCAACGTTTCCTCAGCGGTTAACAGCACTTGAGAAAGTACCCACTGGTTTCTCTTGTGAAGGGAATGAAGTTGAACGAAGAGCGGGTGAGCAGGCCGGAGCCGTGTGCAGCGGCGGTGCTGTTCCCACGCCAAGGCGGCCAGTGATGCTCTCGCACTGATGAAGCGAGCTGTAGCTCACGAAAGCTTATGCTGTAATAAATGCGTTAGTCTCCAAGGTGCCGCAGGTCCTCCTTTTCTTTTTTGCGACGACAGACCAACACGGCTGCTACTCTGAACCCTCTCAGGCTGAGCTTCCCCTAGGAGAGGGGCAGGCTACCTCAGTCAGCTGAGCAGGGCTGTGATGAGTGGAAACGCTTCCTTATCTGCTGCAGGCAAGGGCAGTGTTGTAGCCCCGCGGGTCCCAGGACATGAGCCTGACAAGGTGAGGGAGTTAATTACCTTTTACCGGACAGTCTCTGCCGGTGAGAGCGCCAAGCCTCGGCTTCACACGGAGGCCGAGCTCCCTAGGAGACCAGCTCCGTGCAGCTCCAGCGCGGGTCTGGCTCACCAGCAGAAGCTGGTCCGGCAAAAGCCATCACCTCCCGCGCCTGGGGTGTCGCTCACCAGCTGAGAGGCAAAAGCTGCGTGTGGGGACGCGGCTGGGGGGAAGCCCCGCCTGGGGCTCGCCTCCCACCACATTAACCAGCATTTCCCCCGGGGGGGCTGCGGGAGGGAGGAGCGGGCCGTGGGCGGCTGGTCCGCAGGCTCCGGGGCGGGCGGAGGGAGGGAGGGAGGGGTTTGTGGGGCGGGCCCCGGCCCGGCGGCTCCAGTCCGGTCCTGTCCCGCGCCATGCTACGGCTGCTCAGCGCCTGCCTGCTGCTGCTGCTGCTCGGGGCGCGCCCGGCCGCGGGCGAGGAGCCTTCGGGCGCCGCCTGCGGGCCCTGCCGGCCGGCGCTGTGCCCGGCGCTGCCCGCGCGCGGCTGCCCGCTGGGCCGCGCGCGGGACGCCTGCGGCTGCTGCTGGCGTTGCGCGCGCGGCGAGGGCGAGCCGTGCGGGGCGGGCGCGCGCTGCGCCGCGGGGCTGGAGTGCGCCCCCCGCCCGGGCCGCGCCGGGCCGCCCGCCCTGTGCGTCTGCAAGAGCCGCTACCCCGTCTGCGGCAGCGACGGCGTCACCTACCCCAGCGCCTGCCGCCTGCGCGCCGCCGCCCTCAGCGCCCAGCGCCGCGGCCAGCGCGGGCCCAGCCTGCGCCGCAAGGGGGCCTGCGAGCAAGGTGCGGGCTGAGGTACCGGCGCGGGGCGGCGGGGTCACGAGGAGCTGAGGGGGCAGGGGGCGCGGGGCGGGGTCACGGCGGGGGCAGGGGGCGCGGGGCGGCGGGGTCACTAGGAGCTGAGGGGGCAGGGGGCACTGGGCGGGGTCACGGCGGGGGCAGGGGGCGCGGGGTGGGGTCACTAGGAGCTGAGTTGCCTGGGGGCAGGGGGCGCTGGGCGGGGTCACGGCGGGGGCAGGGGGCGCGGGGTGGGGTCACTAGGAGCTGAGTTGCAGGGGGCGCTGGGCGGGGTCACGGCGGGGGCAGGGGGCGCGGGGTGGGGTCACTAGGAGCTGAGTTGCCTGGGGGCAGGGGGCGCGGGGCGGGGTCACGGCGGGGGCAGGGGGCGCGGGGTGGGGTCACTAGGAGCTGAGTTGCCTGGGGGCAGGGGGCTCTGGGCGGGGTCACGGCGGGGGCAGGGGGCTCTGGGTGGGGTCACTAGGAGCTGAGTTGCCTGGGGGCAGGGGGCGCTGGGCGGGGTCATGGCGGGGGCAGGGGGCGCTGGGCGGGGTCATGGCAGGGGCAGGGGGCGCTGGGCGGGGTCACTAGGAGCTGAGTTGCCTGGGGGCAGAGGGCACTGGGCAGGGTCATGGCAGGGGCAGGGGGCGCGGGGTGGGGTCACTAGGAGCTGAGTTGCCTGGGGGCAGGGGGCGCTGGGCGGGGTCACGGCGGGGGCAGGGGGCGCTGGGCGGGGTCACGGCAGGGGCAGGGGGCGCTGGGCGGGGGCAGGGGGCTCTGGGTGGGGTCACTAGGAGCTGAGTTGCCTGGGGGCAGGGGGCGCTGGGCGGGGTCATGGCGGGGGCAGGGGGCTCTGGGTGGGGTCACTAGGAGCTGAGTTGCATAGGGTCATGGAATGGGCATGGGTCTGATGTTTGCGGTTACAAAGGGCTGAGTTTCTCAGTGGTTCCAGTGGGAGGATGTTGGCCTGGGCATAAGGGGCTGCCAGGGATTCTGGGGCGGAGAGATGCATGAGGAGACATATTCTGAACATCTCTAGCAAGCTTACTGAGCTGAAAAGCTCAGCTAGGATCCCATCTTTGGGCACCTGAGGTGAGGCTGGCTTGCACTGCAGGGCAAGTGTTATTGATGCATCAGTGCCAGGCCTTCCCAGGACATTTCCGAGGACCTGTATTCTTAGGATGGTTTTCAATGCATATTCTTCAGGCATTAACTTAGTGCTGGATTTCTGGTTTTGTGTACACTAGTTAGAGTAATGGTGGGAGAGATCCCAAAACCTTCTCAGACAAGATCTAAATCTAACACAGATGTATGCTGTGGCAAAATTAGAATACTCAATTCACCCCCACTGTAGTCCACCAGTAGTAGCATAGACAGAGTTTAGGTGTTGTCTAAACCTGGCCAAAATGACCATTGCCTTCACCATTGCTTCTGCTGTTACTACCAACGGCAGCACTGCCCAAGGGACCCTGTTTTTGCCAGTAGACAGACAAGCACTACTTGGAGTTGGATTAATTACAGCAGTACTGTAATTATGTGCAGTGCTGAAGCTTTTGTTTGGAGAAAATGCTACCAAAAACATCTCTGCAGTAGTGCCATTGATAGGAATCCTAGCTTCTAAGTTGTCCTCAGGTTCTACAACCAGTGGATTGTTTTTTGATAGGGAGGAATGGAATGGCACGCTGTTCAAGACACATCCCAAGGACAGAACTAAAACTGTAATCCTATTTTGTTGGAAGGATGTTTTCATACCCAAAGTGCGTTAGGGTCATCATCCCCCGCCTCCTCCTCCTGCTTCCCACATTTCAAGCCAAGAACATCCTGTGAAGCGGAATGTGCTTCTGGAGTTTCTAAAACTAAAAGAGAAGAGTAAAGCATGAGCACCATATGTTTATGCTATGTACTCTATATTACCTCTATAGCACTGTAAGTGGTACTTTACAAACTGTACAAAAAGACTAGATCCCTTTCCTTGAAGAGTTTACAGTCTAACCATATACACAGGGTACAGAACCTTAAGCCATCTCTTACAGGACCTGGCACACTTTCACTGTCCATCAGGCCTTTCATAAGCACACTGCTAGACATGCAGATCTCACTGTGCTAGGAATTGCATTTCTCCTTTGGGAGAGGCTGGATGGCTACACTTCAGAGTAGGAGTTTGAGTGGGGCTGGCAAGTAATTCCTTGTTATGGGGGAAATTCATCCCTGCCCTAGCCTTAGTACCAGCACAAGGGCAGCAGTTTATGCCACCTCTATTGGGGATATGCCAGGGATATGTAGCAGGGCAGGGGTAAACCCCTTTAAGGCCCTGCCAAAATGCTGGCTGCAGTCTGCTCTCTGGCCAGGAGACCAGGGATAGGGAAACAGGTATTCAGCAGGGAGCCCAGCTGCAAGCCCTAATGAGGGCTGGCTCAGAGCAATATGCTGAGCTAAGTACTGACAGCTGGGCTGAGGCATGAGAGGGCTATAAAAGTCCTGGGCAAACCTCAATGAGGAGGCTAGCTTGGGAGGAGACAGAAAAGCCGTATCGTCTCCTTACAAAAGAAGGATGCTGCAAAAGCCAGGAGACCCTGGGGAGGGTCTGTGGGGTACTAGCTGTTGGGGGATCTGGGAACTGCACGAACACTATTAAAAAAAAAAAAAAAAAAAAAAAAAAAAAAAAAAGAGGACTTGTGGCTCCTTACAGACTAATAAATTTATTTGAGCATAAGCTTTTGTGAGCTACAGCTCACTTCATCGGATGCATGCAGTGGAAAATACAGTGGGGAGATTTTATATACACAGAGAACATGAAACAATGGGTGTTACCATACACACTATAACAAGAGTGATCGGGTAAGGTGATCTATTACCAGCAGGGGGGAAAACCTTTTGTAATGATAATCAAGGTGGGCCATTTCCAGCAGCTGACAAGAACAGTAGGGGAGGAAATAAACATGGGGAAATAGTTTTACTTTGTGTAATGACACATCCACTCCCAGTCTCTCTTCAAGCCTAAGTTAATTGTATCCAGTTTGCAAATTAATTCCAATTCAGCAGTCTCTCATTGGAGTCTGTTTTTGAAGTTTTTTTGTTGAAGAATTGCCACTTTTAGGTCTAATCGAGTGACCAAAATCAACTGGTTTTTGAATGTTATAATTCTTGATGTCTGATTTGTGTCCCTTTAGTCTTTTACATAGAGACTGTCCAGTTTGACCAATGTACATGGCAGAGGGGCATTGCTGGCTCATGATGGCATATATCACATTGGTAGATGTGCAGGTGAACAAGCCTCTGATAGTGTGGCTGATGTGATTAGGCCCTATGATGGTGTCCCCTGAATAGATATGTAGACACGGTTGGCAACGGGCTTTGTTGCAAGGGTAGGTTCTTGGGTTAGTAGTTTGGTTGTATGGTGTGTGGTTGCTGGTAAGTATTTGCTTCAGGTTGGGGGGCTGTCTGTAAGAAAAGACTGCCTGTCTCCCAAGATCTGTGAGAGTGATGGGTCGTCCTTCAGGATAGGTTGTAGATCCTTGATGATGCGTTGGAGAGGTTTTAGTTGGGGGCTGAAGGTGATGGCTAGTGGCGTTCTGTTACTTTCTTTGTTGGGCCTGTCCGGTAGTAGGTGACTTCTGGGCACTCTTCTGGCTCTGTCAATCTGTTTCTTCACTTCAGCAGGTGAGTATTGTAGTTGTAAGAATGCTTGATAGCAATCTTCTAGGTGTTTGCTTCTGTCCGAGGGGTTGGAGCAAATGTGGTTGTATCGTAGAGCTTGTCTGTAAACAATGGATTGTGTGGTGTTGTCTGGATGAAAGCTAGAGGCATGTAGGTAGGAATAGTGGTCAGTAGGTTTCCGATATAGGGTGGTGTTTATGTGACCATCGCTTATTAGCACCGTAGTGCCAGGAAGTGGATCTCTTGTGTGGACTGGTCCAGGCTGAGGTTGATGGTGGGATGGAAATTGTTGAAATCATGGTGGAATTCCTCAGGGGCTTCTTTTCTATGATGTCATTTTCATTATCTGGACCCAATGTAGCGCAAGTAGAGTAGGGGCATTAGGGGATGAGAGCTAAGGAAGCATTGTTCTAAATCAGCCATAAAAATGTTGGCATATTGTGGGGCCGTACGGGTAGCCATAGCAGTGCCGCTGATTTGAAGGTATACATTGTCCCCAAATGTGAAATAGTTATGGCTGAGGACAAAGTCACAAAGTTCAGCCACCAGGTTAGCTGTGACATTATCGGGGATACTGTTCCTGACGGCTTGTAGCCCATCATAGTGCGGAATGTTGGTGTAGAGGCTTCTACATCCATAGTGGCCAGGATGGAGTTTTCAGGAAGATCACCAATGGATTGTAAAAAGAAAAGGAGTACTTGTGGCACCTTAGAGACTAACAAATTTATTTGAGCATAAGCTTTCGTGAGCTAGACCTCACTTCATCGGAAAGCTTATGCTCAAATAAATTTGTTAGTCTCTAAGGTGTCACAAGTACTCCTTTTCTTTTTGCAGATACAGACTACTATAGCTGCTATTCTGAAAACTGTAAATACAGACACTTGGGTGATCCAGCAAAAGAAGGCATGGAAGATTATTTATTATACCAGCCTAAATACAGGGCGCAGGCTCAAGAGGGAGAAAGCCTGCAGGGACCCTGTGACAGGGTACCTCAGGACTACCCTACCTTGCACCCCTGCTACAATGAACAGAACTACTGGGCGCACCTCGGCCGTGCCCACTCCTGCTATTGACTTTGTCAGAGGCTTCTGTGTGGGGAAGGACAGACCTGTTCTCCATGGAATGCCAAGGGGCTCCTACGCTGGGGGAGTTGACATGGAGCCTATGTGGCTGCTTGGTGGGTACAAAGGAGTCATAGGGCAACAGTGAAACTGGCAGTTCTGGAAGAACTTGCTATTGTTAACTTGGTTTAAGTGAATGGATTTGGAAGATGATGTTGAGATTACAGTTTTATCAGGCAGTTGCAGCAGTTGATTGTGCTCATTTGTAAACTGTTTATATTCTCCTGCACTCACTCAGGATCTTAAACAAGAAATTCTAAGGCACCCAGAACTTTAAATGTGATTGGTCTGTGAGGTTTGGATAGTCATCCAGGGATTTCGAGAAAATATTCCAGCTAAGCAACTTATATGGCCCCTATTGCCATATCCAAGTGTCTTACGAACATTAATGTACTGATCTTCACAATACCCCTGTTGTATTATTATCCCCATTTTACATATGGGGAAACAGAGGCATGGAGAGATTAAGACCCAGATTCTCAATGGTATTTAGGTGCCTAACTATTACTGGGGCTCTGGGCCTAAATGACTTGTCCAAGAACACATAGGAAGCCTGTGGTAGAGCAGGGAATTGAACCTGGATCTCTCAAGTCAGTGCCCTAACTGCTGAGCCATGCTTTGTTTCCATTACATTTGGAGTATGCAGGCTTTCACCCATCAAGGCTTGTTATCAGCTACGATCACCATGTTCTGTGAGGTCACATGGGAGCCCTATGGACCTCCAGTGCTCTGCAGCCACATGAGCTGTTTACTGTGCTTGGAGAGGGAGGAAAGGGGAGATTCACCTCTAGTCAGCATCAATTGAACATTCCTCATAAGGCTTTCCACAGCATTGCTCCTCCCCAGGTTAGTGCCCAGTTTCTGGACTGTCAGTTTGGTAATTGGGCACTTGAGAAAGATGCTGAGGGACTCCTCTGAACATGCTCGGGAAAGGGAGAAATTCACCCTGCTGCCAGGGGTCAGCAAAGACTTGTGCACCAATCATGTCCCACTTAATACCTCAAAAGAGGGTTTAATTGATGCCTAGGCCTTGTGTGGGGCTTCTGCACCAGAGTGAATGTCACCCAAAGTCCCTATAGCCTCCTGACATGGTTGGCCACACATCAGTCACCCAGGGAGGAACTGAAGAAGGACCACAGCCTACAGGTAGCGGGGGAGCTGTTCATGCCAGCTGTTGGCCTCTGATGTTGCTGAGGAGGTAAAGACCAATAGCTGGCACAGACAGTGGAGCTGGCCAGTCTGCTGCAGGAGATAAAAGGACGAAGATGACCCTTAAGGAAGTGGCCCAAATTGGTGCACATCCATGGCTGCTGTTATTAAATGGCTAGTTGTGTGTGATCTTTTAGCTTAAAAACTATGTCTGAGGATGCGTCACTGAGCCTGTACAAGTACCTTACCTGTGCCTCTGCAGGAGCCTTTACATGGTTTTCATTTACATTGCAGTCATGGGAACAGAACGAATGGCGGCTGTTAGTCGTCATGGATGATGGGAGGAGAGTTTGTTGTCCTTTCAACTGTGGTGCTGCGATAGCCATTCCTTGGTGCTTCCTCAGTAGGCTGACCTTTCTGCTGGATGGATTGCTGGTCTCCCCGTGGAGGCAAGATGTGCATCTCTCCAAGGGGTGTTTGTGATGGGTTTAAGCTCATGGCTGCCTGATATGGAGGCTTCTGGGAATGTTTCTCTAGCCCTCCGGTGCATTGGTGAGACTGGGGCTGCAGGTGGGGTGGGTGGAATGTTCACAATGTTGCAATCATGACAGTGATTTTGAGATAATAAGAGGAGCAACAGAGAGGTGTGTCCTGTCCTGATAAGCCTGTAGAAATTGTTCACATTTCTCTAAAGAAAGGAGACATATATTCTTCCTGATTTAAAATATATATATTTGATGTTGATTCTTTTTCAAACGGCAGAGAGAAGACCAGATGTAATGGTGATGGGGAGTCACCAAAGGGCAAAATCTTTGCCTTTCCAATATCCCAGTATTCTTGTAAAGCTGGGTGGGAGACTCTGTGCAGCTAAGGAACTAGGCCAGACACACTCCCTTTATGGTAAATTATTTGTATGACAACTTCTAAACCCTTCTAAGCACTTGTTCCTGTGTATATTTTCCACAGGAAGGAGTGGTGCAAAAGTTCAGGCATCTTCATTATGGCAGACTGAACACTATTGTGTCTCACTGCTTTTGCTTGTTTGTTCATTTACTGAAACGTTGTAGTCATGCCACATATTTCATAAAGCTGTCAGCAAGTGAAAACTTTTTTGGAAATCTCAGAGAGTAGCAGTCCAGAAAAACATGTTTACTACAAAAAGAAAAGAGTACTTGTGGCACCTTATAACAAATTTATTTGAACATACACTTTCGTGGGCTAAAACCCACTTCATTGGATGCATGCAGAGGAAGATATAGTAGGAAGATATATATACACACAGAGAACATGAAAAAATGGGTGTTGCCATAACCACTATAACGAGAGTGATCAGTTAAGGTGAGATATTCTCAGCAGGAGCCTTTCTGATAATAGCTCACCTTAACTGATCACTCTCGTTATAGTGGGTATGTTAACACCCATTGTTTCATGTTCTCTCTGTGTGTGTGTGTGTGTGTGTGTGTGTGTGTGTGTGTGTGTGTGTGTATATATATATATATACATACACATATCTTCCTACTGTATTTTCTACTGCATGCATCCGATGAAGTGGGTTTTAGCCCACAAAAGCTTATGTTCAAATAAATTTGTTAGTCTCTAAGGTGCCACAAGCACTCCTCGTTCTTTTTGCTGATTCAGACTAACATGGCTACCACTCTGAAACATGTTTACTACAGTAGATGTTGTTTGATTTTATTTTTAAATGGAATTTGGGATTTATTTTTTCCTATTTTGTTTAAATCTACATAGCATTTAAAAACTAAACTAGTGGCATTAGAGGAGAAAGTGTAGGTACAAGGGCAAGGGAAGGCAAAGGTGGAAATGCAAACTGGGAAAAGCTCTGTAAAGCCATAAAGTGAGAAGGAAGAGTTTTAATCTGAGGTAGAGATAGAGATGAAGGAACGGGAAGAGCAGCAGATGCAGTAGGAGACCCCTTTGTTGCAAAACACTCATCTAGAACAAATGATACATTCTGAGCGAATGTCCACCTGCATTGGGTAAAAACTAGGTTTTGGGGGGAGATGTGGGAGAGAAAGTGATGCCACCAGAGCAAGTGTCAGCAGTGCTCACTCAGGTGCCCATCTCCTGTTACCCCTGCCAGTGGGTAGGGCCAACAGAGTTTAAATAAAATGCCCGCTCTGCACCATACTTAGCCTCCAGGATGAGGAAGTTCACCCTCATTTACCCTACTTCCACACCACACCCCATTTTCCTCTGGCACTGAGGGAAGAGGAACTAACCATGCGTGCTAATGTTGGCAGGGTTTGGGACCCTGCTTTTATTTAACAGGGTTTGTGTTTTGTGCTCCCCAGTGGGCATTTAAAGGGTCTGTATTCCTGTCTGCTTGCCATACTGGTTGATGCAGGGCCAGCCTTTACTTTATTCAAAACAGCACAAGCATGGTAAGAAGATTAAATTACTTCCCCAAACATGCCCATACAAATACTGTTTGAATTTCTTGCATCTTTACCTTTGAATTCTCTTTGTATGTGGAGATGCTGAGTACCCTTTATAACCGCAGCAGAAGAAAATTTCACAAATGCACTTCCATTTTTGCTACATGGCTGGATTTTTTTTGTGATAAAGATCAATTTACACAATAGAATCTATCAGAATATTCAGTGCTTGAAGTGCCTGGGCAATGCCACTTGAATACTTATGCGGGATTACACAAGAGATTATTTGCAGACCTGATAAAATAGCTTGGAAACAAAGATCTTATTATTGAGAGAGTTACATAAGATTTAACATGCAAAATTGTTTTTAAGATGCACATATTTTCACTGTGGATTTATTTCTAAGGGAATAAAAGTTCATTAAAATGCTAGTTGACAAAGTTGACAAAATACATGCCCAGTTGAGCTTTCCATATTCATCAGTGTTGTGTATATTGCAGCTATAACTGAAGCTTTTGCTCACAGTGAGATACCTTCCAACAACTGGGGAGGACTTTGACATTTCTTACTTCTTGGACAACAAAAGGAAAGCATCAAAACTTGAGTCTGTATAATTTTCCCTGACCTTGTACTTGGGATTATGTCTCTGTGTTGCTTATTTTCTAAAATGCTGTAATCTGAAGTTTGTAGTGCAACAATGTCCAGTAGTTGTCTGATGAGTTGTAGTCTTTGTGCTAAAGTAGCTACGTTGTGTAGAAAATGTATTCCCAGAGAGACTGAAGTTTCCTGTTTTTAAGTCAAATGAAACTGGAAATGTTTGTGAGGAACAAGAATGGAAATTCTCCTCTCCTCATAGCAGCGCAGCTCCCTCAAAGACATGGCAGGATTGAAGTCCACGCATAGCTGTGTGACAGAACCCCACTAGGTATTAATGCTAATGACAGCCCAGTGAGTCATCATTCACAAAGATAATCTAAAATCTCCCACTAGCCTAGCCATCCAGGATTCAACACTGCTCTTGCTTCATCAGAATAACGCTTTGTGTGCCATGCTTCAAAGTCACTCAATGCTTGGCTGAATAGAATAGCACAGCCAGAGCTGTGTTTGCTGCCGCTGCACTCTGAGACATCTTGCAATTGATACTTTGAGGGTTCGTATCCCTATGTTGTGTCTCTTCTCTTCTCCATGCTTCTGCTGTCCTCCTGCTATTCCGATCTGTGCATGGTAGCAGCCATAGACTAAAACTGTGATGGGGCAGAAGTGCAAACATCCAATGAGGGACCCAGTTCCGCGGGAGTTTTCTCATTTATTTTAATAGGTGCAGGATCATGCCCTAATTCCTGCTCTCATGAATCCTGATGCTAAATAAGCTTATGCTCAAATAAATTTGTTAGTCTTTAAGGTGCCACAAATACTCCTTTTCTTTTTAAAAATATACTGTCATACCATTGCGTGGTATTAGTCCTTCCCAGCCATGAGCACATTTTGGGGCAAAATAAATGCTCGCCTCTGCCCCATGCTTTGAAATTACATGAACTAGGCAGGCAGCAGTAATTCCTTTTTATCAATGCACTTGGGTCAGGTAACACTGAGTTAGGCTGGTATAATACGCAGTGAGACAGAGCAGAGTCCAGCTCCCAGCTAATAAACAGTCAGAAACACTAATAGCTTTTATTATTTTCCATAATTTCTCTTATGGAGCTGTTTTCACTCCGAGATAGATGGCACCATGCAAATATACTAGCTATCAAAAAGGTGGGCCCTGCTCCCTTTCCCATCAGATACCATGACAGCTCTTCCATTGGTTATTTCAGGGGTTCTCAAACTTCATCACACCCTGATTCCCTTCTGACAACAAAAATTACTGTACAACCCTAGGAGGGAGGACCGAAGCCTGAGCCTGCCCAAGCCCTGACCCCAGGTGTGTGGGGGGGAGAAGGGAAGGGGGTAAAGTCGAAGCTCAAGGGCTTGTAATCTGAGCCCCAGTGCCCAGGGTTGAAGCCCTCGGACTTCAGCTTCGGCCCCAATGGTGGGGCTTGGCCTTCGGCCCCAGGCCCCAGCAAGTCTAAGCCAGTCCCGACAACCCCATTAAAATGGGTCACGACCCACAGTTTGAGAACCGCTGGGTTATTTCATTGAAACGGGGACTAGCCATCCCTAGCTGCCAGTAAATCATTGCTCAGGGAGGGCCAAAGCCTGATTGCATCAATCACACCAGGAGTCCTCTTAAAGTCAGTGGGATCACACAAACCTTTGGTGCTTTGTGGGTGTTGCAAGACATTTGCGCTCTGTATAAAGGAGTTGCCTCAATCTGTGCCACATACATGGACCCTGACATTACGGGCCATTTTTCCAAAGAGGCTCAGCAGCTCCCTTTGAGTAAAAATGGGAGCTGAACTCTTATGACAATCTGACCCCAGTTGTGGGGGCTGAGCACTTCTGATATTCTGGCCCTGTGGTGATAAAAGCCAAGCAAACAACTAATTAATGAGATTGTGATAGGAATAAAGTGTGAGGTTTTGGACTTGAGCAGGGAAGGGAAGGCATTTTTTTCATTATATGTCTTTAATTATATTTAAAACTCTTTCTCCCAAAGACAGAAGAGCTAGTAAAACTAAGCACTGACTTTTTAAAATAAATCTGGAGTAACACACACCACCAACTCTTTTCAGTCATCAGAAGAAATATGCTGTTTTGCCATTAATGAACATGTGCAGTTTTGTAATAAACTATGAATACTGTGGAGAAAGATAAAAAGGATAACATCTCGGGGGTTCATTTGGTTACAGAGAGACTTTTTGCCAGTTTATGCTTGTCAAACACCCAGCTAGAAATATGTAATCCTTCAGGACCTCTGCTCTTGTCATCCTTTAAACATTTTTATCAAGTAATGTGCCCTTTTTGACTCAAAGCACAATAATTATTTGTATTCAGAATGTGAGTGCTACAATTTCAGAGGACTTGCTCATGATGAGAAGCAAAACTAGAGCATTATGTTGATAAATGCAGTTCTCCATTCCTATGATTTTGGACTAATGAAAATACCAGGTAACCACATCAGTGTACAGTGCTAACACAATGTTCTTGGGCCCCATCTGAGCTCTTTAATAAGTCCTGAATTCTACCCTAGCTGGCTAGCAGATAGAAGGTGTACCTGTGCTTCCAAAAAGCATTAAATAGCAGGGAACTTTTTAAAATCTCTCCACATCTTTCTTCTGAAATGGACAACAGTGTCTGAGCCCTGTGCTGCTGCTCCCATTGAGGTTATTTCTTGTCTTTGGGAGCTCCCAGGGCTCAGCCCCTCACAGCCGATGCACAGCACCTTGCAGGATTCGGCCCAGAAACTGAATAACTAAGAAGGATGTGACTAATAAAAAAAATGACTTCAGAGCTATTGCATTTTAAGTCACTTCTTGTAAATATTTAAACAGCATTTATTTTTCTTTATGAAGGGGAAATATGTAGGGCCTGTGAAGGGGACACAGTTCAATAATATAGCTAAACAGCTGTTTCCGTCTCATACAGGACTTGATTCTGATCTAGCTGGCTGTGGTTTTACAGCTGTGCAGCCTGAACGGAATCACACGTGATTTATGTCAGTGAGATGAGAATTAGGGCTCCTACATGTAGATTATCCATACATAGAAAAGCAAACTTCTTTCTTCTGTAGAAAACATGCCTTTCCTGGGGTAAGAGAACAGAGAGAATGGTTTCTTCAGGTATGTTAGCAACAAGAAGGTCAAGGAAAGTGTGGGCCCTTACTGAATGAGGGAGGCAACCTAGTGACAGAGGTTGTGGAAAAAGCTAATGTACTCAATGCTTTTTTTGCCTCTGTCTTCATAAACAAGGCCAGCTCCCAGACTACTGCACTGGGCAGCACAGTGATGACAAATTCATGGTGATCGCGGGAGGTCCCGGATGACTGGAAAAAGGTTAATGTAGTGCTCATCTTTAAAAAAGGGAAGAAAGAGGATCCGGGGAACTACAGGCCAGTCAGCCTCACCTCAATCCCTGGAAAAATCATGGAGCAGGTCCTCAAGGAATCAATTCTGAAGCACTTAAAGGAGAGGTAAATGATCAGAACAGTCAGCATGGATTCACCAAGGGCAAGTCATGCCTGACTAACCCAATTGCCTTCTATGACTAGATAATTGGCTCTGTGGATGAGGGGAAAGCAGTGGATGTGTTATTCCAGGACTTTAGCAAAGCTTTTGATTACAGTCTCCCCACAGAATTATTGCCAGCAAGTTAAAGAAGTATGGGCTGGATCAATGGACTATAAGATGGATAGAAAGCTGGCTAGATTATAGGGCTCAACGGGTAGTGATCAATGGCTCCATGTCTAGTTGGAAGCCGGTATCAAGCGGAGTGCCCCAAGGGTCAGTCCTGAGGCCGGTTTTGTTCAATATCTTCATTAATGATCTGGAGGATGGCGTGGATTGCACCCTCAGCAAGTTTGCAGATGACACTAGGAGGAGTGGTAGATATCTGCAAGGTACGGATAGGATACAGAGGGACCTAGACAAATTAGAGGATTGGGCCAAAAGAAATCTGATGAGGTTCAACAAGGACAAGTGCAGAATCCTGCATTTAGGATGGAAGAATCCCATGCACTGCTACAAACTAGGGACCGAGCGGCTTGCAGCAGTTCTGCAGAAAAGGACCTAGGGGTTACAGTGGATGAGAAGCTGGATATAAGTCAACAGTCTGCCCTTGTTGCCAAGAAGGCTAATGGTATTTTGGGCTGTATAAATAGGAGCATTGCCAGCAGATTGAGGGATGTGATCATTCCCCTGTATTCAGCATTGGTGAGGTCTCATCTGGAGTACTGTGTCCAGTTTTGGGCCCCACACTACAAGAAGGATGTGGAAAAATTGGAAAGAGTCCAGCAAAGAGCAACAAAAATTATTAGGGGGCTGGAGCACATGATTTATGAGGAGAGGCTGAGGGAACTCTGATTACTTAGTCTGCAGAAGAGAAGAATGAGGGAGGATTTGATAGCTGCTTTCAACTACCTTAAAGAGGGTTTCAAAGAGGATGGATCTAGACTGTTCTCAGTGGTAGCAGATGACAGAACAAGGAGGAATGGTCTCAAGTTGCAGTGGGGGAGGTTTAGGTTGGGTATGAGGAAAAACTTTTTCACTAGGAGGGTGGTGAAGCATTGGAATGGGTTCCCTAGGGAGGTGGTGGAATCTCCTTCCTTAGAGGTTTTTACGGTCAGGCTTGACAAAGCTCTGGCTGGGATGATTTAGTTGGGGGTTGGTCCTGCTTTGAGCAGCGGGTTGGACTAGATGGCCTCCTGAGGTCCCTTCCAACCCTGATATTCTATGATTCTAATGTGAGGATTGAAATCAAGTAGGACATGGGTAAATAAAAGCAGCCTACATTCTGACCTAAAGAAAGCATTCTGCTGTGCTTTCTCAAGGCATGAAAGTTGTGCTTTGCTATTCCAGGTAGATATAGGCTAAGGGAGCTGCAGAGGAAGTATGACTTGCCCCTGCAGTAAAGATTATATGCTTTTGGTACTTTGCATCCTCAGGCCATGCCTACACAGGAAATCTTGGTGTTGCAGTGTCCTAGCATGCTTGTGACACCATGTGTCCGCACACAACTGCTTCCCCATACTCCTCATTACTGGAATTCTGTTTGCTCTGAGCAAGGCTAATCATTGTTATCCATACCAGGACAGAACTGGTGTAGACAACAAGGTAGGTTTCTGCAGTACAGGGTCTCATGGGAGGAAGGGACTAGTGGAGAACTTTGGAAGTCCTCGCAGGAATATAGGACCATTTCGTTGGGGCAGGAGGTCATTCATTCATGTAGCACAGCTGTCCTCCCCTCCAAGGCCCTGCACACTTCTTCCTCTAGGCATCTAGGCTTTCGTTATTTCCTGATCCTCATGTCACTCCTTCAAATCTTCCTGCCTCACTTCTCCATATTTTTCCTTCATATTCTCCCAGCAGCCCCAGGGAAATAGGGAGGGAGGCTTGGGGTTTACCAGCCATCTCAAGTACTAGCTAGAGGTGGATGCGAAAGACGGATACCCCAAACAGATTCCAGGGACAGCACTCTACCAAGAATCCCAGCACCATCCTCTCTCTCAGCAGTTCAAGGAGGGTGTGTCTGGGTTCTCTCCTGCTGTTGCCCCCCTACTTTTCATAGTGGTCTTTGGCTAGTAGGTATGGTTTGGGGGTCAATGGAGGTAAACAAGGGGGAGAGAGTGATGGGGTAAGTTAGGTAATAGAGAACAGTGTGAGAGAGATGCGGCAGGGAGAATGGGGAGAAGAAAGGAGACCATATAGGGGAAGAGGTAGAGAATGCAGAGAGGGAAAAGAATGGGAGATACAAGGAGGTAAAGGGAGAAAGAGAGCATGGAGAAAACAGACACTGATGGCAACTCTGGGAAAGGTGCACCATGATCTATTAAAGGAAAGAAAAATGTAGTGTGAACCAGGATGGGGAAAAGAAGCTCTAACAAAAGCAAGAAGTGCAGTAAGTTACTTCTACACAGTACATTGGCTAGATCAGTGGTTCTCAACCCACAGACAGCTGTGGCCCATGTGACATCCTCAGGGTCATACATGTAGTATATGTGTTTTGGATGCAGCCCACATAACATATAGATATATGAACTCTTTGGCCCAGTTCATAGTCCTGGGGGAAGGCTGGTCTCTTTTATGTTTGTGTGTTCAATGCTGAGCTCACAGCCAGACCTTAATAAATGCATACACTGGTTAGTAGAGGATCTTGGCTCACTGGGCTAATGTTCAAATGAACTATATACCATGGGATTGAAACTCCCTTCAATGCCTAGCCCCTTCACTCCAGTCAGCCTTTTTTTTTTTTTTTTTCTGGTACAAAGTGCTTCACTTCCACATTTCTTAGTGCTAGCTCTGGAATGAAACAAAGATAAACTTTTCAAGTTCCTGTAGGTCAGTTTAAAGATAAATAAGAGCTACATAAATATATAATTGCTGGAGCATTCCTTCTGAATTTAGCCATAGACAATGCTATGCCAAGGATTTTTTTTTTTAACCCACTCCTGTGCAAAGCACAAGTTGAGTTTCCTAGGGAAGGTCCCTATGGAATGTAGGCTTTTGTTTATCACTACAGCACCTGCTAGTGCTCTCTTGGCACTTAATTAATCTTAAAACTCTAGATGGCTTTGTTCTTATTGGACTGAATCTTGCAAGAGGCTCTCATTCCGGATGCATGCTCTTTTAATTAAAAAAAAATTACTTTAGTCATTTTTCCCAATTCTAGAAGATTAAAAATACAGTAGTTTTTTTCCATGTTAGGACTGTTCTTTTTCACCTCCTAGCTAAAAAGAAAAGATTGGGGCCTGATCCTGAGTGTATTGGGGTAAGGGGGCCTGAATGCCCCAAAGCCTGCTGCCTCACAGTCTCAGATCTTTACTTTTCAAAAAATATTAGTAAGGGACATGAGACAATATTCTACCTATGTGTACAGATCTCCTATGGTTATTAACTAGAGCTCTACTGATGGAGCAAAGGTGGAAATTGTCAGCTCCTTGTGGCTGGGACCTATGTTCCCTCTAATTTTTGACAGGCCATGTGCGCAAAAAATTTCTTCTGTACAAATTTTTGACAGGCCGTGTGCACAAAAAATTTCTTCTGTGCAAATTGTGCTTCTGTGCAAATTTTTGTGTGTGCGGTGTTTTGCCATGTGCGCGGAGTTTAGGATCTGTGCACGCGCACAGCTTAGAGGGAACAGTGGCTGGAACTGTCATTTTCTGTGTATGTACAGCACCTGGCACAATGGGGTCCTGGCCCATGACTAGGACTCCTCAGCACTATCGCCATACACATATTAATAAAAACAGTCCTTCAGTGGACTATTTGGTGTTGTGTATGTGGCGTAAACAGTGTAGATGGAAACTCTTTCACCTTTTCTCCTGATAAGCATAAGTTGTCCATGTTTCCCCACCATACATGAGAATGCTGAGGACGCAAGCCTGGTACACTAGCATTTTGGTCTTGAGGGTAAGCTTTGAGTTGTTCCATGCTCTGAGTTAGTCTGCTAAAGGTGGTGGCAGCCTTTCCAGTGAGAGATTGGTGGTCGATGTAGAACCTAAATAATTGAAGTTTTGGACTACTTCTAGCTGGTTTGCATTTAAGGTCATTGAAGGATCTTATGGAACCCACTGTCCTAAAACAACCGTTTTCTTAATGCTGATGGCGAGAGCAATGCCTGACAAGCACTTGAAAGGCGGTCCATAAGTTCATGTAGTAGATCTTCATCATGGGCTATGAGGGCAGCAGCATCAGCGAATAGAAGTTCCCTGATTAGCACCTTTTTTTGATTTTGGTCTTTGACTTAAGTCGTGACAAGTTGAAGAGTTTCCCATCTGATCTTGTGTGGAGATACACTTCATCTTTCATGCCCTTAAATGCATAGTTCAAGAGTACCAACAAGAAGATTCCAGAGAGTGTAGGGGCAAGAACACATTCTTGCTTCACTCCGCTTTTCATCTCAAAGCTGTCCGAAGTGGACTCGTCAAACTGGACAGTTGCTCTCATGTTGTTGTGGAATGAAAGTATAAGACTTAACTGGGTTGGTGGGCATTGAGTCTTTTCTAGTATTGCAAATAGACCTGCTCTGCTGACTGTGTTGAATGCTTTGGTTAGGTCCACAAAGGTGATGTACAATGGTCAGTTTTGCTCTCTGCACTTTTCTTTTTTCAACACAAATGGCAAGATAAAGTCACCAATGCAGAGGTTCTTCAAAGGGCAAATTTACCAAGTGTGACAGCCCTGCTCAAGCAAAGACAACTGCGCTGGCTGGGCCATCTGAGTAGGTTGGAAGATGGATGCATACTCAAGGACAAGCTATTCAGGGAGCTATCAGAAGGAATAAGAACAACAGGATGTCCCAAGTTTCACTATAAAGACCCATGCAAGCGAGATATGAAGGAATTTGGAATTGATCCTGACCAATGGGAAGTCTTGGCAAATGATTGTAACAAGTGGCACCATTGTCTCCATCAGGGTATCAAATTCCATGACAGGAGCTGGCTCCTACAGCTTGAAGAGAAAAAAGCCCGTACGAAGCAAGGAGCTCCCAACCAAGATATGTACATTTTCAATAACTGCTAAAGATCATGCAAATCTCGGATTGGACTATTCAGTCACATGAGACATTGCAAACCATCTACATCATAGGCTGCAGTTCCCACCATCTCTCATAGATGAAAGGATGCCAACAACTCAGGGACTCATTTTGGGGAGGACCAGTTTCAGTTTCAGTTTATTAATGCAGAGTCTCATTAACAGCAGGGAGGGACACATGCTCCTTGTTTGGCATGTATCAAAACATGACAAAAATCCTTGTGCATTACCTCCCATTGGGAATTGAGCCTAGGTGCTCTGGTGCCATAGTGAGAAATGTATAATAAATACCAGTACACAGATGATGGGTGGGTTAGCATAATGCTTAAAAGGAAGTGGTCTGTCGAAAAGTGAGAAATCATGGGGGGTGGGAGTCCCCCAGGGAAGCTGCTGGGTGCTCGGTGCTTTAGAAAATCAGTCTACTTCTTTAGCTACTTAAATATGGACTTAGGAGCCCAACTTTAGGCTCCAGTTTTTGAAAATCTTGACCCTCATGGGCACACAAATTAGCATAGGCAGCTAGCCAGATATCTAGCTAGCCATAGGTATACAAATATTATTGATTTGTGTGCACACTTCCAGTATTCACATGCAGAAATTAGGCACATATACTCGCTCATGTATGCCTAAATTTAAAAGTTTGACCCACATGTCAAATCATACTGCTCCCTACCTGTTCTATGAAGCCCCCCCCCCCCCGACCTCCATGTGTTTCTTTGGTAGTTTTGCTTATTTATTCTTCCATGCCCAGTTGCAATTATGACTCATTTTTTGTTATACATACCTGCATGAAGAATCTGAATTCTGGTGCTGGCTGGATACATAGGGCCTTAAATCCATTTTTCCACAGAGGAGCATTATTCTGGTTTCATTTATTTACATTTACATTCATTGTCTTCTGGATATACTAAATAATTATTTTTTTCTTTATAACATTTTCAAGCACATGTTGCTGTATTACTTTAGTAACAGCTTGAAGCTCTGATTTAATATCATACAACATGGGCTGTCGTGTTCTATCAAATAGCCTTGAAATGTCTATTTGTAAATTATTCCTGAGTTTTCAAACCTTCAGTGGATTATGATTTTGCTCCAAACATTGTTTCAAATACTAAAATCATGCAGATACACATTTGCTGGTCTACTGCTTTGTGTTTTTCCACTGTTTTTTTTTTAATTCTTATTTCACCTTAAAGGCATTCAGTTATTTTTGCAGTGTTTTGGTTCATTGACACTTAGTACACTTGCAGTTTTTATGGTTACTTTGCTCAAATCTTATTTGAGCTGTTTAATATATTACTTGGCTGTTCAGAGTTTGGTATGTTTCTAGTTCACTAGTCAGCATGATGACTCCGAGAGCCCAAAGAAATGGCCATTCTTTACTGTATGCAGAGTGCTATGGACCTCGACTAACAAAATGCCATATGTTATTTGTAACATTTTTTCTCAAAATCTGGAATAAAAAATGGTTATTATGGAATGAAAAAAACTCTAGTTACTCTAATTACTTCAGCTAATTCCCCCAGTGCTTGTTATTGCCACCCCTGGGAAGACTGTGCTGTGTTCAAGAATTTCTCTAATCCTTTGTTGGGCAAAAGGTTGTCTGAGACTCCTGCCTAATCATAGATTATTGAGTAATGATACTAATCAGGATGGACTTCTGAAACCATGCTCACTTTACCATTAATAAATGCGCTCAGATCTCATGCCTCGCTTCCACATTTTCAACCGTGAAATTGCAGGCTTCCCAAATTCTTTAAAGGTTTAGGCCTCTTTCACAAAAGGGCTGTCAAAGACAGAGAAGGGCTGCCTAGTAAATTGTATCTGGCTGCTAACAAAGTGTTGTTCTGTCTGGTGGTTCATACAATGTACGGGTGTATGGACTGTGTGGTAGCAAAATTAAGTACAATCGTTGACCTTCATCTGCAAACCTTCAAGTTCCTGAGAAATGTATTTGCAAGTCTTTACATACACAAGCATCTTGGGTCTGTATCACCCCTCATGCCCTGCAGAAGCTCCTCCATAGCATGCAGGCCAGGGTTTGGGGTCAGGCAGAGGCCACTGTCCACAGCATCTTACCCCCTTCCCGCTCCAAGCCCCAGAGGAGTTTAGAGGGTACATAAATGCTGACCTTTTCATAATTCTCCCCCTACTCTGCAGAAACCCTCACCCCACGAAGAAGGGGCATCGTGGTTATGGGCTGCCAGTGCGGTTTGAATCATTGCTGCAGCATGGCCCTGATGGACCTGAGTTACCCACTGTCATTTCTGTGGGAGGGTGGCATGTCCCACCCTCCTGAAGTTAGACTGAGGCAGAAACTCTATCTAAGGGCCAAGCTTGCAGCATTGGCCTGGGAGTAGCTAGCACAGTGGGACTGTGTAGCCTTTAGTGAGGCGGATACTAGCTAAATGTGACAGGATGGAAATGTTCCACTTAAGTCACACAGCTTCATGGAATTAGGCTATAACCTATAAACAGCAGGCATTACTTGTTCTATTAAAGACAACAATATTACACTGATCTATAGAGCAAAAATAGCACTGACTACTAATACTACAAATTACTCTGCTGAGGTCTCCAACCTGTGCTGCAGACTTCACATTCTGTGTGCTCCATAGGGTGCCACAGACTCTGGGGAAGAGCACACAAAACATGAGGCCTATTACTGCAAGCCCTCTGCTAGGAGACCTCCCATTGACTTCACTGTGAGTCCTGCACATCAGCCCATCAGTTTTAAAGTGTAGTGTAAACTGCATGTGGATTATTCATGCCTAAAGGCCAGACAAAAATGGGGCCTCATTATGCTAGTCTCTGTACAAACGCTTACTATCCTAGAGAGTAAGAGTCAAAGAATTCAGTCTAAATAGATAAGACCAGATGAAGGGTAGGTCAGGAACATAGGAACAGCCATACTGGGTCAGACCAAAGGTCCATCTAGCCTAGTGTCCTGTCTTCCAACAGTGGCCAATGCCAGGTGCCCCAGAGGGAATGAACAGAACAGGTAATCATCAAGTGATCCATCCCCTGTTGCCCATTCCCAGCTTCTGGCAAACAGAGGCTAGAAACACCATCCCTGCCCATCCTGGCTAATAGCCATTGATGGACCTATTCTCCATGAACTTATCTAGTTCTTTTTTGAACCCCTAGGCCCATGTCCTCAAAGGCTCCTAACTTTCATTAAAATCAGTGGAAACTAGGAGCCTAAATACCTTTGAGGAGCTGGACAAGAAAGAGAGTAAGTCACACAGTAGGTCAGTGGCAGAACCAGCAATAGAACCCTCCCTGCAGGTACCACCCCTGCAGCTCCCTTTGGCTGCAGTTCCCCATTCCTGGCTAATGGGAGCTGGGGTGGGAGGCAGGCAGGAGCAGCCCACAGAGATCCCCTGTTCCCCAACTCTCCTGGGGTTACACGAATGTGCTGGCCACTTCTGGGAGCAGCACAGAGCCAGGGCAGGCAGGGAGTCTGCCTTAGCCCTGCCGGACTTTTAGCAGCCAGAGACTGCGATCTACTGGTTGGTGGCTGCTGCTGTACAATATACTGTGAAGACTTGGTTAGGCTTGACAGCGGTGGTAGTTTTTTCCTAGACGTGATGATAAAACACAGAGATTCGTGATGTGTACCGAAAGGATAAATGTATTTGGAGCTCTGCAATGTGTGTGAAATATGGACTCAAGGCTGCAATTCTTGTGCACCCAAATCAATGGGAATTTTGGACAGAACAGAAATATAATGTGGGAATAGAAGGTTCTCATAGATTGGGTTGTTAAGATCTTCAGAGAGGGAAAATGTTCCCCTTGTGTAGAGTGCTTGCACCATGGTTATGAACCACTTAAATCCCACTGTCTCATGTTCTGAGCCCTAAAGTGGTGCTGTCTTTTGGGATATTCACCACAAGATTGTAATGTATGTGCATAAATTGCACTCAGGCTGGCCCACAACATTTTGGCACTTGAGGTGGGGAGCTCAAATGACGCCCCCGTACCCCCTTACTTGGGCCAAAATTTTGAAAGGTCTCAATTCTGCCTTCTTCCTGTTCTGCTCCTCTCATGGTACTGCTCTGCTACCTACCCCCATAAAGCAGAACTAACAACTTAAAATGCCTTGTTCAAAAATTTTAAGTAACACTTAACTTTCAAACGCCTGAACAGCAAATGTATCTTTTCTTGTCTGCATAGTAAACACTGCATTTTCATCTGTTTGAGTAATCAAAGTGGTACTTTCCGTGCCTTCTTGGTTGCAAAGATTTGAACTGCTTCCTGCTGAAGGTCCACAGTCTGGGCCAGCTCATGCTCTATTGAGATGGTTGCAAGGCCAACCAGGCTCTCCTGTGTCATTGTGGAGCGTAGATGTGTTTTTATTAACTTCAGCCTGGAGAAGCTGCATTCTCCACTGGCAACTGTTACAGGAAGTGTTAGAAGTATGCGCAGAGCAACAAAAGCATTTGGAAAGAGGGTGGTCATCTTATTTGTGCACATATATTCCAGAACAGCCTTTGGAATTGATCCTGCTGAAATGTGTCTTGAAAAGGCTTTCAGTCCATCAACTAAACCACTTGCATCAATATTGTGCATGTCATCATGTGTCAACACTGTCTCTAGTGCTCTGCATTGCTGGTGTAGGTCTTCTTCAGGTATAGTGAGGAGTTTTGGAATATCATACAACATCCCAAATATACTGCTGTGTTCCTTGAGCTGCATGAAATGTTCTTCAACTGACTGTATTGCACAATCTAGTACCTAGTTAAATACCGGTAATTCAACTTTGAATTGTTGTTTGGGGTCTCTTATGGGATTATCCCATGCCTCGTAATCAAAATGTCTTCTTGTGCACTCTTGTATGACTCTTGTGTTCTTGAATGGGTGGGAAAATAGCTTCATTGTGAAGTTCCTCTGCCAACTTGTGTGCACTCTTCAGAACATTTTGAAATCCCTCATCTGATCGGTATGACTTCGCTTTGTCAAGTTGTTCCATTGCTCCAGATATATCAAGGTCAACACCTTGGAGTCTCTTGCTTACAACATTTATTTCAAACAGTATGTCATGCCACAACGCTAAGCCACACAGAAATTTGAAGTTATGTACGTTTCTGGTAATTCCATTTCCCTCTGCCACTGTTCTCCCACGAACAGTTCCTGTCATAGCATTATCCTCATAATGGCAATTATGGCATCATCTGTCTTCCCAATTTGGTGTTTGATAGGCTTTATCACTTCTACTCGACTTTCCCATTGTGTGGCACTCAGTGGTTTCAGTGTCAGAGAGGATGTTCCCAGATGTTGCTTCAAAATTTGCCATCGATGAGTTGATGCAGAGAAAAATACATAGATGCTTTGAATTACATAAAAAAATTCAGCAGCCTCACTAGAAGCTGATGCTGCATCACTGACCACCAAGTTCAATGAATGAGAACTGCATGGGACAAAAAAAGCTCGAGGGTTTAACTCTCGGATGCGTGTCTGCAGTCCTCTGTTCTTTCCTCTCACGTTGGCACTATTATCCTAGCCCTGACCTCTCATGTCAGCTATCGCAATTCCCTTATCTTCCAGCTTTTTAAGAAGCACATTTGTTATACCAGCTCCTGTAGTATCATCAATGTCAATAAATTCTAGAAAATGCTCTCTGACAGTCACCATTGCAAGGATGTTTTCACTAGGTTCTATTGTTGTTACAAAATGCACCATTAAAGTCATTTGTTCCATATGGCTGATGTCAGGTGTGCAGTCCAGAATAACAAAGTAATATTTTGCTGACTTCAGATCTGCCACAATCTTCCGTTTGACTTTTGTTGCCAGTAACTGTATGATCTCATTTTGAATTGTTTTTCCAAAGTAATGGCCTGTGTACATTTCTTGGGTGATGACTCTTCTTAGATGTTCCTGGAGTACAGCATCAAACTCAGCCATCAGCTCCACTATTTTAAGGAAGCTTCCATTGTTTGGCACATACAGTTGATCTGAAGTGCCATGCAGTGCTAGGTTTTGGTTAGCAAGCATTCTCACAATGGCAATGAGCCTTTTCGGAACATTTTTGCCAGTAATGAGACTCTGATGCAATCTTCTCTTGATGCTGATCATCTATGGTGGCCTTTAACCTTAGTCTTATCTCAAGCTCTTTCCACCTGTGGAACGCTCTCTGGTGATTTGCTGCCTTCTCATGGCATGCCAGATTTCTAGCCAGATTTTTCCAGTCCTTTGTTCCTGTAGAACCCAATGTGGCTGGAACATTAGACTGGAAGAGTTTGCAACAAAAACAGTATGCAGCATTCTTGTTTTTTGAGTACATAAGCCATGGCCTCTCCATTTTGTCTCAATTGGGGTTTTCATGCCAGTAATGTGTTGGATGGAAACTTTTATTTTCATTGTCTTTGGAGAACATGAATTTTTTCACTTGCTGTGGCCCATGCAGTACAAGGAAGTCCCTCAGGCTACTGCTCAAGTGGGGTCCACAGTCCTGGATCATCTAGACTTAAGGAACTAAACTCAGCAGCAGCTGTTTCTTGTGCCTTCACCACACTCTTCTCTGATCTACACTTTTCTTCAGGAATGTGCATGGTTACATCCATTTGAGATGGAGATATGGATGCCGCAGTAGCTGCCAGGTCACCTGCACTCTGACTAACTGGAAGATCAGGCATCTCCTCACCACCCACATCCTCACTGGGGCCGGAAGCCTCATCATGATCATTTGTGTCTACGTATCTCAGGAGAACTCCTTCCTGCTTAGATAGAAAAGCTTCCTTTGCTTGCTTGCTTTTTGTGAATGCTGCCCCAGAGGGGCATTTTCTTCTTTCACTCATGACTGCTGTTCTGTGCCAGCTATAGTGGCTCTCAATACTCAATTGAAGGGGACAAATAAGCAGGCTGGTAGCAGGGCCTGAGTGAGGGAAGATATCAGCGTCTCAAGGGCCTAACTGGCTCGTTCTACTTCAGTTGACTGCCTGTTCTCCTCAAGTGGGTTCAGGGAAGCAGCAGGAAACGGGAAGCTCCCTGAGAAGCTGATGTTAACAGTCCAGGTTCCTGGTGGGGGCTAGAGAGGTACATAAGAGCCTCCTCTTCCTCTCTCTCCCTGCAACTCCTGCTTTCTGTTATTCCCTCTCACCTTTTCTCCTGCCTGCCTGTTATGTCTCTTGTGCCCTCCTTCCTCCAGCACAGCACTCCCCCATCTCTGTGCATCTAGAGCAGAGACAATACACATGCACCAGCAGCAGACGCAATTTTCTACACTCTGGGTCCTAGTGGCACCCCCCGTCTGGCACCTGAGGTGGCCGCCTCAGTTCGCCTCATGGTAAGGCCAGCTCTGATTGCACTGCTGGATTTCAAAATTGGAGTTAAAGTTTTTGGGCCTACAGCTCCTCACTTGGGGAATCTGGCTTGTATAAGGGCTGCAGTGTCATTCTGACTGTTCAGAAACACAGAAGTAGGAGCCGTTCATGGTTCTTCTTGTTTATCTGTTGCAAGCATATTTTATTAGTTGGTGGGTTGTTTTGTTTGTTTGTTTTTGAAAGTCCATCTGCTCCTGAATATAATTTGGTTGCTCTCCTATACAGATCCATGGGTCACAGTTTTAAATAGTTATATCAAGATCTGTAAGCAAGCCCAACTTGTTCTAATCAGTTCCAGCACAGGATGCCAGACTTGTTACCCTCCTCTGGAAATCTAAAAGCTGATGACACAAAAGAATAAGGAAAGATTTTGCATTGATTTGTGATATGGAGCAATAGAAGTGCTTTGAGTGTGAAAACATCACTGTGTGTTTTCATCGTTTGAAGCAGCATTTTGATTTCAGATTTGTATTAACTGCATTGCAGGGTAAGATGCATTTGTGGGTAGCTCTGGGCCCCGTTTCCTTATGCCCCTTCCCCACTTTGTCCTCTCAGCTCTGCCCAAGTCAGAAAACTAGCAGTCTTCTACATGTCCTTCTGACACTGTGGTGTGTGATTCTCATCAAGCAATTTTCCACCTGCTCCCTGTGCCTCCCTGATCTAGTCCATCTTCTTTCTCTTTAAAGTCCCTTTCCCAGCAGCCTATAACCCATAGTCCTTTGTGCAGAGAGGTGTTAGCATTGTGTGCACTCCATTCTGTTTTCTTCCCCACCCCTCTCCAGAATGTCATGCAAAATCTAGTGGAATAAAAACCCCATGCAGTTAAGGCACTCAGACTATTGTGATAGGTGTGGAACAAGAACCTGAATAGAATAAGAAAATATATCCCTTTCTGGCTAATTAATTCCTTTTTATGTCTAAATATCCCATCCTTAGTCTATACATTGTCTCTTTAAATAGTAAATTCCTCAGTGTAGTGACATTGTTTTCCTGTTTGTACATAAAGGGCTAGATTCACAATGGGATTTAGGCACCTACCTGCCATTTTAGGCACCTTAGTCCCAGAACCCAGGCCCCCTGCTGGGATTCACAAAACCCCTGCTCAGCTGCCACCAAACCTGGTAGGCGCCTAAACTCACTCAACACCAAGTTTTTGCAGTAAAAATACTCTGGGCGCCTGTGTTTCTGCTTCTGGGCATGTGTGATGGTGCTCCACTCTAGGCATCCAGATGCCTACACTCCCGTGTGATGCACAAACTGGGGGAAGATAAACAGGTGTTCCTCTGCCTCAGTCACCTGTGGGATCTGCTGCAGGTGAGCACAGAGGCAGCTTACCAGTCAGGCCCCACACCAAGCTCAGACACTGTGGCCTGCGGGGGAGGAGGGCCTCCCTCTGAACTA
The DNA here is from genome assembly GCF_009764565.3 of Dermochelys coriacea. Lineage (NCBI taxonomy): Eukaryota > Metazoa > Chordata > Testudines > Dermochelyidae > Dermochelys > Dermochelys coriacea. The sequence goes on along the minus strand of NC_050071.1, from coordinate 2,997,573 downwards.
TTAGCCTCATGCTTGAGGTATTTAGCTGAGATGTGGGAGACATCCCCTGGTTCAAGTCCCCTCTCCACTGGTGGGGGGAAGAAATTTGAACAGGAATCTTCTACCTCTTAGGTGAGTGCCCTAACCACTGGGCTATGTGATATACAGGTGGGAAATTCCTTCAGTCTCTCCTGTTGAAGCTGTTCCACTTTGGATTAAATAATTAAAGAGTTATTGTGGGAGAGAGAGCAAGCATAAGAATGACCTTGAATCCCTATGATTAGAGCACTCACCTGGAAGGTGTTGTTACCCAGGGTTCCCTAATTCCAAAGCTCTTGGTATCTTTACTGTCTGCAAGATGATATCAGGAAATAAACCAAGGGAGATGCAGCACCTCTGTCTTCTATATGGTTGGCATAAATCACACAAAATCAAGTGCTTTTACTTAAAACCTTCACTTTATTAGTCTCCAGTACTCTCAACAGAATGCCTTTACTCAAAGTCTCTGTTTTATTTAATCTCAAGCACATACAAACACAATAGGTTATAGAGCACCCCCAAACAATACTTACCCATAGGCTGGAGTGGTCAAATGACAAGGTTCAAGTGGCCAGCTATCTACCTGTTGCTGGGGATTCCAAGAGATGTCCAGAAGGTCAAATCCAAATTCCTCAGACCTATCTATCCCTTTATATTAATAACTGATACAATTACATCAACAACATGTCAAAGAAAAACCATTAAGCAAGCACTGTTTAAGTTATATAGATTTTTTTTTTGCAGAGTCTGCAGTCTCTTGGATCCCAACACACACATGCCAGAAGTCAATTGTAGATAGACTTTCTGTTTTTCACAGACACTTTCCCCAGTGTATCAGAGAGGACACAGAATCAAGCTCACTCCTCATGATCACTGTCTCTGCCCCCCGGCTTTGCCTTAGTGATACTGATACAAAGGCCTTACAGGTGCTACTCTTGGCAATAAGTAAAATAATGGATATTCCATCCCATTAATTGGCAGTGGCTTGAACACCTGGCTGGTTGTTAAAAATGCCCCTCTGCAGTGTGAGACCCAGGATCATATGTGCCAATGACATTTTTTTAAGTATTTAACAAGAGTGCAATGGCTTCAACAGGAGATACTGAGGGAGCCTGTGATGGGGTGCTCCACTTATCGCTAGAATGGCCCCCTCCCTGGTCACTCTGGGAAATAGCTCGCCAGGTTGATGTCCCTTCTCACGGTTGCAATGTCACTCCATCTCTCTCAATCTGCAGCCCCTCTCTTGCTCTAGGAGCTGCTGCTGCTCTTCATGATTCAGCCCTCCGGCGAGGTCATTCAGTGTTTCCCCCTTCCAGGGTACCAAAGTCTTTTGTCAGCAGGCCTAGGTAGTCTTCCTATTCGCTGCCACATAGCCCCTGAGGGTGGCAGTGGCAGGGGAACCCAGGCCTGCCCTCTACTCCAGATTCCAGTCCAGGGCCCAGTAGTGAGCAGTTAAGGAGTGCATCTCCAACACCTTACTGCTCTTACTCCTAGACTCCTTCCTACCGGACTTCTCCCCTTCCTTCTCCCTGACCTCAGGGAGGGGGACTGCAGGCTTCCTCTCTGCTGCCTCTTTTATCAGTCCTGGGCCAATTCAGATTTTACCCCACACAGCCCACCAATCTGATTAGATCATTACCCCCAATCAGCTTCCCCTGTGGCACTAATTAGCCTCTAAGTCATCAGAGTGCAAATTCACCTGTACTCTCCCTGCTTCATTAGTTGTCCCCTGTCATTATTTGAATCCCAGGTCCAGTACTTGTCCCCTTAGGCTGTGGGAGGGGCCCTCAGATATGTGTGGGCGCAGCCTCCCAGATGTCAATAGGAACTCACTCCCTGCACAGGCGTGTACGTGGTGCGATTCGCCCCTGTCAAGGTTCCTTCCCCACTCTGAACTCTAGGGTACAGATGTGGGGACCTGCATGAAAAATCCCCTAAGCTTATTTTTACCAGTTTAGGTTAAAACTTCCCCAAGGTACAAACTATTTTACCTTTTGTCCCTGGACTTTATTGCTGCCACCCCCAAGCGTCTAACAAAATATAACCAGGAAGGAGCCCACTTGGAAACGTCTTTCCCTCCAAAATCCCCACAAGCCCTACGCCCACTTTCCTGGGGAAGACTTGATAAAAATCCTCACCAATTTGCATAGGTGAACACAGACTCAAACCCTTGGATCTTAAGAACAATGAAAAAGCAATCTGGTTCTTAAAAGAAGAATTTTAATTGAAGAAAAAGTAAAAGAATCACCTCTGTAAAATCAGGATGGTAAATACCTTACGGAGTAATCAGATTCAAAACATAGAGAATCCCTCTAGGCAAAACCTTAAGTTACAAAAAGACACAAAAACAGGACTATACATTCCATTCAGCACAACTTATTTTATCAGCCATTTAAACAAAACAGAATCTAACACATCTCTAACTAGATTGCTTATTAACCCTTTACAGGAGTTCTGACCTGCACTCCTGCTCTGATCTCAGCAAAAGCATCACACAGACAGAGAGAACCCTTTGTCCCCCCCTCCCCCTCCAGCTTTGAAAATATCTTGTCTCCTCATTGCTCATTTTGGTCAGGTGCCAGCGAGGTTATCTTAGCTTCTTAACCCTTTACAGGTGAAAGGGTTTTTCCTCTGGCCAGAAGGGATTTAAAGGTGGTTAGCCTTCCCTTTATATTTATGACAGCCCCCTCCCCAACACTTGTCCTTTTTACAGTGTGAGGGAAACCATGGCGCACATTTACATTGAGTGCGCTAGGTTGCAACCCCTTTTCCAACTCCTCCAGAACCTTCTCTTTCAGTTCTGGCTGCGCTTTTCTCCACATCTCCTGATCTACACCTCCTCCTGGCGCTGGCCAAAGAGGCCATCAATAACACTAGGAGTAGGTGCTCTGCAATTGTGGGGCCTATTCCCATTCCTCTCTTCCATCACACATCCATGCAGGTTTCCTTTGGGCCGCGTCTGCTGGCTTCCCAAACACCTTTGAGGAGCAATGGGCACTCTCTGGGGCTCACTACTTGGTGCCCCCTTTTGGATCCTTGCTTTTGACTCTGTGATCCCAGGACTTTAATAGGTACTCACTCCCTGCATTTTGTCACAGAGCCCCACGTCAGTGTCCTGCAGGTCAGTGGCTAGGGCACTCACCTGCAAGGTGGTAGAGCACTGTTCAGATCCCTTCTCTGCCTCAGGCAGAGGGGAGCAGGGTGCTGGAATAGGGAAGGCCAGGGGGCCAAGACCCTCCCACTTTTTGAAAGTGGACAGGCCTGGCCCATCCACTTTTCAGCAGAGGCCCTGCCCCCAACCCTCCTCTTCCCACCTGAGGCCCAGCCCCCTGGCCAGGCTGGCAGCTGAAACCTGATTGGGAAGCCATGGCAGCTGTGGGGCACCATGCCACAGACCCTCTACCTGCCTGAGGTCGGGGGTCAAGAACAGTCCCCGGCCTGTGTCCCCACCCCGTGGGCCCCCTGCCCATGGCAGGTGGAGGGTCCACTGCGCAGCTCCCCACAGCTGCCCATGCGTGGCTCTTACCTGGACCCAACTCCGGCTGCAGAGCTGCAGCCCGGCCATGGTAAGAGCAGTGAGCAGCTGTGGGGAGTTGCAGACCCTCCTGCCCTGGCCAGGGGGGCCCATGGGGTGGGGACACAGGCCAGGAGCTGCTCTCAACCCCCTTTCCCCCCAACCCTGGGCAGTGTACTGCTTTTTGTGCATTCCCTTCTGAGGCTCCTATCTCTCCTGATTCATTGTACAGAGAGCCGAGGCGCTGAACTCCGGCTTTGTGAGTCCCAGTGATATTCTAGGTGCCTAAGAGTTAAGCATGGTGACATTGAATGTCACTAAGCCCAAGTCACTTTGGAAGTCTAGCCCACAGGGCCTAGCACACTTTTGGTGATTTAAGTTATGCAATATTGTTTATTTATATGTGTCCATATTATCCTTACCTGTAGGCAAGGCAGACTAATCGCAGACATGAATTTGACTGTGGAAAGTGATTGCCACAAGCTGCCTTACAGGTTGTGAGTCGATTCAAGCTGTGTTGGAGATATAGACGGGCTGGGATTTTTCAGAAGCACTTGCACTGACCTGACTTTTCTCCCACTCTTCTGAAAATGCCTCCCATCCTGTACGGGAGCTATCCTAATGTGCTGTTATCTCCATCTGCTGTGCCCAGTGCAGGGATGGTACTGCATCTTCCCCAGTACACTGCCCTTTGGAAAATGTTACTACTTTGCCTAACCTTCTTTAGCCTCGTACAGCCCAACCATACAGCACATAGCATCAGAAGTGTTCTCTAGTGAGAGCTAGGCTAAAGGTCCAGCTCTTTGCAGAGAGGAGTACAGCAAGGATTTCAGAGGATGTGAAAAAATTGGAAAGTGTCCAGCGGAGGGCAATAAAAATGATCAGAGGATTGGAACACATGACTTATGAGGAGAGGCTGAGGGAACTAGGATTGTTTAGTCTGCAGAAGAGAAGAATGAGGGGGGATTTGATAGCTGCTTTCAGCTACCTGAAGGGGGGTTCCAAAGAGGATGGATCTGAACTGTTCTCAATCGGAGCAGATGACAGAACGAGGCGTAATGGTCTCAAGTTGCCGTGGGCGAGGTTTAGGTTGGATATTAGGAAAAACTTTTTCACCAGGAGGGTGGTGAAGCACTGGAATGTGTTACCTAGGGAGGTGGTGGAATCTCCTTCCTTAGAGGTTTTTAAGGTCAGGCTTGACAAAGCCCTGGCTGGGATGATTTAGTTGGGGATTGGTCCTGCTTTGAGCAGGGGGTTGGACTAGATGACCTCCTGAGGTCCCTTCCAACCCTGATATTCTATGATTCTATGGTTAACTCTCAAATGCTCTTCTCTCAGCCTTTCTGCAAACCGTCCATTGACTCTGATGGGAATCCTCCACATGTGACACAGGCAGAGTTTACCCCTCTCCTGGAGGAAACTCACAAATACAGACCTGTCCAAGTGGTAGAGATGCAAATGAGCATTCCTGCAAACTGATCTCTCATGGCCCCAATTCAGCAGAGCATTAAGCACATGCTTAACTCCATCTCTGTTCGGCAAGGCACTTGAGTACCTGGTTAACTTTAAGCACCCACTTAGGTGCTTTCCTGACTAGGGACTGATGAGTGACTTGGGGGTTGGCGAGAGGAGATGGAAGGATGAAGAGACATGGGATGGAGAAGGCAAGAGGGGTTTAGTGTCCATCATGGAAAAGTCATTTTACATTCAGCTCAGGGCACCCCGCCCTTTCCCTTGACTTCCCTCTGCATATGTGAAATCCCTGCTGGGGAGGATTGTGCCTGTCCCCATCCAGGCAGCCCCTCCCTTCTCTTGGGAGGCCTGTGTCCTGGAACCTGGGTGGTCTCAACATGCAGAGCAAAGCACACGTGGAGGTGATTGTTCACCTCTCGAAAGCTTTAAAAGGGATGTGTCAGCTTAAAAAGCTCTCCTTTTTCTGAATTTCTTGCCTGGTATCATTGCTGGTAACACCTCGGGTGTCTAGAACCAGAGGTGCTGACTTTCTGAGTTCCCAGGAGGTGCTCGACCCCCACCCCAGGTCCCACCCTCACTCCACCTCTTCCCCCAACCCTGCCTTTTCTCGCCCCCTCCCCCTGCCTCTTCCAGTTCCCACTCCTCCCCCTCCTGCATGCCACTGAACAGCAAATAGCCAGCGGGTGGGAGGCACTGTGGGGAGAGAGGGAGGAGCTGATCATTAAGCACCCACTATTTTTTTCCATGGGTGCTCCAAGGCTAGAACACCCACAGAGTCAGCGCCTATGTCTAGAACTCAACAAGATTAGAGACAGACCCAGTGGTCAGAGTAGTTACCCTGTGCGTTTGAGATTAATTGGTACAGCCAGACTCACTCTTTTCCCTCTGTAAGGCTGGATTGTAACCATCCAGTCCAGCTGAGTAAGGGATGGGCCAGGTAGGAACCAAACTATGAGTCAGGCTATGTCTATACTGAAGAAAAGAAAAAAAAAGTATGTTCTTAGCTCAGGTTAGCTGGCCACATTAAAACAACAGTGAAGACAAGGTGATTTGGTTTTAAATTTGGGTTAGCAGCACAAGTTCAACTCCAGGCAGCCCTGTAGGTTTTAACTCAATCTGCTAACCCAAGTTAAACCCCAGATTGCTGTGCATTCACTACTATAGAACTCAGGTTAAGAACACACCTTTCTTGGAAGTGTGGACATACTCTGAGCAGGGCCAGTTTAATCTTTTGTGGGCCCCAGCACCCAGACCGTGGCCCTGCCTCCTCCCCCTCGCCCCAGGCTCTGCCTGTCACTTACTCCTCTCTGCCCCCTCCTTCCTTCACCCCCTGCTCGCTCCTCTCTGCCCCTCTCTCCACCCACTGCTTGCTCCTCTCCCTCCCTTCCACTGCTCACTCCTCTCCCCCACTCCCCCCCATGCAAATGGCGTGTGGAGCCTCGGGGCGGGGGGAAGATGCCGAGCAGGGGCTGGGCCTCAGGGCGAAGCATGGGTGGAGTGGGAGAGGCAGGACCACAGTCTGGGTGCCAGGGTCCCTTCTGAGTGTCAGCATGGCACCATTGGTACCATAGTAAACCCGGTACTGACTCTTAATCACAATTTGACTATTTGAGACTGCCTAGATTTCAAGCTGATGGTTTCCTTTTTTGAGCTGTGCTCTGGAAAGAGCAAGTTGAGGGTATTGAAAACAAAACTGGCAGATGCTGTTTACAGAAGACTCTGCTTCTCCATATAAAGTCATTTCTAAGTGAAAATGGCTTCTTGGCAGCTTGCGAAATAAAATGGAATGGTTATTTTTAGAGACAGATTTTTGTGAGTGTGTGGGTGCAAAATAAAATCAAAACCCATCATGAAAATAGAGAATTCCCAGCTTCCTGCTTTTGTTCCTAGATTTAATTTTAGCTGATGCTACTTAGAGCCCTGGAAGTTTGTCTGGAGAGCAGCTAATCTCATGCATTCGGAGCATGTGGTAAATGATTTCCACTTCCTTTAGGTTGCGAGTCCACTTATATATAAATTTGCAATGTTGTAGCCATGTTGGTCACAGGATATTAGAGACACAATGTGGGTGAATTCATATCTTTTATTGGACCAACTTTGGTCAGTGAAAGTGTCAAATATAAAGGGAAGGGTAAACACCTTTAAAATCCCTCCTGGCCAGAGGAAAAACCCTTTCACCTGTAAAGGGTTAAGAAGCTAGGATAACCTCCCTGGCACCTGACCAAAATGACCAATGAGGAGACAAGATACTTTCAAAAGCTGGGGGGAGGGAGAAATAAAGCCTCTCTCTCTGTCTGTGTGATGGGGACAGAACAGGAATGGAGTCTTAGAACTTAGTAAGTAATTTAGCTAGAGATGCGTTAGATTATGATTTCTTTAAGTGGCTGAGAAAAATAAGCTGTGCTGAATGGAATGGATATTCCTGTTTTTGTGTCTTTTTGTAACTTTAAGGTTTTGCCTAGAGGGATTCTCTATGTTTTGAATCTGATTACCCTGTAAGGTATTTACTATTCTGATTTTACAGGTGTGATTCTTTTTACTTTTATTAAAATTCTTCTTTTAAGAAACTGAATGCTTTTTCATTGTTCTTAAGATCCAAGGGTTTGGGTCTGTGGTCATCTATGCAAATTGGTGAGGATTTTTATCAAGCCTTCCCCAGGAAAGGAAAGGTAACATCTGGGGGGGGGAGATGTTTCCAAATGGACTCTTTCCTAATAATAATACCAGTTAGACGTTTGGTGGTGGCATCGAAAGTCCAGGGGCAACAGGTAAAATAGTATGTACCTTAGGGAAGTTTTAACCTAAGCTGGTAAAAGTAAGCTTAGGAGGTTTTCATGCAAGTCCCCACATCTGTACCCTAGAGTTCAGAGTGGGGAAGGAACCTTGACAGAAAGACATAAGCTTTAAAGCTTGCATAGAGCTCTTCTTCAGGTCTGGGAAAGGTACTCAGAGGGTCACAGCTAAATTCAAGGTGGAACAGATTAAGCAGAAGGAGTTATATCTTGCAAGAGACCATTCAAGGTGAAGTGGCCCATTAACACATCTCCAGTCCTAGGACAAAGAAGGGTTAGTGGGTTACAAATTGTTATAATGAGCCATAAATCCAGTGTCTCTATTGAGACACTGATGATTTTTAGGGCCTAGCAAAGTTACAGATTCAATCTGCCAGGCTTGTTTTCTGGAGGTGTTTTGAGGATGAGGACTAAGAGGTCAGATATGGACTGGTAGTTTTGTGAAAAGTGTTTGCCAGTGGGTGATGTGGTATATTTGTCTATTATTTTTATGTGTGAATTTATTTGGGAGCATAGTGATTGTCTGCTTTCATCCACATAGTTGTTGTTGGGGCATTTGATAAGGTGGATGAGGTACACCACATGTGGTGATGGGCATGTGTAGGACCCCTGGATCTTGAAAGGTGTGTTGTGGGGGTGTACTGATCATTGTAGCAGTGGAGATATGTCTGTAGGTTTTGCATCTGTTGTTCTGGCAGCATCTGGTGTTGCTTTGAGCTGGTGAGTCTTGGTCTGCGGGGAACTTGCTTCTGATGATGAGCTTGGTGATGTTCTGAGGGGTTATTCGAAGGCCAGAAGAGGAGGTTTGGGAAAGATTTCTTACAGGATGTGGTTCCCATCGGGTATGAGTTGTAATGGTTTAAAGATATTCAATGTGGGTTTCAGTGTGGGGTTAAAGGTGACAACTAGGGGTGTCAGGTTTCAGAGTGGTAGGGTGCGTGATGGGGGGGAGGGGGAGTTTCCTGTATTGAAGCAGGTTCTCTTGGGATATTTGTATGTGCGACCTACTTTTCTGGTGGAATGTCTTTGTTTGATGAAGGCGATTTTAAGTGCATTAAGGTGTGTACCCTGGACTTTCTCTCAGAGCATATTCTGTGGTATCTGAGTGCATGGCTGTAGAAAACAGGTCTCTTGGTTTGTTTGGTGTGGTTACTGGATCTGTGAAGGTAAGTGTGGCAATCTGTGGGTTTCGTGTACATAGTTGTCTGTAGGTTCCATTGTTGAAGCTGATCGTGGTGTCCAGGAAATTGATGCTGGTGTGAGAGTGTTCCAGCGAGAGTTTAATGGGTGGGTGGTGGTGGTTGAAGTTGTGCTGGTAATCTGTGAGGGAGTTTAGGTCGGCAGTCCAAAGGATGAAAATATCATTGGTGTATCTCAGGTATGTCCTTGGTTTCATGGTGCACTTGTCCAGAAATTCTTCCTCAAGGTGGCTCATGAAGAGGTTGGCATACTGAGGAGCCCTGGTACCCTTGGTTGTTCCCATGGTTTGGACAAAGTTTTTGTTGTTGAATATAAAATTGTTATGAGTGAGGAAGAAATGGATGAGTTGGTGATGTGCTTGGGGTAGATATCTGATGGTTGCCCATAGTCTTGTAAATATTTGAGGTAGGCAGCTATGCTGTCATTGTGAGGGATGTTGGTATATAAGGAAGTGACATCCATGGTGGCAAGGATGGTGTTCTGAGGAAGGTTGTTAATGTTGTGGAGTTTTTGGAGGAAGTCAATTGTGTCCTGGAGGAAACTGGCCCTTTGTGTGGTGAGTTGTTTGAGGTTGGTTTCTATGAGTCCTGATAGTCATTCACTTACAGTACCATGGCCAGGTATGATGAGTCTGCCTGGGATCTCTTGTATCTTGAGATGCATGTAGACAGTCCATGAGGTGGGTTCATTGGGGATGAGATTGTTGAGTTTCTCTAGGAGTTGATTTGGGAAGGATTTGATGAGATCCTGTTATTCCTGGGTGAATTGTGGTGTGGGGTCTTCTTTGACTTTTTTACAGTAGGTGGTGTCTGAGAGTTTTTGGCTAGCCTCATTGATGTAGTCAAAGTTGAGGACTATAATGGTGCCCCCTTTGTCTGCCCCCTTTCATCACTATGTGGAGGAGGGATTGTATAGCTGTCCTCTGGGCAATGGAGAGATGTGGTAGATGTGATGTTTCTTAAGGATTTCACAGTCTATTTTTTTTTTCTTGAAACTATCAATGTAATAATCAAGTGGGTGGTTTCATCCACTGTAGGGTGTCCAATCAGATTATTCTTTTTTCTTATGACTGTCGATGTGGACCTGGTAGTTGTGGGTGGGGTCATCAATGCCGTGAAAGAATTATTTGACTAGAGTCGGTGAAAAAATTCTAGCTCTCCACATGTTAGTAAGGCATCAGGTTCTTTGGTGGGGTAGAAGTTCCATCCCTTGGAAAATACTCTTTTCACAAAGCCTTCACTCTATACCTGACCTCTCAGTCCTCATTCTCAAAGGAAACCCACATAACACCTTAAAAAGATGAGCCTGGGAACTTAAATTAATAACTTTGCTAGACACTAAAAATCATGGAATCAATAAAGGCACTGGATTTATGGCTCATTACAGCAATCTGCAGTACACTATATCTCCTTTATTGTACAGCTTCAGAGGTGTTAACTGCCCACTTCACCTTGAATGGTCTCTTGCAGCTTTCTGGGACTGGTTCTCCACTCACTTGCACCTAAGTGAGTCATTTACACACACACAAATAAAAGTGGTAGTGTTTTATCCCCACTTGAGGCTCACCTTGGAGTGTCATGGACCGGGAGGCAGATGGTCAGACCCTGTAGTCAGAGCAGTGGTGGTCAGAGCAGGAGTTGGAAACCTGGAACTGGAGCTGGGGGTCAATCAGGAGTCAAGCCAAGGGTTGGAGCTGGAGTCAGTAGCCACAGGTGGGGGGCATAGAAGGCGGGATCTGGAACAAGCCAGGAAGGCAGGAATCAGGAATAAGACAGAGCTCTGGAATCGGGCAAGAAAGCAGGTCCAATGTAGCAGCCAGCTAGGAATTCACCTCTGACAACTTCTTGTGCCTCCGTCTGACTTAAATAGCAAATCTGAGCCAGTTGGAGATGCTGGATGTCTCTTCCAATCAGGTGCTTCATGGGCGGTTCCTCTGGTGATCTAGGGTCCACCAGCCCACACTTCCTGCTGGTTCATGGAGCTGCCAGTTATGGCAGCCATATGAGGACTGCCTGGGGACCCACAGACCTGGGTTTGAGACCCACATTCCCTTACAGACAGCTGTGAAACAACTCCACAAGAACTACAGGGCAGTAGAGAATCAGGCCCATTGATTGAAATTCATCTCTGATATAACTCAAATGATGCCAGTGGAGTTATATCAAGGATGGATTTAGTCCAGAGGATGAATTTTGGACTCAGCTACATGCCTGCAGCCCCATTGACTTCAGCAGCAGGTAAATAAGGGCAGGATTTGACCCTCTATATGTGTGTACCTACAGCAGGGGTGGGCAAATTTTTTGCTATGTGTACCTACAGCAGGGGTAGGGAAATTGTATGTAGGGATGGGGCAGGGGGCTGGGGTGCAGGAGGGAGTGTGGGGTGTGGGAGGGGGTGCGATGTGCAGGAAGGAGCTCAGGGCAAGGGATTGGGGCAGAGGAGGGGTGCAGGTGTATGAGGGGGCTCAGGGAAGGGGGTTGGGGAGTAAGAGGGGTGTGGAGTGCAGGAGGGGGCTCAGGGCAGGGAGTTGGGGTGCAGGATGCGACAGGGTGCTTAGGGCAGAGGGTTGGGGAAGGGTGTGGCGTGCAGGAGGGGTTCAGGCTCCAGCCCGGCGCCACTTACCTAAAGTAGCTGCAGGGTGGCAGCGGCATGCACTGGGGCCCGGGCAAGCTCCCTGCCTGCCTGCCTACCTGCCCTGGCCCCATGCCAAGCTGCTCCAGGAAGCAGCTGGCACCACATCCCTGCACAGCCCTCAGGGATGGGGGGGCACAAGGCTCCGAGCGCTGCCCTTGCCATGCTTCTAGGTAACTCCCCTGAAGCTCCCATTGGCTGTGGTTCCCCGTTCCCGACAAATGGGAGCTGCGGGGGGCGGTGCCTGAAGGCAACACCCTCCCCTCCCAGGGCCGCAGGGACGTGGTGCCAGCTGCTTCTGAGAGCAGCACGGGGGCAATCCCACGGGCCGGATCCAAAGCCCTTAGGGGCTGGATCCGGCCCGCGGGCTGTAGTTTGACCACCCCTGACCTAGAGTATACAGGAGATGTGCATGTGGATTTTACCTCTGCCAGCTGCGTTTTCTGTAGGATGCTGTTCTCCCGTCTTTGCTTTCATCTGGCTTTAAATTATGTTAATACTGACAATAGTTTCAAACTCTGGATTTAGTCAGACCTTGAGCCAATGTTGCAGATAACATTCTTACAATCTCTGTATCAATTTCAGAATTGATGGTATGGAGGGATGAAAGTTCAAACAGTAAACTCTGCTAAGAAATAACTACATGTCATCCAAGTGCCAGGCTTAAGGAAATGAAATGCGAAAGATATTTCCATCCTAGATGCTATTATATGGCTCTGGAACAGTCTAGTATGGGCACCTTATTACCAGAAAAATAGGGATAAATGGGAAGGCGTTGGAAGATGAGAACAAAAGCCCTAGGAGCAAGCTGGAGAGGGAGACAGGATAGCAGGCAGTGGGGATAGTTGCTGAAGAAAAATTAAGACATTAAGATGTATATTGGCCAAGCCAGAGCTAAATGGGGACATAGTAATTTTACGTTCTGACGCGTTTAAACGCCAATAAGATGGCTCAAGGGGCTAGAACTAGGAGACACAGGATAATTTAAGCAGACTACTAGGGAAAAATCTTACCAGTATATTGAATCCAAACAGTACAGAGCAGAAGCATGATTGAATGGACTGGGGACTTAGGAGGCCTTGGTTCTGTTTCCAGTTCTGCTACTGGGCAAGTCCCATTCTCTCTCTGCTTCCGCTCCCATCCTTTGTCTGGATGGACTGTAAATTCTTTGTGGCAGGGATAGTCTTTTCCTGTATGTTTGTACAGCAATTACCGCAATGGGACCTAAATGTTGGCTGGGGTCTCTAAACACTGCTGTGATCTAAATGAATATTAGCCTGTGAAACAGTCTCCCAAAGGGTGTGGTGGAAGGACCTTTTCCTGAGATATTTAAAGCTAGACTCCATAGCATAGAAAATGGTTTGCTTTGGCAGGAAGATGAGATAGATAGCCTATTAAGGTTATTTATTTTTTGTCTGGTACTTCTATTTTTACACAAGGTAGACAAATAACTCCATAAAAGCCTGAGAAAGCTGAGCTACAGGCTGCCTGGTTTCTCTTCCAGAGTGAATGACATCACTAGAGCTATAACTAGCCACTCTCCATCACCACCAACAAGGCCAATAATTACTAGTTATTTTTTAAAACAAATAGGCGTGTGAAAAATCCAGTGCTAGTTTTAGTGAGAACCCTCTTTCAGCTATGACTACTTTATTTCAGCTAAGGATGTATTCTGTAGGTACAAAAGATTTGCACCTTTCATTCTCATTAAGGCAAACCGGGTTACGTGATGGGACTATCTTCCTCACTGTCCCCTACATTTGGATGATCAGAAACCACAGTGAACATATAATTTTAACATGGTTGAATCATCACACCAATTAAGTCACATCAGAATAGAAGACTGTGAAGTGCAGCCTGCAGTTGTCCAGTCCAAAGGAAGTTGTCATGAATTGTGTTTGTAATCAGAAGTAGAAATGTCACTGTTCTACTTTATTAAAGTCTAGAGCATTTACTAAGGTTTAATGAAAAATGTAAGGCACCTTCATGAGAGTGCTCTTCACGGTGCTTCTCTGTGTACTGAACTAGCACTTCTCACTCACGCACATGACCATGTTTCAGTAGCCATTACACACTTCACTTTTTTATACGTTTCAGAGTAGCAGCCTGTATTAGTCTGTATTCACAAAAAGAAAAGGAGTACTTGTGGCACCTTAGAGACTAACAAATTTATTTGAGCATAAGCTTTCGTGAGTTACAGCTCACTTCATCGGATGCATCGGATGAAGTGAGCTGTAGCTCACAAAAGCTTATGCTCAAATAAATTTGTTAGTCTCTAAGGTGCCACTTTTTTATAGACACACAAGGCGGATTTCCTGGATTCTATTTGGCTAGGTCAAAATTAGTGGTTCTCTGGTTCTTTGCCTGAGTAGTCGGTCTCTGAAATGTTGCTGTGTTGCTTCTAGGAGAGAATTCAGATGCTACTGCAAGATCCTAGATGGCAGTGCTGCAAAGGGGCCCTGGGCCAATACATTCACCCATACTAGGGTAGGATTGCTCTCGACCCCAGCCAAGATTCCAGCTCTGCAAAGACTTAAGAAAGCAAGTCACTTTACTCATGTGAGTAGTCCTGTTGAAGTCAATGGGACTACTCACAAGAGTAAAGATATACTTAAGCCTTTGCAGGATCAGAGTCTCACTTACTATTGCACTTCCTCAGGGGAGTAAATGCAAGTGGAATCAGATGGAGAAGGTGAGGGAAGAAGCATAGTTACAGCCCTACCAAATTCAGGGCCATGAAAAACACATCACAGACTGCAAAATCTGGTCTTTTGTGTGCCTTTACGCAATACTATACAGATGTCACAGGGGAGACCAGAGTTTCTCAAATTGGAGGTCTTGACCCAAAAGGGAGTTGAGGGGGGTTGCAGTATTGCCACCCTCACTTCTGTGCTGCCTTCAGAGTTGGGCCGCCATAGAGCGGTGGCTGTTGGCCAGGCACCCAGCTCTGAAGGCAGCGCCCCACCAGCGGCCTCACAGAACTAAGGGTGGCAATACCATACCATGCCACCCTTACTTCTGCACTGCTGCCTTCACAGCTGGGCAGCTGGACCGTGGTGGCTGCTGACTGAGGGCCCAGCTCTGCAGGCAGTAGCGCAGAGGGAAGGGTGGCAATACATACCATGCTATCCTTACTTCTGCACTACTGCTGGCGGCTCTGCCTTCAGAGATGGGCTCCTGGCCAGCAGCCACTGCTCTCCAACTGCCCAGCTCTGAAGGCAGCATCGCTGCCAGCAGCAGTGCACAGGTAAGGGTAGCAGTACCACAACCTCCCCCCCAACAATAACCTTGTGAGCCCCCCCACAACTCCTTTTTGGGTCAGGCCTTCTACAATTACAACTCCGTGAAATTTCAGATTTAAATAGCTGAAATAATGAAATGTACAATTTTTAAAATCCTATGAATGTGAAACTGGCCAAAATGGACTGTGAATTTGGTAGGGCCCTAAGCATAGTCTGGGCTGCATTCCCCAACCGCACCCTCCTTGGGGTAGAGGGAAGGGGTGATTGTGGTGTACAGAGGGAGCGCAGGGGAGTGGGGCAGCATGAGGAATGGAGGGGGTGCAGGTGTGACTGTGGGGAGCAGGAGGAAATAAATGGGATACAGAGGAACGGGGGAGGGCATTAGGAGATGGGGGGTGCAATGGAGGGAGCAGTGTGAGGAGATAGAGGAGTACAGGGCAGGAGACATGAGGAGATGGAGGGGAGCAGGAGAGAGTGGCAGTGTGAGGGGATGGAGGGGTGCGGGGCAGGGGGCATGAGGAAATGGAATGGTGCAGGGGAGGCATGAGGAGATGGAGGGGTGCACGAAAGTAGGGCAGTGTGTGGCGATGGAGGGACACAGGTCATTGTGAGGAGACAGAGTGGGTCAGAGAGGGAGAATGATGAAGAGTAGGATGCTGTGGGGTGAAAGATATGGGTCAAGTGAATCCAGGCAGGGAGAGCAGACTGTGGGGGAGCATGGAGAGGGAATGTGAGTGAGGCAACTGCTAAGCCACGGGATAGGAGAGGATAAGCAGAGACCCCTCCGATTGATGATGGACAAGGGGGCCTTCTGCTTTCCTGGGCATGTGTAAGGCTGAATCATGATGATCTCACATAGATTGGGGCCAAGCAGCTTTCCCTAATGGATAAAACATCAGAAAGCATCCTGACTTCTTTTTGTTCTTTATTATTATTTTAAATCTGATGATTTTTAGGCCAATCATGATTTTGGGGCATCTGATGAATCTTGGATGCTAGGGTCTGACAAGCAAAAGATCCAAGAGGCATCAGTTCCTTCTGTTTTGAAGAGCTGCTTCTTCTCATGACATTTGTGCATCTCTTGGGGAAACTCACTCCCTTCCCAGCTTCAGGCCCAGACCAACTAAATCAGGACAAAAGGTCATAACCTCTCCAAATTCAATTACAAAACTAGGCTTTCCAGCCAAGGGCAGTGGATTCCTGAGCACATTCCTGCATTATATGTTTAAACTCTGAATTGCAAACACGACACTATTTTGTAAAACAAAATAAATAGACCAAATGCTGGCCATGACCCGCACTGCAGTATGTGAGTCTTCCCTCCAGCATTCCCAGTGCATTTGAGCTTGAATGCTAAGAGCACAGCCCAGAAGTTTAGGGGAGAGTGGGGAGAACAATTCCTTTCTCCAAGAGTATAATCAAGGGATCCTGTCTTCTTCTGGGCAAGATTTGGTTTGGAATTCTCTCTCCCTCCTTCTGCCAGCTGCTGCTTTTGAAAGCCTGTTTTGGCTTTCTTTAGACAGTGAACACAAGAGGGGAGATAGTAACTCAGACTACCAGCAGCTATTGCAGCCAGGAAACAGGTGTTCCCCTTTGCTCTCTCCAAATCCAAGGTTTAGAACAAGCTGATGCTCTGTGATAGGCTGGGCCAGCTATTCTCTGCTGGCCCTATTGCTTTCTGCACTCACGTGGGAAGGGACAGGAGCCCCCGTCCTTCCGGTTGTAAAGATATTGGGCCTGATTCTCCAGTTGCTGATACCTGTGTATGTGAGGATCAGCTCCCTTGACTGCAATGGAGTTACACTGATGTTACAACCAGTATGACCGAACCCAGCCATTCACAAATCATGAGTCAGACCCCTGGAAAATAAGGAGATTGTCTTAAAAATCAGGAGATTTTTAAAATAACAAATGTCTGGTCCTTATTGTAGTAAAAGCTGTGTTATCCGGCACTTTACCAACCAGAAAGCTCTAGAAATCAGCATTTCTGATATCCATTAAAAGTCCAGTTGGCGCAGGGCTGGCAGGCTCTCTACTTGGCTCCACATGGTTCCCCGGAAGCAGCAACATGTCCCTGCTGCTCCTAAGTGGAGGAATGGCCACAGGGGTTCCGTGCGCTGCCCCCGCCCCGAGCGCTGGCTCTGCAGCTCACATTGCCTGGGAACCCCGGCCAATGGGAGCTGCGGGGGCGGCGCCTGCGGACAGAGGCAGCACACAGAGCCGCCTGGCCACGCCCCCGCCTAGGAGCAGCAAGGACATGTCACTGCTTCCAGGGAGCTGCGCAAGGTGAGCACCAACCAGATCCAGCACCCCAAAACCCCTCCCACACCCAAACTCCCTCCCTCTTAGTTAACTGGAATTTTTGACTTACCGGCATCCCCTATTCCCCCAACATGCTTTTACTGAATTTGCCTTCCAGTTTTTGAGTCCTTAGGGGTCACATTTTCAAGCTTTTCTCCACTACCATGAAGACTAGAAACTATCTACTTTTTTTATTTATTTTAAATGGGAGCTGCAATTTCCATGTATTCACAGGACTCCAAGTGTTGGGGCTCTAAGGAAATATTGCAAGTCTTGTGATAATATCATGAATGTTAGCAGCATTTAGAAAGAGTGTAAAGGCAGTGAGACCCAGGCCCATTCTGACAGTGAACACTTAGCCTTGTTCCCATGGCAGTACTCC
The DNA here is from genome assembly GCF_009764565.3 of Dermochelys coriacea. Lineage (NCBI taxonomy): Eukaryota > Metazoa > Chordata > Testudines > Dermochelyidae > Dermochelys > Dermochelys coriacea. Next base: position 2,980,020 of record NC_050071.1, on the reverse strand, counting down.
CACTTTATACTGGTGTACTCCCTTGACTGCCCTAGTGTAAAGCTGGAGTAACAGTGATGAATCAGGTCCTCTAAAGGTCAAATATTAACATTCTGCTCCCCCCCACACACACATACACATACACTATAGTCACAAAAGCCTTCCACTGAGCAGAAATGCTGTGGTTGTGTATGATGAGAGTGTGGAAAGCAGGACCTGGATTGGCGGGTAGTGATCGATCTATCGGGGATCGATTTATCGTGTCTCAGCTAGATGCTATAAATCGATCCCCGAATCAATGCCTGTACTCCACCTCTGCAGGAGGAGTAAGCGGAGTCAATGGGGGAGCCGCCGTAGTCGACTCGCTGCCGTGAGGATGGCCAGGTAAGTCGAACTGAGATACTTCGACTTCAGCTACGCAAATAGCGTAGCTGAAGTTGCGTATCTTAGTTCGAACCTCCGCCCCAGTGTAGCCCAGGCCTATGTGGCATTTAGTGGCATGGCAATGCAGGAGAGCTGTCAGTGGACCCATCCCTGCTCAGACTCAAAGATCTGAACTCCCAACAAGGGGGCACGTAGGCCACACAGTAGTGGCCAGTCAACTGCTCTACACCAACCCACCCTATAGCGGAGGAGAAACGGCCTCTGCTCTGCTGAGGAAGGGGTCAGGAGAATTACCCAGCGCTCCCATTAAGAGTGAAGAATTATGTCTCCTGCGTGGTCCCTCTCCCTATGGCTGCACAGAGGGCTGTCCATAAATTACCTAATGTGTGGTAGATAGATCCTTAATTTTGCATGACAGCGTCTTTGTTTCAGTGTTACAAAGTCTTATAAGGGGGAAGGGTAAGTTTTTCAAACTCACCAAAAAAAGTATTATGTAATTTATGGACACCCCTAAGATGCCCAGCCACCTCTCCTGGGTCAGAGGAGGGGAGGTTTTGTTAGCCAGGCTGGCTTTAGTTAAAGAGAAGCCTTTAGTGAAACCCCCCCAGGCTTCACTATGAGAAGAGCCCCTGTATTTGAAGGGTGATGACAGTAAATGCCAAGAAGGGTGCAGAATTGGGGGACAAAGGGGTGTGACTAGCACACGGGGATGGAGTGTAGGAAAGCTAACAGATTGCACAGGAGGAAGTTCCCTGTCCCAGTGAGATTCATTAGGCTGTGGAATATTCTGTTCAGGGGTGTTCTGGGTGTCCCATTGTTTGAAAGATATAAATAACAATAGTAACAGACTGAAGGAAGTGGCCATGTGCTGGCAAGCAGCAGATGATCTGAAGAGGCCTTTTCCATCTTTAACTTCTATGGGTCTAAAATAGCTTTTTCCTTTGCAACTTTCAGTAGAGTCAGTATTGTGTAGGGCACAAATACGTTCTCATCAGTTCTTGGGTTGTGCTCTGCAGACGTGCAGCTGATGGTGTGCTGGGGGGGGAGGTTGGGAGACTGAGGTTCCCCCAGGAGAGGACTGCTCCTATGAAATGTTCCAGAACTACTGTGCTGGGGCAGCTATGTATTATATTAATAAAACAAAGCCCTCCTTTAAAAAACATAATTTAGATTGCAAAGTCAAGCATTTATGCAGCCTTAACTCAGCCCCGTGCATGGGTGCACTATGATATATATGGTCACATACAGACTTGGCATTCCGTGTGGACCAAATTCAACTTCTGGTATAAACAGACACAGCTACTGTTGAGGTCAACCGGAAGTGCGGCACCTATGGGAGGTCTGAATTTGGTCCTGACACAATGCCAAACTGATGATATTACCCTCATTTACACACCCACTGAATGACCAATTGACATGCTGTGTGACTTCCCCCACCTTACATCCCCACTGAGTTTGTCCCAGAAGCATCTAAGGAAGCTTTTCTTTCTCTCTCTCTCTCACTGCCAAATTCTGTTGTCCATTACAATGTATAAATCCAAAGCAACATCCCAGAAGCCATTGGAGCTACTCCAGATTTATACCAGTGCTGCTGGCAGCAGAAACTTGGCCTTGGTGTTTTACATACAGTAGTTCCAACAGTGCAGTCCAGCGTCTTGTTACACACCTAGTTCACATATGGAGCAGGCACCAACAGTGTAAACTCCTTCGTATGCCCTTGGTGTAATTTCTCTTGTCAATCCTACCTACTCTACACCTTGTATCAGCAACTATCCCTGTGCTAAATACTCTATCATTAAAAAAGGGATAGGGAATAAGACGGAGAATATCTTATTGCCCTTATATAAATCCATGGTTCGCCCACATCTTGAATACTACATACAGATGTGGTCCCCTCATCTCAAAAAAGATATACTGGCATTAGAAAAGGTTCAGAAAAGGGCAACTAAAATGATTAGGGGTTTGGAACGGGTCCCATATGAGGAGAGATTAAAGAAGCTGGGACTTTTCATCTTGGAAAAGAGGAGACTAAGGGGGGGCTATGATAGAGATCTATAAAATCATGAGTGGTGTGGAGAAAGTGAATTAGGAAACGTTATTTACTTGTTCCCATAATATAAGAACTAGGGACCACCAAATGAAATTAATGGGCAGCAGGTTTAAAACAAATAAAAGGAAGTTCTTCTTCACTCAGCACACAGTCAACCTGTGGAACTCCTTGCCTGAGGAGGTTGTGAAGGCTAGGAGTATTATAGGGTTTAAAAGAGAACTGGATAAATTCATGGAGGTTAAGTCCATTAATGGCTATTAGCCAGGATGGGTAAGGAATGGTGTCCCTAGCCTCTGTCAGAGGGTGGAGATGGATGGCAGGAGAGAGATCACTTGATCATTACCTGTTAGGTTCACTCCCTCTGGGGCACCTGGCATTGGCCACTGTCAGAGGACAGGATACTGGGCTGGATGGACTGTTGGTCTGACCCAGTATGGCCGTTCTTATGTTTTTATGTTATGTTCCAAACTCAGGGCTTGGCTACACTTGCGAGTTACAGTGCATTAAAGGAGCCCCAGGCACACTAGCTCACTATCCATCCACACTGGCAAGGCACGTAGAGCGCTCTGACTCTGCAGCTGGTCCGCTCCTGATACTCCACCTCGGCGAGTGGAATAACATTTTGTGTGTCCCCACTGTAGCACTGCGCCACCAGTGTGGATGTCCTGGTCTGTTAGTGCGCTCTGATCGGCCACAGAAGTGTCCCACAATGCCTGTTCTAGCCACTCCGGTCATCACTTTGAATTCTACTGCCCTGCCCTAAGGTGATCAACCATCAGACAGGCCCTTTAAATTCTCTGAGAATTTTGAAAATCCCCTTCCTGTTTGCTCAGCCAGGTGTGGAGTGCTGTCAGGTGACCATGTCTCCACGCGCCAGGCGATCCTCAATATGGAACAATGGTGAAGTGCTGGACCTCATCAATTTTGGGGGAGGAAGCTGTGCAGTCCTATGCTCCAGCCATAGGAATTACGATACCTTCAGGCAGATATCAAGGGACATGATGGAAAGGGGCCATGACCAGGATGCACTGCAGTGCAGGGTTAAAGTGAAGGAGCTGTGGAATGCCTACCACAAAGCCCGCGAGGCAAACAGCTGCTCCAGTGCTGCCCCTGTGACCTGCCATTTCTACAAAGAGCTGGACATGATATTTGTGGGCGACCCCACCTCCACTCTGAGTATCACCATGGACACTTCAGAGCCCAGTTCAACAATGTGGGAGGAGGAGAAGGAGCAGCAGCAAAGCGGGAGTGAGGGTGCTGAGGCGGAGGAAGACACCATGGAATCGCTAGATGCAGGCAGCCAGGAGCTGTTTTCAAGCCAGGAGGAAAGTAGTCAGTTGCAGCAGCCAGTGCTTGGGGAAGGACAAACACCAGAGGAGGTTCCCGGTAAGCGGCTTTTGTTTTGAGAAGGCAGTTATTCAGTGCAGGCTCTTGGGGTGAGGAGGGTTAGGGCTGCATGCATGCCTAGATGAGGAATAGGTCGTTGATGTGCTCTTCACATCGTGGTAATTGGCCTCAGTGATCTCTTCAAAGGTCTCACCAGAACTTGGGCAATGCGCTTGCGCAGGTTTCTCGGGAGAGCCACTGTGTTCTTTGTCCCAGAAAGTCTAACTTGTCCGCATCACTGTGCCATGAGGGCAACGGGACCATTGCTGCACACAGGCAAGCTGCATATGGGCCAGAGCAGAATCCGCATTGCAGTAGAAGACCCTCCCTTGCTTCCCAGGTCACCCTCAGCAGCGAGATATCTTCCAGGACGAACTCCTGTGGAAAATGTGGGGACAGTGTTCAGTATAGGGGCCCCCTGCCGCTGTTGGCTCTCCCCAAGGCACAGAAACCCAGAGGAAAGTACAGCCGTGAAACAATCAGTCCCGCTTGACCCTGTGCTTACTCCGCTCAGAGCTGCATTATGCTTATCAGCTGATCTGTGCTTTGCTGCCGGAGAACCGCGCTTTTGTGCCGGCGCTCCTCATTGTGCTGACGGATCCTCCTTTCACTGTCCCACCACTCCTGCACTTTTCAATTTACATTACTTGAATGCTGCATTACTTCATGCAACATGTCTTCTTTGCTTCTACGTGGCCTCTTTCTCATTCTTTGGAGTCTTTTGGACAGTGATAACATGGACGGCTGAGATCTCAAGGTTGCATCTGTTAAGGCAAAATGCAACACTTAAGAGGCAGCATTGTTCACACCAGACAGAGCAATGATTCCTCCATACTTAAGGGCAAGCACAGTCTACACAATAGCATAATTTGCCCATCCCAAAGAGAGCGCACATAACCCACAGGAGCCCCAAAATGGTGACTTGATCTAGGCGCTCGTAGCCATGCAGTTGGAGCACTACTGTGCCCGTCCCCGTCCCCCTGAAGCCCTTGTCCCAAAATTCTTTCCCTTGTGCCCCCAAGTCACCTCCAACCCACTTTCCCCAACATCCGGATTCTTACCACCACCAGCTGCCTCCAACACCCGTAGCTTCACCACCCAGCCCTGAAAACTACGACCTTACCCACTGCACTTAACCCCCATCACCATGCAATACAACCATCCTGAAGTGCAGTACTCATTGCACAGCACTCCAGACAGGAAGGCTAAGTATGATAACAGGACATACACAAATCTGTGATTGTACCATTCCCCACCCCACCTCTTTGCCCTTTCTGTTTCCCAAGCAGTTGTGTTTCTTTTCAGTAAATGAATTTTCTTTTCAATAAATGAATGTTTTCAAAGGAAAAAAAGTCTTTATTATTGCATAAAGTAAAACATACCTTAGCCCAGGAAAGAAACAGGCACTTCAAGTCAGCGTAGCAAACACAGATTCCTACTAACATTGGAACCACTGCACTTCACTCCTGTGCAGGGCATCAGATATTACTGGTGGCTTTCAGCCTCAAATTGTTCCCTCAGTGCATCCCTAATCCTTGCAGTCCCGCGCTGGGCCCCTCTAATAGCCCTGCTCTCTGGCTGTTCAAATTCAGCCTCCAGGTATTGAACCTCCGAGTTCCATGCCTTAGTGAATCATTCACCCTTCCCTCACAAATGTTATGGAGGGTACAGCACGCGGATATAACTGCGGGGATGCTGTCATCGGCCAGGTCCAGCTTCCCATACAGAGAGCACCAGCGGCCCTTTAAACGGCCAAAAGTACATTCCACAGTCATTCTGCACCAGCTCAGCCTTTTGTTGAACCGCTCCTTGCTGCTGTCAAGGCTCCCTGTGTAGGGTTTCATGAGCCACGGCATTAAAGGGTAAGCGGGGTCTCCAAGGATCACAATGGGCATTTCGACTTCCCCTATGTTGATCTTCTGGTCTGGGAAAAAAGTCCCGGCTTGCAGCTTCCTGAACAGGCCAGTGTTCCGAAAGATGCATGCATCATGCATCTTTCTGGGTCAGCCTGCCTTAATGTCAATGAAATGCCCACAGTGATCCACAACCACCTGGAGAACCATAGAGAAATACCCCTTCCAATTAACATATTCGGAGGCTAGGTGGGCTGGTGCCAGAATTGGAATATGTGTGCCATTTATCACCCCTCCGCAGTTAGGGAAATCCATTTGTGCAAAGCCATCCACAGTGTCATACACGTTACCGGAGTCACGGTTCTTCTGAGCAGGATGCGATTAATGGCCCTGCAAACTTGCATCAACATGATTCCAACAGTCGACTTCCCCACTCCAAACTGGTTAGCGACTGATCGGTAGCTGTCTGGACTTGCCAGCTTCCAGATTGCAATAATCACCTGCTTCTCCACCGTCAGGGCAGCTCTCAATCTTGTGTCTTTGCATCGCAGAGTGGGGGCGAGCTCCTCACACAGTCCCGTAAAAGTGGCTTTTCTCATCCGAAAGTTTTGCAGCCACTGCTCGTCATCCCAGACTTGCATGACGATGTGATCCCACCACTCAGTGCTTGTTTCCCAAGGCCAAAAGCAGCGTTCCACGGTGGTGAGCATGTCCATGAATGCCACAAGCAAACTCATGTCATATGATTTACTCGAGTCGATATCGTCGGAGCCCTCACTGTCACTTTGGATCATAAGGAATAACTCGACTGCCAAATGTGACGTGCTGGCAAGACTCGTCAGCATACTCCTCAGCAGTTCGGGCTCCATTCCCGCAGACCTAAAGGGAAGACAGAGTGCACAGTACAAAAAATGTTGAAAGATGGAGCCAAATGTGGACGGAAGCACAGGGATTGCAGGGATGAAAACTGATGCATCGCGGGGCATTGGGACAGGACCCATAATGCCCTGCACCCCCCACCCCCGTCCCAGAAGCCACAGCACCAGAATGGGAAGAGGTGCTCTATGGAATAGCTGCCCATAATGCATTGCTCCCAATGCTGCTGCAAATGTGGCCACGCCAGTGCGCTTGTTCCTGTCAGGGTGGACAGACTGCAGCGCTTTCTCTACTGCACTCTCCGAAGGTGGGTTTAATTCAAAGTACTCTACATCTGCAAGTGTAGCCATGCCCTCAGATGGGTAGCATTTCACACCCACTTTGCATTGTGACAGCCACCATCTTAGCTGACACACCGGGGTCTCTAGAGCTAAAAGCAGGAGCTGCCACCGTTTGAGCTAAGGAGCCAGTGCTCTTTAGCTGGGGCTGTAGTACTCATATTATGTCTGGATTGGCACAGACAGGGACCTGTAACCCACACTCACCAGTAGATTATACACTCACTGGCCCTGATTCAACAGAGCATTTAACATGTGCTTTACTTTTACGTAATGGGGCTTAAGTACGTGCTTAAGTGCTTTGCCAAATTGAGGCCTCTCTGCACTTGTATAAGTGTCTCCAAATGGTTCAGGCAGGGGATGATCAAACCCCATGTTCCAAGATCTGTAATCCAGGTTTGATCTTTTCCTACATACCGGGCCCTTGTTCAGGTATATTTTGTGGTCTCACAGTATGCACCTGGGATGTCTGATATTGTACTGCATGGCCCTGAAGAGAATTATGGTGTCTCAAGGAAACTAAAGCCACTAACTGACTTTCAAAATTAAATTGTTAGGAGGAAGAAAGATTTAAAGTGTAGAGGAACCCTAATTAAAGACTCAGTTATCAGTTAATTATTAGTTAGTTAATAGAATTAGTTATATTCTGATGATAAAAATAAGGGCTGCATTTGACAGTGGGTTTAATACCTGGCAAGAGAACAAAATACCCAGCCCTGACTGATCACCAGTGCATTGTTTTAGCAATTAATTAATTTCCCTGAGGCTGAAGGACATATTTGTCAAGGCCCATTGTAAGGAGGTGAGAGGACAGCGTAAGAGTGCGGGAAAGGAAGGATATAGAGAGAAAAACACACTGGAGGAGAGAAAATAAAAAGAGAGTCTGTATCCCAGTGTACAGTGGTGAAGCAGTTCAAATAGGAATTAATTCAGGGAAGTCCCATGGCCTGTGCAATGCTGGAGGTCAGACTAAATGATCACACTAGTCCTTTCTGGCTATAGAATATATGAATCATGGCATCCCTTCTCAGAGCCATGCAGCAAAATCCTGCAATCCATGTTTCTGCCCATCAGTGGTGCTGCAGTCCCTGTGATGATCCTTGAGAACCATGCAAGACAGTGAATGAAAACCTAATCAGGAGCAATGGGGTAAAACAAAAAAAAGGAAAATATAGGCTGAATATCAGTGAGCTCTATTGGTTGGAGAAACAGTCTCCTATGGGACATGATGAAGCCTCATCCCTGGAATCATTCAGTACTAACCTGGACAGAGCACTTAGGAACACACTGTAGTAGGGAGTGGCCCTGCACCAGGATGGATGGAACGAGCTAGTGAACTAACACGGCTTTGCCATCTCTTGCTTCTAAGACAAGGGGCCACTTCCTTAGCTGTTGTAAATGGTCAACACTCCATTGATCTCAGTGGGCTCTGACAATTGACACCAATTGAGGATTTTTCTCTGTATGTTTAAGAACAGAAAATTTCTCACCCAATAATTTTCTTTCTGCTAGCAGCATATCCCACAGTTTTGCTATGCATGAGCAACTCTCTTCTCTGCAGCTTCTGGAGGCAGTTTAAAACTATACCGCAGCTTGTGCTGGCCACGTCCTCTTCTGCTTGCCGCCAGTTGAGTTATTCCAAAGCTGTGTGAAACACTTATTGAGAAAATTATTTATAACCATAACATCTATGTCAAACTCATTACCATGTTGAGAGTTGGCCTGGTGTACATAAATACATAGGCTAAATAAAATGCTGATCCTTGACAGAAAGCCATCAAGGATGGGTAGAATTGTGGGAGATGCTGCTAGAAGAAAGGAAAACATCAGCTAAGAAATTTTCCATTCTGTTTCCCACTGTCTCCCACAATTCTGCTATACCTTCAACACCAGTGGTAGCTCTCATTTAGGGAAGACTGATCTGACTGCTGGTCTGGCCAGTCTGACTGCTCTGAGAAATCTGCTGCCCAAGGATCCCGTTAATAGACCACTAATGGTCATAGAATCACAGAAGATTAGGGTTGGAAGAGACCTCAGGAGGTCATCTAGTTCAACCCCCTGCTCAAAGCAGGACCAACCCCAACTAAATCATCCCAGCCAGGGCTTTGTGGTGGCCAATACCTGGCATGCTAAGGTGCTGGATTGAAGACCTTTATCCACATCTTCTTGAAGAAAGTCCAGAATAGCTGGAATTCCAGGATGTCTTAAATTAACACTGCACTTCTGGCACAACAGGCTGAACTTGGTCTAGATGGAGGAATGGGTTTTTATTGTGGAGACTTTCCTGGACACGAGATAGGCCTTGTCATAAATATAAAGGGAAGGGTAACCACCTTTCTGTATACAGTGCTATAAAATCCCTCCTGGCCAGAGGCAAAACCCTTTCACCTATAAAGGGTTAAGAAGTAAGGTAACCTCGCTGGCACCTGACCCAAAATGACCAATGAGGGGACAAGATACTTTCAAATCTGGAAGGGGCAGGGAACAAAAGGGTCTGTCTGTCTGTGTGATGCTTTTGCCGGGAACAGATCAGGAATGCAGCTTTACAAGTCCTGTAAAGTTAGTACATAATCTAGCTTGAAAATGCGTTAGATTTTCTTTTGTTTAATGACTTGTAAAATAAGCTGTGCTGGAGGGAATGTATATTCCTGTTTTTGTGTCTTTTTGTAACTTAAGGTTTCGCCTAGAGGGATTCTCTGTGTTTTGAATCTGATTACCCTGTAAAGTATTTTCCATCCTGATTTTACAGAGGTGATTCTTTTACCTTTTCTTTAATTAAAATTCTTCTTTTAAGAATCTGATTGATTTTTCATTGTTCTTAAGATCCAAGGGTTTGGGTCTGTGTTCACCTGTACCAATTGGTGAGGATTATTATCAAGCCTTCCCCAGGAACGGGGGTGTAGGGCTTGGGGGGATATTTTGGGGGAAGATGTCTCTAAGTGGTCTCTTTCCCTGTTCTTTGTTTAAAACGCTTCGTGGTGGTGCATACTGTTCAAGGACAAGGCAAAGTTTGTACCTTGGGGAAGTTTTAACCTAAGCTGGTAAGAATAATCGTAGGGTTCTTTCATGCGGGTCCCCACATCTGTAACCTAGAGTTCAGAGTGGGGAAGGAACCTTGACAGGCCTTTTGCTGGAAATGGTTTCCTTTCAATAACCAGGCTGTCCACTGAAGATGGTCTCGGTCTAGGTGGAGAAAAGGGCCTTGGGAAAGAATGTCCAGTCTGAGTGGCAGTTGTAACAGTGATTCTAGTTTTAGCTCCATCAGATCGAAGGATGAGGGCCTCTTTTGTCTGTATAGAGTTGTTATAATGACCTTTGCTTGTTCATGCTTAATCTTTTGGAATACTTTCCTACTGAGAGAGAAGGGTAGGAATGCATATAGCACATGTTGCGGCCACCTGTGCAACAGAGCATCTGCTGCCATGGATATGGGATCTGCTTCTCTGGTGAAGTATTTCAGCCATTTGGTATTTTTGCAACTTACAAACAGATCGACTGAGGCGAAACTGAACTTCTTTGAGATCAGATTGAAGACTTCCTGTTTCAGGCACCATTCCAAGTTGTCGACTGTATTTCTGCTTTCTGATTCAGCTCCCCTTTTACGTGTATCACCATTAGGGAAGGTAGGGTCTTTTCTGCCCATTCCAGATTGCTTCTTCATGTGGAACTACAGTCCTTATTACCCTTTGGCTGTTTATGTATGCAACTGTGGTTGTATTGTGTGACTGGACCAGGACTTTATTGCCCTGTAGGTAGCTCTGGAGTCTCCTGAGAGCCAGCTTGATGGTTCTAAGCTCCAGGAGATGGATACTGTGTTTCCTGTTCTTGGGGCTCCAGGTACACTGCACTGTTCTGGATCCGAGGTGTGCTCCCCAACCTAGCAAGCTGGCATAGGTTGTGAGAAGCAAAGTCCTCAGGAACTGTCCACTATGCTAGAGAGCAGAGTACCTGACTCAGGATCATCACCTGATCTCTCAAGTATTCTGGAGACTGGTGCATCCTTTCAGAAGGAGGCCTGGAGACACGTGATATGAGATGTTGCCCATGCAGTGATCCCTGTGCATGACACCAGGAAGCCCAGTAGCTGAAGGCACTGAGCTATGGTTGGCTTGGTGCATGTACGCAGGATGGAGATGAGATATTGGATCCTCCAGAACCTGTTGAGTGAGAGGTATGGATTCTCCGGTGAGGTGCCTATGTCCACTCTCAAATGGGTTATCAATGGGATCAAGGAACTTCTCTTGATGTTTATCAGAAAGCCGTAGGCTTGCAGGAGGTCCAGAGTTTGCAATGTGGCGTAGTGCACCACAGGCTGGGTTGGACCTCTGATTAGAATTTCATCCAGAAAGGGCTATACATGAGTCCCCTGCACCCTAACCCTGGCTATAACCAGCACTGGCATCTTTGTAAAGACCCTTGGGGCTGACGAGAGACCGAATGGGAGATTCGGTACTGGTAGTGCTCTGTGCCATAAGCAAATCTCAGAAGCCTGCAAATGGGGTTGTGAATGTGTCCTTGAGGTCCATTGAGGTTAAGAGATCCCCCGATGCAGAGATGACACCGCAGAAGGGTCTTCATCTGGAAATTTTGTTTTCTTCATCTACTTGCTGAGCCTTCTGAGATGTAGCATGGCTCTGACTCCTCATGTGTGCTTCTGAACGATAAAGAGGGTAGAGTAGAGCCCGGAGAACTATTCTTCTGAGCAAACTCCTTCTGTCACTCCTGTGTCCAGGAGATGGGAGATTTCATTCCAGATCAGTTCTCACTTGGTGGTATTGATGCCGTTGGGGAAATGGATGAAGAAGGGGTTGGCTGGAGCAGAGAGTATCCCTGCCTTAATAGCTCTCTTACCCATTTGTCAGTGGTTGATATAAACCATTCTTCTGAGAAACGGGAAATACTGTCTCCTAGATTTAGTTCTGGGATGCAGCCTTGAAAGCTTTAATTGAGTGGAAATAAACATGACACATTCATTTGGATTTCGCTTTCAAGAAATTAATAGCAGTTTTGCAGTGCAGTCCTACAAAAAAGGAGATTAAACAGAGCCCATTCTTCTCCTTCCTGAAATACTGCTTGTGTTTAATACACTGCAAAGCCTGAGGGTCAGCATTTAGGGCCAGATTTTCTAAACAACTCGGTACTTAACGGCTCCCATCTAGGCACGTAAATGACATGACCAGATCTTCCAGTCCCTGGAAAAATCATGGAGCAGGTCCTCAAGGAATCAATTCTGAAGCACTTAGAGGAGAGGAAAGTGATCAGGAACAGTCAGCATGGATTCACCAAGGGCAAGTCGTGCCTGACTAATCTAATTGCCTTCTATGATGAGATAACTGGCTCTGTGGATGAGGGGAAAGCAGTGGACGTGTTATTCCTTGACTTTAGCACAACTTTTGACATGGTCTCCCACAGTATTCTTACCAGCAAGTTAAAGAACTACCTGAAGGGGGGGTTCCAAAGAGGATGAATCTAAACTGTTCTCAGTGGTAGCAGATGACAGAATGAGGAGTAATGGTCTCAACTTGCAGTGGTGTAGGTTTAGGTTGGATATTAGGAAAAACTTTTTCACTAGGAGGATGGTGAAGCACTGGAATGCGTTACCTAGGGAGGTGGTGGAATCTCCTTCCTTAGAAGTTTTTAAGGTCAGGCTTGACAAAGCCCTGGCTGGGGTGATTTAGTTGGGGATTGGTCCTGCTTTGAGCAGGGGGTTGGACTAGATGACCTCCTGAGGTCCCTTCCAACCCTGATATTCTATGATTCTGTTCTATGATATCTCTCCTCCCAGTTTAGTGTCATCTGCAAACTTGCTGAGGGTGTAATCCACGCCATCCTCCAGATCATTAATGAAGATATTGAACAAAACCGTCCCAGGACCGACCCTTGGGGCACTCCACTTGATACCGGCTGCCAACTAGACATGGAGCCATTGATCACTACCCGTTGAGTCCAACGATCTAGCCAGCTTTCTATCCACCTTATAGTCCATCCAGTCCATACTTCTTTAACTTGCTGGCAAGAATACTGTGGGAGACCGTGTCAACAGCTTTGCTAAAGTCAAGGAACAACACGTCCAACAAGTCAAGGTAGATATGCTGGAGAGTAGAGATAGGATACAGAGGGACCTAGACAAATTAGAGGATTGGGCCAAAAGAAATCTGATGAGGTTCAACAAGGACAAGTGCAGAGTCCTGCACTTAGGACAGAAGAATCCCATCCACCGCTACAGACTAGGGACTGAATGGCTAGGCAGCAGTTCTGCAGAAAAGGACCTAGGGGTTACAGTGGACGAGAAGCTGGATATGAGACAACAGTCTGCCCTTGTTGCCAAGAAGGCTATCCGCATTTTGGGCTGTATAAGTAGGGGCACTGCCAGCAGATCGAGGGACATGATCATTCCCCTCTATTCGACATTGGTGAGGCCTGATCTGGAGTACTGTGTCCAGTTTTGAGCCCCACACTACAAGAAGGATGTGAAAAAATTGGAAAGCGTCCAGAGGCAGGTAACAAAATTGATTAGGGGACTGGAACACATGACTTATGAGCAGGGCTGAGGGAACTGGGATCGTTAATCTGCAGAAGAGAAGAATGAGGGGGGATTTGATAGCTGCTTTCAACTACCTGAAAGGGGGTTCCAAAGAGGATGGATCTAGACTGTTCTCTGTGGTAGCAGATGACAGAACAAGGAGGAATGGTCTCAAGTTGCAGTCGGGGAGGTTTAGTTTGGATATTAGGAAAACCTTTTTCACTAGGAGGGTGGTGAAGCACTGGAATGTGTTATCTAGGGAGGTGGTGGAATCTCCTTCCTTAGAGGTTTTTAAGGTCAGGCTTGAGAAAGCCCTGGCTGGGATGATTTAGTTGGGGTTGGTCCTGCTTTGAGCAGGGGGTTGGACTAGATGACCTCCTGAGGTCCCTTCCAACCCTGATATTCTATGAGTCTATGAAAAGGGCCCAGGCACCCAGCAGCTTCCATTGAGAACAGTCTGGCCACTTTGTTTACTGCCTACATGGGAGCTGAGCTCATTTGGAAAAATAGCCCTCCCCCCATGCCCCGCTCTTACACACACTGGCCTGTGTTCCCTCCCCCCACACCTTTCTCTTTCTCACTCATGTATGCACACACATTTGCTAGCTTATGCCAAAACAAAGGGCCAGCACTGTGGAGGAAGGCAGCAGTTGGAAGTTTGCTGGTGGGGTAATTTACCAGACCAATTCTTTGTTACACTTTGGTTGAGATACTCGTTGTGTAATATCTTGATGGCCTAGCATGGGTTAATGTAGTGATGTAGGGAAATATCATCCCCATGTTAGAGATGTCGAAAGTGAGGCACAGAGCAAGGAAGTGATTTGCCTCAGGTCACACAGGAAGTGTGCAGCAGAGCTGAGAACATGCACAGCCGGCTAAGAGCATGCGTGGGGGATGTTTTGCATCCATTGAACCCCTCTGCCCCCCTGCTGGCTCCCAGTCTCCCAGCCCCAGACTCTTTGCCCATCCAGTCCAAGTCTCCCCCCCCAACACTGAGGCCCAGTTTTCCTTGCCCCCTCCGCATAAGCCCCACCTTCACCACCAAAGGTTCTGTCACAATCTCCTTCCCCCTCCCCCAATCACCTGCCCTGTACCCTGGGTGCCTTAAAATGTTCTGGTGCTGTAGCTCCCTTGTCTGTACACTCCCAGCCAGCATCTGAGCATGCACTGAGTGTCTGTGTGATAAGCAACCCTGGACCAGCAACTCTGACTCCAGAGGCCTGCTTGTTACATCCCTGCCACACTCTGATCTCCACCAGCCTTGTTTACACCTGGCAAGGTGACTCCAACACCCCCAGTCCCAAATTTTCCCAAAACCATGTGCTCTACAATGTCCAGCCCTCTCCTGGCCCAGTCAGAGGAATAATAAGGTTCATTTGCTCCTTAAAGAGACAAACTCCACAGCTTGCCATATTAACTGGAGTTAACTATCACTTCAGTTAAAACACACCACTGGCTTGGTTCAGATTAAAAGTAAAGCAAATGTATTAACAAAGGAGGTGGAATTTTAAGTGAATTCAGGTACAAGGGATAGTGTTAGAAATGGTGACAAGCAAATTAAAGTGAAAAACACTTTCTAGAGGCAAAGATTTAACAAAACTAATCTTGGTTCAAGGTAAGATTCTTACCACAGCAAGATGGCTGACCACCCCTTGGTCAGGATCTCCCACAAAGTCCAAAGTGTTCAGTTCCTTTGTATTTTTAGGTGAAAGGTCCCTGGGGGTTCTTTGCCCCTCTCTTTAGAGTCCAGTGAACCTTTGAAATGAATTCTTTTGAAGGCTACCCTCTAGGGTTGCAAGGCGTCCAGTTTTCAACCGGAACACCCAGTCAAAAAGGAACCCTGGCGGCTCCAGTCAGCACCGCCAACAGGGCCATTAAAAATCCTGTCGGCAGTATTGCAGATCTAAGGCAGGCTAGTCCCTACCTGTCCAGTCACCACGCTGCACCTGGAAGCAGACAGCAGGTTCAGCTCCTAGGCAGGGGGGCCATGGGGCTCTGCGTGCTGCCCCCATCCCAAGCACCTGCTCCGCATTCCCATTGGCCAGGAACTGTAGCCAATGGGAGCTGGCGGGGCGGGTGCCTGCGGGCTAGAGCAGTGCACAGAGCCTCCTGGCTCCCCCCCCTTCCCCTCCGCCTAAGAGCCAGACCAACTGGCTGCTTCCAGGGTGCAGCACGGAGCCAGGACAGGCAGGAAGCCTACCTTAGCCATACTGCACCGCAGACTGGGATCCACCCGAGGTAAGTCCACGCCCAATCCCCTGCCCCAACCTGAGCACCCCCAAAACCCAGAGCCCCCTCCTTCATCCCAAACCCCTCATCCCTAGCTCGAGACCAAAGCCTGCACCCCCAGCCCAGAGCCCTCACCCCCTCCTGCACCCCAACTCCATGCCTCAACCTGCAGCCCCCTCCCACATTCCGAATCCCTCAACTCCACCCCCCAGTCTGGACCCCCCATCCTATGCCCCAAACCCCCCAGCCCCACTCCAGAGCCCACACCCCCAGCTTAAGCTGTCACCCCCTCATGCACCCCAACTCCCTGCCCAAGCCTGGAGCCCCCTCCCGCATCTTGAACCCCTCATTTCTGGCCCCACCCTGGAGCTTGCATCCCCAGTTAGAACCCTCACCCCCTCCTGCATCTCAAACCCCTGCTCCAATCCAGTGAAAGTGAGTGAGGGTGGGGGAACGTGAACCACCGAGGGAGGGAGAATATAGTGAGTGGGGATGGGGCCTCAGGGAAGGGGCAGGGCTAGGGTGTTCAGTTTTGTGTGGTTAGAAAGTTGGCTACCCTAATACCCCCCATGGTAAAGTTCTTTCAAGCTGTAAGGAAGGAGATTCCCTGGTGTTTGCTAAAATCCAGATTTATTTATTCCTGCAGTCTCCTCCCCCTGCCGTGATGCTGAATGGTTATCTCCTCCCCTTGTTAGTTTGATGGTTTTGTTTCCTCTTATGTAAATGGATTCTCATGATACCTTCAAGATGGCTGAACCACATTCCATTGTCTAGGGTGGGGTAATTTCAGCCCTGCCTGGCAGACACATTTTAAGATCATAATTCCCAGAACGTCTGTAATTTTGAATTTGTCCTCCATACCCACACTTCGCAATAATATTAATGATTAGTATGTTACTAGATTTCTATTGGTATCTTACATGATACCTTTTAGACACCGGTTATGACATTAATGAGTTGGGGTACACTGAACTGGTCAGACCAGCTGAAACTCCCTATCAGGGAGCCCCTTGCCCTCTTGCATTGGGATGCTGCTCGGATCACGCACACACAATCCAGCTCTTGTCCCTTCGGCATTCAAACCAGGCAGCTTCCTCCTCCTCACGGCCTGGGCACCAGTGGAGGCGTCACTGAGAGCACTGGAGAATCAGGCTCCCTGCTATCAGTTCCAGTGCTTGGAACCCAGCACAGCCCAGAGCAGCTGGAAGCTGCAATTGCAGAGAAAGTCCTTCTTAGCCCGTGTCCCCAGGCTGGAGCATGCTCAGTGTGGACAGAATCTGAGAAGGTTTTAGATGATAAACTCTAGCAAGTCTCTACTGAGCATGTGAAAACTGTAATTTTTCCAAGGCTTATAACTTGGCCAAATTTTGCAGATTTTCATGGGAGTGGCAAAAGGCACATACCTGACACAAAGGCCACTCCCCTGCCAAATTTCAAGCCCCTGTTCCAAAGCATAAGGTGTTAGAGCCTCTCAATGAAAAGGTCACCCAAATTTTTTAGTGCGGGTAAAACAACATATTTTCCCCTATTTTGGTTCTGAGAAGCAGCTTAACCATTTTGGCTGAAATTTTCCAAACTAATTCAGCCTGAGGCAGACATCCAGTCTGGAAAATTTCAGCCCAAACAGTTCAAATTTGGCAAAGTCATAAGCAACTGAAAACAGAGTCTTATAATGGGAAGTGTTGGGCAACCTTAATTGGGTGGAGCTACCAAACCTGTCTATAATAGTATTAGAGAGTCCCTGGCACTAAAAAACTATTGAATGTAACTGGGGACAAACAAGAAGCAGGGAACCAGACGTCAAGTTGGAGTCACCTGTTTTAAAGGATTTCTCTCTTTTCAGGGCCTTCCATTGTGACTCCCCCTAAGGAAATCTGGAATGTCACTGGGGCAAAGATTTACCTGAGTTGTGAAGTCATGGGCATTCCAACCCCAGTGCTCACTTGGAATAAGGTCAGTGGAATGGGATCTGTTTTTCATGAGTAGTGTGGATTATGCCATGTTTATTTACTATAGTACAATATTCTTCATCTCTTGGGGGAGATGGCAGAGGAGCAGAGATAATTAGTCCATAATGAAGAAAGGCATTTTATAGCAAATTCTGCATTGTTTTTAAAGTGGCAAGAAAGAAGGGCAGTCCCATTTGTGCAAGGATGAGAACACCAAATGTGTTACCAAATCCAACACCACCTGTGAACTGTAGCTCTTTCCGAAGGGTAGTTAAGACTGTTAGACAGCACCTGCAAGACAAAGGCTACAGCAAACCCACCAGCAGAAGAGCATGTTTCCAGTGAATTTCTCCAGTCAAAAAAACCCCATCATCTTTATTTCCCATTCCCACTCCCCACTCTGGATTTGTTTAATTCCCCCCTCTGCTCCCAAAAACCAATATTTTTTCTTTTGTACTTTTGTTTATGCTGATAAGAGAAACACAATTATGCTTTGCCATATTAAAGACTGGTGTGAAGATTAGCTAAAGAATGTTTCCCAGTGATAAGCTCATACATGCCTGTGGCTTTGAAAACACTGGCCTTGTATGCCCAGGTCAGAGTCATAGTAATCCTGTAGTGTTTTTGTTTTCTTTTGTTAGCTTTGAGGTGATGCTGCTCCTGGGGTGTGTGGTTTGATAGTGCTGGTGGCCTGGGTTTGTTTTTTACCCTTAGTTAATAGCAAGGAGGATGCACCTTCAGCTTCAGAAACTGCATCAGAATTTGGCATTGGGACCTCATAGGAGCCTGAAGCCCAAAGCCGGGCAGGTTCCATACATTTACTTGTGCTCCTCCCACTTTGCTGCCTCTTTGGAAGAGATAGGATAGAGAGAAGCCTTTGATTTGGTGTTAAATTTCAAACAGTGTGCAGGTTAAATAAAAAAAAAAATGCCAGTGTGCAGACTCCATCACTTCTCTAGTTTTCTCAAACCCACAGGCTCTTGGGACCTCTGCTGGTTTATAGCCCTTTACAATCAACTTAAAATAATGTATATTTAAAATATTCTAAGGAAAATTGGTCAAATAGTGACCCACCTAAATAATAGGGCCAACTACAGACATTTCCTGGTGACAAAGGAGACCTTGTTGTTTGTAAGTGAAATCAGCTGTGGTGTACGTTGTCAGAGAGATCTTCAGTGGACTTTTAAAGCTCCACAACTAGCTGAGTGCTCCAGAGTCACCAGTTAAAGTCCAGCACAGAGAAATAGCAACCTCCTCTCACAGGGTACTAAACATGCCACTCACTAGCACTTTCAGGAACTTACTGGAGCATTGCATGGGAGGAGTGTGCAGGAAGGGCAGAATTAAGCTGCTGTTTCCTGTAAACAAAATAATTATGGAAAGGAATAATATTTACGAAATGAACTGTAGAACATTGTATGGTACAATGCCCTATGCAGCTTGTTCACCCCATTAGCTTCACTGCTGATTAACGAGGCAGATCTTTTGTTATCTCCTCCCTCTGCACCAAAAAAGCTGAAAAAACACAAACTACACATTAACAAAGAGGTGTGGTTTTCTGCTTCCAGGCAGCATAGCGTGGAAAGGGGAAGGGTAGCTCAGTGGGGTTTGAGCATTGGCCTGCTAATCCCAGGATTGTGAGTTCAATCCTTTAGGGGGCCATTTAGGGATCTGGGGCAAAAAAAAATTGGGGATGGGTCCTGCTTTGGGCAGGGGGTGGGACTATATGACCTCCTGAGGTCCCTTCCCACCCTGATCTTCTAGGATTCTATGACAGTGTCTAGAAGCTTCACAGTAACAAGCCTTTTTTGCCACTCTTGCCCATGGCTATCTGGAAACCATTGGTTTTAGGGCAGTGGACGCTCACGTTGCTGCCTTTGTTTTACATTGTGCACCATTCTCCTTGGGAAAGTCACGTGCCATGGACCCTGCCCTGGTAACAGCATGTGCAGTGCTAGTTTCCCACTGCTCCAGAGCCCACAGGCCAATTTTTTTCAAAAGGGCTCAACACCCAGCAGCTTCCACTGAGAATAGAGAATCCAGCCCCACACTCCAGACTATCACTAAGGACAGTGGAAGCTGCTGGGTGCTGAACACTTTGAAAGTCTGGCCCTTTGGACTGTAGGTGCTACTGAAAACCAGACAGCAGCCGCCATGGAACAACCTTTTCCCATTTTTATACCATACTGGCACCATTTCAGGCAATTTCACCATTTCATTAGGGTAGAGTCTTCCGAAATACTAGGCCTAACTCTGCTCTCATTGCAGTCTGGGGCCGTTTTACTACTGCCTTTAGTGGGAACAGAGTTAGGGGCAATGCTGAGAGCTAGAAAGTTGCCTAAGCTAGAAAGTTGTACAGCGTTAACTACTATAGACTCCCACACTGGTAGGGTTGCAGTTATACTGGTATAGAGGTGCTTTAACAGGTATAGCCATGCATCCACACTATGGCTTTTACTGGTACAACTATAATGGTAAGAAATCACACCCTTACTCAAACTAGTTACCAGTAAAACTTTCACATGCAGTCTGCAGGCCATAGTCTGTCTTAGACCTGGCCTGCATACCAATTTTGTACCAGTATAACTGTCAGTTAGAGATGTGATTTTTTTTTTTTTTGTTTTATCAGTGTTATAACAGTACAAACTTCCCCACCAGGATGCAAATACTGGTGTAACTCATTCTCTTTCCCTATAGGAATAGCCATAGTGGTAGGAACATCTTTAAATCAGTATAACCACACCAACTGTATGGGCCTAGTTAAACCCAGACAGCTTTTGTATGGAGACAAAGCTTTAGGGGTTTTGGGCCTTAGATACTGTAGGTATTTACGATGGCAATCTCATCAAACTACTGACAACTTGACTCTTAATATTTCTGCTCAGATAATAAGGGGACAATATGGTGTCCAAAGGCTGGAGCTCCTGCCTGGAGACCGTGACAACTTAGCTATCCAGACCCGTGGCGGTCCTGAGAAACATGAAGTGACTGGCTGGGTATTGGTAAGTACTTGTGCACATTTGCATACTATCAACAAGATCCAAGTTTCTGTGCATAGTACTGGGAAATTACAATCGAGTAGGTGCAGTGTTTTTCTTGGTGTTGAAAACAGAGTTCATGTGAATTTGAAGTTAAAAAGCAGTGACATGTATGACAAGGAATAAGATGAAATGCATTCAGTTGGCCCAGTTCTTTGCTTCCTTTATCTTTTGTAATTATTTACACCCATGCAAAATGTGTGTGAAAGTAATGAGGAAGAGCAGGTTGTTTAAAAACTCTCAGGAATGACAGACCTTTCCTTCTGCAGTGTCTGTAAAATACTGCAATCAATGGGTGCAGCACAGAAGGTAGCTAGGACAGGGATTGCTAGCGCTGGAGTCCAGATATCTTGGGTGAGGATCACATGGAAGTGGAACTCTCCACAGGAGATCAGGGCAGTCCTGCCCTACCTTTTGTAGAGCATAGCGCAAGACTGAGCACTACACTAGTCACTCTCACAACTTCATATGAGCCCCACAAACCCAAGCTAGAATCTGCCTGGCCTCTCTAAAGCAAAGTCCAGTCCAAAGGGCCAGACTTTCAAAGTGTTCAGCACCCAGCAGCTCCCACTGTCCTTAGTGATAGTCTGGAGTGTGGGGCTGGATTCTCTGTTCTCAGTGGAAGCTGCTGGGTGTTGAGCCCTTTTGAAAAAAATTGGCCTTTGGGCTCTGGAGCAGTGGGAAACTAGCACTGCACATGCTGTTTTATATGTCTTGCTGGGGCACTCTTTCCAATGAAGTCTGTACAGCTCAAGAGACTCTGTTCCCCATAGCTACAAGCTTGGCCAGATGAAATGCCCTCCTCAAAGAACTCTAAGTAAACTTATACTTAGCAGGTCAAAGAGGAAAGGGGCAGAGACCTTTACCTCCACTTGATTCCATGTCCTACAGCTCAGACTGATGATTGCTATGCGAAGATGGCAGGACTGGTCTGTGCTGGAGTTCATAGAGAACCTTGCTCTTAGCATCTCTAACCTGTGTCCTCAAGGAATGTGAGAGCTCAGGAATCTGTATCCCAGACATTTAAATCTTAAAGTTAAAAGGTTTTTTAAAAAAAAAAAAAATTCTCAGAGAGGGAGTTACTTGAGTGGGAGCATGACAACTGGAGCAGCATCCTAGGGCCTGAGCTGTAATGCATGGAAATGGATTGGACAGGGGAAAGAGCAGCAGCAGGGAAGGCAGCAGAGAGGATGGCACAATAGGTCAGGCATGACAGATTTGCTTTAGCAATAACAGACCACACTGTGCAATCTCTTCAGCTGCCCAATGAGGTGGTGGCTGGGGAATGGAACTCAGTCATTAGCTTACACTGTTGACCAAAACAGAGGTGGAAGCTTTGAAGCAGGGCAAATATGCTACTGAGCCAACCGAAATATGACGAAGCACCTTCCCTGAGAGGAGCATTAGGACTACTGCTTTTTCCTGCCTCCCTCTGTGACAACAGGAAGTTCTAAAACAGACACAAACCTAAGCAAACACCAAAAAGGTTTGAAGTCTGGCTAAAACAAATCCTGATGTGTAAGACAGAGTGAAACTCAGAGTGGATTGATTTGCTGAGCTCCAGGACAGATACCAGAGTGCTTGCCGTACCGTGCCACCTATCTGATTTGGGAACTAGGGCAAACCAATACTGACCAAGTCAGGCTGACTGAAGCCACTGATGGCCCTTTGGCTCAGTTGAAAGAAGGCAGGATTGACTTTTGTGCTCTCTTTGCTAATAGGGAATAAATTCTCATTTTTAAAAGTTCAGTGTATGATGCAATTTTTTTTAAACAAACTATTGCATGTTCAGAACATGAGCATTTTCCATACTACTGGCCAAGGGAATATTCGAGACATGTGCAGCCTCCAAGTGTTAATTCCCACTCGATCAGTTACCCATATTGAGTGTTACTAGTGCTATTGTTTACTGCTGTTATACAACCCAACAATAAGGCAAAGTAACTTGAGACCAAATCCTCTGTAGTAAACAAGGCTACATGCTGCTTGTTTTCATAGATATCTCCTTTGAGTAAAGAGGATGCTGGAGAGTATGAGTGTCATGCATCAAACTCCAAAGGAGAGGCTACAGCCTCTGCACGAATTACTGTCAAAGTCCTTACATGAAAATACCCATAACTAAAGGTAGGTAATCTGTGCAGAGTTTTAACACAGTTGTAGATGTGCAAAGATTTTTTTTTTAAATGTGGTTTATACCCTTTGGTTGTTTAGGATACAAGCGAACTATCTGAAAAGTTGCATTTAAAACTGTTAGCTGTAGATTGCCGATATTTCTAATGTCAAACCCAGTCTTTTTGATTTTGGTGAAGCACTTCATGGAGGCCTCTAGTGTAAGAGCTCACAAATAGCTGAGAATTGGGTTGCTGCATCTTTAATAAAGACATGCTTTTTCCCAAATGTGTTAGGTATAGGAGGTTAACTAGGTAAAACTTCACACATCTGACTACAAATCCCTTCTGTTCCAAATAGCTCAGCTTTCAGGCTATGATGGTGATTTCAGTGGTTCTCCAGACACCATGTTATCTGAAAAAAGAAAAAGGAGGACTTGTGGCACCTTAGAGACTAAAATTTATTAGAGCATAAGCTTTCGTGAGCTACTGCTCACTTCATCGGATGCACACAGTGGAAAAGACCTGAATTTCAAGTTGTTATAAAAAGGCTTTAAAAACCACTTCCAAAAACTGCAGGGACTATTTTGCCAATATATGTAGTCCTAATTGCCTTGCTCTTCCTCCATCCTAGAAACCTTTATCACACACATTTATAGGTTAGTGTATGTAATCCATTCATTGAGGTTCTAGATTTCTGCTCTTTTAAATTATCTGAATAGCTGAAAGATCTGTTTAAAAAAAAAATTGTCCAGCAGTGGAGTATAAATGAATCCCACCATCAATTAATTTACTGAATTAGGTCAAGTCAGACACTAAAGTAAGTCAAGTCACCTACTACAGGACAGGCCCAACAAAGAAAACAGAACGCCACTAGCCATCACCTTCAGCCCTCAACTAAAACCTCTCCAAAGCATCCTCAAGGATCTACAACCTATCCTGAAGGACGACCCATCACTCACAGATCTCGGGAGACAGGCCAGTCCTTGCTTACAGACAGCCCCCCAATCTGAAGCAAATACTCACCAGCAACCACACACTAGAACCAGTAACCGATCCTTGCAACAAAGCCTGTTGCCAACTCTGTCCACATATCTAGTCAGGGGACACCATCATAGGGCCTAATCACATCAGCCACACTATCAGAGGCTCATTCACCTGCGCAACTACCAATGTGATATATGCCATCATGTGCCAGCAATGCCCCTCTGCCATGTACATTGGCCAAACTGGACAGTCTCTACGTAAAAGAATGGACACAAATCAGACGTCAAGAATTATAACATTCAAAAACCAGTTGGAGAACACTTCAATCTCTCCGGTCACTCGATCAGACCTAAGAGTGGCTATCCTTCAACAAAAAAGCTTCAAAAACAGACTCCAACGAGAGACTGCTGAATTGGAATTAATTTGCAAACTGGATACAATTAACTTAGGCTTGAATAGAGACTGGGAATGGATGAGTCATTACACAAAGTAAAACTATTTCCCCATGGTATTTCTCCCCCCCACTGTTCCTCTGATATTCTTGTTAACTGCTGGAATTAGCCTACCTGCTTGTCACCATGAAAGGTTTTCCTCCTTCCCCCCCCTGCTGCTGGTGATGGCTTATCTTAAGTGATCACTCTCCTTACAGTGTGTATGATAAACCCATTGTTTCATGTTGTGTGTGTGTGTGTAAATCTCTCCTCTTTTTTCCACCAAATGCATCCGATGAAGTGAGCTGTAGCTCACGAAAGCTTATGCTCTAATAAATTTGTTAGTCTCTAAGGTGCCACAAGTACTCCTTTTCTTTTTGTGAATACAGACTAACACGGCTGCTACTATGAAAACTAACATAACTAAGTTATGCCCTTTGCTAAAGGTGCTTGGTTTTGGCCAGATTATACCTCTTTTTAGAAATCCATCATCACAAAAATGCAGAGGATACATGCATCCAATAAATTAAGTCTATAAAAGGAGTCTATATAGACTCCAGTCTATAAAAGGAGTACCTCAAGGCTGTTAAAGGGGCATTGTGATAGGGCAACCCTGCCTCGGGTGCCATCCAATGCATGACAGTTGTGCTGAGCCTGGTTCCCTTTTGCTCACCCAAAGGTACGTAGTCAGAGTTCAATTTATTCATCTACACCAGTGCCATAGTTCCCCAAAAGCCTGGTTGTAAAACCATTCTCCAAAGTTCCTGCTGTAAAAAGTGTGTTTTTCCATTCCCATCTCCAGGGACATCTCAAGTCACTCATCCAAGAGTCTATCAGCACTTTGTTCTCAGTTCAGGGCCCCAGTCTCTAGCCCTCTGTCTGAGTGACCAGTCTTCCCACAGGTTTCAGAGTAGCAGCCGTGTTAGTCTGTATTCGCAAAAAGAAAAGGAGTACTTGTGGCACCTTAGAGACTAACAAATTTGTTAGTCTAAGGTGCCACAAGTACTCCTTTTCTTTTTGCAGTCTTCCCACAGTGCTTCATGGAGAGGGTTCTCCCACAGACAGTGTTCCACTCCCAGTCCTTCTTCCCCACACCAAGCTGAATCTCTCCCTTTTTTTCCTAGAGGCCACTGCCCAAGCCTTCTGCTCCTTTAGGAGTCCTTGCTTTGGTCAGTTCCCACCAGCAGTTCCAGCTCTCATCCACATACAGCTGTCACTTCTGGGGCTCCTGAAGCTCTTGTCCAAGCAGTGTGCCAGCTCTGACTTGCTGCTTGTTGTCCGACAGTGACAGGCATGAAGTCATCAGATGCATCAGTAATAAGTACAGTCTAAACATCTACGTAATTAGCCAACTATTGACAATGGACGCGTTCCAATGACCTTAGTGAAAGATTCCCTAATTCCATTACCCTAAGCTATCCAGTTCCCTCAGAAAGAAAGAGAGGAAAGGTTGATTGATTTAAATGTGGATAACGAAGAACGGAAAATTCACTCTATTGATATTGGGGTATCTGCAGTGTTACCCTCTTGTAATTATGAAACCTCATCTTTGTTTGTTTTTTCCCCAGATGATGGTGCAGAGCTGTGACGCATGGACTATATCATTTATGCACAGTTTAAGTTAGTGTTTTGGAAAGCTACAGCCACTGACTTCTTCTAGCCGGATAATCAGTTCCTTATCTGACTCATTCTTCCTTTTAGTTATGTTTTGCTTACATGCTTTTGGCAGACATACAAATAAAGGTAATTCACGTGACTACAAATCTTTATTTCTATTTACAAAAAGTAAGCTCAAGATCATTAAACAAAGCATTCATACACAAAACATAACCTGATGTAAATGACATATGTAACATTCTGCATTCAAAATCTTTTTAAAATGGTACACTAGAAACAGAGCAAGTATATACGTCTAGTCAGAACTAAAGCACAGCCTTTTAAAGGCTAAATACTCATCATACGAGGTGCAATACTCATGGACATGAGCTCTTGAAAGAGGAGTTTACAGGCATATGGCATTCGCACCAAGGAAATCTGAAAAGGAAGTAAGAAAATTTAGTACATGGTCTCTTTTTAAAGATTAATTTCACTCTACTACCCCTAAGTAAATAGTAACATTTTGGTACCAAAATTAGAAGGCTATTTTTTTTGGTCTAATGCTTCATATGAAGTTATATTTTTGTTAGCCCTTTAGGAAAAGTCTTTACAATTCACCTTGAAGTGATTACTGATCACACTCCATCCAGGGTGGCATTACTTTACTCAGTAGTGTTGATATGTTCCTCTACAGGGTCCAGACCAACAACACTATTTATAATTTATCATTTTAAATACAGTAGACTTGTCCTTCAGTGGTCAAAATCTGTAGACAAAAGATCTATCTTTTGCTCCTATTGGTCAAGATAATTTGTGCATATTAACTATGAGACAATTAAAACCCTTTAGAAGTTGAAGGAGTAACAGAGTTATGGTAGAGAAAAACAATCCTGTTTATACTTGAATATAATATTTCCATATTAATTCAAAACCGGTGATTTCCTTCCCCCAGCATGTCATGTATGTGACAAGTTAGTTTATTTCTCTCCCAACCAAAATATAGTAATCTGAAGAGTTATAGTGGCAAAGCCATGAAAATCAATCCATGAGTTTTACAGCATCACTTTTTTCCCCCAAAAGTTAAGATTTAATGTTCACTTTTAGATAAGTTCTCTGAAAACCCATTATAATAAAATACATGAGTGAAATTTCCTGCCAAATGACACAGCCAGAACTATGACAATTATAGGGAAACATATGAGTCAACTTGGACACTTAGGGGAAAAAAGCAACACTTGTTATAGAGCAACTATTGGGTTAATGTTTGTGTTTTTTACCACTTGCTCTCTTCATCCTCACTCACCATCATACTCCTTTAGGCACTGTTTGTTCTTGACTGCAAGTAGAAATATTTGCAGAGGAAATCCATACATACCTGTGTTTTATTACGGCACCCCCTGCACTCGTACGTGTGTGTCCTTGTGTTAGCTATTGCCATTATTCCACAAAGATTGCAAACATGAACTTGGTATGGGTCTGAAGCCTCAAACAATCGCTCTCTCAAAAACTGAGCTGCTCCATGAGCAATCTGACAGTCTCGCTCCATTTCTCCAAAACGAAGGCCACCATCGCTATAAGGGGGTGGGAAGGATATTTTGTCATTAAGTCAGAAATTATGATTCCAGTAGCTAATATGGCGACCCAATTCTGTACAAATACAATCAGCAGTAGTACAAATAGGTGCCTCCGTACCCAGCAAGTTGTCATCGCTTCTCCCAAAAATACGATCATTGGGAAGAAGTCAGCCAAATTATAAAACTACTGCTCCCACTAGCAGTCACATGACTAAGAAAATTTCTACAACGGATGACAATATATAGTGTTTGAACAGAGAAACCACAACTTCACAACAAACTATTACAAATGACTAAGTCACATTTTATCTGTCCAAACCTAAGCACACTACCATAAGCTCCAAATGGGTGGCTAATTGGTTGAGCCAATTAAGATACAACTGCACAGCTGAGGCAGCTAATTTCTCTCTACCTTAGCAACCCAACTGTGAGAGACGTCAAGGACACTCGTAAAAAAAAATCCACAAACATTCTTACCGAGATCTACCTTCCATTGGTTGCCTGTTAAGAATCTGAATTGGCCCTCTTGCACGAGAATGAATTTTGTCATCTACCATATGTTTCAACCTCTGATAGTAAGTAGGACCAATGAAGATTTGTGATGTGATTTTGCGTCCAGTGAAGCCATTGTAGAGAACCTGAAGTAAAATACAATCACTGAAGCACAAGCCTAAATTTGACATTAACAAAATTTATCAAAAAACAGACCAATAATCTTTAGCTAGATTGGCATTTTGAACACTATACCTCATTTCCTCTCAGATGATAGCCATAATCTGATAATAGATTGGAAATCTTCTGCACATTGACAGCATCATTAAAAGGCGTAGCATCACCAATTTCTCCCTTGTTTGCCGATACCTATGGAGAAAAAGGGTTTGCTGAAGACCATGAACTTTTATAGACACAAACTATGCATTCTATACGAGAGTAGTCAGACAGTACGCAGGTAACTTGAAAAAGCTAACCTACTCCCCCTGTTAAGAGTTCAGACCCAATATCCAGGACTGTAACCTAAACTTTCTAATGCAATAGATATTTTCTGTTGAACAAAAAACTTAAATGCACAAGCTACAGGTGGGATTTTCAGAAGCACTTAACTCTGTTATTTCTTTCTTTTCCATAGATTAGGAGAACACTTAGGAATTTTTAGGGTTAATTATGCTTGTATAAAAAGAAAAAGGAGGACTTGTGGCACCTTAGAGACTAACAAATTTATCAGAGCATAAGCTTTCGTGAGCTACAGCTCACTTCATCGGATGCATTTGGTGGAAAAAGCAGAGGACACACACACACACACACAGAGAACATGAAACAATGGGTTTATCATACACACTGTAAGGAGAGTGATCACTTAAGATAAGCCATCACCAACAGCAGGGGGGGGGGGGGGAGGGGGAGGAAGAAAACCTTTCATGGTGACAAGCAGGTAGGCTAATTCCAGCAGTTAACAAGAATATCTGAGGAACAGTGGGGGGTGAGGTGGGGTGGAGAAATAACATGGGGAAATAGTTTTACTTTGTGTAATGACTCATCCATTCCCAGTCTCTATTCAAGCCTAAGTTAATTGTATCCAGTTTGCAAATTAATTCCAATTCAGCAGTCTCTCGTTGGAGTCTGTTTTTGAAGCTTTTTTGGTGAAGTATAGCCACTCTTAGGTCTGTGATCGAGTGACCAGAGAGATTGAAGTGTTCTCAAATCAGACGTCAAGAATTATAACATTCAAAAACCAGTTGGAGAACACTTCAATCTCTCTGGTCACTCGATCACAGACCTAAGAGTGGCTATCCTTCAACAAAAAAGCTTCAAAAACAGACTCCAACGAGAGACTGCTGAATTGGAATTAATTTGCAAACTGGATACAATTAACTTAGGCTTGAATAGAGACTGGGAATGGATGAGTCATTACACAAAGTAAAACTATTTCCCCATGGTATTTCTCCCTCCCATCCCACCCCCCACTGTTCCTCTGATATTCTTGTTAACTGCTGGAATTAGCCTACCTTGCTTGTCACCATGAAAGGTTTTCCTCCTTTTCCCCCCCCTGCTGCTGGTGATGGCTTATCTTAAGTGATCACTCTCCTTACAGTGTGTATGATAAACCCATTGTTTCATGTTCTCTGTGTGTGTGTATATAAATCTCTCCTCTGCTTTTTCCACCAAATGCATCTGATGAAGTGAGCTGTAGCTCACGAAAGCTTATGATCTAATAAATTTGTTAGTCTCTAAGGTGCCACAAGTACTCCTTTTCTTTTTGTGAATACAGACTAACATGGCTGCTACTCTGAAACCTGTCATTATGCTTGTATAGTAATTCTGTCAAGAAAAGCAGCAAAGAAATTCTGCTATAAACACATCGTGGTTTGACCCACTGAAGATAGGACTCTGGCTTCTGCCTAAGGAAATTAATATACCTTTTGTTTTGTTACTAGATCCTCAAATGGGAACTTGATCATCGTTCTTTAGTAGGTTAACAAATGCCAGGAACTAGCAGATCAGCTTCTCCACAAGGTAAAACAAATGCAGTTTGATTCTCAGATTTTAGCTACACAACACAAACTGTTCTCCTTACCTTCCCTTGAAGGCATTCAATCAAGTGACCAATTGTCATACGGGAAGGGATGGCATGGGGGTTGATGATTATGTCAGGTGTGATACCTTCACAGGTGAAAGGCATATCCTAAAGCAGGAAAGAGATTCTCATTATGCCTCATGAGAAGCTAGGGCGTTCCAACAAAATAAAAATCCAATTCAACTTAAGTGACTCAAAAGACATTTTAAGTAAGAATTGAACAGAGGTTAAATTTAAATCAATATATTAAGGTAACTTATTTCACAGGCAATCCACATTAATACGCAAGTTTCACTCTACAGAGAGATATACAAGTATGAGAGAGAAAAAGGTTGCTACCTCCTGTCTGTACTGGATACCACAGGTACCCTTCTGACCATGCCTGCTGGCAAATTTATCTCCAATTTGTGGGATTCTCACAGAGCGCACCTGGAGGCAACAGAAAACATCAATGACTTGGTACTTTTTTTTTTTTTTAAAAAGCCCAGAAGCCATAGAAACAGGTACTCACCCTAATTTTGCAAAACTTATATCCTTCCTGGTTAAGGGTTACCATGACCTGGTCTACAATACCAGTCTCACTAGTTCGTAGGAAAGTGCTACAGTCCCTCTTTGTGTATCGTCTGTTAGTGCTTTCCAATTCATCTTCATTCTCAGGAAGAGTTACCGTTTTGCCAATGATGACATCATCTCCTGACACACGTACACCAGGTGCTATCAAACCATCATCATCTAGTTTGTCATAGATGGCATGCCTCATACCTGAGATTAAAGACAAATGAATTCAGAGCCGAAAATCTTCAAAGTATTTCTACAAAAACATTAAGGATCACGTTCTCAATAGTAGACACCATATTTGCATTCTGTGCCAGTATACTGCAGTGTTGTGAATTCATGGACATATTAGTAAGTGCAGATTCTACTACAAATGTACATGCTGCTAACATATCCAGAAAGGGAATTTTTGTTTTTTTACTGACCATGCAAATTTCTTTGTACCAAGAGCACAAATTTATCAATCATTTACATGTTTACAGTACAATATTAATAGTCAAATATAGTAAGGTTAACATGAAGGACTCAGTCTAAGTCTGGCTGCTAATTGCAGGCTCTCTTTCTTCCATCTGCCAGCATCTCTTACCCTGACAAGTTTCACGTGTAGGTTTTTCAAAAACTTCTTCTTGGTCAAATCCTTTCTTGGATTCTTGTTCTTTATATGAGCGATAGAAAACAGATCTGAAAGAAAATTTAAAAAGAAAAAAACTTTAGATATCAGCATTCTTTTTTAAATTGTATGCTATAACCACATCTACATCACAATTGAGGGCCTTTGTTTTATTGATTTGTCCAGAAAAATTCCTAGATTTTAAAAAAAGCTGGGAGTGGTGGTTTTTTGTTTTGTTTTAAACTGATTGTCACCCAAATTTTGGACCACTCAAGTGTATGAAAATACTGATTATGTTAAAAAAAAAATCTGATTACATTAGGTAGATGGTATTTATTAATAAATTAGTCTAGGTGTAAATGTGAGGCTGTCAAAGTGCAGCAACGTAGTGGAAGATATGCGTGCGTGCGTACAGAGTGTTAATGTGCAGTTTATGCAATAAGCCACAGCATTAACTCCTTTTATTTATAATACACTTATTTTTCTGTCTGTTGCTTTTTTTCTGTCCTCTTATTCCCTAATGTTAACCTAATATTTACCCAGAAAACAAAAGTTAGTTTTTTGCACTGATTTTCACCCATTTTTAATTTACTTTTTGTAATAAAGTGAAATTCCCAGGACATTTTAAACAAAATAAAAACTGAAAACAAACAGCCCTGGCTCATAGCACAGTTGAATTAGAGTTACCGGTAATGACAAGTCTGAAAGAATGCTCAGGTCCCATGCAAGAAGAAGTTTTTACTTGGATACTACACTATGACTTCTAGAGCAAAAACAATGAACCCCACAAGGACATTCTGACAGTCACTTCTCAGAGTAAATCTGTGAGATGTCTACAAATAAACTGCTGGTAGTGGTAGACGGTGGCAACTTTGGGATCTACTATACATCTTACAAAAAAAGGGAATAGTGTTATCCCTGTGTTACGACCCAGACCACTTTACTCATACATTTCACCCCTTTTCCCTTTGCCTGCCTTTTAGCTTACATGTTTTGATGTCATCCCATTACCTGAATGCTAATGTAAACAATGACACCACCGCTGTACACATACTAAACCACTACATGTACAGTGATGAGTAATTTAAGAACACCTTCCCCTCCCCCCCCCCAGTATCCATTAAGCTGCACACACTGAAGTACACCTCCGGTGCACTAGAGTGCTTTGGTTTTATTCAGGTTTTTCCATTTTTCCTCCCCCCGGCCCCTTTTTTTTTTTTTTTTTTTTTTTTTAAATGCTGCCTTGTAGGCTAGCATATGGATCCCCAGCTGTACTTGAAGTTTAAAATTTCTTTTTATTTTTAAAAATGTGCCAGTGAACATAACCAAAGCTCACTTTGGGCAATAATTATTAATGCAATCCATAAAAATCCAGCACAGCTTCTCATTTCTTATTCTACATAAGTAAACAGATGTGAAGAAGCGAACATGCCTCTTAAAGGTCTATCCAACCAAAAGTAGAACAGAATGTGGACCTAGATAGCCAAAAGACAACAATGAATGTGTCCATTACATCATTCAGGTATAATTGTGGCAAAGTGGCGATAGGTCACATCATTTCCCTGGCTAACTATGGGATTATTTTGGGAAGCTCAAATGCTTGGCATCAAGGGGCTCACGTAACTGACAGTTCAAGAGAGAAGACATCCAAATCCTATTAGATTCAGTGCAGTCAGCAAGAGCTAACTTTAAAGCAAGAGGAGGAAAAAGGTTGGTTGGGCAAGTGTGTTATGTTTTTAATTTTGGCCCTAGTTATTCACTGGAGTGGTTACTTTTGCATCTTTTTACTGTGGCAGGTGTAACTTTTGTAAGTGACTTTAAAAAAACAAAAAAAAACAAAAAAAAAAACAAAATAGGTTAAGAAAGAGCAATTTTAGCAGATTGGGCCAAAAGAAATCTGATGAGGTTCAACAAGGACAAGTGCAGAGTCCTGCACTTATAACGGAAGAATCCCATGCACTGCTACAGATTAGGGACCGAGTGGCTAGGCAGCAGTTCTGCAGAAAAGGACCTAGGGGTTACAGTGGATGAGAAGCTGGATATGAGTCAGTCTGCCCTTGTTGCCAAGAAGGCTAACCGCATTTTGGGCTGTATAAGTAGGGGCACTGCCAGCAGATCGAGGGACGTGATCATTCCCCTCTATTCGACATTGGTGAGGCCTGATCTGGAGTACTGTGTCCAGTTTTGGACCCCACACTACAAGAAGGATGTGAAAAAATTGGAAAGCGTCCAGAGGCGGGTAACAAAATTGATTAGGGGACTGGAACACGACTTATGAGCAGGGCTGAGGGAACTGGGATCGTTAATCTGCAGAAGAGAAGAGTGAGGGGGGATTTGATAGCTACTTTCAACTACCTGAAAGGGGGTTCCAAAGAGGATGGATCTAGACTGTTCAGTGGTAGCATATGACAGAACAAGGAGGAATGGTCTCAAGTTTCAGTCGGGGAGGTTTAGGTTGGATATTAGGAAAACCTTTTTCACTAGAGGGTGGTGAAGCACTGGAATGTGTTACCTAGGGAGGTGGTGGAATCTCCTTCCTTAGAGGTTTTTAAGGTCAAGCTTGATTTAGTTAGGGATTCGTCTTGCTTTGAGCAGGGGGTTCGACTAGATGACCTCCCGGAGGTCTCTTCCAACCCTGATATTCTATGATTCTAACTGTACATTTTAACATACTATTAACAATATGCAGTAATCAGCTGTTGGTAGCATTTTAAAATGTATGACCTAGTTGTCCAGAGTGTCTTAGAAAAGGCATGTTATGTCCTTTAGACATCTGAAAGAAAACTGGGTCAGATTTAAATCTTCGAATGAGTAAAACCAACCGTATAATTTACATGAGCAATTTTCTAGAGTTCAAAGTTCAGGAAAACCATACCTGAAAAAACCTCTATCGACAGCAGAACGGTTCATGATGACAGAGTCTTCCTGATTATAACCGGTGTATGACGCGATGGCCACAATTGAGTTGATACCTGTAATGTAATAGAAGCAAATGTTTAAGGACCTACAACTCATATAAGCAAGGTTTCTTCATTCAAAATGAACTGTATTCCATATATTTACACAGACTGGACATTTATTAAAGCAAATCTCCACTCTACCCACACACACACACACACACACACAAAATAGAGGCCATGTAATATTGAATAAATACAAAATTGGAGTACACTGTAGATCAGAACTTCAATACAACAGTGACCCCTTGTGGAGATCTAACAAATGCTGATGAAAAATATACCATTTCCAACAATTTAATCTGTTGGACGAGGGAGGAATTTTTTAACATGCATGTTGTAATCTAGCTGCTGCTGAGACCACAAGGCACAATAATGTGAATGACCAGAAGTTACCACTAAGCACAATCCTAGTTACTTTTCACCATAATTAA
This sequence comes from Dermochelys coriacea, assembly GCF_009764565.3. NCBI lineage: Eukaryota > Metazoa > Chordata > Testudines > Dermochelyidae > Dermochelys > Dermochelys coriacea. Next base: position 2,945,591 of record NC_050071.1, on the reverse strand, counting down.
TGGTACACAAATACCAATATTTAAAGACATTTTATTCAATACATTTTAGGTTTGCTTATTAACCCACAACATACCTGCTGGCAACTCTCTAAATCGCAAGTACTCCATAGAACGTGTAGTCACAAGGGGTTTTTGAGGGTAATACAGCACATGGGCTAGTGTATCCATACGAACGTGGAAGTTTGTAATATAAACTCCCATAGCTTGTTTACCCATAGCAGACTGGTATGTGTTCCTAGGAGACTATGAAGGCAAAAAAGAAGCAGTGTCAACAGAACATCTATTGAACTCTTCATGCATATACATGTCTACATATGTTAAACATGCTTTTTTAAATTTTCCTTTTGTAATATATTCTTATCAACTTTAAAAGCAAGAGGCCTAAATAAATAAATAAAATAAATAAGTGGGGCTACTGACCTGGTTGTGATCAGGGAAAGGAATAATAGATGCACAGACTCCTAGGATCATGGACGGGTGAATCTCACAATGCGTGTAAGTTGAACAGTATGCAACTCCTTTCTCCTGCAAGTCATCTGGAGTCATTGCCAGCATCACAGTCTCTTCTTCTAGCGTATCGATGTATTCTACTACACCGCTGGCCACGAGATCCTGCCAACTAAATCATCAAACTGTCTCACTGCCTTACTATTCAGAGTAACATTTAATACAGATTTCATTAGCTATGTCAAAAAGCAAAAAACTTATCTTGTTTGTAATTAGGGAATACGCCACTGCCTTGATTTGACACAATTATGCTCTATTGCGATTATAAGCAACACTGTGTAGAACACACTTGACTACTTTGTAACAGGTTTTTAAATACAAAGGTGGCTTGCAGATTCAGCTGACTTCAAACAAACCCTGAGAAGCATACATCACATTTAGAAGAAAGAGCAAGACATTTTTCCTGTTCTGGGGAGATTTCTTACCTGTAGTTGTTATACTCTCGTTCTTTTAGTTGGTCAATATGCCTCTTCTTCAACAGAAGCTTTTGTTTTTCCACAATTAAAAGTGGCCTGCAGATTCTGCCAGCATCAGTATAGATGCGGATTTCTCGCTCCCTAATATCCCTGATCATAGAGACCTGCATATGCAAAAACAAACAAACAATGAGAATTAATGGGTACACACATTTGAGTTTTTATATGAACCATGGAATGAGAGTCATGGTGTACATAGCAGGAGCTATAACAAAGTGAAGTTCCCCAAAGTGGGAGCCTTTAAGTTACTGTCTACAGTATGCTGCAAGTATTAGTGCTCCATTGAACAGGGTTCCGATTTGAAAAGGGCAGTTTTCAGCTAAATTCTCTTTAAAAATGGTTTTAGGTCACTAAGCCTTTGAAGTCTGATCAAAAAGAATTTCCACTTGTACTCATACTTTGGAAAGGTGTGTTCTGACTACTACATTCCATCCTTTGCAGCTAGAATTTACATGGTCGTTCATTCAGAAAGCGTACCTCTGATACAATTATGTCCATCTGACGACGTAATTTTCTTAGTGTGTTCATCAGCTGATCTGGATCTTTGTGTATTCCTACCCAGCAGCCATTAACAAAGATCTTGGTTGCACTATGAAAAGAAAAGCCAGGAGTTATTTGAAAAAGTAGTTTTGAATTTAAAAAAAAAAAAAGTTTAAAATTATTCAGAGAAACTCATTTATACATACTCTGCAATGGCTGCTGGAGATATTTCTTCCAGATTTTCCATACTCCATTCTTCTAAAAATTCCAGAATCGGAGATGGCTGAGACCCCACAGAAATGTAAGCCATCAAGGCTAAGTTCTTCACAAGTCCTACTGCATGGCCCTAACAAACAGATTTACTTTTGTTGTAAAAAACAAATCAATACGCCTTTGAAAAGACTAGACAAATAGTTTCCAAGAAAACACATACACAGAATTGATAGTGGATTCAGACACACAATTACTTTATTAGTTAAAAAAAAAATCTTATGTCTTCACTGCAAATTTAACTTTAAATCTGAAATATTTGAAATTAAATACTGAAAATAAAATGCAATTGCACATTGACATATTGCAACAAATCTGCAGATGTTAGATTACCATAATACAAGCAAATATGCTTTTTGAATACATTCGTTTCAATGCAACTTGTGTTACCTCTGGAGTCTCAGCAGGACAGACCATTCCCCACAATGTATTGTGCAGCTGTCTGGGCTTTGCTAGTTTACCATCTCTACCAATTGGAGAATTCAAGCGTCTCAAGTGGGAAAGTGTGGATGCAAAGGTCAAGCGGTTTAACACCTAGATGTAATTGTAAGTTTTTAAAATTAGACACCCAAGCTGTATTCTTCATTTCAAACCAAAATCATGTGCAATTTGTTAGTCTCACTTATTTCAAAATGCCTACTAGAAGTCAGTTACCACCTAAATTGACAACTATCTTTGTGTCTTTCAACAAAGTAATGATAAAACAGAAATCAGTTCACCTCAACTCATCTTAGTCTAGTGCTAGGTCTTGCCCAGATCACCCAGAACTGTATTACCACCACTCTGCCTCAGCAAGAGTTAGCTTTGCTGCTGCTAAGCTCTGTGTCATCACCCGGACACATCAGCTTGTCTGCCTTACTGGCAAACTCTTCACGACTCTGCCAGTCCAAACCTTCCCTTGCAGGCAACAGTGAGCCCAAATTCCCAAGAGATGTATTTCTGCAGTGTCCAGTCCCTCTCACTGAACACTCACAGAAGTTAAGTTTGTTGCCTCCAAAGAGGCAGAGCACACAACAGCCCGTTAGATTAGCTGAAGACTCACACTTCCATTTTAAATCAGAGATAGTTCTGTAATAAAACAAGAACGAGTTTAGACTTACTTGACTAGACTTACTTGAAATCACTTAAGGGTGAAAGAGACATGAAAGGTTACAAACAAAAAAACCCACACATTCTACTGACTAAAACTTAACTTTAGCAAGTTACAATCTTTGTGTGAGCTGGTTTTTCACCTACAGTCAGTTCCCAGAGACTTCAACCTCTTTGGCTGAAGGATCCAACTCTCCCAGAGTTTGAGCACTCTGGCATCTTTTGTCCAAGATGATAATCCCAATTAATTAATCCCTGTTTCTTCTTATATTTCCCCTAAACCCATTGTCTGTTTCCCCAGGAAGCCTTTCTGGCTATAGAGCCTCCATCCCTTGTCATAATCATTAAGTGGCATCTCCCCCACTTGCTAATTTAAGGGCTTCATTTACCTGATATGTAAATGTACTCTCCTGGTTTCTGGCTTCACCTTCCTCAATTTACATTGGAGAGACAGTCAAGCAGGCAAAACAACATTCCTTTGTCTAGGGCTTATGCACGGCTTGCCAAACATATTTTAAGAACATATTTCCAGCACACATCTATAGTTCTTTGCACACTACCCACACAATAATATTAACGACCAGCGTGTTACCAGTTTGGACAGGATACCTTACATGACACCTTTCAGATACACAGATTATGACAACAGTGTGTTGGGGCAAGGAGTGCATGAGGGGTTCTGCATTATGGTTTGGTACGCCCTTTGCCAGTTGGCACTGAAGGGCTCCCAGAATCACAGTTAGGTTTCCACTGAAGATATTACTACACTGGCAGAACTTTTAACTGTGTGCATGTGGGTGTTCAGCAACTTCTATTGTAGGGCTGATCCTGAAAGAACTCTGTTCACCTTTAATATATACTAGTAATGCTCTGTAGAGACTGCTCAGCCAACATAAAAACTCTGATGTGACAGAATCTTAGAGAGAGTTTTTAATACAAGTATTCTGGATAGGTATACAGAAGCTTTTACAAGACAAAAGCTATGCTTTGTCTAAGACTTATTTAGCTAGGCTACCTGAGATACTCCTGCTCTGGCCTGATGAGCTTTCTTCTGATCACCCCAGTTTCCAGTAGCCAATGAGTACTTCAAACCATCTGATATAATCCTTGTTTTAATTGCCAGTTCCAAGTTAAAATCTTTCCCTCTGTCAATAAATTTTTGTGCGTATATTCTCACTTCTTTGAGCAAATTCTTAAACATTCTGTTGAAGAAAGCAGAAAATGTAATTGTTAGAAGCCAGGAAGGGTAATTGTAGTAACATTCTATAGCAGGTCAATTTAATCAAACAGATTTATGGAGAGTTTTTGAAAACAGGACACAGAAAATAGAAGTGAAATGCTTCACAGGAGTCAAAACAGAATTACATTTTTATATTGATAAGAATTCCATCCACAGTTACATTAGGCAGCATAAATATAAAGGCATATAAACTCCTCATGCTACAGGGCATAGACCAGCAACTAATCACCTGGAGTTCAGAGAAGTTTCTTCGGGCACCTTAGACACTAACAAATTTATTTGAACATAAGAGTCTAAGGTGCCACAAGTACTCCTTTTCTTTTTGTGGATACAGACTAACACGGCTGCTACTCTGATTCCTATGGACTGGTTATTCCATAATTGTACATCTTGTACCTTCCCCTGAAGAATCTGAGACTGGCCATGGTCTGAGAGGATATCAGAATTGAAACAATGGTCTGTTCTAGTATGACAGTTTTACATTCCCAACAACTATTACATGAAATATGACACTTTTTAAACACGAGAATACCATTTAATACCTACAATTTTGTTTATCATGCTTACCCTCTGAACAAGAATGCAAGCAATGGCCCTGCCAGATCAAGTCTTTTGTTGCCATAATGATCTCTGTCATCGAGTTCTCTTCTGCCCAGAGCTGCCAGTAGTAATCTATGAACCATATATCTAATAAAATAAAAAAAAAAAAAGACACCTTACTTTGTATTTTAATTAGAACCAGACATTCATCATCAAGACCAAACAACTATTTGCGGGACATATCCACTAGGGGTGCCGATGAATTGTCAATCCTAAATCAAATGAAATCATTGCATTTCTAAAACACAGACCTCCTTACCAGGTTAATAAGCACAAGTCCTAAAAACCCACTGCTTGTTTAAGTCAATGCAGACCCAAAAGGAGAATTTTTTTAAACAATCTACCCCACTTTTGGATTGGACCTTCACCTGGCCAACCAGTGCTCTTTTCCTCTGTCTTGTATTGTCTAATTTAGGCCCCAGTTAAGTCAGCAGGGCTCTGCATGAGCATAGGGGCCACCAACTGGCTGAACTGGGGCCTGGGGCTCCTGATGCAGGGACTGACTGCCTGTATATCATTAGGCACTGAGCAAGGTGATACCACCCAAATAATTTTAGATGACCAGAAATACACTATACGGCCTTACAGTCAGCCTGCACCACAACTACACTGTCAACTCAAGAAGTATATTAACAATACAGTAGAACCTCAGAGTTATGAATATTAGAGTTAAGAACTGACCGGTCAACGGCACACCTCATTTAGACCCAGAAGTATGCAATCAGGAAGCAGCAAAGATTTTAAAAAAGCAAGTACAGTAGAGTATTGTGTTAAATGTAAACTACTAAAAAAATAAAGGGAAAGTTTAAAGAAAGATTTGATATAGTAAGGAAACTTTTTGTACTTGTTTCATTTAAATTAAGATGGTTAAAAGCAGCATTTTTCTTCTACATGGTAAAGTTTTAGAGCTGTATTAAAGTCAATGTTCAGTTGTAAACTTTTGAAAGAACAGCCATAACATTTTGTTCAGTTATGAACAACCTCCATTCCTGAGATGTTCTTAACTGAGGTTCTACTCTAGTGTCTTTATGTAGGTCCCCAATACCACATTCAACTTAAAATCCACCCTCATTGTTTCTGCCATTTCAATGCTGCAAGGATTGGGTTGCAAATACTACAGGGGAAAGTAACTATTAGTACTATTTTGAAAATTGTGGAAACAATTCTACCAGTCTTACATTTCATAAATATCTAAACTAAATTTTGAATCAATTTTGAGTTGACAGTTTCACTTTCAGATGTATGACACAGCATTTAAGACAAACAAACGAAGTCATACCCCAGAAAATAGGCCTTTTTGGTTTCACAAAAGTCACTGACACCAACATGTGGAAGCATTTCCTTCTGTAAGACTTCTTTTGCATACTTAATTCTTTTCTCTTTGGTAACACCAGGCTTTGCACCTCTTGATCCGATGAAGTTTAATGCTACATTCTGTTCCTGGATGACAAATGCTTCATCCAAGGAAGGCTTGACCTAATGAACAAAAGGAAGCAAAAATCATTGCATCCGCCGGGGGGGGGAGGCGGGGGGGGGGGGAGAGAAAAGAATCAATTATGTAGCTGTTCCTGAAATTTTTTTTTTTTTTATGAAGTTCTAGTTAACTACATTTTAAATAAAAATTCCAAAAAATTTTTTTCTTCAAAATTCTCCATTATACTGCAACAGATTTTTTTTTTTTTAAAGGGGCAGCAGCGAACATCAGATATTCTAGAATAAGACATTAATACAAAAGTGGCAATGCATGTAGAATTATTTTCTGAAGTTACAATTAAGCATGTTTCATTTAAAAATAAAATTTAGTAGGTGATGACAGTTTAAATAAAGTCTTCGTATACTAGGATATTAATACCAAATTAGCTAACATGATGACAGTCACCACAGACAATGCACCTCCAAGAAATACTTCTAAACCAGCAAATGATGACTGGATCTTTAAAAAAGTAAAAATGTTCACAGGATTGTATCACTAAACATGATTTCAAGCTACTTCACAGCTAAGTACTGTTTATATTAAAAATAAAAAAATTCCACTACATACAGATTAGCTTTTTGTAAAAGACAACTGCGGATCAGTGTGGTACAGTAGGCAGTGCACAAAAAGATAGTTGAGACAGACATAGGATTTTTTTCCACTGATTTCAATGGGAGCCGGATCAGACCCTGTAACTGAATAGTAAGCAGCGCTCTTCCATTCCCACACAAGCACTTTGGGTAAATGTACATTTACCATAATTGTTTTATTCAAAGAACTTTTATTACTTTAACCAATGCAAAAAAAAAAAAAAAAAACCAAAAACCCCTAACATTTAAGATTCAGGTGGTACATGAGTCTTAAAATTACAACTGGGATATGGACAGGATGCTTTGAATATAGTAGAAGTAGACAGACAGACTTTAGCTCACTTAACACCATGACCCATACCATTATTGAATATACATTACCATTTCCATCATCTCAGGATCTTCAAAGTCATAAATTATGTGTTCTAAAATGTCTCTGTCAGATACAAAACCTAATGCACGGAAAACAATAATGATGGGCACTTCTTGTTTGATATACGGCAGAGTTGCTACAATACGCTGACCAATAGCGCTCTTCTTTGCACCCTAGAGGGGGGACAGGGTAGATCAGTCTCAAATGCATTTGATTTCAAACAAACCAACTTTTTCTGGACTTCAAATGGCTTGAATAAAGTACTTAGTCAAGAGAGAGAAGTATGGTATTTGAAACTGAAAAGAATGCCATGTACAAAACCATAAATATAAATAATTAGATGAGGTCTGTCCCATTTCGAATACATCTGTTTTTAAACTATTAATGCCACAGAGCAGCTACTGAACAACATTTTTCATCTTATTCAAGATGTTACAATTATATACATTAGATTTGAAAATCTACTCACAAATACATATTTAATAAATATATTTGATTACACTCTTCAAAGCATTACATCCAACAGTTTCTCAAAAAACCTAAACTTAAATACCATGAGATACCACATAAAAAAAAAACTCCAGAAAGTCTTACAAAATTTCAGCCCAAACATAAACCAAATACACCTTTATCCCGATATAACGCAACCCAATATAACACAAATTTGGATACAACGCGGTAAAGCAGCACTCTGGAGGGGCAGGGCTGTGTGTTCCGGTGGATCAAAGCAAGTTTGATATAATGCGGTTTCAGCTATAATCCGGTAAGATTTTTTGGCTCCCAAGGACAGCGTTATATCAGGGTAGAGGTGTATAAAATATCCACCATTATTAAATCATCAGTCATGCATACCTGCCCTCCTCTGGCCAGCATGCTAACCCATATAGTACTAGTTGGTCGAGAGGAATTCTCCAGACAGGATCTACATTCTCCTGTGTAAGCATATTTCGAATCTTTCTTTGCAAACACATACACTGTGTTTGTAGCCATCTTCTCTTGAGCAATCAGAACCTATATTGGAAACAAAGCACTGTAAATAACCAGATAAGGGCATGCTTATAGTAAGTAAATATAAACATGCAATACCTGTAAGATGTTTAGTTTTCAAACTGACTTCAAACCCTTTACTATTTTTTGTCAATTTGCCAATTTTGTTCTTACCCAGCTATTAAAATCTAGCTTGTACTGTACTATCCTTATTGGCTGTACAATAGCATAATAGTACTTGTTAAGCTCTCCACATAACTATATGCACATTGTTATTTTGCTAAAGGCTGCTCGTTGTGCTAGTGTTTTTCATCTTTAGAAGAACAGAGTTCTAAGAAAATACCATGTAATAGTATTACTTAAGATAGCACACCAGAAACAAGGGACGCTCCAAGATCACAGGGTTTTAGAACACCATTTTCTAGTAGTGATGCATTTAGATACCACTCCGTAGAGGTCTTATAATGCCTTAAGGGTTAGCATATTGTATCTGAAAAGCAACTGTAAAAATGGCATCAGAAGATTCCGTGTCTGTTGTGTCTTAATTTCCATGTCAAATGTGCTTAGTGCACAAATAAAGAAAATTTCAACTGCCAGCCCCGAGAGTCAAATTAGATTCTTTTTTCCCATCACACCAACAGCAGAGATGCTGAGGGCCAAATTATGCCCTCACTGATAGCTGTGCAGTCACAGTGCCTTCAATGCATTTACATAGGTGCACATTAAATGAACTTGGCAAACAATTTAATGAACGAGGCACATGATGGAACAGAATTTACTTTACTACTTATGCTGGTTCTACTGAATAAGAGTAAAAATAGCAACAACAACAACAAAAAAAAACTTATTTTGTCACTAAAACAAGTACATACAACTCTGAATAACAAGGAAAAGGTTTGTTTTTATACTGCCACTTTTCAGAATTAGACTGGCACTACAAGTGTTGGAACTGGAAACAAAACTATCAAAAAAATGTTTTAAGTAGTATTCCATAAAAGAGTTTTCTGATTGGTAAAAAAGAGGAACACATGTCAAATAGAGCCATTTCAATGTGTAATTTTCAGTATTTGTTAAAAAAAATTTTCAAAAAACCACACATTTCTTCACATGAAATTAACTCTTTACCTTTTCTGATCCATTAATAATGAAATAGCCACCAGGGTCAAGAGGACATTCATTCAGTTCACAAAGATCACGATCAGTCAAGCCATTCAACAGGCAGTATGTTGAACGGAGCATGATAGGAATTTTTCCTATAAAGGTTTTCTGATGCTGTGTCTGTAACTGGTCCTCTCCTTCTTTAATAACTGTTTTAGTTATATCCACATACAAGGGGGCAGAATATCTACGAAAAATAAAATACGACATGCCTATATTATAACATTAGAATCATAGAAGATTTGGGTTGGAAGAGACCTCAGAAGGTCATCAGTCTAACCCCCCTACTCAAAGCAGGACCAACCTCAACTAAATCATCCCAGCCAGGGCTTTGTCAAGCTGGCCCTCAAAAAACTTATGGAGATTCTATCACCTCCCTAGGTAACCCATTCCAGTGCTTCACCACCCTCCAAGTGAAACAGTTTTTCTTAATATCCAACCTAGACCTCCCCCACTGCAACCTGAGACCATTGCTTCTTGTTCCATCATCTGCCACCACCGAGAACAGCCTATCTCGGTGGTTCTCAAACTTTTGTACTGGTGACCCTTTTCACACAGCAAGCTTCTGAATTTGACACTTTTTAACACCATTATAAATGCTGGAGGCAAAGCAGGGTTTGGGGAGGAGGCTGACAGCTCACAACCCCCCCATGTAATAATCTTGTGACACCCTAAGGGGTCCCAACCCCCAGTTTGAGAACACCTGGGGTATCTCCATCCTTTTTGGAACCCCCCTTCAGGTAGCTGAAGACTGCTATCAAATCCTCCCCCCCATTCTTCTCTTCTGCAGACTAAATAACCCCAGTTCCCTCAGCCTCTCCGTATAAGTCATGTGCCCCAGCCCCCTAACTATTTTCGTTGCCCTCCACTGTACTCTTTCCAATTTGTCCATATCCTTTCTGTAGCGGGGGGCCCAAAACTCGATGCAATACTCCAGATGTGACCTCACCAGTGCTGAATAGAGGGGAATAATCACTTCCCTCAATCTGCTGGCAATGCTTCTACTGATATAGTCCAATATGCCATTAGCCTTCTTGGCAACAAGGGCACACTGTTGACTCATTCAGCTTCTCGTCCACTGTAACCCCCAGGTCCTTTTCTGCAGAACTGCCACTTAGCCAGTCGGACCCCAGCCTGTAGCAATACATGGGATTCTTCCATCCTAAGTGCAGGACTCTGCACTTGTCCTTGTTGAACCTCAGATTTCTTTTGGCCCAATCCTTCAATATGTCTAGGTCAACCTACCTCTCCCCCCAGCTTAGTGTCATCTGCAAACTTGCTGAGGGTACAATTAATCCCATCATCCAGATCATTAATAAAGATGAACAAAACCAGCCGCAGGACCGACCCCAGGGGTACTCCGCTTGTTACACATCGAGCTGTAGATCACTACCCGTTGAGCCCAACAATCTAACCAGCTTTCTATTCACCTTATAGTCCACTCATCCAATCCATACTTTTTAAACTTGCTGGCAAGAATACTGTGGGAGACCCTATCAAAAGCTTTGCTAAAGTCAAGATATATCATGTCCATCACTTTCCCCATATCCACAGAGCCAATTATCTCATCATAGAAGGCAATAAGGTTGGTCAGGTATGATTTGCCCTTGTTGAATCCACGTTGACTGTTCCTGATCACCTTCCTCTCCTCCAAGTGCTTCAAAAGAGATTCCTTGAGGACCTGGCCCATGATTTTTCCAGGGACTGAGGTGAGGTGGACAGGTCTGTAGTTCCCCAGATTCTCCTTCCCTTTTTTAAAGGTGGGCACTATAGTTGCCTTTTTCCAATCATCCGGGACCTCCCCCGTTCACCACAAGTTTTCAAAGATAATGGCCAATGGCTCTGCAATCACATCAGCCAACTCCCTCAGCACCCTCAGATGCATTAGATCCATCCCCATGGACTTGTGCACGTCCAGCTTTTCTAAATAGTCCTTAACCTGTTCTTTCACCGCTAAGGGCTGCTCACCTCCTCCCCATACTGTGCTATCTAGTGCAGCAGTCTGGGAGCTGACCTGGTCTTTGAAGACCGAGGCAAAAGAAAGCATTGAGTACTTCAACTTTTTCACATCGTTTGTCACTAAGTTGTCTCCCTCATTCAGTAACGGGCCCACACTTTCCCTGACCTTCTTGTTGTTGCTAACATACCTGAAGAAACCCTTCTTATTACCTTTCACATCCCTTGCTAGCTGCAACTCCAATTGTGCTTTGGCCTTCCTGATTACACCCTGCATGCTTGAGCAGTATGTTTATACTCCTCCCGAGTCATCAGTCCAAGTTTCCACTTCTTGTAAGCTTCCTTTTTGTGTTTAAGCTCACTGAAGATTTCGCTGTTAAGCCAATCTGGTCGCCTGCCATATTTGCTATTCTTTTGCACATTGGGATGGTTTGTTCCTGGTGCCCTCAATAAGGCTTTTTTAAAATACAGCCAGCTCTCCTGGACTCCTTTCCTCCTCTTATTAGTCTCCAATGGGATCCTACCCATCAGTTCCCTGAGGGAATCAAAGTCTGCTTTTCTGAAGTCCAGCATCCATATTTTGCTGCTCTCCTTTCTTCCTTATGTCAGGATCCTGACCTCGACCATCTTATGGTCACTGCCTCCCAGGTTGCCACCCACTTCTATTTCCCCAACCAATTCTTCTGTTTGTTTGCAGCAGGTTAAGAGGAGCACGGCCCCAAGTTGGTTCCTCCAGCACTTGCACCAGTAAGTTGTTCCCAACACTCTCCAAAAACTTCCTGGATTGTCTGTGCACTGCTATATATTGCTCTCCCAGCAGATATCAGGGTGACTGAAGTTCCCCATGAGAACTAGGGCCTGTGATCTAGAAACTTTTTTGTTAGTTCTCTGAAAAAAGTCTCATCTACCTCATCATCCTGGTCCTGTGGCCTACAGCAGACGCCCACCACGACATCACTCTTGTTGCTCTCACCTCTAAACTTAGCCCAAAGACTCTCAACAGGCTTTTCTCCAGTTTCACACTGGAGCTCTGAGCAATCATACCACTCTCTTACATACAGGGTAACTCCTCCACCTTTTCTCCCCCGCCTGTCCTTCTAAACAGTTTATACCCATCCACGACAATATCATTCCAATATGAAGATAATGCATTCTGAACTAGAGAAAGCATAAAATAAAGGACTGATAAAGCTATTCCGAGAAATTGTTGGTACTGTTAAATTATATTACTTAGTAGTAATGTGTCAATGATCTTTTGTACTTAATACTCAAGCAGTTGGTTTTAAATATAGGGAAGTAATTCTTCATTTTACAGGGCATAATTAAAATTAGAGAAAATCCTATTAATTTAGATTACAGGTGTGTTCCTTCATAGTATCCAACAGCTGCTAAGGAGCTTTTTCTTACGTAAGATTTCTCAGTCTGGCTTCATTGGGCATCATGGGTGATGGTGCACCATCTCTTTCCCAATGCGTAGGCTTGGAGAGATAGATTTGTTCAAACTTCAGCAGATATCGTGGCTGAAAATAACCCAAAATAACTAATTTTAATAATCAGAATGGCAAATCACAATATGCATGAGATAATTTAGAGCTTGTTTAATACATATACAATGCCACACACACAGATCCCAATTCAAGGATTAGAGAGGTAATCCCTTTCTATAGGTCTGTAGACAAACTGCACTTACTTCACTGGATGCCTCATTAACACAGATGTAGGATAAACTCAAAAGAATTCAGAGAAAAACATCAAACATTTAAGATCTGGAAAGGTTGATCCTCATGGAAAAGCCCTAAATATGTACAGATTCTCTTAGCCATGACTAAAGATATTGGGCAGGAGGGGATGCAAAAAAAAGAGAGAAACACAAGATCGTCTCCAAGTAGTTTGAAGATTTCATAACACTAAAGAGGAAGAATAGTTATTTAGCATGCTACAAAGGGATATTCACTAGCAAGAGTGTGATAAAATTAAGGAAAGGAAAGTCTTAGGAATGTTACCGGGAAAAGTTTTCTGACAACGAAATCTATTAATGACAGGTGCAGTGATAGAAGCAGAATTGTTTATTTACAAACCAGACAAATTATGAGAAAAAATATTGTAGGGGGCAATCCGGCACTGGTTTGGGTTGAGAATGGTGGTGGGAGAAGCAGATTAAAATCCCTAACAGGTCTTGCCCTTCTCACATACTTCTCTATGGATTTGCACACATTTGCTGAGCTAGATGTTTTATTGTCTTTGTAATGTGATCTGATCTTACTAATTATTTTGCCTTCAAGACCATTAATATTTACTGGGTCAGATAGATGATATGTAAATATGAATTTATAAAGATACAAGAACTTCAAACTTGAAGTCACAGTATTGGGGGTTTTTTTTAAATATATCCTGTAAGAGACATTAAATATTTACACTGCTTTGTTACTCCCAAAAAACGTCTAAAAATCAGAACACACACAAAAAAAAGAGAGAGTGTGTCCTGGAATTGCTCAATGGCACAAAGCCAGGACTATTGTATTTACATATATTTAACTATCATACATATAATTGTAGCATCTCAAAGCACTACACACTACCAAGTGGTAGATGAGAATTTGACTCTCCATGACTTCTTGCAGGTGGTAGAAAGAGAAGACTAGGAGTTACGTGAAGAGGACACAAAATTGCAGACAGAAGCCTTGTGTCAGTGCAGCAGCATCTTTTTCTGGAGTATCTGGTGATTCCCACATTGCATAAGCACTGGCAGGAGCAATTCTATCCATTCCATCCAGCAGGCATAAAAAGACTTCTTAGCAAGAGAACAGGGGAAAAACGGAGAGAGAGAAAAACTTGGACTTCAGCAAAGTGCATATTCTCCTTTTGGCCACTTCTTATGCCCCAAGTATCAGTTTCCTTACTCAGCTGGCCAGGGCACCATCAGATATAGATGCACTTTGAACTGGTAATGGAGATAGATAGTATAAAAAGAAGAAAGCCTAACTATAGCTGCTTCAAGAGCTGTATTTCAGGTCATAGGCTGTTCAAGTTTTCCCACTGTTATTATCTGTTTCATGAATGACTTCTGACTGTTTCTAAATCTGTTAAATGTAATATAGTTAACAGTGGAATTCAAATAATTATCTTTTAATATACTTATTGTTTGCATTAGTTTACTATAGCCTAACATTAGCAATTTTATTTATGACTGAAAGGGCACTTTCATTCCAATCCCTATTATGAATAGCTTACATATTTTCCAGAAAGTTGCAGCTTATGATGAAATATTTCATACTTGGCTCAGAAGATTTGCTTTAGTTTTAGTATTTGTACTACCACAGCACCTAGGAACCCCAGTCATGGAGCAGGACCTCATTATACTAAGCACTGTACAAACACAGAACTAAAAAAAGAGGGTGGCCTCACCCCAAAGGGCTGACAATCTAACTAGAAATCTATTTAGTTATTTCTCTGCAGTTGTTACTCTTTGTGAGGATAAAGAAAAGGAGTACTCGTGGCACCTTAGAGACTAACAAATTTATTAGAGCATAAGCTTTCGTGAGCTACAGCTCACTTCATCGGATGCATTTGGTGGAAAAAGCAGAGGACACACACACACACACACACACACACACACACACACACAGAGAACATGAAACAATGGGTTTATCATACACACTGTAAGGAGAGTGATCACTTAAGATGAGCCATCACCAGCAGCGGGGGGGGGGGGGGGGGGAAGGAGGAAAACCTTTCATGGTGACAAGCAAGGTAGGCTAATTCCAGCAGTTAACAAGAATATCAGAGGAACAGTGGGGGGTGGGATGGAAGGGAGAAATACCATGGGGAAATAGTTTTACTTTGTGTAATGACTCATCCATTCCCAGTCTCTATTCAAGCCTAAGTTAATTGTGTCCAGTTTGCAAATTAATTCCAATTCAGCAGTCTCTCGTTGGAGTCTGTTTTTGAAGCTTTTTTGTTGAAGTATAGCCACTCTTAGGTCTGTGATCGAGTGACCAGAGAGATTGAAGTGTTCTCCAACTGGTTTTTGAATGTTATAATTCTTGACGTTTGATTTGTGTCCATTCATTCTTTTACGTAGAGACTGTCCAGTTTGGCCAATGTACATGGCAGAGGGGCATTGCTGGCACATGATGGCATATATCACATTGGTAGACGCGCAGGTGAACGAGCCTCTGATAGTGTGGCTGATGTGATTAGGCCCTATGATGGTATCCCCTGAATAGATATGTGGACAGAGTTGGCAACGGGCTTTGTTGCAAGGATAGCTGACATGTACATTGGCCAAACTGGACAGTCTCTACATAAAAGAAGGAATGGACACAAATCAGACGTCAAGAATTATAACATTCAAAAACCAGTTGGAGAACACTTCAATCTCTCTGGTCACTCGATCACAGACCTAAGAGTGGCTATCCTTCAACAAAAAAGCTTTAAAAACAGACTCCAACGAGAGACTGCTGAATTGGAATTAATTTGCAAACTGGACACAATTAACTTAGGCTTGAATAGAGACTGGGAATGGATGATCTTTTGGTTACTAAAACTTGTATCAAGATTTTTCTCCAGCCAGCTTTTCTTTAAGCTTGATATGAACGGGGTCCAGAAGTGTAATGTTCACTTGGCCTAGACTGAAAGCAATGTTTTGAAATTAAGTTCCAGAAGTTTGAGAATGGCATTCTGATTACATGTAGCACATCATGCTTCTGGAGTTAAGGAATACAATTTGATAAAGTGTCAAATGAGAACAATGGGAACTGAGCCCTTTTGAATATCTGGCCCCAGGCGTGAAAGTTTTTGAAAATGTAGCACGAAATGAATAAAAGGTTTAAAAAAAATTGATACTCACCCTTGATAAAGTTCTTTATGGACATACCATTTTTGCCAAAAATGTTACGAGTTGCAACTGCTTTAGTGACCCATTCGTTTCCCCATTAGTAGCATTTCTTTTTAGCTGTATCATGCACTAATTGACTGGGTCTGCTGCTGCAGCCTTCAGCTGTTCAACTGCAATAAGAACTCCCAGCACAATATTCACATTTGTACGATTAAAAGAATCAAACTCTGCAAAGGTCCCTCTTACCGGTTCTTCAACTTCTCCTGTGGCATGCTGAGCTTCAGCTTGTAGATCGATAGGTGGTGCATCTTCTACAATTCTCTGCACAGACATCTGAATGAACTCATCAAAAGAATCCAGCTGTTGTCGGACCAACCCCTTCTCATCAAAATAGGAGCTTAAAAAAAATAAGGCATATTCAATTAATCAACAAAAATTCTCAGTTTACATATTCATAAACTATGTTAATTATCAGGTAATGTTTAAAAATACAAGATAAACATACTGTAATTAATCAAAGGATATTATTGCTACCTGAAACAAATCTCTGCTTGCATTTCAACATTGTGCTGTGAGAAGAAAACAATTGTTCTAAAGAAGCTTTCAAAAAAAAATAGACAGAAATATTTATACCCAGTTCCTGCAACTTTGTTCCCTATTGACCCACTTGCAAGAAGCTGTGGGATCGGGGCCTTAACTTACTTACCAATTCACTATGTTAGCATTATTCTTAGCAGTAACCTTATAAATGTAGCTCTACACCCACAAGCAATAATGGAAAATATTGTGTTAGTGCTGAATTTGCTACGAAAACCTTTTCAGGTTGTCTAGGAAGGCAATGACTTACAAAACCATTGACCTTTGGCCATTATACACTGGCCCAGTGGTCTCAAATCTTATGTTCTCTCTTTGTAACCGTTCTTTCATTCTTAAATAGAAAGGTTTTTTATGATTTTAGACACGAAATCTTGGAATTTCCATCACAGGGATAGCTCAGTGGTTTGAACATTGGCGTGCTAAACCCAGGGTTGTGAGTTCAATCCTTGAGGGGGCCACTTAGGGATCTGGGGGAAAAATTGGGGATTGGTCCTGCTTTGAGCAGGGGGTTGGACTAGATGATCTCCTGAGGTTCCTTCCAACCCTGATATCCTATGATTCTAAGTACAATAAATTAGGATATAATATTTATTAGTATTACATGTTTTAGCTAAGGGTACATTTGCCTGATTACTTCACTGTTCTTAACATTTCTTAGAAAGTTTGATAAAGTTACCTAATAACTATCCAGCATGCTTCTTGCCATAAATCTGGAGTGATTTCATCATCATCTTCATCATATTGCATATCTATCAAGAAAGCAGAACAAATCAGTCTTTCTATTCATTCATGTTTTCTTTGGCTGTATATAGCTTCTAAATACCCAAAGGCTACACACAAATACGTTATTTTTCTAAAATAAACGAGGAGTACTTGTGGCATCTTAGAAACTAACAAATTTATTTGGGCATAAGCTTTCGTGGGCTAAAACCCACTTCATTGGATGCATGCAGTGGAATCTAGTGAGCTTAATAAAACCTGTAAGAGGGATAACAGGAAAGCTATGAACACAGCCTACTGTCATACTTGGACTGTAAGCTCTTTGGGGCAGGGACCATTTTTCATTCTGTATTTGCTCAGCGCTTAACACAGTGGAGTCTTGGTCCATGTCTGGGGCTCAAAGACACTACAGTAATAAAAATATTGTAATTTATTTGTATCTGGAACACGGAAAAGTTTCATTACTCCACTGGCCCTTGAGAAAAAGTAGGCAACCTATGAAGGCTTATTATAAACAAGAACTTTTATGAGAACAATAGGATTCAGTCTACTTTGTTTCCTAAGGTTAACCATCTGTTCCTAAACACTTTACCACCACTCAGCAAAATATGCATGACAGCACTCAAAACTTGTGCTTTCCGAGAGTAGCAATTAATAAATCAGTCTGAATTCAATGCAAAGCTCATTAAAGTCAAAAGAAAGATTTTTATTGACATCAGTAGGCTTTGGATGAGGCCCTTTATGCCTTTGGTAAAGATCAATTAACTTTCAATTGTACTTTAACAGATGTTTCAGCTTCCTGTTTATTTAGGAACCACAGACAAGCTATTCTAATATCTAAGTATCTTTCAAAGTTTGTGTTACTCTAAAATACATTTTTCACTTGTAGCATCAAGAACATTGGACACTCATGCAGGTTTTTAAGTTTTGCCCTCACACTTTTTAATTAACATAAAATACTAAAATACCCTATAAACATACAGTCAAAGGTTGAAAAACAGGAGCCTAATACTTACCTCCATTTTTCAAAGCATCAGTTTCCACATCAGCTACTTTTGATTCCAGTGAGAGCCGCTGTGTGCTCAGCACTTTTGAAAATCAGGTCACTTGTTAAAATGCCTAAGGCCGAGTCTACACTAGATTCACAGATTCTGAGGCCAGAAGGGATCATTATAATCATTTAGTCTGACCTCATCTAGTCATAGAACTTCCCTCAAAATAATTCCAGGAACATAAACAATCTTGAGTTAAAAACAGCCAGGGATGAGGAATCCACCACAATTCTTGGTAAAATTGTTCCACTGGTTAATTACTTTTACTGTTAAAGCCATATGCTTTATTTCCAATCTGAATTGTCTAGCCTCAACTTTCAGCCATTACATCATGACAGGTTTCAGAGTAGCAGCCGCGTTAGTCTGTATCCGCAAAAAGAAAAGGAGTACTTGTGGCACCTTAGAGACTAACAAATTTAAATTTTTTTCATGAAGTTGACAGATTCCCAATTTGTTAGTCTCTAAGGTACCACAAGTACTCCTTTTCTTTTTGCCATTACATCATGTTCGACTTTTATTTGCGAGACTGAAGAAACTCATTTTCAAATATTTGTTCCCATGCAGGTATTTACAGACTGCAATAATCACCCCTTTTGTTCAGCTAAACAGATTGAGCTCTTATGCTCTATCACTATTAGGCTTCAGAGTAGCAGCCGTGTTAGTCTGTATTCGCAAAAAGAATGAATGCATCCAATGAAGTGAGCTGTAGCTCACGAAAGCTTATGCTCTAATAAATTTGTTAGTCTCTAAGGTGCCACCGGTACTCCTTTACTATTAGGCTTGTTTTCCAATCTTTTAAACATTCTCATGGCTCTTCTCTGAACCCTCTTCAGTGTAATAACATCCTTCTTGAATTGTGGGCACCAGAAGTGGACACAGTCCAGTAGGAGTCATACCAGTGCCAAATATAAAAGTGAAATGACCTCTCTGCTCCAAATTCCCCTGTTTACGCCCCCCAGGATCGCATCATCTCTTAGCCACTGCATGGCCCTGGCGCTGCATGGCGCGGTCAGCTGATTAGTCACCCCCCCCCCAGGCTTTTCCGGGGTCTCTGCTTCCCAGGTCAGAGCCCCCCAGCCGGTAAGAAGGCCTGTGCTCTTGCTCCTGGCTATAAGCGCTGACTCTTCGAAAGGACTTGGAGGTGCAGCTCCACAGCTGCGGCTCCTCCTGCAACCCTCCCCGCTGCGCACCCAGCCCCGCAGGGGTTTCTGCCAGCCTCGCCCGGGGTGAAGCGCAGGGACTCGACCACCCTCTCGGCGGCCCGGCGGCGCTGCAAGGGTTGGCGGGCCGGGCCCGGCCAGGGACCCCAGGGGCCTGTGTCTCGCGCCCGCCCGCCAGGGGCAGCCCTCCGGCCCCGGGCTCCCGGCTGAGGCGAGGGACCCCGGGCATGGCCGTGGCGCGCTCACCTTCGTCCGCGTCGTACATCTTGGCGGTGCGGGGCGGCCTCAGCGGCAAGTCCCGGGCCGGGCCTGTCCCCGCGAGAGAGCGCCGCGGAGGCTCACGCGCATGACGCTAGAGCGGGCGGCGGCCGTCGCACGCTTTCGGTCCCGCCCCCTCATCGCGCTGCGCCTGCGTGCGGCCCAAGATCGGGCTACGGCGGCGCGCGCGGTGGGGCCGGCCTCGCCCCCCTCCCGGTCGCGCGGCGGCGGCGCGCGCACTTCGCGCTCTGGTCCTCCTGAGCCGCCGCGTGACCGGCGTCAAGGGGGGGGGGGGGGCTCAGATGAGCGCGGAATGCGCGTGCGCCCTGGCGTCGTGCCGCGCGGCGCCCGTCCTTTGGAGGTGGGGTGGCGCGTACCATTCTCCCAAAACAGGGGCGCGTGATAGCGCGGTTCCCCATCCCAGGCGAGGGTAGGCTAGAGAGTAGAACGTGGCGCCCCCCGCGGAGTGGACTGAGGCGTGACGGAGAGCCAGGGCTGTGCCCCGCTGTGGCAGTAGCTCACCGCCCCCCCTCCCCCCTTTATGCGTCCCACAGGGCCCTGGAGGGGGGCAGGCGGAGCCCGCAGCGCCACGCGGGGCTGCTCCTCAGCCCGGGCTTCCCTGACACCCACCCCCGGCCTCCTGAGCTAGTCACAGGCAGCGTGGCCAGCGTAGTGACTGTTTGGAAAGGTGAATGGGCACTGAAGCATGAGTACACACTTTGAGCGCGTGCGCAGCGCATGATAAAATACGTGTACCTGAAAAAGTAAACTCGGTCTGAAAAGCAGGAACGCCGACTAGCTTCCTTATGCAGCTGCCGCTGTTGGTTTTATGGCCGTGTCAGTGCATTCATGCCGGGCAGGTTGGCCAAGCTAATGATTTCACGTTCTGATTTGTAAGCAAACTCTAAAGGAGCTCTCCCTGACAGCTAGTGAGCCGGCGCTGGGGGGAAAGGCTTCAGGACCAGACTGTATTTACATTCACGCCTCATCCACCTAGGTATCCAGCAAACAGAGCCGTGTTGCCCAAATGATAGATTTTGGCTGGGGTGGGGTTATAAATCACTTGAATGCGAGGTGGGAGGTGTAATGAAATGTTGTTATTTCCAGTGTATGAGTAAAGGGCAGTCGAACTGAATTTAGCCTCTGCTGATTGAGGGCATCAAGAGAGAGGGTGGGGACAGGGGTTTTGCTTGATCGTCTGCCTGAGTCACAAGTACTATTAGACCTGCCCCTCTCCACTGTTTAAAGACAGCGCTGATTAGGCTTCATAGATAGTTTTTGTTTTATTAAGTGACCCCTAAGCTGAAATCACTGATAATCAGGTGCTTAGACCAGCTGTGGAATAGTGTTTCTGTGGAAGAGATGCCCCAGTCTGCATTAGCAGCGAGGTTCCCCCACTGAGAGCTCAGCTAAAATCACTGAGAGCTGCATGGACCCTCAAGAGACCGACTCGCAGAGGTCATAGTGACAGGTGGCCGCAGAAGGTGATAGCGCAGAGTCATTGGTCACAGAAAGAAAAGGAGTACTTGTGGCACCTTAGAGACTAACAAATTTGTTAGTCTCTAAGGTGCCACAAGTACTCCTTTTCTTTTTGCGAATACAGACTAACACGGCTGCTACTCTGAAACCTGTCATTATGCAAGGAATTGGTCACAGAGCGATGGAGTGAACGGGTGGCACAATGAACAACAGTGGCCAGAGCGAACGGTGAGCAGCTGGAGGAACGAGCAAGGTGCCTTCTTGCCCCCCCCCCCCCCGGGAGATGAACTCATGTGAAAGCACCTCTGAACTCTGAGTCTCCACTGGCCAAGGACAACACCAGCAAGTGTTAATGAGGCTGTTAAGAATAGAGAATTTGAACACAGAGTGGAATATCATACGACGAATGAATGAAGATTTGACTTCAACTTCTTTTTTATCATCACTAGTGGCTTGACCCGATCTTTGTGCTCTGTTTCCTGGGCTGAAAGAAGTAGGAATTCATCTCTTGCTACTCCCAGTCACAACAGCTACAGTCGAGCGTTCTTTTTCATCATTGAATAAAATGTTTCTGTTTTGAAAGAAGTCACCTTCTGCCTGATCATGTGAATGAACTAATGAGCATATCAACTGAAAGAATGGAAGTACCGGACACATGAGAAGCCACCAAAGATTAATGCATTGCATTCAAGAAGTTCGTTAACAGAGTTGTGCAAAATTATAACAAGAAACCAAGAAGGATGTAGATGTAGTGCTTCATAGAAGGCTTGAGTAGCCAACTTTAATTTGTGTGATGATTTTAAAATCATCTAATAAAATGGTCATGAAACATTTTTCAGTTTTTACTACGGTGCCATACAGCCCACCTTCACCCTCACAGTCTCACCCCTCCTTAGCCCTGACCTCCCCCAGTAAATTTGAACACCCCCCCCCATTTCAATTCCTGGGGAAAACACTGTCCTCAGAGACTCTAGCCCTGCAGAAGGGCCTGTATGTAGGTCCCCCTGCAGGGTCAGGGCATCGTACCATGGGCACTGCCAGGTTGCACCTTTTTATTGCAAGGCTTGCAATAGTGGGTGAATTACAGAAAGACCCAGCCCTTGGAGTCATGGTGTCACGTGGGAGTTCCTGTTTTTACTGTACTTAAAAAAAAATGTTTCCAGGCCTGGCGGTGATTGTGGTAAAAAGCTTGAAAGCATCACCCTGGGAGGCGCAGCCCGCAGAAGGCAATTAAATCCAATCCAAGAGCTAGCAACATCTTATGATTTTAAAATCAATCTGACTTTTGATTTTTTAATCCTTGAGGCTGGCAGTACTAGCTCGGTGGTTTCTGGGGGCTACTCATCTTGTTTTCCCAGACAGAGCCTCTTTTTTTGAGCCTCCATCTTCTGTCCTGGTGGATTTTTCAAATAACGGGCAATGTCCTGGATTCTTGCAGAGTGTATGCTGTACCTCAGAAAGAGCCCTGATTGACCTGCTTCCAGTGGGTTCCTGCCCTGCATCCACAGCTGATTGATCTGTTCCCCTGCAGCCACAGTTGCTGGATCCCTGCCCCTAGCCCTGGGGAAGGAGTCCTCCAGGGAGGGGCTGCCTGATAGACATCCTTGCATTCTGAGCTTGTGCCAGCTCCCCTGCCACCGTGACAGGGAGTGACACTGCCCCCCACCTCCAGTGACTACCCCCACTGCAGGTACCCCTTCCAGCAACCCCAACTGTACCTCACTCAGCTCCTCCTCCCCCCAGTTTCCCAATTTGTACCCCCACACACACATGCAATGTCCTCTCTTTGGGAACCTGAAATATGGTAACCCACACATAGGGCCTTTTGCACAGGGCACTGCAGATTCAGGCTCCAAGACTCTTCAGTCATTCAAGAACGCCCTTACTCAATCTCTTGATGAATTGTTTGCGTTTTGTTACAGTTGAGTGAATTACCAACATAGGCCCTGACTGAGCCATTTTGCAGTGAGCTCCATGTGGGCACAACCAGGCATGCTTATTGCAGGTGTAGAAACACACTTCAGCCAATCCTCCTCCTCACATAGTGCTTATGATTGAAAGCATGATTTTAAGATGATTGGGGTGGGGGAAAGAAGGTTTGCACTATTGCTTGAGTTAAAACACTGTGATTGATCCCACACCAGCTTCCACTGGCCACTACACATTCAAATGCAGATGCAAGTGCTTGAGCATCTCTCAGTTATAAAAAGGGAGTTTCAGAAGCACTGCGGTCTACCAGCATTTCTCAAATGCGGCCATTGTGGCTACATGCAGCCACCAGGGGCTTTTCGGGCAGCCACAGCCTCCTGGGCAGTGATGGGGGCAAAGCAGTGGACCCTCCCCCAGGGACTGCCAGCAGTGGTTGGGCCCTGCCCCCTTCTGGAGACACAAAAGCTGGAGGAGCAGGTAGTAGGTGTGAGTTCCCCACCTTCTCTGGGGCAGGGTCCGGTTTCATCCCTGAGCAGGCATGGGAGAGAGGGAGGGCTACCTCAGTAGTTTGAGCATTGTCCTGCTAAACCCAGGGTTGTGAGTTTAATCCTTGAGGGGGGCATTTAGGGATCTGGGGCAAAAATTGGGGATTGGTCCTGCTTTGAGCAGGGGGTTGGACTAGATGATCTCCTGAGGTCCCTTCCTCCCTGATATTCTATGAGACAGACTCGAGGCACAGGGATTTGGGCTCCATTCCCCTGCCACACAGTGACAGGCTCTGGCTCCAAGCTCACCCCATCAACCCTGGCCCCCAGTGCCCCTTGGCCTCCACTGCCTCCGTACTGACCTCCGCATCCAGGACTTAATTTGTCCCCAGGCTGAGTAAGCCTGCTGTGAAAAGTAATATTTGCATGTTTGTTAATATCACTTTTTTTTTTAAAAAGCAAACGAAACAACAAGAAAAAAGACAAGAATGTGTAAAGCACCTTATTTGTGTTTCTATTCTGTTAGGTCCAGTAAAGAATAGAAACAGCTGTACATTATTTTTATTATTGAGTCTGCAAAAATAATCCTACATAAATAGATTCATGGATTCTAAGGTCAGAAGGGACCATTCTGATCATCTAGTCCGACCTCCTGCACAACGCAGGCCACAGAATCTCACCCACCCACTCCTGCGAAAAACCTCACCTATGTCTGAGCTATTGAAGTCCTCAAATCGTGGTTTAAAGACTTCAAGGAGCAGAGAATCCTCCCTCAAGTGACCCGTGCCCCATGCTACAGAGGAAGGCGAAAAACCTCCAGGACCTCTTCCAATCAGCCCTGGAGGAAAATTCCTTCCCGACCCCAAATATGGTGATCAGCTAAACCCTGAGCATATGGACAAGATTCACCAGCCAGATACTACAGAAAATTCTTTCCTGGATAACTCAGATCCCATCCATCTAATATCCTATCTCTGAGAATTAGGCCTATTTACCCTGAATATTTAAAGATCAATTAATTACCAAAATCACATTATCTCATCATACCATCTCCTCCATAAACTTATCGAGTAGAATCTTAAAGCCAGATAGATCTTTTGCCCCCACTGCTTCCCTTGGAAGGCTATTCCAAAACTTCACTCCTCTGATGGTTAAAAACCTTCATCTAATTTCAAGTCTAAACTTCCTGGTGGCCAGTTTATACCCATTTGTTCTTGTGTCCACATTGGTGCTGAGCTGAAATAATTCCTCTCCCTCTCCTGTATTTATCCCTCTGATATATTTATAGAGAGCAATCGTATCTCCCCTCAACCTTCTTTTAGTTAGGCTAAACAAGCCAAGCTCCTTAAGTCTCCTTTCATAAGACAAGTTTTCCATTCCTCGGATCATCCTAGTAGCCCTTCTCTGTACCTGCTCCAGTTTGAATTCATCCTTTTTAAACATGGGAGACCAGAACTGCACACAGTATTCCAGGTGAGGTCTCACCAGTGCCTTGTATAATGGTACTAAAACCTCCTTATCCCTACTGGAAATGCCTCTCCTGATGCATCCCAAAACCGCATTAGCTTTTTTCACAGCCATATCACATTGGCAGCTCATAGTCATCCTATGATCAACCAATACTCCAAGGTCCTTCTCCTCTTCCGTTACTTCTAATTGATGCGTCCCCAACTTATAACTAAAATTCTTGTTATTAATCCCTAAATGCATAACCTTACACTTCTCACTATTAAATTTCATCCTATTACTGGTTTCAGAGTAGCAGCCATGTTAGTCTGTATTCGCAAAAAGAAAAGGAGTACTTGTGGCACCTTAGAGACTAACAAATTTATTTGAGCATAAGCTTTCGTGAGCTACAGCTCACTTCATCGGAATAAGAGTAATAAGAATAAGAGTATTACTATTCCTATATCCTATTACTATTACTCCAATTTACAAGGTCATCCAGATCCTCCTGTATAATATCCCGATCCTTCTCTGAATTGGCAATACCTCCCACCTTTGTATCATCTGCAAACTTTATTAGCACACTCCCACTTTTTGTGCCGAGGTCAGTAATAAAAAGATTAAATAAGATTGGTCCCAAAACTGATCCCTGAGGAACACCATTGGGAACCTCCCTCCAGCATGACAGTTCGCCTTTCAGTAGGACCCGTTGCAGTCCCCCCTTTAACCAATTCCTTATCCACCTTTTGATGTTCATATTGATCCCCATCTTTTCCAATTTAACTACTAATTCCCCATGTGGCAAGGTATCAAACGCCTTACTGAAATCTAGGTAAATTAGATCCACTGTGTTTCCTTTATCTAAAAAATCTGTTACTTTCTCAAAGAAGAAGATCAGGCTGGTTTGGCACGATCTACCTTTTGTAAAACCATGTTGTATTTTGTCCCATTTTCCATTGATTTCAATGTCCTTAACTAATTTCTCCTTCAAAAATTTTTCCAGGACCTTGCATACTACAGATGTCAAACTAACTGGCCTGTAGTTACCCGGATCACTTTTTTTTCCTTTCTTAAAAATAGGAACTATATTAGCAATTCTCCAATCATTCGGTACAACTCCTGAGTTTACAGATTCATTAAAAATTCTTGCTAATGGGCTTGCAATTTCAGGTGCCAATTCCTTTAATATTCTTGGATGAAGATTATCTGGCCCCCCGATTTAGTCCCATTAAGCTGTTTCAGATTTGCTTCTACCTCAGATATGGTAATATCTACCTCTCTATCCTCCTTCCCATTTGCCATGCTACCATTATCCCCAAGATCCTCTTTAGCCTTATTAAAGACTGAGGCAAAGTATTTGTTTAGATATTGGGCCATGCCTAGATTATCTTTAACCTCCACTCCATCCTCAGTGTTAAGCGGCCCCACTTCGTCCTTCTTAGTTTTCTTCTTATTTATATGGCTATAGAAGCTTTTACTATTGCTTTTAATTCCCTTCGCAAGGTCCAACTCTACTCGACTTTTAGCCTGTCTCACTTTATCCCTACATCTTCTGACCTCAATTAGGTAGCTTTCCTTGCTGATCCCTCCCATCTTCCACTCCCTGGATGCTTTCTGCTTCTTCTTAATCACCTCTCTAAGATGCTTGCTCATCCAGCTTGGTCTACAACTCCTTCCTATGAATTTTTTCCCCTTTCTTGGGATACAGGCTTCCGATAGCTTCTGCAGCTTTGATTTAAAGTAATCCCAGGCCTCCTCTACCTTTAGATCCATAAGTTCTTCAGCCCAATCCACTTCCCTAACTAATTTCCTTAATTTTTGAAAGTCAGCCCTTTGGAAATCAAAAACCCTAGTGGCAGATTTATTTTTGTTCATCCTTCCGTTCAGTTTGAACTGAATTAGCTCATGATCACTGGAGCCAAGATTGTCCCCTACAACCATTTCTTCTGGGAGGTCCTCGCTACTCACCGAAATTAAATCTAAAACGGCATCCCCTCTGGTCGGCTCAGCAACGACTTGATGAAGGAATCCATCCAGCCATATGACTTATAATGGTTTGGACAGGTGCATAGTTGTTTTTCCGACCGTGAATTGAGTATTTTAGGAAATATGTCCCACGGGTCAGCAGCAAGAGTTGGTGGCCGCACTCTGAGGCCACCAAACAGTTGGCCGTGAGAGGTAAAGCGCCTTGTCGTGGGTGCTCCTCGCGCGCTCCCGGTGGGGTCTGGCCCCCTCCGCAGCCGCCGAGCGGCAGGCCCCGGTTTACAGCGGGGGGGAGCAGACGAGCGGCGAAGCCACTTGCCCAGGCCGCGAGCCAGGCGCCGGCGTGACGGGCACTGCCCGGCCCCGGGTGGGGTCTGGCGGAGGCTGCCCGGCCGCTGGGCACGGGGGCGGGCGACGCTGGGCGGCCCCCGGCCTCGCTGCGCCCGGCAGGCCCCGTCCCGCCCGGCAGGAGGCGCTGTCTCCGGCCGGGCTCTCCGCGTGGCGCAGGCGGGGGCGCGGAGCCGCGGCCCGGCTTCTCTCATGCACCGACTGGGCCGCGCGCTGCTGGGGGCCCTGGCCCGGGGCCCACCGGTCCGCCAGCCCCCGGGCCCCGGCCGGCTCCCGCCCGCGGCCCTGTGGCCGGCGAGCCCGGGCGGCCTCTCCAGCCGACCCCGGCGGGGGCCGCCCGCCGCCCCGCCTCACCCTGCGGCCCAGGGGCCGGGCGGCGAGGAGGAGCCGTTCGTCTTCCCCGAGTACGTGCCCGAGCCCGGCCCGGCGCCGGCCGCGGAGCCGCCCGCCGCGCCGGGCCGCCCGGAGGGGAGGCCGCGGGAGAAGCGGCAGCACCGGGTGACGGGGCGGCCGGACCCGGCGGTGCCGCCCAGCGGGGTGAGCTGCTCGGGCTGCGGGGCGGAGCTGCACTGCCGGGACCCCGCCGTGCCCGGCTACCTGCCCAGCGAGAAATACCTGCGCCTGATGGGCGGGCAGCCGGGGGGCCCCGGGCTGCAGGAGGGCTCGGAGAGGACGAGGGCCCGGGGGGGCTCGGAAGGATTCAGGGGGCAGGGGGCCCTGGGGGGCTCGGAAGGATGGGGGGGGCAGGGGGCCCTGGGGGGTTCGGAGGGGCAGGGGGCCCTGGGGGGCTCGGAAGGATGGGGGGGGCAGGGAGCCCTGGGGGGTTCGGAGGGGCAGGGGGCCCTGGGGGGCTCAGAAGGATTCAGGGGGCAGGGGGCCCTGGGGAGCTCAGACGGATTGAGGGAGCAGGGGGCCCTGGGGGGCTCGGAGGGGCAGGGGGCCCTGGGGGGCTCAGAAGGATTCAGGGGGCAGGGGGCCCTGGGGAGCTCAGAAGGATGGGGGAGGCAGGGGGCCCTGGGGGGCTCGGAGAGGCAGGGGGCCCTGGGGGGCTCAGAAGGATTGGGGGGGCAGGGGGCCCTGGGGGGCTCGGAGAGGCAGGGGGCCCTGGGGGGCTCGGAAGGATTGGGGGGGCAGGGAGCCCTGGGGGGTTCGGAGGGGCAGGGGGCCCTGGGGGGCTCGGAAGGATTGAGGGAGCAGGGGGCCCTGGGGGGTTCGGAGGGGCAGGGGGCCTTGGGGAGCTCGGAAGGATTGGGGGGGCAGGGGGCCCTGGGGGGTTCGGAGAGGCAGGGGGCCCTGGGGGGCTTGGAAGGATTGGGGGGGCAGGGAGCCCTGGGGGGTTCGGAGGGGCAGGGGGCCCTGGGGGGCTCAGAAGGATTGGGGGGGCAGGGGGCCCTGGGGGGCTCGGAGAGGCAGGGGGCCCTGGGGGGCTCAGAAGGATTGGGGGGGCAGGGGGCCCTGGGGGGTTCGGAGAGGCAGGGGGCCCTGGGGGGCTTGGAAGGATTGGGGGGGCAGGGAGCCCTGGGGGGTTCGGAGGGGCAGGGGGCCCTGGGGGGCTCGGAAGGATTGAGGGAGCAGGGGGCCCTGGGGAACTCGGAGGCGCACCGCGCCCTGCAAGGGGTGCTGTGTCAGCGCTGCTGGCTCCTGACCCATCATCAGCAGGCGCTGCACATGCATGTGTCCCGGGAGCAATACCGCAATCTGGTGAGCGCTGCCCTGCGCAGCCCCCCACGCCACGGTCGCCCCCCCCTGGTGCTATACATGGTGGACATGCTAGACCTGCCCGACTCAGTGCTACCGGATCTGCCTCAGCTGGTGGGTGCAGGGTCCAACATCCTGGTGGTAGGCAACAAGGTGGACCTGTTGCCTGGGGACTCTCCAAACTATCTGAAGCGCTTCCGAAAACAACTGCTGAGGAGCTGTGCCAGCGTGGGCATCCTCCCTGCAGCCCAGGGCACTGGGGGCCAGGTTGGCAGGACTGGGAGCCAGAACTTGGTGGATGTGCACCTGATCAGTGCTAAGACAGGCTATGGAGTGGAGGAGCTGATCTCCAAGCTGCAGCGCTCCTGGAAGTGCAATGGCGATGTGTATCTTGTGGGAGCTACCAACTCCGGCAAATCCACACTGTTCAATACTCTGCTGCAGTCTGACTATTGCAAGTCCAAAGCCCCGGAGGTGATCAACAGAGCAACAATCTCGCCCTGGCCAGGTGAGTGAGGGGCATGGATAGGGACTTTTATCAGTATCTGTTTGGACTAAGCTTTTCGGGGCAAAGTCTCTTAGGCTTTTATATAGGAGCCTATTTCTGATTGTGGTCTCCTGGGTGTTATGTAGAAATAACTATTCCCAAAAAAAGTTGGTAAAAGAACTTTTAAGGTTGAAAAACCAAGCACTCCAAAGTTAACAAATGTCAGCATTAAGCTTTCCCTTAATATGGTCTCCTTGTGCTTTTGCATTCTGATACAGGCATATTAAATGGCACAAACCTTTGTTAACATCGACTTAAGGTTGTCCAGTGGTAGCTCGGGCCTTTCCAAAACTTCAAGTTCAGCAAAACTCAAAACTTCTGAAAACCAAGAAATCCAACCTTAACTCAGCCCTGTGAAGCTGGCAATAGCCACTGGGAATCATCTGCATACACTCTAAGCATTAGGTGTAGCTGTATTTAATGGGGGATGAATAAGCTGGGACAGCTTGGAAGAGCTGTGTTTGTGATATGAGGAGATTTGCGGCTGAGTACCCCCATGTGTGTTTTCAAAAGAAAGAGATGCGGGTTCTAGTCTGCATCCATTCAGTTCAGCATTGTGTAGGTTGTAGCAGGGCAGTGGAAGCTTCTTGACATGGGCATTGTCAGTAGTGAGATGGTATATGAGAGCTGCTGTGTGTGGATTTAATGATGGGTAGGGGAAAGTCCGGATTTGGGAAATATCCTGTGTGCTAGTGTCAAGGGATTGTAAAGGGTATGAAGCAATTGTTAAATTTCACAAGTGTGACATTCTGTCAAGGGAGTAGGCTCATCTTTGAGCATAGGGAAAGTGCAGATAGCACCTGTCCATTACAGAGGAGAGGCAAAGTACCAATATTTGTGTTACTGGCGTGTTGGGGCAGAGTTAAGGTTGTGTGGGGTTTTACCTTAACTCTGTATTTCCTGATTATCAGAAGTTTGAGTTCGCTGAACTCAGCGTTCTGGAGGGATACAAGCTGTTGCCAGATAAACTTAATTCTGTGTTAATGAAGTTTTTTGCCAGTGAATTTCTTAGTTTTTTAAACAGATATGTTTGTTGGTAGGAGGCAGTGATCATTTGGACAGTTGTAATTCTCGCTTAGGTTTGCAGTTGATATGCTACTGTGGCTAACTAATAATCAAAAGACTTAGCTTTTATCTCGTGGTTTCATCAATAGATCTCAAAGAACTTTTCATATTCCCATTTCACAGATGGGAAACTGAGGCACGGAGGTGAAGTGATTCCCAAGATCACCCAGTCAGCTAGGGAC
This sequence comes from Dermochelys coriacea, assembly GCF_009764565.3. Taxonomy (NCBI): domain Eukaryota; kingdom Metazoa; phylum Chordata; order Testudines; family Dermochelyidae; genus Dermochelys; species Dermochelys coriacea. The sequence goes on along the minus strand of NC_050071.1, from coordinate 2,914,605 downwards.
AGAGCTAGGAATAGTCCCAGTCCAGTGGTCTTTCCACTAGGCCACTCAGTTGCTATGTGATTCCTCAGTACTCCTCCCTGCTCCTGTACGTTTTGTTATAGTGGAATGGGAAAAATAGTCATGCTTTGAAACACTTGCAGTGTGTAGCCACTAACAAGGCCAGCGAGAGAAATCTCATCTGTGTTCTAGGTCCCAAAACCTTGACAGTTTTATGACATGGTTGTTATAGTAATTTTAAGGGAAGACTCGTGTGCCTCTCTCCTTCTCTGCTCCCTGCTACATACAGTGCCCCCCTCAACATTTCCAGCTCCCCCTCCCATTCCCGTCCCATCCCATGAAGTTGGCACCAGGTATGCCAGTTCTCAGGTCCTCGCCTTTGTCTCATCAGTGTCTTCTTGGTGCATGCACCCAGCATGCCTTTTTAAAGCTCTCCATCCAGAGGGGCAGGGAGGCTTCCACAGATCCTGGCTCACATAGAAGGGGGCAGAGGGCAAGAGAAAGGGGCTAGACAACCCCAGAAAGGTTAGAGGTCTCTAGAACCTGGTTCATATGGGGAGCCAAGGCGAGGGGTCAGACCACCATAGATGAGCTGAGCCCCCAGATCCTGGTGCACACACACAGGAGTAGGGAGAGGGGCTCAGACACCATTGTGGGGACAGTACATCCAGGTGCCAACTCACATAGAATCATAGAAGATTCGGGTTGGAAAAGACCCCAACTAAATCATAGGGGGTAGACCCTCACATCCTGGTGTTCAGACATGGAAGGGGACAAACCTCTGCCCCTATTCTTCCCAGGCCTCTGCTACTCATTCTCATGTCCCCTTCCCATTGTCCCTCTCCTGAGCTCCCCCAATCCCCCTCAACACTTCTATCACCCATCCCCATTTATCCTCCGCTTGATGCAGCACCAAGCTCCTCACTCTTATTCCTCTTTAAATGCCCTCTTCCTGCCTGCAACCATTCACATTTCCATTATTTTTTTAACAAAACTGCTTTGATTACATTCCCCTGATATTAAAAAACAATTGTGCCCCTCTGGTGTCACAAAGCAGCTGTTAGATGTGGTTCAACTGGCCAGTTAAGTTAGCTTTGCATCTAGTTTGCTTCACCAGAGTGAAGCAAAATAGCTGGAGTGGGCTAGCGAATTTACCTTCTGAAAGGAATTTACCTTCCTTGATTTCCATTCGTATGTTGTGGTGGTGCTCAGAGCTGTTTACCTTACAGTGAGAATTATGTCAGTCTTCAAGCAGTGGCACATCTGTTAGTTGTAGTCCAGTGCAGAATTTTTACGCTTCTAGAGGCTTTCTTGACAAACTGAAAAATCAAAAATTAGCTCCTCTCTGCACCCAGCATGGGTGGCTCATGGGTTTCTCCACTCTCAGTTCGACCATTATCAAATTTGCAGGCAGCATCAAAATTAGAAAAGGGCTAAGCAGTCAGGCAGCAGGATAGAACCAAACTGCAAAGTGACCTGGAGAGAGCAGAGTATTGGTGTCATGTATTTTACTGCTAGCCCTGGTGGTTTGCAAAATATCAGTCGTTAAACCTCTTCCCGGTCCTTCGATCTAATGGGGCTCTTTCTGGCACTGGCCTAGGGCTGAATATAGCAAGTCCTGTGTCAGTGTTATTTTCAGTTTCTCAATATATACATAACTCTTAAACTCCAGTTCATATAATTTGGCCAAATATGTGTCTCAAAATCTCTTTGGGAAAATAATGTTTAGCAGTCTTGTCCAATACTGAATAATAATCATTGAAACAGAGCTGCCTAGCTTTCAGTGTCATTATTCAGTGAATCTGGCACCTCTGGAAGGTTATCTTAGCAGTGGTGGTGGGAGCCTCCTGTTGAGATGCTAGAGGCATAGAAGTAACAACTCTTGACCCTCTTATATTGACACTCCTCAAGGGGTGAAGTGAGTTCAGTCTCCATGCTCATTGATGCCTTTGCTTTTCTGCTAAGACCCTCAACAGGAGTTAGAGATAAAAGAATTTGGCTGACCTTCCATTCCCCCATAAGCTTCACCTTGGCAGACTAACACATTATAAATTATACAATTGCACGGTCTATACTAAGGTTGTAAAATGCATTCCAGTGTTTTGGCTAACACATTTTAAAAAGAAAAGGAGTACTTGTGGCACCTTAGAGACTAACAAATTTATTAGAGCATAAGCTTTCGTGAGCTACAGCTCACTTCATCGGATGCGTTTGGTGGAAAATACAGTGGGGAGATTTATATACATAGAGAACATGAAACAATGGGTGTTACCATACACACTGTAACCAGAATGATCACTTAAGGTGAGCTATTACCAGCAGGAGAGCGGGTGGGGGGAAAGAACCTTTCGTAGTGATAATCAAGATGGGCCACTTCCAGCAGTTGACAAGAACGTCTGAGGAACAGTGTGGGGGTGGAGGGGGGGAATAAACATGGGAAAATAGTTTTACTTTGTGTAATGACCCATCAACTCCCAGTCTCTCTTCAAGCCTAAGTTAATTGTATCCAGTTTCCAAATTAACTCTGATTCAGCAGTCTCTCCTTGGAGTCTGTTTTTGAAGTTTTTTTTGTTGAAGTATTGCCACTTTTAGGTCTGTAATCAAGTGACCAGAGAGATTGAAGTGTTCTCCAACTGATTTTTGAATGTTATAATTCTTGACGTCTGATTTGTGCCCATTTATTCTTTTACATAGAGACTGTCCAGTTTGACCAATGTACATGGCAGAGGGGCATTGCTGACACATGATGGCATATATCACATTGGTAGATGTGCAGGTGAACGAGCCTCTGATAGTGTGGCTGATGTGATTAGGCCCTATGATGGTGTCCCCTGAATAGATATGTGGAGAGAGTTGGCAACGGGCTTTGTTGCAAGGATAGGTTCCTGGGTTAGTGGTTCTGGTGTGTGGTTGCTGGTGAGTATTTGCTTCAGGTTGGGGGGGCTGTCTGTAAGCAAGGACTGGCCTGTCTCCCAAGATCTGTGAGAGTGATGGGTCGTCCTTCAGGATAGGTTGTAGATCCTTGATGATGCATTGGAGAGGTTTTAGTTGGGGGCTGAAGGTGATGGCTAGTGGCGTTCTGTTATTTTCTTTGTTGGACCTGTCCTGTAGTAGGTGACTTCTGGGTACTCTTCTGGCTCTGTCAATCTGTTTCTTCACTTCAGCAAGTGGGTATTGTAGTTGTAAGAATGCATGATAGAGATCTTGTAGGTGTTTGTCTCTGTCTGAGGGGTTGGAGCAAATGCGGTTGTATCATAGAGCTTGGCTGTAGACAGTGGATTGTGTGGTGTGGTCTGGATGAAAGCTTGAGGCATGTAGGTAGGAATAGCAGTCAGTAGGTTTCCGATATAGGGTGGTATTTATGTGACCATCACTTATTAGCACTGTAGTGTCCAGGAAGTGGATCTCTTGTGTGGACTGGTCCAGGCTGAGGTTGATGGTGGGATGGAAATTGTTGAAATCCTGGTGAATTCCTCAAGGGCTTCTTTTCCATGGGTCCAGATGATGAAGATGTCATCAATGTAGCGCAAGTAGAGTAGGGGCGTTAGGGGACAAGAGCTGAGGAAGTGTTGTTCTAAGTCAGCCATAAAAATGTTGGCCTACTGTGGGGCCATGCAGGTACCCATCGCAGTGCCGCTGATTTGAAGGTATACATTGTGACTTTGTCTTCACCCATAACTATTTCACATTTGGGGACAAAGTTCAGCCACCAGGTTAGCCGTGACATTATCGGGGATACTGTTCCTGACGGCTTGTAGCCCATCTTTGTGTGGAATGTTGGTGTAGAGGCTTCTACATCCATAGTGGCCAGGATGGTGTTTTCAGGAAGATCACCGATGGATTGTAGTTTCCTCAGGAAGTCAGTGGTGTCTTGAAGATAGCTGGGAGTGCTGGTAGCGTAGGGCCTGAGGAGGGAGTCTACATAGCCAGACACCCCGACCCCACTGTTCCTCGGACATTCTTGTCAACTGCTGGAAATGGCCCACCTTGATTATCACTACAAAAGGTTCCCTACCCCCTTCCCCCCTCTCCCCCTGCTCTCCTGCTGGTAATAGCTCACCTTAAGTGATCTCTTTGGTTACAGTGTATATGGTAACACCCATTGTTTCACGTTCTCTGTGTATATAAATCTCCCCACTGTATTTTCCACTGAATGCATCCAATGAAGTGAGCTGTAGCTCACGAAAGCTTATGCTCTAATAAATTTGTTAGTCTCTAATGTGCCACAAGTACTCCTTTTCTTTTTGCGAATACAGACTAACACGGCTGCTACTCTGAAACCTGACATTTTAAAAAAACATCTTCCTTCCTAGCCTCAACAAGACCATGGTGTCTTCCAGAAAAAAAAACTGTTTAAAAAAAACAATGAATTTCTAAGATGTCACGAAATGTGGGGGAGTCCAGGCCCTGCACCCCTCTTCCTGGGATTCACCGTGACTCTCAGCTGGCCAGTAAAACAGAAGGTTTATTGGACATTAGGAACACAGTCTAAAACAGAGCTTGTGGGTACAACCAGGATCCCTCAGTCAAGTCCTTCTGGGGGGCAGGGAGCTTAGACCCCAGCCTTGGGGTTCCTGCGTTTGACCACTCAGCCGAAAACTGAAACCAAAACCCCCCTCCCCCAGTCTCACTCCTCCTTCCCCCAGCTCCTCCTCGAGCCTTTGTACAGTTTCCTGGGCAAAGATGTCACCTGGGTCCAACCCCCCTCTTCCCCCCAATTCAGGTTACAGGCTCAGGTCTCCTCACACCCTGCTCTCCCATCCACCACGCAGACAGTCTCTGCAGAACTAGATGACATTCCCCGGTCAATCCTCCCTGCTGCGTCACATAAGGTTAAAAAAAAAATAAATCAAATTTAAATGGCCACTGCCCTATTGTTTTCTTTGTACATCACTTTTAATTGAAATTGAAAGAAACACCAAGTTTTGCTCTTACAAAATTTTGTTTGCTTTCAATAGTCTTTAAAGACATTTTTCACATAGTTTTTGTTTTTTCAGTAAATGGAGAGCCATAAATAAGAATCATAATAGCAAAATGGAATAGGTCTTAATTGTGAAGTAAATATCACTGCAGAATTTTGCCGGTTTTCATGCAGTTACGCCACAAGTAAAGTTTCTTTACAAAAGAATATGTTCAGAGGCGTAACCCTTTCTTATCATGCTCAGCACTCTCTCTTCCTAGAACTCCTGTTGTTCCAGTCCCATCCTTCATTCCTTTCTCCAGTCCACCTGTCACAAGGTTCAGTGTTCTGATACTAACAGAAAGGTAATGCTTCAAGGATTTGGCTGAGCCAACATCATGTGCACTGCACTTGTGGCAGCCAGAAAAATGTAAATCACTTAGCTGCAGTTGTTGAGAGAGACTTTCATTTCTGACCGGCTGTTCCAGTCAAATGCTATTGACCTAATTTTGGGCCTTTAAAATCAAGAAGAGTTTTGCCCTTGGCTTTGATGAGACCAGGATTTGGTCTCCAGTAGCCTAGTTTACACTACACAAATGTACTATGCCTGAGTACAGTTGCCAGAAATTCATGTTTTGGCAATTTTCAATCACAGTGAGCTGATGCAGTGCTGAATGTGGTTTACTCTGCATGCTAAGTAGTGTTCAACCTCAGTTCTGCTAACAACATCACAGTGTGGTCATAGAATATCCGGGTTGGAAGGGACCTCAGGAGATCATCTAGTCCAACCCTCTGCTCAAAGCAGGACCAATCCCCAATTTTTGCCCCAGATCCCTAAATGGCCCCCTCAAGGATTGAGCTCACAACCCTGGGTTTGGCAGGTCAATGCTCAAGCCACTGAGCTATCTCTCCCCCACCACTGTGGCGAATAGTTTCTGAGAAGAGCCATTAGCTTAGCAGTTGACTTTAGTTTTGTTGTTGTGATTGTTTTTTTGTTTCATAAAGAAGAATGAGGCCATCATACAGACTGCGAACTTTCTTCTGTGTGTGGCTTTTTTCATTGTTTGAACCTGAACATTTAATTGATTTTATATATACTGTGTTCAGTTTTCACAGTCACAGACCTGGATAATGTTGGAATTTGTTTTACAGGCACAACTTTAAACCTCCTGAAATTTCCAATTATTAATCCTACATCTGACAGACTCTTCAGGAGACAGGAGAGACTAAAAGCAGATGCAGAAAAAACTGAAGAACAACTTAGTGATGATGAACAAAAGTATCTTAAATGCCTTAAAAAGCAAGGTTATTTAATAGGTGAGTATTATCTGAGGAAGAGTATCGCCATTTGTTCTCAGATGCAAATACTGCATTATACAAAAGACTCAATTAAGCTTTACTGTATGATGAGTCAGTGTCTAAAGTGAACTCTTAATTGGTAAACATTGCTAGCCAACGTACATTTATGATGCATTCTAATTTGGGTTACTAGCATACGTGATAGTGCAACAGCATATCAGAATAAGAATTCTTCAAATATATATTAATAATCTTCTGTAAATCCTTATTCTTGATCTTATTAACAAAAAGCTATCTTAACAAACAGCAGGTTACGGGGCGATTTGATTACAGTCTATAAGTACCTACATGAGGAACACACATTTAATAATAGGCTCTTCAATCTAGCAAAGAAACGTATAACATGATCCAGTGGCTGGAAGTTGAAGCTGGACAAATTCAGACTGGAAATAAGGCATTTTTTTGACAATGAAAGTAATTAACCACAGGAACAATTTACCAAGGGTCATGGTGGATTCTCCATCACTGGCAATTTTTAAATCAAGATTGGATGTTTTTCTAAAAGATCTGCTCTAGAAATTATTTAGGAGAAGTTCTTTGGCCTGTTATAAAGGAAGCCAGACTAGATGATCACAATGGTACCTCTAACTTTCTAAAAGTCATAACTTCAATTTTTTTTTATGTCACCAGTTTTCATTCTACCTGATAAGAGGTATATATACATAAGTTTCTCCCAGACACCACACCAATACATCAATTCAGTCCTTGTCCTTCTGGTGTAGGTTGTTTAATGGATTTCCAGGATTGCATTGCAATTCTTTCGCCTTTTCCAAAATAAAAAAGACTAATACACTTAATTGTATTGGCTGTTCATTGGTAGTGTGCAAACTGATAGTGTGTCTTGTAGAAATGGGCTAAAAGACTACAATTACCTTCAAAGAGAATGCCGTCCAAAGACACTTTAATATAGCTGGAGATAGGCCCAGCTACTGAGTTAGGTTTTAGATTTCCAACAAGTTCAGAAATGTTCAGATCTGGAGTTTTTGTTCAGGTGTATCCCTACGTGACCGGGGTCCCAGGGAGGCCACACTGAGATCGCTCAATCAGGGCAAACTGCACAGAAGGGGGCAGACGATCCCCCAAACTGGTAGTTATTTCTAATACTTAGATTCACCAAGCCAGCAACAAAACAGCTTTTACGATACCTAACTGGTTACCCAGAAGCCAAAACACAGCTCCCTTAAAGCAATCCAGCCTTGAGCTCCCACCCAGGCAGCCAGTTCAAATATTCTGAAGATTACTGAAAATCATCTTCATCCTATAAAAAGTGACAGGTTTCAGAGTAGCAGCCTTGTTAGTCTATATTCGCAAAAAGAAAAGGAGTACTTGTGGCACCTTAGAGACTAACAAATTTATTTGAGCATAAGCTTTCGTGAGCTACAGCTCACTTCATTGGATGCATTTGGTGGAAAATACAATCTCCCCTCTGTATTTTCCACCAAATGCATCCGATGAAGTGAGCTGTAGCTCACGAAAGCTTATGCTCAAATAAATTTGTTAGTCTCTAAGGTGCCACAAATAATCCTATAAAAAGTTATTCCAATCCCAAAGGATCAGATACATCACCCACCAGGTCAGTGAATATTTTAGATCTTACCCAAATACACGCTTACCGCCAATTCTTATTAACTAAACTAAGATTTATTAAAGAAGAGAGAGTGGGTATTGGTTAAAAGATCATTCTACACACAGACTTGAATAAAAATCTTAGATCAGTTTCATAGTAGAGATGGTGAGCTTTAAAGTTGCAAAGAGTTCTTTCAGAATTAGTCCATAGGTTACAGTCCAATGTCCAATGGGATGATCCAGATGGGACTGGAGATCTCAGTCTTGGGACTCAAACTTCCCCTGGCAAGCTTAAACAGATCTGAGATAACAGGGTCAGTCAGGGCCCAAGAGTTCTTTTTATAGTTCTTTGGCATCTTCTTGACAGCGTGCAGTCTTTGGGTGAACAATAGTAGCTTTGAAGTAACCTCCTATTTCTTAAGCATCACCAGTAATTAGCTACATAGATTAATGTAAGGCAGCTGTCCATCTCCCGCCAATTACAGGTAGTTTATTACATACTTCAAAGAGAAATGAAGATAGTAATATTACTACATTCACAGTTCATCTAAATGTTAATATCTTCTTTTGATCTCTGAAGTAACAGAATACAGTAATGGGAACCATTTGCTTACATTGTTAACCGCTAACAATATATTTGTAAACATACACAAAAACACAACTATTATCTACTAATTTATCTCTAAAGGTTGAATCTGGGTCAATTAGTCTGCTAGTTGTGTAATCCTTTCTGCCCTGTGTCACACCCTAATTAAAACACTTCTTATTAACACGATGTATAGAGCAAAGACTTAGAAAACATAAAAGAAACAGTTATGTGTAAATGGATGTATACTATATATAATGTGGGCTTTCTTGATTGTAAGTCTGAACTAACAATTATAAAAAAAAAAAAAAGGAGTACTTGTGGCACCTTAGAGACTAACAAATTTATTTAAGCATAAGTTTTCGTGAGCTACAGCTCACTTCATCGGATACATGCAGTGGAAAATACAGTGGGGAGATTTATATATACAGAGAACATGAAATAATGGGTGTTAACATACACACTGTAACGAGAGTGATTAGGTAAGGTGGGCTATTACCAGCAGAGGAGAGAGAGAGAGAGAGAGAAAATAAAAAAACCTTTTGTTGTGATAATCAAGGTGGGCCATTTCCAGCAGTTGACAAGAACATGTGAGGAACAGTAGGGAGAATAATAAACATGGGGAAATAGTTTTACTTTTGTGTAAAGACTGGGAGTGGATGTGCTTATAGCTTTGTGCAGTTTGTAAGCTTTGCAGGCCATTTTCCTCTTGCGAAGGCTGAAATTGCCACAAACCAAGGGCCTTATCCTGCAAAGATGCGCATGCTTACATTTATACAAGCAGTTCCATCCAAGTCAGTACTCACGCAAGTAGAGTTAAGCACATGCTTAAGTGTTTGAAAGATCAAGGTCTTAAATATATATTTAAAAAAAAGTAATTTACAAAGTGTTTTGTGCAATGCCTAGAACAATGGGAACACGATTAGGGTCCTTAGGGTTACTGTAATACAATAATAATAATAGCACATTATAGCAGGTCGATGATCTGGGGGATTGCTAATAGCACTGGATTTCTCATTTTTTGTTGGACAAGAAGGAAAATTAAAATACAGAAACGTAAGTCACTTTTTAACATCCTGACTTTTGAGCATTTAAATTTGTAAGCATAAATCACATTTATATTACTTTATCATGTGTTTTTTATTTATCTTTTCAGTGTGTAAGGAAGAAAAATTTCCAGTTGAAGAAAATGTAAAATAACATAAATTATTAAAAATACTTTTCTTTTTTAATGTAGGAAGAGTTGGCAGAACATTTCAACAACAGAAGTCAAAAGTTGTCATTGACTTTGATCCTGATAAGCTCTCTTTTAACATGGAGGAGGAGCCTTTCTTTTCATCTGACAAGCCTAAAGAGAGAGTGGAATTTACATACAATGAACTGAAAGATGCTCGCTGGTTTTTTGACACGCCGGGGATTGTAAAAGAAAATTGTGTAGGTACTCTGTCTATCTGCATTTGAGAAGATCGGTATTTGGGAGAGGGAGTACTGTCTTAGTTAACTGTCAGTGCAGGAAAAGAGATTTTTGATATCCTTATGAAATAAGACTCTCACATCCAGGTAATCATTTAGTGCCACAATATCAGAATATTGTGTAATAAATAGAGCTGAGTGAATAACGGATTTTATTTTACTTTATTTTTATTTTTTGTTCGGCGCTGAACCAAAATTTGTTGGGGGGAAAAAGCAATTTTGAATCCCGTTTTATTCAAAAAATTTTATTGAATCAAAAAACTTGAAATAAATATGTTTCTAATGGACTGAAGTGTTTTGGTCAACTTGAAACAAATATTTTCTAGTTTTTCAATTCAGCCATTTTCAGGGGGTTTCACTCTTTTTCACTCATTTTGAAATGGTCAAAATGATTTTTTTAAACTTTTTTGATATTTTTTTCTTTTTTCAGCCAAAACTATTAATCAAATTCAATCTGAATTTGCAAATTGCTTTAGAGCCTCAAAAACTGCATTGTTTAGGATAAATTTCTATTTCCCCAAAATAATTTGCCCACTTTTAGTACTAAGGCCTATTTTATATAGCAAAATTTATCACACTGGGTGGTTTGCTGTAGCTAGTAGTGCCATAACCATCTGACAACATGGGTATTTACCAATGTAGATTGAACTAAGCGCTATTTATAAGGATGTTAGTGAACTTTTTACAGACCAGTTTTTTGTAGATAAGCCCTGAATGTGTGTCTCTGTAGTAGTACATTTCTGTAGGAGGAATGAATGGGTCGGAGTATTAAAAACAGGATCTGGTGGCAGGATATACGATTATATCTTTAGATCTGGTTTTGAGTGAGAATCAGATCACAAGTGACTTGTCTGTTCTAAAAAAAATTTATATCGGTTTAACTGAATTGATTTAAAATCCATCTAGTAAAACCAATGCAACCCCCTAATGTATAACCATTGCTTAAATAAGTTTGCTTTGCATTGTTCATTTACCAAATAGAGCTAATCCCATTTAAATCTACATTAGGGTTTTATTTAACTAGATCGATTTTTAAATAGATTTTAATGTTTAAACAGATACGATTTTTAGTATAAGAGTACCTAGGACTGAGATTTTCAAAGCTGCTTAAAGGGTTTGAATGATAAATTCATGGGAATAAGAAGTCCAAATTCCCTAGATGAATTTTAAAATTTTGGCCTTAAAATTAATAGAGCCACTGGAAATATGCTCTGTAGAAATCCTGCACAGTTGCATGGAGTTAGGATCTGCCTATGGTGTGACAGGGTCAGGCCAGAGGGCTACAGGAGAGTGATGGAAGGCAGGTATATTAGCCTCAGGTTAAGCAGGTCCCTTTTCTCTGGGTAAGGAAACGGGTGGTTCCAGGACAATCTGGAACTTGCTGGAACCAATTAAGGCAGACAGGCTAATCAGGGCACCTGGTTTAAAAAGGACCTCACTTCAGTCAGGGAGGGGTGCACAGGGAGCTGAGAGTGAGAGCGCGTGCTGCTGGAGGACTGAGGAGTACAAATGCTATCTGGCATCAGGAGGAAGGTTCTGTGGTGAGGATACAGAAGGTGTTGGGAGGAGGCCATGGGGAAGTAGCCCAGGGAGTTGTAGTTGTCACACAGGTGTTACATGAAACACTGTAGACAGCTGCATTCCACAGGGCCCTGGGCTGGAACCTGGAGTAGAGGGTGAGCCCGGGTTCCTCCCAACTCCCTATTGGATACAGGAGCAGTTGACCTGGACTGTGGGTCCCACCAGAGGGGAAGGTCCCTGGCCTGTCCCCCGACCCACTGGGTGGACCAGCAGAGACGGCGGAGATTGTTCTCCTTCCTTTTCCCCATGCTGGCCAGTGGTGAGGTGAGGTGAGGTGAGCTGAGTGAACGGCAGGTTTGAGCCACTAGCAAAAGTGGCCAAGCTGAGGGCGGCCGTGAGTCTCTGAGGTGAGCAAATCCGCCAACAAGTGCAGGATCCACCAAGGCAGAGAAGGAACTGTGTCACAATGGATATAACTGTTTTCTACAGAATTGAAGTTAAACTTTTAAAAAAAAAAATTAGTAGTAGTAGTTTGACTTTCTACCCACAGATTTTGTACTAGTATAATTCTTTTGGTTAGAGAGATGATAATTATTATTTTTTTACCAAAGTGGTTAAACCAGTACAACCCTAGTGTAGACACAGCTATATCAATAGAAAGGAGTCTTATACTGTTATAGCTTACTCCCCAGCATACAGGGGAATGAGTGTTACTGGACTAAGCACCTTTATACCAAGATAACTACAGCCACACTAGGCAGCAGGTACTGCTTTAACTATACCACTATAATTAAAAGTGGTTCAACTTCTGTGTAGAGACAAGGCCTAATTGTGACGATAGACTTTCAAATAATTTTAGACTGACTGATCCAAAAAACTTGAGAGCTGTGAACTGCCCCATTCATCTCAGTAGCATCCTCAGTCAGACTTCAAAATTATTGCCCTGTTGAGATTTATAAAGGAGCTCACATCTTATTATTACTCTCAGCTTCAGTCAGGCTCCAGGACTGTAATAACTTGGATATAAATGTATCTCCTGCCTCAGCCATCTCAACAGTGTAAAGATTCTGACGCCTACTGCAGATTTACTGTAAACATCAATTTCACTGCTGGTCAGTTTAGTATATACATCTAGCTCAATCACAAATTATGGGCTTGATGCTGGAATTTTATAAAGGAGTTCAGAATAGATGGTTACAATGCTTCCTTGTGGCCTTAATATCTTTTAATTGAGTAGAAGCACCTAGCTAATGTGTGTCATTTGGATTCACTTGAAACGATGTTTGATATGAGAAAGTTTTATAGACACACATGATTAATTGTACTGCGGTCTAGCACAATGGGGACTCGATCATGATTCAGGCCTCAGGAAGTTAGTTAATAATGGCACACAAAATACTACATTGAAAGAGTGTTACGGTTGCAAAGTCAAGCATTCAAAAGTTTGGAAATGCTAGATTTAAGATTGCCCATGTAAACTTAATCCAGTCCCCTGGTGTGTATGCATTAGAAACTGTTTTTTAATTATATGATCACACTTCTGTCCACAGGACCCCGCCTTATTCAGCATGTAAATTGGATGGTGCTAAACGAATGAGCAGCTTTTCAATTTTCATTTTACCTTTGATGAATAATGTGTGGCCCCAGGTACACTATACCAATCCTGCTCTGAAGACAGGATTATTAATTATGTCATGGGCCTTTTCGTCTTGCTCCTATAGAATCTGACTACTTCAACAAACATAAATTAATCTTCACAATGCCCCTGTGACATGAGGGGGGGCATTATTCTAATTTTACAGAAGGGAGAACTGAGAGACAGAGACATTAACATGAAAAATACACACTAAGTGGGATGCTCACTTTGAGATGTCTAGGACCTGATTTTTCAGAGAATTTAGGGCTTGGCTACACTTACATTTTATAGCGCTCTAACTTGCTGGCTCGGGGGTGAAAAATCACCTCCCTGAGCGCAGCAAGTCAGAGCGCTTTAAAGCGCTAGTGTAAACAGGCTCGGAGTGCTGGGAGACGCTCCCAGCACTCAGAGCTAATCCCCTCGTGGACATGGATTACCAAGAGCGCTGGGAGAGCTCTCTCCCAGTGCTCACGCGTGCGACCACACCCGCACTTCAAAGCACTGCCGCGGGAGCACTTTGAAGTTTCCAGGGTAGCCATGCCCTTAGTATTTTATAGCACTTTATATGTTCGGAGAACAGTTGCAGATGTGACCATTCAGCATGTCTGCAAATCAGACAACAGTAGTCTCAAATTGGGCATCCAGAACATGAACCTACAGTTTTAGTGTCCCCCTGTGAAAAGTTTGGATTAAGTGACTTGCCCAGTATCTCATAGGACCTGTGTGCCCGAGATGGGGAGAAAATCCGTTCTCCAGGGTGCTGTTCAGCTGTCGAAGCTATGACACCATCCTTACTCTTTCTGTAGTCCATTGCCTCATGCACCTTCCAACTTCTGCAACAAATGAGGCAGGGGTCCTACAGACAACAGCTTCCTTCACTACACAGTTGTGATCATCCCTAACCACCGTCCATCCTGTGCACTAAATGAGTCAGGGGTCCTGTGGAAAAACTACTATGTGATAATGTGATTAAATATTGCATCACAATGCATAGGTACAAGGGAGTCAAATTAAGGCTACACGAGCAATCTAAATTCTGACATTTTCTAATTTTTGAGTACTTGACTTAGCAACCTTAACATTCTTTTAATATAGTTCTTGTGTGTAATTTCCTAGGTTTTTAATATCAAACTGGGGAGGGGGCAGGAATGTCTATCATGTGGAACCCTATTGGCTTCCATGTGGTTCATCAGTAGGGTTCAGACCTTTAATGCTACAGCACAGACCTCTGTGACTTGAGCTAATGAAGTAATTGATAGATGATGACACCCTACTACTGCTATGTGGACCATTTACAAGAGCAGGGGATGAGACATGTTTTTCCAGTAGGTCTCGCAACTATTTGCTGAGAGCAGAGGAACATGGAGACTCAGAAATCCTAGGTTATTATATGCCAAGTTCCAAGAGAAGTGTGCTTTAGTGGTATTAGACCCTTCTGTCTCTGACCTAGCTCCTCGCCTCTCTGCATCCAGTCATGCTGACTGGCCTCCTCATTACTGCCAGGGTGCCAGCAGCAGGAGCATTGGGAGCACAGAAGAATCTCTCAGTTCCAGCATCACAGTGGCCCCTGGCTGCCAGGAATTGAATGAGCATAGAAAGTTAATGGACTTACTTTTGTTCAGTAACTTCCTATAGATATTTCTAATTTTGATTAAGCTTGGTGTGCCTGTGAAGTGGGGAGTTATGAGACATGCCAAAGTTCAGATAGAATTTCCTCTTGTCACACTGTTCTTTTTGGCTGGAGAGGAGGAGGGTTGTCTGGGCACCAATTTTGGGATGGGGAACAGGAATTCTCAGTCTTTGCTTTCTGTACATTTTTGTGAAGGTTAGCTGATGTAGATAGTTTGCCAGTAAGCTAGTTCAGTCTATGAATTATTGAAGATGTTCAGTTTTATAAGGGAGCAAGAGAAAACAGCTAAACTTCTAGAAACAGAAACAAAGGGTTTTTGATAACTGTCAAATTTAGCACTAAGTATTTTCTAATACTCTGGAATATTATCTGCCGAGCTTGCAGTCTAGAAGGCTTCTACTATTTCAGAACTGGTGCAAAAGTTGCCAAGATTTTCAGACTAAAGTTGGCTCCATCGACACTACAGAACGAGTGTGTAGAGACCCAGTTACACCATAGTAGTTGCTGACACAATTACACAACCGTTCTGTCTTTTAATGTAGAGTCAAGACCTAAGCATGTTGCCACACTGTAGTACACACTTGAATGTTAGCGAGGCTGTGGCATGACTTCGGTGCATGGTACTAGAGTTTGGTTCTGTTTGTGCTAAAAATTCCAAGTGTGTGAGAAAGGGATGCTGTCAATTTGGAATCTAGTCAGTGCTTTAAAGTTAAAAGTAATGTTGGGTACTGCACCTGGGCCTGGATCCCACTGCCACATTTTGTGCTTTTCCAGTCACTTTTTTCTCTTTTTAACATTTTTTTAATCTCTACTGTTCCTGTGTGCGAAAGATCCACATAGATCAGGGAAGCTGACTGTGCAGGGTTGGTGGGGAGGTGAAACTGACTGCACACACAGTCCCATTAAATGTACAAAGTATGCCGGAAAGTACCTTTCAGTTATAGTCACCATGGGCATTACTTATAACAGTCGTAGGAAAAACATTTCAGGCAGAGGTTTTTTATTAAGCTGGAGTCTCTCGCTGTGCCTGGCCCATCAGACACAGTAGTTCCTGCTTTTTAAGTTGGAACTCTGTTGCACATAAACCTATGCTGAGGAGCTAATCTCTCAGTTACATTTCCAGAGAATTTATTCTCAAAGTATTTTTCGCTGGTAGAGATGGGGACAAGAGATCTCTGAAACCTTAGTCAGTTTAAAACGATTTACAGTTTTATAGCAGGTTTCAGAGTAGCAGCCGTGTTAGTCTGTATTCGCAAAAAGAAAAGGAGTACTTGTGGCACCTTAGAGACTAACAAATTTATAGCAGAAAGCTTGCTAATACCTGAAATATCCTCCTTGAACCCAGAATCGCCGTAACGCTAACTGTAAGAAATATTGATCCAAAATTCTGTTTAACGTACCTTGAACTGCTGGCACATTAAGCTTAACAAAATCTGCTGTGGTAGAGCAGGAAACAATTGGCTGATTGTTATTAGTGGCTTCATAATAAAAGTGATAAATAGTCATTCCTGAGTAGAGACAGTGAGAGTTCCACACAGTGCAACGTGTTTTTACTCTGGGGATCTCAATCTCATTTTAGGTTGTTCCACAAATAAATAGTATTTGTGTAGAAACATAGCAAAAACCATCCGCAATCTTCGATGTAACACAAAGAAGCAGTAAGCTGATTCTGTGAACATTGCAGAGAACAAATTGGCTTGAGCTGTTTAGACTGTAAAGCCTTAGACTCATATTGTTAGTTTGGAGTGTCCATGTTACAAGCTACTTTAAGTCACTATGTGTGAATTGTTAAAAAAGACGAGCACTTTCTTGCCGTGGCTGAACTGAATATGCAGTCCTACTTCTCTGTAATTTCTGTATGAGATCATTTGAGACGGATGTTCTCCATTCAAGTATATTTGAATCTTTCTTTTTCCCCATAAAGCAAGAGCATTGGTTTCATCGTTTTTGTAAAAGCATCCAAAATGAGTTATGGTCATACAATTTGCTTTGCAGGTTTTAAATCTTCTAACAGAGAAAGAAGTCAAGCTTGTCTTGCCAACACATGCCATTGTTCCACGGACCTTTGTACTTAAGCCTGGAATGGTTTTGTTTCTAGGTGCTTTGGGACGCATAGACTATCTGCAGGTAAGGGAGAGTGGATTTTGTAATGTTCTGTGAGTAAGATCCTGTTTGCGCTTTGTGGTGTTATTACAAGTTACAAAACATCTTCACCAGTAGGCTGTTTGTGTAGCTTTCTTCACCATTTCTTTGGTAGCTGCTGCACTTAAGATTTCCACTAATGAAACACAAACCTTGTTTCAGAGTAGCAGCCGTGTTAGTCTGTATTCGCAAAAAGAAAAGGAGTACTTGTGGCACCTTAGAGACTAACAAATTTATTAGAGCATAAGCTTTCGTGAGCTACAGCTCACTTCATCGGATGCATTTGCATCGGATGCAAACCTTGTTGTGAAAGTAAAAAATGCTTTAGAAAAAGGCTGTGCCATATGATAGCCCAAAGTGAAGGTTTTTGTACCGTAAAGGAGCACCTTGCACCATGTTACGAAGAGGTCCTGGGCTTTGTTCTAAATGAAACCAGAGAATTGCTTTGAGACTGACGTGTCACTAAAAGAACAAGGGTACAAATCCTTGCAAGGTGGCTAACAGTGCTAGCATGTAGCCAAAATGAATCAACTTTAAAGGGACTCTGTCCAATGGTTACATGAATGAGCTACATAGATAGGGAAATTGATTAAGGGCATTTCTGCTTTTCCTTCGACATTTATAAGAATTGTTTAATCAAGGGAGAAGGGAAAGATGGTGATACCAAACACTATTCAATGAACAAAGTAGAAAAAATAAACTGGAAAAATACTGTTCTTTGCTAATCCTTTTCACTCACAGCAGTTCTGGGTAAAACCTCCAAGACATGTGATTCTTACTGGGATGATTTCCCTTAAAGTTATTTCTGTTAGATGGTGGTTCAGTCATGTTAAATGCTTGTGCTAATTCCCCTTAGTGATGCTTTGCTTCATTTTGAAAAGAGAGGCTATTAGAACAGGGCAAGGAGTAAGCTTTTCAAAAGTTATTGTAGAAATAAATTTGATTAGTATTTCCTCCAGGTTTAAAGAAATATCTAATAGTAAAGGGCAGAGCAGATGGGTGTATGTGTCTGGGGTCCATTCTTCCCTTTCTACACTTGCATTATTAATGAAAGTTTTATTTATTCCATTTCTAAAATGCAGCTGTCGATGCCCATCCAGTGCTCTGCATACCTATCACATAAATAAAAAATAACCACCAAGGACTGCCCATAAATAGATCCACCTCAGCCAACCCCTCCTCAACAGCCTTAGGCAAGGTCTACACTAGAGCGCTTTGTCTGTATAACTATACCAGTATACTATCCAGGCAAAGTGCTCCTTGTGTGGGTGTGGCATATCCAGGCAAAACTGAACTTTTGCTGAGATAGCTTATTCTAGGACCCACCATCCCCACCCCGAGAGAAATAAACTATGTTGGTAAAAGCACAGTTTTGCTGGTATAAGTGCATCTGCGCTAGGGGCTTTTGCCAGCACAGCTATGTCATTCGCAAATCTTTACACCTTCGATCAACATATCTGTGCTGGCAAAAGTGTGTAGTATAGCGCTGGACTTGTGGGGAGAGATGTATGCATGTATCAGCAGGAGACTAGATTCCTTGGTTTGGATTTGATGTAATCCTGTTTTTCCACTGCAGTTTGGATGTACAATTCATTATGGTAATTTTCATTTTTAAATTTGATATGGAGATATTATTATTTAGAAGTGTGTGTGTTTATATTTAAATCTGGTTCTTACACCTGTAGTCAGATTCACTTCATATACAATGGTCACAAGGAAGCAGGGAAGAAATTGCATCTTATTCAGTCTTTATAGAATTCTAGGTACCCCAAAGCAGAGTCTGGTAAACAAGAGGGGTCTGGGAAATGGTCTGAGAGGATCAGCTGGGCAGGAGAAGTCTGTCACATCATCCAGAAATAAGCCTGCCAGTTTTGTTCACACTGGCAGTACTTTCAGTATTGTGAACTAAGCTAGTGTAAAGATGTATATGCTATAACATTTGACTATCTTTTTATTTGCATGACCTGAGTGAAGGATTGTTTTGTTTTTGTTTGTTTGTTTAAGTGCCATTCCAATTACCAAAATTCCTTTTCTCTGAAAATCCTAGTTATCCATATCCACAGTGTGTCCCCCATGTAGCCATATGTTAGTTAATAGCACTTCCATTTATCTGAACACATAGTTAGAATCATAGGCTTTAAGGTGAGAAGGGACCATTATGATCGTCTAGTCTGACCTCCTGCACAACGCAGGCCACAGAATCTCACCCACCAACTCCTGTAACAAACCCCTCACTTACGTCTGAGCTATTGAAGTCCTCAAATTGTGGTTTAAAGACTTCAAGGTGCAGAGAATCCTCCAGCAAGTGACCCGTGCCCCATGCTGCAGAGGAAGGTGAAAAACCCACAGGGCCTCTGCCAGTCTGCCCTGGAGGAAAATTCCTTCCCGACCCCAAATATGGCGATCAGCTAAACCCTGAGCATGTGGGCAAGACTCACCAGCTAGACACCCAAGAAAGAATTCTCTGTAGTAACTCAGATCCCACCCCATCTAACATCCCATCACAGGCCATTGGGCATATCTACTGCTAATAGTCAAAGATCAATTAATTGCCAGAATTAGGCTATCCCATCATATCATCTCCTCCATAAACTTATCAAGCTTAGTCTTGAAGCCAAATATGTCTTTTGCCCCCACTGCTTCCCTTTGGAAGGCTGTTCCAAAACTTCACTACTCTGATGGTTAGAAACCTTATCCAAGCCCTTCAGATAAATGTGAGTGCACTGTATTTGTATTAATGTAGCACCTAAGTATTGTGCTGTGATTGCCGAAGTTCTAGAATCAGGAAGGTTTAGGACTAGAAGCTTTGAAGTGGCACATCTGTTGTATTTTTGTATTGGAAGCTCACTCCATTATTTGCAGAGAAGTCATTGTTTATCATAGAAACAATACAGATGCATTTCAAGGACTAAGACCCTGCCTATCTAGATGAGAGAGAAGCATGTAACGGAATTGCTTTTAAACAGAAGGCATGGGAAGGGTGGACAGTAACTTGTAAATATCTTTACAGCATTGAGTTTGTTTAACAATCACCCCTCATTAATTTTAGGGAGCAAAATCCTCCTGGTTTTCTGTTGTGGCTTCTAACCTGTTGCCAGTTCATGTTACTACCCTAGAGAAAGCAGATAGCATCTATCAGAAGCATGCTGGAAAAACATTACTGAAGGTAAGAGGACAGAGATATCGTGCTCTCTATGTGTAAGGAGTAAGGTCATGTGGTCTCTTTTGTAACTCAGCAGGCATCTGTTACTGGTTTCCCTATGCTTGACTCGACAGAGGCTTTGTTAAGTCCAGGCTAGAACTCTGTGCATTGTCTTGTCAGTGATTCTTCCCCTTTCTGGGAAAACCAAATAAAAGAGTATATGCATTATTCCTCCCCTGACTGTGGGAAACTGTGGGAAACGAGAATGAAAATCTTAATGCCAGTCACAACACACATTTTCCCTGTTTAGAATTAAACTAATTAATCAAGAGAACTCCGTGTGTGCATGGACAGAGGAACATGGCATGGGCAGAGGTTAGGACTTCAGCGTGGGGCTTTGGGAGACCTGGGTCAAATTCCCTGCTCTGCTTGTGTACAAAGGACCATATTCGTACATTAGACAGACAGTCTTGTAGGTAGGGATATAACTTTATTTTTTTTCAGAAGCACACAAATTACTACTGAGCAGTCTTCATTAAAGTTAAAAAATGGCTGGTGGGGTTTAGGCTTATGCTTGCCAAGGCATCATATTCTGACTCAGGGAGAAAGCCGTACTCTCGGCAGCACTGATGAGGCAACATCTGGAATACTGTGTTCTGAGCTAGGTGCACTGATGCCAGAAAGACATTGACAAATTGGAGCTACTCAGGCAGGAGTTCAGAGACAAGCAACAAAAACTGAATGTCTGCTATGGAAAGATATAAATTGACAAAACACAAAGGGAGAGAAATATAAAAGGCAGAGGGGTCAGGGACTACAAATAGGAGCAACAAGGTGGAATTAAGAAATAGAAATACTATACCTGGAAGTGATGTAAATCCCATCATTTGGGACTTCTGAACCTAGATGGGGAGAGATCAGAAAAAAACATTGTATGGAATTGTCCTGGGGATGGACTAGATTACTGCGACATTAATTGCAGGTTTCAGAGTAGCAGCCATGTTAGTCTGTATTCGCAAAAAGAAAAGCAGTACTTGTGGCACACAAGTACTGCTTTTCTTTTTGAGACATTAATTGTAACTTTGTTCTTCTAAGATTTCAAATTGACACCTAGTTCCATAGCCCTTTTGTAGCAAGACTTGTACGTCTTTTAATATATTTACATTTTATTTTCTATATCTTGTTTGATAGTGTAATTTGAAGTGCTTTTAGACTAAAATACATTCTGATGCATGGTGTAGAATTTTTTTTTTTTTTAAAGCAATACTCTCATGGTTTAGGCTTTATATAGAAAGGTGTGGAGTTAGCACATTGGTTAATGTGCTGTGTAAAACATTCAGAAGTCTAGCATAGATAGGCTGTGTATACTTTAACATATATTAGCTGATTAAGTTAAAAGTCTGTGTTGCCCCCCTCTCCACTCCCCCCTGGTTTGCCTTAACCAGCTAACGTGTTAATACTATAGCCTTGCCCTTTCAACACTAGGATTTTAAAATGTGTTAGCTATCATGTTTTTAAAATGCATATTTTTGTTTTCCTGTAAGCAGGACCTCTGTGTATATATGTGCATATCTTGATGTTTTTTAACTTGTTTCCTTGGCAATACCACTAAAACTGAAACACTCTCTCTATAGTAAATATTCAGGATCCCCATACTACATGGTACATTTTCCACTATCTGAAGCAGTTTTAAGCTGTCTCTTCTGGTATTGATCTTCACTTGCAAAGCAACAGTACAACTATAATATGAATTATTGCGCCATTTACAAATATAAATGTTTCAGAGATGGACCAATAGACGTACGTTTTTGTACTTTTGTAGTAATTAGTAACTTCGACTATTTCATTGAACTAGCTTGGAACTGAATTCTAACACTTACCCAAATAGGACAATCTCTGATACTGTAATAGCTACTTTTTCGCATCTCTGAGGCACGTTCGTTTGATATCTAAGTGAAATCTGTATCACCTTGACATTTGTTTCGACAAACTGTCCCTTAACTATACAAATGCTATTTTTAATAGAAATGTTATGTGAGAGCAGATACTCATTAAATTTCTCCAGTGTTTGAGTCAGTTAGAATAGAAAGAGTTAAGTTGCTGCATTTCACTTTGTCCCTTGTTCTGTAACTTGAGAAGTTTAAAGATGTCTTTCTTGTTAGCTTTTAAACCCTTTCTCCTGTATTTTATTGTTAGGTTCCCATGGGGGGTGAAGAGCGAATGAAAGAATTCCCACCGCTTATTCCTGAGGAAATTACACTGGAAGGAATTGGCACCCTTGAGGCAGTGGCTGACATAAAGCTGTCCTCTGCTGGTAATTCTGCATTTCCTCCTCCACATGCAGAGTATCCACTTCTGCCGTGCACCCTTGTTCTTGGTTGTAATTTGATAATGGGTGCATCATGCAACTTGCAAAGGTCTTCTGACTAGGAAAGGTGACAGTGTCGACCAAAATGCCTGCTGCCTTGTATGTCATTATGAACAGTTGTTTTCTACTTTGGGGATAGATGTTCAAAAGTGCTTGGCCCCCAGCATCTTCCATTCTTCGTCTAAATGGGATGCTGAATCTGTGTGAAAATCCAACCTTTTGACTTATTTAAATTGGTGTCCCTTTCCATTGTTTACATTTGATACAGTTGATTCCCATTTTGTTTGAAAGAGGTTGTAACTAACTGGATTCTGTTCTGATATCTATGCAGGTTGGGTTGCAATAACAGCTCACTTGGAAGATAAACTACAGCTGCGAGCCTATAGTCCTGAAGGGACAACACTGATGATACGTAAACCTCCTCTGTTGCCACATATCGTTGACATCAAAGGGACCCGCATCAGAGGAAGTGTGTCCTATAGAACTAAAAAGCCACCTCCCCTAGTGGAGAACTTAAAGGCAAATGGAACAAATAAACAAATTTTAAAAAGGGTATCTAAAATTTAAGAAGCACAGGAGCTGGGAAGCCCTTGGATATATGTGTTGCTTACAGACAATTACGAAAACAATTATTCATTGAACTCTGTAGAAAACATACATTCTGATTTTAAGACTGGCTTCTGTAAAACATGTTTGAAAGATCTTGCAAATGCAGGTTTGAAGTTTGTATCAGCCTACTGCATAGTGCAGCTCATGGGATCATATGATTTTCACTCTACTTCCAATTAACAGATGGCCTGTCTCATTCAGACTCTTTAGTTCTGCATTCAACAGACAGATTTGGAATCACTTCACATTATTGCTGGTTCCCCTACAGTGGGTGGAGTAAGGCTGCCATCAGGATGGGAGGGTAATCTCAGTTACAGCAGGAGGGCTTTAGTGAAGCTGTCAGAACATGTACATCTTTCTGGTTGCTACCAATATTTGGACAGGAGACACATTGCTTGTTTTTTGGCTTTTTGCATGAAATTAGTGATAAAGATTTCAGAAAGAAGCCCCTAGAGTCCATCCTACTAGGGCTTTTTGCAATAATATAAAACTTTAAAGATAAGCAGACAACACCCAGGGGACCACTGTGTATAGCTGAAGGGAGGAAATCACACTTGTGCCTCAACTGAGAGCTCCTGCAAAACATCCCCATGCTGTGACTAGCCCTAAATGTACAGTCATCTGTCTCTTCATCATGACAACTGTGACGGGTTGGACCCCTTGGGAAGCCACCTGATGTGCTGAGATACCACTGAGTCTACCTGTTCTGCATGGGCCACCTTTAACCTGTCCTACTAAGCCAGGCTCTTAAAACCTCCTCTAACACACACACACAGGCAGGGTCACACCCAGCTGCAGATCAGCTCTGGGAAGACTCAACTTCAGGGATTTGCTGTAATGTCATTTATAGGTGTTTTTGAAAAGTTGTGGGTTTCTGTTCCCAGGTTGCCAGAAAATATTTTGGTGTGTAGCATTGTGTACATAATGCAGATGTCAATATTTTTTTAAAGTCTAGGTGTCTTGGCATTTAGCCACACCAGGTGGTGTACCTTGGTTTCCCCTTCCTCACAGCAGTCTAGATCAGTTATGCTTTCTCCACTGTGCCAAGCTCTATGCCTGTCTACAGGTACTAGCTGAGAAGCAGTATTCTCATAGGACTTTCTTGTTACCACTCCTAGTCTGTACCAAAGATTTTTCCAAAAATCATGCATCTTACATATTTTTAAAGTATTTACCACCAGTATCAAATTCTTTGTCTTAACCCACAGTGTGTGTAGTAAGAGACATAAAGTTACCAGCACATTCATGACGGAGAGGTGATTATCATACCATGCCTTCTCTCTAAACAGATCAGTTTGTTCAGCATTTATTGTATTTTTCATCCTCTCTGTAAAGGTTCTTTCTTTGGGTATGTGTGGGGGGTTTTGGCAAGGAAAGGGTGTAAGGAGACCTTGTATGTTACTGGCCCACTCCCTGTAGAGTTACATTTCCTCCCCAGGGTTAAACCCATGTGGTGTTCACCCCCATCACTGACTGTCTGATGCTTAGCTGTGGGGAGGGATTTATCTGCCCAGGAAGTGGCTGTCTCCACCCCTTCATTAGATGGATCATTAGCATGTTCACAGACATCAAAATGCTTGGAAGAAACTTCCCTCCCCCTCCTCTGCCGCCTCAAAGAGTCAGTTAGTTTTCACAAGTACAGCAAGAAAAATATTTTGAAAAAGTGGGTCCTTCTTAACCTCTTCTCTGCCCCCTCCCCCCCAAGGCACACACCCTGTGCTCCCTGGAGGGCAATCTGTCCCCTGTCCAGCTGTGAGCTCACAGTTACCAGCCATGACAGACCCTTCATTGGCAAGCCCTGTACCCTCCTCTGTCTTTGAATTGGGCTGGCCTCCAGTTACAGAGCCCATGGAATCCTCACCCCTCGCAGCGGTTTCTTGGATCCTATCTTCCCCCTCTAAGGCTTCTTCCAGGACACATCTCCCTATGCATCCTAGAGCAGGATTTCTCTCTTGCTTAATTGCAACTTCCTGGCAGCCAACAACCTGGACAGTCTCCCTACCATCAGGCAAAACACTCCCGTCCCCTGAGGCAACAGCCACTGGACTGGAGCTGGTTCTACCCACCTCCACCCCTACCCCTTGTGGCAACTTGATTTGCAGGGCGTTAGAGGAATTAAAGAGACTCATTTCCTCAGCAGTTTCTGTAGCTTTGCTCCTTCCCACGGGGTTCCAGCACAAGATTTCTCCTCACTGCTGACAGACCCCTGGACATCCTGAGCCACGTTGAAAAAGTCGTTACCCAAAATAATTTGTGTTTGGGTTATGAGAAACTGCAGCCATGGTTAACTCAGCTTGCAAATCCCCAGCTTCCATGTGCACTTTAGCCAAAGGCATAAGGATTTGGGGGGAGGGATATCTCAGTGGTTTGAGCATTGGCCTGCTAAACCCAGGGTTGTGAGTTCGATCCTTGAGGGGGCCATTTAGGGATATTGGGGATTGGTCCTGCTTTGAGCAGGGGGTTGGGCTAGATGACCTCCTGAGGTCCCTTCCAACCCTGATATTCTATGATTTTTTGACCCCTACTAACAGAAGCTCTGCCAACTGTCCTGGCAGTATGTCTTCCTCCTGAACCAGGTCTCTCCTGACCACAGAGATTTCTGCACCAGTATCTCTCCATGCAGGGAGCTCCTTGCCATTTACTCTGACAGCCTTCATGTGCTTACTGCCTGGCTGTGCAGTGGCAACCTTTACAAATCCTGTGTGATAAGTGGCAATTGCCTGAGATGTCTCTGTGTTCTGGGTCAAAGCATTTCCATGACTTGCCTGCTGCCAGTTCCCACTCAGCACAGCGCATTGATTCCTCAGGTGCTCAGTGGAATTACAATGATAGCACCTTCTGGGCTCCACTGCTTTCACAGGAAATTTAGGACGACTGGAGGAGTGAACCTGGGAAGGTGAATGTCCAGCCTCCCTCCACCGTCCTTCTTCCCAGGGTTAAAACAGGGACTCTGCTTCTCACCAAACTTAAAACCCTCTGCCTGTGATTTATTCCTACTAGGTGCTTGAGATTGCTCAAATTTATCTGCAAAAACTGCAAGTTCATCGGCTGTTTCCACCTTTTTATCCCATAAACACTGTTTTACATCATCACTAGACATATTCAGGAACTGTTCCTGAGCAATCAAATCACACATTCCTTCAAAGCTTGTAATACCTTTTTTCCTCACTCACTTATCCAGTAAATCTCTCATTTGGTTCACATAAACCACATTACTTAATCCAGCCCCTCTCTTAAGGCTTCTAAATTTTACTCTATAAATTTCAGGTGTAATCTGAAACTGTTTCAAAACCAAATCCTTAAATTTACCATAATTGGAAGTACCACCCATGAGCATCGTATTCAGTATGTCCAGAGCTATCCCAGTCAATTTTGCACCAAAGTGATCATGTTTTGATCATAAGAAATCACTTGGAACATACACAGTCTCTCAAAGGTGATGAAATATTCAGCAGTGTCACCAGATTCATTATATGGTGGACATAACCGCTCCCACTTGTGGATTTTTGGAGAGGTGGAGTCCCCTGGTGTGGGGTTCTGTCTCTCCACTCCATTACAGCCAGTTCATGCTTCATTTCTTTGTGTATCAGGTCCATGGCTTGCTTCTGGGCCTCAATTTCTTTGTCTTTCAAGGTCCAGGGCTTGCTTCTTGACTTCTGTTTCTTGGTCAGCCTCTGGCTGTCTCAGTTCCATAGCTTTCTCATGAGCTGCTTTCTGCTCATCAATTTCCATCTGCTTCACTTCTAGCTGTCCCTGGTATAGTTTTTCATTTTCCTCTTTCTGCAGCCTGTAGAGCTCTAACTTCTTGGTAGATTCACTTTCACTCATTTTCATACTTTTCTGTCCCTACTTCTCTTGTCTGAAATAAGCAAACAGAAAATAACAAACCAATAACCACTTTGTTCTCTAGTCACCACACTTAAAACTCACTTAAAATCACCACCCGTGTTTCAGGGCAATAAGCAGTGCACACTATCTTGCCCGACTACACCACTGACGGGTGGACCCCTTGGGCAGCCACCTGATGTGCTGAGATACCACTGAGTCTACCGGTTCTAGCAGCATGAGCCCCCTTGCTGAGCCTAGCTCTTAAAACCTCCTCTAACACACGAAGGCAGGGTCATACCCAGCCTGTCTTGCTGAGCCAGGCTCTTAAAATCTCCTCTAACACACACAGGCTGGGCCACACCCAGCTGCAGATCAGCTCTGGAAAGACTCAGTTTAAGGGACTTGCTCCAGCACTCAGATGTCCACCTCCCTTGGAGTGCAGACCCAAAGATATAGTATGAAATTTGCTCCCTCCCTCAATGTGGGGACACATCTTGCCCCTCCCCCCAGCTAGAAATTACCGAAATGGGTCAATAATTAACAAAATAAATTTTATTAACTATGAAAGGCAGATTTTAAGTGATAAAAGGGGTAACAGAACAAAGCAGATTACTAACAAATGAAATCAAACATGCAAACTAAGCTAGTTTCACTAAAGAAATTGGTCACAAATAGTATTTCTCACCCTAGATATTGTTGCAGGCAGTTTCCAAAGTTTCTGTGGTTCAGAGTTCCAGTTATATTCCTCTTCAGACTGGACCCCTGTCTCAGTCTGGACTCCCTCTTTGCCTTCCCTTTTGCAGTTTTTCTTCTTGGGCAGACAGGCCATGGAGAGGAGGAGTCCTGTTTGCCTTCCTCCCCATCCTTAAATCCTTTTTTTCCCAAACTTGACTCCCCCCTTCCCTTACAGTGGAAAGTTACAAGAAGTCCCAGGTATGTTTTAGTATCAGGTCACAAGACCACCTGATTCTGTAGGATCACAGCATCCATGAGTCAGGGGCAGTATGGTGCGTCCACAGGAAGGCCAAGCTTTTCACAGTCCATTGTTGTCACTGATGGGCCATCCGCCCTGTCTGGTTTTTCCATGTTGTACCAGAAGTGTTAGCAGTGGGTGTCACCCAAAGTAGCATAATTGAAATACAGATACATAGTCAATATTCCTAACTTCAGATACAGAAATGATACAGGCATACAAATTGGATAATTGCATTCAGTAAATCATAACCTTTCCAGTGAGATCTCACATGAACCATTTTGCATAAAATACATCTGTTATGTCATATTCATATCATAAGCATATTTTCATAAAGAATATGGAGTGAAATGTCACAACAATGATCTAAAGAGGCATATAATATCACAACTGATCTCACCAATCAAATACAGCTTTTTATTACAAGGTGACTGATTGACACAGTTGATGTCTATGTCCCAATGAGCTAGAATGTTGAAATTTGGGACTCTTTACGGTATTTGCCACTCTGCACAGAATGCCAAAGACAGACGACCTTTTGAACAGGGGTCGTCAAAATGTTTTAATCTTACTAGATTAATGAATCATCATGTGCCCTTTTGAACTACAGGCTTGAAATTTGGTCACTCATCCATTACATGCCACTGCCAGCCATCATGTTAGCACCCCTGAGTGCTGCTTAGCCTGCAGGGGAATGGGAAAGAACATGGCTTCTATTGAGGAGAAGAGAGAGCGTTTGAGAAGCTGCTGTTTGGAACGTTGGAGGACAAGAAAATTCCCTGACACTTGAGTAGACTGGAATGAGAGAGCTCCTGGGGTGAAAAGGGGCATAGGCATATCAAGGGAGAGGGGAAATCCTTGTTTTGGACTTCGCCCTTTCCAGCATTGGTTACCAAAAGGTCAATAGTTTGTAACAATTTACAGATCTGATATCCATGTATGCTGAGACAGCCATGCTGGAGAGCGGGCCTCCAGTCTGCAGAAAGAAAATCAAGGGCAGTTTGTGAGTGGGTGCAGTGCAAGGTGCCAGCATCGCAGTCTGGGCACCTAAGCTCTCATTGCTACCTGATCTCCTTTAACATCAGGCATAGGGAATTATGCAGTAAAAACACTTTATTAAAGGCAAAATAATGAGCATATTGTTGCCGTCATATTTCATGTGAATGGATACAAAACTTTGTGATCTGAACATTTTGATTTCTGAGCTTACATGAAGATTTTTGAAAGCATGTGTGTATAATGAAAACCTAGTTTCTAACATCTTTACCATTTGGTTGCAGTTAAAAATAATGGCAAATGATCTTGTCCACTCTTCAATGGATACACATTTTTTGTAAGATATCCCACCTAGTAAATATATAAACATGCTTTCAGGTTGTCACGGTCTGGAAAAAAGCACTGCAGTTGGAAAATGTTTCAAAACCAGCTCTTCCTATGTCTTGGGTGCTGTTGCTAGACAATTTAGCACCACTAATCTGCTGAAAATGGGCACTAGTTCAATCTTACCAATCATGAATTTATTCCAAACCAAAATGAACTGTGTAAAATTGGCTTTCACTTCACAAATAAGCTATTGTACAAATACACAAAATGTCATGCTGTCAGTGTAAGGAGAATGTGAAGCAAAGCCTTGAGAAGGCATTTCAACCACCAATGGATTAAAAAAAAGTTCTCCGAATGAACAGCCTCTTTACTGGTCAGGCCTCAACAAGAATAGTCACAATAAAGCAGGCATGGAAACAGCCTCTGGCTCAATAAACTAGCTTAAAGTGGGAAACCGAAAAATGGGTTTGGCTGCATTCTGCTGTAAAAACTGATTTATTAAAATGTAAAACAGACATGAAAAGTTCAGGAAAAAAAACTCAAATGGGGAAAGAGCAACAAACCTCCAACTAAACTATGGTGAAATAGAAGTGAAGTGAAGCCTGCTCGATGCTCCATTTCTGGCTACAGGCTGATAAGAAGGAACTGAGGGGAGGTTGCCCACATAGCCTTCTATACTCTTGATATGGGGCATGAGGATGTGTAGGGTGCATGGCTGAAGAGGCACTGCTACCAAAAATCTCTATCAAAGGCAGGTGGGGGTGCATGTGCACCTGAAGTGGAACATCCATGGGGGGCACATCTCAAAGAACTCCAGCTACTGCACAAGGAGAGTAACCTCTCCTTTTATAACATTCCTCAAAGGCTGTAAGTCTGCTAACAATACAAACCAAATGATGAGCTTCTCCACATGCTGGAATAATAATTGTCAAATTTGTCGCTAATGTAAAGCTGGCCTGCCCACCCCTCCAAGACCAATGGGTATTTGCTAGTTTAGTTGTCCTGTCTCAATATGATATGAAAAATGTTTTGTGCAGCTAGTCCATTTGCTTCAAAAATGCAGCCTTACTTTAAAACCATCAATAGTGAAACGATGCAGTGTATACTGGGAGTTCTTCTAAGGGGAAAGACTTGCTATCCAGCAAGTGGGTGTGCCGCAGATTGTGACCAAATTTGGTCCCCGTTCACTGAGTATTTGAAAATAAATTACCCAGAGCAAAAAGGAGAATCAAGATCATATCGTTGCTTAAGGAGAGTGGTTAAATGATCAAAAGCACCTAAGCCCCTTGACTTTCAGTAAGACAAAGGCTCCTAAGTGATATTTTTAGGGATTTAGGCACTTTTGAAGATTTGCCCTGGTATATACTGGCTCCAAAGAATAAGAAGTCAGTCTCAGCAGAGCTGTGTATTTTTGTAATAAAGGCAGGGTCTGTAGTATTTTTATTCCAGATTACGAATGGACTTTAAAAGCAGGTATTTCTCCCCTCACATTTCAGTGTTTGAATGTTGGTTTTAAAAATTAAACAGGGAAAAAAGTTACATTCCCGACTATATATGTCAAACTTGGTATCATGGTGGACTGCAGTGTGGAAGCAATTATGCCTGGAGAAAGTATGCAATGTCTTTTATGAGCCTTCTTGTGATTGAATTAAATTGAAGTTGACGGCCTGCTCTGAAATTCTTCTTTCGGGACGGGTTTTATGATTGTTTTACACTTGTGGCAGAGAATAAGAGGGGCAAAATAATGTTTCACATATCTGTGTAGGCAATAGTTAACTTAATTCCACTGTAAAAGCCGGTTGGGAGCAGATGGGTTGACTCTGTCAAGAAAGAGTCATGGGGCATGGATTATGGGTGCTGAGCACTCTTGAAAATATGGCCTTAAATGCTTTCTTAATATTACCTTCCCCTCTAAGCAATTATTCATAGCTGTCCCAGGGAAGCCATAGGATTATGAATGGGAGAGGAGGTGGTTTGTGTAATTGTGAATGGAAGGAGAGCAGGGATGTCCATGAGACAGTCT
Source organism: Dermochelys coriacea (assembly GCF_009764565.3). Classification (NCBI taxonomy): domain Eukaryota; kingdom Metazoa; phylum Chordata; order Testudines; family Dermochelyidae; genus Dermochelys; species Dermochelys coriacea. The sequence goes on along the minus strand of NC_050071.1, from coordinate 2,883,529 downwards.
CCCCACTAAAATGTGGTTTGACCTATCTGTTTGAGGCCAGTCCCATGGGAATGATTGAAAAACCTTGTGAAAACACATCTTTAGCCCTCTGTAATGCACTCTTCTTGATACAAACCAGCACCCTATTGCCACTTTTACTTATTGGCCACTTTTATGGCTGCTGCACAGTGTACCAAGAATTTAGATCTACCACTATAACTAGGTCCTTTCCTCCACTATCACTCACTGCTGTCCAGACTTTAATTAGCTTGAGTATTATCTCCATCTAAGCACATGCATAAGAAAAAGCTTTGAGAAGTTAACCTTAAAAAATGAAGCTGAGATTACCCAGAGATCTTAGCAAGAACCTGTTTATTGCTCGGGATGGAGAGTAAAACCCAAGGAGATAAAGCTAAACTTCAAACAAGATATTAGTAAGGGCTTTTTCACCTACAGGATTGCTGGCTTGGGGTACAGTCTATTTAAGAAAGGAACACAGAAATAACCTGATGCGGCTTTTCCATATCTTATCTAGTCCAACCTCCCTAGGCCAGTAGGAATTTGTTTTGTGCAGTATTTTTCTATGAGACTTCTCTTTTAGGGTGAGATTTCAGACTGTAACATACATTTCAGGTTATCGTGACTGAGAAGCATGGTTACCCTTCCCAGGAGGAAGTGGATAGACTTGCTGTGTCTGCTATTGTCTTGAAGGAATGACTTTTATGACAAGTATAATTGCCAAGAAAATATGCTGACATTCTCTAACATAACTTTTAAGTTTTTTGTATTAAATACCTATACATCAGTCTGATGAAATCCTAAAGGCATCTCAATGTATGTTTGTAACTGATCCAAAAATAACTCATTTTCTGGAGCACTAGTTAAGGAGAAAGACAAATGGCAGGAGTGCTACTGTGTATCGACTTGGATTCTAGAGCAGTGGTTCTCAACTTGGGGTACACGTACCCCTGAAAGTATGCAGAGTCTTCCAGGGGTACATCAACTCATCTAGATATTTGCCTAGTTTTACATAAAAACACTAGCGAAGTCAGTACAAACTAAAATGTCATACAATTACTTGCTTATACTGCACTATATAATATACTATACACTGAAATGTAAATACAATATTTATATTCCAATTTATTTTATAATCATAGAGCATGTCATAACCATACAGCTAAGGGTAGCCTAGAATTCCTCCTTACCTGTAAGGGGTTAAGAAGCTCAAATAACCTGGTTGGCACCTGACCAAAAGGACCAATGGGGAAAGAAGATACTTTCAAATCTGGGGCAGGGTGGGGGGATAGCTTTGTTTGTGCTCTTTGTTTGTGTGTTCTCTCGGGAAGCAGAGACGCATCAGGTCAGAAAACTTCTCCTGAAATCATTCTAAAATGAGTCTCAATATTGCAAAAAGAGTAAATAAATAAGGCAAGACGGGTTAGATTATCTTTTGTTTTTAGCTTGAGAATTTTCCCTTTGCTAGAGGGAGGATTATTCCTGTTTTTAGCAACTTTGAAACTGAGCATAGAGGAAGCCCCTCTGTGTTTGTGAATCTTTTGTTACCCTGTAAAGTTATCTTCCATCCTGATTTTACAATGGTGAGTCTTTCACCTTTTCTTTCAATAAAATTCTTCTTTTAAGAACCTGATTGATTTTTCAGTGTCCTTTAGATTCATAGATTCATAGATACTAAGGTCGGAAGGGACCATTCTGATCATCTAGTCTGACCTCCTGCACAGTGCAGGCCACAGAATCTCACCCACCCACTCCTATGAAAAACCTCACCCATGTCTGAGCTATTGAAGTCCTTAAATCATGGTTTAAAGACTTCAAGGAGCAGAGAAGCCTCCCTCAAGTCAATCATGCCCCATGCAACAGAGGAAGGCAAAAAACCTCCAGGACCTCTCCAATCTGCCCTGGAGGAAAATCCTTCCCGACCCCAAATATGGCGATCAGCTAAACCCTGAGCATATGAGCAAGATTCACCAGCCACATACTGCAGAAAATTCTTTCCTGGGTAACTCAGATCCCATCCATCTAATATCCCATCTCAGGGGATTTGGCCTATTTACCCTGAATATTTAAAGATCAATTATTTACCAAAATCCCATTATCCCATCATACCATCTCCTCCATAAACTTATCAAGTAGAATCTTAAAACCAGATAGATCTTTTGCCCCCACTGCTTCCCTTGGAAGGCTATTCCAAAACTTCACTCCTCTGATGGTTAAAAACCTTCGTTTGATTTCAAGTCTAAACTTCCTGGTGGCCAGTTTATACACATTTGTTCTTGTGTCCACATTGGTGCTGAGCTGAAATAATTCCTCTCCCTCTCCTGTATTTATCCCTCTGATATATTTATAGAGAGAGAGCAATCGTATCTCCCCTCAACCTTCTTTTAGTTAGGCTAAACAAGCCAAGCTCCTTAAGTCTCCTTTCATAAGACAAGTTTTCCATTCCTCGGATCATCCTAGTAGCCCTTCTCTGTACCTGCTCCAGTTTGAATTCATCCTTTTTAAACATGGGAGACCAGAACTGCACACAGTATTCTAGGTGAGGTCTCACCAGTGCCTTGTATAACGGTACTAAAACCTCCTTATCCCTACTGGAAATGCCTCTCCTGATGCATCCCAAAACCGCATTAGCTTTTTTCACAGCCATATCACATTGGCAGCTCATAGTCATCCTATGATCAACCAATACTCCAAGGTCCTTCTCCTCTTCCGTTACTTCTAATTGATGCGTCCCCAACTTATAACTAAAATTCTTGTTATTAATCCCTAAATGCATAACCTTACACTTCTCACTATTAAATTTCTTCCTATTACTATTACTCCAGTTTACAAGGTAATCCAGATCCTCCTGTATAATATCCCGATCCTTCTCCAAATTGGCAATACCTCCCAGCTTTGTATCATCTGCAAACTTTATTAGCACACTCCCACTTTTTGTGCCAAGGTCAGTAATAAAAAGATTAAATAAGATTGGTCCCAAAACCGATCCCTGAGGAACTCCACTGGTAACCTCCCTCCAACCTGACAGTTCGCCTTTCAGTAGGACCCGTTGCAGTCTCCCCTTTAACCAATTCCTTATCCACCTTTTGATGTTCATATTGATCCTCATCTTCTCCAATTTAACTAATAATTCCCCATGTGGCACGGTATCAAATGCCTTACTGAAATCTAGGTAAATTAGATCCACTGCATTTCCTTTATCTAAAAAATCTGTTACTTTTTCAAAAAAGGAGATTAGGTTGGTTTGGCACGATCTACCTTTTGTAAAACCATGTTGTATTTTGTCCCATTTACCATTGACTTCAATGTCCTTAACTAATTTCTCCTTCAAAATTTTTTCCAGGACCTTGCATACTACAGATGTCAAACTAACTGGCCTGTAGTTACCTGGATCACTTTTTTTTCCTTTCTTAAAAATAGGAACTATATTAGTAATTCTCCAATCATTCGGTACTACTCCTGAGTTTACAGATTCATTAAAAATTCTTGCTAATGGGCTTGCAATTTCAGGTGCCAATTCCTTTAATATTCTTGGATGAAGATTATCTGGGCCCCCCGATTTAGTCCCATTAAGCTGTTTCAGTTTTGCTTCTACCTCAGATATGGTAATATCTACCTCTATATCCTCCTTCCCATTTGTCATGCTACCATTATCCCCAAGATCCTCTTTAGCCTTATTAAAGACTGAGGCAAAGTATTTGTTTAGATATTGGGCCATGCCTAAATTATCTTTAACCTCCACTCCATCCTCAGTGTTAACAGCCCCACTTCTTCTTTCTTAGTTTTCTTCTTATTTATATGGCTATAGAAGCTTTTACTATTGGTTTTAATTCCCTTTGCAAGGTCCAACTCTACTCGACTTTTAGCCTGTCTCACTTTATCCCTACATGTTCTGACCTCAATTAGGTAGCTTTCCTTGCTGATCCCTCCCATCTTCCACTCCCTGTATGCTTTCTGCTTCTTCTTAATCATCCCTCTAAGATGCTTGCTCATCCAGCTTGATCTACAACTCCTTCCTATGAATTTTTCCCCTTTCTTGGGATACAGGCTTCTGATAGCTTCTGCAGTTTTGATTTAAAGTAATCCCAGGCCTCCTCTACCTTTAGATCCACAAGTTCTTCAATCCAATCCACTTCCCTAACTAATTTCCTTAATTTTTGCAAGTTAGCCCTTTTGAAATCCTAAACCCTAGTTGCAGATTTATTTTTTTAATCCTTCCATTTAGTTTGAACTGAATTAGCTCATGATCACTTGAGCCAAGATTGTCCCCTACAACCATTTCTTCTATGAGGTCCTCGCTATTCACCAAAATTAAATCTAAAATGGCTATAGACCCAAGGGGTTGAGTCTGTGCTCACTTGGTAACCAATTGGTTAGGATATTATTCTCAAGCCTCCCCAGGAAAGGGAGTGAAGGGGCTTGGGGGGATATTTTAGGGAAACAGGAACTCCAAGTGATCCTTTTCCTGAATCTTTGTCCACTTGGTGGTGGCAGCAGTACCCATCCAAGGACAAGGAAGGATTTGTGCCTTGGGAAAGTTTTAACCTAAGCTGGTAGAAATTAGGGGATCTTTCATGAGGTTCCCACATTTGTACCCCAGAGTTCAGAGTGGGGAGGGAACCTGACAGAGTAAAAATAAGAAAGTAAGTGATTTGTCAGTAACAGTGTGTTGTGACATTTTTGTATTTTTATGTCTGATTTTTTAAGTAAGTAGTTTTTAGTGAGGTGAAACATGGGGTATACAAGACAAATCAGACTCCTGAAAGGGGTACAGTAGTCTGGAAAGGTTGAGAACCACTGGTCTAAAGAAACTAAACAGATAAATAAACCTTTTCTGCTGACCAGCAAATCAGTTTATTCCTGACAGCATGATGATAAAGGAGATTTTATTCAGTCCTTGGTAGCTTTACAGCTTTCAGCATGGCTTCGCTTCTAGTCCATGCAGTCAGTGAATAGTACAGAGGAAGAGGATGTGCCTGTGAATGGGAGGGTTCTTCAGACAGGGAAAATCCAGGGGTTCACACTGGGACTGTATTTGGAGAAATCATTAGAACCAGGCTTACTGTGTGGCCCAAGGGAAGAACAATACGTCATCCAAGCATGGGGGATCTAGACACAACTGCACTGGAACTGTTAGCCATAGTGGGTGAGATAAGATGGGATTCTCTGTCTAAAAGATGTGCTATAGCTCAACCAGATGGGCTTGATGCAGGCATTTTTGCGTGACATCCTCTGGCCTTGTGCTATGCAGGAGGTCAGTGTAAAAGCATAACAGTCCTTTTGAGTCTTGAAACTGATGAGTAATGGAAAAACTCCTTTTACTTTCAGTTGGGCCAGGATTTCACCTGATGAGACACTGTCAGACTTGACCAAGAGCTTACATGTCCTTAGCTATCTACAGCTGATTTGTTGTTGCTGCTGTAGTTAAGGCTGCCCACCTGGTCCTGTGATTACTCCTGTTTTCAGGCTCTCTCAGCTTTCACCAATCTGGCTGATATTTCCCAGGCTTGGTCTCTGCCCACTCTGATTTTATTTTATTTATTTTTTGATCCAATGGGTCCCAGAGCAGGATGAAGGCGTAGGCACCAACTTCTAATGGTGCCGGTGGGTGCTCGACCCCCTCTGCCCCTGGCCCCGCCCCAACTCCATCCCTCCCCTGCCCCTTCCCACCCCCCTTCCAACCCCTTCTCCAAAGTCCCTGCCCCAACTCCGCCCCCTCTCTGCCCCTATTCCAACCCCTTCCCCAAATCCCCAGCCCCGCCTCTTCCCTGCCTCTTCCCCTGAGCATGCCATGTTCCCACTCCTCCCGCTTCCGTCCCAGAGCTTGCTACAGCTGTTCAGTGGCTGCAAGCGCTGGGAGGGAGGGAGGGAGGAGCGGGGGCACGGTGCGCTCAGGGAGGAGGCAGAGGAGGAGGTGAGGCAGGGGGTGGGGTAGGGTGGAGAGCTTGGCTGCTGGTGGGTGCAGAGCACCCACTAATTTTTCCCTGTGGGTGCTCCAACCCCGGAGCACCCATGGAGTTGACGCCTATGGATGAAGGCACTGACCCATCCTGGGGAGCCCTGGGACAGATTTCCCCAAGTGAGCAGCACTTGCAATTGCAATCCGATTTCCTAAAGAAAACCTGAAGCTGAGATTAGTGCTGGTATCAAACTCCCCCCCACCCTCCCTGCCAACTGCCAGGCTGTGGGACATACAGACTGTAATGAGCAGCTGGAGAACACGTGAACCAGTGGGCTCTAGCACTGATAGGCTTCGTGTCTCCGCTCACCACTCTGGAAATCAGCAGCCCCTCTGGAAGCAGGGATTGTCACACCATCACTAGAGCGGCGCTTCCTCCCAGGATAGTGCGTGCAAGAGCAGGAACCAGAAGCACCATTAGGACGCTGTCAGAGATGGCAGCCATGCCCCAGGCAGTGAGTGCCGCACCCACAGCTGTGTCTAGTTATGGGAGGATAGTGTTGCTTTGCCCTATCTGCAAGCCGAGACATGCCATTTCAGATGGCAACCTGTGATCCTTTACTTTGGAGTGCTTCCCATTTGGCTCTGACTAACCAGGAGCAAAGAGAACCTTTTCCCATCTCTCTCCAGCACAGCCACACTGCGTGCTGCGCTTTTGGTTTGTTCCACCAGGTACATGCTCATTTTCCAAAACCATGGCTCACAGGAGACTCCTGACTTGGAAATGGATTGGAACAAATAACGCCTAAAGCACTATTACCTGAGCCGAGACCCAGTTCTGACATCACGGGGAGCTGCAAGCAGCAGGTCCATTGTTTGTTGGACATGAGTGGCAAATGCTTTTCAATTGGCTTTCTAGTTAGGCCAGTCTGTGTGTGGCCCCATCAGTCCTGGATCAGCCCTTCATAGTCATTGAGTAATCTAGCCTCCCTCTGCCCCATCAAGGTAGGCAAGCAGCACTACCCCCATGTTACGGACAGGGAACAGACACAGAACGATTAAGGTCTTGTCTAGACTAGGAAAAAGACTGTTGTTAATGCCATATTAGTTAACCCACTTGGGTAGCCACCAAAGACCTAGTGCATAGGTCCATCAATGGCTATCAGCCAGGATGGGCAGGGATGGTGTCCCCAGCCTCTGTTTGCCAGAAGCTGGGAATGGGCGACAGGGGATGGATCACTTGATGATTACCTGTTCTTTTCATTCCCCCTGGGGCACCTGGCATTGGCCACTGTCAGTAGACAGGACACTGGGCTAGATGGACCTTTGGTCTGACCCAGTGTGGCCATTCTTATGTTCTTATATGTTCTTATGCAGATGCACTTTAGAACCAGGCTAGTGGTCATGGGGGACTGTAGTGGCAAACCTAGGATTGCAGTTTTAAACAGTATCTGCAGTGGGGTTTAAGTGATGTTAGCTAAGACACGCATTTTCCTAGTCTAGCCAAAGCCTAAGTGATTTGCCTAAGGTCACATGGGAAGCCTGGGAGCCAGGAATCAAGCCCAGACTTCCTGAATCTTAGTCCAATACCAGAGCCACAAAATAGCCTGTACCTAGGGAAAGGTGCACTGAGCTGCAAGCCAGACCATAGATTCAGATCTCCTCTTCTGCTGACAATATTGTTTCACAACTGTTATTATTAATGAAGTCTTAATATTTCCACCCTCGGGTGCCACAACTGTCATCTCCCCTCTCCCCCATTTTGCATATAAGATGACTGAGGTTGTACAAGGTCGTTTCTAGTGGAGTTGAGAATATAACTCCAGCCTCTCATGTGGCTTCATTTTCACTGCCTGGGGAGTGGATTTGACTCGGCCAATAGTCATACATGATGGCATTTCAGTGTAGCAAAATAAAACACAGGGTGCAAGAAGGTAGTGATGGCAGCCTGTGATCCTTTACAGTTGGCGAGGGACTGCAATGCGGGAGGCCTGAGGTCTGACTGGTTCTCTGACACAGGCTTCCATGGTGGTGGTGCTCAAGTCACTGAAAGCAGGATTTTGGGAAAGAAGAGACGTCCCATCCACGAGAGATTTAGGACAAAGGATGGTCATGTCATTATGGCACTGGAGTGAGTCTCGAGAGCCCAGTTTAGTTCCCAGTTCTGACACAGACTCGCCTGTGTGACCTTAGACTAATTGTTTAATCTCTCTGTGCCTCAGTTTCTAAATCTGCTTAGAGTTCAGGGAACACTTTTGATTGGTGCAGTGCAGGACCTTTTTGGGCAAGAAAGAAACCCACGGTTTAAATGTCTCTTGGAATGCACTGGAACAGACGGAGCAAGGGCCAGGGAGAAGAAAAAAAGGAAAATATTTGTTAAAAAAAATAGGTCGCTTCATCTTCTAGAGATGACCGCTTGCACCTAAGGTGAGTGTGACACCACAAATGCCTTGGACAGTACATCGATTGCAATGAACTTTGATATTTATGATTACATATGCAGCAATATTTTCACTGAACTACCAGAAGGATTTCCTTGGAAGGGGGATGAAAAAAAGTAACAAAACTTATCAGTATGCTCAATTTCTGCCCTCCCCCCTCGCCCCAACACCTGTTGAGTGGAGGCACTCAGCACATAAATCTGGACTGAAATCAACTTCAGTTTTGGCTTTGCAGTTCATCTGTGGAAATTGAGCCTACAAGTAAGTACAGCAAGTACCACGGACAGATCACAGAGAAAGCAAGTATGTACTAAACTGAGTGGGGAAAGAACCAATGATCAAAATGAAATAAATAAGGAACTGGACACACTCAGGGGGAATTTGCAGCATGGTAGCTGTTAGCTCAGCTGTGCACCTCCTGTTAATGTTCATAGGAATCACGCAGCTAAAGTCCAATCCGTGACCTCCCTGTTTTGCACAGTGGGGTGCACAGCCAGAGAAAATTTTTGCATGGAAATGTTTGGAAAAAGATGCGGATGGTGCCAAAATGCAGTAAATTAATAATCTCCAGCCTTCAGTGAATGCACCACTGAGGGCACATTGGGTCCTGGCAGCACAGAACAAGTCTTTTGCATATTGTATATGCAATACTCGGCTTAATCATCTTCCCTGATTGAAAAAACCACTACTGCCACCAACAGCAGCAAAAAGTGTTGCTTTTAGCAGTGATTAGTGCACAGTTCATACTAGAAATGGAAATGTGACAGGGCAGCTAGACTCTAGAGTACTAGGGACTGGTCCTCCCCAGGAACACAGGGTGGAGAAAATAAATTCAGAAAACCAAGGAAAACACAGTCTCTATCCTTGCATAATAAAAAGCTAAATAAAACAGTCTCCTAGAGGCTGAGGAGCAGCATGAAGAGTTTGAGGACAGAACATGGTGTGAAACAACAGAAGCTCTCAAGAACACTAACAGAAATAACAGGAGAAGAATTTCAGCACTGCCTCCACTAATCGTATACAGTTTGAGGGCAGATTTAACATCCAGGTGAAGTCATCTGAGAATGTAATATTAATTTAATGCTATGGTAGTTAGGCTCAGGCAGTCATCAGTTCTACAACAGGTCTGGCCAGCTCTCCAGTGAATCAAATTAAAAGCTCCTTTAATGTATCCCCTCATTACTCAGTTGGAATAATTCCTTGCAGAGCTGGTTGGGAAGTGGTTCCCCACCTAGGAAACATTTAGACAAAAAGTGAAAAATAGGTAAATTTTTTAGGCTTTTGATTGCAGCAAAAATTTTCACTCAACCATCGAAGATTTTTCATGCCCATGGAGTAAGTTAGGTCTGCACTGGGGAGCCCCACCTTGCACTGAAGTTGGGATGTTCTGAATCAGGGAGCCACAACCTACTCCCTGCAGCCATGCTCCCCTCCACTAACCCTAAGTGCTCTTGGCTAGACTGGAGAGTCAGGGTCCACAACTCTAAACTCCAGCAACAGCTTGCTTTATCATTCATAAACCAACCCCCTTTTCATCTACAACCACTTCATCACTCAACCTTTGGAAATCACATTTCCTAGGAACAGTCCAGCTGGTTTTCTGAGAATTTATATTTCTAGTATGCACACATTATACTAGGGCTGTCAAGTGATTAAAAAAATTAATCACGACTATTCGCAATGTTAAACAATAATAGAATATCATTTTTTAAAATATTTTTGGATGTTTTCTACATTTTCAAATATATTGATTTCAGTTACAACACAGAATACCAAGTGTAGAGTGCTCACTTTATATTTATTTTTTATTGCAAGTGTTTCTACTGTAAAAAGACAAAACAAATATTTTTCAATTCACCTAATACAAGTCCTGTAGTGCAATCTCTTTATCATGAAAGTTGAACTTATAAGTATAGAATTATGTACAAAAAATACTGCTTTCAAAAATAAAACAATGACAAATTTTAGAGCTTACAAGTCCACTCAGTCCTACCTCTTGTTGAGCCAATCACTCAGACAAACAAGTTTGTTTACATTTGCAAGAGATAATGCTGCCTGCTTCTTGTTTACAATGTCACCTGAAAGTGAGCATAGGTGTTCTCATGGCACTGTTTTAGCCGGCATCACAAAATATTTACGTGCCAGATGTGCATGCTTCAACCACCATTCCAGGGGACATGTGTCCATGTTGCACAGGTTCTGCTCCAAAACCATCCAAAGCAGTACAGACAGACGCATGTTCATTTTCATTATCTGAGTCAGATGCCACCAGCAGAAGGCTGATTTTCTTTTTTGGTGTTTTGGGTTCTGAAGTTTCTGCATCAGAGTGGTGCTCTTTTAAGACTTCTGAAAGCATGCGCCGCACCTCATCCCTCTCAGATTTTAGAAGGCACTTCCGATTCTTAGATTTTGGGTTGAATGCTGTAGCTATCTTTACAAATCTCATATTTGTACCTTCTTTGAATTTTGTGAAATCTACAGTGAAAGTATTCTTAAAATGAACAACATGTACTGGCTCATCATCCAAGACTGCTGTAACATGAAATATATGGCAGAATGTGGGTAAAACAGAGCCAAAGACATACAATTCTCCCGCAAGCAGTTCAGTCACAAATTTAATTAACTCATTTTTGTAACGGGCGTCATCAGCATGGAAGCATGCCCTCAGGAATGGTGGCCGAAACATGAAGGGGCATACGAATGGTTAGCATATCTGGCACGTAAATACCTTGCAAAGATAGCTACAAAAGTGCCATGCAAATGCCTTTTCTCACTTTCTGGTGACATTGTAAATAAGAAGAGGGCAGCAGTATCTCCTGTAAATGTAAATAATCTTGTTTGTCTGAGTGGACTTGTAGCCTCTGAAGTTTTAGATTGTTTTGTTTTTGAATACAGTTATGTAACAACAACAAAATCTACATTTGAAAGTTGCACTTTCAGGACAAAGATTGCTTGTACAGTACTTGTATGAGATGAATTGAAAAATACTATTTCTTCTGTTTATCATTTTTACAGTGAAAATATTTGTAATCAAAATATACACTTTGATTTCAATCACACACAGAATTCAAGATATACATGAAAATGTAGAAAAACATGTAGAAAAACAAGATTAATTTTTTAATCGCAATTAATTTGAGTTAATCGCATGAGTTAACTGCGATTAATCGACAGCCCTACATTATACAGTAGCATGACCTATGTTCACTTACACGTGCAAAGCCAAGATTTTTAAAAATTGGAGCCTACAATTTTAGCTCCTTGCTCCTTATTTATGCTCCTGAATAAATAAGTAATCTGACTTTTTAGAAGTGCTGAGCACCCAGCACCTCCTAAGAACCAGCTACGGAGCTCAGAGAAGAAGGGCTTTTGTCAAATCCCAGACTGATGGAGAGAGCATGTTACTTTAAATCATGGTGGAGAAGAACTACTGCTCCAGTAGGGAGAATCAGTGTGTTATTTAAAAAGAGCAAACCCAACAGCCTTGTGTCTCTCCAACACGAAGCAAACAAGTAATCCCTGGCCACAGATTTATTACATGGGGGTCCAGTGTCTGGCTTCTCTAAATCTGGTGAGCAGCAGCGTGAGTGTGGCCAGGCTGTTACATGAAGCCTCCACCGTCCCTCTTTGGCCCTGTGGCACAGACCTGTGCAAAAGCAAGTACAGAAAGTGGCTTCTGCATCCCAGCTGATCGTCTGATGAATAGGTCAGCTGGGAGCAAAGCCAAAATCAGCCACTCTGCAGGCTACATGCTGCCAAAAGAGGTGGGCATTTTCAAATGAAGGAATCACTTGACCGTATCCAGGAGTGATGTAAACCATTTTAACCTTTAGCCTGGTGGCATTCGACATGCACTAGCCTGCTCCTCTGACATTGTTAGCTACCTACTCACGTGTGCACACGGGTATTACTTATTTCTCAACAGTATTGTAACATTTTGTATTAAAAAGGTTTGATCACCAGATTTTCTGAGGGGGAAGTGTGGAAGAAAACCTTCCTCTGAATTAGTAGCCCAGCTGCTAGGACACTCAGCTGGAATGTGGGACAGCCCCTGCTTCAAGTCCCCCCATAACCTGCGAGGGAGAAGAGATTTGAACTGGGATTTGCCACCTGATGAAGCGGGTGAGTTGCCCTTATCCTCAGTGAGGCCCTCAGCCACAGGGCTAATGCTTAGGAAGGAGGTGGTCCTCGCCCACGTGTTTTCTGTAAGCTTGTCTATAGAAAAAAAGAAAAGGAGTACTTGTGGCACCTTAGAGACTAACAAATTTATTAGAGCATAAGCTTTTGTGAGCTACAGCTCACTTCATCGGATGCATTTGGTGGAAAAAACAGAGGAGAGATTTATACACACACACACACACACACACACAGAGAACATGAAACAATGGGTTTATCATGTTTCATGTTCTCTGTGTGTGTGTGTGTGTGTGTGTGTGTATATATAAATCTCTCCTCTGTTTTTTCCACCAAATGCATCCGATGAACTGAGCTGTAGCTCACGAAAGCTTATGCTCTAATAAATTTGTTAGTCTCTAAGGTGCCACAAGTACTCCTTTTCTTTTTGTGAATACAGACTAACACGGCTGCTACTCTGAAACTTGTCTATAGAGGCGCAGTCCAGCATGTGAGCTTTGAGCACACTTCCTGGCTCAGGCCCTGCAGGTGCCTTAGGCAGGGGAATACCTACTTTCGCCTGGTTCGTGCCGTGCCCTAGGACTGAGAGGTAGGGAGGCCTGGCATGAGGCTGCAGGGTGCATGCTCAGAGGCAGAAACATAGGTACCTAGAGAAACTTTACAGCAAAAATATAGGTGCCAAGGGAGCTTAGGAATCAACAGGGTTTAGTGGCAGCTGAGCGGGGGTTTTGTGAATCCCCGTGGGACCAAATTCTGGGTTTTAAGCACCCAAGTCCCTTTGTGCATCTAGCCCCAAGTCACCAACCTGTGAATCCTGGAAGAGTAAGTGGCCCTGTGCTCTCATTCACCTCCGCCGGCCTCTTGAAGGGAAACCACAATAGGCAGCTGTCAGGAGAACCCGTCCAGGTAATGACTGAGCCTCAAAACGCCTTCCTGGCCCCAGGGCACAGTCAGTTAATCTTAGTGGCGCTGGGCTTAGCCTAGTCAGGCCCTCTAACAATCCTGTGTGTGGACTAGCAGGAGGGGTGGGTTACAGCTGGAGCCACGCTATAGTAAGAAAGCTGGCTTCTCTGCCCCCCATTTACAGTGGGTTTGCATCAAGCTGGGCCGTGAAAATCTTGGCTAAGCATGCTGCTAAGAGCCACTAATCCACTACCCCCACCCCCAACTTCTCCTGTGTTGCCCCATTCCACATGTCCCACCCTCAAGCTGTCTGATTGCTATTTGCTGGTGGCTATGCCTTCTGGACAGCATGATGATACCAGTACGCAGCCAACAGCAAAATCCCCACTGCAGATGCACTCTCTGGATTGGTGACAAAGCACGTATGCTGTCTTCTAACCTCTCCCCACTAGCTTCCTCTTTTTCCCCTAACTCCCTTTTACCTTCTGTGTCATAAGTGATCATTTCACGACAACCAAGTCTGTGTTCCATCCTGCCAGCCCTGTTGCATCATGTCAGCCTTGCTGCCTGAGCCAGGGCAGATCCTTGACTGGGGCACTCACCCGGCACAGAACAAATGAGATCAGAACATTACATTTACCTTCATCTCTAGGTAATATGCCATTCCCAGCGCAGGGTCTCCAGCCTTCAGCTGACAAACCCCTATAGAGTCAGCACCTCTACAGCCCCAGACCGTGAAGTGAATTCTCCACTTGGGGACACCAAAATAGCAAGACTTCCGGCATAGCAAGCCATTTGTGTGAACAGCACAGGCTTTCAAGAATGGCAGTGATTAAGAGAAATAATCAGTATGTGATAAAAAATATATAGTTCAGGGGGCCTTGATTTCCAGTTCTGAAATAAGACTGTTTATTGAGCTCCAGGTAGTTGTCATAGGACTTTTCAACCTTGTGATTTCATTTTTTAGCCTATTTTCTGACTATAGCAGTGCATTAGGAGCACTGCATTTGCGTTAAGAAAAGGAGTACTAGTGGCACCTTAGAGACTAACAAATTTATTTGAGCATGGTGCCACAAGTACTCCTTTTCTTTTTGCGAATACAGACTAACACGGCTGCTACTCTGAAACCAGTGATTAAGAGGCACTTGTAGGTGGTAGCAGGGTCGCAGCAGCCCACCCTGCATTCATCACTTTTGAGAGAGCAGCTAGTATTACTCTCAAAATATACACGTGCCCCTCAGCACGAACAGCACTGTCCCACAGGAGGCCAGGCAGTAGCCTTCCTTGGCATCAATGGGGGTTAACTGTGGAGGGCTACAAGACCTGGGTCCTATTGAAATGATGCACACAGCTCTTGCTGGCTGGCTGGTGTGATAGACCCACGCCAGTTGGGTTCAGCAGAGTAGCCTTATTGGGGTCCAGGAACTGGGCGGGCGAAGCCCGCTCACTGCTAAAGGATCCCGCCCCCCCCAGCCTAAGAGTGGGATCCACAGGACCTGGAAAGCCAAATAATTACGGGGAACAACTAATGAACAACAGGGACAGGGGTGCGGTTAAAGGGTCAAATGAAGGGAACCGGACAGGGACACCAAGCAGAGAACCCCGGACAGCGCCCACTGCTCCTCAAAGGCGTCAGGGAGTCAGCGGACGCCGCCCAGAGGAACTCTGCCCGGAGGCGTGAACGGACGGAGGATCGGAAATAGGCCCCACACTCACAGGAGACTCCATCGGCCAACCTCCTCACTCTGGTTTTATAGATGGCCACTTTAGCCAGGGCCAGGAGGAGGTTGACCAGGAGGTCCCGTGACTTGGTGGGGCCATGGACAGGGAGTGCATAGATAAGAAGCTGAGGGGAAAAGTGCAACCAAAAATCTTAACAAAATATTCGTGAGGAGCTGGAATAGGGGCTGCAGCCTGGCACACTCTAGGTAGACGTGCGCCAGGGTTTCCCTCATGCCACAAAAGGGTCAGGTGTCTGGGATTGGGGTGAACCGCGCCAAGTACATGCCCGTGCTCACTGTCCCGAGAAGGAGCCGCCGACTGATATCCCTGGCGGGTCTCGGGACCAAGGTGGAATAGAGGCTGGCCCACCGGGGCTCCTCACCATCTAGGGGTGGCAGGAGGTCCCGCCACTTTGTATCAGGGCGGGACGCGAAGGTGATGTGAAGGGTGTGGAGCACGAGCGTGTATAGATCTTTCCTTGGCACGGTCTGAAAACGGACTGGCTGCAGCTCGTGTAGCCGGCTCACGGTGAAGGGGCAGAAGGGCCGGTCAGGTCCACGGAGCAGAGGCCCAATGAAAAGGTCCGGAGGGGCTGGCGTGGAGGGTGGGTGGGGCACGCCCTCTCTTAGGACCCGGTTGAGAAAAACCCGAGCAGCGGGCAGCAAAGCGGCCCTCACTTCCTGAAGTATGCGCCAGGGAGTACGAGGTCTGGAAAGCCCCATGCGCTGAACGAGCGTCATGGGATCCAGCCAGTCTCCCCAGTCGTAGTCCAGGAGGTCTCCGACTCTTGTGACTTCTGCCAGGACCAACCTCTGGAGCACCGAGCGGGACTCCGCCACCTGCACACGGAGCTGGGGGTTGTGTAGCAGGGGCTCCGCGAGGAGATCTGCCCCCACGGAGGCCGCCACGGACCTGGTACTGTGAACAGTTTCCAGGTCCGGAGGAGGTCCTGGTAGAAGACCGGCAGCCCGGAGCGGTCTCGCGGAAGACCTCTCGGATGGAGATAAAGGAGGAGCCGGTCGTATCGGAGCCCTCGGAAGCGGCGCAGGAAGGCGTGCACCAGTATGCTCCACGCCGGACTACCTGCACCATAAAGGAGCCTCTGCAGGGTCTGGAGGCGGAAGACATGGACCTGAGTAAGCAGACATTTCAGGCCCTGCCATCCCTCCTCCAGAGGTAGATGGAGAACCCCTGCAGGGACCCAGTGCAGTCCTGACCAAAAGAACTCCAGAATCGATGTCCGGAGGTTGGCCAGGAAAGCCGGGGCTGGGACCAGGGTGTTGAGCCGGTGCCAGAGCATGGACAGGACTAGTTGCTTAAGCACCAGTGCCCTCCCTTGAAGGGAGAGGCACCGGAGTAGTCTTGTCCATCTCCGGAGCCACTCTATCACCCCGCCCTCTAAATCATGCCAGTTCTCTGGCGGAGAGGGATGCATGGCAGAAAGGTAAATGCCGAGATAGAGCAGCGGACCCGTGCTCCACCGGATGGCCTGAAGTGCAGGTGGCAGAGAGCTCGCCTGCCATCCATCCCCTACCACCAGGCCAGAGCTCTTGACCCAGTTGACCCGTACGGAGGAGGCTGCCGAATAGATGGCCTGGCAAGCCTCCACCTGCACCAAGTCGCCCGGGTCCTGGACTACAAGGAGCACATCGTCGGCGTACGACAACAGGACTAGCCGCAGCTTCGGCTCCCACAGCACCAACCCCGTCAACCTCCTATGGAGGAGACAGAGGAAGGGCTCGATCGCAAGGCTTGCTTAGAAGGCCCTGACCCTCCCACACATCTCCGCCGGATCCGTGAGGGGGGTGCCATCCTCCGCGAGGAGGCAGATGACATGCTTCTTAGCCCCCCTCTTTTTCTCCAGGGCTTAGAAGAAGCGGGAGCCGCGATCCATCTCCCGAAGGAGGCGGATGCGGGATCAAACAAAGACACCCCGGGCCCGATGGTCCTCGAGGGCCCGGAGCTCCTCCCGCTTCTCCTGGCACGCTCCGCAGAGGGGTGGATCCTCAGGGCTGGCGGCCAGACGCCTCTCCAGGTCTAAGACCTCCCGTTCCAACTGCCCTATCACCGCATCCCTCCGTCGGCTGGCGCCCCGGGTGTAGTCACGGTAGAAGAGCCGGGCGCGCACTTTCCCCAGGTCCCACCACCTCCGTGCTGAGGGAAAGGCACGCCGCTGCCCTCGCCAGGCCAGCCAGAACTCCCGGAAGGACGCCACGAAGCCCGCATCCTCCAGCAAGCTGTTGTTAAAATGCCAATAGGCCAGCCCCGGCCTCTCCGCGCAGAGGGAGGCTGTCACGGTGGCTAAATGGTGATCGGAGAACGGGGCCAGCCGAATGCTGGAGGAGTGGGCCCGTGAAAGGTGGAAACATGATAAGTAGATGCGATCCAACTGGGAGTGGCACAACCGATGGACCTCCACCCAGATGAAGGTGAAAGTCGAGACATTGTCTGGGTGGTGGTCGCGCCAGACGTCCACCAGGGAGTGATGGTCGACTATCCCCCGGAGGACATCCACGGCAGCCGGGCTCTGCTGGGTCCCCGAGCGGTCCCGCTCCTCGAGGGTCATATTAAAGTCCCCTCCCAGGACCAGGCTCTCATGAGGATCCAAGGTGCCGAGGAAGGCGGACGCCTGCTGAAAGAAATGCAGCCTCTCCGGGCCCGATGTCAGGGCATAGATGTTGACGAGGTTGACTACAAGCCCCTCCATGCGGACCCGGAGGTGCAGCAGGTGACCCGGCACAGCCTCGGTGACCCCCAGCACCTCGGGCCGTAGGTCGGGGGAGAACAGGGTCGCCACTCCAGCCGTACGAACTGTGAGGTGTCTAAAGTAGACCCTGTCCCCCCAATCCAGCCGCCAGCTGTCTTCGGCGGTCGGATCCGTATGGGTCTCCTGCAGGAAAACCACAGAGTACCTCCCCTCTCGAAGGAGAGCACCTGGGACCTGCGGAGACCCATCCTACAGCCACGGGTGTTCAATGTTGCGATGGTAAAGAGTGCCATGAGGAGGGCTGGGGGGGATCCTCGCCAACAGAAACGCTCGCGGCTCCCGACGGGCTGCGCAGCAGTCTGTGACCTACCCCGTAGGTAAGTAAGGAGTCACGGAAGAGGCGGACCCGCTGGTAGGCCGTGGCGCCCGGCCTCCCGGTCCTTTTACCCTCCCCCATGAGGGCCCTCGCGGCCCAGAGGATTTGATGGAAGTCCCCCCATCGCTGGAGAGCGAGCTGCACCTTGTTACGGGAGCCACGGACCTCCTCAAGGAACTCCCGCAGCTCCTCTCGCAGCGTA
Source organism: Dermochelys coriacea (assembly GCF_009764565.3). NCBI lineage: Eukaryota > Metazoa > Chordata > Testudines > Dermochelyidae > Dermochelys > Dermochelys coriacea. The sequence continues at coordinate 2,865,148 of NC_050071.1, read as the reverse complement.
TGGGGGGCCGGGGTCACTAGCCCCCGGCTTTGCTCCAGAGGGACCGCCAACACAGCCCCATGGCCCACCGAGATGGGCAGGCAAGGGGCGGACCCCCGACGTGGCGCCCGATGGGCTGGCACCACATGGCCCCCCTCAAACCCCGGCTCAATTGGGGGCAGCGGAGGGAAGATAGCAGCCCCTGGTGAGTCGGGACTGGGAAATACAGAGGCCGCTCCCTGGGGACTATCCTCTGGGAGCGAGGAGATGGTGGCCCCAGGGGCGGCAATGATATCACGGGAGATGGAGGGGAGAGGGACGGGGTTGACATCAAGGGCAGGGCAGGGATCCAGAGTAGGAGCAGGACAGGGGTAAGAAGCAGAGTCAGGGAGAGGGGCAAAGGCAGGATCCTGGGCTCCAGGAGCCACACAGATGGAAATTGGCCCCCCTTGGTTGAGCTCAAGGGACTGGGAGTGGGAAGGGGGGCTTCCATGGCACTGGGCTCTGGCACCACGGTCGGTGGAGTAGCCACAGCATCTTCAGTGGGGTCCCCACCCGGGAAGGAGGTCGGTTGCCCCACGCCCACTAGGGACAGCCCGTGGGGCCCGGGTCCCAGCCGCACGGCACCGGCCATCGCCTCATTGGGCTCGGCGGCCGAGAGCAGGGTGCCACCCGCAGCTGGGCAGATGGAGGAGCCCAGGCAACCCTCGGGGGCGGGAGCAGAAGCAGCAATTAGGGAGGAAGACCATGGAGAAGGGGGGGCCACGGTGAGGTCGCTCAGCTCGAGGCCCGCTGGCAGAGAGTTGTCCTCCCCCTGGGTGACCGGGGTCAGACCCAGGGCCTCTATCTCCTCGTAGATGGAGGGGAGCTCCCCTTCCACCACCCCGGAGGTCTCCCCACCAGTGCCCGAAGTGATGCTCGCCTCGGGACTCACAGGGGCTCCGGATGGTGACGGGGCAGGAGGGGCCCCATCGGGGGCTTTGGAGGGAAGGGGCTCCAATGGAGGGACGGTACTGCCCTCCCGTGCTGCCATGTCTTCCCCAGCCGGCACTGGGGGATGGAACGCGCCCGTGGGCAAGGCAGAGGGCTCAGCATCGGTGCCCCCTTTTCTGGTCTTCCGGGGGGCTTCTGCATCGGTGGAAGGGAGCGGAGCTCGAGCCTTTCGCTTGTCCCGCTTCCCCAGGACTAGGGCCCAGCCCTCCATGGCATCATCAGGGGGCCAACTAACAGGGGTCGGTCGGGAGGCAGGGGCGATGGCTCAGGGACTGTGGGAGGCAGCGGTGGGGTGGCATGAGGGAGGGTAAAATCCCCCTGGGGCAGGCCCTCTCCCACACTCGATGGTATCCCAGCCGCACCCTCCTCTAGATGCCCCACCGGACTGCAGGCAGCAGAGGCGGGGGTCTCCAGACGTGACCCATTGCCCGGCAGAGTAGCACCGGGCCTCCCCCATGGAATAGTGCACCCGGTAATGGGCCCCCTGGTTGGGGACCAAAAAGGACCCCTCCAGCGCCTCTCCGTCACGTGCTGCTGGCAGCAGTTGAAGCTGCACTTGCCGGCGGAACGAGAGGACGTGACGGAGGGCGGGGTCCTGGCAGCCCAGTGAGAGGGGGCTCAGGACGGAAAGGGGCTTCCCCAGGGTCGAGAGAGTGGGTAATAGGGCAGCATTGGGAAGGAAGGGAGGGACTGAGGTCAGGACGAGGCGGATGCCCAGGTTGTCCAGCAGCTCCAGGAGGACGAACATGCCCCCCACTGCCAGGCCCTTCTCCACCGCCTCCTGGGCAGCGGCCTCCGATGTTAAGAAGAAGACGACCTTGCCATACATTTTGGAGGCTGCCACAATGGCCGTGGACCCCACCACCCTCGCCAACGCCCGCACATAGGTTTCCACGTGGGGTGAGGCGGGCACCAGGAGGCAACGGACGCCGTGCTTCCTGGTCATGGTGGGAAAGGGGCCCCGGCCGCTAGAGATGGTAGCGGAGGCGGTGGGCTGGAGAAATGATGTAGCGGCAGGTGGGGGGGCTGCCGCCACCTGGGCTTATGCCCTGGGGGCTGGGGGAGGGACACCCGCAGAGCTGGTGGAGGGAGCAGCGGGGAGGGACACCACGGCCGGTGGTGGAGCCGCGGCAGTGGGGGCAGTCCCTGCCATGGAGGGCCTGGTCTTTTTGGTGGGGCCCTTCCCCTTCTTCTTCCCCTGGCCCTTCCTGCCGGCTGGGGGGGAGGTCACCCCAATGCCCGCTGCCGCTGGCGCCCTGGTGGGGGCGGTGGCAGGTGCTTTGGCAGTGGCGGTTGAGATAGAGCCCTTTCCCCGCCTTTTGGGTCTGATGCAGCAGCCGGCCCAGCAAGCAGCCAAGTCCCACAGGCAGGAGCTGAGGCAGATGGTGCGCAGCCAGCGGGGGTGGTGGAGGGGGCAGCGACGATGATGGTGGTAATAGGGGTTGGAGGAGGACATGCAGATGGACTGGGGGGCAGGCTCCATGCCACAGCCCTGGTATCCCCAAAAACACAGTCAAGACCCCCACCACAAGAGCACAGTTGGAAAGTTACTCAGCCTGAGGCCCCCTCCACAGCGGTTGGCAGAGTCCCCGCGCGCTCCCCCAGCGGCAGACGGCCCCGTCCCCGCCTCCGTCGGGCTCCAGCAGCTCCAGGCAGCAAAGGCAGCAGCAGCCCGGTGGCCAGGCCGGCAGGAAGGACCCCGCACAGGCGGTGGTGGTGGTGTCCACAGCAGCAGTGGCGACGGCTGGGGTGGGGTCCCTCACTCCCCCCCTCCGGGGAGCGGGTCAGCAGCCCCCCCTCCCAAGAGGCTGCAGCTGGATCAGCAGCACCCAAGGGGGAGAGTCCAGCAGCTAGTCAGCAACCAGGTAGCAGAGAAGGGGGGTGGGGGGTGTCTGGCCCGGCCCAGCCCAGCCAGGGAAGTAGCTGGAGCGGTGGGGCCAGCAGCAGCAGGAATCTCCCTCCGGGCCAGCTGGATTCAGCAAAGAAGCCAGAGACAGATCTACTAGGTGAACAGGTTGCTGTTCCCTGACTGACCAGGGGCTGCTCCAGGCTAATGAGAACACCTGACTCCAAGTAACCTGCAAAGAGTCAGGTGAGGCCATTAAGCTAATGTGACCTGACTCTAATTAAGGCCCCTCTGATACTATAAAAGGGCTCACTTCAGTCAGGCAGAGGAGAGCTAGGGGAGAGGAAGTGTGGCTGAAGGGCTGGTTAATGAAGACACCCTCAAGTCATTGGTAAGGGAGAAGCAGGAGAGCTGTGGGGAAGTGGCCCAGGGAAATGAAGCAACTCTGGGAGTGAAAGGTTGGCTGCCAACAGCTGCTACCATTAGGGTCCCTGGGCCAGAACCCGGAGCAGAGGGCGGGTTTGGGTTCCCCCCAATCCACCACTAGAGAAACACCTCCTGGGAGGGGAAAACAGGCCCCTGTCAGGACAGGAAGCTAAACTGTTTTGGCATGAGGCTGTAGGAGCAACAGAGAGTGTGGGAATTCTCTCACCAACCTCCTTGCTGGCTTAAGATGAAAAGGGCTTAGTAGACTGTATCCCTGGCCCTAGAGAGAGAAGGGCTACGTGGAGGGTTGCAGTGAGCCTCTGAGGCTAGCTTAAACCTCCTGGAAGCGTGGGACCCACAGGGACAAGGTCGGAGCTCTGCCACAATTGGTGTCAGGGATGGGATCGTGATTGTTCACAGCGTGGCGGAACAAAGAGGCTTAAAAAAAAAGTGCACTAGGGTTTTTGGTGTTGGGTTTTTGTTTGTACCACAATGGAGGAGGTGGTGAGAGCTCTGGTGCAAATCACAGCGGCCCAGCAGGAGGCCACCCAGGCGATGGTACAACAGGAGTCCATGAGGTTACAGCAGGAAACCAACCAATCATTAACGAGCCAGGCGACCCAAAATCGTGCCCTCTTGAGAGAGGTGGTGGACCAACTGAAGATCCTCACCACCCAGGCCCAAGGGTCCAACCCTTTGGTTGTCTGCCAAAGACAACGTCAGGAGATGACGTAGAGGCATATCTCCTCTCATTCGAAAGGACTGCTCAGCGTGAGGCCTGGCCCCAAGAGCAGTGGGCCAGCATCCTCGCCCCTTTTTTGTGTGGAGAGGCCCAGAGGCCTACTTTGATCTGCCCACCAAGGATGCTGCTGACTATTCCCGGCTGAGGGCAGAGATCCTAGCACGATCGGCGTGATGGCAGCAGTACAGGCGAAGAGGTTCCAGGAGTGGAAATACAGGGAGGATAAACCTCCGAGGTCCCAACTATTCAACCTCATACACCTCACTCGGAAGTGGCTATGGCCCAAGGCATGCAGCCCAGAGGAGACTTTGGTAATGGACCATTACATGCGGAGACTGTCGCCAGATCTCTGCAAATGGGTATACCAGAATGATTCGTCCACCTACGATGAAATGATCACATTGGTGGAAAGACGGATGACAGCCAGGGAATTGACCCAACTCCCCAAGGAAGGCCCCTCACGAAGCAAACACTTGACCCTGACCCTGGAGGGTTGGGTGGCCAAATCTCCAGGGAGTCCTAGGTGGAAGAAGTGGGGGGCTGAAAACCAGCCGGTAACCCAGAAGGAAAGAAAAGCCCTGAGTGGGGGGGACCCTGGGACTAAACCCCCTCACCCACATGATAGGGGAGTGACTAGAAGTAATTGTAAGTGTTACTGGTGCGGGGAGTGGGTCACATAGCGGCCCAGTGTCTTAGAGCCCATGCAGTGTAACCTTGGGGACAGGGCAGACCCATGCAGCCTACTCAATCTTGTAGGGGTCGCAGTCACCCCACATAAATATACAAGGCAGGTAAAATTGAATGGGGTAGAAACCATGGCACTCGTAGACCCAGGGAGTGCTATCACCCTAATTTTGGGTACATTAGTGAAGCGCAGACAGTTAATGCAGGCTAAACGTATGGGGGTAACCTGTGTCCATGGGACTGTTAGTTACTACCCTATCATACCAGTGAAAATTGAAATTCAGGAAAATAGTCATCTGGGTGAGAGCAGAGGTAGTCCCAAACGTCCCATACCCCGTGTTCATAGGTAGAGATTTCCCCGGGTTTGGAAACTTGCTCCCACCGGAGGGATTGGAGGAGAGGAGCTCCCTGAACTTCAGGAGGCTTCCACGGCAGAAGGTCACCTCCCATTTTTTGTGGAAATGTCCCAGGAGCTATTCCCTGTCCTGGGAAAAGGCAGGAAGACCAAGAGAAAGGAGGGTGGCCAAGGCCTTGGGTACCCAGATCCTGATACAAGGACAGGGGGCTGCCCGTGTAGGGCCCCAAGACGGTGGAGGGGTCAGAGACCGCTTCCAACTCCAATCTCACGGAGCCAGCCGAGAGGGCAGAGACAGATCCCTCGGAGTTCGGGCTGATAAGCCCTGGGAGAGAGACTTTTGAACGGGACCAGGTAGAAGACTCAAGGTATGAGAACACCAGGTAGGAGGTGACTGAGATATAAGAGGTATCTACAGAGGGAAAGGCCCGGGAGCCAGGGCCTTATTTTGTGATCAAGAGGAATCTCCTATACCAGATTGTGCAAATGCAGGAGCAAGAGGAACACCAGCTCCTAGTACCCCGGAAACACCAGAAGGCAATATTAAGCCTTGCTCACAGCCTCCTTTTTGGAGGACACCTGGGAGTGGAGAAAACCCAAGTGCAATTCTTATGAAGGTTCTTCTGGCCGGGGGTACATGAAGACGTCCGGCAGCACTGTGCTTTTTGCCCCGAATGTCAACTGCACAGCCCTTGTCCACATCTAAGAGTTCCTCTGGTACCCCTGCCGACCATCGAAGTTCTGTTTGAGCAGCTCGCCATGGATCTTGTGGGGCCACTAGAGAAAATGACCTGAGGCTACCAGTATGTGCTTGTCATCCTAGACTATGCAACCAGATACCCAGAAGCTGTCCCTTTACAAAACACAGCTTTCAAGAGCATTGCCAAAGAATTAGTGGCAATCTTTGCCAGGGTAAGGCTACCAAAAGAAATCCTCACAGATCAGGGAACACCATTCATGTCATGATGAAGGACCTGTGCTCCCTGCTCCATGTCCAGACCCAGCAGACCTTGGTTTACCATCCACAAACCAATGGTCTGGAGGAAAGATTTAACCAGACCCTCAAGGTCATGATAAGAAAGGTGGTACGCAATGATGGGAAAGATTGGGACAACCTACTACTGTACCTCATGTTTGCCATCTGTGAGGTCCCCCAAGCTTCCACTGGATTCTCCCCCTTTTGAGCTGTTGTATGGACACAACCCCTGAGGAATCCTGGACATAGCCAAGGAAATCTGGGAGGAGGAACCGAGTGAGGGGAAGAACGTAATAGATCATGTGCTATGGATGAAGAACCATGTAGCCTGGGTCACTCCTATAGTGAGGGAGCACCTAGAGAAGGCCCAAGAGGCCCAGAGAACCTACTACAACCGTCAAGCCAAGGTTCATCAGTTTCAACCCGGTGACCGAGTAATGGTACTGGTACCCACGGCTGAAAGTAAGCTGTTGGCCCAGTGGCAAGGGCTCTACGAAGTAGTCGAACCCGTAAGGGAAGAAAATTACAAGGTGCGACAACCAGGACGTCAAACTAGAGCAGATATACCACGTCAACCTTCTGAAACCCTGGAATGAGTGTGAGGCATGCACAGTGGTTCGAGAAGAGCTGCAACCAGGGAACAAAAATCCTGAACAGGTGAGGGCGTCTCCTGATCTAATGACAGCCTAGAAGAAAGAGGTAACTGAGATGATTGCCCAATATCAAGACGTATTCTCGACAAAGCCGGGTCGCACAACTGGGACATATCATCACGAACCCTGGGACCAGAGTAACTATGAGGCCCTACCAGGTGCCAGCAGCCAAAAGGGAGGAAATAAAAGCGGAAGTTAGGAAAATGCTGGAGATGTGGATCATCAAAGAATCCCACAGTCAGTGATCCAACCCAATAGTATTGGTGCCCAAACCTGATGGCACCATGAGGTTCTGCAATGACTTCCGTCGACTAAACGAGATATCCCAGTTTGATGCCTACCCTATACCCCGCATTGACGAACTAGTGCCCATCTGGGGAATGCCCAGTACTTGACAACCCTAGACTTGACAAAGGGGTACTGGAAGATTCCCCTAGCCAAAGATGCAAGGGAAAAGATGGCGTTTTTTACACCAGAGCGTCTCTTCCAATATACGGTCCTCCCTTTTGGACTACATGGGGCCCCAGCTATCTTTCAGCACCTCATGGACAAGTTATTACACCCCCCCCCCATGCCAGTTATGCTGTGGCCTACTTGGATGACATGGTGATTCATACCCCAGACTGGGACACCCACTTGGGAAAAGTGAGGGCAGTCCTTGATACCTTCAGGCAAGCTGGCCTTACAGTAAACCCTGTTAAGTGTGCTGTAGGGTTCATGAAGGCCAAATATCTTGGCTACGTGGTAGGAAAAGGTCTGGTAAAACCCCAACTGAATTAGTTAGAGCCCATCCAAAATTGGCCATGGTCGAATTGTAAGAAGCAGGTCCAAGCATTCCTAGGGGGATGAAACGCCGGTAATACCCCACCACCCCATTTTGCCACAAGGGCAAGTCCCCTAATGGACTTAGTGAAGGCCCGTGGCCCTGATCCAGTCAGATGGTCTGGTGCAGCAGAGAGGGCATTCGCGGACCTACGGACTGCCCTCTGCAATAACCCCATATTGATAGCCCTGGATTTCACCAAGGAATTCATCCTACAGACAGATGCATCTGAGGTGGGGTTAGGGGCTGTCCTGTCGCAGATGGTTGGGGAAGAAGAACGCCCAATTCTCTACCTCAGAAGGAAACCCCTTCTGAGGGAACAAAAATACACAGTGGTAGAGAGAGAGTGCCTCGCCATAAAATGGACCATGGAAATGTTGTGTTATCTGCTGGGGTGCAGATTTATCCTTGTGACTGACCAAGCCCCTCTTCAATGGATGTAATGGAACAAGGAAAAGAACACAAGGGTAACCAGGTGGCTCTTATCCCTCCAACCTTTCCAGTTCCACATACAGCACGCAGCAGGGAGTTGTAATGGCAACGCTGATGGCTTATCACGCATACGCTGTCTGGCATCCCAAGCTGCCCAACACCTTGGTGTTGAGCAGGCAGGAGGGATATGTGATAGACCCAGGACAGTTGGGTTCAGCAGAGGAGCAGAAGGCGTGTCTACTGGTCACTGAATGAACAGGTTTCTGTTCCCTGACTGACCAGAGCAGGGGCTGCTCCAGGCTAATGAGAACACCTGACTCCAATTAACCTTCAAAGAGTCAGGTGAGGCCATTAAGCTAATGTGACCACCTGACTCTAAGGCCCCTCTGATACTATAAAAGGGCTCACTCCAGTCAGGCAGAGGAGAGGAAGTATGGCTGAAAGGCTGGTTAACGAAGACACCCTCAAGTCATCGGTAAGGGAGCCCTAAGGTAAGGGTGAAGAAGGGAGAAGTAGGAGAGCTGTGGGGAAGTGGCCCAGGGAAATGTAGAAACTCTGGGAGTGAAAGGTTGGCTGCCAACAGTTGTTACCATTAGGGTCCCTGGGCCAGAACCCAGAGTAGAGGGTGGGCCCAGGTTCCCCCAACCCACCACTAGAGAAACACCTCCTGGGAGGGGAAAACAGGCCCCTGTCAGGACAGGAAGTTAAACTGTTTTGGTATGAGGCCATAGGAGCAACGGAGACTGTGGGAATTCTCTCACCAACCTCTTTGCTGGCTTAAGATGAAAAGGGCTTAGTAGACTGTATCCCTGGCCCTAGGGAGAAGGGCTACGTGGAGGGTTGCAGTGAGCCTCTGAAGCCAGCATAAACCGCCTGGAAGTGCAGGACCCACGGGGACAAGGTCGGAGCTCTGCCACACTGACTATAAAATTCCCATTCCCTTGATGTTCCCTGTCAAGTTATAGACAACTGCAAAGATAAGTCTAAGTCTAAACTACTTTGCTTTGCCCCTTTAAACTGTTAATATTTGTAAACTAATTTCAGCAGCAAGTTCTTCATTTAGGGCAGTTCTCAACCTTGCAGCCCAGTCAGCACAAAGCTGCGGCCCATGTGACATCCTCGGGGCCACACAGGCAGAATATATATTGCGTGGATGCGGCCCACACAACAGAGCTGCATATGTGGCCCACAATGGTCCCATATAATGAAGATGGCTTCCATATGAATGTTGCTAACTAATGCAAGGGGTTACTTACAGACAGTTTTCATAGACCGTGAGATTGTTTACTAGCCATTAATAAAAGGTATAGGTAAGCCACAAGTTTAATAAAGTTTTATTTAATCATGACTATGCTTAGGAAAATACACTCCTAAAGGTTAATATAATGCAATTTAGTTTAACTTTACACTACATTTTGGACAAAAGACTTGTACATAGTTTAGGTAAAACAGGACTTGTGATCTGGTTTGTTTTATATCTATTACAAATGTATAAAAGGTTGTCATGCACTACAGTAGATAAACAGCATGAAAAAAAATTACCTTTGGTTTAATTCAGAAAATACAAGTATTGCACTGTAAAAGCTTCAAACATGGTGCAACAAAACATTATAAAAATGTTTCAGTGCCAGCTTACAAAAGTTTGTTAGCTAGTGTAATTTTAGAAAAAAGCATATGTACATGTGAAACAATTCCATTAGCTACCTGGATTCAGTTAATATTGTATGTAAATCAGGTATCTACACCACCAAGGTTCAAGAGGTGTCTTGAATTTGGTTTAACACTTATTAGCTACATTATTACTCTGTTGAAATCAACAACGTTATTGGATGCTAACTGACCTGTCAGTTTATCAAAATTCAGAAATAGTAACTACGTTACCATGGATTACAAGTTCCTGGTTATCCACTTTTTAGGTCATTTCTTGTGATGGTCACTTTTTGAGTGTACATTTACATATATGTGAAAGCCACAAACACCATGTTACTCAGTATGGATTGGCAGTGTGGGCTAGCATTACATGGAAGCCTACAGTAATCCCTCCAGGCACATCTTAAGGTGAGATATTGTTACAGGCTTTGTCACCCAGAAAAGCCCTATGAGAGGGAAGTACTGGCAACAAAGTATACCAAATAATTTAACGTTCTTGGAAAAGAAACACAATGTGGTACATATGTTTAAAGAGAGAGTTGAAAAATACATATTTTAGAACACAAGGTAGGTTAACCTAAGTTTTACACCCTATTTCAAATATTCATTAGCCACGTCTAAGCATAGTGTTAGAGATGAGTGACATATTACATCTTTTGCTGCTTTAGGTTCATACTTCCAAATTCCTAGCTTTAGCTCTATTAAAAGCAAATCAGAAAAATGGAAATTCCAACATGGTTTCATTCTCGTATCTAAAGTATTTCAAGGCAAAAAGATCACATCTCTTGTATATTTTTAAGTAGGAAGAATCCACATTTTATTTTTGTTCATACTTAACACATTAATTTTCACTTTCAAATCTTGTGATAAGGAATATTGCCTAATATAGGCATTATTCTTTTCATGGAGTCCCTGTGAGCATAAAGTAAAAAGCATTCAGCCCTTTTCCCAGCAGCGTACAGTATTTACTTGGAGAAATGTAAGTCTGCTTTGATTTAATGGCAGGTTGTTAAAATTTAATTCATCTCACTGCCATATTTTAACTTCCAGCTCAAAAACCAGGCTTGTCCAAAAACTTTATCTGAATATAATTAAAGTTCTTGAAATCTCTTGCAAGATGGTAATTGCTCTTTTAAAAAATATGAAGGTATCCATAAAACCTCTACATGTCACTGGAATTCCCAGCCTCTGTTCAAATCTCTTACACAAGATGGTAACATTTTATATATAAAAAGATAACACACTATTAACAAGAAAAGCTATAGCTAAGACTATCATAACTGGTTGTTTAGGAAGACAATTCAACTAGGTTTATTTTCTAAATGTTTTAACATAAATATAGTTGCAACTTGATCTTCAGTTGACAATGATTGTCACAGCCAAGGAAAGCACTGAACACTATCTAATCACACACAAACTCTCTATACATTATACAATTTATTTCTGTCTTGAGGGATCTCCCCCCACACACACAAATCTTTGGCCTTCCACTACCACTCCCCCCCCCATAAGCAGAAGCAGTGTACTGTCTTTGTTCTCTATTCATTCAAGTTATATTTATGCACAGATGTCCAGTTTCCAGAACTTATGTCTCTAGACAAAACAAGAAGTTATCAGAATAAATACAAACTCTGCTGTCCCCTGGGGGGGAGAATAGTAGGAGTTTATTTTTCTTTCTTAGCAGAGTTCATATTTAGAGGACTTGTCACAAAATGTCTTGGCAGATGAGTTCACCCACTGGGAGGGTTCTATTCTGCTGACATTTGCATCCACAACTACTGTTCCACAGAGGTCTGGCAAGCATTCAGGGCTGAAAAGCTAAGGAGGCTGCGCCCTATTCAAGAGACATAAATGTGGATTCCCCTGCTGCAGAGATGGTTGTTTTTTTTTGCCTATTTGTTTTTGCAACTGGTAGGCACACAGCTAGCACACATGCAGCCTTCCTAGCACTTGCAAGCCTCAGAAGATCATCTGTATTTTGTTCTGGATGGAGCCATGAATTCAAATATTACTTATGTCTTTCCTCACATATCAGCATGAGTTTATAGTATGGTCACCAATTTATTTTCTCTAACAGATCAAGGCTATTTTTTTAATTATTTAATTAAATCTTGAATGAATAAAGAACAGAAAATTCTACATCTTTCCTAATTCCAGGTTTGTTGCTTACCAGTCTTGGTGCATGCGATTTTGGATTTGGATGATCTACTCTTACATCAGTGCTACAATTAGTTTTAATCCTGTAGATTGAGAGTTGCCCCACTTTGAAGTGGAGAAGAAAAAAGAAAACAAGGTTTATAGAAATATGCAGTCTGTTTCCCTCTAGAATGAATATTCCACTTTATGGTGATCAGAAGTTATAAATTAATTAAAATGAATACACTAAGTATTACAAATATCAGAAGTAATATTTTCTTGACAAAATACAATGAAAATGCCATGAATATGGTTATTCAAAATGTTTTGAACCTACATCAGCATCTTTTGCCCAAAAAACTATACAATTTTAAAGCTACTTAAAAAATATAACCAAACACTCCATAATTTTACCAAATTCATGCACAACCAATAATACCCCACGAAAACAAGAAAAACTGTAGCAAAGAGTATCAAAGAAAACTGGCCCATGGTAAGCAACAAATCTGAAAATTTCAAAATAAAGAAAAAAATTACATGAACAAAACCAAACATGCATATATAATGTACATATACTGTACAAATGCTATTCCTAAAGGATTAAACTGCATAGGTAAAAATCAAAAATATAATGTGCAATATTTTAAGCCCTTAAAGCACAGTCAAAAGTAAAGAATAAAAAAAACCATAACACTTGCTCCCCTCATAACTATGCTAATTACAACTACAGTTTCAATTAATATATTTACCAAGATCTGCAATCGAAAGTTGGAAATACTACTTCCAAATTTTGGCTTTCTGCTCATGATTAGGGGATTTGAAATGTATATTCAAAATTACAATGATCTCAAATCATTATGTTTATCTCTAGACAAATTTGATTTGTTTTACAAAGTGCTCTTTTTATGAAACAGAAGCCATCTTCCTTGTAGAAAAATCAATTAGTAGTTGATATGAAGATATGCTAAGATAATCGAACGAAAACTTAATTTGAGGAAAAACTGACAGCTAAGAACAAAAAGGTTCTTATGGTTCAAAATGCATCTGAATTATGCAGGAGTAGCTATAGTCTGTTTACTAAACCTCAATTTATAAAATAATTGTGCATAAACGAACAGACTAGAGGCTTACGCTGATTTAATAGGATACAGCCTCACATACCCTACCTACGTGCCTTCTTTAATCAAGAGATACAATTAATGAATTCAACATTACACAAGTATTTTCAACTTTAAAAAAAATAAACTAGACACTAATTAAAGCAAACCATGCTTTAAAAAGACTACAACTGTACATAAACTGTGTAAGATGTTACAGACAAAAGGATAAACTTGCCATCAAACTGCAATTTGGTTATTCCTGCCCCTTTGTTGCCTTCTCAAGATAATACACGTTCACTAAGTGGCGATTGAGGTGCTTACTGTATTCGCCTTCTTTTTTAAATGAGCGGTCACAAAAAATACACACATAGTTCTCCTTTGTAACCTTTGCCTCTGCGGCTTCCTGTGATGCTTTGCTACTTGTTTCCTCTGGCACAGATCGAGCACCATTTAACCCGGAATCATCACTTCCTTCTGACATGTTGTCACTTATATCACTGCCATCATGACTGTGGATGCCTTCATCCTCATCAATTTCCTGAGATTCGTTCACTGCCATGTTATCTGCAGATGACAAAGCCAGAGCTTCTTTAGGGTCTTGCTCACATTTTTCTGGTGGCTGTGGAGCTGGTTCTTCAGCTGGTAAGTCTGTTTTGGACAGATCTACTGGATCTGGATTAGTCACAGTTTCTGTCTCACAAGTTTGCACCAGCTCTGGCTGATGCGCCAAATCTGGTAATGCATCCTTTGGCACATCTAGGTTTTGTTGAGAGGATGATGTGCTAGGAGACTCCTCAGAGCAAGTGACCTGATCTTTATCTGGCTGTTCTTCAACTTCTTTCTGACAAACAGTTTCTTTATTCTCCTCCTCTGAAGTGGGCATTTCTTGGTCTTTTACCTCTGGGTCTACATTTTCATCCCGAAGCTGTGGGGGAAGTTGTCCCTGGCCCTGCACACACTCTCCATCAGTAGTCTGGCTTTCCCCATCAGGAATCTGGCTGTCAGTGTTCATTAACAGTGGACTAACAACAGGATCTGGCTCCTTCTGCTCGTCATTCCCATTACTGTCAGACTTCCCCTTTTTGTCCTGCTCTAGGAGAGAAGACTTTTCAGGGATTACCTCACCTTGGATCTTTTCCTGATCAAGTTTATTGCTTTTCTTACTATGCTTATTCTTCAAAGCTTTCTTTTTTCTGTTTTTCTTAAGGCAAGAGTTCAGTTTTTTAGGCACCTCCAATTTGACTTCACTCTTTTGAGCTTCCTGACAGTTTCTGGATTTATTTTCCACTTTCTTTTTCTTTTTTGCTATTGCTTGTGTGTCATTTTCAAGATCTTGCTTTGAGGAAACTAACGCAGCCTCTACTTTTCTTTTAGTCTTCTTTCTTTTACTTGATTTCTCTTTACTTTTGTCAATTTTAATATCTACCTCCTTGTTTTCAGAAGCTGATTTACGACTCCTGGTTGTCACCTGGCCTACACAAACGCTGCTGGCTGGTTTCTTTTCTTTTGATAAGCTCTCTTTTTTCTCCACTTTTACAGCTCCCTCATTTTTCTTTTCAGATGAATCTCCTTTCATTTGCTCTTTCTCCATCTTGTCATTCACGCTTTCAGAAAAGTCAGTTTCACTCTTTTTAGTCCGTAGTTTCACTTTGGAAACATCCATTGTGATATCCGAACAATCAGGATGTCTGGATTTGATGTGATACTGCAGGTTACATTTCTTGGATGCAGCATAATCACAGACAGGACAAAGGAACTGGCGTGGGTTGACATGGAGTTCTACATGCTTTTTGAAGTTACTTCGGTCAGCTGTTTTGTAGTCACAGTGAGGGCAAGTCAGAGGCTTGGGCCCATTGTGAACCTGCCTTGCATGACGAGTTACTTCATGCTGGTTTGAGGCCACATAGCTGCACTGATCACATTTAAATGGCTTCTCACCTGAGGAAGGAGTGGGGAATTATGATTAATAAACATAGAAGAAACAATTACTCAACATTATATAGGTACATACATGATTTTTTTTTTTAAATTGTCCATGCTCCTTTGTTAAAAGTACATCAACTTAAGAAATCCAAAATCATAATTTTATAGTCACAAACATGTTCACAAAGACACCAACAACACCACAAAGAAAAGAGAAGGGAAAACAAAACAACCAAACAAGCAGTAACTACATCACACTCTGTCTATGAATACATACCGGAATAGATCATTCTATAGTAATATTAGCAAATGGAATCCATACCCAACTGGTCCATTGAATGCATTGTAGAAAAATGGAAATTAACAGGTGATGAATAATCGTCTTACACAAATATTTCCAAAAAAGTCCAACTTTACAAAGGGTTAATATACTTTCTATTTGCACTGAAAATGAAATGGATGAAAATTGATTCTTACACATGGCAAGCAAAGCAATAAAGCACACTTTAAAAATAGAATTTTCTGGAAAAAATGTACACCATTCAGATGATCATTACCCCTATTAATTCAATTCTCTGAATTTTTACTTTAAATATTAAAATATTACTTTGCATTAAATATAATGTGCAAATCCTATTTGGTTTAGCATTTGCATGTTAGTTTTAAAAACAGAAGACCAATTCCATTGAGCACATCTCTCTCATATCATTAATGAAGTCCTAGGGCACCTGCATTTTTGCAGCATTTCTTGACAAGGGTATTACAAAACATATTGTCTAGTGTACGAGTTTACTGCAGAACTACTTTGGTTTATTTCACATAAATGCAAACAAAAAATTTTTAGTGTAACAAGACAAGTTCAACAGTTTTGAAAAATCTGCAAAAAAACCCCCAAAACAGTAATAATTAGGTAAGCTGCCATCCAGTCCTAGTGTCTTGTTGTTTAATTCAACAGTTTGCCCTAGCACCTTCTCTTTAGACACCTTAACCCCTGGCAGTACCTCTTTTTATTAACTGACAAAATGTAGGTCTCTCTCAAAGATCTTCTATGTTGAGAATGCAAAGAAGTCATTTAGCTTCTTTAATGTCCTAATTCTCCTTAATTGTTCCATTTATCTCTAGTAATCCAGCAGACCCATGGCATTCTTCAGGGTATGTCTATACTGCAATTAAATCCAACAGCTGGCCTGTGTCACCTGACTTGGGCTTGTGGGGCTCGGGCAGAGAGGCTGTTTAACTGCAGTTCAGATGTTGGGGCCTGCGCTGAAGCCCGTGCTCTAGGACCCCATGAGGTGGGAAGGATCCCAGATCTCAAACTCCAGCTTGAGCCTGAACAGCTACACTGCAATTAAGCAGCCCCTTAGCCCGAGCCCATGTCAGCCACATGGGCCAGCTGTGAGTGTTTAATTGCATTGTAGATGTCAGAGGGCTCCTGCTTCCGATATACTTAAACAATTTTCTTGTTTGTTTTTGTATCTTTGGCTATTTGTTTTTCAAATGCCCATTTAGCCCTCTAATTTCCATCTTAAATTTAACTTGTCCTAATTCAAATTTCACTCTATTGGCTTCACACGGGCTACATTTCAGTTTTTTGAAGGGTATCTGTTTGGCTTTAATAACTTCTGGTCCTTTGCTATTTAATTCCGCAGGAGTTTTGTTTTAGCTTTTGCTTTCCCCTTTCTTTGTTTGTTTAGAACTCTGCATGTTTTCTGTGTCACTGTTAGGATATAATTAAGTTGTCTCCCTTGCTGAGGCTAAGGATTTTAATTTCCTCACTTCTGACTTTAGAATATTTTTAATATTGTTTATATCACTATAGCACCTTAGAACAAACACCAAGCACAGACCAGAACTGCACTGCTGCTTGTTGTTGTTTTTTAAATGATCTTCCTCTTTCTTTCTTTTTTAGTTCCCCCTCTAATCCTCCTTTCTCAAGTTTAACATCACAGTCCTAGTGTTTGGTATGGTACAATCCTTTCCCTGAGGAGCCTGAACTTAATTACACGATTATCACCAATAATTAGTGGATCAACTATATTTTACTGTATTTTACTTAGGACTAGGTGAAGAGCACCACTTCCTTTGTGTGTTCGAGAATTATCTGTTCCAACTGCTTCAGGTGCTCAGAAATTGCTTCTTTAAACCATGTCAAGACATGGTATTAACAGGAGTGTTGAATGTAAGACACATTGCCCTGTTCCACTCGGTACTGGCGAGGCCTCAGCTGAAGTACTGTAACCAATTTGGGGGTCACACTTCAGGAACGATGGGGGAAAATTACAGAGAGTCCAGAGGAGAGCAACAAAAATGATGAACTATTTAGAAAACCTGACCTCTGAGAAAAGGCTAAAAAACTGGGCATGTTTAGTCTTGAGAAAAGATGACTGAGGGAGGAATCTGGTAATAGCCTTCCAATGTATTCAGAGCTGTTCTAAAAAGGACGGTGTTCTCTACGCTCACTGAATGTAAGAAAAGTAATAATGGGCTTAATCTGCAAGGAGGAAGATTCAGATTAGATATTAGGAAAAACTTTCTAACTATAACTATATTTAAACTCTGGAATAGGCTTCAAAGATAGAATCCCAGTCATTGGAGGTTTTTAAGAACAGGTTGGACAAACACCTGTCAAGAGATGGGCTAGGGTTACTTGGTCCTGCCTCAGCGGGCGACAGGCTGGACTAGATGACCTATCAAGGTCCCCTCCAGCCCTACATTTCTAGGATTCTATGACATACAACCACTTATATGAAAATAGTTACATATGCTATTGCTGCTTTATTAGACTTAGTTGTCTTTCATCTCTTTCAACATTGCACACACAATATTTTGTTCCTGGTCTGGAGATCGGTAACATAATCTGACTACTATATTTATAGGTTTCAGAGTAGCAGCCGTGTTAGTCTGTATTCGCAAAAAGAAAAGGAGTACTTGTGGCACCTTAGAGACTAACTAATTTATCTGAGCATAAGCTTTCGTGAGAAGTGAGCTGTAGATCATGAAAGCTTATGCTCAAATAAATTTGTTAGTCTCTAAGGCGCCAAAAGTCCTCCTTTTCTTTTTACTATATTTATATTCTTCTGATTTAGGATTTGAATCCTGCCCTCATTACCTCGGCAAGAGTCACAATTAAGGCAATAGGTATAGTGTAGGTTGAAGTTCACATTGAGGTTTACCTAGAGCTACAAATGAGTTGTTCTTGTGACTATCACCTCAATACAACAGCAGCTGTACAATAGTAAATGCTGCCATTTCATAAACAAGATTTGTAAAAGAGAGACCAAACGCAGTTATAATAGGTTACTGAGAACACAAACATGACTTTACCAACAGTGAAATAAATGACAGTGACAATTACCATCTTGGCCTTAAATCCTAGGGAATATGACTGTGTAAACATTTTCTGCAAATTTTTTTTTTTGGTGATACTGTTCATAAAAGCTAAATAAGACATTTTCTTACATTGTGGACATAACCGTGACAGATTTTTATTTAATTACCAAGCATAAATTAACTATTCTCTCTGAATTGCTGAAACAGATATATATTAGATATTACAGGCTAGATCCTCACCTGGTGTGCATTGTCACAGCTTCACTGACTTCAACTGAGCTATGACAATTTACACGAGTTGAGGATCTGTTCCTACACTCTTCCCCTATTGCGCCTGAACCTATATCATGGCTTAAAAAGCACAAAGGAATGAAGGTTCTCTACCAAGCCTTGGAATGTACCTTGGATAGCAATGGGAAAATATTTATTCCTTCCTTACGACTTTTAATAGTAATACTTTGCACTTTTATAGCCCCTTTCATCTAAGGATCTCAACTACTTTTCAAATAACGAAGTAAACTTGACATCATCACTTTTAAGCTTGCCGTCTTCATGTAAACCAACAATGGTAGTAAGCAGCAGTGCAGTCTCTTCTTTTCAAACAACATGCATTTACTAATGCAAAAATTAGCATGGCCTTCTTTTTCCTGTCCCAGAGATTTTACCTACTTTTTCAAAATCTATCCAAATCTTCACAATCTAACCCAAAACATTTTTTTATAGGACACAATATTAACACTTTTGCATGTCACTTTATACATAGTAAAGAGAGTGAAGTAAGAACAGGCAGCATTTGAGTAAAACAGCTTAATTTGACAATCTGATTCTAATGGTCCATCCCAAGTAGGAAATCACTAGGATACCAGATATCCTGTTCTTTAATCAACAGTGCCTGTTTGAATTGCATAAGATTAAAAATGTCCTCTTAAAAAGCTAGATCGTTTTCATTATGATCATTTAAGCTCGGACAACACTAAAGAAATTTAATAAATATTTTCTGTGGAATAAACCAAAAAGTCATTAGCTTATTTCTGGGTTACTGTGATTACTGCCTTTTTACCAACCTGAATGAGTTCGCATGTGCCTGGTTAAATGAGTCTTCTGAGAACTTGAATAGGGACACATAGCACATTGATAGGGACGCTCTCCTGTAAAAACAAACAGTGAGTTCAAATAAAAACAAAACATGGTAAATTCAAATAAAAGCCCCACACTTCCCGAGTGATGCAGCAATGCCAACAAAAGCCGCAGTGTAGGAACAGCTATGCTGATGGAAGAGGGAGTCTGTTGACATTGCTAACTTCGTTCAGTGAGGTGGTGTTCCTGGACTGACGGAAAAACTCCTTCTGTTGGCGTAGGTTACATGTATACTATAGGACTACGTGGTATAGTCTCTAGTGCAGATGCATCCTGGGTGTCCCCTGATAGACAAGCCACTGGCTTTTTCATTTTTAGGTTAACCTACTTTCAAGATAAACAAACATAAAATGCATTCGCTATTCTGGATTAACTTCATTTGTAGATAAACCCTAGCACCAGGAAAGTCCTTAGTGAAGACAAGGCTGTTTTAGTATTAACACGTGTTAAGCAGGTCAAGGTAAATCCTAGGCTCCCAACTGGTGTTTACTTGGACCTGGAAAACACATGAAAGTTACCCGCTTCCTTGTCTTCACTAGGATTTTAAGAACACACCTTTTTCCTAGTGTGGACACATCCAACAGTGATAGAGACAGGTCTAGGGATAGGGCCAAGATTGTTTGGGAATTTCTGTGGCTTAGTCTATGCTACAGACTTATGTCAGCAAATCTATGTCACCTGAGTGTGTGGAAAATCCACCCCCCTGAGCGACGCAGTTAAGCCGACCGAATTCCTGGTGTAGACAGAGCTATGTCGATGGAAGGGCTTCTCGCATCAGCATAGGTACTGCCTCTCAGGGAAGAGAATAACTACGCCCATCGGCGTAGGTAGCGTCTTCACTAAGCACTGCAGCGCTGTACCTGGAGACAAGCCCTTTAACTAAGCTTCTTCCTCCCACCAATCCAATTCCTCCCATCAATCCAATTATACAATCATTGTTAATTAGATCAGCAACTAAAAGAAAAATTCCACCCTAAAACATTTTAATCCCCCTCCTAAAAAAAGTTCATTCTCCCCTACTTAAAACAGTGTGGGAGATTTATGCCAGACACACAAAATTAAATTAAGGGAGGAATGGGTCTACTGTTGTAAAGCAGTAGTTTTGTTTTTAAATGCCTCCTCCAAGCAGATGAGACTTTCTTTACAATCTGAAACTACATGAGCAAAGGTCCTGGTCTGTTTTAGTTTGTCATTGCTTGTTACCAGTGCTTTTCATTTCATAGTCTTGATTGAATGACAAATCTTAAAATTCAGAAATATTACACTTTTAGATAACTTTAAAGGGGGTGCAGCAATTTAAATAATTGATTTAACTTACTGATTCCCTTGAGACTCACAGGCAAATGCAGGAACACTGAGAACCCAGGTACGGATGTTGGGTTTTGCTGTAAATACATGCATACTTGGGCTAGGCTATCCTCAGATGCTCAGACCCTGGTGCCAATCACTGTGCAACAAAGGCATACCCTTTGTTTCTGTATAAAACAGTGAAAGGTACTACAGACTTTCAACATATTAGCAAAGTAATGGTGAACTCTCTTATGGACACACACCAAAATTTTAAAAAACAGTAGCCTAAAAAGGTAGGCACCTACGGGTGGAATTTTCAAAAGCACCTTAAGTGATGCAGAGTTTGTCTGCACAGCTCCACAGTACTGCAGGGTACACTCTTTAGGGGTATTAACTGCAGAGCCCTGTAATGCAGCAGTTTTCAAACTGTGGGTCAGGACCCCAAAGTGGATCACAACTCCGTTGTAATGGGGCCACCAAGGCTAGCGTTAGACTTGCCGAAGCCCATGCCTGAGCCCCACCATCCGGGGCTAAAGCCGATGCCCAAGGGCTTCAGGCCTGGGCACAGGGCTCAGGTTACAAGATCCCTGCCTGGGGCCGATGCCCTTGGGCTTCAGCTTTGACCTCCCAGCCTGGGGCAGCGGGGCTCGGGCAGGTTTAGGCTTCAGTCCACCTTCTTGGGGATGTGTAGGAATTTTTGTTATCAAAAGGGGGTTGCAGTGCAATGAAGTTTGAGAACCCCTGTGTAACATGTTGTGCTCTGTTTGTAGACCTTGCTGGTGCACTCTATACCTGGGGTATAGGCTAAAGCCCGAGTGCCGCTTTCACTCTGTAGTGCTTTCACTCCTCCAGTGCTTTCCCACACTTACCCCGTGTGCCCAGAAGGACAGACACTCTCCCACAGAGCTGCTCAGCTTACCACAGCTGAACCAAGGGATATGACCGCAGAAGTCTAAGAGCACAGCACCAGAGCGGACATGGTAACTCAGGTAGGGCTTTGCCATGTGGCTGCTCACTCTTGAACTAAGCTAACCCGGGTGCCCACTCCAAAATTAACTCTGCAGTGAAGACATACACATTGACTTCAATCTGAAAACCTGAGCGACATAACGCCTGATCAAAGCATTTCAGCTCTCTTGAAGTGTGGAGGTTCAACACATGAGAAGGCAGTCGTGATTGCAAATATAGCACAGTCTATTTATGTATCAATTTTGTGTCTGATTTTGTGTTGTTCTTACAATAAGGATGATTATCAGTCCTTGAACTTATCTTTTTCATCATATAGGAGCATTTTAAGTGTGAAACTAATTAGTAGAAAAAAATCGATATGCAAAATCTGTAATTCTAATAACAATTAGGAAACTGATTTAAGAAAGAACATCCACTTCAGCAATTTCAGACTATTAAATGGAAAATAAACAATTAGCAACATCAAAATAAAATATTTAATGTAGAAAATGTAATTATTATTGTAAAAGCTACATAAGAGAGCTTCAATTAGAGCAGAGGTGGGCAAACTTTTTGGCCTGAGGGCCACATCGGGTACAGAAACTGTATGGAGGGCCGGGTAGGGAAGACTGGGGGAGGCTATGCCTCCCCAAACAGCGAGGCGTGGCCTGGCCCCTGCCCCCATTCCAGCCCCCTGGAACTCCCACCCCCATCCAACCCCCCCTGCTCTCTGCCCCCTGACCATCCCCCCCCGGACGCCCATCCATTATTCAATCCCCCCTGCTCCCCACCCCCTGCCTACCCCGGAACCCCCGCCCCATCCAATCTCCCCTGCTCCCCACCTCCTGACTGCCCCCCTGGGGCCTCCTCGCCCCCTATCCAATCCTCCCTGCCCCATGTTACCTGTGGGGTAGGGGAAAGGGGGGCTCAGTCCTTTCCCTGTGAATTTCCCCTGCTTATTTGGCTGCTCTCCCTGGCAGTTGGGCAGGGCACACTCCCTTTCTGGGCTTGGCTGCTGGGGATAGGGGCGAAGAATGCTGGACATGGAGGGGGGCCCTGGTTTGCTCTGCCTCTGTCCCCGGCAGCAGGGCCCAGGCTCCTTGATTGCCCCCCTCCCCCCCCCGCAACTCTCCCTGCTCCTTGCCTCCCCCTGACCGTGCCACCCTGGACCACCAGGTCTGGCAAAGCTATAGCCATGCTGCCCGGCCAGAGCTGCAGCCACCCCACCCAGGCACTGGGGGAACTGTGACTGCGAGGGCAGGGCGGCAGGGAGGGAGGGGAGAAGAAGAGAAGGGGCCAAGGGTTGGGCTCCGCCCCACTCACCCGTCTGCCGGGGAGTTGGGCTGGCTCCTCTGCAAGCCTGTCCTGACCCCCCTCCCTGGCAGGAGCTCGGGGGCCAGAGGGAAGGGTCCTCCGGGCCGGATGTGGCCCGTAGGCCGTAGTTTGCCCCCTTCTGAATTAGAGTGTTACCATAACAATAGTGAGTTTAACAGACGGGCAGCAATCTAAAGACATGGAGACTGTAACAAATCAGAGTTTCAAACAAAAGGCAAAATAGTTGTGTAGCAATCAGCATGGATTGTTTAGCCTGACTGGCAACAAACCCAAAACTAACTACTTCAATTCCACTTCCTTCCATCTCACATGCATACCCCTCATTTCCAATAAAATAGATGAGGAGTACCCGTGGCACCTTAGAGACTAACAAATTTATTAGAGCATAAGCTTTCGTGAGCTACAGCTCACTTCATCGGATGCATCCGATGAAGTGAGCTGTAGCTCATGAAAGCTTATGCTCTAATAAATTTGTTAGTCTCTAAGGTGCCACGGGTACTCCTTTTCTTTGTGCGAATACAGACTAACACGGCTGCTACTCTGAAATAAAATAGATATATCTCAAATCAGAAGCAACTACCTAGGCTGGATGTTTCATAAGGCACTGTAAATACAAAGTTCAGTGTTAACCAGTAATAAGGACATTTCCAAGTAAAGAACCATACGTACAGACTGCCACAGTTACTCAAAAAAACCAAAAAAAACCCCTCTCTACTTGATTTATTTGATTTTTTTTAAAAAATAGCTTCCCTGTTTAATTTATTGGTGAACTAGCAGCAAACATTTGTCAATACAAAACATTTAATGAAATCATAAATGCAGCACACTATTTTACAGAGATCCAAACACTGGCAAACCAGCCCTTGTACCACAGCATGAAAAATGATCAAGGCTCATTTCTTCTTTTGCTCATTTATTCCCCTCTGAAACATTATAACTGATGTTACTGTGTACTATTGCCCACCCCAAATGGAGTGATCAACTAAATGCTGTCTTGAAAGGCTCTTGCTTTTGGGTTAGATCCTACGCAATGCTGAGCACCCTTATCTCAATGAGAGCTTTTGCGAGTTTATCAGAGTGATAAACTGACTCAGCTGACTGCAGCATCCAAACAAAAGTGGGGAAACTTTAAAGAGCCACCATTAACCAGAAATCAAGACAATTTAAAAAAAAAAAATTAAAAGTAGTTTCAGGGAATTCCACTTGATCTTTAGCCCCACTATTTTAGTGATTTTACAATCACAGTTTATAATTTCTAAAAAGTTTTCCCTCTCCTAGTGATCGCTGAAAGATTCACACCAACAAAAGCAGAAACTGACTAACTACAGGGAAAACTGTGAAACTGACCATACACAAAGTGCTGTCAAATGCAGAAAATAAACTGAAAGACAGGAACATATTGTTTTTTTCCTAATTTCTTTCAGTTACAACCATCTTAGGTATGCAGTAGTGTTGTAGCCATGTTGGTCCCAGGATATTAGAGAGACAAGGTGGGGAGGTAGTATGTTTTATTGGACCAACTCCTGTTGGTGAGAGAGCATGAAAGCTTGTCTCTCTCACCAACAGAAGTTGGTCCAATAAAAGATATTATTAGTTCACTCACCCTGTCTCTCTAATAATCTTAGGTGTGATTTTAAAAACAGTAATTAAAGTATTTTCAGACAGAAGTACGATTTTTTTTTTTTAAACTGACTGTGTCCTCTAAACAAGACCCAAGATATTTGGCAGATATGAGTACATTTTAACATAGACAAGAAACTAAGGGCACAGACTAATGCAGGCTGGCACTGTACAAGTTTCTCTATGTAGCTTCACCACTGCACCTCAGTCCTGACCTGCAAATCTCATGACTCCAGTCCTGGACTTCTAAACAGAGATTTCAAACTGTGAAGGACTGTGCAGGAGATTAAGATTAAGTCACTAAAACCATTTTACTTGAGTTAGAAACACAAGGAGAAATTCTCTGTGCACTTTGTTCAGCTAGCACAGCCCACGCAGTAGGAAGAACCAGGTCAGAAGGAGAGGGGCCAGCCCAGGCCAACTGGAAGAGGCGATGATTGAGTCTCTCTCCCTGAGGTAATCTCCACTGGCTAAATTTAAAGCTGCCCCCAGGAGGAGTGACCACATTGCCAACTAACCCAGCCACATGTGAATCCCCTTCTGTGCCACAGAAGCAGAGAAAGAATTTGATCCCATTATCCCAGGAGTGAATCTGGTCAAACAAACACCAATTGTGATTAAACATAAAACTGGTGGCACTGGCAGCCATTTTGCTAAGAAGTAATAGCACTTGTGACATTGACAGCATAGGAGCCCTACGTAAGAGATTTGGAAACTGGTTGCTCATGCTTAAAAATATCTTGTTAAAATAGCAAAATATTTAGACCAAGTTCTGTCCTGCCCTACTCCTGGAGCCACTTCACAGAAATTCCTGAGACCGCACTTGGTGCAAGGCAAAATGAGGCCCTAATTTTTTTCTTCAGGCTGTTAGTAGCAGATTGGAAACTGGTTCAAAATCTCCTACATGGGACTCCTGTGTGCTAACAAATGATGTACCTATTTCTCTTGGATACTGCAGCGATGGGGACCTAGAAACATCTGAGCCCCAGATACATGTCATAGCTTCAGTAGGCCCAGCTCACTGTACATACGAGGGACTCCTGGCAGCCCTCCATTCCCCCCTCAAGCTCCCTGTGGGCCACTCTCCCATCTATTTTAGAGACTCTCTGCAACACACTTGCTCCCTGCCTCATGCCATAGCTCTGTGTCCCCCTCATACTATACCATTCTTCCACCCCATCATAGGTTTTGTGTGATTCCCCTGTTCCCCACCCCCAAGCCAGGATTCTGTGTATACCCCCTGTTCCGTCCATACTAGTGTTCCCCACCCGCCCCTGCCATGGCTCTGTGCCTTCCCTCGCATCTTACTTCTCTTCTTTCTGTTGGGAGGTAAGAAAGTCAGGGTGTCAACATGCTGAAGTCTATTGGGAGAATGGGCAAAGGGATGAAAACGGGGTATTCTTATGTCAGAAGGTGTTAACTCTGGGTTTCTCAAACTGGGAGTCATGACCCCTCAGAGGGTCACAAGGTTATTACATGGGGAGTCGCAAGCTGTCAGCCCCCACCCCAAACATTGCTTCACCTCCAGCATTTATAATAGTGTTAAATATTTTGAAAAGTGTTTTTAATTTATAATGGGAGTTACACTCAGAGGCTTGCAGTGTGAAAGGCGTCACCAATATAAAAGGTTTCAGAGTAGCAGCCGTGTTAGTCTGTATTCGCAAAAAGAAAAGGAGTACTTGTGGCACCTTAGAGACTAACAAATTTATTAGAGCATAAGCTTTCGTGTGCATCCGATGAAGTGAGCTGTAGCTCACGAAAGCTTATGCTCTAATAAATTTGTTAGTCTCTAAGGTGCCACAAGTACTCCTTTTCTTTTTACCAATATAAAAGTTTGAGAACAAGTGTTAACTGGTATTAACCAGTACCTTGAGCTACAGACAATTGCAACGGTACTTGAAGCTGTGGCACCGCTAAACAGACAGCAGGGCTTTGGTGTGTCCCCAATTTTCCCCCTATGGTTTGCCAATTTTCCCCAAAATCAATAGGATTCTGCCCATTGATTCCAAGAACACTCCCTGAAATTCTGGAATTAACTGAATATGGGATTCAAAAGTTATTGCATTACATCCAAACAGAGAAATGCCATCAAGTTGATGGAAAGTTGCACAAGCTTGGCCAATTAAGATTCATGTAGTTATAGTGGATACTGCTCTTAACCTCTCAGCAGGTTGGTAGTTGCTCAAGGTTTGCAGGTAGGGGAGTTTCCTTTCTCTCTCTCTCTCTCTCTCACACAGAGAGAGAGAGAGAGAGAGAGAGAGAGAATGAGAATTCCTTGTTTTCTATTATTGCAATTTAATCTGAAAAAGATCAAGTTTTGGCTCAGCCTTAGGGTAAAATCTTCAAAGGTGCCTGAGTCGCATAGGCCCTTTGAAAACTTTACCCATAGTCTGATATCAATTTTATTTTGTTTTTTAAGTCAGCTGGCCTTCACTTTGCAGGTCCAGAAATTCTAAAGGTAATGAACCATTTTTAAATATATATTCATGTTCTGTTCAGGATAATGTGTTTTCTAGACTGCTGAGCTGAGCAAATACTCTTAATCTCTCCTTGGACCCATGACACTGGATGTGTTTTCTCAGTCCTTCAAGACTACAAAGTGCAGTTCATAACAAATAAAAGCTTCCATGTAGTCGGAAGCTATCCTGGTAATATTATAGGAGTACAACAGTCAAACAGAGAGCCTTATCAGGGTGGAGCAAATCTTGCAAATACAAGAATTTCACTTAGATATACTTAGTACAGTTCCCCCCCATCATCAATATTCCTACTCAAATACAGATGAAAGACTTACCTGTATGAGTTCGAATATGTTGAATATAATTGTTCTTCCTGTCTGAAAAATAGGAGCACTGGGAGCATGTGTACACCTTTCTAGGAAAATGATTTCTTAGATGTTTCTTCCAATGATATTCACTGACTGTAGTATAAGTGCATATGGTGCACTTATAGACTCTCTCATTTTCTCCTGCTTTGTTGTGGTGTTTCAAGTGAGCCAGATAGTGATCATATCTGTTAGTGTTATAGCCACAACGATCACAACGAATAGGCCCCTTAGAGAAATCTGCCTCTTCTGTGGTGCAAGAATCAGATTCTTTGACCTGGACTTGCTTCTCTGCATTTTCTTCTACAATGAATTTTTTGGCACTGTGAACCCTAATGTGATGCACAAACTCTTCCTCACACTCTGCTTCATACTGGCATGGCTTGCAACGAAATGGCTTGCTCTTCAAGCTTTTACATTTGTCCTCCGCACTCTCCGAAGTATCTGGTACTTCCAATGGGAGGTCCTTGTCCAGATTGCAAGTCTCAGGAGTGGGGCAAACTGCTGGACCCTGGGTTTCCACACTAGGAATTTCAAGAGACCCTAATTCCATGTTTTCAGGTTCATCAGGATCACTGTCTGCTCCCTGTGTATCTTCTATACCCTCTCCATCACTGTCTGAAAAGTTGTTGTCACCTACAGTTGTCAGTTCAGCCATTTGCCTCTCTTCTCCAACCAGGTAATCACAGCAGCTGCCATTAACTTCTCCTGTCAAGGCCACATTTGCCAACATAATAAGCTGAGGGGCTGCCAGCTCAGCTTTGGAAAGGTCATGCAAGTCATACATGTCATTAGACAAAGCCATACTGATGTTAGCATTGCCAGCAAATAGGCTGTTCCCACCAGACTGCCCCAGCACCTGAGTTGCCATAACAGCAGTTCTGTCCAAAAAACAAAAACAAAGAGCACCAGTAAAAATCTAAATTACAAATATAAAACATCCATTTTGTAATACCCAAAACTAAGAGTGTACTTCAGAAACCTATCCAAGCCTGAAAATCTATCCAAGCCTGTCAATTATTATTATTAAATACAAATAGAACAAAAACAGAAAGATTTGGTGAGTTCTCTCTTCCTTAGATCAGATAAATATTTTATTTTATTAACTGAGCAAATACTCATTCATTTTTCTTTAAAATTCTTTTTACTCTTTGCTCACAAGTATGAGCTCACCCTCTGAAAAATCTGCCTTAAATTTTATCTTTATCATTTTTTTTTTTTAAAAAAAAGTCTACTTTAACTATAATCTAAAACAAATTCTTGATTGCTTTACGCTATCATGAGACACATTAGCTTTATAAAACATTACTCACTGTCCAACTAAATTTAGAATATGTCTAAAGATATGTTTCTGAATCCCTTCCCCTGCCCCCTTCTCATTCAAAGCTGGAAGTGGCGTATTCCCATGCTTTACAGGCTACCCTCTTTGCAAAGAGACTCATTTTGCATCCGCTTTCCCCAAAAAAATGGAAAAGCTCTTTCTTTCTGAACTTTAGAAGAGTTATGTGAAGTTTGGGGGAAATTGGGAGAGAGCTCTCTTTCTGGTTTCACTTCTCCCCTGAATCCAAAAGCTTGGGCGACTGCAGAGGCCACGCTGCGCCTCCATTACCTATGCAGCCATGTCTTAGGCTCCGGGAGACTGTGATAATTGGTCAATTTAATTGACTTTGGCGTGGGCTCATCACAACTTCCAGATGACTAGAGCTCTTGACAAGTTAATCAGTTCTGTTAATTTCTTCAAGGCCTCTGCAATCAACAACAATTGCTGGGAGAGAAGGAGTGTGATTTTTTTGGCTGGGTGAAAGACCCAGAGAGAGGAGCCCAGAAGTTGCGTTCACCATATTAAAAAGCAACCCCCGCCACCAACTCTCCCGCATTAGGACGGAGGGCTCCTGCCGGGGGGCCAGACGTCAAAAGCTGCCTTTTCAAAGCAACAAACGCCTTTATTTTCGGGGCTGGGCGCAGCCTGCTCAAGCTGCGCGGGGTTTGCCCCACGACCAAGCGGGCCGCGGCTTCGAGGGGCAACGCGCGGCCCCCCCCGTGACACACCCCGGCCGCGGCACGCCGGCCCCGCTCGCTCGCTCGCTCGCTCGGGGCCGGGGCCGGGGCCGGGGCCGGGCCCGGCCGCGCCGCCAGGCCCCGCACGCAGGGCCGGGCCGGGGGCCGCCCGCCGCCAGATTCCTGCGTGTGGCGGGGCCAGCGGCACCGGCGGCGGCGGCTGCATTCCAGGCATTCGGCCATTTTCTCCGAGACCCGACACAAAGCCGCCGCCCCGCTCGCCCCCGCCGCGGCCCCGCTCACCCCGCAGCCTCGGCCGCCGCCGCCCCGCCCCGGCCCGGCCCGGCCCGGCCCGGCAGCGAGCAACTTCCCCCGCGCCCAGCGCCGCGCTGCTTCCCCTGCAGGCCGCCGCCGCCCGCCGGCCCCCGCCGCCCCCGCGCCCCGGCCCAAGGTCGCGCCCCCCCCCCGGAGACCCAGGCCCAGCGCCGGGCAGGAAGCCGCTGTCCAGCCTCCCGGGCCGCGAGGCCTCGCGCTCCCCCTTCCGGCCCCCCCCCCACGCCCGCCGCCCGCGCGCCGCTTCAGGACCAGCGGCCCGAGCAGCTCCGCGGGCGCAGCGCGAGCCAGGCCCCGGCCCCTTAGCCTTGGTGCTGATCCCCCGCCCCGGCCGGGCCTGGCCGCCCCCGCCGCGCTGCAGATCAGCCCTGGACAGCGCCTCTGGCTCCCCGGGCCACTCACCGGCGCCGCCGGGCCGCCGCCCGCCCGGGCTTGGCCCTGCTCCCGAGGGCTGGGGGCCGGGCTCAGGGCGCGGGGCGGCCGCGAGTCTCCGGCGGGCGGCGGGAGGCGCCGCACATTCCAGCACACCCCGCCCGCAGCGCCGCCCCGCCCCGCCCGCGGGCCCCTGCCCCCGCCCCGCCCCGCCCCGCCCGCGGCCCCTGCCCCCGCCCCCGCCCCGCGCGCCACCGCCCCGCCCCCGGGGGTGGCCGGGGCATCCGGGCGGCGGGTCTTCGGGCAGCGGGCGGGGGGCGGGGCGATGTGGGGGTGAGGGATGGCAGGGCGGGAGTGGGGTGATGGGGACCTGCAGGGTGAGGCGGGGCGATATGGGGGTGAGGGATGGCAGGGCGGGAGTGGGGTGAGAGGGACCTGCAGGGTGAGGCGGGGCGATATGGGGGTGAGGGATGGCAGGGCGGGAGTGGGGTGAGAGGGACCTGCAGGGTGAGGCGGGGCGATATGGGGGTGAGGGATGGCAGGGCGGTATTGGGGTGAGAGGGACCTGCAGGGTGAGGCGGGGCGATGTGGGGGTGAGGGATGGCAGGGCGGGAGTGGGGGTGAGAGGGACCTGCAGGGTGAGGCGGGGCGATGTGGGGTTGACGGATGGCACTGTGGGATTGGGGTGATAGTGACCTGCAGGGTGCAATGGGGCAATGTGGGGGTGACGGATCGCAGGACGGGAGTGGGGGTGATAGGAACCTGCAGGGTGACGCGGGGCGATATGGGGGTGAGGGATGGCAGGGTGGGATTGCGGTGATAGGGACCTCCAGGGTGAGGCGGGGCGATGGATGGGGGTGACGGATGGCAGGGTGGGAGCGGGGGTGATAGTGACCTGCAGGGTGAGGCGGGGCGATATGGGGGTGAGGGATGGCAGGGTGGGAGTGGGGTGATGGGGACCTGCAGGGTGAGGCGGGGCGATATGGGGGTGACGGATGGCAGGGTGGGAGTGGGGTGATAGGGACCTGCAGGGTGAGGCGGGGCGATGTGGGGTTGACGGATGGCACTGTGGGATTGGGGTGATAGGGACCTGCAGGGTGAGGCGGGGCGATGTGGGGGTGAGGGATGGCAGAACGGGAGTGGGGGTGATAGGAACCTTCAGGGTGAGGCGGGGCGATATGGGGGTGAGGGATGGCAGGGCGGGATTGGGGTGATGGGGACCTGCAGGGTGAGGCGGGGCGATGTGGGGGTGATGGATGGCAGGGTGGGAGTGGGGGTGGTAGGGACCTGCAGGGTGAGGCGGGGCGATGGATGGGGGTTATGGATGGCAGGGTGGGAGCGGGGGTGGTAGGGACCTGCAGGGTGAGGCGGGGCGATGTGGGGGTGACGGATGGCAGGGCGGGATTGGGGTGATAGGGACTTCAGGGTGAGGCGGGGCGATGTGGGGGTGATGGATGACAGGGTGGGAGCGGGGGTGGTAGGGACCTGCAGGGTGAGGCGGGGCGATGTCCGGGTGATGGATGGCAGGGTGGGAATGGGGGTGATAGGGACCTGCAGGGTGACTCGGGGCGATGTGGGGTTGACGGATGGCACTGTGGGATTGGGGTGATAGTGACCTGCAGGGTGCAATGGGGCAGTCTGGGAGTGATGGATGGCAGGGTGGGAGTGGGGGTGGTAGGGACCTGCAGGGTGAGGCGGGGCGATGGATGGGGGTGACGGATGGCAGGGTGGGAGTGGGGGTGGTAGGGGCCTGCAGGGTGAGGCGGGGCGATGGATGGGGGTGACGGATGGCAGGGTGGGAGCGGGGGTGATAGGGACCTGCAGGGTGAGGCGGGGTGATGTGGGGGTGACGGATGGCAGGGTGGGAGCGGGGGTGATAGGGACCTGCAGGGTGCGGTGGGAGGATGGGGGGGGTGATGGATGGGACTGTGGGGTGGGAGTGGAATCAGCGAGGTCTGTCGAGGCGCCTGGACTAAATGGGAGTGACTCTGGTCATTCTCTTCTTTAAGTTTTGTCTAATGGAGATTCAGTCCTGGCTGGACTATTGGTAGAGTGATCCCTGAGTGGTTTGAGCCGTGGCCTAGTAAACCCAGGGTTGTGAGCTCAGTCTTTGAGGGGGCCATTCTGCCTCAGGCTGATCTCCCAGCCAGTAGCACCCAGGAGATGATGACAGCTAGAAGTACTGCACTGTCTGCTGCCAGCCTACCCCTCGCTCCGTGAAAGCAGTGGCCAACAATCGTTTCACACCTTTTTTTCGTACAGGTGCCATATTGCTGTCAGCATCGTCATCCACCCACCGCTTCCGCTGCCACTCTGCTCTCCTGCAGATGCCATACCACGGCAAGCATGGAGGCTGCTGAGATCACCGCAGGAGTTATGACGGCTCTAAACACCACGCGCATTATCCAGCAGTCTATGCAGAACCAGACCCTGCAAAAGCAGGCGAGTCGGCGACAACAGCGCAGTGAGGAGACTGATGAGGACATGGACACAGACTTCTCTCAAAGTATGGGCCCTGGCAATGTGAACATCATGGTGGTAATGGGGCAGGTTCATGCTGTGGAACGCCGATTCTGGGCCCAGGAAACAAGCACAGACTGCTGGGACTGCATAGTGTTGCAGGTCTGGGATGATTCCCAATGGCTGCGAAACTTTCACATGCGTAAGGGCACTTTCCTGGAACTTTGTGACTTGCTTTCCCCTGCCCTGAAGCGCAAGAATACCAAGATGAGAGCAGCCCTCACAGTTCACAAGCAAGTGGCGATAGGCCTGTGGAAGTTAGCAACGCCAGACAGCTACTGGTCAGTCGGGAATCAATTTGGAGTGGGCAAATCTACTGTGGGGGCCGCGGTGATCCAAGTAGCCAACGCTATCACTGAGCTGTGTCAAGTCATAGTGGATGGCTTTGCTGCAATGGGATGCCCTAACTGTGGTGGGGCGATATACGGAACCCATATCCCTATCTTGGGACCAGAACACCAAGGCAGCGAGTACATAAACCGCAAGGGGTATTTTTCAATGGTGCTGCAAGCACTGGTGGGTCACAAGGGTCGTTTCACCAGCATCAACGTGGGATGGTTGGGAAAGGTACATGACGCTCGCATCTTCAGGAACTCTGGTCTGTTTCAACAGCTGCAGCAAGGGACTTTCTTCCCAGACCAGAAAATAACTGTTGGGGCCCAGCCTACCCGTTAATGCCATGGCTCAGGAAGCCATACACAGACAGCCTGGAGAGTAGTCAGGAGCTGTTCAACAATAGGCTGAGCAAGTGCAGAATGGTGGTAGAATGTGCATTTGGACATTTAAAAGCACGCTGGCGCAGTTTACTGACTCAGTTAGACCTCAGCGAAACCAATATTCCCATTGTTATTACTGCTTGCTGTGCACTCCACAATATCTGTGAGAGTAAGGGGGAGACGTTTATGGCGGGGTGAGAGATTGAGGGAAAATCCCTGGCCGCTGATTACGTGCAGCCAGACACCAGGGCAGTTAGATGAGTACAGGAGGATGCGCTGCGCATCAGAGAAGCTTTGAAAACCAGTTTCATGACTGGCCAGGCTACGGGGTGAAAGTTCTGTTTGTTTCTCCTTGATGAAAACCCGCCCCCTTGGTTCACTCTACTTCCCTGTAAGCTCACTCCCCTCCCCTCCCCCTTTTGATCACTGCTTGCAGAGGTAATAAAGTCATTGTTGCTTCAAATTCATGCATTCTTTATTAATTCATCACACAAATAGGGGGATAACTGCCAAGGTATCCCGGGAGGGGTGAGGGAGGAGGGAAGGACAAGGCCATACTGCAATTTAAAACTTATTGAATGCCAGCTTTCTGTTGCTTGGGCAGTCCTCTGGGGTGGAGTGGTTGGGTGCCCGGAGGTCCCCCCTCCCCCCTGCGTTCTTGGGTGTCTGGGTAAGGAGGCTATGGAACTTGGGGAGGAGGGCGGTTTGTTACACAGGGGCTGTAGCGGTGGTCTGTGCTCATGCTGCCTTTCCTGCACCTCAACCATGCGCTGGAGCAAATCAGTTTGATCCTCCAGTAGCCTCAGCATTGACTCCTGCCTTCTGTCAGCAAGCTGACACCACCTATCATCTTCAACCTGCCACTTGTCCTCACGTTCATATTGTGCTTTCCTGGACTCTAACATTGTCTGCCTCCACGCATTCTGCTGGGCTCGTTCAGTGTGGGAGGACTGCATGAGCTCAGAGAACATTTCATTGTAAGTGCGTTTTTTTCACCTTCTGATCTTCGCTAGCCTCTGGGAAGGAGATGATAGTGTGAGCGTTGAAACATTTGCAGCTGCGGGAGGAAAAAAAGGGAGAGTAGTAGTTAAAAAGACACATTTTAGAGAACAATGGGTAGACTCTTTCAGGGTGAATCTTGCTGTTAACATTACATAGCACATGTGCATTCAGAACAAGGTCGCCTTTTGCCTCTTATATTGAGGGTCTGCCAGTTTGCTGTGAGAGATCACACACGCAGGGCTGACAGGCAACAGAATTCGGCTTGTAGACAGCCATGGTAAGCCACAGTCTTTTGGCTTCTTTAACCTTCATAACGTGGGAATGGTTTCAAACAGCAACACCCTTATTTCCCATACCAAACAGCCATTGGGTTGGCCATTTAAAATGGGTTGGCAATTTAAAAGGAGGGGCTGCGGTTTTCGGGTTCACATGCAGCACAAACCCAACAACCCCCCCCCCCCCACACACACACACACAATTCTCTGGGATGATCGCTTCACCCCTCCTCCCACCGCGTGGCTAACAGTGGGGTAGATTTCTGTTCAGCCACAGGCAAACAGCCCAGCAGGAACGGCCACCTCTGAATGTCCCCTTAATAAAATTCCCCTATTTCAATCAGGTGACCATGAATGATATCACTCTCCTGAGGATAACACAGAGAGATAAAGAACGGATGTCGTTTGAATGCCAGCAAACACCAGGACCATATGCTGCCATGCTTTGTTATGCAATGACTCCAGACTACGTGCTACTGACCTGGGGTGGTAAAGTGTCCTACCACGGAGAATGGAATAAGGCTGCTCTCCCCAGAAACCTTTTGCAAAGGGTTTGGGAGTACATCCAGGAGAGCTTCATGGAGATGTCCCTGGAGGATATCCACTCCATCCCCAGACATGTTAACAGACTTTTCCAGTAGCTGTATTGGCCGCAAATTAATCACGCTTGCTTTTAAACCCTGTATTATATTTACAAAGGTACACTCACCAGAGGTCCCTTCTCTGCCTGGCAGGCCTGGGAGCCCACCTTGGGTGGGTTAGGGGGGTATTGGCTCCAGGTCCAGGGTGAGAAACAGTTCCTGGCTCTCGGGGAAAACAGTTTCCCCACTTGCTTGCTGTGTGCTATCTTCAACCTTCTCCTCATCATCATCTTCCTCGTCCCCAAAATGCGCTTCCCTGTTGTATGATAATCCATTGATGGAGTCAAAGCACAGGGGTGGGGTAGTGGTAGCTGCACCTCCTAGAATGGCATGCAGCTCATCATAGAAGGGGTTCCAAAGAGGATGGATCTAGATTGTTCTCAGTGGTACCAGATGACAGAACAAGGAGTAATGGTCTCAAGTTGCAGTGGGGGAGATTTAGGTTGGATATTAGGAAAAACTTTTTCACTAGGAGGGTGGTGAAGCGCTGGAATGCGTTACCTAGGGAGGTGGAGGAATCTCCTTCCTTAGAAGTCTTTAAGGTCAGGCTTGACAAAGCCCTGGCTGGGATGATTTAGTTAGGGATTGGTCCTGCTCTGAGCAGGAGGTTGGACTAGATGACCTCCTGAGGTCCCTTCCAACCCTGATATTCTATGATTCATGTCTGGGGCTCTGACCCCAAGCGGCTGTTTGCCTCTGGTTTTTTGGTAGGCTTGCCTGAGCTCCTTAAGTTTCTTGCGGCACTGCTGCAGGTCCCTGTTATAGCCTCTGTCCATCATGCCCTTGGAGATTTTTTTCAAATGTTTGGGCATTTCGTCTTTTGGAACGGAGTTCTGATAGCACAGATTCATCTCCCCATACAGCGATCAGATCCCGTACCTCCCATTCGGTCCATGCTGGAGCTCTTTTGCAATTCTGAGACTCCATCATGATCACCTCTGCTGATGAGATCTGCATTCACCTGCAGCTTGCCATGCTGACCAAACAGGAAATGAGATTCAAAAGTTTGCGGGCCTTTTCCTGTCTACCTGGCCAGTGCATCTGTGTTGAGAGCGCTATCCAGAGTGGTCACAATGGAGCACTCTGGGATAGCTCCCGGAGGCCAATACCATCATATTGAGAACACAGTACCCCAAATTCGACCCAGCAAGGTCAATTTCTGTGCTAATCCCCTCATTGTGGGAGGAGTACAGATATCAATTTTAAGAGTCCTTTAAGTCAAAGTAAATGACTTTGTCATGTGGATGGGTGCAGGGTTAAATTGATCTAACGCTGCTAAATACGACCTAAACTCGTAGTGTAGACCAGGGTCTGTGTCAGGGTGTGATAGGGACTCTGAGGTGGAGAGGTCTCATGTGATAGTGGGGTAGGGTTTGCAGGGTGCTGCTGTGGTTTTGAGCCTGCACACACAGTGAGTTGAGCACCGGTCGAAAGGGATGTTTGTGAAGTGCTAGGTCACGCACATCCTTCACAGGAACCTAGTCCCATATAGAAAGGAATGGCCCCGTTGTAGGAAGGGACTTAACAAGGGATCCAGTTACAGCATGCTAATCAGGCTCCCAACACAGTTACATTGCTGTTTTGTCTGGCAGTGGAGATGGGATTGAGCATTTGTAGCATTGTAGATAGGGGTACCATTTTAGATTTTGGGGCGGGGGCAGCTTTAACCGTGATTCCAGGGGCTACTTAGGTACCTCAAAACTCTAGATTTTTTGCACATAACTTAGAAATTAGCTGACAGGAGCACTGTATCTAATTCCTATATAAAGAAAGAAAAAATATATACAAACACCAATTAAAGCCATATTTTAAATTTAGATGTAAATTTAGAATAATCAAGAGAGAATACAGCAAGATATTCCCAATCCCAAAACTTCAGGTATCAGTTTTGGAGCCTTAACCCAGATATCAGAAACACAAGTTTGATACTTTGTACACTATCTTTAGTAGATATAAAAAAATAAAAGGAGTACTTGTGGCACCTTAGAGACTAACAAATTTATTAGAGCATAAGCTTTCGTGAGCTACAGCTCACTTCACGAAAGCTTATGCTCTAATAAATTTGTTAGTCTCTAAGGTGCCACAAGTACTCCTTTTCTTTTTGCGAATACAGACTAACACGGCTGCTACTCTGAAACCTGTCATAAAAAAATAAAATCTTCTTAAAATCTGCTTACTTTTTCTAATAGACGTCACTAAAAGTAAAAATAGGGTTGGCCTTAAGATGTGCAGGGACACAAGCAATAGTAGGACCACAGGTTTCTGGGTGGGGATTCTAAGAGTTATCTTCACCTTCAGGTCCACTACTAGAAAGATGAGGGGGAAAATGAGTTGCTGTTAGAAGACTGTTTCAGCTACTGCCTGCCCCCTGAAGCAGGGGGACCTAACCAATTCTTGTCTCACTTGTGTTTCAAAAAGACTCTGTTTATATTAACAGGCACAGCAGAAACCTTTGTACAGAATAACTTGTATTGCTATTTTCTTTACTGTGCAGTCACAGAGCTGTTGGCTGATAATGTTTTAAAAGTCAGCTTGGACTGAACTTGTATGTTTTCAGTTGAACTGCTTTGTAAATCTTAAATGCTAAGATAGAGTTGAGTAGTTAAGGAACTCATTTAATCGCAAGGTTTAAAAAACTACTCCTTTCAGCTGCCTTGGTGCTGCTCTCTCTTTTCATCTCACCAACTTCAAAGTGTACTTTATCTCCCTCTGCACTGCACTCAACATCAGACATAAAGAAGAGGGCAGACTCAGGAGTTGGCAGAGTGAAATTCTTTAGACAAATTTGAAAGTTAAAGCTATTTTTCCTACATACAAAAATAATTGAGAAATTCAACCCAAGACAGGATTCATTTAGAGCATTAGGCCTGGTCATATTTTTAAATACTTTATCTTGCCAGCTCCTTGATATAACGATGAATTCATTTTTAGTCTTTATCCCGTCAGGAATTTCAGCTCAAGTGAGCCCAGTTGGTGTTGATAGTCCTGAGCTGCTTCATGCATTTCAAGTTGAGGAATATTATTAAACTTCTCCCACAGATGGCTGACAGCTTTTGTACACTGTTCTTTTCTATGGATTTTCTTTTCTCGGTGTTGAAAGCATTGCTTTGACTCTTTTAGTGATTACTGGTAGATTGGCTATATAATTAAGCAAGTTCACAGAACAGTTTAATTTGGTGCAGAATAGTTCAGCATCAAAGAAATGGTATAATATTTAACCTAATGTTAGTTTAGTTAAAATACAATCCTGCAATATGATTCACACACAGACTCCCGCTGACTTTGATGGGATTCCCTGTGGGCATGAAGATCTGTCTGTGTGAAGCCCCATAAAGTTATTGAGGCTCTGTACTGATGCAGAGGTCAGACCACATGAAGCAGTTGCAGAAGCCAGACATATATTGTAAACTCTTCAGGAGAGGGAGTGTGTTTTCATGTAGAGCTTGCACAGAACCAACACACCACCAGTACATAACAAATAATAATGATTATATATATATATATAGGTTTTCACTTGTACGACTCATTTTAAGTGCCTTAGTTAGTTATATATTTGATATCTTATTAATTCAACATATAGAGAGATCTATGCAAATTTACATTAGTCAAGGATCTGGTCCTATAATTTCTTAATGTTTAGAAACTGAATTCAGTACTTGTTAAAAATGACAGATTGGCAGCAGTGGAAATGAAGATTCTCCTTTTTTTACCTTTCTCCCTCAATTACAAGGGTTTTTTTAATTGTACGGTTCTATGCCTACCCAAAATCCAATCAGTCCAAATAAGAAGGGAGGCAGCTCTCCAGTAATAAAGTCTTTTTGTTCACAAAACAGGTACAGCACTGGCAACTGCTGAGCATACATCCCCACACTATCTTTGGCAATGTGCATCAAATCTGGTTTAAAGAGACTCTGTTTCAGTTTTAAAAATGCTATGGTAGTATGCAATATGTCAGTCTACAATAGAAAGAGTCCAGTTAGCTCGCTTCTCAGTTTTTAATGAAAGCGGCATGTTTGATTCTTTTTTCTTCAGTGATACAGGGCCTGATGGGCTTTAGGGGGAAAGTGATTTAT
Organism: Dermochelys coriacea; assembly: GCF_009764565.3. Classification (NCBI taxonomy): domain Eukaryota; kingdom Metazoa; phylum Chordata; order Testudines; family Dermochelyidae; genus Dermochelys; species Dermochelys coriacea. The sequence continues at coordinate 2,826,016 of NC_050071.1, read as the reverse complement.
TTTCTTGGAATTTATAACTGTAATCTTAACTTTGCGTTTCCAGGCTTTGTAATGTTTGTGAGTAAAGTTTTCAGAAATGCTTAAGTGACTTAGGAATTTGACTTGATTTTTAATGGATTTTAGGAACATAAGTCAGTTAAGTACTTCTTGAATGTTTTACCCTGTCTTTTGAAAAATAAAAGTTCTTTTAAGAGTTTTCTTCTTTAAATACTTGCTAAATATTTACAATTTTAATTGTAAAATAAGGGGTTTTTTACTATGGAATTTTCTTAAGTTTTTTAAATAATTGCTTATTAAGAATAACATAAGTCATTGGTGAGCTTACAAACTGTGCAGAGACTCTGCATCTTCCAAAATACCCTTTACATACTCATGAAAATTCCTTCCTTCTGTTTCCTAGAGGAAATCTCCTTGTTCTTCCTCCGGTGATTGCCTGCCCTCAATGCCCTTCATTCAGGGGTGTAGCTCCCAGGGAGAGGAAATATAGTGGATTTATCTGGGAAGAGGCTCTTCCCAAACCATCTTGGTTTTCTTCCCAAACCTTTGCAACTTCCATGTATCTTTCTTCCTCTGGCCACAAAGACATAAGAATATCAAAGTGGCCATACTCATTAAGATCAGTGGTCCATCTAATCCAGTACCCTGTCTTCCAACAGTGGCTGGAGCCAAATGCTTCGGGGGGAATGAACAGAACAGGGAATTTATCAAGTCATCCATCCCCTGTCATCCTGTCACAGCATCTGGCTTAGGTACACTGGGAGCCGGGATTGCATCCCTGACTGTCTTGGATAATAGCCATTGATGGACCTGTCTTCCATTAACTTATCTAATTCTTTTTTGAATCCAGTTATACTTTTGGACTTCACAACATCCCCTAGCAATGAGTTCCACAGATTGACTTTATGGTGTGCGAAGAAATACTTCCTAATGGTTGTTTTAAACCTGCTGCCTATTAATTTCTTTGGGTGACCCCAGTTCTTATGTGAAAGGGTAAATAACACTTCCTTATTCACTATCTCCACACTAATCATGATTGTTCAGAACTCCATGTTCCCCCCGCTCGTCTCTTTTCCGAGCTAAACAGTCCCCATTTTTTTAATTTCTCCTCATACAAAAGCTGTTCAATCCCATAATAATTTTGTTGCCCTTCTCTGCACCCTTTCAAGTTCTAATATATCTTTTCTGAAATGGGACAACCAGAACTGCACGTAGTATTCAAGGTGTAGGTGTACTATGTATTTACATAGTGGCATTATGATATTTACTGTCTTATTATCTATCCCTTTCTGAATGGTTCCTAACGTCCTGTTTGCTTTTTCAACTGCCACTGCATGTTGTGTGGCTATTTTCAGAGAACTATCCACAAGGACTCCAAGATCTCTTTCTTGAGTGGTAACAGCTAATTTAGACCCCATCATTTTGTATGAACAGTTGGGATTATGCTTTCCAATGTCCATTATTTTGTATTTATCAACACTGAATTTCATTTGCCATTTTGTTGTTCAGTTACTCAGTTTTGTGTAACTCTTCGCAGTCTGCTTTGGACCTAACTATCTTGAGTAGTTTTGTATTGTCTGCAACCTTTGCCATCTCCCTGTTTACCTCTTTTTTCAGATCATTTATGAATCCATTGAGCAGCACAGATCCCAATACAGATTCTTGGAGGACCCTGCTATTTACCTCTCTCCATTCTGAAAGCTGACCATTTATTCTTACCCTTTGTTTCCTATCTTTTAACCAGTTACTGATCCATGAGAGGACCATCTCTCTTATCCCACGACTGCTTAGTTTTCTTAAGAGCCTTTGGTGAGGTACCTTTTTAAAGGCTTTCTGAAAGTCCAAGTACACTATATCGACTGGATCACCCTTGTCCATATGTTTGAGATCCTCAAAGAATTCTAGTAGATTGATGAGGTATGTTTTCCATTCACAAAAATCATGTTGACTCTTCCCCAACAATCGTGTTCATCTGTGTGTCTGATAATACTGTTCTTTACTTTGGTTTAACCAGTTTGCCTGCTATTGAAGTTAGACTTTCCAGGCTGTAATTGTCAGGGTCATCTCTGGAGTCTTTTTAAAAAAATCGGCATTGCATTATCTATCCTCCAGTCATCTGGTACAGAGGCTGACTTACGTGATAGGTTACATACCACAGTTAAAAGCTCTTCAATATCATAGTTGAGTTCCTCTGGAACTCTTGGGTGAATACCATTTGGTCCTGGTGACTTGCTACTGTTTAATTTGTCAGTTTGTTTCAAAACCTCCTCTATTGACCCCTCAATCTAGGACAGTTCCTCAGATTTGTCACCTAAAAGAATGGCTCAGGTGTGGGAATCTCCCTGACATCCTCTGCAGTGAAGACCAATTCAAAGAATTCATTTAGCTTCTCTACAATGGCCTTGTATTCCTCAAATGCTTATTTAGCATCTCAATTGTCCAGTGGCCCCACTGAGTGTTCGGCAGGCTTCCAATTTCTAACATACTTAAAAAAAAAGTTTTGCTGTTTATGTCTTTTGCTAGATGCTCTTCAAATTCTTTTTTAGCCTGCCTAATTATAATTTTACCCTTGACTTGCTAGAGTATATGCTCCTTTCTGTTTTCCTCGTTAGATTTGACTTCCAGTTTTTAAACAGTGGCTTTTTGCCTCTTACCACCTCGTTTACTCTGTTGTTTAGCCAGGGTGGTATTTTTTTTGGTCCTCTTACCATTTTTTTTTATTTAGGATGTACATTTAATTTGAGCCTCTATTATGGTGTTTTTAAAAAGTTTCCATGCAGCTTGCATGCATGTCCCTCTTGTGACTGTTTCTTCTAATTTCCATTTAACTAGCTTCCTCATTTTTGTGTTGTTCCCCTTTTTGAAGTTAAATTATATTGTGGTGGGCTTCTTTGGTATTTCCTTTCCCACAAGGATGTTAAATTTAATTACATTATGGTCGCTCTTATTGAGCAGTTCAGTTATATTCACCTCTTGGACCAGATCCTGTGCTCCACTTAGGACTAAATCAACAATTGCCTCTCCCCCTGTGGGTTCCAGTACTAGCTGCTCCAAAAAGAAGTCATTAATAGTGTCTAGAAATTTTATTTCTGCATCCCATCCTGAGGTGACATGTACCAGTCAGAATGGGGATAGCTGAAATCCCCCATTATTATTGAATTTTCTATTCTTGTAGCCTCTCTGGTCTCCTTGAGCATTTCATAGTCATCTTCACCAGCCTGATCAGGTGACTGGCAATATATTCCTACTGCTATACTCTTATTATTCAAGCATGAAATTTCTATCCATAGAGATTCTGTGGTATAGTTTGATACATTTAAGATTTTTGCTATATTTGACGTTCTGCTTTCTCTCACATATAGTGCCAATCCCCTACCAGCACAACCTACTCTGTCATATTCTGTACCCTGTTATCTGTGTCCCATTGATTATCATCATTCTTATCCTCACCAAGTTTCTGTGATGCCTCTTATATCAATATCCTCATTTAATATCAGGCACTCTAGTTCACCCACCGTAGTATTCAGACTTCTAGCATTTGTATACAAGCACTTATAAAAGTTGTCAAATAGTTAGTTGTGTGCCTTCATGTGATGTGATGTGAACTAAATGAGATTCTTTTTTGTTTGACTTTCTCTTCAGCCTTTGCTTTTTTGTTTGACTTTCTCTTCAGCCTTTCTCTTCTGCCTTTGCTTCATCAACTTCTATCCTCTCCTCCTTACTAAGATACAGAGAATCACCATTAATAGATACCCCCCTAAGGGACGTCTCTATCCAAACCATGCACTCCTCTGCACCCGTTGGCTTTCCCCCAGCCAGCCCTTAGTTTAAAAACTCCTCTATGACCTTTTTAATTTTGCATGCCAGCTATCTGGTTCCATTTTGATTGAGGTGGAGCCCATCCTTCCTATATAGGATTCTACTTTCCCAAAAGGTTCTCCAGTTCCTAATCAACCTAAACCCCTACTCCCTGCCCCATAGTCTCTTTCACACATTGAGACCCTGCAGTTCTGCCTGTCTAACTAGTCCTGCACATGGAACTGGGAGCATTTCAGAGAATGCTCTCGTGGGCTTTGTAGTCTTACATGGTTGCCTGAATTTGGCCTCGAGGACCTCTCTCCTACCTTTCCCTATGTCATTGGTACCTACATGTACCACAACCATTGGTTTTTCCCCAGCATCACACATAAGTCTGTAGATGTCTCAAGAGATCCACAGCCTTTGCAACCGGCGGGCAATTCACCAGGTGGTTCTCCTGGTCATCACAAACCCAACTATCTATATTTCTAATAATCAAATTCCCCATTACTATTGCCTGTCTCTTAATAATTTGGGTCCCCTTCTCTGGAGTACAAGAGGATACCACGACATCACCTGGAAAAGGGTCCCACTATGGGATCATTTCCTGCCACTCCAGTTTGATGTTCTCCTTCTCTGAGACTTTCATCCTCCTTAACAGAACAGAGGCTGCCAGACTGGAGGTGGGACCCACTTTACTGTGTCCCAGAAAGTCTCCTCTGTGCATCTGTCTGCCTCCTTTAGCTCCTCCAGTTCAGTCGCTCTGGTCTCAAGAGCCCATAGGCAGTCTCTGAGGGCCAGGAGCTGCTTGCGCCAAATACACACATACGCTACCTGCCCACAAGGCAGGTAATCGTACATGCTGCATTCAGTGCAATAAACTGGACAGCCCCCACTCTGCTGCTGGACTTCTGACTGCATTATTTTTTTTTCTCATACAGCTTTTTATTTCTTTGTTTTGGGGGGAAATGTATATTGGCCTACATTCAGAGAATGTTAGATGTATCTGGTGGTCATGCTCCCTATGATAAATAAAGTGGGGGGGATAGCTCCCTTTGATGGACACCCAGGCAGCCAATTAGTTGAAAAATCCCTCTTGGTAGCTGTTCTTTACTTGCTTTACCTCTAAAGGGTTAAAAAGTCCCCCAGGTAAAGAAAAAAAAAGTGGGCACCTGACCAAAAGAGCTAATGGAAAGGCTAGAACTTTTTAAAATGGGAAAGAAACTTTCCCTTTGTCTGTTGTTCTCTGGGCTGGAGGGACAGAGCAGCAATGCTCTAAGCAGCTTTAAGCCAGGTATGATCATAAATCATCAGATCGTACCTAGAACTAGTTATCTGAACTCCAAATGTGTAAGTAGATCAGAATGTTTAGCTAGACGCGATTAAGTTTTTCTGTTTATTTTTTAAGTCTTGTGGATCTCCTCTGTGCTTACCCCAGATGCTTTTGTTTGCTTGTATCCTTTAAGCTGAACCCCACAAGAAAGCTATTTTGGGTGCTTAATTTTTGTAATTGTTTCATTTAAGATCTAGCAAAAAAACTAAGTTCCAGATGTATTTTTTTCCTTTTTTGTTTTTAATAAAATTTACCTTTTTTAAGAACAGGATTGGATTTTTGGTGTCCTAAGAGGTTTGTGCATGTTGTTTGATTAGCTGGTAGCACAGCTAATTTCCTTTGTTTTTTTTCCTCAGCTCTTCCCCAGAGGGGAAGGTGAAAGGGCTTGAGGGAGGAATTCCCAAGTGCTCCATCCTGAGTTCAAAGGGGTTTTTTTGCATGTGGGTGGTGGCAGAGTTTACCAAGCCAAGGTCAGAGAGAAGCTATAACCTTGGGAGTATAATACAAGCCTGGAATGGCAAGTAGTAATTTTTAACATCCTTGTGAACCCCCACTTCCTGCACTCGGAGTGACCGAAATGGGGATTCAGCCTTGACACTCCCTCTCTGCACTCCCTTGCAAAACTCCCCTGTGTGCTAGGTCCTCTGGTCACTTAGGTCTGGAGATGGCTTTCTAAACCCCTGTGCTCCCTGAGTAGCCATGCCCCCTTGTTAAGGGATCCCAAAGGGATCAGGGGTCAAAGGATAGCAGACTAGAGCCTTGCTGCTAGTCTCAGCACACAGACCCCCCCAAAGAGAGCACACTATATAGTTCAGACACGCAGCCAGCACACAAAACACTGGCTAACTAACAGACAAGAAACTCACCCCAAGGGTCAGATAGTCGCTCCTCCTTCACCTGGAAAAATCCCTTGCAAAACTCCCCTGCTGGCTGCTCCTGTTCCCTAAGCCAGTTCCCTCTACTTCCCTATGTGCCTCTCTGCCTCTACCAGTTCCCCGGAACACATCTCATCCCTATGTGCAGGGCCGTCCCTAGGCAAACGCAGAATACGCAGCTGCGTAGGGCACCATGAAATTTGGGGCACCAAATTGCCCCAAATTTCATTGTGCCCTACGCAGCTGCGTGCTTTGTATGCGGCAGCGCCGGTGGCCAGCCCCATCCCCCAGCTGGCCTCCCTGTGCATTCCTAGGGGGGTGAGGAGCCCAGGACAACTTCCTCCGTCGCCACCCCACCTCTTCCCGTCCCCACCCCACCCCCATTTTCAACCCCTTTTCCCAAGCCCCCACCCCCAGCGACGGACGCGGCACAGGGGATTAGCGAGGGGGCCTGGCAATGGCAGCAGGGGTCAGGCCTACTCCCGCACTCACTGGCAGTGGCGGGAAGCAGAGCAACCCAGCCCCAGCCCAGCCCACTTCACTCCGCTGGCTTCCGCTGTATCGCTCCACTTCCCACTCCCACTTCCCTTTCCCCCAAGCCCCTTCCCCCGAGCGAAACAGCTGGGGCTGGGTCACTCTGCTGCTGGTGCCAGCCCCCCCCGCTAGTCTCCCGAGCCGCTCTGGGCCTGTGGGTCCCCCAAAGCGGCCCCCCACAGCTCCTGCCTCCGTGGCCCTGGAGGCCTTGAGCACAGCCCAGACCCCCGCGGGGTGGGGGGAACGGGTGCTCGGGCTGCGTAGGGCACCATAATTGGAAGGGACGGCCCTGCCCACGTGGGTGTCTGCTTATTGTTCACCCCCTTGTCTTCAATGTAAAGTTTTAGTTATAACTCAAGCATTGCTCTTCACTTGAGTCCCAGCTACACACAAAATCCTTTAGTGCATGTGTGGTAACGCTCTTAATTGGAGCTGCTGGTCCATCAGGGTTATAGCCTAAAGCTCAAGTCAGCACAACTGGTCAGCCACTTGCATGCTCACTCTATTATGGACTTAGGCTAGCTCTACTCAAGTCCCACTCCAAGTTCTTCAGTGGCTTCCCACAATTCCCCTGTGTGCCTGGGAAGGGCAGACAAGTTTTCCCACAATTCACTGGGAAATAATTCAGAAAGTGGCTCAGCTTAGTGCAGTGCAAAGAAGCATGGGATGTGACTCTGAAAATCTTGTTGCCACCCAGGAGTGAGTGCAGCACCACTGTGGACACAGCAGCTTGAGTGTTATTTCACAGGGTGGCTTCTGTCAGGTGAAAGAAAGAGCATAGATAACCTGAGTTAACTCTGCCATGGAGACACACTCATGATAACAAAAAGAAAAGGAGTACTTGTGGCACCTTAGAGACTAACAAATTTATTAGAGCATAAGCTTTCGTGAGCTACAGCTCACTTCATGATAACTGCTCCACATTAAGAGTAATAGTATATATGAAAAATGCTTTTAATAGTTAAAAAATCTGCTAAATAAAGAAACTTCAGATGAATTTAAAAATTGATTATTCTAATTTTTGGCAATTTAGGAAGGAGGAGTTAAAATCAAGTTTATAATGAAAAGCAAGCTTTAACCTTTACATCTATCAATAATACTATAAAGGCACTGAATTTGTGTTTTAAATGTAACAGGGTTTATATTACTTCACTTTTGGGAAATTTAGGTTCTTTCCCTTACATATATTTCCACAATTGGATTAGATTAGATTTAAGCGTCCTTTCATTCCACACACAGACGATTGTTTATTTATTCTGTATTTTCCTCATCTGAATGTTTTAAATGTTCAAATCCTTTAGGCTCCTTGAAAATTCCAGGCTTAATGTTATCTTAACAGTTTTTTAATTTGTTTATCCCTTTTACTCGGAGGTCTTTTTTCCCTTTTTTATAAACCAGTCTGACCTGATTTCTCAACTTTTGTACACAGTAAGTAGATCATTTTACCATAACTATCTATGTTAATGGTTTAAAAATTTGTTTTGTTAAAATATTCTAAATAACTTGAATATTAATGTTTCACTTGCTTTGAAATGATATCTGCAAGAGCTTTGAATTAAATCAGAAAAGTTGTCTAATTTTACAGTAGCTTTAAGAAACTCTATGTCCTCTGCTGAACTTGTAACAAGTTTCTAATTACAGGTTTCAGAGTAGCAGCCGTGTTAGTCTGTATTCGCAAAAAGAAAAGTTTCTAATTGAATCACACCGGTTATACATCTATAACAAAATACTATTTGGGGACTCTTTCTCCATTTATATACCTAAATATGTGGCTGTATTTCCAAAAGAGCTCAGTACCCAACAAGAAGAGCAATTTCTGAGAATCTGGTCCCAAGTTTATTGTCTGAAGCCAAATAGAGCAGTGGTTCTCAACCGGGGTATGTATAGAGTCTTCCAGGGGGTACATCAACTCATCTAGATATTTGCCTAGTTTTACAACAGGCTACATAAAATGCACTAGTGAAGTCAGTACAAACTAAAATGTCATGCAGATAATGATTTGTTTATACTGCTCTATATACTATACACTGAAATGTAGTACAATATACTATTTATATTCCAGTTGATTTATTTTATAATTATATGGTAAAAATCAGCAATTTGTCAGTAACAATATGCTGTGACACATTTGTATTTTTATATCTGATTTTGTTAGCAAGTATCAGAGTAGCAGCCGTGTTAGTCTGTATTCGCAAAAAGAAAAGGAGTACTTGTGGCACCTTAGAGACTAACAAATTTATTAGAGCATAAGCTTTCGTGAGCTACAGCTCAAATGCATCCGATGAAGTGAGCTGTAGCTCACGAAAGCTTATGCTCTAATAAATTTGTTAGTCTCTAAGGTGCCACAAGTACTCCTTTTCTGTTAGCAAGTAGTTATTAAGTGAGGTGAAACTTGGGGTAGGCAAGACAAAAGTTTATGGAGGAGATGGTATGATGGGGTAATGTGATTTTGGTAATTAATTGATCTTTAAATATTCAGGGTAAATAGGCCTAATCCCTGAGATGGGATATTAGATGGATAGGATCTGAGTTACCCAAGAAATAATTTTCTGTAGTATCTGGCTGGTGAATCTTGCCCATATGCTCAGGGTTTAGCTGATTGCCATATTTGGGGTCGGGAAGGAATTTTCCTCCAGGGCAGATTGGAGAGGCCCTGGAGGTTTTTCGCCTTCCTCTGTAGCACGGGGCACGGGTCACTTGAGGGAGGATTCTCTGCTCCTTGAAGTCTTTAAACCACGATTTGAGGACTTCAATAGCTCAGACATAGGTGAGGTTTTTCGCAGGAGTGGGTGGGTGAGATTCTGTGGCCTGCGTTGTGCAGGAGGTCGGACTAGATGATCAGAATGGCCCCTTCTGACCTTAATATCTATGAATCTATGAATCAGACTCCTAAAAGGGGTACAGTCATCTGGAAAGGCTGAGAGCCCCCGGGGCTAGAGAATCAGTGGTCAGAACGGGGAATAGAATTTAAGCAAGAACTGACTCCCAGTCCTGTGCTGTAAACACTTTTCAAGTTACCCGTGTAACTATTATAGTTAGGGTGTGATATATATATATTTTTACCATAGTAGTTATCGTGGTACAACATGAAGGGGAATAAGCTATACCAGCATTAGCGCCTGCATACCAATATAACTATATCCACACAAGGGGGGTGGAGGTGGGGGTGGGGCTGTAAGGCGTTAACTATACTGGTATAGTTAAGCAGTACAACTTTTGTGTTTGGACAAGGCCTTAGTGAGTTATAAAGTAGTAAACAGTGTTTAACAACAGTTCTATGGATGAGCAGTTGTTGCATTAGCAATAGCCTAGCCCCCATTGTTACTGGCTCTGTCACTGGATAATTGACTGTGACAGGAGTTATGCAAGGAGGAGAGAACACATAATAGACATCAAAGGAAATTACTGGGCAACAGGGAATACAATGAAAGAAAGCTATTGTTAGAAGAATATATATTGTGTATCAAGGATTAGCTGTTCTGACTCCATGCCCTGCTGTTGCCTCAGTTTCCCCCCTTTGTTCCCAGTTAGTCAAACTTCACACTTCACGTGTATTCCCACTTGCAGTAATCTGGCTTATTAACAGAGTTTAAAACAACACATCTTCCACTCCTAGCTAGCTCACATCCTTGGTGTAGGATAGTCCTCTGCTCCCTGCTGTGGCTTTCCTCCTTGCAGGCAACTCTCCTTTCCAGGCTCTGAAAGGCTATTCAGTTTAGGCTGTCTTGCTGGCCTGTTCCTAATTGTTCATTTCACTCTTTATGGAGTGCTCACTCCCAAGTCTGTTCTTCCTGCAGTCTCTCCCCTGAACTGTCCTGTCCTTATGTCCCCCAGCATGCCTGGTTCTTAGTCACATGTTCCCCATCATATGACCCTGCTTTTTCCTCCTTCTTTAAGTTGGTGCGGGTGTTAAACCTGGCACAGGTAATGCTCAGCTGCAACCTTCTTAAAGGGCCAGCTCACCCTGTGACAACTGGAAAATATTTATTACTGATTTTTAATTCCTGCCAACTTTTAAGCCCTTTTTTTTAATAGTGCTTTTGTGATCAGAAGCTGGAAAATAGTGAGGCTTCTCTAAGGTATAACAGGCTGATTCCTCCCCAGGACTGGATTCAGGGGAAGAAAGGATGACATAAAGGTAGCTTGGACACTTTCGTCAAAGTGCACTGAGAGCTTCTTCAAAATGCATGAGGATTCAAGCCAAGCAGCCTAACCTGTACTATTAAATCACTGTTTACTCCAACACAGCACATCTACATTGTGCACAGTGCAGCTACATTGGTGCAAAAACCAACAAACAGTCTAGACAATACTTTAATCATGTTTCCTTTTTAATTTCTTCTCAGCTGAATTTTTAATGAACAGAATTGTTTGAAAATCTGAACTAATCTCTAGGCATGGCACTTGGTACATCTGTATCCAGCCTTATATAAGGAATTAGAATCTCCCAATGCTTCCCTCCAATTTTATTGTTTTCTGAAAAATGTAGGACCTTGTCTATACTGGTATGGCTGCACAAGTGCAAAACAGCATGTAGTCTAGTGTAACAGTGCATTAGTGCAGTTTCTCCCAGTTTGTAATCAGGATGAGCTGCTCTGGTACAAGACACAAATTACTCTAATGCAGCATATCTACATGAGGGATTTGCATGATGCAGCTACATTGAAATAGGTATAATGGTGGCACTGGCTAAAACCTCACAAACCCAACATTTCACTGAAAAAAGTTCTAGTGCTCTGGTGAGGGAAGATAGCCTTTACATTGTAAACTGATGCCCTGTTCTCTTTCTGAATGGAAAACAATAGCACTGAAAGATGTGTGAATGTCCCCCTTCATCTTGATGGGCAGTTAACTTTAAAGCCTAGTTTTGAATGTTTTCCTCCTCCCTCCTTTCCCCCCTTTCAATGTCCCTTCCCTTCTTTCTGCTTAACTAATCTCATTCAAACAAAACTCCACCCAAAACTCAAAGAGAAGAAACAGGAAAAAAAAACCTGATATGGCATTAGCAGCCCATCACATTGATCACTTTTCTGGTATGTTATATCCCTCCCTGCCCAGCCCCTTGTCTGCCTTGTGGACTGACTGAGAGAGACAAGGTGGGTGAGGTAATATCTTTTATTGGACCAACTTCTGCTGGTGAGAGACAAACTCTGGAGCCAAGAGCACTGTTTCTTGTACTAAGATGCTGTCCGATTCTTTCCCAGGCAGTTGTGTCAATTGTGGAAGAACTTGTCTGCCCTGGGAGGAATTGTGGGAAGGCAGGCACTGGAGCACTATCAGATTCAGCATTAGATTTAGCTAGGATCTTCACTACAAAGTGGGGGAGGGGAGGTGTGAGAGTGCCCCCCATAAGGCTTATGGAAATATGCTTATGAATATATATATATGACACAACTGGAATATGTCTTATGTTACATATGCCATGTAACATATCTATGTAAAGGTTATGATATACTGAATCTATTAATCCTATTTGTATGCATGTATCAGTTTTGTATTTGAAGTTATGGATATTGGCTGTGTACTGGCTTGATTTTTAAATAACCTTTTTAAAGCATTTGGTCAGTTTCTTGAGAAAGGAATGTGCAAATTAAGTGCCCAATCAAGAAGCATTTAAGGAACAATGGATCTTGGAATGCTCCAATCCACAGAAGAAGTCTACTTGAGGACATTCAAGTCCTCAAGTCCCTGTCAACTTCATGAAAAAACTCATACAGATACAGACAGACATCATCTTCCTCTCCAAATGCAAACAGATGGACATCATACCGAAAGGACTGAAGGTAAAAAATGCTCTAATAAATTTGTTAGTCTCTAAGGTACCACAAGTACTCCTTTTCTTTTTGCGAATACAGACTAACATGGCTGCTACTCTGAAACCTGTCATGCAGGGACATGTGACTGGCCCATGTGACTCCAAATCTCCATCTTGTAGCTGAAAAGAAAAGGAGTACTTGTGGCACCTTAGAGACTAACAAATTTATTTGAGCATAAGCTTTCATGAGCTACAGCTCACTTCATCGGATGCTGTAGCTCACGAAAGCTCATGCTCAAATAAATTTGTTAGTCTCTAAGGTGCCACAAATACTCCTTTTCTTTTTTGCGAATACAGACTAACACAGCTGCTACTCTGAAACCATCTTGTAGCTGGGATTCTACACAGGAGGAGGGAGGGGTGTCCACCTGCAAGAGAAAGGCTATTTAAACCCCAGGGAGACCCCTCCATTTGGTCTTCAGCAGGCTAGGGGGATAGCCTCTCCACACCCAAGGATACCTGAGATAAACTGGAACAAAGGACAGTAACTACAAGGGGTGTGAGTGATTGCTGGACCCAGACTAGAAGGAGACTAGTCTGTAAAAAGAAAAGGAGTACTTGTGGCACCTGAGAGAGACTAACAAATTTATTTGAGCATAAGCTTTCGTGAGCTACAGCTCCGATTAAGTGAGCTGTAGCTCACGAAAGCTTATGCTCAAATAAATTTGTTAGTCTCTAAGGTGCCCCAAGGACTCCTTTTCTTTTTGCGAATACAGACTAACACGGCTGCTACTCTGAAACTAGTCTGTAAAAGGAAGCTTACTGGGTGAGGTTTTTATCTGTATTCAATTTTATTACTGTACTAGATTTAGACTTGTGTGTTTTATTTTATTTTGCTAGGTAATTCACTTTGTTCTGTCTGTTACTACTTGGAACCACTTAAATCCTACTTTCTGTATTTAATAAATCACTTTTTATTTATTAATTAACCCAGAGTATGTATTAATACCTGGGAGGGGGGGAGGCAAACAGCTGTCTCTATCAGTATTATAGAGGGTGAAAAATTTATGAGTTTACCCTATATAAACTTTACACAGGGTAAAACAGATTTATTTGGGGTTTGGACCCCATTGGGAGTTGGGCATTTGAGTGTTAAAGACAGGAACACTTCTTAAATTGCTTTTAGTTAAGTCTGCAGCTTTGGGGCACATGGTTCAGACCCTGGGTCTGTGTTGGAGCAGACTGATGTGTCTGGCTTAGCAAGACTGGGTGCTGGAGTCCCAAGCTAGCAGTGAAAGCAAGGGCAGAAGTCAGTCTTGGCACATCAGTTGGCAGTCCTCAGGGGGTTTCTGTGATCCAACCCATCACACCCTTGAGTTTCCTTTTCTCTAAGAAGTATACCTGTCACCGTCCTGGTGTGACTGTGGCTTTCCAAATGCTAGCAAGAGTCCAAGGCCTCACTCACACAGCAGGAAGGGAAAGAGGCAGGGGATGTCACCCAGAGATGTCAGGTAGCACCTGGCCAATATTCACCTTCCTGAAGTTATTAGATGGAGGAGATCAACACTGTTTGCCCCAGAAATATTGGGCGAGTGTAGCAACACAACAGGCTTCCTTCAGGACAACAAGCCAGGGGAGGCTAAGAGTTAGGGCTTGTCTACACAGGGATGCTTTTCTGAAGTGTGTTTTTCCACGACCACTACAGGTGATGGGTGGCTAGGACTAGAGGGGGCTCAGCCCCTCCAGATCTATCTCTGCCTTGCCATCCCGCCACCTGCCTGCATGCCCAGCTCAGCATGTGCCCAGATCTATCTTTACCTTGCTACCCCACCATGTGCCCGCGTACCCAGCTTAGCAGGTGAATTTCCGTGTCTGGCAGCACCAGGGCCAGGAAAGCTGACGTGGGGTGTAGTGGGAAGAGGGGCCCCACCTTTGCACAGGCTCATGTGTGTCATATGATGCTGTGGTAGGTTTCTTTGAATCAGCGAGAGCCAAGGGGCTGGAGCTGGGAACTGAGCGCTGCCCCATGGGACAGGACCCACTGCTGCCAGGTGAGTGCAGGGCAGGCTCACTCTCCAACGCCCCACATCCTGGGCCTCCCCTCCACACTGGGCTAGGTCTAGAGACAGTGACCCGCACACGCACACTGGAGATCAGGGCCTGACACCCTCCCCCCAAGAAGATACTCCTCCTGCATGCACCCAGGGGTGAGGATTCAGCCCCCTCCAAGAATATTTTCACTAGCTGCCTATGACTATAACTAAACAAGTGTAACTTCACTAGCAGAGTGCAGCCACACCGCTTGGTTTATGCCATCTTACACTAATTCCTGTGTCAATTGTGTCCACACAGCTCTGCAATTTTTCAGAATAAATGTACAAAATTCTGGATGGATATCCCATGGTGCAATGTTCTGAAAAAACCCGCATGTGTTGAACAAGGTTTTATACTGGTCTGGCTATACCACTCTAATTATACCACCGTAGTTATACCAGTATAACTCCCTGTATGGACACTCTTATTGGATTTGTTTCTAAAAGCTCTGCTCTAGGAATCATTGTGCGGGCAGTTCTCTGGCCTGTGTTATACAGGGGATCAGACTAGATGATCACAGTGGTCCCTTCTACCCTTGGAATCTATGAAAAAGTGTGTCCACGTGGGGAGTTATACTGGCATAATTATTTTGGTATAATTAGGCTGGTAAATTTCCTTGTGTAGACAAGCCCTAACGTGCTGCTATAGTGGGCAGACAAAAGAAAGCAAGAACACCCTGAAACCTCGGTATTCTCAGATCTTGGTAGCTGAAGAGCAGTCTAAGGCTATGCCTACACTGAGCACCTTACAACGGCACAGCTGTGCCAGTGCAGCCGCGCCATTGTAAGGTGCTCAGTATAGCCGCTTTTTGTCTCTGGGAGAGAGCTCTCCTGGCAACAAAATT
The DNA here is from genome assembly GCF_009764565.3 of Dermochelys coriacea. NCBI lineage: Eukaryota > Metazoa > Chordata > Testudines > Dermochelyidae > Dermochelys > Dermochelys coriacea. The sequence continues at coordinate 2,810,786 of NC_050071.1, read as the reverse complement.
AAACCACCTCAAATGAGCTTCGTCACCGGGAGCATGTCTCCTGATGCCAAAGAGCTGCCCACACCGGTGCTTTTTGTTGTTAAAACTTTTCTCATTCAGGGGATGGTTTTTTCACACCCCTGAGCAACAGCAGTTTTAACTACGAAAGTGCAGTGTAGACATGGTTTAAGACCCCTCAAAATATGCACCAAAATCATTGGCAGCCAGGAGCCTGCTGTCCTGCAGGCTGTGGAGTTATGTCAAGATTTGTTCCTTGAATATTTTTCAAATATTGGCAACTCTGGGATTCTGCTTATTAGCAACCTCTCGGTTCCCAGTAAAAAGTTGCTATTATCTGAGAATTGCCAATAAGCAAATGGCAAGTTTGTGGGGCTGCAACCTAGCTGTGAATTGCCTTCCTGGGCTGCAGCCTTTCAAACTCACTTGCAGCCATGGAAGAGTGGAGCACAGGATCTGCTCCAAGAAGTAACTATAACAAGACCACTAGGAAATAGTGACCATAATATAATAACATTTTAACATTCCTGTGGTGGGAAGAACACCTCAACAGCCCAACACTGTGGCATTTAATTTCAGAAAGGGGAACTATGCAAAAATGAGGAGGTTAGTTAAACAGAAATTAAATGGTACAGTGACTAGAGTGAAATCCCTCAAGCTGCATGGATGCTTTTCAAAGACACCATAATAGAGGCTCAACTTAAATGTATACCCCAAATTATAAAACACAGTAAAAGAATTAAAAAAGAGCCACCGTGGCTTAACAACCATGTAAAAGAAGCAGTGAGAGATAAAAAAGCATCTTTTAAAAAGTGGAAGTCAAATCCTAGTGAGGTAAATAGAAAGGAGCATAAACATTGCCAAATTAAATGTAAAAGTGTAACAAGAAAAGCCAAAAAGGAGTTTGAAGAACAGCTAGCCAAAAACTTAAAAGGTAATAACAAAATGCTTTTAAGTACATCAGAAGCAGGAAGTCTGCTAAACAACCAGTGGGGCCCCGGGATAATAGAGATACAAAAGGAGCACTTAAAGACGATAAAGTCATTGCAGAGAAATTAAATTAATTCTTTGCTTCAGTCTTCACGGCTGAGGATGTTAGGGAGATTCCCAAACCTGAGCCGTCTTTTGTAGGTGACAAATCTGAGGAATTGTCACAGATTGAAGTGTCACTAGAGGAGGCTTTGGAATTAAGTGAGAAATTTATCAGTAATAAGTCACCAGGATCAGATGGCATTCACCCAAGAGTTCTGAAAGAACTCAAATGTGAAATTGCGGAACTCTTAACTATGGTTTGTAACCTGTCCTTTAAATCAGCTACTATACCCAATGCTGGAAGATAGCTAATGTAACGCCAATATTTAAGAAGGGCTCTAGAGGTGATCCCGGCAATTACAGACCAGTATGTCTAACATCAGTACAGAGCAAATTAGTTGAAACAATAGAAAAGAATACAATTGTCAGACACCTAGAAGAACATAAATTGTTGTGCAAAAGTCAACATGGTTTCTCCAAAGGGAGATCATGTCTTACTAATCTATTAGAGTTCTTTGAGGGGATCAACAAACATGTGGACAAGGGGGATCCAGTGGACATAGTGTACTTAGATTTCCAGAAAGCCTTTGACAAGGTCCCTCACCAAAGGCTCTTATGTAAATTAAGTTGTCATGGGATAAAAGGGAAGATCCTTTCATGGACTGAGAACTGGTTAGAAGACAGGGAACAAAGGGTAGGAATAAATGGTAAATTTTCAGAATGGAGAGGGGTAACTAGCGGTGTTCCCCAAGGGTCAGTTCTAGGACCAATCCTACTCAATTTATTCATAAATTATCTGGAGAAAGGGGTAAACAGTGAGGTGGCAAAGTTTGCAGATGATACTAAACTGCTCAAGATAGTTAAGACCAAAGCAGACTGTGAAGAACTTCAAAAAGCTCTCACAAAACTAAGTGATTGGGCAACAAAATGGCAAATGAAATTTAATGTGGATAAATGTAAATTGGAAAAAAATAATCCCAACTATACATACAATATGATGGGGGTTAATTTAGTTACAACTAATCAGGAGAAAGATCAAGGAGACATCTTGGATAGTTCTCTGAAGATGTCCATGCAGTGTGCAGCAGCAGTCAAAAAAGCAAACAGGATGTTAGCAATCATTAAAAAAGGGATAGAGAATAAGACAGAGAATATCTTATTGCCCTTATATAAATCCATGGTACGCCCACATCTTGAATACTGCGTACAGATGTAGTTCCCTCATCTCAAAAAAGATATACTGGCATTAGAAAAGGTTCAGAAAAGGACAACTAAAATGATTAGGGGTTTGGAATGGGTCTCATATGAGGAGAAATTAAAGAGGCCAGGACTTTTCAGCTTGGAAAAGAGGAGACTAAGGGGGGGATATGATAGAGGTCTATAAAATCATGAGTGGTGTGGAGAAAGTGAATAAGGAAACGTTATTTACTTGTTCCCATAATATAAGAACTAGGGGCCACCAAATGAACTTAATGGGTAGCAGGTTTAAAACAAATAAAAGGAAGTTCTTCTTCACTCAGTGCACAGTCAACCTGTGGAACTCCTTGCCTGAGGAGGTTGTGAAGGCTAGGAGTATAACAGGGTTTAAAAGAGAACTGGATAAATTCATGGAGGCTAAGTCCATTCATGGCTATTAGCCAGGATGGGTAAGGAATGGTGTCCCTACCCTCTGTTTGTCAGAGGGTGGAGATGGATGGCAGGAGAGAGATCACTAGATCATTACCTGTTAGTTCACTCTGTCTGGAGCACCTGACATTGGCCAGTGTCGGCAGACGGATACTGGGCTGGATGGACCTTTGGTCTGACCCAATCTGGCCGTTTTTATGTTAAGATCTTACTAACCAGCATGCCTGTTGCCAATATCTGAATCCCATTAACACTTATGTCAGTGGGACAGGATCAGTTCTAGGCAAGATGTTGCTATTAAGCTAAAGTTGTTGATATCGGGATTATTATTAGCGACATCCACTGTACTTCCTTGGGCTCCTGTGGTGGCTCATACAACCCTAGGCCCCAGCCCTGCAATAGGCAATGTGTAGCTGACTGCTGCACAGAGCCTCACTGACTTCACTGCAGGAGCATCAGTCCACCTTTATGCGCCACACAGCCCCTCTCTGCCCCCGGCTCTGCTCCAGCCCCGGATTCGGGCCTCTCCTGCGGCTTCCCTTTGATTGGTGGCCCGTTTCAACTATCCCTAATCTCATCTGAGTACATGGAGCTGGAGATACCATCAGCTGAGACCGGCAAGGACTTTGATCTGAGCCCCCCAGAGAAGAGTGGTTTCTTTTTTAGAAAAAAAATTTAAGAAAATGAAGGTTAGAAAAGATTTTTTTAATTATTAAAAAGGGTGAATACTTATTTTAAAAATAGCATATTTCTAATAGCTTGGTCAAAATTGGCTCATCTGAGTCCAAGCAGCATGGTTTCTCATTTAGCGTTCATATTTGCAATGTTTTACAACTGTGCATACTTAGTTACAGAGAGAATTATTCCCTGATCCCCACCTCCCCATTGCAAATTCTTAGCCTCGCTATAGAGGAGAACATGTAAAATTAACCAAGATTGTGTTTGCTGGCAAGGGAAGAGAACCAAATTGCAAAGTCACCCAGGAATGGCTGCTGTTCTGATGATAACATGGGACTGCCTGCACAAGAGAAATGACTCATTGCTGACAAACAATGACACTATTCAACTGCAAGTGTAGCCCAGGACAAATTGGGCTCCATGCTGTTCCAACACACTTTGACCAGATTTGATCCCCAGTTTCTGAACCAGTCCAGAAACACTTGCAGTTAAATAATGTTCAGCACTGATCTAGCTGCACTTGTTTCTGATGCCTATTGTCAGCAATGGTCATTTTTCTAGCATAGACCAGGCTACAGAGAGAGAAATAGAAAAGGGGCTTGATTTTACCTTCATTGCATTCATCTGTAGCAATTCTGGGCCTTCCAATATTGCTGAAATAAGTACTTCAGAAAGCACTGGGGATATTCAGAAAAGCAACAATAAAGCATTCTTTTTGGGCCTGAGCAAATGTTGATAAAACATTTCACCTGGACAAAGGTCCTGTTTCACAGCCCTTCTCAAGTTTAATATGTTCTGTAGCAATGTTTATTGTTCACTCCCCAATCTTGCAAGGAGCTTGGTGTGGGCATACCCCTACCCCCATACACAGGCCTGCTCATTGCAAGATCGGGCCACAGCTGTTAAGAGACTCATTCCAAGAGCCATATAAAGCATTAATTCATGCTGTAGGAAAAGATCAGATACTTTCAAATGCTGACTGAAGTGTTTTGATTTCAAACTATTACTCCCCCATAAACGATTGCATGGAAATTCTGCTTTTCCTTATCTACTGCCTTATAAAAAACAAAAAGTCTAAACAATGTTGTAAGAGGGAAATCTTACTCCATTGCTTGCTGGAGACTTTCCAATCTATTTGCATGTTCCTCTGCATATTGGTATTATTGGCCAACCAAAGTGTTATTTCACGATGTGGTTTTATGCTAAGAACTTGATCACTTGAGTTAACGCTGAAGTGAAGATGCACACTAGCAGGCTGAGGCCTTTCCTCCACTCCTCCTGCTTGGAAAGGGGATGGGGGTGAGGCCACTGAGGACCTATACGGTAGTGATGGACCCACACTTTAATGTGCATAGTGTCCTTGATCTCCTTGACTCAGCCTCAGATGTATATGTCGCCTCCCTTGTGCATCAGATTACAGGCAGTTGGTGACTCTTGGAACATGCACAGGTGCAGTGCGGCCTCCTGCTCGCTGCTGCTGCAGTTCTACTTCCCCTGCTTAGTGGCCAGGTTTCTTCACCTGAAACTGACCCAAAGAGCTCTCTCATATTAGTGTCAGTGGTCTGACAATTGGCTCTTGCCTCTTGTGAGTTGACCTGTTTTCCTACACAACTCCTCAAGCCAACAAGAGAAATGTCAAGTAATCACTGGCAAGCACTTGATTACATGAAACAAAAGGCTCCTGGGGGTACTGGTTGGGAGGAAAGTACTATTCCCATTTTATAGCAGAACTTTTCTCTCAACTTGACAGGGCCCAGCTGTGGGACAAAGTCGAAAATGAAAGATAAACAACTTATTCTTGCAGCAACTGGATCTGCTGTAGGATTCCTTCCTTGTATGTAAATATCTCTTCCTATAACTTCAGCTCTGTGCTTATTTCTGCTATAGACAATGGCCAGCAATAAAAGTGAGAGAGACCCAGATTTATGTGGCATACAGTTAACTTGGAGACTAAAATCAGTGCTATCCCTCTGTCATAAATATAAAGGGACGGGTATAAATTTTCTGTATATAGTGCTATAAAATCCCTCCTGGCCAGAGGCAACATCCTGTCACCTGTAAAGGATTAAGAAGCTCAGCTAACCTGGCTGGCACCTGACCCAAAGGACTAATAAGGGGACAAGATACTTTCAAGTCTTGTGGGGGAAGGGAGACTTTTGTTTGTGCTTTTTGTTTACATGGTTGTTCTCTCTTGGGACTGAGAGAGGCCAGACAGAAATCCATCTTCTCCAACCCATCCTAATCCAAGTCTCCAATACTGCAACCAGTATAGGTAAGCCAGGCAAGGAGGCTTAGTTTATCCTTTGCTTTTTTGTGAATTTTCCCTGTTTTAAGAGGGAGGTTTATTCCTGTTTTCTGTAACTTTAAGGTTTTGCCCAGAGGGGGATTCTCTGTGTTTTGAATCTGAATACCCTGTAAAGTATTTTCCATCCTGATTTTACAGAGATGATTTTTACCTTTCTTTTTTTTTTTTTAAATAAAATCCTTCTTTAAAGAACCTGACTGATTTTTCCATTGTTCCAAGTTCCAGGGGTTTGGGGTTTTGATGATTTTGGAACCAATTGGTTAGGATATTATTCTCAAGCCTCCCCAGGAAAGGGGGTGTGTAGAGCTTGGGGGGATATTTTGGGGGAAAACGTCTCCAAGTGGGCTCTTTCCCTGTTCTTTGTTTAAAACGCTTGGTGGTGGCAGCATACTGTTCAAGGACAAGGCAAAGTTTGTACCTTGGGGAAGTTTTTAACCAAAGCTGGTAAAAATAAGCTTGGGGGGGCGGTCTTTCATGTGGGTCTCCACATCTGTACCCTAGAGTTCAGAGTGGGGAAGGAACCCTGACACCCTCAGAATGCTAAATAGATTTTTTTTTTAAAGTTTTGTACTTGTAAATGGTTGTTTTGAGACTACAAGACCATTGGGAGACTGCAGCAAACATCCACAAATTCTGTGGAGTCTTTTATTCCAAGTGTATGGAATTCTGCAAAGAATTACCATGGTAAATTCTAAAGAGCCATCTATCAAACTGTTTTGCTCATTTACTTAATTTTTACTGAGTCTGCAAACATTTAATACATGTAACTTTATTATCGGTCTCAGTTTTGCCATACTGAATTGTATCTAATTTCATAAGTGGCCCGTTGACTTCAATGGAGTAAATATTTGTGAAGTAAGAGCCAGATTCACAAAGGTAACTTTATCAGAGGGGTAGCCATGTTAGTCTGGATCTGTAAAAGCGGTAACCTGAGACACTTTGCCACCTATTGAAGTTCTCATCCCCAAGTTAGATGCCCAGGCTCCCCATGCAATGTATGGGGAGAGCTAGATGACTAAAAATGGGATTCTTAAACCCAAGATACTACTTCACATCAGTCAGGGTGGCAGAATCAGATTAATAGATATTAAGGCCAGAAGGGACCATCATGATCATCTAATTTGACCTCCTGCACACTGCAGGCCACAGAACCTCACCCACCCACTCCCGTAACAGACCCCTAACCTCTGGCTGAGTTACTAAAGTCATCAAATCTTAATTTAAAAACTTCAAGTTACAGAGAATCCACCATTTACTCTAGTTCAAACAAGCAAGTGCCACATGCCCCACACTGCAGAGGGAGATGAAAAATGCTATGGTCTCTGCCAATCTGTCCTGGGGGAAAGTCCCTCCTGATCCCAAATATGGTGATCAGTTAGACCCTGAATAAGTAGGCAAGACCCACCAGCCAGACACCTGGGAAAGAATTATTTGCATTAACTCAGAACCCTCCCCATCTAGTGTCCCATTTCTTACTGTTGGAGATATTTGCTAATAGCACTCAATGATGGGTCATATGCCACCTTAAGCAATCTCATCAGACCATCCCCTCCTTAAACTTATTAAGCTCAGTATTAAAACAAGTTAGGTTTTTTTTCCCCCACTACTCCCTTTGGCAGGCTGTTCCAAAACTTCACTCCTCTGAGGGTTAGAACGCTTTGTCTAATTTCATTCCTAAACTTATTGATGGCCAATCCATTTGTTCTTGTGCCAGTATTGGTCCTTAATTTTAATAACGTCTCTCCCTCCATGGTGTTTATCCCTCTGATGTATTTATAGAAAGCATCCTTAATTTTGTTAGGTAAGCAAGCCACGCTCCTTAAGGCTCTCTTGTAAGGTAGGTTCTCCATTCCTCTGATCATCCTAGTAGCTCTTCTCTGCACCTGTTTCAGTTTGAATTAATCTTTCTTAAACATGCAGTAGTCCAGATAAGGTCTCACCAGGGCCTTTTATAATGGTACTAACACCTCACAGTCACTTCTGGAAGTACCTCACCTGATGCAGTCTAGGATTGCGTTAAATATTTTCACAGCTGCATCACAATGGCAACTCATAGTCATCCTTTGATCAGCTAATACACCATGTCATTCTCCTCCTCTGTTGAGTCCAACTGATACATCTCCAATTTATAGCAAAAATTCTTGTTCGTCCCTAAATGCCTGACCTTGCACTTTGCACTGTTATTTTTCCTCCCATTTCTATTACTTCAGTTTTCAAGGTTATCCAAATCATTTTGTATGATATTCTGATCCTCCTCCATATTGGCAATACCTCCCAACTTTGTGTCAGCCACAAAATTTTATTTGCACACTCCCACGTTAATGAAAATGTTAAATAAGATTCATCCCAGGACTAATCCTTGAGTAACTCTAGACTGACAGCTCACCTTTCAGCATGACCTGTTGTAGTGTCCCCTTTAACCAGTTCCTTACCTTTTGATTCTCATCTTAAACGCTGTCTTCTCCAATTTAATTAATTTCCCATGTGAAACTGTGTCAAATACTTTACAGATATCCTGGTAAATCAGATCTACTACATTTCCTTTGTCTAGAAAAATCGGTTCACTTTTCAAAGAAAGTGATCAGGTTGGTCTGGCACAATCTAACTTTTGCAAAACCATGTTATATTTTATCCTTTATGTCCTTAACTACTCTCTCTTTCAAAATTTGTTCTAAGACCTCACATAGAATTGAGGTCAAACTAATGGGTCTGTAGTTTTCCAGATCATGTTTTTTCCCCTTTCTTAAATATAGTTACTTGTGACTGAATACACACCTGTATTCACATCCAACATACACAATTGTAATAATCTTTGTACAAAGTATGCTTTGGAAGATATCATTTGAAAACTCATAATTTGCTGATCAGTATTGTCCTGGTAAAATATGTGTAGCAATATTGTATGCGAAGTTATAAGATTCCTCTGTACAGTGTTAGTAACACATTTTCCAAACCCTACAGCCCCGTTCAAACAGAGGGGAAAACAGGTCTGTCCTAAACAAAGGAATGTGTGCTCTGTTTAATTTGCATTTAAGCAGTAAACAGAGACATCAAGCAGGAAGAGAGGACAAAGGAATTTCAAACAGGTAAATAAAACAGCAAGGAACATACTTCAGCAGGGGTCGGCAACCTTTCAGAAGTGGTGTGCCGAGTCTTTATTTATTCCCTCTAACTTAAGGTTTTGCGTGCCAGTAATACATTTTAACTTTTTTAGAAGGTCTCTTTCTACAAGTCTATAATATATAACTAAACTATTGTTGTATGTAAAGTAAATATGGTTTTAAAAATGTTTAAGAAGCTTCATTTAAAATTAAATTAAAATGCAGAGCCCCCAGGACTGGTGGCCAGGACCCAGGCAGTGTGAGTGCCACTGAAAATCAGCTTGTGTGCTGCCTTTGGCACGTGTGCCATAGGTTGCCTACCCCTGTTCTTCAGCATAGACTCTTTGGCTCCTGGTTCTCAGCTGGAAATGTTGTTCAAGAGGGGGGCTGAAACTATAAAAAGGAAGGACAGACATCCCAAGGAACCCCTCAAAGGAACCCCTCTCTCACTCACTCTCCCTGCCCATTGCATTCACTGTACCTGAAGAGACAAAGGATGCAATCGTTGGACTCTGGTGGAGGGGTCCTGACCTACAAAGTTTGGCTGAAAGCATGTGAGAAATCTCTGCTTTGACTATAATATAGTTTGTTAATTTAGGCATCAATAGGCATTTCCTTTTTATTTTTCTTGTAACCATTTCTGACTTTATGCCTCGTTACTTGTACTCACTTAAAATCTCTTTTTGTAGTTAATAAACTTGTTTTAAGTAATCCAGTGTGTTCAAGTTGAAGTGTCTGGGTAACTCCATTTGGGTGAACCAGTTGTGTGCATATTATACCCTGAAAGCAATAATGTACTCAATAGATTTGTACCATCCAGGAGAGGGTTGGGCAGTACAGACATACGTCTTTGGGGAAAGCTGAGGCTGGGAGTGTGTTGTGTTCACCCAGTGGTAATTATTAATACTGGTAAGAGCCAAGGTATGGCTGGCTGTGTGCAACACACACACGCAGGTGAGAGTGACTTACATGCTGGTTGCTATTTGTGAGCAGCAAGGCATTATAAAGGGGGCCCCAGGTTACAGGGCAGGAGTGACACAGCTACTCATCAGTCTGGATTGTATCTTGGTATGTCACAATGCTGTATTTGCAGTTCTCCAGTCATAGGGTGACCCCCAAGTTGACAGATTTATTAAAATCCTTGCTAGTTGGCTTGCAATTTCATGTGCGAGGTCCTTTAATGTTCTTGGATAGAGATTATCTGGGCCCCCCAATTTATTCCATTAAACTGTTTGGAGTATAGCTTCCATATTGGATAATTTCTACTTCCATATCATTGTTCCCATTAGCCACCCTGCCACGGCCTCTAAACTCATTACCCTCATAAAAACGGAGGCAAAGTATCTTTACCCTATCCTCACTGCTTAATGGTCCCACTTTTTCTTTCCTTGTTTTCTTTTTATTTATGTGGCTAAAGAGACTTTTAATATTGGCTTTAATTTCCTTTGCAAGGTCCTGCTCTGCTTGGCTTTTGACAGTTCTCACTTTTTGTTACACTTTTTGACCTCCAAGAGGTAGCTTTCCTTGGTGATCCCTCCCATCTTCCATTCCTTGTAGGTTTCTGCTTTCACATAATACCCTGTTTGAGATGTTTGTTCATCTAGCTTGATCTGCAAAACTCTTTTCTATGAATTCTCCCCTCCCCCCCTTGCTTGGGATGCAGGCTTCAGAAAGCTTCTGCAATTTATTCCAAGTCTCCTCCATATTCAGATCTTTGAGTTCTTCAGTCCAGTCCACTTTCCTAGCTAATTCCATTATTTTTTTTTTAAATTTTGCCTTTTGAAATCAAGTACTCTATAGCTAGATCTATTGTTGTTTACTCTTCCATTAGTTTAAATAGAATTAACCCTTGATCACTCGGTGATTATTATTTGTATGCAGTAGTGCTGAAAGGCTCTGACCAAGATCATAGTGAGAGATGGTTCCTGCCTCAGTGAGCCTGCAACTTTACTTGGTAGTTTCAATTTACTGTGTGCAGTATCAGTGAAGTCATGGGCCTTCGTGGGAGCAGTTATTCACATGCATAGGTTTTCTCAGGATTGTGCTCTAAGCTTGTAGACAAGATACCCAGAGAGATGCTCAAAAGTAAGAGTAAAGGTGAAATACACAGGTTGACATTTGGTACATTATAGCTGTACAGAGTATCTGAAACAATTACAAAGTATGAGACTATAGTTGAGGAAAGAATAAAGTACATAGGAAGTGACTAACATTTGTAGTGAATTTGATTGTAAGTGTTATGCCTTTTGATTTGTCTTTTGCACTTTTAAATATCTATGGGCTCTGCAGAGTTAGAATGCCATTTGGTGTTCATTTCAGTGTCAGCAATCATAGGAGAGAGAGACAGACACACACACAGTTCTTTTAATCTATAACAGATTCAAAATTAAAAAGTTTATGGTTGCACCTTGGGGGTGGAATAATATCACTCTCTTTAAAACGAGTCTAATAAAATGCATTGTGTTAAGCAGTCAAGTGATTGCTGTTGTCATTACTATGTATTCTTTGCACTGTGGTGGTGCCTAGAGGCTCTAATAGGGGATGACCGTTGTGCTGAATATTGTACACACACATAACAAAAAGACAGTTCCTGCCCTTCACAGTTTACAATGATGAAATTTTTGTTTGTTACACTTATGCAGCTACACTGAAATTAATGGAAGATGCACAAATAACTGAGCAGAATTTGCCCAGTGTCTGTCACAGGTGTAGCTTTGTTTCTTGTTTGAGAATTTTCACAGGTACAAGGCTGCTTGTGGTGGTGATAGTCCTCAGTGCTACTTGAGTGATTGCAAAACTGAAACAAACACACACTAAAAGAGGAAGGTTTAAGAACAATCCCAGTCTTATCAGCCCTGGCAGCATAACAGGACATTCTTGCTTTAGAAAACCAGGTGACAAAGCTGCTCCTGTAAGTACATAAAGGCCTGATCTTGCTTCGCTGTAGTCAGTAGTCAAGCTCCCATTGACTTCACTCAGAACAGGATCAAGCCTAAAGTGTGGGGAGAGGGGAGCCAAAATACAATGGTTGAGAAAAACAATTTCACTCCAGCTGAGTGTCTCATAGATTATAAGGCCAGAAAGGATCATTCTGATGCTCTAGTCTGACCTGCACAACACAAGTCACAGAGTGCTACCCAAAAAGAAAAGGAGTACTTGTGGCACCTTAGAGACTAACAAATTTATTAGAGCATAAGCTTTCGTGAGCTACAGCTCACTTCATCGGATGCATTACTCACGAAAGCTTATGCTCTAATAAATTTGTTAGTCTCTAAGGTGCCACAAGTACTCCTTTTCTTTTTGCGAATACAGACTAACACGGCTGCTACTCTGAAACCTGTCAAAGTGCTACCCAGTGATTCCTTTAGTGGAAGGGATTATTCTTTCCTGTTGTCTCACAAGTGAGCCCAATATAAGTTGTATTTGAACTATAGCATCTCTCAAAAAGACAGTCAATGTTGATTTCAAGACTCGGGGCTAGATCAAAGGTACTTAGGCACCAAATTCAACATTTAGGCACTGCTGCCATTCTCAAAACAACTGTTCAGTTGCAACCTAACCCTGTAAATCCCCATGTTTTGGCAGTAGGCACATGCAAAGCCACCTAAATCCAGATACTGCCCCCCCCAGCTAAAGAGCTAGTTGAAGCCCCAGTGGGATTCTTAAACAAGCTGTTCCCCTATTTATTGCACCAGCAGGTCTGAGTGTGCATGTGCATACATACGCAGTGATTAGGGCATTCAGCTAGGATGTTGAAGACCCAGGTTTGAATCACCACTCAGCCTGAGTTAAAGCTGAGACTTGAATCCAGGTCTCTGACATCCCAGATGAGTGCCTTAACCACTGGTCTATTGGGTATGATGGGGTTGGGGGAACCATCCTCCTTGAGAAAGGTTCCTATGTCACATCAGGCCTAACTCCAGAAGGGTTCATTGTTGAGAATCCTTAGCAAAAGGAGACACCTGTTGCTTGCTTGTCAGTCAAAGTATGTCTACTCAGCAATTAAACACCTGTAGTTGGCCCAGGTCAATTGACTCAAGCTCATAGGGCTCAGGCTGCAGGGCTGTAAAACTGCTGTGTAGATGTGTGGGCTCAGGCTGGAGTCCAAGCTCTGGGACCCCACAAGGGGGGGCCAGTCCCAAAGCCCGGGCTCCAGTCTAAGCCTGAACTGCAACTTTTAGCCCTGCAGCTTGAGCTCTGTAAGCCTGAATCAGCTGACCCACACCAGCCAGAACTATGCTGGGATCACTTATTCCAGTGTAGATGTAGTCTTTGGCACCCGAGGCCCAGATCAAAGGGAGTTAAGGCCTAGATTCACAAAAGGCACCAAAGCCCTATGCCTTTCCTTTGCATTTCATACCAGGCTAGGTAAGGTGGGTCCCACCTCTGCTTCCTGGCTTCTGAGCAACCCTTTCTTAGGTCTGGTCATTATGTGGTTAGGTCAAATTTAACCACGTTAGGTTGATTTTATAAGCAATGAGGCTACACAACCAACCCATTCTGCTGACCTAAAGGGCTCTTAAAATCGACTATTTTACTCCTCCTCGATGAGGGGAGTAGCACTAAAATTGACCGTCCTGGGTCGAATTTGGGGTAATGCAGATGCAGCCCTGTGCAAATCGATGGTATTGGTCTCTGGGAGCTATCCCAGAGTGCTCCAATGTGACCGCTCTGGACAGAACTTTCAACTCCGATGCACTAGCCAGGTACACAGGAAAAGCCCTGGGAACTTTTGAATTTCATTTCCTGTTTGGTCAGTGTGGCGAGCTCAGCAGAAGAGGTGACCATGCAGTCCCAGATGAGTAAGCAATCTACAGTAAATTTCCCAGCTCTTTGTGTGAATAAGCAAGGTTCTATTATATATGCTTAGGTTTAAAAATAACTATTGAAATTAAATATTTGAAAGCAGCTTTTCCATTTACCTACCAGCTCTGGAGTTCAAGATTCTGTGTTCCCCATACAAGAGTTGGGGACATTGGACCCCAATAGCACAGTGGCGTAGCCAGGTGGAGAAAACAGGGGGAGTGGAGACAAAAAAAGGTGTCACTTGCTCTGGTCTTCAGTGGCACTGAAGGACACCCCCCCCCACCCGCCAACGCAACGCTGCCAAAGACCGGAACAAGTGAAGGACCTGATGCTGAAGTGCTGCCGAGGACCCGGAGCACCGCCCGCCCATGCCACCAGGTGAGTAACAATTTAAAAGGTGCCAAAGAATTAAAAAGGTGCCACTTCTGCTTGGTGGGGGAGCGGCCAGCTACACTACTGCAATCGCATTGCCACAGAGTGTAGGGAATTGAACTGTTCTAGGGTTATGTTGTGCAAGGGAAAGAGAAACCTGAATGCAAAACTTAGAGGAAAGCATGACTACGTTTATTTCAAAAGACTAATGGTTACTAATTTGGGGTATTAAAATAGTTTTATATTTTAAATAAGGTAACTTTCATTCAAATGTAACATAGAATGTTCCAAGCTGCCTTATTTCGTCCTTCATGGTAGGACACTTTACCACACCAAGCTAGTAGCAAGTAATCTGGAATCCACTGCAGCACAAAGCATGGCAGTGAATGGTTCTGGGTTATGGTCGCATTCATGCAACATTCAGTCTTTATCTTTCTGTGTCAGCCTCAGGAGAGTGATATCATTCATGGTCACCTGGCTGAAATAGGGAAAGTTTTGTAAGGGAACAATGATCCCCGGCACATTAGATGCTAGGCATGCTGGGTTGTTTGCACTTTGCTAAAATGGATCATCCTGGAGAATAGCCACGCGGGGCGGGAGGGGTATGCTGCACATCCACCCCAAAACCACAGCCCCTCCTTTTAAATGGCAACCACAACCCCTCCTTTTAAATGGCAACTGCAGCCCCTCCATTTAAATGGCAAAACCAACCGGCATTGGTTGTTATGGGAAAGGAGGGTGCTGCAGTTTGAAACCATTCCCACATGTTATGAACGCGGAAGAAGCCAAGCCCATATACCCTTTGGCTTACCATGGCTGCCTGGAAACCGAATTCTGTTGCCCAGCTATGTGTGATGTCACCATACCGGCAGGCACTCAATATAAAAGGCAAAATGCGACCTTGTACCTAAAGCACATGTGCTGTCTGCTGTGAATTGCTTGATTCACTGTGAAAGAGTCTCCCTTTTGTTCTCAGACATGTATCTTAAACTGTACTCTCCCTTTTTTCCCCCCCTGCAGCTGCAAATGTTTCTGTGCTCCACGTATCAACTCCATCCCTGAGGTTATCGCAGATTAGAAGGTGGAAAAAATGCACTCACGATGATGTGTTTTCAGAGCTCACTGGGAATCATCCCATACCCGCAACACTCTGCGGTCTCACCAGTCTGTGCTTGTGTGCTGGGCCCAGAATCCACGTTCCACGGCATGAACCTGCCCCTCTGCTGCCATGATATACCAACTGCCACATCCCATGCTTTCAGGAATGTCTGCGTCCATGTTCTCCTCACAATCATCCTCGTGCTGGCAGTTCCTAGCCAGGCTCTGCACATACTGCAGGCAGAGGCACCGACTTCTGGCACCGGTGGGTGCTCGACCCCGCTCTGCCCCTGGCCCCACCCCAACTCCACCCGTGCACCACCCTCTCCCGTCCCCATTCCAACCCCTTCCCCAAAGTCCCAGCCCCAACTCCGCCCCCCTCCCTGCCCCTATTTGACTCCTTCCCCAAATTCCCTCCCTGGCCCTGCCTCTTCCCCACCTCCTTCCCGCTCCCTCCCAGAGCTTGCTACAGCTGTTTGGCCGCAAGAGCTGGGAGGGAGGGCGGAGTGGAGACGCGATGTGCTGGGAGGAGGTGAGGCAGGGAGGGGAGGTTGGCTACTGGTGGGTGCAGAGCACCCACTAATTTTTCCCAGTGGGTGATCCAGCCCCGAGTCAGCACCGATGACTGCAGGATAATGCACAAGGTGTTCACAATGCTCACAAAAGCGGTGTGCAGCTGAGTGGGCTCCATGCTTGCCGTGCTATAGCATCTGCATGGCTAACCCAGGAAAAAAGGCACAAAATGATTGTCTGCCGTTGCTTTCAGGGAGGGTGGGGAGAGGAGACTGACAACATGTACCCAAAACCACCCATGACAATGTTTTTGCCCCATCAGGCATTGGGAGCTTAACCCAGAATTCCAATGGGCAGCGGGGACCATGGAATAGCTACCCACAGTGCACTACTCCATGAGTCAATGCTAGCAACGGTATTGAAGATTCACTCAGCCGACTTAATGTGCTTAGTGGGGACATACATGATTGACTGTATAAAATCGGTTACTAAAGATTGACTTCTATAAAATCGACCTAATTTTGTAGCGTAGACATGCCCATAGGTGCTTAACCGCCCCCCTACTGAGACAATTCAATGTACATTGAAAAGCATAATCCCAACTATAAATATAAAATGAGGGGGTCGAAATTAGCAGTTACCACTCAAGAAAGAGATCTTGGAGTCATTGTGAATAGTTCTCTGAAAACATCCACTCAATATGCAGTGGCAGTCAAAAAAGCAAACCGAATGTTGGGAATCATTAAGAAAGAGATAGATATGAAGATAGAAAATATATTGCCTCTATATAAATAATCAATGGTATGCCTACATCTTCAATACTGTGTGCAGATATGGTTGCCCCATTTCAAAAAAGATATTGGAATTGGAAAAAGTTCAGAAAAGAGCAACCAAAATTATTAGGGGTATGGAACAGCTTCCATTTTAGGAGAGATTAATAAGATTGGGACTTTTCAGCTTGGAAAAGACGACATACGTAGGATATGATCGAGGTCTATAAAATCATGACGGGTGTGGAGAAAGTAAATAAGGATGTATTATTTACTCCTGATAACACAAGAACTAGGGGTCACCCAATGAAATTAATAGGCAGCAGATTTAAAACAAACAAAAAGAATTTCTTCACACAAAGCAGAGTTAATGTGTGGAACTCTTTGCCAGAGGATGTTGTGAAGGTCAAAACTATAACAAGGTTCAAAAAAACTAGATAAATTCATTGGAGGATAGGTCCATCAATGGCTATTAGCAGGATGGGCAGAGATGGTGTCCCTAGCCTCTGGTTACCAGAAGCTAGTAATTGGCGACAGGGAATGGATCACTTGATTACCTGTTCTGTTCATTTCCTCTAGGGTACCTTGCAGTGGCCACTGTTGGAAGACAAGATACTGGGCTAGATGCACTTATGGGCTGACCCAGTATGTCCGTTCTTATGTTGGAATTAGCTTGTTTTGCTAGATTTTGTCTGCAAGACTGACAAAAATAAATCCTCTCATATGCACTAGTAATTTCCCCCTTTAAAACAAAATATGGCATACACCAGTGTTGCAGCTGGATGTGCAGGCTAATAATGCTGATTGGGAAGCCTGTGATGAGGTACTACAGTCACTCCAGAGGCACAGTGGTATCACAGGTGCTCTGTAAAATAGCATCATTGCCATGTAAACAACATGGCAATGAGATGAGTCATCTAGGCCAGAGGTTCTCAAACTGTGGTTTGCAGACCACCAGTGGTCCACGAGCTTCATTCAGGTGGTCCACAGATAGTTCCCTTTAAGGTGCACGCTTGGGCAGCCACACACAAGAGAATGAAGAGCCACCCACTAATTAGGTGAGCCACGCAGGTGTGGCTCCACTAATTAGGTGCCTGGACCTTGGAGAAGATGCACATGTAAGGTGAGGTAGTGGCCTTGGGGGGGAATAGGGGTGTGGTGGGTTGGGTCACAGTAAACCCCTTGGGCCTGCTACCTGATGTGCTGAGACTACCTCTGAGCCAGTTTTCCCTGGCAGCTTAGGACTTCAGTGCCCTGTTTTGTTGAGCCAGAGATGCTATCCTGCTAGAAACACAGACCCAGCTCTGAACCACATCCCCCACAAGGTGCAGACTTAACTGAAAACAGCTTAAGTGCTCCTGTCTCAGGCACCCAGACACCCAGTTCCCAATGGGCTCCAAACCCCAAATAAATCTGTTTTATTCTGTATAAAGCTAACACAGGGTAAACTCATAAATTGTTTGCCTCTATAACACTGATAAAGAGATATGCACAGCTGTTTGACCCAGAGTAAGTAAGTAATTCCTGGGGGAGCAATTAATAAGCAAAAAGTGATTTTATTAAGTATAAAAAAGTAGGATTTAAGTGGTTCCAACAACAGACAGAACAAAATAAGTTACCAAGCAAAATAAAATAAAAACACAAAAGTCTAAGCCTAATATAGTAGGAAACTAAATGCAGGTAAATCTCACGCTCCTCCTGAACTTACTGCTAGAGACAGGACACTATCCATGGCAGAGGCTGTATACCTAAAATTCCTCTTTGGGCTCCCCTCTAGGGCAGAAACTCCTGTCTCCCCCAAAAGGGAAGGTGACCAGGATCCAGCTGTGGGCTCACAGCTACGGACAGACCCTTCACTGACCATCAAAATCCCCCCCTTTCACTCAGGTTGGGCTTACTTCCAGCTACAGCATCCTTGGGGTTTGTTCCCACCACAGCAGTCACCAGGACCCCAACCTCCACCTCCAGGATACAGGTCTCTGCATCTCTTCCACTCCATTAGAGCCAGTTCATGCTTCTTGGTCTCAATTTGTGCTCGTCCCTGGGCTTCAATTTCTTGGTCTTTTAAGTTCAGGGTTTGTTGGTGTGCAGCCCTTTGTCTGGCTGCTTCCATGACAGTCTTTTCCTGGGAAAATTGCGCATCTATTTCCATTGGTCTCCCCTTGAGACTGTCACTTGATGGGCTAGGATACCACTAAGAACCCCCTCCTGCCAAAACAGGTGCCCCTCCACTCCTGTCTTGCTGAGTTATTTCTGTGACCCAACCCGTCACAAGGGGGTAGGTGGGAGGTGGCAGTGGAGTGAGAAGAGGGGATGGGGAGAATTTGGGACGTGCAGGCTCCAGTGGCCAGAGAAAGAGGCAACTTTCCCCAACTCCAGGGCTGCGGCTCCCAGGGAGAGATGGCCCTCCTTCCCAGCCTCAGCTCTGTGGTGGGGGAGAGACCCCCCCGCTTCTTCCAAGCCCCAGCTCGGGGACTGCTGCAGTGTGGGAGATCCCCTGCCTTCCCAGCCCCAGCTTGGGGGCTGCCATTGCAGGGAAGAGAGGGCACATGCATCGCATTAGAAAGGTAAGACTACTGATATTAAAATACGAGTTGTGTCCTTTTATTTGTAGAACAAAAAAAGTTAAGTTTTTTTATATAGTGCTTTTATCCAAAGTGCTTTACAGTAGTTAGCTAACGGTACAAACAACATTTGGAAAGATCATTAAGTAGTCCGCCAAGACCCTCAGTGATTTTCAAGTGGTCCACGAAAAAAACTGTTTGAGAACCACTGATCTAGGCTTTAGATACAGTGTACTTACTGGTTTTGAAACAGTACCTCCCCCCATTAATTGTTTGCTTTTGCCCTACCCCTTTGTTGATTTAATAAAAATAGTCAATGGATAGGTTGGTAGGGCTGTAGAAACATCAAGGTTACACATCAGAACAAATACACAAGAAATATTCAAAATACAAATCAGAGCATTATCTGAAGCATGTTATATACAAAATTAATGTATTTCTAAACCAAGCACAGAATTCAAACTCCATCCAGACAGTTCTATGATAATGGATATTTATCTTGCATAGCAAGGAAACAAAGTGCTAAAAGAGCTAAATTATACATTACATTTTAATGAGAATAATTACAAATTAAATGGCATGATACACAGAAAAAAAATATCAAGAAGGCTAAGTAAAAATAAGCTAGTTCACTCTACTTGGCCAACAAAACCAAAAGCCCCACCAAAAAAAAAAAAAGCTATCAACCCTTGCTACCATTTACTACTCCTCACACTACCTAAGAGCTAAGATAGTTACACAGGCATTCTAGCAAGCCAACAGTAAGACTAATTCTCTCCCTATTTTAAAATTTATTCTGTTCTCTAGACAGAGAGAAAATGAACCTGCTCAATTCCTCTCCCCCAGCAACCATGTGGTCCTCGGGCAGCTCTAAACAGCAAAACTACCATACCTGTACCTGCCCACTCTCCCAGATCAGTTATGTCTTTCTGGCTGTATACAGGTGAGTGTCTCACACATAGACAGTTAAGAGGTGTGGTTTTGGGTTTTTTTGGTTTTTTTTTTTTTTTTTAAAACAGTGTTCCTTCTTTGGCTGTCAGGATCAGTAATGAGCAAGCCAAGGCCTGAATGCGATGTTCCTGCAGTAGTCTTGGTCCCCACTAGTCCAGCAGAAAGCAGATCCAGATCTCTCAGATGGTGAAGAAGTCCCAAATTTGTAGTAATGTTCTATCTTTTAGTGTCAGTTTCACATTCTGAATAGTTTCTTGGTCAACAGGATTCTTATAAATTTAGTCTTCTTGCATGAAACAAGCCCCAAACTCAGGCAAAAATAGTCTTAAACAATTGCATTTGTGCTTAATAATAGTTGTGGTTATATTTTTCTTTTTGCACCTACTAGCCCTGAGGCCAGGTCTATACTAGGGCTTTAGCTGGTATAGAAATGTCACAAAAAAAATTACCATTCGAACTGCCATTACTATACCATCAAGAGTTTCTAGTGTATATCTGGCCTCAGTGTCATACTATTCTCTTCATTCCTCCAGGGGTCCTTAGAGGATCCTATTTCTTTGCTTTTTAAAGCAGCTCCTCTTCCCTTTCCCAGATCCAACCCATGATGTGAGGAGGCTAGGGGAAGCTCCCACAGGGCCCATCATTGGTGGTTCCAAAATAGCATCAGAAAGCGATGCCGAAAGGCCACAGAGTCCATGCTACAGAAAAAGGTTACAACATTTTTAAAAACAAAATCTGCAAAACCGGTTCAGACGCATCCCTGTAGGGGTATGTCTAAACTGCAGCTTGAAGGTGTGATTTTAGCACTCAAGCTGGTGCACTAAAAAATATCAATGTGGCTATTAGAGCATTGGCTGTTGCTCTAGTCCAAGCCCACCTGACCCCTGGGTCCGATCCTGAGCTACCACCTGCGCTGTAACATCCACACTGCTATTTTTAGTGTGCTAGATCTCTCACTAACTTGGCTCAATCAAGTAGGTACTTGCGCTATGAATCATGCCTCCAAGCTGCAATGTAGACATATCCTAGGAGACCTGGATTCACGTTCTGGGCTCAGTCTCAAGGTCTGCTGGGCTTTGGAGGAAGACATTTTAGTTTTTGAATAGGGGCAGCAATGCTCTTTGTCAAATTATAGTGATCACTCCCAACCAACTGAATCCTGGCCAGTTCTCCCTAAAGAAAGGATGGTGGCCGAGGCATAAGCTTTGTCTGCACCAAGGATTTTTCTGCAAAGAACTTTCCACCATAGCTAACAACCATGGTTGAAACATCTGGAGCCCTAATATAGACAAGACAGCTGTGGCCCTAAGCATTTAAGACCACATTAATCTGTTCTGACAATATTTGAAATTAAAAGGCAATGGCCAGTAGCTCCTTATCTAGGCTAAGACACCCAGTGTTACATGAACCAGTGGATATATATTTAAAAAACAAAATTCCTAATAATGCACATAAGTAATGTCATTTCAAGGATGAATCATAAAGCAAGTAAGCGTTCAAGAATGCAACCTTCAGGCCTCAATGTTGATGCCAAGATCCCCATTACATGTAGGACAAAGGCAGAAAGAGTCCTGAACATCAGAACACTTTTTTTTTTTTGCACTCCTACAATTATGGACAATGCCTGCATATACGATTAACTGAATTCACTGTTACTGTAACATACATCAATTCTTTAAGTGAAAGAGAGCCCAAATGGATCTTCAGAAAACAGCACTGAGGTGAACAATTCCTTACACACCAGGCTCCATTATGCACTGAGGTCCAGATCCTCAAAGGTATTTAGGCTCCTTTCTCTTCCTCTGATTTCAATAACATCTTCTGAGAAGCTGAGCTGGAGTGATTACCACCAAGTTTGCTAGCATCCCATGGAATTGTCTAACACTAGCTTGCAAATGCTGAAGCACAAAGACTGAGAAACCCTGGTTGAAAAGAACTGGCTCCCAGGGGCATGGTTAAGCTAGTTATTTTGGAAGACTGGAACAGGTACCATTGCCAGATCACTAAAATACTAAAGATTGGAAAAATATCCCTTTGTGTTTTTATTATAGGACAATAGAATATGTTTTGATACCTGCTAAATCTCTAAACAAGATGGTAGTATCCAACCCCTCTGTTAGGACTATGAAAAAGTCATTGCATATATTTATTCATTCATTCCTCTCCCACACAGTCATATAGACTTTAGTCTGAACACATAAAAAAAAACCAACCCACACCTGTTACCACCACCAAGAGCAGTATCGCCATTTTCTTTTCAAAATGGATATCCAAAGCACAACATCTACAACATCTAAATCCAAGGAACATGCTATTAAAATAGAAATATCTCCACAGCTTAGAGTTTAACTCAACACCCAGCCCATATGTTCTATGAAGAGGGATTTCAATAGTTTTTAAAACTGAAGCTCCATATTTTAAAAAGGCGGCACTAAAATGCAGGGAGGAAGAGTGTATTTAATTGCAACCGTGCCAGGGAACTAAGATCATCATCTCCTTTTTGTGCCTCCAAAGCCTGCAAAGGAAAAAAGACAATCATGAGATCTAAGGGCATGTCTCTGTGGCCCCACATGGCGTGCTGTGGGGGTGTGAATTGCAGATTGCACTGGCATGCTGCACTGTAAGTCCCCTGTGTGGATGCCGCGGGCGTGAGCTGGAAGGTACCTAGCTCACATTAACTTATTTGGTCAAAGGGGACTTCACTGGTGGGAACCGGGTATCTTTTGGTTCATGCCCCATGGCAGCCACATGGTAGAGTTACAGAGCAGCTTGCCAGTGTGTGCTTGTAGCTCTAACTGCAGGGCAGGGTAGGCGTAGCCCGTGGCAGTAATACATACGGACCCCATGCAACACAAACTATTTGAACAAGTTAAAAATTACTAAACCCGTGATCGGTTTTCCTTGACTTAGCAGGTAGACTAAGGAATAGAGACTAGCTCCCATCCAAACACCCGCTGGACACTGGGCAGGCTCAGATCCAGGTCTGAGCTGTGTGACTCAGGCCTGTCTTCAGTAGAAACTTACCAAAAAGATGTTCTGCCATGTTCCTGCTCCTTTCCATGGGTGGGAGTGTGAGATATGTATAACAAATACACATGCACATACATACACATACACCTTCTCTTCACAGCAACCCCTGCATCAGACTCTGGATGCGTTTCCAGTCTCATTTGGAAAGGTACCAAGTCTAATGTAACCTTTGGCAGGTAAGCAGAGAAACTAGGGATGAGCTGACTACAAGTTGTCCAAATGCTGTCAGGCATCCACCTAAAATATATGCTAGACCGTATATATGATATTACCCATACTTCATGGATGCCTTCAGCCTTCACAGTGGCCACTGAAATGAAATGCCAGTTATAGATCTCCAGAGACAGACAGTTATTCTCATACGAGGGCCAGGATGTGCTATTTTAAGTCCTGGAGCAGTTACAAAATAGCATTGTGACATCTGGGGCCAGGGACTGTTTTAATCCCGGGTATCTCAGAAACTGTCAGGGCTATATCTGACTCTGGCATTGGCAAGCTGAGAACTCCACTTTTTCATATGGCTTTGAGCATTCGGTGTTAGCCATTGGATTTGTGAGATATAGGGTAGTTGGTGGTTCGTTTAATCAACAGACGATGAATCCATGGAACTCATTGGTGCATGTTACTGAGGCAAATAGCTTGGTACACGAAAGAAAGGGATTAGATGTTTATATGAATACAGAGAGCCTTCTGAATTGGACTTACAAGGACAAAAATACAAGAGCTATCCATTTTTCTCTTTCAGGGCATAAGTTGAACAGGAAACTTTACTTCATAGTATATCACAATCACATAACTATGTATATTACAGGGTTTTTAGCCTCCCTCTGATGGTGGCCATTAGTGCTTGGGATGCACAGAATACTGGTCTGGGTGAATTATTGTCTGTTCCGGGTGGCCGTTCCCATGCTGATGCATGTGCGTGTGGGAGAGAATTGCTTGCTGTGCGAGGAGCGATGGCCCCGCTTCTTTCTAAAGATCTGCAAACCACTGGCTATTTAGGGTATTGTAGACCCTAGGCTGCCTTCACTACCCCCATTTCCTTTACATCACAAAGGATTTGAAGGAGAATGATTCTGCCAGTGATGGCATTCAGTTCAGCATCCCAGGACTGATGATCTGGAGAATGGCATGGATTGCAGCCTCAGCAAGTTTGCAGATGACACTAAACTGGGAGGAGTGGTAGATACACTGGAGGGTAGGAATAGGAAACAGAGGGACCTAGACAAATTAGAGGATTGGGCCAAAAAAAATATGATGAGGTTCAACAAGGAGAAGTGCAGAGTCCTGCACTTAGGATGGAAGAATCCTTTGCACTGCTACAGACTAGGGACCGAACAGTTAGGCAGCAGTTTTGCAAAAAAGGACCTACGAGTTACAGTGGACGAGAAGCTGGATACGAGTCAACAGTGTGCCCTTGTTGCCAAGAAGGCTAACGGCATTTTGGGCTGTATAAGTAGGAGCATTGCCAGCAGATTGAGGATGTGATCATTCCCCTCTATTCGGCACTGGTGAAGCCTCATCTGAAGTACTGTATTCAGTTTTGGGCCCCACACTATAAGAAGGATGTGGAAAAATTGGAAAGAGTCCAGTGGAGGGCAACAAAAATGATTAGGGGGCTGGAGCACATGACTTATGAGGAGAGGCGGAGGGCTGCAGAAGAGAAGAATGGGGTGGGATTTGATAGCTGCTTTCAACTACCTGAAAGTGGTTCCAAAGAGGATGGAGCTAGACTGTTCTCAGTGGTGACAGATGACAGAACAAGGAGCAGTGGTCTCAAGTTGCAGTGAGGGAGGTTTAGTTTGGATATTAGGAAAAACTTTTTCACTAGGAGGGTGGTGAAGCACTGGAATGGGTTACCTACGGAGATGGTGGAATCTCCTTCCTTCGAGGTTTTTAAGGTCAGGCTTGAGAAAGCCCTGGCTGGGATGATTTAGTTGGGGATTGGTCCTGCTTTGACAGGGCGCTGGACTAGATGACCTCCTGAGGTCCCTTCCAACCCTGATATTCTATGATTTTATGATTACAAAAACATTAACAGCTTCAGCTCAGCCATCAGCTTTCCATTTGGTTTCCCTCTCCTTTACACTTGTACACACTGATAACTGAGTCTTGTTAAGGGTAGTCACAGGATTAGTGTGACAGAGCATGACACTGAGCTGGCCTGGGAAAGATTTCTAGGTGACAACTTGGATTGTCCGATTTCTGACAAAAGAGTTTACCAAAACACACATGAATAATCCACACTAATAGAAGAAAGGAGAAATCCCTAACATAGACTAATGAAGGCTGCAGACTATTAAGGATGGGCCCAGTGCCGGTAACATGATGTTCACTGAAGGCCTACAGGGAAGTGCCACATCTGTCATTTAGATTGCAAACTCTCCAGACCAGGAATTTTTTTGAATGCTGTGAGAGCCTAAGTACAATGGGGCCTCAATCCTGATGGCAGTCTTTGAGTGCTACCATAATATAAATGTTTATCAATAAATGAACCCTTGGCCCATATTAATCATTGAGCAATATCTTAGAACACAGCTGTGACACTTGCCATAAGTTGCCACTACTCAAGCAGGAGCAAGAGAAAAAGAAACTCGTTGTGCTTAGAACAGCTCTACTACCTCCATGGAAACAAAGAAGAAAAAAGGTGATGATCTGGATTGACAAAACCTATTTACATGAGAAAGGAGTTAAGGGAGACCTGGTTTAAATTTGGCTCCAATTTCTAGCAAAGATGGAATCATAACTTTGTTCCATAGTCTGAAGTTTTAGTCTGGTTAAGAGATATTTACAAGGTTCTGTCTATACTACAAACTGCAATAGTGTTGTAACAAGCTCTTCTGACTACTGAAATTGTAGGGTAGATGGGGCACTAGAAAGGAAAAATCTCTGTGCCCTAATCCAGGCCAGACAGACCTGTGGACCCTTACCTCATACAATATGGAGGTTTAATGAGGTATTGTGAATAAGGAAGGGAATCACACTGAATACTAAGGATAAAAATATAGTTCAGCAGTTTCATTCACTCAGCAACTTCCAATGACTGAGGGCGAGGTCCTGAGAAAAAAAATTAATATACGTTCATGTGATTAAAGACTACACCACAATGCAGATGCACAAGGGGCAGAACAAGGATTGCACAGTGGTGCAATCAAATCCTTATGGTCTTCTAATGGCAGTATTTTTATGTGAAATGTATTACATTTAATCAAGTCAACTACTGTAGTCTAGAGAAGGCTGAGGGGGGACACAATAACAGTCTTCATATATGTAATAGATTGTTATAAGGATGATGGGGATTAATTGTTCTCCATGTCCACCAAGAAATATTTAGTTTGGTTTGCAGCAAGGTAGATTCAGGTTAGATATTAAGAAAAACTTTCTGACTACAAGGATAGTTAAGCACTGAAATAGGCTTCCAAGGGAGGTTGTAGGATCCCAGTCATTGGAGGTTTATAAGAACAGGTTGGATAAATACCTGTCAGAGATGGTGGGAATACTAATCTTGCCTCAGTGCGGGCGGGATGGACTAGGTGACCTCTTGAGGTCCCTTCCAGCCCAGCATTTCTATGATCCTATGCACAAAGTTTGAATTCCTGAACATGGTCATTAAAGAGCTGGAGATGGCAGTCTTTGAAGGTCATTTGGTACTTCATGCATGCAGTTTAGCTGTAGATGTGTCAGTCCCAGGAAAAGATATTACCTCTCCCACCTTGTGTCTCTAATTTGGCATTTCGGTTGTGTTATTTAATTAATAATACTTTGGGAAAGAAGCTATGTACAGTAGGAAGTTCACATACATTCAAGGAACTTTATGGAGAACATCTCCTCAGCAATACGTTAGGTTTTATTTTGCCCAGGAGGAGCAAATCCAAAGCCCACTAAAATCCATGGTAGTCTGATCATTCATTTCAATGTGCTTGGATCAGCCCCAAAATCTCTTGAGGAGCCACAGGAAGATAAAACAGTTTTTGCCTTACCAGAAGCAGTTCTTGTCCCTGAGGTATGAGGCCCTGTAAAGCCACTTGAATTTCCGCCTGGAGGAGGAGCAGCAGTGGGACCAGCATATGGATTGGCATATGGAAAATATGAGGAACGTGGTTGTGCCCTGACAAAAGAAACATGGATTTAAGAATTTTTTTTTTTTAAAAAGGTAAATATTTAAGAAGGTATTAGCATCCAAAGCAAAGCATCTTTTTTAAAAAGGCAGATATGAGTAAAAAAATACAATTGCGCACATTTTACTTATTTTTAGGCCTAAAACTTAGCAAGATGCAAAGAGGAATTGGACATATATGTGAACAACAAGCTTTTTCAGAGCTATCATACTTAATGCTAACAAATTTTGGAAGAGATATTAAACCTCATGTTTCAGGATTTAACCAGTATCCAATTCCTAGGGATTAGGAGGTTTCTTGCACCTTCCTATGAATCTGATGCTGAGTATTGTCAGAAACTGGACTAGATTTTTGATCCAGTCTGGCAATTCCTTTGTTCTTCTATTACATTTATGTAATGTAAAATAATAATAATAACAACAACACTTTAAAGTATCTCTAGGGACATTTTACTAGAGAAGATATGAGCAACTGCAATACAGGTGTGAAGAGAGAGACCGAGTAAAATTCATGATCTTTGACTCATCTCACTTCAGTTTATTCTCAACTTCTAGAGACAGGAGATTCCGACTTTTTGAAAATCCAAAGTCTACTCCTTCACTAAGTTTGGATCACAATTTCTTCTTATTCTTGTCAGAACATGGGGAAAGAAGAGTTTTTAATGGAATAAAGCTATATTTAGGCCACTAAATAAGTGACTCAAATTTCCAGCATTCTGAGCACCCAAGAGCTCCAAATAAAGTCAAAAAGCACATCTTTTCTATATACAAATTTCCTGGTGTTTAGACCAGTTTAAAGCTTTTTTAAAAAAGCAAACAGATATTTGAAACATCCTAGGAGCCCTAAAGGGGTGACTTCAGTTACTTCAACAAGCCACTCTCCTCTGAAGAGGAGTTTTTTTTTCCACCAAATGCATCCGATGAAGTGAGCTGTAGCTCACGAAAGCTTATGCTCTAATAAATTTGTTAGTCTCTAAGGTGCCACAAGTACTCCTTTTCTTTTTGCGAATACAGACTAACACGGCTGCTACTCTGAAACCTGTAAATGTTTGTTTCTTCCTGCTGAAGAAATCTGCACCCTGTGTGTATTCAGTCATATCTGCTAGCTTTGCTGCTTTTACTTCTATTAGCCCTTCAGAGCTAAGAGTGTCAGCTGGATTCTATTGCTCCTTGTACATCAGAATTGGTCTCTGCTCCCAAACTGTTTTTTCTGCATAGCTGCCAGTTTGTCTCCTCTAGCTCCCTCCCAATCACTTTTCAAAGTAGATTGAAACTTCAGTGCATTCCAGCATGTTTCGTATTAAGAGTCATGAAGTTTTTAATCAGTTAGTATCCCAACTTTTGTTCCTTAAAGAGCAGGTAAATACACACAGCCCCGTATATTACTACATTCCAATAAATGGTGAGTTGGCATATCTGTAGGTAGCCCAGTCACTAAACAAAACACTCCTGTGTAAGATCAGTTTGAGCTCTGCAGAGTCCCAGAGTCCCTATAAAATCCCACTAAAATGGCAACTGTTGCTACTCCTACTAGGCTGTTTGGAAGAGTTTACAAAATGTTTTGATTTTTAAACAAACATTTCAAATGTGAATGGCAGATGAGAGCTCAGCTATTTAAATTACTTTATTATTGTAAAACAGATTTTTGCCTGTTACTTTGTACAAAGTAATATTAAAGTAAAAGTCCTTTGTAGAATCATGCCACTTGGATTTCTATTCATGGGATATGAGGTGGGGAGACTAGTCCATATACTGGAGCCCCTTGGAATTTGGCTCCCCATAAAGTCTCAGAATGGTGCATCCTGGATGTCACAGCAGAGCAGGAACCAGCCCAAAGTGACTTTAGGGGTGATAAAATTAAGAATAAAGGCTAATTTATAGGGCTGTCATGTGATTAAAAAATTGTGCTTAATCAGGCAATTAATTGCGCTGTTAAACAGTAATAGAATACTATTTATTTAAATATTTTGGATTTTTTTACATTTTCAAATATATTGATTTCAGTTATAACGCAGAATACTTTATTTTTTATTACAAATATTTGCGCTGTAAAAACTAAAAGAAATAGTATTTTTCAATTCACCTAATACAAGTACTGTAGTGCAATCCCTTTATCGTGAAAGTTGAACTTACAATGTAGAATTTGGTACAAAAACACCTGCATTCAAAATAAAACAATGTAAAACTTCAGCGCCTATACGTCCACTCAGTCCTATTTCTTGTTTAGCCAATCGCTCAGACAAACAAGTTTGTTTACATTTTCAGGAGATAATGCTCCTGCTCCCTGTTTACAATGTCTCCTGAAAGTGAGAACAGGCATTCGCAAGGCACTGTTGTAGCTGGTGTCTCAAGATATTTATGTGCCAGATGCATTAAAGATTCATGTCCCTTCATGCTTTTACGATCCATTCCAGGGGACATGCGTCCATGCTGATGATGGGTTTTGCTTGATAACTATCCAAAGCAGTGCGGACTGATGCATGTTTTGAGCAGGGGGTTGGACTAGATGACCACCTGAGGTCCCTTCCAACCCTGATATTATATGATTCTATGATTAAACGAGCCGGAGAGAGACAATTCTGCCCCAAGGAGTTCAGTCATAAATTTAATTAATGCATTATATTTTAATGAGTGTATCAGCATAGAAGCATGTCCTCTGGAATGGTGGTCGAAGCATGAAGGGGCATACGCATATTTAGCATATCTGGCACGTAAATACCTTGCAATGCCAGCTACAAAAGTGCCATGTGAATGCCTGTTCCCACTTTCAGGTGACATTGTAAATAAGTGGGCAGCATTATCTCCTGTAAATGTAAACAAACTTGTTTGTCTGAGTGATTGGGTTGAACAAGAAGTGGGACTGAGTGGACTTATAGCCTCTCAAGTTTTATATTGTTTTGAGTGCAGTTATGTAACCAAAAACAAATGTAGATTTTTTATTTATTTATTTTTTTTAAAGTTGCACCCTCTCGGTAAAGAGATCACATTACAGTACTTCTGAAGTGAATTGAAAAATACTATTATTTTACAGTGCGACTATTTAATAAAAAAATAATATAAACTGAGCACTCTACGGTTTGTATTCTGTGCTGTAATTGAAATAAAATCATTTGAAAATGTAGAAAAAACCATCAACAAATATTTAATACATTTCAATTGATATTCTATTGTTTAAACAGTGCAATTAAAAACTGCAATACATTTTTTTTAGTTAATCGCATGAGTTAACGGCAATCAATCAACAGCCCTACTAATTTACAATTACTTCTATTCTTAATGCTCTTAGCTATGACATTGGAGATATTCCACACAACTTGTTTATATAATTTTTTTAATTTGCAGTTCATTGAAACAAGCTACCGTGGTAGGTGGTTAACTGAAACAAAACCAGTCTCAAAGAACTCTTTTAAAATGCCCCATCTGCTGAAGCTTCAGCTTCCAACTGGGAACTGCTATTGTGGCAGGATTTTGCAGCTTGGATGATGCAGGATCCTGCAAGCTCAAAACAAGAAGCAATGTGAATATTTTATAGCTAAGTAAAGCGTACACCACAAGGAGGAAAGACTACGGGGAAAAGGGAATGAGAGAGCGAGCATAGTGCTTACCTTTGACTACCAGCCAAGTATCCTAGTAGGCCTCCTGTTCCGAGTCCAGTCCAAAACCCTGGTCCTGAATTGGCCTCAGAACTGAAACCGCCACCAAAACCACCAGCTCCTTAATTCAAATTGCAAATGAAAAACAAAACAAAAAAAAAACCCAATCAACTTTGAGTCAATGGCAATTTACCATCATGCCATCCTTAGAGTCAAATAAAAGAATTATTTTAACAAAGAACTAACTGTGAGACTGACTCCTGACTTCAATGGACTTTAATCCTTCAATGGATCAATCCCCATTTGAAGAGCTTCAGGGAGCGGTTCTGCTCTGGAAAGTGATTACATTAAAAAATGGCACCTGTTTAATAATTGTATTACAGTAATGCTTAGTGCCGTCCATCCAGATCAGGGTCTCTGTTACTAGACATTGCACAAGAACCATTAAGAGACAGTCCCTGCTCCAAAGAACTTATACTCTACACATGCAAGACAGATAAAGTATGGAAGGTGAAACAAGGGTGAGCAACTTGTTCAGATCATACAGCAGGTCAGTGGCAAAGCTGGGAACAAAACCTTGCTCGGTACCTTATACATTAGACCACACTGCCTCCCAGGTCTTCTTACTCAAAAGATTTTTGCTGCCATTTTGAGTACTGAGTACTTTGAGTAGTATGTGCTCAATCTAATGACTAAACACCACCACCATATTTTTTCCTCCTGGTAGTTCTGTCTCAAGTGCATGTTAACAGAACTGTTAACCAAGATCAGATGCAAAGTCTTCACTATTGGTGATGCATGAGTCAGGGGAAACCCAGCTTGACTTAAATCTCTGGTTGAACATGCAGAATTATCAGTTAGAAAAAGGCATATTTTTAATTGTTAGCAGAAGCCTTATAACCTGGAATCAGAGGCAATGTGGAATTTCACAATGTCATTTACAGTCACATTTTAGAGTAGAACTGCACTCTAAATCCAGAGATAAACATATTCATAATCACTAAAAAAAACAAAACAAAAAAAGGGAAGTGATCAGAGAAGGCAGTCTAAACTCCCCCTGAACTCCAATCTAAACCAATCTGCCAGAAATTTCACAGGCATGTTATGACAGTAGTCTGAGAGGGGGGGGAAAAAAAAAAAAAATCAATAAAGTATTTGAGATAAGAGTTAAAGAAAATTTTTTACAACAGGGAAAATTTCCTAACATGTCTGAAATCTGTTGGCCCTGGCAAGGACAGGGACCTTGGCTAAACTTGGATGATAAGGAATAGGATGGAAGAAGAAAATGACACTTTGCTCTGTGCTTGACAACACCTAGCACAGTAAGGTCCTGGTCACAGCTGGATTTTGTAGGTGCTTCACAATACAAATACATAATAATGATAACAATAGCCATTGGTGTGCAGTAGGAACTCACCAGAGTTACTAATGGGCACACGCCATTGACACATGGTTTAGAAATTCCAGAATCAGCAAATGGGAACAGATTTTTCAAAAGCTCTTACGGAATTTAAGAGCACAAGTTCCATTAACATACCTATAAAAGCGCTCACCACCACACTATTTCACAGCATTAAATTTTCAAGGTTCCACTTGATTTATCCTTACCCTACTTCTCATTCAGTATTGAAAGGTTGACTCCCACTTCCGATTAGCCAATGATGCCAGCCTTCGTTGCCCACTACTTAGATTTTCAAACAAGCACTGTCTTGCTTTCTCCACACACTTGAGAGGCACTCCCTGTAAACATCTGCACAACTACAGTGAAACCTCTGAATTATGAACACCTCAGAAATGGAGGTTGTTTGTAACTCTGAACAAAATGTTATGGCTGTTCTTTCAAAAGTTTACCACTGAACATTGACTTAATACAGCTTTGAAATTTTACTATGCAGAAAAACAATGCTTCTTCTCCACCCCCCCCCTTTTTTTTTTTTAAAGTAGTTTACATTTAACACTCTACTGTATTTGCCTTTTTTTTTTTTTTAGGTCTCTGCTACTTCCGGTTCCAAATGAGGTGTGTGGTTGACTGGTCAGTTCATAATTCTGGTGTTTGTAACTCTTGAGTTCTACCGTACCTCATTATCCACCTTCAACTCCCTCCTCAAAACCCTCCTTTGCCATGAAGCCCTCAAAAAACTTGACAATGGCTGGGCTGCTGATGTGCTGAGACCACTGCCTATCATGTTGTCCAATGTTATCGCATTGTTTCCTTGTGCGCCCCTGTGAGTCTATCTGGTGTCTCTTTCCTTATATTTAAGTTTATAAACTTTGGAGCACTGGACTATCTTTTTTCTGTATTTAAACACCACCTAGCACAATGGCATCCCACGTAAAAAATAATTTTACTCAAAATGTTTGATTCTTTTCAAGTTGTGTCCCACCCCCCCCCCACTCTGACCAAATAAATATGAAGTTTCATACTAAAAGGACTGCTTTGAAAAAAGTTAAGTTTGTTAAAAATAATGGGAGAGTTTCAAAGACAAAGGGCAGCCAGGCATTCAATTCTCTTTGAGGGTCAGTGGGAGTTGGCACCTAACACTCATTTGTGCCTTTGAAAGTCTCCTCCAAAGAGAGAAAGAGTAGAAAGCTAGTTGCAACTTTAATAAGGAACTCATGACTGTGGGCCCCATAACTGGTGTCAAATAAATCTGTTAGTCTTTAAACTGCTACTGGACTCCTTGTTGTTTTTGGGGCCCCATAACGGACATTCACACTCAGCAATGCATGAAGATTTTTTTTTTGTTTTTTAAAATATTTCCACCCACATTTGCTGCAGCCAGAGCAATACCCCATTGCTTTTTATTTCTAATGCTACAACAGGCTTAAAACCCACCTGTGAAGCTGGGTTTAAAACCGGGAGGAGGTGGTGTCTGACTGTTCTGCCAAGATGTCCCAGAGTATCCGTCACCATTAGAGAAATCCTGTTGAGGCAGCCGATTACGGAGGAATAGCTTGTGACACCCGTAAGCAAGGAGCAGAAGGGCTATTACGACAAGCACTCCAGCAGCAGAGTCAGAGGAATCCTGAGAATTCACTTTACTTGACTGGTAATAGCTGGAGCTAAAGCTTCCACCAAAGTTGTTCGCTTTTCTTTGGCCTTCCTCGGTTAACTCTAACCCGTACTGCAAACCACAAGATCCCCTTAAGATGTAAGGGTCCTCTGGATAATCATAGCCTTCACAGCTCACTTCGATTCTCCCAAAGCGATAGGAGTTGTCCAAGTCTGCCTTACACTCCCACTGAAATTAGTGAACAAAATTCAAAGTAGTAACCATTTGCTGGTTGGTGAGAGCAGTCTTTTGATTACTTCCTATATATGTAGTGAAATATAGCAATAATTATCAAATCATTCAAAAACAGTAATTAAGAGAGCTTCTGGACATTTGTATTTTAAGTTAACTATCAAGATTCATGAACCTTTAACTTAGAGAAACTGAACATCCAAAAAGTAAAGCAATTGTAACTTTAAAAGACCAAGTTTCAGTAGTTCACATATCAGGTTTTTCTAAGCAATCATCTTTACAGAATACTGCAGAGTATCATGTAATAAAAAAAGCAATAGCCTTTAAAATGTTTTAAATAAGTATCCCCCACAAGAAAGCTGGGTGGTAGTTACAATGAAATACTAATCAAGGCTCCAATCCTGCAACCTGATCCATGTCAACAGACTGTTGTATCCAGGTGGAGCTCCATTGACATCAGTGAGACAGAAGTTTGCCCACATAGATTAAATTGCGGGATCAGAAACAATGATGTAATGAAAGCATTCTCTAAAGAAAATCATAAGTGCAACTCCTAAAGAAGTGCCTATCTCATCAAACAAAAAAAATGGCCTTAGCCATAGGGCACATATAGCTTTAGCAAGATTTAAATAGTTAATTCCTGAAGAAACAATTCAGAATGACACATGCAATTGTAAATCCACATTTGACTGAATTTACAAAGTAATACCAAGATCTTTCAGTGTTTCTATGGCCAAGACTTCCATTTCAGCTTTTTTTCCCCGCAGAAACCTATTTTGCTATTACCCAAACTTTCAAAAATTGGATAAAATATTAAAATTTAAACCACATTTTTGCTTGAAAGATCTGAAAGTCAGAACTTGTCTACAAGTGAAAGTTGCAGCAGTTTAACTTAAATTGGTTTTAAAAATCAGTTTAGCTAAGATGGTACAAACCTCTGTGTTTGGTTACAGAATGCCTTGTTTCAGGTTTAGCATAAATTGATTGGCAAATTGTTTTAGCAAAGCCAAAATAAGGGTGTCCATAAATAGTCTTGCACTATTTTAACTAATTCAATTTAAAAATAATTAAGTTAAACTGCTGCAACTTTCTCATGTAGACAAGATCTTATTTTTACACTAAAGAAAGAGATGGGTAATATGGAGACTTTTGTATTGGTCTTTGATTTTAGGAAGCGTATGTTAAGAAATCTAACATTTGGCTCAAATTTGACTGGACAGTGTTCTTTTAAACAAAATTTAAGTTTGGGGTGTAGACTAACAGATAATGTCCCTTTAAAACTATGCTTTTAAACCAGGGGTCTCAAAGTCCCGGCCCACGGGCTGTCTGCAGCCCAAGAACCTCCCCACTGTGGCTGCGGAGGAGAGACCCATGCAGCTGGCTCTGTCTACTGCAGGTGCTGCCCGCTGCAGCTCCCACTGGCTGGGGGAGAGAGATGGAGATACCATCACTAGTCACCGGGCAGAGTCAGCCATAGAGGCACTGTCACTCCCCCCTTCTCCCCCCATGAATATAAACAAGGCAAGATACCAAACAACTATCTGATGCACACCTTGCTGTAATCCTGAAGGTTTCAGTCACTGAGGCCAAATATCAACAAACTGACAGAACTGAAGCGCTGCCAGGTGTCTGGCAAACACTAAAAACTCTCTGGCAGGTGAAGAATTCTATAAAGTTGTATGATGTTTTTTATTTTGAATTTTGTAGAAATAATAAAACTAATATAAATGTTTTCTTTTCTGTGACATTATTAGCCGCTGGGATGATTTGAGGACTGGCACTGGCCTTAAGGTAAAGTGTTTAAAACGGGGGTCTCAGACTCAGTCATTAAAGGAATATTCTGCACTATAATTTAGAAATGTTCTTGTGATTCTTTTTAGTTTATAGTTGCTGAAAATTTCATTCAGTCTGTGCAAAGAGATTCTTACTTAATATTTAGCATTTCAATTACAAGCACTTTGAAGTGAAGCTACCTGTATGTCAAAGCCATCCCATCCTTTGTTATGACACTGAACAACCGCGGGGACGTATGCACATCCAGCTGTGCCTCCAGTACATTGTAACTGGGGAATTGGAGATGTCCGCCGAGAAGTAGTATATCCATCTCTGTAAAGAGTGAGAGCTTGGATCTCCCGCAACAAAGCCCTCCCTGAAAAGGAAGTACACAAATTAACAGAACTAGCATGAATGAAGAATTTGTTTCAGAAGAGTAAAATGTGACAGTTAACACAAGCAAAAAAGAAAAGGAGTACTTGTGGCACCTTAGAGACGAACAAATTTAACACAAGCAGCCTGCCAAGGTGCTTTAAGAACAGGGAGCACTTTAAAAACCACTTGAGACTCCCAGCAACAATATGATTGTAGCTGAAAGTCTATGACACTGACAGACCCTGCTAATAGAACCCAGCTCTGTTCTACTCCTTTCAAAGAGATGTTTCTGTGTATGTCACAGTCCAGCTGGCACCTCACCAAAAACTTACAGGCTTATGCAAGAACCTTTGGTTACAACGCAATAGTTTCTCTGTGAAAAGCAAATCCCGGATTGTGTATTTACCATATAGATGCTCATGAACAAATTTGTTAAAAAAAAAAAAAAAGAAAAAAATAGTCTGCTTCATAGACTCCATAAAAAGCTTTTGACTGGCACTCATGACTGAACCTGAAATTAGTACAAAATGGAAGTGAAGGAAAAACTTATGACTTTAGTCAATCCACGTTCCAGTCCATCAAATTCAAGACAGCAATATATAAACTGAAGACGTCAAGAAAGAAAGATGAGTAAAACACAGTTTAATTTCAGCCTAGTTCTCTTCAATTTATACATACTAACTCTACAGGAACAATCCCCAAGTCAAGAATCCCCAAATGACACAAAAATTAAATGCTTGCTGTATCATGATGACTAAGCATACTATCACCTACTAATGAGGATCATCAAGTATCTTACACCTTCTAGAAATTTACCACAATACATGAACCATGCAGGTCAAACAAGCAAACGCTCACAATCATAATTTTTCAAGGGGACAAAAAATGAAATCAAACAAAACAATAAAATCCTCTTAGAGACTTGAAGATGGACCCTAAATAATGCATACACAAGAACAGCCATACTGGGTCAGTCCAGTGGTCCATCTAGCCCAGTATTCTGTCTAATGAGATTAGGGCAGTGATTCTCAACCTATTTACCATTGTGGGCCACAATATGTTATGGGGGCACATCCAATACTACCTGTATGGCCTTGAGGCTGTCAGATGGGCCAAGGTTCTGTGCTGATCGGGCTGCAAGCGGCCTGTGGGCCATAGGTTGAGAATCACTGGGTGAGGGGAAGTTTATAAAAAGGCCTGTGACCAATAGAGGTGACTGGAGATGGTTTTAAACCACATCAGCCACATCATCAGGGGCTCATTCACCTATACATCTGCCAATATGATATATGCTATCATGTGCCAGCAATGCCCCTCTGCCATGTACATTGGCTGGACAGTCTCTATGCAAAAGAATATATGGACACAGATCTGACATCAGGAATTATATCATTCAAAAACCAGTAGGAGAACACTTCAGTCTCCCTGGACACTCAATAACAGACTTAAGAGTGGCCATTCTTCAACAAAAAAAACCTTCAAAAACAAGAAACTTGCAGAACTGGAATTAATTTGCAAACTGGACACCATCAAATTAGGCCTGAACAAAGACTGGGAGTGGATGGGTCGCTACAAAAACTAAATTTCCCCCTGCTGATATTCACACCTTCTTTTCAACTGTTTGAAACGGGCCACCTTGTTTACATTGGCCTCATTAGCACTACAAAAGCTATTTCCACCCCTTCTTGTCAACTGCTGAGAATAGCCCACTTCCACCATAATTGAATTGGCTCATTAGCACTGACCCCTCACTTGGAAAGGCAACTCCCATCTTTTCATATGCTATGTATTTATAGCTCCCTACTGTATGTTCCACTCCAAGCACCTGCTGAAGTGGGTTTTAGCCCACAAAAGCTTATGCCCAAATAAACGTGTTGTTTAATTTCTCTAAGGTGCCACAAGGATTCCTTGTTGTTTTCGCTGATACAGACTAACAGGGCAATCACTCTGAAACCTGTCTTAAAAGGAGCAAACATAAACCTTCCCACCCCACCAGTGTTATCTTAAAAGTGAAGCCCACGTGAACCCAGGTGGAACGGAAAGTCTGTTGATCAAGAGGAAGGAGGGGAGGAAAGGCCTTGGGGAGAAAGGAGGTTGTAAAATTCACCTGGATTGAGACTAGAACTAAGGGTGACAGTGTCCCAGTGTTTTTAGCTGAGGTCAGTACCTGGCAATGACATCACCTGCTTGCGGACGGGTACAAAGAGCTGGGAATTTGAGGGGGCTTGGAAAAGCGACCTGATCGTGCGGGAGCATGCCAGGAGGAGACGCAAAAAGAAAAGGAGTACTTGTGGCACCTTAGAGACTAACAAATTTATTAGAGCATAAGCTTTCGTGAGCTACAGCTCCCTTCATCGGATGCATTAGGTGTGGCCACTTTGTCCCTGTACTGAGCACCTGCTTCTGCCGGCTCCGCGGCGGGCTGGGAGGCAGCGTTAGCGCAGCGCTGCCAACCCCGCGTGCCCTCTGCTCTCCCGCGTGAACAAGGGCTCGTGCGGTGGCTCGGCCCGCAGGTGCGCTGCGCGTGGGCACAGAGGGCTCCCACCCCCTCGGGGCGCCGCGAAGGGGGCGGGCGGACCCGGCCACCCGCCCAGGCCCAGGAGAGACCCGCGCAGCCCGGCTCCCGCGCCCCCCGCGGGGTGGGGTCGAGCCCTTACCCGGCTGGTCCCAGCCCCGCACAAGCCCCGGGCCGCTCAGCAGCAGCAGGGATACGAGCAGGACCCGCCCGCGGGCCGCCATGACGCTTCCAGGGCGCATCCCGCGGCGACAGCCCGCGTTACTGCGCACGCGCCTGCAAGCCGCGCCCTCTCATTGGCTAGTGATTGTTGAGCGGTTGACTTGCTCGCGCACCCGGCGGCGGTCCGGCCCACAGCGCGGAATATGGGCGGAGTCCGGCCAATCCTCGCTCCGCCCCCGTCCCGACACCGCCCCTCCGGCGGCAGAGCCAATGGGAGGAGAGGAGTCTCTGAGCCAGCCGCAGGGGCCGCTGGGCAATGTTTAAGGCTGCCATGTAGTCAGGGGTATTTTTAGTAAAAGTCTCCAAGGGGTCATAGCAATAAACAAAAAGTCACTGCCCGGACCTGTCCGTGACTTGTCCGATACACCCCAACTAAAACTTAGGTGCTCATGGGGGCGCCGGCGGATGCTGCTGCTCCAGGGCAGCACGAGCCCCGGCTGGTGCAGCTAGCCCCAGGGCCGGGGGTCAGCTGCACCGGCTGCTGCAGAAGTCCTGGCAGTCCCGGAATCTGTGACCTCAGTGAAAGGCTCTGAGCCTTAGCAATGTCTAATAGGTGCACGTGTGATTTCTGTACTGCAGCTGTTTCCCATATTCCCTCGCTGTTCAGCACCACCCCAGTGCCTCCCAGGCTAGGCCTCTGCCCCCCTGCAGTGCTGGAGCTGCGGGATGGCACAGGCAGAGTTAAGGGTGCCTGGAGGTAATTTTGTGTCCTCGGGTTGTTTTGTTAGCAAAGAGCGATGTTGGGTGCAGGTGGGGCTGAAGGAGTGGAAGGTTATTACACCCCCATGGAGGGCACCTTTCCTGGGGCTGAGCCAATCCCCGCAGCTCCTGGGGCCCCCTCAGAGCAGAGGGCCTCTCCACAGCACACAGGCCTCTAATTCCAGCCCTGCTGATCACAACACACGCTCCCTCCTTGGCATACGTTTTAATGTAAGGGCTGCAGTGCCCAGAGCCCAGCCTGTGTCCCTTCGGCCTCCTAAGTGAAGTCACAGTCTCAGCTGGTTACACGGTGTGGGTTAAAACCTGGGTTATTTACAACAGCAGGAAGACAAGGGCTAGCAGCTCAAGGCTAACCTGCCACACAGCCTGGGTTGAACATGAGCTGGTAATCCAAGTTAAATTCTGAATAGTTGTGTCTTCTCTGCTGTTTTAACCCAATTTAGCGATCCTGAGTTAAGAACACGCTTTGTTTGGAGCCTAGACAAACCTAAAGAGTGATGCTCTTGTTCAATCAAAAGTTATTGGGCTCGCTAAAGGACGCATTAGTTGAAATTTTGTGGCTTATGCTCAAATAAATTTGTTACTCTCTACGGTGCCACAAGTCCTCCTTTTCTTTTTGTGGCTTGTGTTATTCACTAGATAAGAGGTCAGTTTAGCCCTTTCTGGTCTTAACAACTGAATCTACAGACCCAATTTATGCACTATAGCTCTCATTTGTGTTAAACTTTTTCAATATTGTAAACCTTCTGTGGGTCATATAGTGCCTAATGCATGAAGCCAGAGGTTCTCCACCTTTTTCTTTCTGAGCCCCCTTCTCCCCCCAGCGTGCTATAAAAACTCCTTAGCCCACCTGTGACACAAAAAACAGTTTTTCTGCACAGAAAAGTCCAGGCTGGCATTAGGGGGCAGCAAGCAGCCAAGCAGGGCAATTGACCAGGGCCCCACACCAGAGGATACCTTGTAAAGCTAAGTTGCTCGGGCTTTGGCTTCATCCCCTCATGGCGGGGCTCAGGCTCAGGTTTCTGCGCTGGGCCCCATAGCGTCCAATGCCAGCCCTGCTTGGCAGACCCCCTGAAACCTGCTTGCAGCCCTCCATGGGGCTCTGGACCCCCAGCTGAGAACTGCTGCATTAAACTTAAATGTAGACCACACCCAATCCTCCTCTTGAAGGACTGAGCCTTAAATGTTTTTGGCAAAACGTAGTAAATTGGTTTTGCTTATTGAGGACTTGAGCTACATATAGATTTGGAATATACACATGTTCAAAAAGCATGTTGGTCATGGAGGGCCTTTTTTGCTTTGTACCAGCTGCTCCTTCCAAGTTCCTTTGCTCTGCATTCAGCATGCAATTACATTTTTGTGTGGCTCCTTTGAAAGGCATCCTTACACATCCAGCAACATGTAAAATTGTTCACGCTGGAGGGAGGAGCCGGCACTCTGTCAGCTGTAGAATTGCCAACCTCAAGCATTCAAAAATCATGACTCAGACCCAAGTGAAATTTGTCTGAAAAATAACAAAATAACAACAGTGGGGATGTTCTGATTTGTTTTCAGCATCCTGGTCTGGCTCACAGTGTCAGCCAACCACAAGGGCTAGAAACGAACTTGTTTTACAGAAGAGAGTCTCCCATAATCACGGGGCTCCAGGAGCTGGGGTGTAAGGAAAGCACCAAACGTTGTGCGACTAATGCTAATATCAGGGGGGTTGCAACATTTCTGGGGTAAGAACTGAGGCTCGGCCGGCATCTGCGCCCAGCAGGGAGCGGGCCAGGGCCAGGCGGGAAGGGGTGTGACTTGGGCGCCGCATTTTGCTGGTCTGGGGAGGCTGAGTAACCTGTTGTCCCTGGGCCGGGCAGGAGTCCCCGCTGCAGCACTGGCCCTTTAAGCAGCCGCCTCCCTGCCCCGCGCGCCGGGCTTCGCAGCCGCCCGCGTCACAGGCCGGAGGGGGCGAGCTCCCGCCTTGGCGGCTGCGCACTTCTTACCGGAAGTGTTGTCTCGCCGCATCCGCACTTCCGGGGGTGGGGTCGGGCCTGCTGTCAGCCGGCGGCCGGCTGTGCGCTGAGGGGCGGAGCGGCGGCGGCGGCGGCACTGGCACTATGGCCGGGATCAAAGGTGCTGGGGGCAGGCGGGCGCCCCTGAGACCCAATGTCCCAGCTACACCCCGTGCCCCCAGGCATGGGGGGAGCCGCCGGGGCAGCGCCTTCACTCCCCGCTGCGGGGCCGGTCTCCCGCAGCCTCGGGTCGGGTCCTCCACCCTGGCTGGCGGGGGAGCGGTGGCTGGGCCGGGCCGGGCCGGGGGCTGCGCGGAAACGGCTGTCGGAGCTGCCTTGCCGCGAGGGACCGGGCGCCGCGCTGTGAGCGCTCTCGGGGGGGGGGGGGGGGGAAGACTAGGTCCGGAGGCCCGAGTGGTCCTTCCCTGCGTGTGGCTGATCCAGGTCAACCCAGTACCCAGCCCGGGGGTTAGCCTGACGTAGCTGGTGGAGGCCAACACAGCCGTACCTTGTCCCCACTTGGGTTTGACCGCCAGGTAGCCGTTTCCACGTGAAAACAAAGCCTTAAGCCTGCAGCACTTGATGGGTTTACCCTTGGCTCACGTTCGTGGGGGCGCCTTTGCAGACAGGGGGGTCAAACTTTAAACACGCACAAACAGTAAATTCTGCAAGAAATATTACTTTTGCTTTCCCTCGCTCCTCCAGTGAAAGTCATCTTCTGGCTATTGGCAAGCTGACTCCTCAAATCCTAGATTTACTCTAATCTTCATTTGTATTGTATCTATACAACTAGAATCTCCAGGAACATTTTTCATAAATCAAATCCTAACTTTAAATGGACCGAAATCTCTTGGGGAATACCTTATGAATCTATGAAGTTATATAATTCTGATCTCAGGATGAGAGATTTACAATGAAGCCAGCTGGCTGGTTAAGAATTGGTAAGACTTCAGCTTCTTGAAAATCTGTCCTTTGCCTCAAAATGTTTTCAGATAACAATGAATACATGGAACCAAAAGCACAATAACTTAATGGGAAGCAGGTTTAACATGAAATTTAACATATTTCTATATTAATAATTCCTTTGTTTAAAATTTGAAATGAGCTAGAAGTAGCCTTAGGTACTAGCTCTGCTTCTGAGATCTCACTGATTTTTGCTGTATAATTGTATTTTCTTTTAAAATGACCCCATCAATAGAAGAAATCGACTGAGTGTACGGGGTAAACAGTAATGTGCTGTGGGCAAAATGCAGTCAAATTAATGAAGAGCCTGATTCAGAGTCCTTTGAGGTCAGAGTTTTTGTTAGCTCCAGTGGGCTTTGGAATCCATAAACAAACCGAATAATCCATTTTGAAAAATATGAAAGAAAATACTTTTTACAATTCCAAAAACTCTGTTCACTTCAATTTTATTGTCTGAATCCATACTGGGAAATGGGTATGTATATACCACATAGCTTCATGAGAAACCTCTGTTCATTTTCTAGCTTAATCATACCACCAAAGTTAAATCACATTTTTCTCACAATAGGAGTAATAAATAA
This sequence comes from Dermochelys coriacea, assembly GCF_009764565.3. NCBI lineage: Eukaryota > Metazoa > Chordata > Testudines > Dermochelyidae > Dermochelys > Dermochelys coriacea. The sequence goes on along the minus strand of NC_050071.1, from coordinate 2,767,848 downwards.
TAACCCCATGAGGTTACCTGAAGGGACTCATAACCTCTCTTGTGCTTCAGAAAGTCCCAAGGTGGATATGACCGTCCCACTTGCATCATCTTTAAGTATTAACAGGTGAAAATATGTAGCAAACAAAGAGGTGAAAGCCTCGTTTTAAATTACATTCAAAACTTCATCTAATATAGACTCTTTTAAAGTTTAATATAAATGTTCCTGTAACCAAAGTTACATTTTTGTGTAGTGTTAAATACAAATGTACAGAACCTTTTACTGTAACACCAATAAACATCTCCTTAAGTTAAATATGAAACAAATGAGAAATAAAATGTTTGCTTATAATGCTCTAATGGCTTGGAATCGGTGAAAAAAAATCCGGGAACTTGAGTTTCAGTAGATACACAAATGGTAGCACTTTAAAAGATTTAATTCTGAAAAGCATAGTAGCTGTAAAATTTAATTTGGCTGTATATCAAGTTAACATTTTCATTGGTAAATAACTGAGCAGTTTTAAAAGGACATTGGTTGATAGGATGTAAAATGAGGATTTAAAACGATTACACTTTCACATCAGTCAAGGTGAATAGCTTCTATTTTCTGATTAAAAAAAAAAAACATTTCTAGTAGATGCAATTACCATACTTTATTTTTATATAAACGTGGACATCTGAATGTGAAATAAAATTCTGAGGTATATGTTGCATGTGACTTGACACTAATTTAGTCAAATATAACTTCAGAATAACTTTAAAAAAAATCACATAAGAGAAAAGGTTTCAGAACATAGCCTTGTGAACAATTATCAATCTCTGATCTGATACTAAACAATGAGTAAGCATAAGGCAGTGAGTTTATACAAAGGAGGCTGGGCTTCTTTGCTAAAATCTTATTGTGCTAAGTGAATACAAGTCATTTAGAAATATGTCCAGTTATATTTTTTGCAAGCTTGATTATGGGATATTCCATTCAATAGGCATGATTTGTGGCTCATTTCAAAGTTCAGCCCACTGGCATTATTAGTGTGACATATGTTTTTCACAATTCAAGTAGTTGAATAGATTTCCTTCAAACATGCAAAAAAATTAATCTTCTGTCTAGCCCCCAGGAGTTTTTGAGCAAGTGAAAAACAGAATTATTATTGAATCTGTTTTGCAACCTTAATTACAGCGTATTCTGTCAAGCAAATGCTGGGGAGGAATGAGATCAGCTCACCCCAATCTACTGCAACAGCATCCATTGATCTGTTCTAAATGTTTATAAAAGTAAAATTGACTTGGATATTATGGGATACTCTGTAAGCTCGAAAGCTTGTTTTTCTCCCCAACAGAAGTTGGTCCAATAAAAGATATCACCTCCTCCACCTTGACTTTGAAAGTCTGTTAATGCAGCAGGAGGAGGCTGTTATGGGAATGACACCCTTGACTTGTGTAGATATTGTTCGGCTTTGCCAATAGCCAAAAAAATTGTTAATGCTTTCAGATTGTGTATTAGTGTTCCATGTGGTCCAACAAACTGACCATCCTGTTCTTAATTTGTTTTCCTTTATAGCTTTGATTAGTCTGTCCTTTGGAGGAGCAATTGGACTAATGTTCCTAATGCTTGGATGTGCTCTTCCACAGTACAATAGGTAATGTATACAGTTTGACCTCATGCCCTTTCACTACTGAATAGTCTGTCCTCCCGATCCAGTATAGTGAAAATCCTTTTGCTGCACACTCGCCTGTTCCTATAGGCAATTTTTTGATTATGGATTGAAAATGTTGGAAAAAACAAATCACCTGTGAACTAGTTTGCAGCTATCTGGTCAGAAGAGGGAAATCAACTAATATTAATAGGATAGTCTTAAATACAAACCATTAAGGAAAGCATCAGAAAAATATTTCTCAAATACTCCTTTTATCCTATAACCTCTGTGTACTTGCGATTGACATGGGTTTTAGCACGTATTGAAATGGGAAATAGAAATGTATTGCCAGTGTGATGGCCACTTTGTCCAACAAGCTCTATTTGAATGTATCAGTGAATCTATCAACTATCCATGTTGAACCTGAGTTGGTCCCAGAATATTTGAGAGATGAGGAGGGAAAGGTAATATCTTTTATTGGACCAACTTCTTGGTCTCTCTCACCAACAACAGTTGGTCCAATAAAAGATACTACCTCACCTCCCTTGTCTCTCTCAATTCACTGATAGACAAGCTTGTAGACCATCTAGCCAAAGGAAAGGCCCTTCTAGTTTCTTCCGTATACCAGGTCTGTTTGATAAATTGTCCTGCCCTTTCAACTGATGGTAGAATGAAAAAAATATACTAAACATCTCTTGCTAGGTAGGATGACATCTTGCACAGTTGTTATGGGATCAGTTGTCCTCATGGGTCTGTGTTTTGGTCTGTAGCATCCTTTTCCCTGCTTTCTGTGTGTTGAATATCAGGTGTAGTGCTAAATATACTTTGTATGACCCTTCTTATTGAGTGAACTCTAAACTTAAAATATCTGCCAAAGTATTAATTTTCCAAGTTCTTAAAAATATTATGGAGGCATTAATTCCATTGCTGTGCTTTTTTTTTTTTTTTTATAAATGTCTGTGGAGAACAATTGTCTCCATCCACAGATGATTTTTTTTATGGGCAGCTTTTAAGTGCTATAAAGCTTGGCTTGGTTGCTAAAATATTCAGAGTGGAGTTGATCATATCTGGTTCTCTTAAATGATGCAATCACGCTCCCAGAAAAACATGGATGGATATGTCTTTCCCTTCATTGTGTGCTTAAGAAACCATATCGGTTTAAGTGTTGGCAATAATGGTTTATTTTATTAACAAATGTTATGGATGTATGGATTACATAATGGCATTGTTACACTTTAACATTTAAAATGTTAAAATATCTTGGCACTTGATTATTTTTAGTAATGATAGCTGGATTTGTTTTTTGTTTTAAATGTTTCAATACAAGTTCATGAAGCGAAGGGAGGAGCAGATTGAGATCTTTCTCTATAACTTTCTGAGAACTCCCTCTTAACCTGTTTTCCTCCACTGTCATTGAGGTCAGCTGAATCAGCCCCAGGCTTGAACATCTGGGACTATTGCCAGAACGTTTTCATCAGTGGGCCTATCTTGGTTACGGAATTCACTTCCCACATAAATGAACTGGAGCCAATATGTCTATCAGTTCATGCTGGAATGCCCCATTCTTAAAGTTTTGCCTGAATAGGAAAGCGATTAAAAGGGGGTTATAACTTTGCAGTGGGGCAAGAGACTAGTTCTTAATATGCTTTGTACAGCAATCACTATAGTAGGGGCTTCTTAAACTTTCCTGTTTCCTGGGTGGTCGGATAAAAGTATAATCTTATATCAGGAAAAGCAACAATAAAGTATTTACTGAGGAGAAATGGGAATATTAACTCTTGTCTTTTTTTTTTTTCTTTTCCCCAGCCAATACTGGCCACTGTTTGTTCTGTTTTTTTACATCCTTTCTCCTATTCCATACTGCATAGCAAGAAGATTAGTAGATGAAACAGATGCTACAAGTAATGCTTGCAAGGAACTAGCAATATTTCTTACAACAGGCATTGTTGTCTCAGCATTTGGACTACCTATAGTATTTGCCAGAGCACAACTGGTTGGTAATATTTCCATATGGGAACATGTTCTTTGCTAAATGATTCTATGTTGTGTAATACTCTCTCTGAACTTAAAGTTTTGCTGATACATTTTGATATAACTTAAACTAAGATGTTTAGAGTGTACCTGAGTAGATGAAAATGTATATAGCACAACAGCAATATAAAAACTTACCCCCAGAAACAAAGCTACAAATGTTCCAAATAATGTGGAGACCATTTGTGTAATAGTTAGAAAGGATAGTTCCTTGGTAGTCAGCTATTTCTCTTTCTTCTTTTTGTTAGGCTCAGTAAACAAAAATATAGGATGTCAGAGTATGATGAAAAAATGAGTGGCCCTCATTCTAATCAATGTATAATTCTCTTCAGTCCCTCAAAACACTCTGTACTGCTTTGTATTCTTTCATTTACACCTTTTAAAAAAAATCTAGTCTTCTTCAATTCCATTGAGAAAATCAGAAAATAAAGTGTTGCTTTTTTTAAGTTCTTTCCTATAGGGAAACCTCCAACTAAAGTGTGGTTTTCAGAAGTGCCTGAGGGAGTCAGGTGTCCAACTTCTATTGACTTTTAATGGCTTCTGAGCACCTAATTCCTTTAAATGTTTTTTAAAAATCCCACTTAGTTACCATGATAACTTTTTTTTTTTTTTTTTTTTTTTTAGAGGGCTGCATCTATAATTCTCTGTTTAGGCAAGTCTAGTACTGGGCTAGCAATGAAAGAAGCACAAGGATAGGTTGAGAGCAGACGTGTTTTACTATGTTATCTAACCTTGCTTGGAGCAGGTCTAGATGATATGGCAGTAAAAAAACAGCTGTACCTGTACCCTAGCACGTCCTTCATTGCTAACAATGTGGGGAGCTGCTCTGGTGCTGGACCAACTGAGAGAGAATTGTTAAAACATGTATCTGGGCTTTGTGGTTTAATTTCAAATCATAATATACAAACTTGCCCTTGCATCAGTGAGTTGTTACACTTCAGATGACATTCAGTAACTTTGCATACTCATTTTTGTCTCATTTGGTTGCTTCTGCTGTCTGTTTCTCTGTATATTTAACTAAATTTTTCTTGTCCACAGATTTTGTGGGGAGCATGTGCACTCGTCCTCACAGGGAATACTGTCATCTTTGCTACTATCCTAGGATTTTTCTTGGTCTTTGGCAGCAATGACGACTTCAGCTGGCAGCAGTGGTGAAAGGAGTTTAGTACAGAACTGTCACAGACATCTTGTCATTCAGTGGCCATCCATACAAATGAGAGAATGGGCAATAAGGAGAAATAGCATAGCAAACCTTGGGTGTATTTTAGATACTCCTTTTCACCTTGTTTATTGTAAGTATACTATCTTCACTGACTTGCTGATGGATTTCAAGGTTTCTATTGTTTGGAAAGACACACTGTTTTCACTTCCTTTTATCTAAATATGTTTAGTATCTCAGTTTAAACATTGTAATTGTTGGTTTCATTCTGTTTTTGTATTTATGCTACATATAAATGCTGAACAAGAATTTTTAAATGGTTTCCTTGAAAGTTTTTTTTTTTAAGAGCAACAGTAATATTGAGTTAAAAATAAAATGTATCTTTTTTTCCTTTCTCTTGACCATGGTGACTAAAATATGATGTACAAAGGAGACAAAGTAAACAATTGTACTGCCCAAACGGCAACATTGTCAATAAGCAAATGTATAGATCGTCGGTGTGTTTTGGTGGGGGTATGCATAATGGGTGGGAGTACCAGTTGTAGACTTTTCTGTTCATACCTCACTATGACTGAAGTATTGATGCCACTGGCTTGGGGATGGGGCAGCTGTTCTGCCAATAAGCAGGTAATTATTTTCTGGGATTTGATTCCTATGTTTTTAACACCCTTAAAGGAGTACTTCCCCCTTTTTGTTCTCAATTCTTGTGTGGGTGTGACATGCAAATCTCTTATCTGTAAGTTTATTAATGCTATAAAATGCAAAATTTAAATTGCATTGTTGAGAAAAGAAATCTGACATTTAATTCCATTTTCAAAAAATCTGTTGAAATGTTTCTATTTATAAGTATTGTATGTTTTTGGTCTTATGTCAACTTTTCACATTTTACCAAAGGGGAGGTAAAATGTTCATTTATGGAACTACTGATGTGTGTTTTTGTTTGTTTGTTCGTTTTTTTGCAGTGTATGCAACATATTTTCCCCACTTCCCTTTTTAACTTTATTTTATACATAGTATATATTGAGTAAAATGGCTTTTCAAATGTAGACTAACACTTAAATCATAGGTATTTAACTTAAGTAAGAAAATTGATTGCTATATTAATATACAGTACTGTCAAAGCACAACTTTTTTGCAAGTCTTTGACTGAAATGATTTCGTAGTGATTGTCAGTCTTTCAGTTCATGCATTATCTGTTAACAGTAATGTTATCTGTAATAATTGTAGTTCTTGTTCCATAAGGATATATCACCTGTAATTTACAATATTTAAGACACGTTTTCTGCATACCTCTCAGTTGTCTGTTTTTAATTGAAGCAAATCCTATTTATTAGACATTCATTGTGATAGACAGTGGATTAATGCAGATTAGCCAGGCTTGATTGTATTAGATGCATCAATAAAGCTGACCAAAAATACTTCTAAAATCTATTTTTATTCAACTTTTTTTAAAATGAAGATTAGAAAGCTAACTGTGCAGGCATGATAAAAATTGATTACTTAGGTCTTAATTACCAGTGCTTCAGTATAAAAAAGCACAGAATAAGTGGATCTTGGCTTATCTTGTTTGAAAGGGGATTATTTTATTTACATGGATGTAAACTAACTATAAAACTGACTATTTTAATATTGTATGTTGAAGATATTTAGTCTAGTGTGTACAGCTACCTGTCAGTCTACTAAAGCCACACAATGTTATGGCTTTGAGCGATATTCTCCATAGCTGTAAAGGAACTGAAGAATAAAGTCATAGATGTGCAGAAAGTGAGTCTTTAGCAGATAGCATTTCAGCCACCTGTAAAGATGTGTAACAGAAGAATCTGCTGAGTAAGGTGGAAATTTTCAAAAGTGCCTAAGTGAGTTATGAAATATCTCATTGACTTTCAGTGGGACTTGTCCATGCTTTTGAAAATCTTCTAAACCAGTGGCTAATGATAGTACTTGTCTTCACACAAAAGGTAGCACTTGTGACTTTGACAACTCCTCCCAGATTCTTGAATTTTTTTATGACCTGTCCCAGTCAGTTGCCCAAGAAATGAGTTATGTTTTTCCCATACCCACATTACTTTCCTAGTTGTCATTGTAATACCCTGTTACTCTTCAATTGATCACAATTTTTTATATTTAATAGCTGTGTATTTTTCTGTATATTTTCATTGACAGCATTGTGTTCTTGACCTTGCACACTAATTAGACATAGTGCTGGCTCTGGTTTCTAGGCTAGACACTTGAGAGGTATGATTTTTCCAGATAATATGCACTGAAATAGCATTGCCATCCTTCTATAGAGAACTTTTAATGATGAAACAATAAACATTTTAAATATCAGCTTGAGTTCTGGGTATTTAATTAAAATATACTGTTATTTTAATCAAAGAGTATAATCTGATATGTTTAAAACATGGATTGCTTTCCCCAACTTGTTTTCATAGGGTTGTCCTTGCTGTTGGAAAAACGTGCTTGTTTTCAAAAATTACTTGAGGCAGTTCTGTGAGCCAGTACTTCATTAATCTGAGGCTGCTGTTGAGGCTTATTGTGGAGGTTTAAGATTATATATTCATCAGTACACAATGATGTCCCAACAAACTCCAAAAAAGGCCATAAAAGATAATTAAAATGTTTAGACACTTTTCCAAGTCTCTCTCTCCCATTTTCTTGAATTTCATTTGTAAGATGTGTAATATCAGATACTACCTATCTAATTTAATTGTATATGCTTACATTGCCAATAGATATCACAATATGGGGACCTCTGAAATTCTTAAATTATATATAACAGTATGCTAAACCATACAGTATTTTATTAGTTGTAACCAGTGGATTCGCCCAAGCTAGCACAATTTAAACTCTAATATTCCACAGTAGTATGTTGTCAGTCAAAACTCTGGTATGTTGAGCTTCTGCTACATTTATTGCCTCAGTACACACAAGGTATAAGCATACTGATTTATAAAGAGTGGTGTGAAATACATTCATCAGCAAACTTCTGAAAATTGGAAAGTGTCTGTTTCTAACAAAAGAAATCAATGGAAATTGTGGATACGCCCTTTCCTTTTTTCTAGGAGGGAAAATTGATAACTTGATGGGGCCAAACCAGTTTCTGAAAAGCAAAAAACATGTATTTCTAATGTGTGAAATTTGATAAAAATTATAACAGATGGCTTCTGATGGTTGAAATTTTAATTTTCTAACCATCACTCATAAGTGAGGAAACGAGTGAGTCAGAGTCCTGTAATGGGTGAGGGAAGAACTTATGACAGTAACAATGAAGAGCTGCTTTTCTGGGGTAAATGAGATTCTTGGGACCAGTAGTAGTAGAAGTGTTAATATAGTTTGTTTATTGGAGGCAACTGAGTTGAGACTATTAAATTAGCAAATAAGGATTAGGGATATTTTAGGTCTAAACATAGCAATGGACATTAATTAGCACAATGGCAAATGGAATTTGACTAGGATAAGTTACTCTTGACTAAAATCTAAAATGCTCGTTGCAGTGGATAGAAAGTTGGCTAGACTGTCGGGCTCAACAGGTAGTGATCAATGGCTCCATGTCTAGTTGGCAGCCGGTATCAAGTGGAGTGCCCCAAGGGTTGGTACTCGGGCCAGTTTTGTTCAATATCTTCATAAATGATCTGGAGGATGATGTGGATTGCACCCTCAGCAAGTTTGCAGATGACACTCAACTGGGAGGAGAGGTAGATACGCTGGAGGGTAGGGACAGGATACAGAGGGCCCTAGACAAATTAGAGGATTGGGCCAAAAGAAATCTGATGAGGTTCAACAAGGACAAGTGCAGAGTCCTGCACTTAGGATGGAAGAATCCCATGCACCGCTACAGACTAGAGACCGAATGGCTCGGCAGCAGTTCTGCAGAAAAGAACCTAGGGACGAGAAGCTGGATATGAGTCAACAGTGTGCCCTTGTTGCCAAGAAGGCTAATGGCATTTTGGGCTGTATAAGTAGGGGCATTGCCAGCAGATCGAGGGATGTGATCGTTCCCCTCTATTTGACATTGGTGAGGCCTCATCTGGAGTACTGTGTCGAGTTTTGGACCCACGCTACAAGAAAGATGTGGAAAAATTGGAGAGAGTCCAGCAGAGGGCAACAAAAATGATTAGGGGGCTGGAGCACATGACTTCCGAGGAGAGGCTGAGGGAACTGGGATTGTTTAGTCTGCAGAAGAGAAGAACGAGGGGGGATTTGATAGCTGCTTTCAACTACCTGAAAGGGGTTTCCAAAGATGATGGATCTAGACTGTTCTCAGTGGTAGCAGATGACAGAACAAGGAGTAATGGTCTCAAGTTGCCGTGGGGGAGGTTTAGGTTGGATATTAGGAAATACTTTTTCACTAGGAGGGTGGTGAAACACTGGAATGCATTACCTAGGGAGGTTGTTGAATCGCCTTCCTTAGAAGTTCTTAAGGTCAGTCTTGAGAAAGCCCTGGCTGGGATGATTTAGTTGGGGATTTGTCTTCCTTTGAGTAGGAGATTGGACTAGATGACTTCCTGAGGGCCCTTCCAATCCTGATATTCTATGATAGCAATGTGGCCCCTGTGTTACTGTTAGCAAATCTCTCCGAAGGCCAGAGATGGGACATGAGAGGGGGAGAGCTCTGAGCTACCAAAGATAATTTTTTCCCAGGTGTCTGGCTGGTGGGTCTAACAGACTGCCATATTTGGGGTTGGGAAGGAATTTTCTTCCAGGTCAGGTCGGTAGAAACCCTGTTTTGTTTTGCCTTCCTCTGTAGTGTGCGGCATGGGTCGCTTGTTTGAACTATGGTAAATGGTGGATTCTCTGTAACTTGAAGTTTTTACATCAAGATTTGAGAACTTTAATAATTCCTGCAGAGATTATAGGCCTATTGCAGGAATGGGTGGGTGAGGTTCTGTGGCCTGCGATATACAGGTCAGACTAAATCCTCATAATAGTCCCCTCAGGCCTTAAAGCTCGACTCTAAGATGTGCTAACCCAACCTGAAGCTGGAATAAGAGCTGCCTCGAGATAATCCCAAATGTGTAGACTACTGCACACGTTTGCTGAGGAAATATACGGCACAACCGTTGTGCCGAATTGTGAGAGAACTATCGCCACAAGCGTAGCTCATCTGAACTCAAAAGTGAGGCGGTGCCAACACTGAACTCAAATGCATTTTAAGCTTTTTAAACTATTCTCTCGCAGGTGACAGTCAGAGGAGAGACTAGAGGGGAAAGGCTTTCGTCCTGCCCTAAGTCCCTTGTGTGAACAGAGGGCTGAGGGCCGCTCTCCCAGGTACCAAGCTGTCTCCAGCCAGGCAGGGGACAGTACTGTGTTGCTGAGCCGCAATCCACTTGGAATAAGTCGGTGACAAACGGGGGGGATGAGGTGGTGGTTTCTGTTTCCCTTCTGCAAGCTTCTCCCTTTCTTCTCCGCGGGCCCCAGTGTCCAGCAGCGGCCAAATGCCTGCAGCTCTCCCTTGACGTCGGTCTTGTTCCACGGCGCCTGGACGAGGCCCGGCCTTGCTCAGGAAGGCGGCGAGCCCGCGCTTGGCCCGGCGGGGAAGCGGGCCTGCTGAGCGCGGCGCGACCGGGCCCCCGGGTTCCCCCCAGCAGCGCTCCCCGGGCCTGCACAGCGCCGGGCTGACGGCGGCCCCGCTCCCCCCGCGGGCGGGCGTCCGCTTCCGGGGCAAAGGGGGCGAGCCGCGCCCCCCTCTCTCCCCCGTTCCCAAGATGGCGGCCGCGGGCGGCGCGGGGGCGGCGGCCGCGCTGTGGAGCGAGGTGAATCGCAGCGGCCAGAACGGAGACTTCGGCCGCGCGCTCAAGTCCGTCAGCAAGCGTGAGTCCCGCGCGCGCGCGCGTAGCGGCCCCTTCCCCCCCGCGCGCGCTGCGGAGGGGCCGGTCGGCGCGTCGCCGGCCCCGGCCCCGGCCCCGGGAGATCCCTGGCGCTCGGTGGTGGGCAGCGCCGCCGGCCCCGGTACTGTCCCCCCGCCGGGCCCGGTGCAGCGCTCTCTGCAGCCCGCTGCGCTGGCAGGTGCCGAACGCCGACGTGTAACACACGCGCTGGGCTCGGGCTGCGCCTTGATGGCCCGGGGCGGCCCCCTTCAGCAGGCCCAGGGCTCTGATGAACCCCCAGGTTTCACCTCACTTACAAACTATCGGCTGATCGAGTGAGACGCCAGGATGCAGAAGTGTCCCAGCTCACGGTTACTGAAATATTACTAAAAAGAAAAGGAGGACTTGTGGCACCTTAATATTACTGGGTTCAGAGTAGCAGCCGTGTTAGTCTGTATCCGCAAAAAGAAAAGGAGGACTTGTGGCACCTTAGAGGCTAACAAATTTATTAGCGCATAAGCTTTCGTGAGCTACAGCTCATTTGAGCTACAGCTCACGAAAGCTTATGCTGTAATAAATTGGAAATATTACTGGTTTCAGAGTAGCAGCCATGTTAGCCTGTATCCGCAAAAAGAAAAGGAGGACTTGTGGCACCTTAGAGGCTAACACATTTATTTGCTTTCTTGCGCTACAGATGCATCCAATGAAGTGAGCTGTCGCTCATGAAAGCTTATGCTCTAATAAATTTGTTAGTCTCTAAGGTGCCCCAAGTCCTCCTTTTCTTTTTTTGAAATATTACTGACTTTCTCATTTTGTCTGTATGGAATTGTAGTTTGTACTGACTTCGGTAGTGCTTTTCACGTAGACTGTTATAAAACTAGGCAATTATCTAGAGGAATTAATGTGTCCCCCCCCCAAAGACCTCTGCGTACCCCCAGGGGTACAGGTACCCTGATTGAGAACAACCGGCCTGGAGCACCCAGCCACATTTCAAGGCCTCTAGCTGTTAAAACAGGTTTCAGAGTAGCAGCCGTGTTAGTCTGTATTCGCAAAAAGAATGCATCCGATGAAGTGAGCTGTAGCTCACGAAAGCTTATGCTCTAATAAATTTGTTAGTCTCTAAGGTGCCACAAGTACTCCTTTTCTTTTAGCTGTTAAAAGGCAGCACAACTACAACAAAGACACAGAGAACCTGTTAACTTCCATACCTGGTGCTTGAGATGCTCTAGCCTCAGATGTTCGACATGACTGAGATCACCTGTTTGCCCAATAACTTTTAGAAAATCCCAGCTATATAAGCATGTCTCTCCATTCACAGGGAGGTCTCCTAAGACGTGGCTCTGTGCTAGGTAGTATCGGTTAGTTCAGTGCTTTATAATAGTTTCAACCAATTTGCCCAGTACCGAAGTGAGGCTTACTGGCCTGTAGTTGCCTGGGTCACCTCTGGAGCCCTTTTTAAAAATTGGCATCACATTAGCTATTCTCCAGGCACTTAGTACAGAAGCTGATTTAAATGATAGGTTACAGATGAGTTAGTAGTCCTGCAATTTCACATTTGAGTTCCTTCAGAATTCTTGGGTGAATACCGTCAGGTCCTGGAGACTTATTACCATTTAGTTTGTCAGTTTGTTCCAAAACCACCTCTACTGACACCTCAATTTGGGACAGTTGCTCAGATATGCCACCCAAAAAGAATGGCTCAGGTTTGGGAATCTCCCTCATACCCTCAACAGTGAAGACCGATGCAAAAAATTAATTTAGTTTCTCCAAATTGGCTTTATTGTCTTTCAGTGCTCCTTTAGCATTTCGATTGTCCAGTGGCCCCACTGGTTGTTTAGCAGGCTTTCTGCTTCTGATATATTTTAAAAAAAAATAAATTGCTGTTACTTTTGGAGTCTTTGGCTAGCTGTTCTTCAAATTCTTTTTTGGTCTTTCTAATTATATTTTTACACTTCATTTGCCAGAGTTTATGTTCTTTTCTATTTTCCTCATTAGGATTTATCTTCCACTTTTTAAAGGATGCCTTTTTGCCTCTGACTGCTTCTTTTACTTTGTTGTTTAACCACAGTGGCTCTTTTTTGGTTCTCTTACTATGTTTTTTAAATTGGGGTATACATTTAAGTTGAGCCTCTATTATGATGTCTTTAAAAAGTTTCCATGCAGCTTGCGGGGATTTTACTTTTGGTACTGTACCTTTTAATTCCTGTTTCACTAACCACCTCATTTTTGTCTAGTTCCCCTTTCTGAAATTAAATGCTACGGTGTTGGGCCATTGTGGAGGTTTCCCCGCCACAGGGATTGGTTGAATCTATCATAAAGAACAAAATTGTCAGACACATACATGAACATAGTTTGTTGGGAGATAGTCAACGTGGTTTTTGTAAAGGGAAATCATGCCTCACCAATCTACTAGAATTCCTTGAGGGGGTCAACAAGCATGTGGACAAAGGAGATCCAGTGGATATAGTGTAGTTAGAGTTTCAGAAAGCCTTTGACAAGGCTCCTCACCAAAGGCTCTTATGCAAAATAATCACTCTTTGGGATAAGGGAGAAGGTTCTCTCATGGATTGGTAACTGGTTAAAAGATGGGAAACAAAGGGTAGGAAGAAATGGTCAGTTTTCAGAATGGAGAGAGGTAAATAGTTGTGTCCCCCAGGGATCTGTGCTGGATCCAGTCCTATTTAACATATTCATAAACGATCTGGAAAAAGGGGTAAACAGTGAGGTGGCAAAATTTGCAGATGATACAAAACTATTCTTCCCAGGCAGACTGTGAAGAGCTACAAAAGGATCTCTCAAAACTGGGTGACTGGGCAACAAAATGGCAGATGAAATTTAATGTTGATAAATGCAAAGTAATGCATGTTGGAAAACATAATCCTAACTATACATATACAATATACAAATTAGCTGTTACCACTCAAGAAAGAGGTCTTGGAGTTATTGTGAATAGTTCTCTGAAATCATCCACTGAATGTATAGCGGCAGTCAAAAAAGTGAACAGAATGTTGGGAATTGTCAAGAAAGGGATAGATAATAAGACAGAGGCAATATGATATTTTCTGTATAAATCCATGGTACGCCCACACCTTGAATACTGCGTGCAGATGTGGTCGTCCCATCTCAAAAAAGATATATTAGAGTTGTATAATGACAGGTTTCAGAGTAGCAGCTGTGTTGGTCTGTATTCGCAAAAAGAAAAGGAGTACTTGTGACACCTTAGAGACTAACAAATTTATTTGAGCATAAGCTTTCGTGAGCTACAGCTCACTTCATCGGATGCATTTCTGATGAAGTGAGCTGTAGCTCAAGAAAGCTTATGCTCAAATAAATTTGTTAGTCTCTAAGGTGCCACAAGTACTCCTTTTCATATTGGAGTTGGAAAAGATTCAGAAAAGGGCAACAAAAATGATGAGGGGTATGAAACGGCTTCCGTATGAGAGATTAATAAGCCTGGGACTTTTCAGCTTGGAAAAGAGGCGACTAAAGGGGGATAGGATAGAGGTCTATAAAATCATGAGTGGTGTGGAGAAAGTAAATAAGGGCATGTTGTTTACTCCTTCTCATAATACAAGAACAAGGGACCACCAAATGAAATTAATAGGTAGCAGGTTTAAAACAAACACAAGAAAGTATCTTTTCATGCAATGCACTGTCAACCTCTGGAACGCCTTGCCAGAGGGTGTTGTGAAGGCCAATACTATAACGGGGTTCAAAAGGGAGCTAGATAGATTCATGGAGGAGAGGTCCATCAATGGCTATTAGCCAAGATGGGCAGGAATGGTGTCCCTAGCCTCTGTTTGCCAGAAGCTGGGATTGGGTGACAGGGCATGGATCACTTGATGATAACCTGTCTGTTCATTCCCTGTTCATTCCCTTTGGGGCACCTGCCATTGGCCACTGTCAGAGGACGGGATACTGGGCTTGATGGACCTTTGGTCTGACCCCGTATGGCCGTTCTTATGTTCTTCTTATGTTTCATGGTTTTCAGACTTTTTGAGCTGAACCCCCCCCCATCCCCCTTTGAGTTACAGTTTTCAGTTGTGTGCCCCCCCCCCAGCCCAGACAAAAAGAGGTGAGTCGGGGGTGAAGGTGGTGATCCCTCTCTGAGCTCCACCGGGCTGAAGCCCAAGTTGCCTGGCGTCGCCACATGTTCACCCAAATGTTCCTCCAGGCCCCCCACAGTTTGAAAACCATCTCAAGTGACTTTCATTACATCACACCTTAATGTATTGAGAACATCTCCATCTGTGGATATTTGTGTTCTCAGCTCCCAGGATCCTGATTCTGCAGTTGGGTCTGTGTGGGCAGCGGCTTATCAACCTCAATTAGGCATTTCATATTCTCAGAAGCCTGCCTGCATGGATCTGATTTCAGGATCAGGGCCCCAGTATGTCCTGTGAGGGTAATGCTGGTGGTCGGGCAGCTGTTTTCTGTGATCACTGCTTTTCATGCTGACTGGTTTTGTTTTATTCTTTCCTAGTGCTCCCATCATCTTTTCATTTAGCCACTTGTTTTTGTAACTTTACACTTAGCCCTGGTTTACACTGGGGGGGAGGGGGTGTTCGATCTAAGTTACGCATCTTCAGCTACGTGAATAACGTATCTGAAGTCAACGTACTTAGATCGACTTATCGTGGTTTCTCCACTGCAGTGAGTCAACTGCTGCCGCTCCCTCGTTGACTCTGCCGGCACCTCTCACAGCGTTGGAGTACAGGAGTCGACGGGAGAGCACTCAGGGGTCTATTTATCACATCTAGACTAGACGCGATAAATTGATCCCCGCTGGATCTATTGCTTCCCTCTGATCTGGTGGGTAGTGAAGACATACCCTTAGATTGTAAGGTCTTCCAAGGAGAGATTTTGTCTCTATTGCGTTTCTGCAGTGCCCAGCACAGTGGGGCCCTGGGTTATAGGCTCTACAGTAATACAAATAATAAAAGCATCTACAGTACAGTAGCAAGATGCAGACTATATTTTATTGAGTAGTAATATTATGTGAACAGTTCCATTGCTAAAGTATGATGTGGCTTCATAAATCCATTGGTTTGCAATCGGGCTAACCTGGGTAAGAGAAAGGGAAAATACTGATGGAAGGAGAAGCAAGAGAGGAAGGATGCATATTTAAGCCCTAGTCCTGCATCAGAGAATGTAGTTAGATTGTGTTTAGGATGTAGTATAGTTTGGTTATGTTTAACTAGGTGGCCTAGATAAGGTTTCTGAAGAGCCTGACATTTTCTAGGGGTTAAATTCACCTTGCTCTGTCTCCATAAATGTATTAGAATTCTGATTTTTGTAAGTCTTGTAGAGGCATCCATAAGCTTTGTGAAACCAGAGTTTGGGATCGTTGGGTGGCACCCAGGGAGCTTCAGCCCTGCGAGATTTCGATTTTGGAGGAAGGAGCCTTGATTTGTGTATGCAGCTTTGGAAGCAGCTGACCTATGGCAAACTGGAGTTTGGACAATCAGGGTTGAAAGGTGTTGTCATATGACTGTTAGACTACACCACTTTAGATACCAGACTGAGGGTGGTATAGGGAAAGAGCAGGTACTTTTCTCTTTGACATGTTTTCGGGGGAAGGATTGGATCTAACTGTCAACAATTAACGTCGTGGCAAAAATACAAACCGTGTTCCAAATTTTTCCCTATCATCTTTCCCTGATAGCAAACCTCTGGGTCCTGAAATTAATCCTCTTGTTGACCTGGACTTACTTTGCTTTTTCTCAGTGTGCTTGCCCTTTTGTTCATGAGTAGGGAATGCAGAATTGATGATGCCCAGTTCTTGAGAACCTGCTGGTCAGGCTTTTACCTCTGATCTGCAGAGTGACGTGCGAGTGCAGTAACCCTGGTGCTATCTAGCCCTCGGACACTTTCACACTTAGTTGACATCACGGCTTGGTCTACCCTAAAAAAAAAAAATTCTACCAGTAGAACTGGCGATTAATTGTGTGATTTATTTATTTTTACATGTAATACTGGTATAAACCCTACTGTGGAGGCAGTTTTACCAGTATAAAGGTATTTTATACTGGTATAGCTTTTGCTCCCTAAACCAGAATGAGCTATACCAGTATAATCTCTTTTATACCACTATACGTGATCCACTCCAGGGGTTTTTGGCCACTTCTACCTCACTGGGATTGTTAAAAGCAGTTCAACTTTCTAGTCTAGACAAGGTCTGAGACATTGTTTGGATTTTAATTTGATGAACTCTGATTTGTCTGGATTTTAATTTGATGAACTCTGATTTTAATGGGAAGTAGGAAAGGAGTTAGAGATTGTGATAGCTCTCTTTGCTTCCCCAAGTGTTGCAGATCAACAAGGATGATGTGACTGCCCTTCACTGCAAAGTGGTGTGTCTCATTCAGAATGGAAGCTTCAAGGAAGCCCTCAGCGTAATCCACACCCACACCAAAGTGTTAACCAGGTGAGTGGTAGCCCCAGAGGCTCCTGCAAAGGAAAAAAGCACAAGCTCCAGGAAGCTATTAATCTAGGTAGAAGGGTGGTGCTGGTGGGCAATGGCTGTTGCTGATGTTTTCAGTGTTTCACATGCTTAACTTTAGGCTTGGTCTAAGAAGGGGGATAGTGTGGACATCAGCCACCGCGGTAATTACTGTGGTTGCTGTAAGTCGACCTAACAGGTCGACTTAAGATTGTAGTGTAGACATGCCCTTACTCTCATAATCACTCCTGTGGAAGACAATGGAACTGCTCAGGTGAATGAAGTTCAGAATATGCAAACGTGTTCCCAAGACTGGGGCCAATACCCCTCCTTATCTCTGTTTTCCCATCTGTGAAACTGCAGTGATAAATGTTACGTACCTACCTTCCTGCCACAGAGGGCTGTTTGCGGCCTAGTGTCTGTGCAGTGGCTTACGATGAAAACTGCTATGTAAGAACTCACTATTAGCAAAACTAATGTATGTATTGTCAGAATGTATGTATTTCCCTATGGGAAGGCAAGAAGTATGCATGGAGGGAAAGGATGTAGAACTGATTATTGTTGTAGTACAAGAGTAGACTCTAAAAGTATTTTCTCATATTCCTTATTTATAACCACTAATGTGAATGTAAAAAAAACAATCTAGACTTTAGCCTTAATTCCTTGCCTCTTTGAACACTCATAACTTAAATAGCAAAGCAACTTTCATTCAGCCTGTGTAAAAAAATGTGTGTATGTGTATGCGTATGTATGTATGTACTTGTGAGGACTGGTGGAACCTCATGGGAAATTACCTGTCAGGTGTGATGGTAGTGGATCTCATGAGACATGTAGATAGCCTTACAGGTAGTGCTGGGAAGGAATTGGTGGTTGTGGTACATGTAGGTACCAAAGACATAGGAAAAGGTAGAAGAGAGGTCCCGGAGGCCAAATTTAGGCTGCAAGGTAAGAGATTAAAGTCCAGGATCTCCATGGTAGCATCCTCTGAAATGTTTCACGTGCAGGGCCAGGCACACACGCAGAACTGCAAGGTCTCAATGTGCAGATGAGACAAAGGTGTAGGGAGGATGGGTTTGGCTTTATTAGAAACTGGGGAACCTTTTGGGAAGGAGTGGCCTATACAGAAAGGATGGGCTCCACCTAACCAAAATGGAACCAGACTGCTGGCACATAAATTAAAAAAAGGGTTGTAGAGGATTTTTTAAACTAAGGGCTAAGGGATAGCCAACAGGTGCAGAGGAGCACACGGTTTGGGCAGAGACATCCCTTAGGAATGATGAGGGAGAAATCTATCCAGTAAAGAGGATAGGTAAGAAATTGCAAAAGTACAGGTAGGAACTAGTGAGAAACAATCAAATGAAATAGAATCCTATTTAAAAATAACACGTGAAGGCAAACAGCTGAATATTGACAATGTATAAGTGCTTATATACAAATGCAAGGAGTCTAAATACTAAGATCAGTGAGCTAGAATGCCTGTCAATAGATGAGGATATTGATATAACAGGCATAATGGAAACTTGGTGTAATGACGACAATGGGACCCATTGCGCTAGGGTACAAAATATATAGGAATACAGAGTAGGTTGTGATGGGGTGGCACTACATGTGAAAAAAAAGTAGAGTCAAATACAGCAAAAATCTTTTTATTTTATCTTTTTTTTTTTTTTTTAAGACTGTACCATAGAATCTCTGTGGATAGAAATTCCACATTTGAATAAAAAGCATCTAGCAGTAGGAATATACTTCTGACCACCTGACCAGGAGGTGACAGTGATTGTGAAATGCTGAGAAAGTCAGAGAGATTTCAAAAGCAGAAAGCGCAATAATAATAATAGATGATTTCAACTATGGTCATATTGACAGAGTAAATGTTTCCTCATGATGCAGAGACATAATATCTAGACTCCATAAACAGCTGCTTCTTGGAGCAGCTAGTCGTGGAACCTAGAAACACGGAGTCAATTCTTGATTTAGTGATAAGGTGAGCACATCAGAACTATCCTTTTTGGGCAACAAATCTAAAGTTCTGTCCTGCATTCATGTGTCACTGGAAGAGGTTTTAGAACAGAATTATAAATTAAATGGTAATATGTCACCGAGATCAGATGGTATTCATTCAAGAGTTCTGAAGGAACTCCGATATGAAATTGCAGAACTACTAACTGTAGTATATAACCTATTGCTGAAACAAACCTCTGTATCAGATGATTGGACGATAGCTAATGTAACACTGATTTGACAAGTTCCCTCACCAAAGGCTCTTAGTCTGTCATCAGATCAGAGGGAAGGTCCTCTCATGGATTAGTAACTGATTAAAAAATAGGAAACAAAGGGTAGGAATAAATGGTCAGTCTTCACAATGGAGAGAGGTGAACAGCAGGGTACCCCAAGGAACTGTACTGGGACATGTGTTGTTCAATATATTCATTAATGAGCTGGAAAAAGGGGTGAACAGTGAGATGGCAAAGTTTGTAGATGATACAAAATGATTCAAAATAGATAAGTCCAAAGCAAACTGTGAAGAGTTACAAAGGGATCTCACAAAACCGGGTGACTGGGCATCAAAATGGCAGATGAAATTCATTGATAAGAATAAGTAATGCACATTGGAAAAAATAATCCCAAAGACTCACATATAATGAGGGGATCTAAATTAACTGTTCCCACTCAAAAAAGGGCTCTTGGAATCATTGTGGATGATTCTCTGAACACTTAAACTCAGTGTGCGACAGTGGTGAAAAAAACTAGCAATATGTTAGGAATTATTACAAAGTGGATTAAAATAAGCCACAAAATCTCATAATGCGACTATATAAATCCATGGTGCATCCACACCTTGAATACTGTGTCCAGTTTTGGGCGCCCCATCTCAAAAAGGATATAGTGGAACTGGAAAAGGTTCACAGAAGGGCAACAAAGATGATCCAGGGTATGGAACAGCTTCCATATGAGGAGGGACTTAAAAGATTAGGGATGTTCATCTTAGAAAAGAGATGACTAAGTGGGGATATGTTAGAGGTCTATAAAATCATGAATGGTGTGGAAAAAGTGAATAGAGAAGTGTCATTTACCCTTTCCCACAATACAAAAGCCAGGGGTCACCCAATGAAATTAATAGGCAGCAGGTTGAAAACAAACAAAAGGAAATACTTCTTCACACAACTCACACCTAACCTGTGGAACTCATTGTCATGGGATGCTATGATGGCCAAAAGTATAACTGGGTTCAAAATTAGAGAAGTTCATGGAGGGTAGGTCCATCAATGGAATTAGCCAGGATGGTTAGGGATGCATCCCCATGCTCAAGGTGACCTGAACTTCTGACTGCCAGAAGCCAGGAGTAGAGATGCATTTAGTGGTCAGAGGGGTATAGATGGCAAGACCTCTGGGGATGCTGTTAAGTTTTGCTTCCTTGTTCTTCATGTTGAGGTGTTTCTGTTTCAGATGGCTAACTTCAATAACTTCCGTTGTTGTATGCAGTGTAGTTGTAGCCGTGTCAGTTCCAGGATATTAGACTTCTAATATCCTGGGGCTGATACGGCTATAGCTACGGTGCATGGAAGCCGGGAGTGGAATACAGGTGTATTTCTCCCAATTTCCCTGTTCTGCACGCTCCTGCTGAAGCTCTGGTCACTATTGGAGACAGTATACTGAGCTAGATGGACCATGGGTTTGACCCAATGTGGCTGTTTTTATGTTCTTATGAAACTGAAGCTTTTTGCTCAACCATTAAATTATGTATTCTTCAGAGCAAAGAAAGTTCTCGTTGTCACGGTTGATACATCCATTCTGATTAACTTTCGGGCTATTGTGACCAGGATCATGTTTTAATTTTTTTATTACTATTCCATCCTTGTATTCCCCCAGAATAGAGTGCAGAAAACATTTAAATGAAACCTGAACAAACCTTTCTCACAGCATCTGTGCTATAGTCACAGTAAGTTGTTAGTCCCTTCTTTTGTTTTCACTCAGCCTGATCAATAATTCTATGGGGACATATATACTGGACTCCTTTTAAATAAAATCTGCCCAGTCAGTGTATATTAAGGCTTGCTTAATATGGTGTCAACGGTGCCCTTTTAGGTCTGATTCAACCTAACAGTTTTGCCATTGGTTTTCCCTTGTAATTGTGATGTTTCTCAACAGCTTTCATTGCTTAGCATCAGATTTGGCATCCTATGGTTTAGGAGAGGTTGCATGTCATCACGTTTTCTCTGTCTGCAAGAACTGAATATCTGTATTTTTGGGTTGAAGGGATACACCTTTCTGTATGCAGCAGTGACCAATCCTCTCTTCCTTCATTGATTTATTCAGTGAAGCTTTTCATCGTTCTACCTTAGAAAATTGTGCTATACAAAAAATAAACAGGCAATCTGCACATCGACTTCAGCTATGCTATTTTCAACTTAGCTTGCCTGCCCCTTCCCCCCCCCCCCAGTGTATACCAGGCCTAAGAAAACATGTTTTAGGTACTGTCAATGCTCAGTAGAGAAATAATTCAATAGCCTTATGCCAACACATGCTGTTCTGTCTCTAACAACATGGTAGTCTTATAAGAGTAATTATGGATGCTCAAGTAAGGGTTCATGGCTCTCCTAGGAGGCAGATGTTGTAGAATGAGTGCTGTGGTGATGCGCCCACCATCAGTCTCTGCCTTGTTTTCGCAGTGACTCTATCACCTTTGAGAAGGCGTACTGTGAGTACAGATTGAACAGAATTGAAAATGCCCTGAAGACCATTCAGAGCGCCAGCCAGCAGACAGACAAACTGAAGGAGCTGCATGGACAAGTGGTAATTACTGCTTTGGAAACTCTGTGTCTATCATTCATGAGCCCTCTGCTTTGTGAAGGTGGAAAAACTTTTCTCCCCCTCAGCTGTGATTTAATAATGGTTATATTCTGGGCGAAAACCCCAGTGAAATCAGTGACAAAACTCCCACTGACTTCAGTGGGGCCTAGGATTTTACCCTCTCTTCTAGTTAGCCGGGGTCTCCCAAACTGTCAGATAGCACCACCCTTTCACTTGTTGGCTCACTAATCTTCCCCCACTTCCATCCATTTCAGCTTCTAATAAATCACATTCCTCTGTTCCGGAAAGCAGGGTAGTTTGCTGGAAGCCACTGAACCAAAATGTGCCTGTGTAGCCATACAGTTGGCCACCTTCTTTCTCCCCAGGGCTAGAATGAAGTGATTTGCTTGATTTCCATCAGCCAGGGAAGTGGGCGGTCCCGAGGAGAGTGCTTTACTTTTCACTCTGTGAGCTCTTGGTTTAGGATCTAGTCCTGCACAGGCTTCATGCATATAGCTCTGACATCAGGAGCAGCTGTGTGTGAAGCAACACAAGGATGGACTATCTTGGAGCATCAGGATTGAAAAGAGAAAGAGAAAAGGCTTTTCCTCCTCCTTTTGTTTCCATAGTTGATTAGAATAATCCCAACATGTGGAAGAAACAGTTATTTGCTGTAGACAATGCTTGAAAGATGGTCATTTAATTTGCTCCCTAGAGAATTAAAGTCTGCTGTGAGGAGGCTGGCAGAGACCAAAATTGACTCTATTTTCCCGAGTAAATTCTGAATTAGACTTTACAGCACTTGTTCGGGTGTCTCTAGTTGTGGATGCCGATGTGCAGGGCAATGTCTCTCTTCTCAGTTGTACAGGTTGGAGCGCTATGATGACTGCTTAGCTGTGTATCGGGATCTCATCCGGAACTCCCAAGACGACTACGAAGAAGAAAGGAAAACCAACCTTTCTGCAGTGGTTGCAGCGCAGAGCACATGGGAGAAAGTGGAACCAGTGAGTTTGTGTGCATGCGTGCACATGTGGGAGAGATTGTTCTCCCTTCCACCCTCTCTCTGCTGAACCTTGCCTGTGTTAGAACACTTCTGAAGATGAATTGCATGGCTCATAGATGGCAGAGGCAGGAAGAGGGCATTCGAGAACCTAAATCATTAATAGGAAATAGAGAACTCAGATAATACACACAGAAAATGGTAGTCTCTCCCTGCCCCTCAGCAGAGATTTCATTGCTGAGTGTGTAGTGAGGGTGGTGGTTGTTTCTCCAAACTGGAGGCCTCCTATCCAACAGGAGCGCATCCAGAGTGACCTCTGGAAGTGTCAGAGATCACTCTTGTGGTTTATCCATGCAGTCGGTGTCCCTTAATGCATGAGTGCATGATGTACTTCAAGTTTCTAGTTTGGGAATGTGGACATTTATTGCTAATGAGTCATCTGTCACCTTGCTTACCAGTGTCTCTTTTCTATTGGATACCCCAACACATTGCAAAGTATAATTTAATGTAAACTACAGTTAACAAAATTGCCTTTTGCAATTGGCACTATCTATATATGTCATTAGTGTTCATGCACATATTACCACACTTGTGCAATCTGGTAATTTACAGTGGGTCTCCAAGACCTTGCAAAAACCAGCAAGATTCCACTGAATGTGAATGGATGTAAGCCCCTGGTCCTGCAAAGCCTACTTAAACCCAGTAGAACATTGCTAATCTTCACTAGTGACTGGGAAGAGCCATTGCAAGAGTAAAGCTCAATGGTTAGGTACATTAAATAAGTTTTTAAATATTTAAGACTGCAGCTTGTCTTTGAAATTCTCCAGAGCTACAGTTTCTGCCAATTCTCTCTGTGTTTAAACAGCCTGGACAGCTCCCTTGAGGTCTAATCTGATTCTCTCTAATTCCTAAGAACAGGACTGCTCTACAGCTAGGAGTTGGATAGCTCCATTGCAGACTCCCCCTTGGCTTTGTCCTGCAGCATAAAGGGAAGGCCATTCATGCCGTGACTTTTTAGACAGCACATATCCTCTCAAGATCACCTTTGCATGTGGATTTCATAATGAATCTTCTGTTGTATATTAATCTAAGAAGTTGGCATGTTTGCGAAAAGCTATGATTTGTGTCTGTAATAATCCTATAAAAGTGGCTTTAAACAAATCTGTTTAGGTTCTAATCCAAAATTAGGCTGTATTTAATTTCTTTCAAGCATTTAACCCAATCCTTTCACTCCATGTCAGGAAGATCTGGGCCTCCAAGAAGCTACCTATGAGCTGTGTTATAATGCTGCATGTGCATTGATTGGGCAAGGCAGGCTGAATGAGGCAATGAAAAACCTACAGAAAGCAGAAGGTAAAAACACAGGGGGGGTTATAGATCGCTCTGTCACTCATTCTTTGTAAACACATTTAAAGAGAGAACAAGGATTTGATTCTGGATTGAAAATGAGATTGGACAACCGTAGGGTTCTTGTATTACAGTTTCCATAGCTTGTTTGCCAAGACTGGTTGGGACGTTGTAGCACTTAACATGCCTTAAATACATTTTATTATATCAGTAATTTTTAACTATTGTAGATCAAACTGTTTTCTTATCTACAATTCCCATGTAGTCCATAGTTTTTCAATTTGTAGATCTCAGCTTGCTTTCCAGCTATGCATTGGTTATTGTTTTGCTGTCATTTTACAATAGTAAACTGTATATAACATCTCAGTCTTCCCTCCCAATTGATGTTTAATTCTCGAGTGCAATTTGGTATCTGCTTATAATTTGGACAGTGCAATCTCTTCACGTTAGCAGAAGTTTTAAAAGCCCTATTTAGTTGTTTTATGAGTGTACTGAAGACTGTAGAGTGCCGTAATGTTCTGAGTTGGGGATTGCCCTATCAAGTGTACTAACTTTGATTTTTCACATTCAGAAAGACCATTTTTATTATTGTTATATTTTAGTCTGTTCAATAAGATGTGTAGGAAGGAGAATAAACAATTAAAGTAAAAGTTGATAGTAGCGAAGAGGAACCAGGTTACAGGCCTTTCAGATTAGGTTTAACATCGACAGCTGCAAAACTGAAAAGCTTGAACTCCCTTATGTCCTCTTATTAAGCTGACTAAATATGTTATAGGTGGAGCTGGCAATGCCATCAATACTTAAAGCTACCCAACACTTGCCATTGTAAGGTTCTGTTTTCAGTTGCTTATAACTTTGCCAGACTATAGTCATTCAGAAGTTTTCCAGGCCAGGTGCTTGCCTCAGGCCTGATATTTTTGGAAAACCTCAGCATAAACAATTCAGCCATTTCCAAGAAGGGGTGTAAGAAACAATACCTTAGTTTGCCCATGTTAAAAACCAAACAAACAATGCTTACAGCAGTTTCATTGAGAAGTTTTAGCATGCCCAAGTGACAGAGCAAGTACTCAGTATTTGGAAAAGGGATTACCTTGGTGTCATGGATGTGCCTTTTGTCATCACAAGCTATACGTCTCTGAAAATCTCAATTCTCACAGGCTTACTAGAGGTTTGTTAGTTTTACAGCTAAATTTGTTGAAGATCCTGTCTGTGTGCAACCAGATGAGGAAGGGGGCTGAGTTAAGCTTGCACAGGCCACCTTAATTCTGGCCTTTCCTGACTTTGGAGTGCTTGACTTTGCAAACTTAATGTACTTCTAAAATAATTTTTTGGTTCAATATCTAATCTATAATGTTACTGTGGAATCAGGCGTGCTAGTTGTGTACATTCCTATTTAGTAATTTTGCTTTTTTGTGATCTGATTGTGGAACATAATGCGAACCCTTCAGGTGTGTGCATTGTTGGATACCATGGTAGTAAATAACACAGTTCAGTCTTGACCTTAGTTACAGTTGTGTGGAGCTAGACGAGCTGCAGGCCATTCTTAGTGCATGTTCTTTCTACTGTTAGTTAATCCAGGCACTGAGACAGTAATCTTTAGGAAAACACAGAGCTTCACTGCTTTTATCACACTGCAAAACTGCTTACTGAGCAGTAGGTGAGAGAGTAGAGTAGACTCAAGGAATAAAAGTAGGGATGAAAACCAGAAGGACCTAGTGAGGCAGTATTTGCACAAAGGAGAGTGACAAAATCTACATCAGTCTTTTAAGTCTGGGTAAGATCATATGAGTAACAAGTAGTTATGGTGGAGAGAGCTCTTTCATAAAAGATCATAAAGTATTTTTAAAGAAAATTAACTGGGGAAGGAGAGAAATAAGTAAAAAAAACGTGAGTACTCAAAAAGAATTCTGGAGGAGCAATGTCTCCGGCGTTCTTGACTTTTTTAAAAATGTCACTGTAGACCGTATCTCTTTCCCACATGCACCCAGTCATTTCCTTACTTTCTTGCGTAAAAAGTGCTTGTGAAACTTTGTAGAAGCCTCACTTATTATCCACAATGGGCACGTGATATAAACAAACATTCCTGTCATCATCCTGTTCTGTGCTTTCCTCTGGGTAAAAATTAACCCTTTCTAAATTTGTCTTTCAAATGATTTTCTCTAGATCTGTGTCGCCAGTCACTTTCGGAAGACTCTGTAAGTTGTTGCTGTTACTCTGAATAATGTGCCTTTTACACCAAAGCATTTCAAAGCAGTGCCCCAGGGATTAGCCATGTGATCACTTATTAAATTGCTATGCAATATCATAGCCAGCAAGAGTCACCAATCTGCCTAAATTTATGTTCCCAATACCACTCCTGAGGTGTGAGCTATCCTTCTGCCGTTGCTAAAATTTAAATTCTTGGGGCCTGATTGTCTCCTGCCTTGCCCGTTCTGCAGTCCCTTAATCAATGCAATGTGGGTGTATTCCTACCACATTAGAGGGATGGGGTGGGTACGCCCACTGCAGAGGTGTTGAGGCTGTGTGAATCAGGACCACAATTTGTGATTCATATCCAGCACACTTTGACATGTCTGTAGGGTACAAGCAGACCGCACACATGTGGGTTGGGAGGGTAATTTCTGTTGTTAAAAGTAGCTCTGCCTTTTGCCCCTATTTTCTGGTTTACGGTGTGAATGTGTGTAATGATGTCTTTTGAAGATATGCTCTTCTAGTGGTGGGGATTGTGACTGATGGTTTTGCCCAAGATCGACTGAAAAAGGAACAGGTCCTCTGCAAAATGCTGAAGCCAGGGAGCACACGAGGGGGAGGCTTCATTTTGTTTTGTCTGGATTTTCCTTCAGGATGTGACTGAGGAAGACACTGAGGCTGAGCTGGCCATTATTCATGGTCAGATGGCCTATATCATGCAACTACAGGGACGTACAGAGGATGCTCTCCAGCTTTACAATCAAATCATCAAATTAAAGTAAGTGCTTCATTCAAACAAGCTCTCTTCCTTCCACATGTGACAAGGCTGCTGTCTAATAGCTGTGCCTTTCATTCTCATTTGTTGTCTGCAGGCCGACAGACGTGGGATTGATTGCTGTCATTGCAAATAACATCATCACTATTAATAAGGTATAGAATTTGCCCATCCTCTTTCTAAAGCATTTTTGCAAAGAAATGAGAATGAATTCAGAACTCACCACATGCAGAGCTCCCATTGGCTTTGAGGGGGGTTCTGCGTGCAGAGGGATTGGAGAGTTGCATCTCTCTTTGAACTAAGTACTTACTTTCAAGTGGAAGCACTCTAGCATGAAAGTTCTATTTATAGTGTTGCTGTTTGTGCTGTTACACTGGTATTTCCATTATATGTTTATCCTTATAGGCCCCAGTCCTGCGAAAACAGATTGCAAAAATGATTTTGCACATAGATAAATTCACCAAAATGAGTCCCACGGGAGCCAGTCACACTGCTTGCATGACTAGAGTTACATGTGTGGCTAGGAATTTGCAGGATCTGGGTCTTAGAAGATTGGAGCTTCCAGACTAAGGGGGTGTGTGTGTGTGTGTGTGTGTGAGAGAGAATTTTTTTCAGGTACAGGATTTAGGTGGGTTGTGCTTGTGCTTCTGTAACTTCTAAAGTGCATCATGCAAGCTGTTAGTGCGCATTGTGGACATGAGGCTTTTGTGCTGTCTTCAAAGCCTGATGGATGACTTCAGTGAAATTTGCATCAAGTGCACAGCCACAACAGTATTTTTATGTGTGAAAACTATACAAATAGCATAACGGAGGAGTCGTTTCTTATCTAGTCTCGCTCTACTTCTGCACTATTGTCACGAGCATTGCAAGCATTGGGCTCAAGATCCTGAAATATTTGCAGAGCCTCAAGAAAAAACGAATGAATATGGAGCATGACGGTTTCATGGAGGACAGATTGCTGTGGGACACACAGAGAACCAATTCGAGGTTGGTGGTGGTGTTCTCAGTGGCTTCAGATAGTGGGACACTGATTCTCGGACCAAGAAACAAGCACGAGCTGGTAGTATCGCCTTGTAATACAGGGTTGGGATGAAGAGCAGTAGCTGCAAACTTTTGGATGCACGAGGCCAGATTTCTGGATCTGTGCACTGAGCTCATCCCAGTCCTCCGTCGCAGGAACACCAAAATGAAAGCTGCACTGACAGTGGAGAAGCAAGTAGTGATTGCACTGCGGAAACTTGCAGAAACTTGCAACACCAGATCGCTACTGGTCACTCGGGAATAATTTGGTGTCGGGAAATGCATGCTGAGGGTTGTTATGATGCAAGCATGCAGGGCCGTTATTCACCTCCTGCTATGCAGGACTGTGACTCTAGGCAATGCACAGGACATGGTTGATGGATTTGCAGCAGTGAGGTTCCTGAATTGAAGTGGGGCGATAGACAACACGCATGTACCCATTTTGGCACAAGCCCACGTTGCCACTGAGTACATCATCAGAAAGGGCTACTTTTCTATGTTTATGGAAGCATTGGTGGATCACTGGGGATGCTTCACTGACATCAGTGTTGGCTGGTCAGGGAAGATGCATTACACTTGTATCTTTAAAAACACAGGACTGTTTAGAAAACTACAAGCAGGGACTTTTTCCTGGTAGATGGATTACCACAAGGAATGTTGAAATACCACTCGTGATCCTGGGCGACCCAGCCTCCCCCTTACTGCCCTGGCCAATGAAGCTGTACACTGGCCACCTTGACAGCACCAAGGAATGGTTCAACTCCCTGCTCGGCAGGTGCAGAATGACGGAATGATTGATTGAAGGGCAGCTGGTGGTGTTTACTCACACGATTGGATCTCAGTGAGAAAAATACCCCAATGGTTATAGCTGCCTGCTGTGTCCTGCATGATGTATGTGAAGCAAAGAGGGAAACGTTTTTCCTGGGGTGGATGGTGGAGGTGGAGAGGCTGTCTGCTGAGTTTGAACAGCCGGCTACAAGGGCTATTAAAAGTGCTCAACATGAAGCTATGCAGTTCAATGAGCTTTTGAAAGACCATTTTAATAGTGAGCCAGAGTAGTGAGTGGTGGTGTGCTCCTGTGGCCTAGTAGGAATCCTGTGGTGATTGCTGTAACATTGTCAGTGTACCTATGAATTTTAATTGTGACTGAATCAGAGTTGTGTGACATTATGCAGTAACAGGAAATTGATAGGTTTCAGAATTGCTGAGCATTCAGCTGCATATATTGTGAAATAATTATGTTCAAAATAATTTTATTCTGTAACAGAATTCAGTACAACCCCACTCCCATGGAATTTTAAAACAAATACTTTAAAAACCTAATAAAAACGTGATAAATTAAGAGCACAGAACTTATGAAGGGGAAAGAACATGCACATCCCTTTCAGCTACACGTACACCAACGGTGGCTTTCACAGGCCTGGGTCTGTGACACTGCGATTGTCTTCAGTGTCCCCCAGGGTGGAGTGGTAGGGGTAGTGCAGTGACCCCGATGCCATGTGGAATGTTGGGGGGAGGTTAATGGGAAGGTCCTGCTATTGAGTTCACAGTGGGCTGCAGAGGGAGGCGAGCCTGGGCTTGTTGAATCTGCAGGTCCAGCAGAGTCTGCAGCATCTGTGTTTGCTGTCTGAGAAGCTCCATTATGTCCTGGTGCCTCTCCTTCCCTTTTTCCGGCTGGGACTCCTGGGCCTGTCTCCTCTCCACTCTTTCCTTCTCCAGGCTGTCCGCAGTGTTCATCCTCCAGGCCCTGTGCTCGTGGTCTGATGCAGCGCTGGCTTGCATGGTCTCATTGAACGTGTCATCCCGAGTCCTCCTCTTTCTCCTCCTTATCTGGCTTAGGTGTTCTGTGGGTGTGGGGGGAGACCCTGAAGGCCACAGTGGCAGCAGCTGAAGATGCAACACACAGCGGTACATTGTCAGCACATTCACTACAGAGAGCGAAACTACCGCTGCTGAACTCACTTCCCCTGCTCCCCTAACATTGTAAGCTCTACATTCTCACTTGGGATTGGGATTGCTTGTGCACGGCACCACTCGCAGCACCATCCCTGGTGAGTATGGCCCACTGGGGTTGGGGAAATGCGGAGGGAATTGCTCACTGGCATGATTCTCTTAGCATAGGGCAATGGCACTGGGCACTGGCACCATTTCCTACATCTCTCACTCGTGAGTGTAACAAAGGCAGAGAGAGCAAAGCTGCTGCTAGGATCCCGAAACCACCAGGGTCCATATGCTGCTAACCTGTGCGCTTCAATGTTGCCTGCTGAAATTATCACTGACTGGCATGGGAAAGTGTTCCACCGCGGCGGAAGAAATAAGGCTGCCTTCTCTAAAAACCTTCAGCAGGGAATTGCAGACACCTCCATGAAAGTTTCATCGAGATCTCGATGGAGGATTCACGAGACATGCCGGTGCACATAAACAGACTGCTCCACTTGGCCCCCTTGGCCTAACGAGGGGAATGAAAAGCAGGTAGAAACTCTACCTCTCTTGGTTGTGCCACACCCTCTTCTAGCATGAGTAAAGTAATGAAAAGTCAACAGTTGCGTCCTGCCATTTTGGGGATGCCATCCCTGTAATGGAAAAGTTATCTACGCACCTACCTGAGGTGCCTTCCCCTGCATCAGGCTCACCTGTGCTCCAGTGGTGGAACTGGCTGGATAGCAGCGAAGTCAAAAACAGGTCCTGGCTCTCTGCGCAGGTGGATCCCACCGGTCACCTGACCCCATACTCCTCTTCCTCGCTGTTCACAGCAGGGACCTGTGGCTCGGGGTCCTCAGAGATAGCCACAGTGCTGTAGGGGGTGGTGGTGGGGTCTCACAGGATAGCATGTAGCTCTTTGTAAAAGTGATAGGTCTGCGGCTCAGCCCCACATTGACTGTTGGCCTCACTGGCCTGCTTTCACATGGTACTGCTGCTGTCCCTGTCGTGCCCCTTCTCCTGCTTCCCCCAAGCAATCTTCTCGTAGATGTCCACGTTTCTATGGCTGGATTGGAGCTGTGTCTGCGCAGCCTGTTCTCCCCATCAGCCCACGAGATCCAATATCTCCTGTCTGTTCCAGGCTGGAGTGTGCACTTGGCATGGTCAGTTGGGGAGCTCCACTCAACAGTGGAGAGCTGCTAAGTGTGCTCACCAAGCCAGGCAATGAGAAAAAAGAATTTCAAAAATTCGCCAGGCTTTATAGGGAAGGGGCTTCCGGTCTCCATGACCCCTGTACAATGAATTTCACAATGGTAACCAGCGTGGTCAGTGTGGAGCATTGCGGGAGGGCTGCTGGAAGACAGTTAGGGTCAATGTAACTAATGCAGAGTCTATCTTTGCATTGCGTTGACTTAAGCACATTGATCGTGGGTCTCCCCTGCTTGGGCTGAGGTGTTACTATGTCAGCGTAATGGGATGCTTTCATTGGTGGGAGACCAATTTGAGTGTCAACACGTGCACAACTAGGTCAATGTAAACTGCCTTGTGTTGAGCTAAGCACGTACTATAGACCAGGCCTTAGTTACATATCACAGCTCCAGTTTACACGTGGTTCACATTTGAGAAATGTTCTTCACAGCCATAAGCACTGGAGGCCTGATTTCTTTTTAAGTGAAAACTCTGGAACTTGAGACACAGCCTCCAGGGGAAAGTATTGACTCGCTGAGTCCTCACACGCTGGCCCAGTTCAGCCCCTCCTAACGCTCTTCTCTGTATGTATCTCACAGGAAGTCACATAAATACCTAAATAATGCAACATTCCCAAAGGGTTGCCACTCTGGTTAATTTGTGTTTTTTATTGTCAAGTGAGTGAACTCTTCTTGTAATAAGAAACCAGTGAGAACTTCAAAGCCGGTCTTGCAAGAGAACAAACAAGCATAAACATTGATTGATGTGTGTCAGCAGTTATCAAGGTCTTGTTTCTTTCACAGGAGGTCTAGCCAGGCTTTGTTCTAGGAAGCAAATATAAGTCAGGATTTGGCTAGTTACATACTTTTAATATGTTTTTATGGTGGAAAATAGCGAGGGGAGAATCAGAATATGTGGCCCAGAGGGAAGGGTGCTGACTTAGGAGACCCAGGTTCTGTCCCTGCTCTACCACAAACTCTTTTTGTGACCTAAGGCAAATCTGTGTGCCTCAGTTCCTATCTATACAATGGGGATAACAACATGGCCCTACCTCACAGGGGTATTGAGGATAAAGATGACAAAGGTTGTCAGGTGCTCAGGTAGCACCATAATGGAGGCTATATAGATATTTAACCATGCTATGCTCTCTTATCTTATTCCCCTCCCTCACCGTGCCTCGTCGGCTCCTCTCTCGTGCTTTTTACGCTGCCCAGTGCTGGCAAACAAGGCAGAAACACATGCCTGTGGGTGTTCATGGCACATTCTGCATGTGGTGTGGGGAGGGCCAGATAGAGATCACCATTTAATTAAGATAGTGGAACTTGGCTTGATCTCGGTTTTGTTTCTTACAGGACCAAAATGTCTTTGACTCAAAGAAAAAGGTGAAATTGACCAATGCAGAAGGCGTGGAGCACAAACTCTCCAAGAAACAGCTCCAGGCCATCGAATTCAACAAAGCTTTATTGGCTATGTACACCAATCAGGTAGAGAACTGTCCTGTGTCTGCTCGGTACAGATTTACAACCAGTCACAGGAGTTTAAGCAGAAATGTAGTCCAGTTGAGCTAGTTAAGTATCAGAGGGGTAGCCGTGTTAGTCTGGATCTGCAGAAGCAGCAAAGAGTTCTGTGGCACCTTATAGACTTATAGACGTATTGGAGCATACGCTTTCATGGGTGAATAACCACTTCATCGGATGTATGTAGTGGAAATTTCCAGAAGCAGGTATAAATATGCAAGTAAGAATCAGGCTAGGGATAACGAGGTTAGTTCAGTCAGGGAGGATGAGGCCCTCTTCTAGCAGTTGAGGTGTGAACACCAAGGGAGGAGAAATGGCTTTTGTAGTTGGCTAGCCAGTCTCAGTCCTTGTTTCATCCTGAGCTGATTGTGTCAAATTTGCAAATGAATTGAAGCTCAGCAGTTTCTCTTTGAGGTCTGGTCCTGAAGTTTTTTTGCTGCAGGACGGCTACCTTTACATCTGTTATTGTGTGTCCAGGGAAGTTGAAGCGTTCTCGTACAGGTTTTTGTATATTGCCATTCCTAATATCTGAGGAATTGAGCTAGTTAGCTTTCCATAGACTGTTCTTTCTCCCTCAAAATAGTCAGGACGTTATCCAGAGATGCTAGGTTTTTCAGAAGTGCTCAGCACCCAGCAGCTCCTATTGAGAATAATCTTTTTGATGAGGCCTTTTGATGCTCTGGCCAATTCATTTAGGCGCCTATATTGGAGATGAGTATTTTTAAAAAAAAAAAAAAAAAAAGTCTGGCCCATAATGTTTAATACCTATCAGGGAAATGTCACGTGACTGTCCTGGTAAATGTATTGTTTATTAAAATGGTATTGACTGGGTATCTACAGGTTGAGAAAAAATTGTGCATTGCTGTTTATGAGGAAATGTGCATACCGCTGTTCTTGTTAACAAGGACCAATAATATCCATTGCCAAAATGAAAACACAGGAATAATGGATTTGGTACTAATGTCGGGTCCATGAAACACAGTGCTTTGGATGGGTGAGCTTTATAGAAGTCTAAATAACTAACAAAAAATACTGTCTAGTTTCTAGACCACAGAGACCTACCTGTGCAGGCACTTCATGGGCTTGCACACTGGCTGCTGATGGCAGCTTTCAGTGTGGTCCTGTAGTGAGGGAGATTCTGAGGCACTCTAGCAAGAAATAAATACCTGGAGCTGCATGTACGCAGAAACTGAGATTTATCCTTTGTCTATTACAGCATCTGGTAGAAGAGGTGTGCTGGGCATTTTCACATGGTTCCCCTTCCATTTCCTGTAAAATCAGACTCCACCCCCGTGTGTGTGTCTAGCTCTTCCGTCTTCCACACTGTCATTCTGGAGGAAAAACAAGGGAGAACTTTTGGGAAGAATTCATATGATGGTGGCTTGCACAGCACCTCACTTGGAGAGTCTCTTCCCAGATAATGTATTTATTATTGCAGTAGCACCTACAGGCTCTGATGCTGATTGAACTGGGCACTGGATGCACATAACAGACTGTCTCTGCCCCCACACTGCTTGCAGCCTAAGTGTCTAGGCAGATGTAACAAACTGGCAGGAGGAGCACAAGGGGGCAATGAGGTGGCTCTGGCCAGTGTAGTAACCAGCTGCCTGCCCACTGAGCGTTGCGTAGGAGAGATGTAGAGGACTGCAGAGTGATGGCTGTAGTTATCACCCAAAGGCCCTGCCATGTGGCAGTCGTGGGTCGGAATCTCCTTGGGCCAGTGACTTTACCTGTTTCCACAGCCTCTACTGCCACCATGTCCCATTCCCAGCTGGAGCCTCTTGATAGTCTTGCAGTATAATCTGTTCCGCAGTGGGTGGTGTGGTGTATCTTGGAATCAGCTGATGGTAGGCAGTGTCTGGCCCCACTGGCCCCTTCACCCTGTTCTCTCTGTGGGGTTTGCACAGTTGCACTAACTATCCACTAATACTGAGGAAAACGTTCCCTTGTGTCCCTTAGGCAGATCAGTGCCGCAAGCTGTCAGCAAGTTTACAGTCCCAGAACCCCGAGCACCTGCTGCCTGTGCTAATCCAGGCTGCCCAGCTCTGTCGAGAGAAGCAGCATGCGGAGGCAATAGAGCTCCTACAGGTGGGTGACTGATCTCCTCCTGCTGGCCAGGAGATTGGAGGGCTGTTCCCTGCACTGGAACCTGACAAATGGAGTTGGTACGAGGGGCAATTAATAGTCCTGAAAGACTGGGCACTGCAGAAATGGATGTTAGCTCTACCACCCGCAGCGGTCATTGCGTTGTGTAATGGATGTGGCTTACGCAGGGCTCAGTAGTGAGGGTGCAGTGACGCCCATTCTCTGATCATGAAGGGTGTGTTCTGTCTATAATGGGAGAGCCCCACTTTGAAATGACCCCCTTCACTATGGCGGTGGTGCCAGGGCTGCTTTTCCTTCCCATAGGAACATGGTGGGTACTGGAACCTGGGGTTGTGCTCCTCTAGAAGGCAGGACTTCACTTCTGGCCTCTCATCCCAAAGGGTGGTGCCCACATTCCTTCTCCAGCCCTTCTCTGGCCTCGTCTACATGCACAGGTTGCACTGGTTTACTTAAAATTGGGGTTTAAACCGGTGCTAAAGACTCTGTGGACACTTGGGTTTCAGAGTGCCGTGTTCCTAATCGACTTCTGCTAAACTGAAATAAGCTGGTTTTAAACTGAAGTCATGTTCGCATGGCACTTTAAACTGATTTACTTAAACAGGTACAACTTCCTCATATAAACAAGGCCTTTGTCCTGGTGTCAAGTGTCACTTGGCACGCTGCACTTGCCAGCTGCTTGCCTAGAGGAAGCAACTACTGTGTGTGGTGAGGGCATGGACCCTGGGACTTACTTGTGGTGGAATGGGACAGCGCTGTGGGAGGAGTGACAGTCCATGGAAGCAATTCAGGACTCTGGGTGGCGTGGTTCCACTAGAACTGGCTCCCTCCTGGTCTATTCAAACGGCACTGTCGAGCTTTTCTTTCTGAAGTTGGTTTTAAAATGGGCCCAGGCCACGGCTGATGCGCTGTGTTCATGAACATGCTCTTTGCGCCTCTCGCTCTCAGGACTTTGCGGAGCAGAGCCCCGCCGACTCGGCGCAGATAAAGCTGACGATGGCACAGCTGAAAATCGCTCAAGGTACCAGTGCCCTTTTGTGCTGACAAATGCTTGTTTAATGCTAAGTTTAAAACCCCACAGTTCTTTGTTGCTTGCCTTAGTGTCCGAAGAGCCAGGACTGAGAGTGGCCTCTTGCTGCTGTGAGCCCCAGCAAGGCAGCTCCATCCAGGGTGGGGTTAGAAATACCTTCTCAAACACTGCCTTTCACAGCCCTGCACGAGGGCTGGGACAACATCTCCACTCCTCATAGTGAACAGCATTAAAGCAAAATGTACTCTGCATTTGGCCAGAACCATTTTTCTCTTGATCAGTTCTTGGACAGGGCTGCACTTGCCCCTCTGGTGTCTCTGAGAGGAGTTACCAAGGGAAGGGATTGTAATTAGGGGATAAAAAGAAAAGGAGGACTTTTGGCACCTTAGAGACTAACCAATTTATTAGAGCATAAGCTTTCGTGAGCTACAGCTCGTATGCATCTGATGAAGTGAGCTGTACCTCACGAAAACTTATGCTCTAATAAATTGGTTAGTTTCGAAGGTGCCACAAGTCCTCTTTTCTTTTTTACGGATACAGACTAACACGGCTGCTACTCTGAAACCTGTAATTAGGGGATGGCACCTTTTTGGGGGATTGGGAGGGGAATTAAGCCTGGCGGGCGGGCCTCTTCTCTTTTCACCATGGATCGGGGGTGAGAAATGAGACAACTTTCTCCCGTTCCTTGTCTCTTGCTGCCCTTCCTCCTCAGAAGGATGCCTGCAATCCCATAGCACGGCACCTCTTGCCGAGAGGGGTGCCCTATGGAGATCAGTGCTCCTGCCTGAACCTGGCGTTGTCCATGCAATGTGGGGGGTTGTGTGCCCCAGGGGGCATGGCCTGTGAAACAAGTGGAGGGCAGCCCTGGGCACTGTGCTGATGGCTGGCATTCACCACATTGACAATTGGCTGATGCGTGTGCCTCAGCCTGACCCGGGAGAGGGAGCAGGACAGCTGGGCGCTGAGAATCAGCGGGGGTGGGGGAAGGGGAATTCGTATTAATGTGGTTGGTGCGGGATTGACCCTTTCCTGAGTGGCTGCAGAAGTGCATACAGGAAAGCCTGGGGATCTGCATGTTGAAATGGCTGGCTGTTGCTGACTGAATGTCACTCAAGTTTTAAAGTTCCCCTCGAGCTACCTCAAATATGCACTACCCAGCATCCAGTACTTGGCATGGGCCGTGTTCCATTGTGCCTGCAATGGGTGGGACTATTCAGGAGAAATAAGGGGGCAGGATCTGGCCCTGCACTGCGCGGGGTGGGGAGAATGGGGAAGGGGGTCAAAGCACTTGGTGTTGGCCCAGCTTTGCTCTCATTGAAGTTAGTGATAAAACTTGCACTGGCATCAGCCAGAGCAGGCAGGCCAGAGCTGACTGTTTTAGGTTTGTTCTGAAATCGTAAAGAATACACCCAGCTGCTGATGCTCCATGCCCTCTCATAGGGAAGTAAAGCATTGCTCTGGACCCACTGCTTCTAGCATTGGAGGTGGGGATGAGCCCTTTGCATGTGGTAGCAGCCTTGGGCATGCTGGACACTTAGGTGGGGAGCCCAGTAGGTGCTGGGGTTGCTGCAAAGGCTGTTTAGTCTGAGGATGAGAAGAGCACTGTTGGGACTGACGTTTCTTCCCCATGAATGGCCAGCGATTGTGTTGTCTTAACAATAATAGTAGAGAAAACCTCTTTGCAGCTGGGCCTGCAGGCAGAGGAGTGTAGTGGCTGGTTGGTGTATGCTGACTTCCCCAGGGAGGCTCTGAGGGCAGGGGGATCCAGGATGGAGAACAGGAGCAGGGAAAGCAGGGAATTGCTGTGTAGTTTAAATTGCGTTATTCTCCCTTCTTTCTCTAAGGCAGTGTCACCAAAGCATGCATCATCTTGAGGAGTATAGAAGAGCTGAAGCATAAGCCAGGCATGGTGAGTGGCAGTTAACAGGCACCATCCCAGAATACTATCATCCTTTTCATGCTCTTTTCCTGTCTCCTGAGCTACTCCTGGGCTGAGATTCAGATCTGGGTGCCCAGCGTTGATCTCAGTCTGCTGGTCTGCTTGCACAGTGGGGCTTGGTTGCTGAGATTTTTGATACACAGCATTATGCCTCAGAGTAGATGGTAACCCTTTAGGTAGCTCACTTATTGTGGTGAAAGCCAGCCAGACAAAGGATAATAACTTGCATCAGGGTCCCCAAACTTGTTTTTAGAGTGGACAACTTCCCCCTCGTTCATAGTTGCACGGACCTGCCCCCCTTCCTACAGCACTCCCTTAACAACCCTGGGGCAGCTACAGGAATTGCTTGCCTAGTAAGCAATGTTGGGAAAATATCAAACACATTTTTAAGCTGCTTTATGTGGCAGTGAGCAGTGGGAAGCAAGGAGGAGCCAGTATTGTAAGACCTTCCACCTCCCCCCAGGGCTCCAGCAGCAGCAAGTGTCCTGCCGACCATTGTGGTGCTGAGAGAAGAGTGTGGGAGCCTTGGCTTTCCCAATTAAGTAATTCTCTCATCCCTTATCCATTGATTGGAAAACTTTTAAAAACAGTTCTCCTGAGCTGTTTCGACCATTGCAGTAATGCCTTAGCTGTACTGGGGAGGATAATCCCAGGGGGCGGCTGCTGCTTCCAAATTCCATTGGAGTAGTTCGTTCCATTCCCTTTTTCTTCAGCGATTCTTTTAATAACATGTTTACATGAAAAGTACCTTAAAATGATCACTTACAAGTAACGCCCATCCCTTGGCTGCACGCTGACTGTTATTGGGGTTTGCAGGTGTCTGCATTAGTGACGATGTACAGTCATGAAGAAGACATTGACAGTGCTATTGAGGTCTTCACGCAAGCTATCCAGTGGTACCAGGAATACCAGGCAAGTAGATCAGGGCAGACAATACATTTGAGAGTTGAAGCTACTTTTTGTCCCTTGCTAACTTGCTGGAGACCAGCTGTTTCCTGTCCAGCTCCCAGCTCCTACCTGTCTGTCGACTGGAGAGGAGCGGTCTCCTTGCCAACGGCTAACTACGTCTGATGAGATGTTGGGGGGCCAGGGAACATTCTATTCTGTCTCCCTCTCTCTCTCTGACATGTTGCTTGCACCAGGTTTGTCATTCAGACCAATGGCAAGTCTGCAGTGTGGGAAAAATGGCAGCTCTTTTCCACTCTTCCAGTGTCTGTCAGGTTATAGATTCTGGAGGCTAGGAGAGGGCACATCGCAGTATTGTCCAATTTTCCATGTTGACACTGGAGCAGCAGCAGTCAGTTGGCTTTGTGCAGGCACTTGAGGAGAAGGAAAAGCTTGAGCAGAAGAGCTTCAGAGGGGGACACTGATTCCAGCCCGGCCGCCTGCTGGCTGTACTCAAGTTAATCGGAACGTCAGGCCACTGAAAGGAGCCAGTTGGAGTCTGTATGATGAGCGGAGTGATAGTTCCTTTGGGGGCTCAGTAATTAGTTCCTAGAACCTGGTTATTTTGGGGCTGGATGTAGCAATTATTTCAGCAAACAGTGAATTGCCGGAAAAAGTGTGTGCCCCCCATGGGAAGTGTTCTCACAAAGCTGCCTTGGGATTGGCTATTTCCTTTGTTTCTCTCTTCCCTGGTTTTCTATCAGCAAGGATGCTTCGCTTTTCAAAATGCGTCTGCCTGCACTTGTTCCCTACCTGATGATCTGATACCTTGGCTGGTCACTGGGGAAATGGCTGATGTCCTAAACAAGGCTGACTGCAGGTTGCAAATAAACACCAGCAGCAGGAGACTATTAGTTTTCCGTGATTGTCAGACGCTGGCTAAAATGCCTGTCCTCTTCCCATTTTCACCCCCTCCTCCCAATTCTGTTGCTCTGGGGCTGCTGGCAGGGTTAGTAGCTGTGTTTGTTAAGAACCAGGCAGAGGAACTGGAGATTACTCTTACATATGAGGGGTCTCCGAACAAGGGGCTAGGTTGTGCTAGCACCATCTGGGTGTGAAGGGGTGGGGAAAGTGCGTGAGGGCTGTGCACAGGGGCCAGGAGCAATCCTGCCCCTTAAACTTCTGGGAAATACGCAACCCAAAGGCTGAGCTGTGGCCCCATCCCCTTCTACACCAGCCAGCCAATGCTAGGCTCATAGCATTGGTTGCAGGAGGTAACGCAGGCATGAATATTCAGTAACAGCCATTTGTATACTGTATAAATGAGCTGACAGCCTGTTTCTGCCTCGGGCTCATACAGGTAGCTGCTGGTTAGCAAACCACTTCTCCTTTCCCAGCCCCATCTAACATGGGTAGTGGTTTAATGCCACAGACTGCCAAGACTTTTCCTCAAGGAACGGGGAAGAAATTCCTGCAGCTCAGTTCTCCTTCCAGATCGCTTGGGTGGGGAGCATACGTTGGTCTGAGCCAGTCTCTAGTAACGTCAGGAAGCAAAGCAGCCACATCACTGAATTGCTAAGTGCTGTCAAACATGTCTTCATTTGAAGAATCTTGTGACTTGCAGCCAAAGTCTCCAGTTCATTTGTTGCTGATAAGGGAAGCAGCCAACTTCAAGCTGAAGTATGGAAGGAAGAAGGAAGCGATCAGCGACCTGGAAGAGCTGTGGAAGTGAGTTCAGGGAGGGGAGAGGGGTATCTTGTTTTCCTTCTGGACCTGAGCCGTGGCCCTGCTGTCTTGTGCACTGAAATATGAGCAGTGCCTGGTCCCTGTGAGGACTGCTCAGGGGTTCTGAAGCCAGATAATGTCTGCTAGCATTTTGGTGACGTCTGAGGCAGTAGTTCCTCCTTTTAGACATTGTAAAGGGGCTTCTGGCCAAAGCTGTGCTCCCTGCCCAACCCC
Source organism: Dermochelys coriacea (assembly GCF_009764565.3). Taxonomy (NCBI): domain Eukaryota; kingdom Metazoa; phylum Chordata; order Testudines; family Dermochelyidae; genus Dermochelys; species Dermochelys coriacea. The sequence continues at coordinate 2,727,133 of NC_050071.1, read as the reverse complement.
TTGGATGAAGTAACTGCTCCAGCAGGCGTAGCCCTGCGATCTGTTATGGGTTCCTTTTCGTTACATCCTGATAGAAGCTGTGTCTTCCATGTGGATGCCATGTCTTCTGTCCCCAGCCAGCACCCACTCACTGTGGGAGGAGTTCCCCAGTCTGTATCCAGATCCAGACTGCTGGCACTTAACATTAAAAAGGTTGCAGAGCAGTTTTTAAACTAAGAGATGGGGAAAGCCGATTGCTGCAGAGGCGGACGTGGATCGGACAGAGACTTCTCTTAGAGGAGAGTCTATTGATGGGGATTCTCTAGGTTTTAGTCAGGAGGAGAGCATGGAAGAGGATAAAGTATGGGCCAGATCAGACGAGAAACATTCACATAAAGAATCTGACACATCAGAAAAGGGCAGACAAATAAACAGTGACAAGTTTATAAAGTGCTTGTACACAAATGCTGTAAGTCTAAATAATAAGATGGGTGAACTAGAGTGCCTCGTGTTAAAGGAGGATATTGATATAATAGGCATCACAGAAACCTGGTGTGGAGTGGGGACAATCAATGGGACACAATCATTCCGGGGTACAAAATATATCGGAAGGACAGAACAGGTCGTGCCGGCGGGGGAGAGAGTGGCACTATATGTGAAAGAAAATGTAGAATCAAATGAAATAAAAAATCTTAAATGAATCCATATGTTCCACAGAATCTCTGTGGATAGTAATTCCATGCTCTAATAAGAATATAACAGTAGGGATCTATTATCGACCATCTGACCACAACAGTGATAGTGACGATGAAATGCTAAGGGAGATTACAGAGGCTATCAAAATAAAGAACTCAATAATAGTGGGGGATTTCAATTATCCCCATATTGACTGGGTACATGCCACCTCAGAAATGGCAAAATTTCTTGATACTTTAAATGACTGCTTCTTGGAGCAGCTGGTACAGGAACCCACAAGGGGAGAGGCAACTCTTGATCTAGTCCTGAGTGGAGCGTAGGATCTGGTCCAAGAGGTAACTATAACAGGACCACGTGGAAATAGTGACTATAATATAATAACATTTAACATTCCTGTGGTGGGAAGAACACCTCAACAGCCCAACACTGTGGCATTTAATTTCAGAAAGGGGAACTATGCAAAAATGAGGAGGTTAGTTAAACAGAAATTAAATGGTACCGTGATTAGAATGAACTCCCTGCAAGTTGCATGGATGCTTTTCAAAGACACCATAATAGAGGCTCAACTTAAATGTATTCCCCAAATTATAAAACACAGTAAAAGAACTAAAAAAGAGCCACCATGGCTTAAAAACCATGTAAAAGAAGCAGTGAGAGATAAAAAAGCATCTTTTAAAAAGTGGAAGTCAAATCCTAGTGAGGTAAATAGAAAGGAGCGTAAACATTGCCAAATTAAATGTAAAAATGTAATAAGAAAAGTGAAAAAGGAGTTTGAAGAACAGCTAGCCAAAAACTCAAAAGGTAATAACAAAAGGTTCTTTAAGTACATCAGAAGCAGGAAGTCTGCTAAACAACCAGTGGGGCCCCGGACGCTCGAGATACAAAAAGAGCACTTAAAAACAATAAAGTCATTGCAGAGAAACTAAATTAATTCTTTGCTTCAGTCTTCACGGCTGAAGATGTTGGGGAGATTCCAAACCTGAGCCATCTATTTGTAGATGACGAATCTGAGAAAATTGTCACAGATTGAAGCATCACTAGAGGAGGTTTTGGAATTAACTAACAGTAACAAGTCACCGGCACCAGATGACATTCACCCAAGAGTTCTGAAAGAACTCAAATGTGAAATTGTGGAACTCTTAACTATGGTTTGTAACCTGTCCTTTAAATCAGCTACAGTACCCAGTGACTGGAAGATAGCTAATGTAACGCCAATATTTAAGAAGGGCTCTAGAGGTGATCCTGGCAATTACAGGCCGGTACGTCTAACATCAGTACAGGGAAAATTAGTTGAAACAATAGAAAAGAATACAATTGTCAGACACCTAGAAGAACATAAATTGTTGTGCAAAAGTCAACATGGTTTCTCCAAAGGGAGATCATGTCTTACTAACCTATTAGAGTTCTTTGAGGGGGTCAACAAACATGTGGACAAGGGGGATCCAGTGGACATAGTGTACTTAGATTTCCAGAAAGCCTTTGACAAGGTCCCTCACCAAAGGCTTTTATGTAAATTAAGTTGTCATGGGATAAAAGGGAAGATCCTTTCATGGACTGAGAACTGGTTAAAAGACAGGGAACAAAGGGTAGGAATAAATGGTAAATTTTCAGAATGGAGAGGGGTAACTAGTGGTGTTCCCCAAGGGTCAGTTCTAGGACCAATCCTGTTCAATTTATTCATAAATGATCTGGAGAAAGGGGTAAACAGTGAGATGGCAAAGTTTGCAGATGATACTAAACTGCTCAAGATAGTTAAGACCAAAGCAGACTGTGAAGAACTTCAAAAAGCTCTCTCAAAACTAAGTGATTGGGCAACAAAATGGCAAATGAAATTTAATGTGGATAAATGTAAAGTAATGTACATTGGAAAAAATAATCCCAACTATACATACAATATGATGGGGGCTAATTTAGTTACAACTAATCAAGAGAAAGATCATGGAGACATCTTGGATAGTTCTCTGAAGATGTCCACGCGGTGTGCAGCAGCAGTCAAAAAGCAAACGGGATGTTAGGAATCATTAAAAAAGGGATAGAGAATAAGACGGAGAATATCTTATTGCCCTTATATAAATCCATGGTACGCCCACATCTTGAATACTGCGTACAGATGTGGTTCCCTCATCTCAAAAAAGATATACTGGCATTAGAAAAGGTTCAGAAAAGGGCAACTAAAATGATTAGGGGTTTGGAATGGGTCCCATATGAGGAGAGATTAAAGAGGCTAGGACTTTTCAGCTTGGAAAAGAGGAGACTAATGGGGGGATATGATAGAGGTCTATAAAATCATGAGTGGTGTGGAGAAAGTGAATAAGGAAACGTTATTTACTTGTTCCCATAATATAAGAACTAGGGGCCACCAAATGAAATTAATGGGTAGCAGGTTTAAAACAAATAAAAGGAAATTCTTCTTCATTCAGCGCACAGTCAACCTGTACAACTCCTTGCCTGAGGAGGTTGTGAAGGCTAGGAGTATAACAGGGTTTAAAAGAGAACTGGATAAATTCATGGAGGCTAAGTCCATTCATGGCTATTAGCCAGGATGGGTAAGGAATGGTGTCCCTAGCCTCTGTTTGTCAGAAGGTGGAGATGGATGGCAGGAGAGAGATCACTAGATCATTACCTGTTAGGTTCACTCTGTCTGGAGCACCTGACTTTGGCCACTGTTGGTAGACAGGATACTGGGCTGGATGGACCTTTGGTCTGACCCAGTATGGTCATTCTTATGTTCTTATGTATCTGAAATTCATATGAACCCCAGAGCCTTCTTGATGCTGGCATATTCTGAGGACTGATCTGCAGCTCTCTCTCCTATTGTGTGAAAAAACAAATCAGCTTGTATGTGCAGTCTGAGCTAATTGTGGAGAGAAGCAGAGGCAGAGTGGTTTTTTTATAGGGATAGAAGATTTTCATAGGAGCGACCTTAAAGGAAAAACAAACAAACACCAATTAAAAAAATGTAGAATAAGAAAATGGGTAAGAAAAACGAAAACAGGCCCTAGATTTCTTGGGTTGTTGGTGGCTGCATGGTCTCTGGGGAGAGGCTAGTCAAAGTGCTTGGCTGGCAGTGTTAGGTAGTGAACACCCTGCGTATTGTACTTTGAATCTCAGGGCCTCTATTGGCACCTGCTATTGCACACACTGAAAGCACCTGCCCGGGGCTAGCCAGCGCTGGGCCAAGTGGTTAGCTGTAGTGTAAACTTGGGGCATGGCTGATGTTTGTAGAGTGTTCAGTGAACTTCAGAATGTTCCTTTCTTCTCTTGAAGGCAAAATCCAAGAGATATTCATACTCTGGCCCAACTCATCTCCGCATACTCCCTCGTAGACCCCGAGAAGGCGAAGGTGTATCCTTTGTGGTGGTGACTGGGCTTACGGTGGGATAGGGGTTTAGCTGTCCCTTTGGTTCCCAGAATGTTTTCCTAATGATGTCATGAGTGTTTGGAATTTTTGAGCTGCTTCAGGACCCTTCCATCAGAGACATCAGGGAACTTCTGACCCTGGGGAGGAGCGGGAAAGTCATAGTGCAACTCCACATTAAGGGCGGACTTTTCAAAAGCACCTAAGTGAGTTGGGTGCTTAGCTGCTATTTACTTCTGGTAGGATTTGGGTGTCTAATTCCCTTAGGGCTTTTGAATCACTCCATGGCCCCCCAAAAGCAATGAGAACTTCAGTCAGTTAATGATGAGCGAACAAATCAGTATGATCCAACTTTTTTCTGTGGTGTTTTTGTCCTATAGTGGTAACACATTGTACTTTCCCACCAAATCGTTTGGTGTAACTCTTATTATAATAACCAATTCTTACTGCACTCGCCATCAGCAGCTTTCAAAGCACATTACAAAGGACTTCAGGGTCATGACTCCCATTGTACAGATGGGGAAACAGGGACCTAGAAGGAAGTGATTTGTCCAAGGTCACCCAACAGGCCAGTGGCAAAGCCAGGAACAAAACCCAGGTCTCCTGGGTCCCTGACTTTTGTCCTCTCCACTAATTCACTTTGTGTCTATGGATTGGAGCTGCTGGTTAATCCCCTGGGACAGAGATGGGGTTTGAGTTGCTGCTGGTGCCTCCCTCCTGGCTCTCTTTGTTGAATGCATTCCTGTTTCCATTCCTGAGCTCCGCCGCTCGACAGCCTTAGCAAACACTTGCCCTCGTCGGATACGATGTCTTTGAAAGTAGACGTGGATGTGCTTGAAAATTCCCCCGGAGCTACGTATGTTCGGAAGAAAGGCGGAAAGCTCACAGGAGAGAACCAACAGAAAGAACAAGGGTAAAAAGCATCTCTCGCCCGTCATTTTCTTCAGTGGGCTTTGGGTTAGAAAGCACCTGCTGTGTGGATCACCTCAGAGCTTCAGGCCATTCCTGCAGCCACCCTGCAAATGGTCTGACTAGTCGAAAAGCAGGCTGTCCCTTAGAGTGTCTGTAGGTAACTCCGGGAGGTCCAGAGAGGGACAGCAGTCGTCCCGATCAGCGATGCAAGGACGTGTCCCTGTGAGCGATGCAGAGGTGGGCAGCAAGGCCCTTGTGAAGCCAGAGCTGCGCACACCACTAGAGTGAGGCCAAGCATGGTCTGGGGAACATTCCCTCACACTGGGGTTCTTGTGCATTAGCTTGTGGTGCGTTTGCTGGAGGGCTGCAGAATGAAACATTGAACCGGGGAAATGGGGGTATTCTGGGAGCAGGAGTCAGGGTCTCTTACAGACTGATCTGTGGGGGAAGTAACTGGAGATCCACTGCCCCAGGGGATTAGAACTGTTTCTCTGAGACTGGTGTCCTTTCCTCCTTGCCCCCTCACTTCTTTGAAAAAAGAGACATTCTTCTTTTCCCATCCCTGGCTCTGTGCTTGTCGATGCTTTCCAGGGAACCCATGGCAGCACTGTGATCTTGTTTCTTCTCCTCGCCCTTTTAGGCAAGGGGATGTAAAGAAAAAGAAGAGGAAAAAGAAGGGTGAGTTGTGTGTGTTTGCAATACGCCTTTGCTTTCCTGCTAGCGATCAGTTTGGAGCCTCGACCACACCTTGTCATCTGTGCACTGCCCCCGTCCCTGGTAACGTTCTCTAAACTCCTATCCAGAAAAGCAGAAGATTGTGAAAATCCTAGGCTGTTTTTTGAGGGTGGGGGGAACGCCTACAGGAGTTAGGTGCCCAAGTCCCATAGATGCTGAGTGCCTCAATGCCTTGGCGGGGGTGGGGAGGGTTTGGAAATCCCACCTATAGAGTTTAAACCACCTCTTTTAAAGAATGACAGGTGGCTGCTACATGCCCTCCCTCACACCAGGTCACTGTGCTTCCTGCATGTTACCTGCCTAGTCCTCTGTCTTCAACCTCTTCACTCCTCAGCTGCTGGGTTCAACATAAAATGTGAAGTGGCCAGGCCTGAGCACCCCTCTATTCCCATTGGCTTCAGTGGGAGTTGAAGGCAGTTTGCATAATACAGAATTGGGTCCTAAACAAACCAGAACCCCTCTGATTTCCAAGCCTTTGTTTCCTGAGAGTATTTCCCATGTCCTCTTTAGAGGGGAAAGCAGCCTGTCAGACTTAGCAGGCGCAGCTGTACCAGTAAGAGGAGCTTCATTTGACCCTGCACACCTTGCGGGCTTAACCTTTGTAGAGTCACAGATTCTAAGGCCAGAAGGGACAGCCTGACCCCCTATATAACACAGGCCAGAGAACTACCCTGGAATAATTTCCTGAGCAGTTCTTTTAGCGCAACATCCCAGATGGAAGGAAGATAGAAAAATTACTTGAGCTTCATATCGATGTGTGTGGGGTTTTCTTCTCCATGTCTCGTGATCTCCATGTTTTTCTCCTGCTGACTGCTGTGCAGGAAAACTGCCCAAGAACTACGATCCCAAGGTGACCCCGGACCCTGAGCGGTGGCTGCCAATGCGAGAGCGCTCCTATTATCGTGGAAGGAAGAAGGGCAAAAAGAAGGATCAGATTGGAAAGGGAACCCAGGGAGCAACGACAGCTGGCACATCTGAGCTGTGAGTAGGGGTTGCACAGAAGAGTGCTTTGTAATTACACAGTGCCTCAAGCAACAAACACTCCTTAACTGCTTCACAAACATGGCCCCCAGATCCCGCTGAGGCCAGTGAGGCTTATCCTCTGTTTCTCCCAATGCATTGAGCCTGATTTGTTTGCTCTGTAGATTGCCAGCTCCCCAGAGCTGGGACTGTATCTGTAGTTGTCTTAAACTGCACATGTCGTCAGTGTGTGGCATGAGTCTGGCGTGCGCCAGGCATATGGGGCTGGACCATAATGTACAGAGTATACACTGTCAGAGCTTCATCGGTCATTAAAAACAGTAGTTCTTCAACAGTTTACGACTGAATTAGGCAGCACTTCAGGACAGGAAGTGAAACATCCTTATCCAATTGCAAGTGTGGGAAAACGTAGGTAGAAAGAATTACATAAGAATATTAGAACGGCCAGACTGGGTCATCCAACCCAGTATCCTGTCTTTTGACAGTGGCCAATGTCAGATGTCCTAGACGGAATGACGAGAACAGCTAATCATCAAGTGATCCATCCCCTGTTGCCCATTCCCAGCTTCTGGCAAACAGAGGTTAGGGACACCATCCCTGCCCATCCTGAATAATAGCCATTGATGGACCTATCCTCCATGAACTTACCTAGTTCTTTTTTGAACCCTGCCTTGGACTTAGCTTAATGGTAGAGCTGCTTCAACTTTTCCAGTAGCCTTTCCTTTGTGGCGCCCCTGCGGTGGAATGAATTCTGTCTCTCTCATCACACTTGTGTGTGTATAATATGAGCCTAGTGTTAAAAGGGCAATTTATGGCTAAATCACGTCTTAGTGCAGCTGATTCTTTAGAAAGGATTGAAACTATTAAGCTACTAATAGCAGTAGAAGCAAATGGGAGTTGTAGTTCCTCTTAACCCGAATGATATCTGGAGTCACTTGTGAAAAAGGTGGCCATGGCTCTGGTTGCAGACTTGTGAGTTGGGACTCACAGCTAAGTGTAGCAGTTACGCAGCTGTCGCCACCTGCAAATCACAGGCTCAGAATTTGTCGACAGGGTGGTGGCTTAGCAGAATTCAATGGTTATGTTTTTGTTGTTGTAATCTACATCAATTCTTACTGTTAAACATTTTGAAATGTATCAGTTTTAATTTTCTCAGTGTGAACTGAAGGGTTTCACCTTTTTTTTTTCTTCTTCTTATTTAAATGTTCACAGTCGCAGAAAATTAAGGTGGGGGGTGTCAGACAATAACTTTGTAGTGACCCCTGATCCCGGCAGGGGCAAGATGCGAGGAAGGCTGAGTTCCTGGCAAGGCAGAGCAGAGACTGAGAGCAGAATTCCTGGTAGGGCAGAGCAGAGACTGGCTAAGATTGAGAGCAGGAAGATGAGCTGGTGGCTGTGGGGCAGGCCACCTTGCTGTCTCCAGCCCCAGGCAGTGCAGGGAGTCTCCTGCAGCCCCACTGTTCATAGATTCATAGAATAGATGAATAGAATATCAGAGTTGGAAGGGACCTCAGGAGGTCATTTAGTCCAACCCCCTGCTCAAACAGGACCAACCCCCAATATTTGCCCCAGAACCCTAAATGGCCCCATCAAGGATTGACCTCACAACCCTGGGTTTAGCAGGCCAATGCTCAAACCACTGAGCTATCCCTCCCCCCACTGTTACAGCCCTGCTCACTCACTCACTGTCCAGGAGTGTGGGAGCTGTCCCTAGGCAAGAGCCATTCAGCAGCAGGGTGACCTCCCTCCCGGCTGGGAGCTCATCAATGTCCTTGCAGACCTGGCTCAGTGTTGCTGCTTTTCCCCACCAGAACCCAGCCTTCCCTGCACCTGGGGCCTGCAGGGATGGAATACCCAAAAGTATGTATCATCCGGTTGATGCTCCAGAGGAGAGAGATGTTGGGTTTTTCAAAAGTGTCTAATGGAGGTGAATGCCCCTTGACTTTCACCTGATTCCCTTGCACCCTTTCACGACCACAGCCCAGACAGAACAAGGGACCTGGTGCTTTGTCATTAGTGAACAAACAGGTGATTTATGCTACCTGAGGTTTGGGTTTCAGAGTAGCAGCCGTGTTAGTCTGTATTCGCAAAAAGAAAAGGAGTACTTGTGGCACCTTAGAGACTAACAAATTTATTTGAGCATAAGCTTTCGAAAGTCTCCAAGGTGCCACAAATACTCCTTTTTTTTGAGGTTTGGGTGAAAAGGTTCCTTCATCCCAGAATTTGTCTTCTGCAAGCTTGTGCCATTCTTCTGACATAAAATTGATTTGGAACCAAAGCGTGTGCTGGTTGCGGTTTTTGTGAGCTAGAGCTAGGAGGCAAATCACACTTCCTAAAAGTTTTTTGGCTCCTGTCTTCTTCCCTTCCCACTTTTCAGGTGTACCATGTTACATTCATGATGAACTAGAAAGGAGACTCTGCACCCCCTTCTGTTTAGTTTTACGATAAGTGAGCTCAGCTCCTACAGACCCTTCAGAGCTCCTAAGTATGATTCTGGGCTAAAGTGAGGTTCTGTTTGCATTGAACTCAGTAAGAATTGTGCACTGGAGAGGAGCTCAGTGCTGCCGCTTGCAGGGTCAAGCAGGGAGGGGGCTGAGTTGTGGCAGTGGGAGCCCTGGTGCAAACAAACCTCCCCGTAACAGTGCAGGCAAGAGGAGCAAGAGCCTGGCTTCTGTCGGGTTTGCTTGTCTGCATTCCCTGAGCGTGAGCTTTCTACTTTGTGTCTGAATAATTTAATCATAACCTAGACAGTGTGGTCACTTCAATTCTTTTTCGAGTGCTTGCTCATATCAATTCCAGTTAGGTGTGTGCGCGCACTGCATGCATGGCTGTCGGAAACTTTTCCTTAGCAGCTACCTCTCGGGCCGGCTGTGGAGCCCCCTGGGGTGGTGCCGGTATGGCGCTCTATATACGACCCTGCTGGCCCAACCCCTCTTCAGTTCCTTCTTACCGCCAGTGACGGTTGTTGGAACAGTGGTCTCTTGCTTGCAAGTGTCCCACTAATCCCTAGCTCTTCTGCTAATCTCTGTATATAGTTACCTATTGTTAGTTAATAGTTCTTAGTTGGTTGTTAATTGTAGTCTCACTACTTAGCAGCTGGGGGGGGGTCTCCCCCTCCAACACATGTCCCGCAGGACCTCAGGGCATGCCATCTCAAGGTTTCAAACCCTGTAGTTCCTGTGCTAAACCTATGCCCATGGGCGACCCCCATGACTCCTGCCTCTGGTGTTTGGGAGAAGGCCATCAGTTGGACAAGTGCAAGATCTGCAAGGCTTTCAAGCCTTGCACCAGGAAAGAGAGGGACATTCACCTAAAACAACTTCTGATGGAGTCAGCCCTCTGTCCGCAGCAGGACGCGGCCCGGAGCACCTCGGTGCGGAGCGATCCTCCTGCAGTGCCATCTGCAGTGCTGTGGAAGGACTCTGCATGCCAACCCGGGAGCTGCCAGTCCCCCAGGTCCCAGAAGCGCTCTCCCCGGCACCGTTCTCCTTCACCACATGCTCGTAAGAAACAGGCCAAGGGGAAGCACCCCAGCAGCTCGCTACGGCTCCTGCACCTGCAGAAGGGGACGGTGCAGGGGAAGGTCTTGTGACTGACAGACCCTTGTGCTGCGCACAGTCCTCGCGGGCCCCTGTCTCCGCAGGAAGCCCTGCTCTCCTGGACTCACCGTGGCAGCATGTGGGGGAAGTTATGATGCCTTCCACCCTGGACACCTTTGAAGCTGCTAGGGGGCTCATTGAGATGACGGCACCTAAGTCTCCTACTATGAGGGATAAGCTCCACTCCCTCAAGGTACGGCACCATCTAGAGGCAAGCCTGCCGAGTTTGGCCCATCTGCCCCTGACCTGGATCTCTGTGCCGCTCCAAGTCCCAGCGCCACTCTGAGTCCCAGCACTGGTCTGGCAGCCGTGACCCTCGGCGCCACTCCCACTCATGGTGGTCATCGGCGGACAAGTCGTGGTCCCGCTCGAGGTCCAGGTCCCATTCTGTGACCTCGTGGCACCGTTCTGAGCGCTAGCCTCAGCCTGCATGCTGTTCACTTTCCAGGTGTCGCTCAGTGGACCAGCACCGCTCTCCACTTGAGGCACCACTCCCCGCTTCATCACTGTCCTCAATCGCGGCATTGCTCCACACCTCTACGTGGCTCTATGTCGTGCCACCGCTCCACATTCCGGCACTGCTCCTCACAGTGGTACTGCCCTTCACCGTGGCACCAGTTGACATCAAGGCCCCACTACGCTTCACGGCATGTATCCCGCCTGTCGGAGGAGGATGTTTCTTCGGTGTTACCTTGCACCATTCCCCCTTGGCCGTCCCACTCAAGGTCACCCTTCCTCCACTCAGGCAGGGCATTGGGGGCATCAGAGGTGCCCAGGTTAGGGCCAGGGAGCCTAAGGCAGGACACTTCAGCGCCCCAACGGCAGCCTCAGTGGCACTTTTGGACCCCTTGGGCATGCCATTAGGCCCAGGGTGCCCCTCCTGATATCCCACAACTTCCCCATTCGGGATCTCACCTCCCAGAGGTAACCCTCAGCCACCCACCCCAGGACCCTCCACAAAACCCAGACCCAGCTCCACGTTCACCTGTTGAAGCTACGCCTGGTGCTCGTGAGGACCTGGTCCCTAAGGACCAAGAGGCCACCACGGAACCGGTCCTACGGGTGGCTTCCTCCTCATCGTCCCCTGATGAGGTGGTGGCAGGCACCTCAATGTCTGGGCTGCCACCCAGGGATTACAGGGCCCTGCAGGAACTCCTCCAACGAGTAGCCCTGAATATGAACTTCCAGGTGGAGGAAGTGGTCGAACAGGAGGACCCTATGGTGGACATCCTGGCACCAGGGGGCCCTCTAGGGTGGCCTTATCCATTATAAAAACTATTCAATCCAATGCCAAAACCATTTGGCAAACGCCTGCCTCCATTCCCCCTGTGGCCAATGAAGGTGAACGTAAATACTTTGTTCCCACTAAGGGATATGAGTGTCTCTTCACCCACCCTCCCCCATGCTCTCTCATGGTGGAGGCGGTGAATGAAAAAGAGAGGCAAAGTCAGCAGGCTCCCGCCCCCAAATCAAGGGAGGCTAAACGGCTTGATTTGTTTGGAAGGAAAATTTATTCCACAAGGGGTCTCTCTCTCAGGATCACAAATCAACTTGCGGTCCTGAGTAGATACAACTATATCTCATGGTCCTCAATCTTAAAGTTTAAAGAGTGCCTTCCCTCTGAACTGAGAGTGGAGTTGGGGGTCATCGCCGAGAAGGGTAAAGCTGTTGCCCGGACTTCCCTCCAAGGCTCCTTTGATGCCTCAGACTCTGGCGCCTGGGATTGCGATGAGGCGCAATGCCTGGCTCCAGCCCTCTGGCCTTCCCCCGGAGGTCCAGCAGACCATACAGGACCTTCCCTTTGATGGCCAGGGCCTATTTGCTGAGCAAACAAATTCCAGACTGCATAGCCCAAAGGACTCCCGGAACACAATAAAGTCCCTCGGCATGCACATTCTGCTGACCCAAAGGAAGCCCTTTAAACCGCAGACCACCCAGCAGTGGTCTTTTCCCCCTAGGCCCAGACAGGACTTCTCTCATAGGAGAAGTAGATACAATCGACGCAAGCTGTCGCATTGTCCTCCTGGGCAGGGCCAGGGACAATACAAACCCCGTTCGGGCCCTAAGCGCCCCTTTTAAAGGTGCGAACAAGGACGGATTACCAGTCCACAACCTGGTTACCTTCCCTCCTTTCCTGAACCGTCTATCCTGCTTTTACCATGCATGGTCCCTTATTATGTCGGACCATGGGTGCTCCACACGGTAGAGGCGGGATATTCTATCCAATTCTGTTCCTCCCCACCCTCCCATCCCCCTTGCCCGTCTCCTCTTCAGGGACCCATCTCATGAGCAACTTCTCGTCCAGGAGGTCCAGGCTGTCCTTGCTCTAGGAGTGGTGGAGAAAGTCCCTCAGGAGCTTAAAGGTAAAGGTTTCTACTCCGGATATTTCCTCATTCTCTAAAGTGAAGCGGGGCCTCAGGCACATTCTGGACCTGTGGGAACTCAACAAGTTCATAGTCAGCTTGACGTTCTGCGTGGTCTCCCTAAGCACAATCATTCCTTCCCTATACCTGGGAGACTGGTACACCACCCTCTATATGAAGGACACTTATTTCCACATATCTATCACACCGGCTGATAGATGGTTCATAGTGAACAAGGTGCATTACCAGTTCATGGTCCTCCCATTCGAGCTTTACACAGTGCCTAATGTGTTCACCAAGTGCATGGCAGTTGTAGCAGCTTTTTGCTGCTGCCATCACGTGCATGTCTACCCTTACACGGACGACTGGATCCTCTGGGGCCACTCCCACCAGCAGGTAGAATCGCAGGTGCAGATAGTCAGGGACACGTTCAAACATTTAGGTATCATTCTCAGCGTCAACAAATCAGTGCTCACTCCAGCTCAGAGGATAGAGTTAATCGGGGCCGTTCTGGGTGTCTCTCAAGCGAGAGCGTTCCTGCCAGAGGCTCGTCATCTGGCCCTCTCGCAGATAATCGGCAACCTTTGCAGCTTCCCTACCACCACGGTGAGGCAGTGTCTCCAGCTGTTAGGCCATATGGCATCCTGCACTTATGTGGTTCAACACGCCAGGTTACGACTTGGACCTTTGCAAGCGTGGCTCACTTCTGTGTACCACCCAGGCCGCAACAGTCTTGATATGGTGCTGACCATCCCGCAGCACACCCTCGATTCCCTCTGGTGATGGCTGAATCCCCGCATGGTAGTCGCCGGGGTTCCTTTTCACCCACCCCAACCCACCTTGACTTTAGTCACAAATGCATCCGTGTTGGGCTGGGGAGCACATCTGGGAATCCTGACAGCTCAGGGCTTATGACAAGTAGAGGAACTAGCTCTACATATCAACATCGAAGAGCTCAGGGTGATCTGTCTCGCCTGCCAAGCTTTTCTGACTGACTTGCAGGGCCACCGCATAGCGGTACTGACGGACAACACCACGGCCATGTTCTATATAAACAGGCAAGGTGGAGCCCGCTCGTTTCCTTTTTGTCAGGAAGCCCTCCTACTGTGGGGATTTTGTCTAGCTCACTCCATCCTTCTCCAGGCCTCATACCGGCCGGGCGTTCAGAATATGCTGGTGGACAGCCTGAGCAGACGTTTCCTCTCACACGAGTGGTCGATTCGCCCAGACATCATCCACTCCATCTTCCGCAGTTGGGGGTTTCCCCAAATTGACCAGGTTGTCACATGGGCCAACAGGAAGTGCCCAACCTTTTGCTCCTTCAGGAGCCGCAGTCCACGCTCAGTCACAGATGCGTTCATGACTCCATGGTCAGGTCAGCTGCTATACGCATCTCCGTCATTCCCGCTCATCCACAAAGTGCTTCTCAAGATCCACAGGGACAAGGCGGACGTCATTTTGGTGGCCCCAGCTTGGCCTCGCCATTGCTGGTATCTCACCCTCGTGGATTTGTCGGTTCTGTCACTGATATGGCTACCTTCTCACTCCCGACCTCATTACACAGGACCACAGTTGCCTCCTTCACCCAGACCTTCAGTCTCTCCAGCTCATGGCCTGGAGAATCCATGGCTGAATCAGGCAGAGCTTGCCTGTTCGGAGCCGGTGAAGCAGGTACTTCTGGAAAGCCGCAAGCTGTCTACTAGGACCACGTACAGGGCGAAATGGAAGAGGTTCTCCAGCTGGTACTCCCAAAGGCAGGGCTCCCACTCCACGCTCCCATCCCTTGTATCCTGGAATATCTTCTGTGCCTAAAACACCAGCGTCTGGTGTTTAGTTCTCTCAAGGTCCACCTCGCGGCCATCTCAGCTTTTCACCCCGGTGATTCTGGGTGTTCGGTGTTCGCTCACCCCATCATGGGTCATTTCCTTAAAGGACTGGAGAAGATACATCCCCCGATGAAGCCCCCCATCCCAGCCAGGGACCTTAACAAAGTCCTCTCCCACCTCATGGGCCCTCCCTTTGAGCCTTTAGCTTCTTATTCGCTCCTCTACCTCTCTTGGAAAGTAGCTTTTCTGATGGCTATCACCTCAGCATGACATGTGTCTGAACTACGGGCCCTCACCTCTGAGCCCCTGTATACTATTTTTCATAAGGACAAGGTACAACTTAGACCCCATCCAGCTTTCTTTCCCAAGGTGGTGTCCCGCTTCCATATCAGCCAGGACATTTTCCTGCCAGTCTTCTATCCAAAACCTCACAACAGCCCTTAAGAACAACCGCTGCACTCGCTGGATGTTAGGAGTGCGCTCGCTTTCTATATCGATTGCACAAAGCCATTCCGAAAGACAATCCAGTTGTTTGTGGCTATAGCAGAGTGGATGAAGGATTTGCCAGTCTCTTCCCAGCGGATCTCTTCCTGGATCACAGCTTGTATCTGCACTTGTTATGACTTAGCAAAGATTCCATCACTGCTCGCTCCACGAGTGCGCAGGCCTCGTTGACTGCCTTTCTAGCCCAAGTACCTCTCCAGAAAATGTGCAGGGCTGTGATGTGGTCTTCAGTGCATACTTTCACGCACTATGCCATCGTCCACCAATCTAGGGACGATGCGGCCTTCGGCAGAGCGGTACTTCAGTCGTCAATATCTTGACTCCGACCCCTCCTCCTAGGTAAGGGTTGGGAGTCACCTAACTGGAATTAATATGAGCAAGCACTCGAAGAAGAAAAAACTCACCTTTGTGAATTACTCACCTTTGTAACTGTTGTTCTTTGAGATGTTTTTTTCATATCTATTCCATTCCCCCTCACCTTCCCCTCTGTCGGAGTAGCCGGCAAGAAGGAACTGAGCGGGGAGTCGGGCCGGCAGGGTTTTATATAGAGCACCGCTCCAGGGGGCTCCACAACCGACCTGACGGGTAGCTGCTAGGGAAAAGTTTCCGACAGCCGTGCACGCAGCGCACGCACACACCTAACTGGGATAGATATGAGCAACCCATTTTGAAGAACAAGAGTTACAAAAAGGGTAAGTAACCGTTTTTTGTTGGGCTGTAATTCCACAGCTTTAAAGGGAAGTCCCATGGCATAAGGCCAATTGCTTGTTTATCTGTTTTGGAGCCTAAATCAGTTTCCCTTTGATTTCTATTTTGGGCAAGGAAAGGGAAAATGTTCCTCTCTCTGGCAGCGATGTTCTAAGTCCCCCGGCTCTGGGAGGCGCTCCTAACCCGGCGGTGTTCCTTGTCTCCCTGCAGGGATGCCAGTAAGACAGCAAGCAGCCCGCCTACCTCCCCACGGCCTGGCAGTACCACAGCCACGTCTTCCGCAGCCACGAGTAACATGATACCCCCCCGGCACCAGAAACCTGCTGGCGCTGCAGCAACCAAGAAGAAGCAGCAGCAGAAGAAGAAGAAAGGAGGCAAGGGAGGCTGGTAACGAGAGTGGCTGCCAAGCTGGCTGTGTGAGGGACTGGAGCTCTCTGCTGTAAAGTGCTGAGAACAGAATAAAGGTCAGAGTAAGAAGCAGCACAAAGTCACGGCTTCCTTCACACTGTCTTGAAAAGGTTCCTGCTGGGCTTTGTTTCCTCTTCAGTGGGAAGGGAAGGGAAGCTTTTCCTCCTCCCATCCCTGCTCCCTTTCCTAACCCGCTGCTTGATGTTTCCCTCCATTGTTTTTTTTGGGGGGGAGGAGGTGGAAGAATCATGGTTCATTTGCTTACCGAGTCAGACCATTGTCCCACCCTGGTGTGCCCATGGCCCCCTGCGGCAGTTACACAAATACAGGGTATTTCCCCAGTCCTGCTTACAGCAGAGAATCAGCTGGAGTGATGAGTCTTGACAAACGTGCCACATTACCAGCCTCCCCATGGGCCCTTGCTGTCTCTGGGCTGCCTGGCAAAGGCCCTCACCTAGGTGACAGGAGGGCAGACATTGGACACGGAGTCCGAGGGGTGCTGTCTGGAGGTGGCTGTGCATGGCAGAAGGACAGTTCACTATCACTTCATTTTGTGGCTTGAACTCTGGAAAGCCACACTCTTAAATGTGTCAGTTAAGAACAATCTGAGGTTGCGTGGAGCTTCCCAGGACAAGGTACAGGCGACCTGTGGCACCTTGGCACTGTCTGGAGGCTTTGATTTCCTCTAGCCAAACACAGTGTGTGACAACGCTGCTTTGTTAGTGGATAACACTGGCCTTTGGGAGCGCGCTGTAGGGGAGCAGCCCACGTTCTGGGTTCCGTGAGGAACAAACCCTTCTGGAATGAGGCAGGGCATTGGAAATGGCACACTTCTCCTCTGGGGCCAGAGTGCTGGGTGCTGAGCTCTCTGAGCATCTGCCCTGTGGTGTCTGGCATTCAGTACTTTGTTTTCAGAGTCTGGCCATGCCCAAGGGACACAGTCCAGATTTCAGCCTTCACATGTATTATGACCTGTTTGGGTGCGATCTTCAGGGGTTTAGGAATATTTTCCAAAAATCTTTGCTGTAGCAAGATGATGTAGACAATGCCTCATGCCCTGCTTCTCCTCACAAAGGATGCTCATGCTGTCTTACCGATGCACACTCCTGTGCCAGCCTAAAGCCCCTGAATCATAAGATGGTGTCTGGGGTTTTATACCGATATTTGTAGGGATAGTGTACTAACGGGGGCACCAGTCACAGTCAGCTCCTTGCAAAGAAATGAGCATAGGAGCTGGCTCTTGGAGGCCCCTGGGCTGGTTAGGCTTTCTCCGAACTGCTGTGATGGTACCTCTTTAAGGATGGGAGTCTTGCTTCTTCCATCCTTCAGTAGCCGCTAACTACATGATTGAAATAACCAAGCCTTCCAACTCCAGACTGCCTTACCAGACAGCACACTGTACATAGACTGGTGCACAAGTGTCACTGGGTCTGCGGGCTGCAGTTCAGACGGCCAGGGTTGCTAAGTTGGGATGGATTTATTGCATGGCATAGGAACAGTATTTCTTACTGTAGCAGAAATTCCTGGAGCCCTTCAGACAAAAACCATAAGCAGAGGAACATCCATACTTGCATTTCCAGCTACCAGCATGTCAGACACACTGCTTTTCAGTCTTGGTCTCAACTTTTGCACCATCTTATCATCTTAGCACTGTAGGGACGCATGTCTCCTGTGTTAACGTGCGGAGGGCAGTTGCTTGGCAATTGCTAGCAGGTAGCAATGATCATGGTAGAAAAGGAAGTGTGTGTGAACTGGAAGGAATTCTCTAGCAGCAGCTGGCTCCAAGACGAAGTTACAGTGAGTATTGTGCTTTGGGTGGCAGGCAGATCGGGCACAAAAACACATTTTGTATAGCACAATGGAATGGGCTGAGAACAGGGGTAACTGAACAAAACACAATTATTTTTTACAGAAAGAACCTGAATGCAGTGTTAGAAATCACTTTGTCTATCACATGTATGGTCTCTAACTAGAATTATGAAGAGTAAATCATAACACATAACGCAACTTTCACTCTGGCCACAAAAACTGTGAATTCAGCTTTTGAGTGTGTATATATTTAGATGTTTGCAGTCTAGTTTGGAGAACTCTACATTCTTAATCATCATGGCCAAAACTGTCAAATGTGAAGACTGGAAGTTCAGACACCACAATAAAAATTGATTGATTTTTTGCTGAGCAATCCCAGCTCCTGTTGACTTCAACTATAGAGGCATGACCAGTGTTTCCATCTTTCTAATGTACTCTTGGACAGTATGTACTGATTGGGTTGGTGCCAGGATCTGTAGTGGCTGTATACAGAATATGATGGCTTCCAGAGGGAAGGGGAGGGGGGAGAACTGTTTTCACTCCTCTTCCGATCACAGTTGCTTCTCCTTTAACTGTAAAGCCCTTCAGAAAATGCTGGTGTTCATACGGTGTCGTTTATTTCTCTCTCTCTCCTCCACCCCCTATGCCAGCCAAATTTAGTCGTAATAAGCTCTATATCAAACCTAGAGGGAGGTTTAATACATTCTTTTGAGTGGAAGTTTGCAGTTGGACTATGTAAATAGATAAGTTTCTGTGTAATCCCCCTGGCAATTTCCTCCATGCTCCTCTTGCTTTTGTTTTGGTAAATGTTGCAAAATAATTTTTCAAGGAAATTGGGTGGGGAAGAGAGTGCTGTGCTCGGACTGAGGCATTTTGAACTTGGGTGGAAGTTGCACTAGTAAAGGGGGTAGGTGGACAAAGTTTGGCACAAACTACAGGCTTTGTAAAAACATACTTTTAGAGACATGTAAGACTAAACGCAATACTGCCAATGGAAACAAACATTGCCCTGCAGAATCTGCTTCCCAGCCTTTATAGCAGTGGTTCTCAACCTGTGGGCCGCTTGCGGCCCACTCAGCACACGACTTTGGCCCATTTGACATCCTCCGGGCCATATAGATAGTATAATGTTTGGCTGTGGCCCACATAACACAGAAAGCTGCAGATGCAGCCCAAAATGGTAAATAGGTTGAGAACTACTGCTTTATGCACTACTCAATATTAGAATCTGAAACTGACTAAACACTGACTAGTCTGTTTCATGATCCCAGTGACCATAAATGTGAAAAGTGAACAGCATAACCCAGGAAAATTAAATTTGATTTTTAAAAATCTTTGTTTTAATCCTCTTCCACTAAGTATGGTTAATGAACAAGATCATGGGTTGAAAAACTGTTTGTGTTCCTTTTAAATTCCAATGCATAGTGCAAGTAAAATATCCTCAGGCTGTGAACTTCAAGTCAGCCTAACTTTTTAGAAAATCTATTTAACATTCAGGCCAGATTTTCCAAAGTGCTCAGCATCCAGCAGCTCCCATTGTCCTCAATGGCTGCAGGGTTCTCCATTCTTCTCAGTGGGTGCTGAGTGCTTAAAGGGACTTTCAGAAGATGAACTCCAAAACTGCCATCTCGTCAGGCATGGTGAACTTAAACCACACCCTGAGAAAATTAAATCTCTTGTGCTTGAACTAATCCTGTTGGACTCAATGAGTTTTTACCATATCATGACAATGATGACATCTGTGCCAATTTACTAGAGCTAGTCAGAAAACAGCTTTTCCATCCTGTGGGAAATTGCGATATTTCGATATGGAGATGAGATGTTGAAACCTCCAAATATTTATTGAAATGAAATATTCTGACTCAGATTATCAAAACAGGAGGTTTTCACCTGAACCAGGAAATCCAAGAGTGGCCATTTTGAATTCAGTTTTCAGTGCAGCAGGGTGGCTGGGCGGAGGTCAGAGGACCAAGAAGTGCAAATAAAATAAATAATTCCCAAGAGGGCCTAGGTTGCAGGAAAGGGCAGACACCCCCTCATTTGTCCAGAAGCTGCTACTGCAGGATTTGGGAACATTTTTCAAAAGTGTAGGGCAGCCAGCAAGGGGCTGCCTGCCAGGACTGTGGAGAAGGGAGCTCCCCTGTTGGCAGGGGGAGGAAATCTGAGATAGTGACTTATGGTGCCCCCTCTGCAGGAGGGCACCAAGGGACCCATCCTGGAGCTGGCAGCAACCTACTATCCACTGTAGCATTGGGCTGACTCTCCAGCCCTGTACCCCCTGCAGTGGGCCTGGCATGCACACCACTGGTGCCATGTGGCTCCCTATAGTCTCCTGCCTGGGTCTCCTTGCTGCTCCCTAAAGCTGTGTATTGGTGATGCTGTCTCCATACTGCACCTAGCATACACTTGCATGTATTATGTTGCTCGCATCGACAGTGCAGCCACTCTGCTTCACTTAGCATCTCCTGCTTTCAGGGTGCATGGGGCTCACTGTGGTAATCACTAAGCCCTGGTCTACACTACGAGTTTAGGTCCAATTTAGCAGCGTTAGATCGATTTAACCCTGCACCCGTCCACGCAACAAAGCCATTTTTGTCAATTTAATGGGCTCGTAAAATCGATTTCTGTACTCCTCCCCGATGAGGGGATTAGTGCTGAAATCGACATCGCCAAGTCCAATTTGGGTTAGTGTGGATGCAATTCGACAGTATTGGCCATCGGGAGCAATCCCACAGTGCTCCATTGTGACCGGTCTGGACAGCGCACTCAACTCGGAATCACTGGCCAGGTACACAGGAAAAGCCCCACAAACTTTTGAATTTCATTTCCTGTTTGGCCACCGTGGCGTGATCATGCAGAGATGACCATGGAGTCCCAGAATCACAAAAGAGCTCCAGCATGGACCGAATGGGAGGTACTGGATCTGATCGCTGTATGGGGAGACAAATCCGTGCTATCAGAACTCTGTTCCAAAAGACAAAATGCCAAAATATTTGAAAAAATCTCCAAGGGCATGAAGGACAGAGGCTATCACAAAGACCCGCAGCAGTGCCGTGTGAAACTTAAGGAGCTCAGGCAAGCCTACCAAAAAACTCAAGAGGCAAACACTCGCTCGGGGTCAGAGCCCTAGACATGCTGCTTCTATGATGAGCTGCATGCAATTCTAGGGGGGTGCCCCTACAACTACCCCACAATTGTACGTGGACTCCTGCAAAGGAGTCTCACGCAACAGGGATGAGGATTTGGGGGATGAGGAAGATGGCACACACCAGGCAAGCGGAGAAACCGTTCTCCCTGACAGCCAGGAACTGTTTATCACCCTGGAGACAATACCCTCCCAACCCGGGCTCCCAGACCTTGACGGCGGAGACGGCACCTCTGGTGAGTGTATCTTTGTAAATATAATACAGGGTTTAAAGGCATGTTTAACGATTAATTTGCCCTGAAGACTTGGGATGCATTCGCGGCCAGTACAGCTACTAGAAAAGTCTGTTAACATGTCTGGGGATGGAGCAGAAATCCTCCAGGGACATCTCAATGAAGCTGTCCTGGAGGTACTCCCAAAGCCTTTGCAAAAGGTTTCTGGAGAGGGCAGCCTTATTGCGTCCTCCATGGTAGGACGCTTTACCATGGCAGGCCAGTAGCACGTAGTCTGGAATCATTGCATAAGAAAGTATGGCAGTGTGTGGTCCTGGTGTTTGCTGGCATTCAAGCAACATCCGTTCTTTATCTCTCTGTGTTAACCTCAGGAGACTGATATCATTCATGGTCACCTGGTTGAAATAGGGGAATTTTATTAAGGGGACATCAGAGGTGGCCGTTCCTGCTGGGCTGTTTGCCTTGGCTGAAAAGAAATCATCCTCACTGTTAGCCACACGGAGGGGGGAGGGGTGAAGCGATCATCTCAGAGAATTGGGGGGGGTGTGGGGGGGGTTAGTTGGATTTGTGCTGCACGTTGACCCGAAAACTTCAGCCCCTCCTTTTAAATGGCCAATGTGTCTTTTTTTCCATTTTAATCTCCCTTTTTTTTCTCCTGCAGCTGCAAATGTTTCAACGCTGTGACTAGCATCTCCATCCCAGAAGCTAGCACAGCTAAGAAGGTGAAAAAAACGCACTCGTGATGAAATGTTCTCTGAGCTCATGCAGTCCTCCTGCACTGAAAGAGCCCAGCACAATGCGTGGAGGGAGACAGTGGCAGAGTCCAGGAAAGCACAAAATGAATATGAGGAGAGGTGGCGTCAGTGTGATGAAAGGAGGCAGGATTCAAAGCTGAAGTTACAGGAGGATCAAACCAATATTCCGGCGTATGGTTGAGGTGCAGGAAAGGCACAGACCACCACTGCAGCCCCTGTGTAACCAACTACCCTCCCCAAGTTTCATAGCCTCCTCACCCAGACGCCCAAGAACATGGGAGGAGGGGGGACCTCCGGGCACCCAACCACTCCAACCCAGAGGACTGCCCAATCAACAGAAAGCTGGTATTCAATAAGTTTTGAAGTGCAGTGTGGCCATGTCCTTCCCTCCTCTCCACCCCATCCGGTGCTTCCTTCCTCCCCCACCCCTCCCAGGCTACCTTGGCAGTTATCCCCCTATTTGTGTGATGAATTAATAAAGAATGCATGAATTTGAAACAACAATGACTTTATTGCCTCTGCAAGTGGTGATCGAAGTGGGGAGGGGAGGGCGGTTGGCTTACAGGGAAGTAGAGTGAACCAAGGGGGCGGGTTTTCATCAAGGAGAAACAAACAGAACTGTCACATTGTAGCCTGATCGGCCATGAAACTGGTTTTCAAAGCTTCTCTGATGTGCAGCATGCCCTCCTGTGCTCTTCTAACTGCCCTGGTGTCTGGCTGCGCGTAATCAGTGGCCAGGCAATTTGCCTCAACTTCCCACCCCACCATAAATGTCTCCCCCTTACTCTCACAGATATTGTAGAGCACACAGCAAGCAGTAATAACAATGGGAATACTGGTTTCACTGAGGTCTAACCGAGTCAGTAAACTTTACCAGCGTGCTTTTAAACGTCCAAATGCACATTCTACCACCATTCTGCACTTGCTCAGCCTATAGTTGAACAGCTCCTGACTACTCTCCAGGCTGTCTGATTATGGCTTCATGAGCCATGGCATTAAGGGGTAGCCTCGGTCCCCAAGGATAACTATAGGCATTTCAACATCCTCAACAATTATTTTCTGGTCTGGAAAGTAAATCCCTTCCTGCAGCTTTTGAAACAGACCAGAGTTCCTGAAGATGCAAGCGTCATGTACCTTTCCCGGCCATCCCACGTTGATGTTGGTGAAACGTCCCTTGTGATCCACCAGTGCTTGCAGCACCATTTAAAAGTACCCCTTTTGGTTTATGTACTGGTTGCCTTGGTGATCCAGTGCCAAGATAGGGATATGGGTTCCGTCTATCACCCCACCACAGTTAGGGAATCCCATTGCAGCAAAGCCATCTACTATGACCTGCACGTTTCCCAGAGTCACTACCCTTGATAGCAGCAGCTCAGTGATTGCGTTGGCTACTTGTATCACTGCGGCCCCCACAGTAGATTTGCCCACTCCAAATTGATTCCCGACTGACCGGTAGCTGTCTGGCATTGCAAGGTTCCAGAGGGCTATCACAATTCACTTGTGAACTGTGACGACTGCTCTCATCTTGGTATTCTTGCGCTTCAGGGCAGGGGAAAGCAAGTCACAAAGTTCCATGAAAGTGCCCTTACGCATGCGAAAGTTTCGCAGCCACTAGGAATCATCCCAGACCTACAACACTATGTGATCCCACCAGTCTGTGCTTGTTTCCCGGGCCCAGAATCAGCGTCCTACTGCACTGTCTGCTGAAAGCAGTATGGTGCCTGCATGGAAAGAAGGCGTGAAACAATTGTCTGCCGTTGCTTTCATGGAGGGAGGGGCGACTGACGACATGTACCCAAAACCACCCGCAACAATGTTTTTGCCCCATCAGGCATTGGGAGCTTAACCCAGAATTCCAGTGGGTGGCGGAGACTGTGGGAACTGTGGGATAGCTACCCACAGTGCAACGCTCCAAAAGTTGACGCTAGCCTTGGTACTGTGGACACGCTCCGCTGACTTAATGCACTTAGTGGGGACGCGCACAATCGACTGTATAAAACTGCTTTCTAAAAAATCGACTTCTATAAATTCGACCAATTTCAGACAATGTGCAGACATACCCTAACACTAAGATTATGGCATGGAGGTGAGTTCCAGAGACCTCTGGGACATTCTCTGCTTCAGCCCTGAGGTGGCAGGGCTGGAGCTGGCAGGGGGCCCTCGCACCTCCCAGCTGCTGGCCCTGGCATTCTGAGCCACTGGAGGGAGGGGGCTGGACCTCTGAGCAGGGGATCCCAGAGCTGCCAGGCACCTGATGCTGGACACGCCCTGCAATCAGGACTCTGGCTCTCAGCCACCTGTTAGCCCCATTTTGTCATGCTTATTTTTAGTAAGAGTCAGGGACTTTTTTGTTTATTGCCCATGACCTATCTCTGACTTTTATTAAAAGTAACCATGACAAAAACTGAACCTTCCTCATCGCTCTTTTGTTAGCCTCCTAAAGACAACCTTAAGAATTCTACAGTCAATTTCTCATTTGAAACCAATGTGTTTTATTTCTAACTTTTCTACAACAACTTGGAACTGTTATCTGTAACTTCTTGTGCTGTGGGGAGGTAGGTTACAGTAACAGTGCAGGTGAGCTCACATCTTCCCAGGGCTCCCCATTAGGTTCCATGCACACACACCATCACCTTCAGTGAAATGGATTCTGCTGCCTCCTCGCCTCATGGCAATCTGGTTTGCTTCCTGGGATTCATGATGCAGAGCTTCCATAACAGCTCCTCCACTTAGCAAACCCCAGCCTAGGAAGCTGGTCTTTTCTTCCCACCCTAAAACACTGCCTAGTCTGTTTCATCGTCTCAGTGACTGTGTCTGCTTTGGCCTAGCAGTCCTCCAAGGGGGAGGGATGGGGCGATGTTGTCTGTATGAGGAGCAACCTCTAAAAGCGATCTTTTTGTTATTTGGGAGTTAGAGACATGTGGAGCATCCCCTCCCCTCCCCTCCTTCCACTTCCTCTCTCTCTGAGCAGGGGCTGAAGCGAAATCAGTGAATAGGCCCTGTTCCCCAGCAGTCATGGGTCTCAGGGTATCTCTGCACTACAAAATTAGGTCGAATTTATAGAAGTCGGTTTTGTAGAAAGCATTTTTATACAGTCAATTGTGTGTGTCCCCACACAAATGCTCTAAGTTCATGTAGTCAGCGAAGTGTGTCTACAGTACCGAGGCAACCGTTGACTTCCAGAGCGTTGCACTGTGGGTAGCTATCCCACAGTCTCCGCTGTCCATTTGAATTCTGGGTAGAAATCCTAGTGCCAGATGGGGCTAAAACATTGTCGCAGGTAGTTCTGGGTACATATCGTCAGGTCCTCCTTCCCTCCCCCCTTCCATGGAAGCAAGGGCAGACAATCGTTTTGTGCCTTTTTTTTTTTAGTTACCTGTGCAGACGCCATACCACGGCAAGCATGGAGCCTGCTCAGACGCACTACTGCATTGCTACACAGCAGCAGTTGATTGCCTTTTGGCTGCAGATAGTGCAGTATGACTGGTAGCCGTCGTCAACGTAGTCCTGGGTGCTCTTTTAACTGACCTTGATGAGGTCGGGGCGCCTGGGCAAACATGGGAGTGACTCAGCCAGGTCATTTCCCTTTTAAGTTTCATCTCATGGCAATTGAGTCCTACCGGCAGTGCACTGTCTTTTAATCAACAGCCAGCAGAAGATGATGGCCAGCAGTCATACTGCACCGTCTTCTGCCGAGCACCCAGGAGGTGACGATGGCTAGCAGTTGTACTGCACAGTCTGCTGCCAGCAAGATGTATAAAGATAGATGAAGTGGCTCAGAACAAGAAATAGACCAGATTTGTTTTGTATTCATTTTCTCCTCTCTCCCTCCATGAAATCAACAGCCTGCTAAACCCAGTTTTGAGTTCTATCCTTGAGGGGGCCATTCAGTTTCTCGCAAAGCCACCCCCTTTGTTGATTTTAATTCCCTGTAATCCATGTCGTCAGTTGCCCCTCCTTCCATCAGAGCAACGGCAGACAATCGTTCCGCGCCTTTTTCCTGTACAGACACCATACCACAGCAAGCATGGAGCCCGCTCAGATCACTTTGACAATTAGGAGCACATTAAACACCACATGCATTATCCAGCAGTATATGCAGCACCAGAACCTGGCAAAGCGAAACCGGGCGAATAGGTGACGTCAGCGCGGTTACAAGAGTGATGAGGACATGGACATAGACTTCTCTCAAAGCATGGGCCCTGGCAATGTGGGCATTATGGTGCTAATGAGGCAGGTTCATGTGGTGGAACACCGATTCTGGGCTTGGGAAACAAGCACAGACTGGTGGGACTGCATAGTGTTGCAGATCTGGGACGATTCCCAGTGGCTGTGAAACTTCGCATGCGTAAGGGCACATTCATGGAACTTTGTGATTTGCTTTCCCCTGCCCTGAGACGCAATAATATCAAGATGAGAGCAGCCCTCACAGTTGAGAAGCAAGTGGCAATAGCCCTGTGGAAGCTTTCAACGCCAGACAGCTTCCGGTCAGTCGGGAATCAATTTGGAGTGGGCAAATCTACTGTGGGGACTGCTGTGATGCAAGTAGCCAATGCAATCAAAGATTTGCTGATATCAAAGGTAATGACCCTGGGAAATGTGCAGGTCATAGTGGATGGCTTTGCTGCAATGGGATTCCCTAACTGGTGGGGCCATAGATGGAACCCATATCCCTATCTTGGCACCGGAGCACCAACCCGCTGAGTACGTAAACCGCTAGGGGTACTTTTCAATAGTGCTGCAAGCACTGGTGGATCACAAGGGACGTTTCACCAACATCAACTTGGGATGGCCGGGAAAGGTACATGACGCTTGCATCTTCAGGAACTCTTGTCTGTTTCAAAAGCTGCAGGAAGGGACTTACTTCCCAGACCAGAAAATAACCACTGGGGATGTTGAAATGCCTATAGTTATCCTTGGGGACCCAGCCTACCCCTTAATGCCATGGCTCATGAAGCCATACACAGGCAGCCTGGACAGTAGTCAGGAGCTGTTCAACTACAGGCTGAGCAAGTGCAGAATGTGCATTTGGACATTTAAAAGCGCGCTGGTGAAGTTTACTGACTCGGTTAGACCCCAGCGAAACCAATATTCCCATTGTTATTACTGCTTGCTGTGCGCGCCACAATAGCTGTGAAAGTAAGGGGGAGACGTTTATGGTGGGATGGGAGGTTCAGGCAATCGCCCGGCTGCTGGTTATGCACAGCCAGACACCAGGGCAGTTAGAAGAGCACAGGAGGGTATGGTGTGCATCAGAGAAGCTTTGAAAACCAGTTTCATGACTGGCCCGGCTACAGTGTGAAAGTTCTGTTTGTTTCTCCTTGATGAAACCCACCGCCCCTTGGTTCACTCTACTTCCCTGTAAGCTAACCACCCTCCCCTCCTCCCTTCAATCACCACTTGCAGAGGCAATAAAGTCATTGTTGCTTCACATTCGTGCATTCTTTATTAATTCATCACACAAATAGGGGGATAATTACCAAGGTAGCCCAGGAGGGGTGGTGGAGGAGGGAAGGACAAGGCCGCACAGCACTTTAAAAGTTTAAAACTTATTGAATGCCAGCCTTCTGTTACTTGGGCAATCCTCTGGGGTGGAGTGGCTGGGTGGCCGGAGGCCCCCCCACCATGTTCTTGGGCGGTCTGGGTGAGGAGGCTATGGAACTTGGGGAGGTGGGTGGTTGGTTACACAGGGGCTGTTGCGGCAGTCTGTGCTCTAGCTGCCTTTCCTTCAGCTCAACCATACGCTGGAGCATATTAGCTTGATCCTCCAGCAGCCTCAGCATTGAATCCTGCCTCCTCTCATCATGCTGCTGCCACCTTTCAGCTTCAGCCCTCTCTTCAGCCCTCCACTTACTCTCTTCAGCCCGCCACCTCTCCTCCCGGTCATTTTGTGCTTTCCTGCACCCTGACATTTTCTGCCTCCACGCATTCGTCTGTGCTCTGTCAATATGGGAGGACAGCATGAGCTCAGAGAACATTTCATCGCGAGTACGTTTTTTTCACCTTCTGATCTTTGCTAGCCTCTGGGAAGAAGAAGATCCTGTGATCCTTGAAACACATGCAGCTGGTGGAGAAAAAAAAAGGGACAGTGGTATTTAAAAAGATACATTTTATAGAACAATGGGTACACTCTTTCACGGTAAACCTTGCTATTAACATTACATACATAGCACATGTGCTTTCATTCCAAGGTTGCATTTTGCCTCCCCCCAGCGTGTGGCTAGCTCCTCCCCCCTCCCCGTGCTAACAGTAGGGAACATTTCTGTTCAGCCATAGGCAAACAGCCCAGCATGAATCGGCACCTCTGAATGTCCCCTTAAGAAAAGCACCCTATTTCGACCAGGTGACCATGAATGATATAACTCTCCTGAGGATAACGCAGAGAGATAAAGAACGGATGTTGTTTGCAGTGTATGTTTGCTGGCGTTCAGTGCTTTGTTCTACAATGATTCCTGAGTACGTCCTACTGGCCTGGAGTGGTAAAGTGTCCTACCATGGTGGATGGAATAAGGCTGCCCTCCCCAGAAACCTTTTGCAAAGGCTTTGGGAGTACATCCAGGAGAGCTGCGAATGCCAGGGCAAATTAATCATTAAACATGCTTGCTTTTAAACCATGTATATTTTAAAAGGTGTGCTCATCAGAGGTCCCTTCTCCGCCTGGCGGGTCCGGGAGGCAGCCTTGGGTGGGTTCGGGGGGTACTGGCTCCAGGTCCAGGGTGAGAAACAGTTCCAGGCTGTCGGGAAAACCGGTTTCTCCACTTGCTTGCTGTGAGCTATCTACAACCTCATCATCATCATCTTCCTCGTCCCCAAAACCTGCTTCCAGCTCACGAAAGCTTATGCTCTAATAAATTTGTTAGTATCTAAGGTGCCACGGGTACTCCTTTTCTTTTTGCGTGTTGCCTCCATCTCCATTGAAGGAGTCAAAGAACACAGCTGGGGTAGTGGTGGCTGAACCCCCTGAAATGGCATGCAGCTCATCATAGAAGCAGCATGTTTTGGGCTGTGACCCGGAGCAGCCATTCGCCTCTCTGGTTTTCTGGTTGGCTTGCCTCAGCTCCTTAAGTTTCATGCAGCACTGCTTTGGGTCCCTGTTATGGCCTCTGTCCTTCATGCCCTGGGAGATTTTGACAAATGTTTTGGCATTTCGAAAACTGGAAAGGAGTTCTGATAGCCCGGATTCCTCTCCCCATACAGCAATCAGATCCTGTACCTCCCGTTCGGTCTGTGCTGGAGCTCTTTTGCGATTCTGGGACTCCATCATGGTCACCTCTGCTGATGAGCTCTGCATGATCATCTGCAGCTTGTCACGCTGGCCAAACAGGAAATTGAAATTCAAAAGTTCGCGGTCCTTTTCCTGTCATCTGGCCAGTGCATCTGAGTTGAGAGTGCTGTCCAGAGCGGTCACAATGGAGCACTCTGGGATAGCTCACAGAGGCCAATACTGTCTAATTGTGTCCACAGTACCCGAAATTCGACCCAGCAAGGCCGATTTCAGCGCTAATCCCCTTGTTGAGGATGGAGTAAGGAAATTGATTTTAAGAGCCCTTTAAGTTGAAAAAAAGGGCTTCGTCGTGTGGATGGGTGGAGGGTTAAATTGATTTAACGCTGCTAAATTCGACCTCAATTCCGAGTGTAGTCCAGGGCTCAGAGAATGACAGTCCTTATCCTTCCCTTCTCCCTGTGGCCAAAGAGGAACCTTGCCCCCACATACAGAACAGAGAGGCTAACAGAAGAGCATGCTACGTGTACTGTGACTTCATGTGGCTGCCCTGAACCAATCTGAAACAAGTGCCCTAGCTTGGTGCCACAACATACAGTGTGACTAGGGTATTCAGTCGGAAATGTGTTGACCAGCTCTACTACCTATAGGCCGTTTTGTGTACTAAATGCAACCTCGTGGCCAAACTAGGGCATTTCAACATGAGTTCCTGACCAGGAAGCATTGCAAATCCTGTAACATAACACCATTTTACATTTCCCCCAACAAATTGTAGGATTGCTATATTAAAACACACTGCAGTTCACCTTTCTTTTCCTCAGGTGCAAGTAACAAATTTATGGGAATAAGATGCGCTGCTATAAGATACCTTAATACCAGTTTATCTGCTACCATGCTAAGGATTGCAGCACTGAATTAGTTTCAAGAAACATAGGTAAAAATTTTATGCTGGACCACATCTTACATGAGACCTAGATCAGAAAGAAAGAAGGTTAAAGACTTGATCCTGTAGACACTTAGGTGCATGCTTAGCTACTTACCAGCGCAGTGCTGCTGAAATCAGTGGAATTACCCATATGAGTAAAGTTACAAGATGTTTATATGTTGTGACAAAGCTCTGTCCTTGCCTCCATGGGTCCCGCATATCCTGGCCTCAGAGGCTCACTGTGAGCCTCCATGTAACCTTTCTTTCCTCTAGAGACAAGGATAAGGACAAGGATAACAAGGCTTCCTCACCATAAGCCAGCGAGGGAGGTGAGGGGAAGTTAGCCTTGCCCCGTCACATATCCCCCCCGCCCCCCGCTCAAAACCATAGAATTGGGCAACTTGGGACGCCAGGCATTATGCTCGTGACAGACCATCAGCATTGCCATGGTGGCATCCAGCCCTGTGCCATATGTGGAACTGGAATGGTTGGAGGGATAAGAACCACCTGGTGACCCTTGCATTCTTTTCCTTATTCCATTGCATCCCTTGGAGGGGTGCATGGTCCGTCACAAGAGTAAATCGCCGGCCTAAGAGGTAATAGCGCAGAGTCTCCATAGCCCATTTGACAGCAAGGCATTCTCTCTTGACTACTGCGTATTTCTGTTCTCTTGGAGAAGCTTTCCGCTTAGGTAGAGGATCAGGTGTTCCTCTTCTCCCACCATTTGCGACAGAACTGCTCCCAACCCCAACTCGGAAGTGTCTGTTTGTAAAATAAATTCCCTATTAAAGTCTGGGGTTATGAGTACAGGGTCATTACAGAGGGCCGTCCGAAGGTCTGTAAATGCCCCCTCTGCTGCGTCGGTCCACTTTACCATGTCTGGACCTCGGGCCTTCACCAGGTCTGTTAGGGGACTTGCCCTAGTGGCGACGTGGGGAATAAACCGTCAGTAGTAGCCTACCACGCCTAGGAACGCACGGACCTGCTTCTTTCGGGTTGGCCAGGGCCAGTTTTGAATTGCCTCTAGCTTATTCTTTTGGGGCTTCACTATGCTCCTTCCCACAATATATCCCAGATACCTAGCCTCTGCTAGCCCTATGGCGCATTTAGCGGGATTAGCAGTGAGGCCAGCCCACCTTAAGGTGTGCAGTACTGCCTCAACTTTCTCCAAGTGGGTTCCCCAGTCTGGCGTATGGATGATGACATCATCTAGGTATGCAGCTGCATAATTAATATGTGGGCGCAGCAGCTTATCCATGAGACGCTGGAATGTGGCTGGGGCCCCATGTAGCCCAAAAGGGAGGACGGTGTACTGGAATAGCCCATCCGGGGTGGAGAATGCTGTCTTTTCTTTAGCTTCTTTGGTCAGAGGAATCTGCCAGTACCCTTTTGTCAGATCCAGTGTAGTCAAGAATCGGGCACTACCCAGTCGGTCAACCAGTTCATCGATGCGTTGTATGGGGTATGCATCAAACTGGGATATTTCATTCAGTCGGCAAAAGTCATTACAGAATCTCATGGTACCATCAGGTTTAGGCACTAGAACAATTGGACTGGTCCCCTGACTGTAAGATTCTTCAATAACCCCTAATTCTAACATTTTCTTTACTTCGGCCTTGATTTCCTCTCTTTTGGCTCTGGGATTCGGTAGGGTCTCTATGTTACCTTGGCTCCGGGGATCGTGCGGATATGGTGATAGGTCTCAGTTGTCCACCCTGGTTTTATAGAGAACACATCTCTATTGCGATTAATCATGTCGGCTGCCTCAATCTTTTGGATCGGCGTCAAGTCGGATGATATCCTCACTTGCTCGTGTAAGTTATCCTTCTGGGGAAGAGTCTCCTGCATGACTAAGCATGCCTCTCAATCGTGCCAAGGTTTTAGAAGATTGATGTAGTAAATTTGCTCCGATTTCTGGCGGCCTGGCTGCCGCACCTTATAGTTCACCTCTCCCACAGCTTCGATTATTTCGTAGGGTCCCTGCCACTGGGCCAACAGTTTACTTTCTGCTCTGGGCACCAGTATCATCACCCGATCCCCTGGTTGTAACCGTCGAAGCTTCACTTAGTGGTTATAATGAGTTTGTTGGGTCTTCTGTGCTCTCTCCAAGTGTTCCCGTACAATGGGCGTAACTCGGGCTATCCAATCTCTCATCTCAGTATATGCTCAACTATGTTCCTTCCAGGATTTGGCTCCTCTTCCCAGGCTTCTCTGGCTATATCCAATATGCCCCGAGGGTGGCGCCCATATAGTAGTTCGAATATAGAGAAACCCGTGGAGGCTTGCGGAACCTCCCAGATGGCGAACATGAGGTAAGGCAATAGGGCATCCCAATATTTCCCATCCTGATTCACCACTTTTCTGATCATGGTCTTGAGGGTCCTATTAAAGCTTTCCACAAGGCCATCTGTTTGCGGGTGGTATACAGAGGTCTGTAGGGTTTGTACATGGAGCAATGAACAGAGATCTTTCATCAATTTGGACATGAAAGTTGTCCCTTGATCAGTCAATATCTCCTTGGGATAGCCCAACCCGGGCAAAGATCTGTACTAGCTCCTTAGCTATTGTCTTGGAAGCTGTGTTGCGCAGGGGAACAGCTTCCGGGTACCGGGTTGCATAGTCCAGTACAACAAGCACATGTTGGTGGCCCCGAGCTGTCTTCTCTAGGGGCCCTACCAGATCCATGGCTACCCGTTCAAAAGGAACCTCTACTATTGGAAGAGGTATCAAAGGAGCCCATAAGTGCTGGTGAGAGCTATGTAACTGATACTCTGGACAACAGGTGCAGTATCGCTAGACATCTTCATGTACTCCTGGCCAGAAGAACTTCCGCAGGATCCGTGCCTGGGTTTTCTCTACCCCAGGTGTCCTCCAAACAAGTGAGTGTGGGTGAGACTCAATATGGCTTTTTGATGTTTTTGTGACACCAGTAGTTGTTGTATCTCTTGCTCCTGCATTTGCACCACGCGGTACAGGAGATCTTTCTTCACTATAAAGTAAGGTCCGGGACCCCAGACCTTCCCATCCATGGGTATCCCATCAATCTCTGCCACCTCTTTCCTGGCGTTATCATATCTGGGGTCCTCTGCCTGGTCCCGCCCAAAAGTCTCTCTCCTGGGACTAACCTGCCCAAGCTCCCAGCAGCCGGTTTCTGCTTCTTCCAATGGCTCGCCGCCGTCATGGCTGGGGGCAGCTTCTGGCTCACCTTCTGTGGTGGAAGTTTCTCTGTTGGCTGCTCGCATCCATATGCCTACTAGGGAGGTCTTCTGGTCCTGGATCAGGATCCAGGTTTCCAAGGTCTTCGCGGCCTTCCTCTCTTTTTTTGTCTTCTGGGTCTTTCAGGGGCTGAGAACAAATCCTGAGAAATCTCAGCGAACATCGGGGGTTGACATTCCCCCGCTGTCCTCAGGGTCCCCACCTCCCTCCAGCCTCTCTCAGGGGAGTAAATTATCAAACCCTTGATAGTCCTTCCCAATGACTACAGGATATGGGAGTTTAGGAACTGCGCCCAAGATTACCTCAATGGGGTTTCCCTGAACCTCTATCTCCACTGGGATGGTGGGGAAATGGCTCATGGCCCCATGCACGCATGTCACTGCTATGCGTTTGGCTTGTAGCAGCTGACTATTTTTTACCAGCTTACCCGATATGAGGGTGATAGCACTCCCAGAGTCCACAAGCGCTGTAGTCTCTGCTCCATTTATCCTCACTGGCCTGGTGTAATCATGTGAGGCTAATGCGACCCCGCGAGGTGGATAATGGAGCATGGGACCTCCCAGTCCCCCAAGTTACATTGCATAGGCTCCTCAGTGCTGGGACTCTGCTGCTATGTGTCTCCACTCCCCACATGCATAACATCTATAATTGCTTTTAATCACTTCCCTATCCCAGGGGTTAGGGGTTTAGTCCCGGGGTTCCCCCCACTCAGGCCAATCCCTTCCTTCTCGGGTCCCTGCTGGCTTTCAGCCCCCCCCCCCCCCTTCCACCTAGGACTTCCAGAGGATTTGGCTGCCCG
Source organism: Dermochelys coriacea (assembly GCF_009764565.3). Classification (NCBI taxonomy): domain Eukaryota; kingdom Metazoa; phylum Chordata; order Testudines; family Dermochelyidae; genus Dermochelys; species Dermochelys coriacea. The sequence continues at coordinate 2,692,960 of NC_050071.1, read as the reverse complement.
ACCTTCCAGGGTTGGGGTCTGGTGCTTGCTTCGAAAGAGGCCTTCCTTGGGTAGTCCGGTCAGTTTCCTGGCTGTCATCCCACTCCTGACACCAGTTATGACAAAGCTCTGTCCTTGCCTCTGTGGGTCCCGCGTTTCCTGGTGGATTTCATTAGCCACAGAAGCTCACTGTGACCCTCCACATAACCCTTCTTTCTCTAGAGACAAGGATCACAGTCTACTGAGCCATTTTCATCATAAGCCAGCGAGGGAGGTGAGGAGAAGTTATCCTTCCTTGCACAGTCTCTGTTGTCTCCCAGTCTCAGTGATTAATCAGGGGGCAAAGGGGTGGGGGGGGGGGGAGCCCGCGCCCACCTTCTACTCCGGGCTCCAGCCCAGGGACCCTAATAGAATCAGCTATGTTAGCTGACCTTTTAGAAACATGACGTGCAATTCCCTGGGCTACTTCCCCCACAGCAGCCCTCACTTCCTCAAGCTCCACTTCACCCTTACCTCAGGGCCTCCTTCCTTGTGCCTGATATGTTGTGTACTACTCAGTCTCTCCAACAGCACAACTTCCTCCCACAGCTCCTGACATGCACACCCACCTGACTAACTGGGAGGCTTTTAACTAGTTTCAGCCAGCCCCTGATTGGCTTCAGGTGTCCCAATCAACCAAGCTTTCTCCCTGCCTTCTGGAAAGTTTTTAATTGGCCCCAGGTATCTTAATTGATACCTTCCATTTCACTTAACCTGGTACCAGGGATTTGTTTAGCCTGGAGCGAATCTCTCTCTCCCTCCCACTGCTCTCCCATAGCCTTCTAGCTTGGAGGGAGGTGGGAAGCTGCTATTCCTGCTGCTAGGCCCTAAGCTCTCCCTGCTGCTCCAGCTGCTCCCCTGGCTCGGCCAGACACCCCCCATTCTCTGCTACCTGGTTGCTGGACCCCCCATTCTTGGGTGCTGCTACTGCTTCAACTGCAGCCCTGGGGGGGGGGGGGCTGCTAGCCCACTCCCCAGAGAGGAGAAGTGAGGGACCCCAGCCACTGCTGTTGTGGATACCACCACCAGCACCACCACCTGAGAGGGGTCCTCTCTGCCTGCCTGGACGACCACCTGGAGTTCCTGGAGCTGCTGCTGCTGCAGAGGCCGCTGCCTGGAGCTGCTGAAGCCCGAGGAGGAGAAGAAGAGGATCATCTGCCAGTGGGGCAGCACCTAGAGACTTTGCAGACCACCGTGGAGGGGGCCCTAAGACTGAGTAATTTTCAAACTGTGCTCTTGTGGTGGGGGTTTTGACTGTGTTTGTAGGGACACAGGGGGTGTGGCGTGGAGCTGCCCCCCGATCCATCTGTGTGTCCCCCCAACCCCCACCACTATAACCACCACCGCTGCCCCTCCACCACCCCTACTGGCTGTATACCATCTGCCTCAGCTCCTGCCTCTGGACTCAGCTGCTTGCTTGGCTTGCCACACCCTATTTCCACCCTTTGGGCCAGAAGCAGCAGCCAGCTAAAAAAGACTTGTGCAAGTGCACATGGGCACATGTGCCCCCCCGGACTGCCTACCCCCCAGCTTTGCCCTTTACTACCTGCCCCATTTGACACTTGCTTTGCCTCCTCTTTTGCTCCAGTCCCCCTTACTAGCTTCAGTTTGTTTGCCTGCCCCGCCCATTTCCTTCTGCAGCCTTTGTTTGTTTACCCCGCCCCAGCCTCTGAAGCTAGCCCCTTGGTTTCCCTGTTCTACCCCCAGACCGCTTAGCCCCTCGCTCCGTGTGCCCATGCCCCCTTCCCATGCGCTTGTGCAATTCCCCATTTTAGTTGCAACTCTCTTCACTGCACCCGCAATGTTGTTGTATCCCCCCCTCCCCTAATGCACCAAGAGGAGCCGGAATTCCACCTTGTGTCGGCGACTGAACCCTAACCCCTGATTACCCCCCGTCCAGCCCACCCCTTTGGCGCCCTCCTCCCCTGCCTGCAGCCTAGCGGGGAGGAGTGGTCGACCTGCTTCCCCTCTCCCCTCCTCCTTCTGGTGTCCCCCCTTCCCTCCTTACTCGTGATGGCGGGGGATGAGACGGGTGGGACCCCTCCAGCAGCCCGAGCTCCCCCTCCCCCGCCTACCCCCGCTGCCGAACCATCTGCCATCGCCCCCGCTGGGGCACCAGCAGCGACGGGCACCGGGGTGACCTCCACTGCTGCCACGTCTTTCACCCCCTCAGATTCGGGGGGAGTCCCCCCAGCCGGCGGGAAGGGCCAGGGGAAGAAGAAGGGGAAGGGCCCCGCTAAAAAGACCAGGCCCTCCATGGCAGGGTCTGCCCCCAATGCCCCGGCCCCATCTCCAGCTGGGGCGCCCCTCCCCGCTGTTCCCTCCACCAGCTCTGCAGGTGTCCCTTCCCCGGCCCCCAGAGCATACGCCCAGGTGGCGGCAGCCCCCCCCGCCTGCCGCTACGTCATTTCTCCAGCCCACCGCCTCCGCTACCATCTATAGCGGCCGGGGCCCCTTTCCCACCATTACCAAGAAGCACCGCGTTCGTTGCCTCCTGGTGCCCACCTCGCCCCACATGGAGACCTATGTACGAGCGTTGGCGAGGGTGGTGGGGCCCACGGCCATTGTGGCGGCCTCCAAAATGTATGGCAAGGTCGTCTTCTTCTTAACATCGGAGGCCACCGCCCAGGAGGCGGTGGAGAAGGGCCTGGCGGTGGGGGGCGTTTTTGTCCCCCTAGAGCCACTAGAGGACCTGGGCGTCCCCCTGGTCCTGACCTCCGTCCCTCCCTTTCTGCCCAATGCCGCCCTGTTACCCGCCCTTTCTGCCTTGGGGAAGCCCATCTCTGTCATCAGCCCTCTCCCGTTGGGCTGCAAAGACCCCGCCCTCCGTCACGTCCTCTCCTTCCGCCGGCAAGTGCAGCTTCAACTGCCGCCGGCAGCGCGTGACGGAGAGGCCTTGGAGGGGTCCTTCCTAGTCCCCTACCAGGGGGCCCGTTACCGGGTGCATTACTCCACGGGGGAGGCCCGGTGCTACCTTTGCCTGGCGATGGGGCACGTCCGGAGGGACTGCCCCCTGGCCCGGGAAGGAGGGGCATCCAGGACCCCCGAGCCCCGGCAGGGCACCGGTCCCGTCATCGCCGACACCCCTGGCTGCCCGATGCCCGAAACCACCCCTCCTCCTTCCCAGTCCACCATTGCTCCCGCTCAGGCCCAAGGGGTACCTCCCCCACTATGCCCAGACGAGCGGGAGAACCCCGCCCCCGCTGTTTGCAATCTGGCGGGGCCTGTGGAGGAGGGTGCGGCAGGGACACCGCCGGGCATGGGAGAGGACCCGCCCCAAGGGGAATCTTCCCTCCCTTGTGCTGCCCCACCGTTACCCCCTCGAGTCCCTGAGCCATCGCCTCTGCCCCCTGACACAACCCCTGCTAGCCAGCCCCCGGATGATGCCATGGAGGGCTGGGCCCTAGTCCAGGGGAAGCGGGGCAAGCGGAAGGCTCGAGCTCCGCTCCTCCCATCTGACGCGGAGGCCCCCCGAAAGACCAGGAAGGGGGGCACCGATGCCGAGCCTTCCGCTCTACCCACGGGTGTGCTCCATCCACCAGAGCCGGCTGGGGAAGACGTGGCAGCACTGGAAGGCGGTATCTCTCCTCCACGGGATTCCCTCCCCTCCAAGACCCCCAAGGCACCATCTGAAACCCCAGTGTGCCCCGAAGTAACCGTCGCGTCAGGTGCCGGCGGGGAGTATCCCGGGGTAGCGGAAAACAATTTCCCGTCTATATATGAGGAGATCGAGGCCCTGGGTCTGACCCCGGTCACCCAGGGGGAAGATGATCCTATGCCAGCGGGCCTCGATCTGGGCGACTTCACTCCAGCCCCCCTTTCCCCATGTTCCCTCCCCCTAACCGTTGCTTCTGCTCCTACCTCCGAGGAGCCCCTGGACTCCTCCATCAACCCGGCTGCAGAGGGCACCCCGCTGAGAGCCGCCGAGCCAGTTGAGGCGACGGCCAGTGCCACGCGGCTGGAACCTGAGCCACCAGGGGCATCCCTCGCTGGTGAGGAGCATTCGACCTCCTTTCCGGGAGAGGACCCTACAGAAGAGAGTCCACCCCCTGATGCCGTGGCTGCCAAATCCACCACAGAGCTTGCGCCCGGCATCACTGAGAGCCCTCTCCCCGCCCAGACTCTCACCTCTAGCCTTGCCCCTGCCCCTGTCCCTATCCCATTCACCTCCCGAGATGTTATTGCCACCCCTGGGGCTGTCTTCTTCCCCTTTCCAACAGATGACTATCAGGGAGTGGCCTTTGTGTTTGCCCGTCCCGACCCACCAGGGGCTGCTATCCTCCCTCCACCACCCCCTATCACCCCAGCATTCAGGTCAACCCATCAGGAGCCCCGTCGGGGGTCCGCACCCTGTCTGCCCGTCTCAGTGGGCCACGGGGCTGTACCAAGGACCCCATCGGGGAGTAACCAGACCGTAACCCCAGCCCCCCATGCGCTGCGAGAGGAGTTGCGGGAGTTTCTAGAAGAAGTCCATGGCTCCCGCAACAAAGTCCAGCTTGCCCTCCAGCGATGGGGGGACTTTAATCAAATCCTCCGGGCTCCAAGGGCCCTCATGGGGGAGGGGAAAAGGACCGGGAGGCAGGGCACCACGGCCTACCAGCGGGTCCGCCACTTCCGTGACTCCTTACTCACCTACGGGGTGGGTCACGGACTGCTGCGCGGCCCGCGAGGAGCCGCGAGCATCCCTACTGGCGAGGATCCCCCCCAGCCCTCCTCATGGCACCCTTTACCATCGCAACATTGAACACCCGTGGCTGTAGGATGGGTCTCCGCAGGTCCCAGGTGCTCTCCTTCCTTTGGGAGGGGAGGTACTCTGTGGTTTTCCTGCAGGAGACCCATATGGATCCGAGCGCCAAAGAGAGTTGGAGGCTGGATTGGGGGGACAGGGTCTACTTTAGCCACCTCACAGTTCGTACGGCTGGAGTGGCGACCCGGTTCTCCCCCGACGTACGGCCCGAGGTGCTGGGGGTCACCGAGGCTGTGCCGGGTCGCCTGCTGCACCTCCGGGTCCGCATGGAGGGCTCGTAGTCAACCTCGTCAACATCTATGCCCCAGCAGCGAGCCCGGAGCGGCTGCAATTCTATCAGCAGGCGTCCGCCTTCCTCGGCACCTTGGATCCTCAGGAGTGCCTGGTCCTGGGAGGGGACTTTAACATCACCCTTGAGGAGCGGGACCGCTCGGGGACCGAGCAAAGCCCGGCCGCCGTCGCCGTCCTCCAGGAGATAGTCGAACACCACTCCCTGGTGGACGTCTGGCGCGACCACCACCCGGATGACACTTCCACGTTCACCTTTGTCCGGGTGGAGCCCCATCGGTCGCGCCACTCCCAGTTGGATCGCATTTATTTATCACGCTTTCATCTTTCACGAGCCCACTCCTCCAGCATCCGGCCGGCCCCATTTTCTGACCATCACATAGCCACCGTGACAGCCTCCCTCTGCGCGGAGAGGCCGGGGCCGGCCTATTGGCATTTTAACAACAGCTTGCTGGAGGATGCGGGCTTCGTGGTGTCCTTCCGGGAGTTCTGGCTGGCCTGGCGAGGGCATCGGCGTGCCTTTCCCTCGGCACGGCGGTGGTGGGACTTAGAGAAGGTGCGCGCCCGGCTCTTCTGCTGTGACTACACCCGGGGTGCCAGCCGACGGAGGGATGCAGCGATAGAGCAGCTGGAACGGGAGGTCTTAGAGCTGGAAAGGCATCTAGCCGCCAGCCCCAAGGATCCACCCCTCTGCGGAGCGTGCCGGGAGAAGCAGGAGGAGCTCCGGACCCTCGAGGACCATCGGGCCCGGGGTGCCTTTGTTCGATCCCGCATCCGTCTCCTTCAGGAGATGGATTGTGGCTCCCGCTTCTTCTACGCCCTGGAGAAAAAGAGGGGGGCTAAGCAACATGTCATCTGCCTACTGGCAGAAGATGGCACTCCCCTCACGGATCCGGTGGAGATGTGCGGGAGGGCGGGAGCCTTCTACACAAGCCTTTTCTCCCCGGATCCGACCGATCCTAACGCTTGCAGAGTGCTTTGGGAGGAGCTCCCGACGGTCAGCGTGGGCGACCGAGACCGGCTAGAGCTGCCTCTCACTCTGGCCGAGTTCTCGGAAGCCCTCCGTCGCATGCCCACCAATAAATCTCCGGGCATGGACGGGCTGACTGTGGAGTTCTACTGCGTGTTCTGGGACGTCCTGGTCCCAGACCTAGTCACCGTCTGGGCCGAGTCTTTGCAGAGCGGGGTCCTCCCTCTTTCGTGCAGGCGAGCCGTGCTGGTCTTATTGCCGAAGAAGGGGGAACTCCGCGATTTACGAAATTGGCGTCCCGTCTCGCTCCTCAGCACGGACTACAAAATCGTGGCAAAAGCCATCTCCCTGAGGCTAGGGTCCGTGCTGGCGGACGTGGTCCACCCAGACCAGACCTACACCATCCCGGGCCGCAGCATCTTCGACAACCTATATCTGGTCCGGGACCTATTGGAACTTGGGTGTAGGGATGGTCTGTCGTTCGCCCTCCTGTCCTTAGATCAGGAGAAGGTGTTCGACAGGGTGGATCATGGGTATCTCCTGAGTACTCTGCAGGCGTTTGGCTTCGGACCCAGGTTTGTAAATTTTCTCCAGGCACTGTACGCCTCCGCAGAGTGTTTGGTCAGGCTCAACTGGACCCTGACCGAACCAGTCAGCTTCGGGCGAGGAGTACGGCAGGGGTGCCCCCTCTTGGGCCAGCTGTACGCTCTGGCGATCGAGCCCTTCCTCTGTCTCCTCCGAAGGAGGTTGACAGGGTTGGTGCTGCGGGAGCCGGAGCTGCGGCTGGTCCTGTCGGCGTACGCTGATGACGTGCTCCTCGTGGTCCAGGATCCGGGCGACTTGGCGCGGGTGGAGGCTTGCCAGGCCATCTATTGGGAAGCCTCCTCCGCGCGGGTCAACTGGGTCAAGAGCTCTGGCTTGGTGGTAGGGGACTGGCGGCAGGCGAGCTCCTTCCCACCCGCACTTCAGGCCATCCCATTGAGCACGGGTCCGCTGCTCTATCTCTGCATTTACCTTTTTGCCACGCATCCCTCTCCACCAGAGAACTGGCAGAATTTAGAGGGCGGGGTGATAGAGCGGCTCCGGAAATGGACAGGACTACTCCGGTGCCTCTCCCTTCGAGGGAGAGCGCTGGTGCTTAATCAACTAGTCCTGTCCATGCTCTGGTACCGGCTCAACACCCTGGTCCCGGCCCCGGGTTTCCTGGCCAACCTCCGGACATCGATTCTGGAGTTCTTTTGTTCAGGACTGCACTGGGCCCCTGCAGGGGTTCTCCATCTACCTCTGGAGGAGGGAGAGCAGGGCCTAAAATGTCTGCTTACTCAGGTCCATGTCTTCCGCCTCCAGAGTTCCCCTGGGTAGTGTCCTCTGACTCCCTTGACGCCTTTGAGGAGCAGTGGGCGCTGTCCGGGGTTCTCTGCTCGGTGTCCCTGTCCAGTTCCCTTCATTTGACCCTTTGACCGCACTCCTGTCCCTGTTATTTCAATAGTTGTGCCCTGTAATTTTTTGGGTCTCTAGGTCCTGTGGATCCCCCTTTTCGGCTGGGGGGGGATCCTTTAGCGGTGTACGGGCTTCGCCCGCCTACTTCCTGGATCCCAATAAGACTACTTTTCTATAGCCATCTGGCCTTGCCTCATCACAATGGGTAAACATAAAGACTGGGCCATGATTTTGGGCTAATCATCTGCATTTTTACAATGTGAAATGAAAAAAAACAACAGCCTTCTTAGTTATATGAAAATATATAGGATATAAATGGAGAGTGGGCCAAAAATATAAATGTAATAACATATAATATTAGAAATGTTTTAATATTTTAACTGGGATATATTTGTGTGTGCTATTACCCTGTGGTATTAGCAGCCCAAGTATTGCAGTGATTGCTAGTTGCTTACTTTCTCATTTTTATCAGATAATTATAAAATAAATGAATTGAAATATAACTCTTGTACTTCTATTTCAGTGTATAGTATGTAGAGCGGTATAAACAAGTCATTGTCTGTTTGAAATTTTAGTTTGTACTGACTTGGATAGTGGTGCCTTATATGTAGCCTATTCTAAAACTAGGCAAATATCTAGATGAGTTGATGTACCCCTGGAAGACCTCTGCGTACCCCCTGGGGTACATGTACCCCTGGTTGAGAACCACTGCTCTAGACCTTTAATCATTTTTGTTCTTCTCTTGACATCCTCCAATTTGTCCGTATCTTTCCTGACATGTGGTGCCCCATGGACAAAATACTCCAGAGGAGGCCTTGTCAGCATGGAGTAGAGTGGAAGAATTACATCTCATGTCTTGCTGACAACACTCCTGCTAACACATCCCAGAATGATGTTTGCTGTTTTTGCAACGGTGTTATACTGTTGACTCATATTTAGCTTGTGATCCACTATGATCCCCAGATCCCTTGCCACAGTACTCCTTCCTAGACAGTCATTTCCCATTTTTTATGTATGCAGAGGTGGTCAGATTTTTGTTGGTGATAATAGTTTGACTGAAAAATGCCATTTTTGTCAGTTGAAATGATTTGGAAAAACGGTGTCTATTTTGATGAAATTTCATTTAAGGGAAAAAAATAAAGAGTTTTAATGTTAAAACATCCCATTTGACATTTTAAAAATGGAACACTTTTGTTTTGAAATGACTTTTTGAAATAATTGTTTATGTATAAAAATATTTTTCAAAAGTTTAAAAGGGTGAAATTGTAACAAAATGTTTCAGTTGACCCAAAATAATTTTTGGGAGGGGGGCGGGGGGGGAAGAGATTTTGAATTTTGGTTTCATTCCTTCTCAAACGATTTTTTTTTTTTAATTGTGGAAATTGAAAATCCAGGCTCTGCCCCTCCCTCCACTACTCCCTTGAGGGAACCAGACAATTTGGCCAATTCATTTAAGTGCCTTTAGGAGAGTCGCTGTGTACTGACTGTTGAAAATGAGGCCCACAATGTTCTTTTTACAGCATCAGCCATGTTTGATTCTGTCTGCCAAGCTACATTGCTGTCCATGGTCTTAAGCAGGGCCGGATTAACTCTCCTGTGGGCCCAGCGCTATTAGATTTTGGTTTCAGAGTAGCAGCCGTGTTAGTCTGTATTCGCAAAAAGAAAAGGAGTACTTGTGGCACCTTAGAGACTAACAAATTTATTAGAGCATAAGCTTTCGTGAGCTACAGCTCACTTCATCGGATGCATTTGGTGGATGCATCCGATGAAGTGAGCTGTAGCTCACGAAAGCTTATGCTCTAATAAATTTGTTAGTCTCTAAGGTGCCACAAGTACTCCTTTTCTTATTAGATTTTGGGAGGCCCCTGTCTTTTTCCTGGGAGGGAGTTTGGTGCAGGAGGGGGCTGGGGTGCAAGAGGGGGTGCAGTGTCTGGCAGGGAGTTTGGGTGCAGAGGGGGATTCTGATCTGGGGCAGGGGGTTGGGGTGCAGGAGGGGGTGTGAGTTGCAGGCTCTGGCTGGGAGGCGCTTACCACAGGCGACTCCCAGGAAGGCTGCCTGTCATAGCCCCACGTGGCTCCCAGAAGCAGCCGGCTGCTAGCACATCTCTGTGGCCCCTGGAGGGAGGGGGACGGTGTATCTCTGTGCGCTGCCCGTGCCTGCAAGTGCCGCCCCACAGCTCCCATTGAGTGATTCCCAGCCAATGGAAGCTGCAGGGATGGGGCTGGGGGCGAGGGGGCGCTCATGGAGCTGCCTCCCCTTGCCCCCCTAGGGGCCACAGAGACATGCTAGCAGCCGGCCGCTTCTGGGGGCCGCCTGGGGCTACGGCAGGCAGGCAGGCTGCGTGCCCCACTGTGCTTTAGTGGCCTGGAGTTGGAGGTCGCTGCCTGTGATTTATTTTTGTGGGGCCCCTCTTGAGCTGGGGCCCTGGGCTGCAGCTCTGAAAGCCCCTGCCTTAATCTGGCCCTGGTCATAGGCGCTGGAAGTGGGGGTGCGGCAGCCCCCCTGGCTTGAAGTGGTTTCGATCCCACACAGGGTTTATAATTGGGTTCAATGGCTCTCAGCACCCCCAGGATCCCCACTGCTCCGGCGCCCCTGTCCCCGGGGTCACGAGAGCGCAGCTCGCGCCGGGGGAAACTGAGGCAAGTTCCAAGCCGCGGCGGGTGCCGGGTGCCGGGTGCCGGGGACCGGGGACCGGGGACCAGGGGGGAAGCTGCTCTGGGCGTTGCTCTTGGGTTAGGCAGGGAGTGAGGATGAAGGAAGCAGCCCCCGGGGCCCCCCTGTAAAACACAAAACAACCCTTCGCGCGGATTGTGGCAGCGGCCCCGGCTGGCGGCTCGGGGTCCGCGGCCGGGTGGCGAGAGGAGGAGGGCGCGGGGCAGGCGGGGGAGGACGTGGGGACGCTGGCGGGGACGCGGTGCCGGACGGGGCGAGGAGGAGGCGGGAGGGGGTGAGAAGGGGGCGGGGGAGGTGGGGACGGGGGGAGGGAGCGGGGTGAGGCGGGGGCGATGGAGCGGGGTGAGGCGGCGGGGGGGCGGGAGCGCGGCGAGGGGGAGGCGGGGACGGGGGCGATGGAGCGGGGGGAGGGAGCGGGGTGAGGCGGGGGCGCGGCGAGGCGGAGGCGGGGGGAGATGGAGCGCGGCGAGACGGGGGCGGGAGTGGGGGCGGGGGAGGCGGAGGCGATGGAGCGGGGGGAAGGGAGCGGGGGAGGCGGGGGCGGGAGCGCGGCGAGGCGGAGGCGGGAGTGGGGGCGGGGGGAGATGGAGCGGGGCGGGGGGGGGAGGCGGGGGCGCGGCGAGGCGGAGGCGGGAGTGGGGGCGGGGGAGGCGGGGGGAGATGGAGGGGGCGGGGACGGGGGGAGGCGGGAGTGGGGGCGGGGAGGCGGAGGCGGGGGGAGATGGAGGGGGCGGGGACGGGAGCGCGGCGAGACGGAGGCGGGAGTGGGGGCGGGGGAGGCGGGGGCGATGGAGCGGGGGGAAGGGAGCGGGGGAGGCGGGGGCGGGAGCGCGGCGAGGCGGAGGCTGGAGTGGGGGCGGGGGAGGCGGGGGAGATGGAGGGGGCGGGGACGGGAGCGCGGCGAGGCGGAGTGTGGGCGGGGGAGGCGGAGGGAGATGGAGGGGACGGGGGCGAGGCGGAGGCGGGAGTGGGGGCGGGGGGAGATGGAGCGGGGCGGGGGAGGCGGAGGCGGGGGGAAGGGAGCGGGGGAGGCGGGGGCGGGAGCGCGGCGAGGCGGAGGCTGGAGTGGGGGCGGGGGAGGCGGAGGCGGGGGGAGATGGAGGGGGCGGGGACGGGGGGAGGCGGGAGTGGGGGCGGGGGAGGCGGAGGCGGGGGGAGATGGAGGGGGCGGGGACGGGGGGAGGCGGGAGTGGGGGCGGGGGAGGCGGAGGCGGGGGGAGATGGAGGGGGCGGGGACGGGGGGGAGGCGAGGCGGAGGCTGGAGTGGGGGCGGGGGAGGCGGAGGCGGGGGGAGATGGAGGGGGCGGGGACGGGGGGAGGCGGGAGTGGGGGCGGGGGAGGCGGAGGCGGGGGGAGATGGAGGGGGCGGGGACGGGGGGAGGCGGGAGTGGGGGCGGGGGAGGCGGAGGCGGGGGGAGATGGAGGGGGCGGGGACGGGGGCGGGGGGAGATGGAGGCGGAGGCGGGGGAGGCGGAGGCCCATCCCCTTCGCGCCTGGCCCCGGCCCGGGATCGCGCCGCCGGGGGCCGTACGCCCAGGCGTGTAGCGGGGAGTCTCGCCCTGCCCGGGGCAGAGCCGCGATGGGCAGCAGCCTGCGGCGGGCAGGGCTGGCGGGCGCGGTCGTGGCGCTCGGCGCGGGCGGGGCCTACGCCGCCTGGCGCTACCTGGCCCGGGACCCTGGGGGCCGAGCGCCGCCGGCGGAGCGGCGGGCGGGCGGAGCCGGCGCGGCGGCCGGGGAGCAGGTAGGGGGCGGGCTGCGAGCTCTGCGGGGGCCCTGGGCGCTCGGCGCCCGCTCGGGCGGCTGCTCCGTGGCGTGGCCGGGCCGGGCCGGGCCGTGCGGGTCCCGCCGGGACCTGCCCTTCTTGCCGGCCCCAGGGCTACGGGCAGGGGCATGGGGGGCAACGGCTCGTTGCTGGGCGGCGCGGAGCGGGGGACCGCGGCCGGGCCTCCCTGCGATCCGGGCGCAAGCGAGCGGAGCCAGCCGGGCCGGGAGCTCCGCCTGCCCCCGCGCTGTGGAGGCCGAGGCCGGATCAGCCCGAACGGCCTTGGGGGAGCGGAAGGGCGGCGCGGAACAGCCGCTGCCTGGGGCAGCCGGTGCCTGCGGCGGGCTCGCTCCCACACGGGGCAGCCCCTTGTCTTGGCTCTCGCTGGGGCAACGCGTGTGTCCCCTTCGTACCGGATTGCGGCGCTGCCCTGCTGCGAAGAACGGGCAACAGACTAAACGCTTATTTTAGTAACTAAGCCGCAGGGGCTTTGTCTAGGCAAGACCCACCGTTCACAGCTTGAGAACTAATCTAATGCAAATCCTTCCGTGCCAAGGTGGCTGCAACTTCACTCTTACGCTCCTGTTAAACCATAAAAAGAACAGGAGGGCTTGTGGCACCTTGGAGACTCACAAATTTATTTGAAAAAAGAAAAGGAGGACTTGTGGCGCCTTAGAGACTAACAAATTTATTAGAGCATAAGCTTTCGTGAGCTACAGCTCACTTCATCGGATGCATTTGGTGGAAAAAACAGAGGGGAGATTGATATACACACACAGAGAACATGAAACATGTTTATCAGATAAGCCATGGGTTTATCATACACACTGTAAGGAGAGTGATCACTTAAGATAAGCCATCACCAGCAGCAGGGGGGGGAAGGAGGAAAACCTTTCATGGTGACAAGCAAGGTAGGCTAATTCCAGCAGTTAACAAGAATATCTGACGTTTCAGAGTAGCAGCCGTGTTAGTCTGTATTTGCAAAAAGAAAAGGAGTACTTGTGGCACCTTAGAGACTAACAAAGAATATCAGAGGAACAGTGGGGGGTGGGGGGAGAAACTCTGAAACCTGCCAAATTTATTTGAGCGTAAGCTTTCGTGAGCTGTAGCTCCCCACTGTATTTTCCACCGAATGCATCCAAGGAAGTGAGCTGTAGCTCACGAAAGCTTGTGCTCTAATAAATTTGTGAGTCTCTAAGGTGCCACAAGTCCTCCTTTTCTTTTTTCATCATTGTGTAGACATAGTTGGAATTATGTTTTCCAGTGTGCATTACTTTGCATTTATCAACACTGAATTTCATTTGTCATTTTGTTGCGCAGTCACCCAGTTTTGTGAGATTCCTTTGTAACTCTTCACAGTCTGCTTTGGACTTCGCTATCTTGAGTAATTTTCTGTCATCTGCAAACTAGTCGCCTGGTACAGAGGCTGATAGAAGTGATAGGTTGCATACCCCTGTTGGTAGTGCTGAAATTTTATATTTGAGTTCGTTCAGAAAGCTTGTGTGATACCATCTGGTCCTAGTGACTTCTTACTGTTTAATTTATCAGTTTGTTCCAAAATCTCTTCTATCGACACCTCAGTCTGGGACAGTTCCTCAGGTTTGGGGATCTCCCTCACATCCTCTGCAGTGAAGACTGAAGCAAGGGATTCATTTCAATTTCTGCACAACAGCCTTTTCCTTCTTGAGTGCTCCTTTAGCATCTCGTTCGCCCATTGATTGTTTGGCAGGCCTCCCAAAACACACCCAAAATAAAACTTCTCCTACATTTATGAACTGCCTGTGCCTCTGTCTATTGATTGCACCGACTACAGAAACTGAGCATAGTTCAAGAGAGCACTTGTTACATTTTCACGGGATTACCTGTAACTCTAGAGCCACAGCTTTGGCTGACCCTGACATCCCAGACGCAATTCTAACTTCTCTTAAACCAGAGGAATTCCAGAGGAGTCAATAGGTTGTTGGTTTGGGTGTGTTGTTTTTTTGTTTCGTTGATGTTAGTCAAATCTTACACTTGTGTAATAGAGATCAAAACTGGCCCACTAACAGTCATGGAGACACTGCTGGTTTCATATTGTGCGGGAACTGAATGTGTTCATATGGATTCCATCGCAGTGGATCTGTGTGTTGTGCAGAAGTTAAACGCAATAATTCAGACAGCCACTTTGGCAATTGAAGGGGAAAGAAAGGAAGAGCTGGTGTTAAAGGGAGCTCCACGGGGGTAAAGATGGGCTGGCTTGAATAGAGGGGCCTGACACTCAGCCTTGAAGGCTGACCGAGAGACTCCAGTGGAAATACTCCAAAAGGTGACCCTGAGCCCAGCACAATTCAGGGGGAGGCTGAGGATAACCAGAGCTTCCCTTTGCAAGGTAGAAATTGTTTCTCCCCCAAATACAAAGGTCTGGTGGCATCACCACTAGCCCAGGACATCCTGTGGACCTGCTCAAAGTGTCTCTGCCTGCTTAGGAAAGTGAATGAAAGGACGGACTGGTGATACAGTGACGTCTGCTGCAGCCCATGTGGTGTCGCTGCTGGGGAACTGGTTTGCTGTCGTATGTAGTTAGCTGGCCAGGGGGCTAGTGAACCGATCAGCCATTTGATAAAAACCATTCTGGGAACATAGATCATGAAGAAATTTCTCCACCCACAAGACTAACGCACGCAGAGCTGAGATGCAATGAAATGAGCAAAGAGCTCCTGTCTTTGGATGATGTTAGAGAGCAACCAGAAATACAAAGTGAGGAGTGGAGATGAGATTGTAGAAGCTGGGGAAGGATTCATGGCTGTGTCTTGTGGCCTGAGGCACTCTTCCATCTACACTCTACCATGTTATGAAACTGTATGCGCCAAAGCTGCAGAGCCTGTAAGTGACTGGCTGACTGGCCCCCGTCTTCTCTCTTGCATGCACTAGCACTTGTTCTGCCCTGTTTTACTGCAAGCTGTCATCCAGCTGTCGTGAGCCAGCAGTAAGAGAGGAGTGTGGGTCATTTTTCTATAAATAATTCTATTTCTGTAATTAATCATCCCAACAGCTTCTAGAGCAGGGATCTCAAACTCAAATCACCACGAGGGCCACGTGAGGGCTAGTATGTTGGCCTGAGGGCCGCATCACTGACTCCTTTTCATATAAAGATGCAAAAGTCCCCCACCCTGCTCCCGGTCCCACCCCCACTCAACCCCTTCCATGAGCCCCTGCCCTGCATCTTCCCATCCATTCCCGGCCCCTATTCCAACCCCTTCCCCAAATCCCCACCCCTTCTCCGCCTCCTCCCCTGAGCACGGGGCTCCCTGCTCCTCCCTCCTGGAAAGCGCTAAGCGCTGCCAAACAGCTGTTTGGCGGCGGGAAGCGCTTGGAGGTAGGCAGAGGAGCGGAGACGCGGTGCACTGGGGAAGAGGGTGGGCGGCAGGTGAGGGGAGCTTGGCGGCTGCAGGAAATAACTGGGGGGGGCGGGGAGCTTGGCAGGCTGCAGCAAATAACCCTGCCAGCTGCGTGTTTGAGACCCCTGTTCTAGAGGTAGCTAGCAGAGCTTTGAGGGCTGTAGATTTCAGCACCTGTGTCCATTCCAGATCTCACACGTGCTTTGGGGTGTCCCCTGAATACACTATAAGATTGAAACTACCATTCACACGAGGTTTGATTGGACAAAGTACCCCACAGCTCTGCGGCTTTACCTGTGTGTGCACGAGTGGCTTTTCTCAGCTCTGTGTCTAATTGATGCTGCCGTGCCTTCTTTCTGCTTCTGCAAGGCCGTGTTTGCATCGCCCTTGCCTGCCTACCTGGCCATCGTAATCCCTTCTAAGGGGCTGTGCAACCTCCGAGCTGTTGCCAGGGTGCATCCTTCCCTCCTCATTTTAGCAGCCCCAGGCTCCATCCACATTAAGATCTCTGGACAGATGCATAGTGACTAATCAAGTGGCAATTGCTATTTCTTGTTTTCTGGATGCAGCTATGTAATAAAGCAGAACCCTCTTGTCCAGAGTTTCTTCAGTCCTAGCCTACTTGGATACATGGTGGAACACTGGTTCACACACCATTGAAAGCTGCAGGCAATCCGGCCACAGAAACCCCGTAAGGCCCATCCTTGTTTAGATCTTGGGCAAAACTCGCACTGAAGCCAATGGGAGACTTGCCGGCATAGGGGCCTCGGCTGGGTGCACACAGAAACACCTTGGCTAATGCCTCAAGAACAAGGCCAGCAGCCATTCCGGGAAGGGCAGGGTTAGTGAATGAAGGCACAGGAGAGGCTGCAGCTCTGATGATTGTGTAGAGGCTGGCATATAGGTGGCACTGTGGGTTAATTTATGCAGGTCGTACAGTAGTAATTGTTCTACTGTGCAGTTCTGGGCCATAAT
The DNA here is from genome assembly GCF_009764565.3 of Dermochelys coriacea. Lineage (NCBI taxonomy): Eukaryota > Metazoa > Chordata > Testudines > Dermochelyidae > Dermochelys > Dermochelys coriacea. The sequence goes on along the minus strand of NC_050071.1, from coordinate 2,676,709 downwards.
CTGGCCATGATTCCCAGCCAGATGGCTCCTGTGAGCTCAACCAGTGGTCTCTTGTGAATGTATGTGTGTCACCACACAGCTTTGGCAGCACATTTAGGAGGGGCTCAGGATTGTGATGATGCTTCTGAGATGCATGGCTACCCCCAGGGATCAACCTGGACCTGCTAGATGAAGTTGGAAGGTGTTAGTTAACCTGCATCTCTGCGAGGGGAAAGACGGGGATGAGTTAATATACTCTGCCTAAAACCCACCTCCTAGTTCAGACAGACCGGCTGTGGGAGAGCTGGGATAGGGCTGAGCTCTTGCCATTGCTGACTCATCACTTCCAAGAGCGGTAATGGTCATTGAAGTAAAGGCATGAAATGTTTTGTACTGCTGTCTTCAGCAATATCACCCATTTACAAGCAGGCAGAGTTCTGTGATCTCACTACCCCAAAGAGCAGAGCTTAACAAGTTGTTGAAGTGGTTTGGTTTGCCCAGTGTTAGGTAGAACTGGGTCAGAGCCTGGTTTACAGAAATAACCCACACCAAGCTAGTGCTTTAGTTCAGGTTTCTTCTGCCTCCTCTACAACACATCCTATCCCAGTCAGCCACCTGCAAATGCAATAGCTGAACATACAAATGGCCAGACTGGGTCAGACCAATGATCCATCTAGCCCAGTACTCTGTCGTCTTACAACGGCCAATGCCAGGTGCCCCATAGAGAATGAACAGAACAGGTCAATGATTGAGCGATCCATCCTCTGTTGCCTATTCCCAGCTTCCAGCAAACACTCAGAGCATGGGATTGTGTCCCTCACTATCCTGTTTAATAGCCATTGATGGACCTACCCTCTATGAACTTATCTAGCTGCTGTATCAACTTCTGTTCTCACAGTATAACGGGGTGTACAAGTCCAAATGCTCATGTCTGACCTGAGCCGAACAAGCTGTGATTTAGCTTGTTCCCCCCACTGTCAGGCCTCCCTTGAATTGAGTCGGTAATCTGTTAAGAATGCTAACTCTCTGGTGAAATGCTGGCTGTAGGCTGCTCCTTCCTTAGAAACGACAGCGATTATGAATGAGGTACCCATTAAAAGAGAGGAGAGCGAGAGATTGATCTGATATTTAGCCTCACTAAGCCCACAACTTGGCATTGGCTTATTGTAGTTTAGTTCTGAGTTCTGTTAATCAGCAGTGAACTCTGCCACTTCTGTTACCTGGTGGCGATTGTGGAGCCTGCGATGGAGCTGGGAACCTCCAAATGGCACCTGCTCATGTAACAGACAGTGGAGACAAGGAATGAAAAAAGCCAGAGCTGGATTTTAAGAGCTCAGCCCCCAACAACTCCCACTTAGGCACTTAAATAAATAGTCACATTTTCCAAAGAGCTCAGCAGCTCGTCTTGTTCTCAAAGGGGCTGGAGGGGCAGGGTCCGCAATTGCTCTCTGAGAACTGCTGGGGTCCAGACCCTTTTGAAAATCTGACCATTGTGTGTAGGTGCTTAAAGGGGAGCTGAGCCCTGTGGATAACCTGGTTTGAATGACTCTGCTTGAGATTCTCTGGTTTTAACTAGAGAACACCACATCAGCTCTGAAAAGTCATCTCCTAGTTACTGCAAACTCTGAGCGGCATTTCTGGTCTATTTAATCTGTCGTACGGGCTGTTGTGAGCTGGTGCCTCCTGCTGTGTATCTAGATTAACAGACAGCTGCAGCGGCACAGGAGCTAGCAAACAGAGCTGTAAACAGGGGAGATTGAGTGGGAGTTCGGTTGGAGGAGAAGGTAGTTGTACTTGGTTTTGTATGTTTAGTATTTGTATTTGTATTTGTGTGTGTGTGTTTAGGGGCTTTGTGCTGGGAGAGCAGCTGAGCCTGATTAGGGGGTGGGGCTTCTGACTAGGGGTCCTATAAAGGTAGCCAGCCAGTCAGGCAGCGGCACAGACAGCTGCAGCAGTACAGGAGCTAGCAAACAGAGCTGTAAACAGGGGAGTTTGAGTTGTGGTGCTGGTTTGGGGTTTGCTTTTGCTGGGGGTGGTCTTTTTGGTGTGGCTTGTGTTTCCCAGATTAACAGGATTTAGGTGGGAAGGAGATGACAGATACAGAGGAAGCTGTGGGAGGGACTCCTGTAGTGGAAGACACAATGAGGATGACTGGATGTGGAAGCTGTGGTATGTACATGATCCTGGAGGGGGGACCTGGTAAGAGTTTTTTCTGCATGAAATGCCGTCTGATAGAGCTGATGGAGGAAAAGATCCGAGGTTTGGAGATGCAGGTGGAAAGTCTGGTTGAGTTTAGGAAGGGGTTTGAGCAGATGATGGAGCAAAGATATGAGGTATCTGAAGGGAAAAGCTCAGACTCACGGATGGAAGCGGGGCTGGGGAATTTTGAGGGGAGACTGGGTGAGGAAAGTGGTCAGTGGAAGCATGTGACTAAAAGGACCAGGCAGAGGAAAAGACGGGCTAGAGAAGGAGAAATAGAGCTTAGGAACAGGTTTGCAGAGTTGGAAAATGAAGAAGGGGCTCAGCAGGTACTTGTTGAAGGTGGAAGGGTAAGGAAGAAGAGAAGAGAGGCTAGTCCTATAGGAAAAGCGGAAAAGTCAAGAGAGACGACACCAAATATGAGCCCCAGGAGGATACAGGATGGGTTGAAGAGGATTATAAGGGAAAATAGGAATGGAAAGAACTTGCAGCCAGAGGGAACAGGGGAGAGACTGGAGAATAGCACTGTCACCAGGAAAAGGTAGGTCTATGTGATCGGGGACTCTTTATTGAGAAGAATAGACAGGCTTGTAACTAGAGCTGATCCAGAGAATAGAAGGGTGTGCTGTCTTCCGGGTGCTAAGATACAGGATGTAGACCTGAGGTTGAAGAGGATCCTAAAGGGAGCGGGAAAGAATCCCCCAGTTATCCTTCATGTGGGAACAAATGATACGGCTAGATTCTCGCTGGAAAGTATTAAGGGGGACTATGCTAGGCTGGGGAAGACGCTTAAGGAAATTGAGGCTCAGGTGATCTTTAGTGGGATCCTTCCTGTTCCTAGAGAAGGGCAACAAAGGTCTGACAAGATTATGACTGTCAACAGATGGCTTAGGCAGTGGTGCTATAAGGAGGGCTTTGGGATGTATGGCCACTGGGAGGCATTCACGGACAGAGGACAGTTCTCTCGGGATGGACTTCATCTGAGTAGGGAAGGAAATAGACTTCTAGGATCAAGGCTGGCACAACTGATAAAGAGAACTTTAAACTAGGAATTAGGGGGAGATGGTTGGGAGATGTCCAGGTAATCTCCACGCCAGATTTTAGCATTGAGAGGGAAGAAGACGAAGTAAGAAAGGATACAGCCGTGGGTAGGAGAATGTATATAAGGAGCGAGGGCGGTGTGGATACTAGTCTAATAGGTTATACTGGCAGTAGAATGACTGTGCCTAATAGGGTCAAAATGTGAGCGAGGCCAAACAGCAAAAATTAAGATGTTTGTACACCAATGCGAGGAGCCTACGTAACAAAATGGAGGAACTAGAGCTACTGGTGCAGGAAGTGAAACCAGATATTATAGGGATAACAGAAACATGGTGGAATAGTAGTCATGACTGGACTACAGGTATTGAAGGGTATGTGCTCTTTAGGAAAGACAGAAACAAAGGTAAAGGTGGTGGAGTAGCATTGTATATCAATGATGAGGTAGAATGTAAAGAAATAAGAAGCGATGCAATGGATAAGACAGAGTCCGTCTGGGCAAAAATTACATTGGGGAAGAAAACTAGTAAAGCCTCTCCTACGATAGTGCTTGGGGTGTGCTATAGACCTCCGGGATCTAATTTTGGATATGGATAGAGCCCTTTTTAATGTTTTTAATCAAGTAAATACTAATGGAAACTGCGTGATCATGGGAGACTTTAACTTCCCAGATATAGACTGGAGGACCAGTGCTAGTAATAATAATAGGGCTCAGATTTTCCTAGATGCGATAGCTGATGGATTCCTTCATCAAGTAGTTGCTGAACCGACTAGAGGGGATGCCATTTTAGATTTAATTTTGGTGAGTAGCGAGGACCTCATAGAAGAAATGGTTGTAGGGGACAATCTTGGCTCAAGTGATCATGAGCTAATTCAGTTCAAACTAAATGGAAGGATTAACAAAAATAAATCTGCAACTAGGGTTTTTGATTTCAAAAGGGCTGACTTTCAAAAATTAAGGAAATTAGTTAGGGAAGTGGATTGGACTGAAGAACTTACGGATCTAAAGGTAGAGGAGGCCTGGGATTACTTTAAATCAAAGCTGCAGAAGCTATTGGAAGCCTGTATCCCAAGAAAGGGGAAAAAATTCATAGGCAGGAGTTGTAGACCAAGCTGGATGAGCAAGCATCTTAGAGAGGTGATAAAGAAGAAGCAGAAAGCATACAGGGAGTGGAAGATGGGAGAGATCAGCAAGGAAAGCTACCTAATTGAGGTCAGAACATGTAGGGATCAAGTGAGACAGGCTAAAAGTCGAGTAGAGTTGGACCTTGCAAAGGGAATTAAAACCAATAGTAAAAGGTTGTCTAGCCATATAAATAAGAAGAAAACTAAGAAAGAAGAAGTGGGGCCGCTAAACACTGAGGATGGAGTGGAGGTTAAAGATAATCTAGGCATGGCCCAATATCTAAACAAATACTTTGCCTCAATCTTTAATAAGGCTAAAGAGGATCTTAGGGATAATGGTAGCATGACAAATGGGAATGAGGATATAGAGGTAGATATTACCATATCTGAGGTAGAAGCGAACTGAAACAGCTTAATGGGACTAAATCGGGGGGCCCAGATAATCTTCATCCAAGAATATTAAAGGAATTGGCACCTGAAATTGCAAGCCCATTAGCAAGAATTTTTAATGAATCTGTAAACTCGGGAGTAGTACCAAATGATTGGAGAATTGCTAATATAGTTCCTATTTTTAAGAAAAGGAAAAAAAAGTGATCCGGGTAACTACAGGCCAGTTAGTTTGACATCTGTAGTATGCAAGGTCCTGGAAAAAATTTTGAAGGAGAAATTAGTTAAGGACATTGAAGTCAATGGTAAATGGGACAAAATACAACATGGTTTTACAAAAGGTAGATCGTGCCAAACCAGCCTGATCTCCTTCTTTGAGAAAGTAACAGATTTTTTTAGATAAAGGAAATACAGTGGATCTAATTTACCTAGATTTCAGTAAGGCATTTGATACCGTGCCACATGGGGAATTATTAGTTAAATTGGAGAAGATGGGAATCAATATGAACATCAAAAAGGTGAATAAGGAATTGGTTAAAGGGGAGACTGCAATGGGTCCTACTGAAAGGCGAACTGTCAGGTTGGAGGGAGGTTACCAGTGGAGTTCCTCAGGGATCGGTTTTGGGACCAATCTTATTTAATCTTTTTATTACTGACCTTGGCACAAAAAGTGGGAGTGTGCTAATAAAGTTTGCAGATGATACAAAGCTGGGAGGTATTGCCAATTCAGAGAAGGATCGGGATATTATACAGGAGGATCTGGATGACCTTGTAAACTGGAGTAATAGTAATAGGATGAAATTTAATAGTGAGAAGTGTAAGGTTATGCATTTAGGGATTAATAACAAGAATTTTAGTTATAAGTTGGGGACGCATCAATTAGAAGTAACGGAAGAGGAGAAGGACCTTGGAGTATTGGTTGATCATAGGATGACTATGAGCTGCCAATGTGATATGGCTGTAAAAAAAGCTAATGCGGTTTTGGGATGCATCAGGAGAGGCATTTCCAGTAGGGATAAGGAGGTTTTAGTACCATTATACAAGGCACTGGTGAGACCTCACCTAGAATACTGTATGCAGTTCTGGTCTCCCATGTTTAAAAAGGATGAATTCAAACTGGAGCAGGTACAGAGAAGGGCTACTAGGATGATCCGAGGAATGGAAAACTTGTCTTATGAAAGGAGACTTAAGGAGCTTGGCTTGTTTAGCCTAACTAAAAGAAGGTTGAGGGAGATATGATTGCTCTCTATAAATATATCAGAGGGATAAATACAGGAGAGGGAGAGGAATTATTTCAGCTCAGCACCAATGTGGACACAAGAACAAATGGGTATAAACTGGCCACCAGAAAGTTTAGACTTGAAATTAGACGAAGGTTTCTAACCATCAGAGGAGTGAAGTTTTGGAATAGCCTTCCAAGGGAAGCAGTGGGGGCAAAAGATCTATCTGGTTTTAAGATTCTACTCGATAAGTTTATGGAGGAGATGGTATGATGGGATAATGGGATTTTGGTAAGTAATTGATCTTTAAATATTCAGGGTAAATAGGCCTAATCCCCTGAGATGGGATATTAGATGGATGGGATCTGAGTTACCCAGGAAAGAATTTTCTGTAGTATCTGGCTGGTGAATCTTGCCCATATGCTCAGGGTTTAGCTGATCGCCATATTTGGGGTCGGGAAGGAATTTTCCTCCAGGGCAGATTGGAGAGGCCCTGGAGGTTTTTCGCCTTCCTCTGTAGCATGGGGCATGGGTGACTTGAGGGAGGCTTCTCTGCTCCTTGAAGTCTTTAAACCATGATTTAAGGACTTCAATAGCTCAGACATGGGTGAGGTTTTTTGTAGGAGTGGGTGGGTGAGATTCTGTGGCCTGCGCTGTGCAGGAGGTCGGACTAGATGATCAGAATGGTCCCTTCTGACCTTAGTATCTATAAATCTATGAACCTCTTGTCTTACCTGACTGCAAACCCCTGAGCCTGTCTGCCCTATGACTTCAGCCACAACAGGGCACTTAGCTACACCACCAGGTCCGGTCTGTAGCGCAGATGGGACCTGACCTACCTTTTAACCACAGCCCAGAAACTTGCTGAAGTCTTACACACCCAACCCCTTCATGCTGAGACCTCGAGTGAGTTCTACAAAACCAGGCAAGACTGGGCTTGACAATCCTGCTCTCTCTCAGGCAAAGGAAAAACATTTTTTGTTTGACAACACCCTCAAAGCTTCCTTCCCCCATCATTAAGAAGCAAGAAAGAGGATACAGCCCCAATTCCCACCCCCCATGTCCCATTCCTGGCAGATCACCTTAAGTTTTTTCAGGGCTGAATTTTAGCATGCCCTTAGGGTCAGATTTTTAAAGGTATTTAGGTGCCCATTTGCATCTTTAGGCATCTAAATACCTATAAAAATGTGGCCCTTAGGGATGGGGCCATGTAACTGAGTCACCATCAATTTTAATACAAGTCTGGAGAGCAATTAAGTGGCTAATGTACAGTATATCTCTATATCTCAAGCAATTAAATTTTCTAAATTAGTGAACCACAGCCTATACCTGCGTAGGCCCTAATCCTGCAAATATTGAGGGCTGGGTAGTAAGTGCGCTGCTATGTAGTAAGCAGATGTGAGATCAAACTCTTACCACTTTCTTGTATGTTGTGGGTCATGGCAGCAAAATATACACACAAATCTCCAGGATAGCTGATGACTTCAGCTGCTGGCTGGGGGATGGTTCATATGCAAATAGTGTGCGGTTCTTTATTTCGGTGGCCTGAGTATGCTTTTTCTGCATGATATGGATGGCTAATGCCACTGGCTTGCAGAGGATATCATCTACACTTATTTGTAAAGCCCCTGTCACGCTGGGAATCTAGAAGGCAGTTCACATGGCTTGAATTGTTCTCCGTGTTCGCCGAGGGTAAGACAAGAAGTACTCAGCTTAGTTTGTCGCCAGGTTAGGTTAGACACTAGGAAAAACGTTCTCACTCTAAGGATGGTTGAGCGTTGGAACAAGAGGGAGGGTGTGGGATCCCTGCACTGGACGCTGTTACGAACAGGTTAGACAAACGCCTACAGTGTTTATGGTAACACCCATTGTTTCATGTTCTCTGTGTATATAAATCTCCCCACTGTATTTTCCACTGCATGCATCTGATGAATTGAGCTGTAGCTCACGAAAGCTTATGCTCAAATAAATTTGTTAGTCTCTAAGGTGCCACAAGTACTGCTTTTCTTTTTGCGGATTCAGACTAACACAACTGCTACTCTGAAACCTGTCCAGGAATACTCACTCCTGCCTCAGAGTTGGGAGAGGAACTAGACGCCCTTTTGAGGTCCCTTCCAATCCTTTGTTTCTATGACGAGAGCAAAATACCAAGCTGATCTTTCCAGTTCCCAACTCCCTTGCATTTTTATCAGGTCAAGATCCTTTTAAGCACAGATTTCCCAAAATGGCTTTCTGTGCCATGTAGCAGTTAAATAGATAAATCAGGTGTTTAGGACTTACTGCAGTAGCCAGTCATCCAGGCAATCGGTGCCTCTGCTGACAGCAATGAACTCAAGGCTGTTGTGCTGTTGGGAGCAAAGACCAGGGTAGTGTCAAGATCAGTTATTTACTCCCATGCATATAACACTCGGAAGGCTATGAGCCTCATTGGACTGGATAAGTGGACTCAGCTCCCATTGAAATAAATAGGAGCTGTGGCTGTCTCCATTAGAGCTGATACAGTCCTATATTTTCAATGTTTTCATCAATGTTATTAAGTATTTTACTATTTAAAAGGTAGGGAAGCAGCATGGTCTAGTGGGCATAGACTGACCAGGTAGCAAGTGTGAAAAATCGGGGTAGGGATGGTAATAGGGTCCTATATAAAACAAAGCCCCAAATATCCAGAGGTCCCGATAGTATTGGGACATCTGGTCACCCTTAGTGGGCAGGGCAGTGAACTGGGAGTCAGGAGACCTGGCTTCTAGACTCAGCTTTGCCAGACCAACTGTGTTACCAAAAATGAATCATTCATTTCTCTTGTCTGTACAGAACAGGGATAAGGATATGTCCCTTCCTTTGTAAAACGAGTTGAGATCTGTGAATGAAAAGAGCTAAGGTCCAGATAAGTGGGAAAGCAATGGGAGTTAGGTGTCCAATACCTTTCAGGATCTGGGTCTAAGTGTCATTATTATGTTCTTGTGCTTTGGGACAGTTGGTACGAATTTTCCATTCTTTCTGTGTTATTTGCTATGGGATATACACAGAGTTCTGTGGGTCTCCAAAAGCCAACTGAAAAGGAGGACTTGTGGCACCTTAGAGACTAACAAATTTATTTGAACTTAAGCTTTTGTGAGCTACAGCTGTCAAAAGCCAATTGTGGGTGCAAAACACCTACATTAGTAACAAAACAGTGCTAGCGATCATTGGTTTAATATGATGGAGAATCTAGTGACAGAAATTCAGGTGGTAAAGAGAAGTCTTGCGATACAAGGATGATTTTAGAGCTAAAAGCTGTGTGAGTGGCACAGGGAGCTCAGAAAGCTGACACCAAAACAGATTTCATAGGCTCAATGCTAGATTGTAGCCCAATCTGCAAAAAACAAATTACACCAGATAGAGTCCAAGGCCCTTAAGAAACTATATAAATAGGACCCACTTCTGCAGGGGAGGTCTGCAACACACTGTTATGCAGGCAGCATGCTGCACAGCAGTGCAGGGAGGTGCTGTTGTGGCTAAGGACAGTACCTCAAACCCCTGCTTTGAACAAAATCATCATGGAATCTTCAGTGCCTGCATGCCATAGAGACCCCTCATTTCAGAACGAAGCTAGCCAGCTGCTGCAGCACCGGAGAATGAGCATGGCGGGGCGCATGGCACACTGGGCTTTGCAGTGCTGGCCGTAATACACAACAGTGTACCTACACCTCTGGGATGGTGTGATTCCCACATCCAGTGCCACCCGGTGTTGCTCATCCCAGGTGACGCTCACGCACCCACTGGTCCCTCGCCCCTGCTCGACAGGCCCCGGGTGGTGGGTGGCACGGAGCCTCCTGCAGCTGCTCCTCCGGGCCAGCAAAGGGCTGCACTGCCGAGGAATGGCGGGTGACCAAACTGCCTCTCTGGTTTGGCCCTCTATCCCCTGGCCCGAGCTGGGAACAGGCCACATGGCGCAGCTGGAGGGAGGTGGCTGGGTGCCCGGTGCCCTGCCAGAGCAGGAGGTGAGAGGGGTCATGGGGAGCAGCTGGAGGCTGGAACCAGGAGGCTGATGGAGATCAAATCATCCTGGGTAGCCTCCGTCATCCTGTCCTAACCTCCCAACCAGAGCCCCAGGCTTTCCCCCGTCCGCCTGGCTCCCCCCACGTGCCTGGATGTGGGGGATGGGCTCTGCCTACTCTCACCGTGTGCTGGGCGGGTCCGATGTGTTTTTTCTCATCAGTAAGAAATGGGCCATGGGGGGCTGCATGAAATGCGGCGCAACTGGCCTCCAGAATCCTGGGCACTGGTCTTGGCTCTTGCCGAGCCTCACAGGAGCTGCTGGGTTTATTTGGGGGTCCTAGTCTGAGGACCAATTGAGGAAATGCGCCAGCAGGAGAGCAGAAGGGGGAATGGGTATGGCCTCCCCTTCTAAAAATAACCCTATAGCAATAGCCCTAAGCAATGCATAGCGCTCTTGTCCACGCATGCCATCCTTGCCATCTAGTGTAAGGATCAGGATCATATATCCCCCCCCCCCCCCCCCCATCCCATCACTGGTGGTGACCCCCTGGGGAGTTATTCATAACACTGACCAGGGTTTCACATCACGTAAATAGTTTGTGAGGTTGTCACTTGCGTTACAGTGGAAGAAAAATGCTGATGTCCCTCTTTAAAAAAAAAAAAAAAAAAAAAAAAAAAAGGGGGGGGGGGGGAGAGTAGCTAGCGAAAGCCCTGTCCAATTCTGAATAGCTAGTAAAAACAAACTAACTGCCAAGTCAAATAAATCAGATTCTACAAGAACACAATGTACCTTTGTTCTTTCTGCTTATTGCTGCAGTGATGAAGTGACAAACGATATTCCAATAGCTGTGATGGGCTAACTAACAATGCTAGGCCGCAAACAACAAAGTCTTGGCTTGATGATATGAGGTGTGCATTGAAGGTCGTTAATCAGGTGCAAATATATTAATCCAGATACATTCAAAGCTCAGAAGAAACAGGCGTTTGCCAAGGAGAACCTGTTGTTATTGGTAGAGAAACACTTATTTTCAGGCTTCTAAAAGGGTGTCTATAAATAAAGGAAACTAAGATGTTTTTTTCCTGAAAGACATGGCAGTGTTCTGTTAATGGGGGCTGGGAAAACTGTAGGAGCTCCAGTGTGTCCCACTCACATTGCAGGTGGGGAGGTTTCTCTTTTACAGAATGACTGTGATATTGGACAACGGAAGTCGTTCCAAACAAATGGATGATGTCTCTGTAAGGTCCCTGCAACGAGCTAACTTCATACACTTTGAGTAATCCCATTGAAGGCTGTGGGGTTACTCAGTGTATAAAGAAAGTGTATTCATAGCTATTTGCAGGATCAGGCTCTAATTTGATAGATTTCTGAGCCTTTCTATTCCCAGTGCAGGCACAGGCCCCTACTGCATTCATCTTGCTAGAGTTTGACTAATATTTGAGTTTTTTCTCTTATAGCCACACGCAGACAGATCAGTTCTTTTGCTTCCTTGTATGATAGTCCTACAAAACTTCATAGTGTGATTGTTTGCAGACCTGTATGCTAACCAGCCAACTCACCCTCTTCCTGCTGCACTAGTGAACATGTTCATCCTTATTTTACAGGGTAAGCTCCAAAGCAAACAGATATTAGTATTGGGCCTGGATGGAGCGGGGAAGACCAGCGTTCTCCACTCACTGGCCACAAACCATGTGAAGCGAAGTACAGCTCCCACACAGGGCATCAATGCGGTCTGCATCAACACCGAAGAGGCCAAGATGGAATTCTTAGAAAGTAAGTGCGTGCATTTTAATAAGTAACATAAGGAAAATTCCCATTATACTTAATGGGAACTTTGCTTTAGGTAGAACGCTTAGACCCTTCATTTTTTTAACTATTTATTTATTTAGGAAGTTTAAACAAGTTTACAGATCCTTGCCATGTAAGTATCAGAAACAAAATAATCATTACAACAGAGTTTTTGTCTAAAGAGACATTATACAGGAATATAGTCCAGGGCAACTTGTTCTCTCTTACACCTGTCCATGAAGACAGCATTACTAATTGCCATCACCTCAGCTAGGCACATAGGAGAAATCCATCATTCACAGCCTTTTCTTTTTTTAAAAAGACAAATTAACTCTAAGGTCATATCCCAAGTTTCTCCCTACTTTCTCTGCGCTTTCCATATGAATCAACAGATCCATCTCTCCGTTTTTTCCCAAAGCCACATTGTGACAACTGGGAGACAACTGTGCATATGCTAGATATTAGAAGGACATTAGCATTCTACTTGGACAGGACTAAGGACTTCAGGAAATCCCCTAAATGCTTCCTTTTGTCCACAGAAAGATCCAAAGTCTCTGTGATATCAGCTCAAAGACTATCCAAACGGGTCTCTTAAATGCGTTAATCACTTATCAAGGGTGCTGCTTGCTTCTCTCCAGAGTCCATACGCACTCCACGAGGTCAGTTTTTACCTCAGTCACATTCCATAGGGATACCCCAACCTCTGCCCATACTTTCGCAGAACATTATGTGATCACTGAAGATTTGGCTGCTCACACCATCTTCGACTCCACAGTACTCTCTGTAGTAAAAGACTCCACTTCAAAGTCCCAGCCTCCAGTGGTGGGTGCTGCTTGGGAGTCACCTACCGTGGAGCACCCATAGGAACATGACGCGAAGAAGAAGAGGAATTTACTCATCTTGTGCAGTAACGATGGTTCTTTGAGATGTGTATCCCTATGGGTGCTCCACAACTCTCCCTCCGCCCCTCTACTTCGGAGCCCTCTATAGGGCTCTGCAGTAGAGAAGGAAGTGAGAGGGGGTTCGCCCGGGCTCAGCGTGACACTGCTACCAAAAATCTCTGACTAGAGGCGCAGGGGCACTCAGACACCTATAGTGGAGCACCCATAGGGACACACATCTTGAAGAACCATCGTTACTGCACAAGGTCAGTAACTTCCTCATCTGTGTATTACCTCTGAGAGTGATTGTGAGATTCAGTCAGGCCTGCGTTTGCAAATGTGCAAGCTCACTTTAGGTAGCCACCATGAAGCCTGATTTGCAGAGGTGCGAAGCACCCACAACCTCCATTCTAATCAGTTGGAGTTTTGCACCTCTTAAAATCAAGCCCTAGATGTCTTATGTCGGAAGGGCAGGGGCCCAACTCAGTGACCATTTGTGAAGTATTTGGCCTCCATGTTTGCAAAGCATGCTATAAATGCAACATATTTATAGTTGTAATAATCCACAGAGGCGTTCTGTTCAGCACTCTGTTAGTAACTGGTTGAAATTCTATGGCCTGTGTTAAACAGGAGATCAGACTAGATGTTCTAATTGTCCTTTAATATATATACCCCAACCTCCACTAGAGTATTGCACTGACTTTGAAGTTTGCCTAAGAGGAAGCTTGTACCTTCTGATCCTCTGGTCACTTAAGAGTGGATCAGGTGAGCTGCGCAGAGTAGCTGTGCATTATCACACCTCTGCCTTGTACTGGGTAGCTGCTCCCACTGAAATCCACAGGCAATGCAAAGTCCACTTTGCAGATAGGAGCAGGCTGAGCTCAGTTATGTTACTTGTGGGCAACTCAGATGAGTAGTTGGGAAGTACAGTGTTGCAGCCCTTGTATTGCAGACAGCTTTACTCAGGATCCAGAAGGTATTGGGGTCAGTAAAATGTATCCTAAGCAAGGATTTTCACTTGTGTACAGGAATAGTTCTGTGAGTTCATGGGGATTTTCTTCTTAAGCACCTATGGCTATGCATCTTGACTTGAGTAGAGAGGGCTCAGCACTTCTGAAAAAAACAGATCCTGGGTGTCTCAAGTCAGATCCCCAAACCAAGAGACCCCCAGAATTAGAGGTGGTTCTTCGAGTGCTGTCCCTGTGAGTGCTCCACTCCAGGTGATGGTGCGTCCTGGCGCTGTTGATCGGAGATCTTTGGTAGCAGTGCCTGGTTGGGACGCGCTGCTCAGCTGCTGTCTCGTGGTGTCGTTAGAGTCTGCCTGAGCACCCCCCTCAATTCCTTCTCAACCGTCCTCAGCTGAAGACGGGAGTCGGGGCAGTGCTAACCTCTTCCCAGGTCACTGAAGGAAATAAGTAGAAAGAAATAGACATAGTTAGCTAGACATATCCCAGTTCTCTCCCTGCCTTTAGTATAGTTTGTTAGTTTAAAATAAAAAAAAAAACAAAAAACTTTTCTCTCACGTTTGTCTCCTGTTGAGACTCCCCCCAGGCAATCATACTTCCATGATGCCGGAGTCCCCAGGCTTTAAGAAATATGGCTCCCGCAAGGAGCCTATGTTGTGGTCTGACGGGTACTCACTCTGTGTGAAATGTCTCGGCGAGACACACGTCCCTGCCAAGTGTCTCCACTGCACCAACCTGAAAACTAGGAGAAAGCTCTGCAGCTGCCTATGGAGACGGGCAGTAAACCCTCTCCCTCACGCTCCCTGGCTAAGTCAGAAGCGATCGGTAGCGTGGCTTCACCCTCTCAGGTGAAGAGGCAGGAAGCCCCAATGCCTCCGCGCAGAGACCTTCAAAAGGGTAAAGGGTCTCCTCCGAGATCTTTACCCTCGGTGCTGACAGCACCAAGAGCAGGTGCCTCCGACCACCCCAGCACCTCAGCTGCGGCTCACACCGGGCGCAAAAGCAGGGACCCGACTTTCCACAGTGGGAAGCTCTCTTCAGCACTGGTCCCGCCGGCACCGACAATGGACCCGGTGCTGGCAGCACGTTCCACCCCAGTGCCCACAAGAACATTGGTACCAAGTCTGCCCGTCACCCTCACAGCAGACACGGAACCTCTGCAGGCTCCTACAAATGGCCTATGGCTCCCACTAAAGCTAAACAAAAGTCGCTGCAGGCTGCCGCTCGTGCTCCACAGCACCGCAGCCCAGGGAGCAGCAACAATTTCTGCATCGGCAGGATATCTCCGTGGCCCCTAAGCCTCAACATGGAGCACTCACTGTTTGAACACCCGCTCTCACCACCCCGACCTGGCTGTCTTCTCTGATGGCGAGAACAACATGCAGCAGCAGGCAGAGTTCTCCCCGCCTGATTCTCCTCCTCCACCGGAGCCATATCTGTCTCAAGGCACAGCACCTCACAAGAACCAGCCTCAGTTTCCTTACTTTGTCCCCCTGTGGGCGGGGCCCCACTTTTCCTACCCTATGCCCTGGCCTCAGTGGTATGGTATGTCCTTGGTCAGCTCCTGCCACCACTCCTCCTCATGCCCCTTCCACCAGACCGCAAGCCCGTTCTGCACCTCTATCTCCAGCAACATCTACATCTAGAGCTCCTGAACACCTTCTTGAAGATGTGGGCTATGAACTCTTCCTGGATTTACTGGCTCCTGCCTCTCCATCAGCTGCAGATGAAGCCCTCATGCTTCCACCTCCACAAAACGTGGATGATTTTAAGCAATTCCAGGAACTTTTCAATAGGGTGGCACTCAGCCAGGACATTCCTTTGGAGGAAGTCCAGGAGACACAACACAGATGCCTCAAAATTCTCCAACTCTCTGCGCCCTCAAAGATCGCACTATCCATAAACAAATTCCTCCTAGAATCATCTGATATTCTATGGCAGACCCCTGCCTCAATCCCACCAACAGGCAAGAAGGCTGAATGTAAATAATATGTTCCCACTAAGGATGTAGATTTCTTAGTTTCCCACCCACAACCCAACTCTCTTGTGGTGGATGCAGCGATACACAGAACGAAACAGCCACAATACCAGCCCACTCCGCAAGACAAGGATCTCAAACACCTTGACCTCCTGGGCTGCAAGGTTTATACCTCCTCTACTCTACAATTGAAATTGCAAATTATTCCGCCCTCCTCGCAAGCTATGACTACGACAACTACAACAAGCTCTTTGATTTTGCCTTCCATATCCCGAAGGACAGGAGAGCGGACTTTAAGTCAGTCCTTGTCGAAGGTCAGTTGGTGTCCAGGACTGCACTACAAGCATCCCTGAACACGGCAGACACAGCAGCCCGCACTACTGCAACTGCGGTGGTGATGCGCAGATCTTCCTGGCTGTCTGCGTCTGGTACCCCCAAAGATCTACAGACCAACAAAAAAACTAAAAAAAACGCTGAAGTCCTTCACACTATGAAAGACACCCTGCGCACACTGGGGATATACCTGTCCCTCCCCAGGAGACAACGGTATCAACCTTATCAGAGGCCCTGCACACAACAATATCACCGGCCCCCAACCCAGACTGTATGATAATGGGAGAAACCGCAACAGATCTCCTAGGCGCAGACAAAACCACACGCAACCAGCTACCTCCCACCCATCGAAAAATAAACAGCAATTTTGAAGTGCTGGTCGGGGGTCTGCATGACCACCCCTTGACTCCGCCACCTATTTGCCCATTTGGCCACCTCCTCTAGGTTTTCCACCATGCCTGGCAACAGGTCACCCAGGACTGCTGGGTCCTGGAAATAATTGTCAGGTTACTCCATTCCTTTCATATGCTGCCCACCCGCTCACCCTACCCCCTCCCTCTTCAGGGACCCCTCTCACGAGCACCTACTTCGCACAGAAGTGGCTCATCTTCTACAGCTAGGCGCAGTGGAGCCTGTACCAACACGTCTGGGAAAAGACTTTTACGCCCACTACTTTCTGACCCAAAAGAAAGGCGGGGGATGGAGACCTATACTAGACCTACGCCAACTCAACAAATTTATACGTGTACAGAAATTCAAGATGGTCACATTGGGCACAATAATACCCATGCTGGAACAAAGGGACTGGTTCCAGCCCTCGACCTACAAGATGCCTATTTCCACATATCCATTCATCCAGCACACAGACACTTCCTGCGATTCTCACTCGGACACGACCACTTTCAATACAGTACTTCTTCCATTAGGTTTCTCCACAGCACCAAGAGTATTCTCCAAGACCCTAGTTGTAGTCGTGGCCCACCTCTGCAAACACGGGATTATGCTTTTCCTCTACTTAGACAACTGCCTTATCAAAGGTGGCACATACAACGAGGCATTAAAAGCAATGCATTTTACCATCTTCCTCTTGTTATAATAATAAAATAAAAACCAGCAGGATCTTATTAAAGGGGAAAAGGCAAAATGCCACATTTATTGTGAATACAGAAAGAATCATAGTAAGCTGTTAGGTTTCAGAGTAGCAGCCGTGTTAGTCTGTATTCGCAAAAAGAAAAGGAGTACTTGTGGCACCTTAGAGACTAACCAATTTATTTGAGCATAAGCTTTTGTGAGCTACAGCTCACTTCGCCCCCACATAAAATGCTTCTGCACAGGCCTGCAAAATCTCCACCCTGAGATTCATCCACCAGCAGCCTTCTGGAATCTCAGCCTAGTTCTCCAAGGTCTCATGAAACCTCCCTTCGAGCCCCTGGTCCCTGCTCCACATGTCTATGAAAGTAGCTTTCTTGGTTGCCATAATGTCAGTGAGAAGGGTCAGTGAAATAAGTGCCCTGATGGCCTACCCTCCCTACATGATTTTCTCTAAAGACAAGGTTATGTTGCGACCCCACCCCAAATTCCTCCCCAAGGTGGTGTCTACCTTCCACCTTAACCAGCCAATATGTTTACCTGCATTCTATCCCAAACCTCATAAGACTCCACAGGAAGCAGACAATTGCATTCTACCTTGACAGAATAAGCCATTTTGTAAATCCCCTAGGCTATTTGTCTCCACTACCGGAGAGATCAAAGGGTGATGCTATCAGCTACCATAGTCTTCCAAAGGAAGCAGTGGGGGCAAAAGATCTATCTGGCTTTAAGGTTCTACTCGATAAGTTTATGGAGGAGATGGTATGATGGGATAATGGGATTTTGGTAAGTAATTGATCTTTAAATATTCAGGGTAAATAGGCCTAATCCCCTGAGATGGGATATTAGATGGATGGGATCTGAGTTACCCAGGAAAGAATTTTCTGTAGTATCTGGCTGGTGAATCTTGCCCATATGCTCAGGGTTTAGCTGATCGCCATATTTGGGGTCGGGAAGGAATTTTCCTCCAGGGCAGATTGGAGAGGCCCTGGAGGTTTTTCGCCTTCCTCTGTAGCATGGGGCATGGGTGACTTGAGGGAGGCTTCTCTGCTCCTTGAAGTCTTTGAACCATGATTTAAGGACTTCAATAGCTCAGACATAGGTGACGTTTTTCATAGGAGTGGGTGGGTGAGATTCTATGGCCTGCGCTGTGCAGGAGGTCTGACTAGATGATCAGAATGGTCCCTTCTGACCTTAGTATCTATGAATCTAAGCAACGACTCTCCAAGTGGATCTCTGACTGCATCAGATCATGCTACCAGACTCAGAATGCTCAACCACCCGAAGACATCGGAACTCATTCTATTTGGATGATGTCAACATCTGTTGCCTTCCTCCACAACGTACCTATTACTGACATATGCAAGGTGGCCACATGGACATCTGACCACACATTTGCCAAACATTACACTATCACACAGGCTACCACGGCAGATGCCATAGTAGACCACATAGTACTGTCTACCACTATTACAGCCGCAACTCCAAAATCCCACCAACCATAGTGGCTACTGCTTCACATTTACCTGGAGTGGAGCATCCACAGGGACAGCACTTAAAAAAGAAAAGAAGGTTACTCACTTTGCAGTAATTGAGGTTCTTCAAGATGTGTCCCCCTGTGGGTGCTCCATTACCCACCCTCCTCCCCTCTACTTTGGAGTACTAATCAGACAACTCTATGGGTAGAGAAGGAACTGAGTGGGGGTGCAGGACGCGCACCCTCAGGCAGATCCTAACGACGACACGAGACACCAGCTGAGTGCGTTCGTCCCGAGCAGGCACTGCTACCAAAGATCTCTGATCAATGGCGCTGGGACACGCTGTCACCTGGAGTGGAGCGCTCACAGGGACACACATCTTGAAGAACCTCAGTTACTGCAAGGTGAGTAACCTTTTCAAATGTTTGAAAATGTTAGGCCTTAATAGAAAAACAAGCACTTGGATGTAGTCTTTCGTAGGAATGTTTTCAGGGAGAGAATCTGCTATTCTGTAGCATGAAGCTAACTTCCCCCACTCCCCTTCCCCCCCTCCCCAAACAGAGAGAGACTAGGGACAGTTTAACATTTGAAAAATAAGGAGATATTTTGATTAGATGCCTTTAGGAATTGTTAAGGGATATTTAGGAATTGTTAAGGGAAAACAAAAGTACATAAAATCAAATATTCTCTCATCTGAATATCTTGTGTTCACATTGCATATCTTGTAGCTGCATTGCGTGTGTTACTAACAGAGTGCTCTGCCATACTGTTCTCTTCCAGTTGGGGGCAGTGAATCTTTGCGTTCCTATTGGAAGATGTACCTGCCCAGGGTTCTGGTGCTGATATATGTTGTGGATTCAGCAGATCATGAGCGCTTCCCTTTGGCTAAACAGCTTCTTCATCAGCTGATCCAAAATGACTCCACTCTGCCTGTGGTGATCCTAGCCAATAAACAGGTAAAAGGGAAACTTCACCATTCAAAGTGGAAGGGAAAAATAAACCTCTCCAAACACATCTGAATCTTTGAAGGCCAGGTATTTCAGAAATTGGTCTTCAATTTTGTGCTTCCCAATTGCAGATGAAAACAATCCAAGGATTGGTTTTGCACTTAGGTCAGGTGCTTATATATCCATATGACCTAAGTTGGGGTGTAAATAATTGCACATGTGAAATTGTGTGTGCAATTTGCAGGTGCAAAAATGGAGAACTGGCTAATTTTAATTGACAGTTTGGATCTGAAGGCTCAGCCATGTGTCTGTATAGCGTCATGGGAAAATATTATTTAATTTAGGGGCTGGATGGCATTTATCTATATGTTTCACGTTACCTACTAGCATCCACTTAGTGAATCCCAAATGATTCTTTATATTAGGCACTTTGTGTTTCATAGAATGGGTGCATAGCTGAAGGAACGTGGAAACTGCGATATGCTTTCTCTCAACTAGACACATTTTCTCCTACCTAGTGCACTAAAATACAGAAGATAACTTTGTATTCCTTGACTACTCTGTGCCCTGAATTGAATCACATCCATATTATATCAATCTGACAAAGAAAATGCCTTTTCTTTTCTAAAACAAGATGCTTTTATCTTACTAAAACCCTGTTTGTTTGTTCTGCTTTGCCTTAAATTTTCTAATGACTTGACTTTTACTTGGGTCATGTATCTGTCTGATCGGTGTGCACTTCCAGAAATCCATTGGGTCACATTACCAGTGGGGACTCTGAAGTTCAGGGATGGGCCTTGGTGTCAGACATTGGAACAGCATAAAACAGGAGCATGCCCTTGGATTATATGCTAGAGAAAAATTAAAACTGACATAGCCAGGTTTTCAAAAGGCCGAAGGGTTTTGGGAGCACAGAGCTCACTGAGTCAATAGGAATTTATGCTCTGAAATCCATTAGACACTTTTGAAAATCTTCCCCTCAATTCACAGTATTCGCTCTCAATTATCCAAATGTACTGGTCTTTGCCTCAGAGACTGAATGGTGTAATTGGTGCTTATAAGAGATGCAAGTAACAGAGTTGTTTTGTCTTTGTTGGTCAGGATCTCAAAGGTGCATATTGCATCACAGACATTCATGATGCTCTGGCATTGTCTCAAATGGGAGATGAGAGAAAGATGTTCCTGATTGGAACCCACGTGGCAGAGGATGGCTCCGAGATCTCTTCCAGCATGAAGGATGCCAAGGAACTGATTGCGCAGCTGGTTTCAGAAACTCAGTGACAACTGTTCTCCTGGGAGCAGTAATGGGATACTATATTATTGTATTGCCAGCTTGCAGCCACTTTCAAATCAAAATATGTGGCATTATTTTTCCTAATGCATGGAGTTTATATGAAAATGATGTCAATTTGTTACAAACATCTATTTTATTTAGGGTTTGCAGTTTAAAATATCTTTGAAAAGCAGTGTATTTTTTTTTTTTTTAATATTTGTGGGGCAGGGGAAGTTTCAATAAGACAGAGTTAATAGGAGATGCAGTTTAGATACACTGAGCCAGATCCTCAGCTGGTATAAATCAACCTTACTCCATTAACTTCAGTTACATGACACTGATTTATACCAGCTGAGGAGCTAAGTCTGAAATTTAGTTTTTGTTTTTATGTTTTACAAAATCCTAATAGCAATGATTTCTGCACTTAAAAATATGAAAACATTCCCCCACAGTGTTGGGAAGATTAAGATTGTTCAGGAGCGACTAGCGATTTTGGATGTCCCAATTTCTGAGTGTCAGCTTGACACCTTTGAGAAGGGCTGTTTTTCAGAGGGTGGCCATTCGTCACTTTCTGGAAATCGGGCCCTTTTAAGGAGTCTCGAGTTGGGCATCCAAAATCACTAATCCCCTTTGAAAATCTTGGCTTGCAGCCTTTTGTTAGTGTGTGAAAACCAGGAAGTGAAACTGAGAAGGTAGAAACCACTGTCTAAAGGTTTCTTTGCCTATAGAAGATAGTTTCAACAGCATAACTTATGGTGTGAATTTAAATCTGTTTAGTTAAAGTGATGCAAACGGCTGTAGGGACACTTACTTTAGTTTGAGTGGCTTATTTTAATTCAGTTAGGAACCCATTTAAGCTAAACTGAAATTAGCCATTCTTATTACTAGATAAGACTGTCCAGATACCCCCTTTGCATTAGTTTAACTATATTGGTTTTAAAGACAATTAAAGTTATTTCAGGGCAAGTTGACCAGCCCTGAACTAAGTCAAATGCCAAAAGTAAACAAACAGTATCAAAGATGAAAAATAAATCACATTTTAAAAATTACTTTGGTTATTTACAGATGAGGACAACAATTTGTTCATTATGTTCATCTTGTCATTGTCTCTTTAATTTAAAGAATGTACCTCCTTAATAAGAATATTTAGAAAATACTGTAAATACCAAGCAAAGGTTTTGTAACAGCAGATATTGTACAAAGGTTTTGTAGCAGCAGCCTTTCCATTTGTCCACTGAACCAGTTATATAAAGCAGAACGTTTTATCCTAGTCACATGTCTGAGTTTCATTTATCTGACCAGACTGCTCAGCTGATATTCCAGAACCTCATAATGGTCTGGTAGAGTTACTTTGAGGCTTCATTACACTCTGGAATTGCTAATGTCAAAATCAGACCCTTTCACAGCCCTCTAGATTCTAGGCTTCTTCCTTTGTAATTCCTCATTGCAGCCCCAGGTACCGTTCTCTCTCCCCCTCCCTTTCTGCACCCCATCCTGGTCCCAGGCTTCCCACTCTTTCTCCAAAGACTTCCTTTCCTCTGCTTCGAACACATCTCCTGTTCCAGGCTGCTGCTTCACCTCCCACTTCCTGGACTCTGCTCAGGCAGCTAGCACTCTCCCCCTGGGTTAACAGTGACTGCTTGCAACCATTCCTTGGGCCACTCCTGTTAGTTGATTGGCTGGGGAAAGGAAGGGGGTGTATGATCTGACATTCAAACACCCTCCAAAACAAGCAGCATGAGAGAGAAAGTGTGTTCATTTCAAACCTCAGACTGTGTCCAGTTTCCAGCCTCACCATTCCGCCTGTATAGTGCTGAGCCCCTACTCCAGGAGCAGATCTGACCCAAAATATTGGACTTTACTGACTTAAAGAACAGACCAAAACTGATTTTTCTGCCAGATAGACTACTAGAGCAGAACTTTAACCAAATTCGGTGACACCACTACTGCTTTGTTTCCTTGCCCTTTGCTCTAAGCTGAGAAAGAGGTGATGATAGCTCAAAACAGAGGTTATCGACTTAATACAGAAATTACTGGGTAAAATTCTCTGGTAGGTGAGCTATGCAGGTCAGATTGGCTGATCGTAATGGTATCTTCTGGCCTTAGAACATAAGAACGGCGATACTGGGTCAGACAAAAGGTCCATCTAGCCCAGTATCCTGCCTTCCAACAATGGCCAGTGTGTCCCAGAGGGAATGAACAGAACAGGTAATTATCAAGTGATCCATCTCGTGTCGCCCATTTCCAGCTTCTGGCAAACAGAGGTTAGGGACACCATCCCTGTCCATCCTGGCTAATAGCCATTGATGGACCTATCCTCCATGAACTTATCTAGTTCTTTTTTGAACCCTGTTATAGTCTTGGCCTTCACAACATCCTCTGGCAAGAAGTTCCACAGGTTGACTGCGTTGTGTGGAAAAATACTTCCTTTTGTTTGTTTTAAATCTTCTGCCTATTAATTTCATTTGGTGACCTCTAGTTCTTGTGTTATGAGAAGGAGTTAATAACACATCCTTATTTACTTTCTCCACACCAGTCGTGATTTTATAGACCTCTATCCTATCCCCCCTTAGCCGTCTCCTTTCCAAGCTGAAAAGTCCCTGTCTTATTAATCTCTCCTCATATGGAAGCCGTACCATACCCCTAATCATTTTTGTCGCCCTTTTCTGAACCTTTTCCAATTCCAATGTATCTTTTTTGAGATGGGGCGACCACATCTGCACGCAGTATTCAAGATATGGGCGTACCATGGATTTATATAGAGACAATATGATATTTTCTATCTTATTATCTGTCCTTTTCTTAATGATTCCCAACATTCTGTTTGCTTTTTTGACTGCTGCTGCACATTGAATGGATGTTTTCAAAGACCTATCCACAACGACTCCAAGATCTTTCTTCAGTGGTAACAGCTAATTTAGACCCCATCATTTTATATGTATAGTTTGGATTATGTTTTCCAACATGCATTATTTTGCATTTATCAACATTACATTTCATCTGCCATTTTGTTGCCCAGTCACCAGTTTTGTGAGATCCTTTTGTAGCTCTTCGCAGTCTTCCTGGGTCTTAACTGTCTTGAGTAGTTTTGTATCAGCAGATTTTGCTACCTCACTGTTTACCCCTTTTTCCAGATCCTTTATGAATATGTTGAATAGGACTGGGCCCAGTACAGACCCCTGGGAGACACCACTACTTACCTCTCTCCAGTCTGAAAACTGACAATTTATTCCTACCCTTTGTTTCCCATCTTTTAACCAGTTACCAATCCATAAGAGGACCTTCCCTGTTGTTATCCTATGACAGCTTACTTTGCTTAAGAGCCTTTGGTGAGGGACCTTGTCCAAGGCTTTCTGAAAATGTAAGTACACTATATCCACTGGATTTCCTTTGTCCAAGTGCTTGTTGACCCCCTTAAAGAATTCTAGTAAATTGGTGAGGCATGATTTCTTTTACAAATCCATGTTGACTCTTCCCCAACAAATTATGTTCATCTATGTGTCTGACAATTCTGTTCTTTACCATAAGTTCAACCAGTTAGCCCGGTACTGAAGTCAGGTTCACTGGCCAGTATTTGCCAGGATCACCTCTGGAGCCCTTTTTAAAAATGGGTGTCACATTAGCTATCATCCAGTCATTTGGTACAGAAGTTGATTTAAATGATAGGTTATAGACTATAGTTATTAGAGCATAAGCTTTCGTGAGCTACAGCTCACTTCATCGGATGCATTTGGTGGAAAAAACAGAGGAGAGATTTATATATACACACACACACACAGAGAACATGAAACAATGGGTTTATCATACACACTGTAAGGAGAGTGATCACTTAAGATAAGCCATCACCAGCAGCAGGGGGGCGGGAAGGAGGAAAACCTTTCATGGTGACAAGCTGGTAGGCTAATTCCAGCAGTTAACAAGAATATCAGAGGAACAGTGGGGGGTGGGGTGGGGGGGAGAAATACCATGGGGAAATAGTTTTACTTTGTGTAATGACTCATCCATTCCCAGTCTCTATTCAAGCCTAAGTTAATTGTATCCAGTTTGCAAATTAATTCCAATTCAGCAGTCTCTCGTTGGAGTCTGTTTTTGAAGCTTTTTTGTTGAAGTATAGCCACTCTTAGGTCTGTGATATGCTCTAATAAATTTGTTAGTCTCTAAGGTGCCACAAGTACTCCTTTTCTTTTTGCGAATACAGACTAACACGGCCGCTACTCTGAAACCTGAGACTATAGTTAGTAGTTCTGCTATAGTTGGGGACAGTTCTTCAGATTTGTCACCTAAAAGAATGGCTCAGGTTTGGGAATCTCCTCGCATCCTCAGCCATGAAGTCCTATACAAAGAATTCATTTAATTTCTCCGCAATGGCCTTATCATCCTTGAGTGCTCCATTAGCATCTTGATCATCCAGTGGCCCCACTGATTGTTTAGCAGGCTTCCTGCTTCTGATGTACTTAAAACATTTTTTTTGCTATTACTTTTTGAGTCTTTGGCAAGCTGTTCAAATTCTTTTTTGGCCTTCCTAATTATATTTTTACACTTAATTTGCCAGACTTTATGCTCCTTTCTATTTTCCTCACTACGATTTAACTTTCACTTTAACTTTCACTTTTTGTCTCTCACTGCTTCTTTTACTTTATTTATCCACAGTGGCACTTTTTTGGTTCTCTTACTATGTCTTTTAATTTGGGGTGTACATTTAAATTGAGCCTCTATTATGGTGTCTTTAAAAAGTTTCCGTGTAGCTTGCAGGGATTTCATTTTTTTTGTGCTGTACCTTTTAATTTCTAAAATTTCCTCATTTTTGTGTACCCCCCCTTTCTGAAATTAAATGCTACCATATTTGGGCTGCTGTGGTATTTTCCCCATCCCAGGGATGTTAAATTTAATTATATTATGGTCTCTATTACCAAGCGGTCCATCTATATTCACCTCTTGGACCTGATCCTGTGCTCCACATAGGACTAAATCAAGAATTGCCTCTTCTCTTGTGGGTTCCAGGGCTAGCTTCTTCAAGAAGCAGTCATTTAAGGTATCAAGAAACTTTATCTCTGCATCCTGTCCTGAGGTGATATGTACCCAGTCAATATGGGGATAGCTGAAATCCCCATTATTACTGAAAAAAGAAAAGGAGTACTTGTGGCACCTTAGAGACTAACAAATTTATTTGAACATAAGCTTTCGTGAGCTACGGCTCACTTCATTGGATGCATTTGGTGGAAAAAATGCATTTTTTTCCACCAAATGCATCCGATGAAGTGAGCCGTAGCTCACGAAAGCTTATGCTCAAATAAATGTTAGTCTCTAAGGTGCCACAAGTACTCCTTTTCTTTTTGCGAATACAGACTAACATGGCTGCTACTCTGAAACCTGTCATTACTGAGTTTTTTTTTTATTTCAATAGCCTCCCTAATTTCCCTCATTTCACAGTCACTATCACCATCCCAGTCAGGCAGTCAGTAATATATCTCTACTACTATATTATTATTAGAGCATGGAATTACTATCCATAGAGATTCTATGGTACAGTTTTGTTCATTTAAGATTTTTACTTCATTTGATTACATGCTTTCACATATAGTGCCACTCCCCCACCAGCACGATCTCTTCTGCCCTTTTGATATATTTTGTACCCTGCTAACACTGTGTCCCAGTGATTATGCTAATTCCACCAAGTTTCTGTAATGCCTGTTGTATCAATATCCTCATTTAATACGAGCCATTCTAGTTCACCCATCATATTATTTAGATTTCTAGCATTCGTATATAAGTACTTTAAAAACTTGTCACTTTTTAGCTGTCTGTGATTACATGATGTAATTGAATGGGACTTTTTTTCATTTGACTGTTTGTTTTTTATCAGATCCTACCTGTATTTTATCATCTTCCATCCTCTCCTCCTTACTAGGACATAGAGAATTTCCATTAATAGATCCTCCTCTGTCCGAACCATGTGATCCTCCGCACCTGTCGACTTTTCCCAGCCCTTAGTTTAAAAACTGCTCTATGACCTTTTTAATTTTAAGTGCCAGCAATCTGGTTCCATTTTGGTTTAAGTAGAGCCCATCCCTCCAGTATAAGCTCCCCCTTTCCCAAAAGTTTCCTCAGTTTCTAAGAAATCTCTACTGCTTCTCCCTGCACCATCATATCATCCACGCATTGAGATCCTGCAGTTCTACCTGTCTAACTGTCCCTGTGCAAGAAACTGGGAGCATTTCAGAGAATGTTACCATAGAGGTCCTAGACTCCAATCTCTTACCTAGCAGCTTAATTTGGCCTCCAGGACCTCTCTCCTATTCTTCCCTATGTCATTGGTACCTACATGTACCATAATCACAGGCTCCTCCCCAGCACTACACATACATCTATCTAGGTGTCTCGAGAGATCTGCACTTGCCTTCGCACCAGGCAGGCAAGTCACCATGCTGTTCTCCCAGTCATTGCAAATCCAGCTATCTGTTTCTAATCATCGAATCACCCATTATTAATACCTGTCTCTTCCTAATAACTGGAGTTCCCTCCTCTGGAGAGGTATCCTCAGTGCAAGAGGATACCACAAAATTGTCTGGGACTTCCACAACTATGGGATTGTTTCCCTCGGCTCCAGTTGGATGTTCTCCTTACCTGAGACTTTCATCCTCCTCAACAGCACAGAGGCTGTCAGACCGGGGGTGGGACCATTCTATGTCCCAGAAAGTCTCATCTGTGTACCTCTCTGTCTCCCTTAGGTCCTCAAGCTCAGCCACCCTGGTCTCCAAAGCCTGTACACGGTCTCTGAGGGCCAGGAGCTCCTTGCATCGATGCACACATACACCACCTGCCCATAGGGCAGGTAATCGTTCATAGAATCCTAGACTTTAAGGTCAGAATGGACCATTATGATCATCTAGTCTGACCTCCTGCACAAAGCAGGCCACAGAATCTCACCTACCCACTCCTGTAACAAATCCCTAAGCTATGTCTGAGCTATTGAAGTCCTCAAATCGTGGTTTAAAGACTTCAAGGTGCAGCTAATCCTCCAGCAAGTGACCCGTGTCCCACGCTGCAGAGGAAGGCAAAAACCCTTCAGGGCCTCTGCCAATCTGTCCTGGAGGAAATTTCCTTCCTGACCCCAAATATGGCGATCAGCTAAACCCTGAGCATGTGGGCAAGACTCACCAGCCAGACACCCAGGAAAGAATTCTCTGGAGTAACTCAGATCCCATCCCATCTAACTTCCCATCACTGGCCATTGGGCATATCTACCCCTATAGTTGAAGATCAATTAACTGCCAAAATTAGGTTATCCCATCATATCATCCTTTCCATAAACTTATCGAGCTTAGTCTTGAAGCCAGATATGTCTTTTGCCCCCACTGCTTCCCTTGGAAGGCTGTTCCAAAACTTCACTCCACTGATGGTTAGAAACCTTCATCTAATTTCAAGTCTAAACTTCTTGATCGCCAGTTTATATCCATTTGTTCTTGTGTCCACATTGGTACTGAGCTTAAATAATTCTTCTCTCTCTGTGGTATTTATCCTGCTGATATATTTATAGAGAGCTGCATTGGATGCAATAAATTGGATAGCCCCCACTCTGTTGCTTGACTTCTGCCTGCATTCTCTTTTTACTCCTGCAGCTTGTTCCTTTGTTGTTTTGATTTTTGTCAGGGAGTGTTTTGGGCTTTAAATTTAAAGAATGTCAAGTGTATCTAGCCCCCCCCTCACACTCCTCTAAAGTCCTTCACAAAACTCCCCTGTTCACTACCTCCTCTGGTTTTAGGAGTGGGCTTTTTAAAGCCCTGGTGTTCCTGAGAAGCCCCACCCCCTGGTTAAGGGTTGATGGGTGCTAAAGGGCTTAGGGATCAAAGCCTCGTTAAGAAGCTCTCAGCTTTGCCTAGCAGGTTGCTAGGCTCAGCCCATGGTCCCCCAAACAAACAGAACACATGGTATATTTCAGTCCCGCAACAAGCACACCACAACGCACACACACAACAGGCAACAAACTTACCCCAAGGGCCATGTAATCGCTCCTCCTTCACCTGGAGAACTCCCTTGCAACACTCCTGTTAGCCGCTCCTGTGCGCTAGCCTGAGGCCTGGGCTACCCTGGGAGGGGGTTCGAACTAAGATACGCAACGTCCGCTACTCTATTCGCGTAGCTGAAGTCGAAGTATCTCAGTTCGACTTACCTGGCCATCCTCACGGCGGCGAGTCGACCGCAGCGGCTCCCCCATCGACTCCGCTTACTCCTCCTGCCGAGGTGGAGTACAGGCATTGATTCGGGGATCGATTTATAGCATCTAGCTGAAACACGATAAATCGATCCCCGATAGATCAATCACAACCCGCTGAGCCAGTGGGTAGTGAAGACGTACACTTAGGATCTATGAATCGGAGGCTCCGTCTTCTTCCAGCTAGGGCAGGCACAAGGGACAAATGCTACAGCAGCCATAGCCATGACAAATTCATAGACAGCTACAAGAGAATTTTTTAAAATCTTTAAAAAAAAATGCTCAGATTGGAAGCAGTTGAAAGGGAAGACCATGGGGATGTAGTATTATCAATCCCAAGCACTCAGAATTACAAGATTTTAAAAATAACTTTTGGGTTCCTTTTCTTTGCCTTTTGGTGTCATAGGCTTTAGGGGTCACATTTTAAAGCCTTTCTTCACATCCATGAGGGCTATAAACTTATTTTTAAAGTGAATGCTGAGATTCTCAAAGTAATCATGACTCCAGAAGCTGGGTTTTTAAAGAAAGCATTGAATATCATGAGACTCCTGTTGAAGCTGTGAGAGTTGGCAACACTGGGACTGCAATACTGTCAGAAGAAGAAAAAATATGTCATTCCTAAGAGACAGGGCAGAGCCCTAATGCCATCTGCTAATTTAAAATAATATTTGACATTATTTTAATATAAGATCAGAGATGAGAAAGTAGGGAAAAAATGCCAGTGCAAAGAATTCCTTCTCTGTAAATACAGTTTATGATCTATAGACAGGGTGCATAACTGATAGCAAGCTGATGCTATGCTTGATCTTAACTCATTGTCAGTAACGTGGTTTTAAAATTCTCTCCCTGTTAGTAGGTTAATAGACTAGACTTTAAGGCCAGAAGGGACCATCATGATTATCTAGTCTGACCTCCTGCACACTGCAGTCCACAGAACCTGACCTCCTCACTCCTGTAATAGACCCATGACCTCTGGCTGAGTTACTTTAAAGTTCTCAAATCAAGATTTAAAGACTTTCAGCACAACAGATGCTTTACTTTTCCTTAACAAATGATGTTGTAAGAGTGGAGAATCGGCCCAAAATGTTTAACAGCACAGATCTGCACTTCCTGGATTCATTCACCTATAGGCCCAGTCTACGTAGTCAGGGAAACTGGGGGTCTGATTCTGTGTGGTGTTGAGCACCTTTGTTTCCCATAAGCTGAGCAGCACTCTGCAGGAGATGCTCAGTCCTTGGTAAGATCAGGCCCCATGTTAATGCTTCTCTAGCTATTCAGGTTTAAGTACAGTTTCCCTGGCCAGTGCAGACAGGACCTACCTGTGCTGCAGACTGGTTTAAACTGTAGGGGCAATGCACACAGCAGGATCCAGCAGCCTGCACTGGACCTGGCTGCAGGGAGCTGGAAAAGAAGAAATAAGTGCTGGGCAAATAAGGTGTTGGAACCGCCTCCCCCTTTGGTCACAGCCTTGGGCGATGGGTTTACATTGTATGTGGGTGGGCACCTCTGAACTCTACTGGATGTGCCACCCACACCTAGGGCAGCGTCACAGCAGCAGCTACCTGTGCAGCAGGCCAGGTGGCATTTCTAGCCCATGCCTATAGTAAAGGGAGCTAGAGTGTAAGAGCTTGGTGAGCCTTCCCAGGAGCCCCTGTCCAGAGCCAGTGCCTCCATCCCATCCCTGGCCACGGGGGCTCTGGACCCAGCTGGTTCCCGTCCCCAGCCCTGGCCATGGGGGCTCTGGACCAGCCGCTGCCCCCATCCCTGTCCCAGCCCAGGCTGCAGGGCTCAGAACCGGACCAGTGACCCCATCCCTACCCCGGGGCCTTTGTACCAGCCGGTGCCCCATCCCCAGCACTGGCTACAGGGCTCTGAACCTGGCCAGTGACACCCTGGCACCCCCTTACTCACCACTGTCATATAGTTAGGATATATTTTGCACAAAGTATGCCTTGTGAGGTATCATTCTAAAAGTCTTAATCTCTAGAAAGTAATAGCTCATTGGATGGTACGTGCTATCATCGTATGTGAGGTTATGAAGTTTGGCTAAGTATGTGTTACTGAAACCTGTTGTGAGGTTGAAATCACCCACAAGCAGACTGCCAGGTACAACAGTAAAAAGGCCAAACAATATGAATGGCTTATTGAGGATATGCACACAACCACCAAGATTACCCCAGGAACTGTGTATAATACAAACCTCTCAGAGATAGCACTGCACAATGGGAACTGTTTGACCCAGGTCACAGCAAAAGAGCTTTCCAGCAAGTGGGGAGAAGATATAATTAGGGGGTGGGGCTTCTGACTAGAGGTCCTATAAAGGTAGCCAGCCAGTCAGGCAGCAGCACAGGAGCTAGCAAACAGAGCTGTAAACAGGAGAGTTTGAGTTGTGGTGCTGGTTTGGGGTTTGCTTTTGCTGGGAGGGGTGGTCTTTTTGGTATGACTTGTGTTTCCCAGATTA
This sequence comes from Dermochelys coriacea, assembly GCF_009764565.3. NCBI lineage: Eukaryota > Metazoa > Chordata > Testudines > Dermochelyidae > Dermochelys > Dermochelys coriacea. The sequence continues at coordinate 2,645,380 of NC_050071.1, read as the reverse complement.
ACAGGATTTAGGTGGGAAGGCGATGATAGATACGGAGGCAGCTGTGGGAGTGACTCCTGTAGTGGAAGACACAATGAGGATGACTGGATGTGGAAGCTGTGGTATGTACATGATCCTGGAGAGGGGACCTGGTAAGAGTTTTTTCTGCATGAAATGCCGTCTGATAGAGCTGATGGAGGAAAAGATCCGAGGTTTGGAGATGCAGGTGGAAAGTCTGGTTGAGTTTAGGAAGGGGTTTGAGCAGATGATGGAGCAAAGATATGAGGTATCTGAAGGGAAAAGCTCAGACTCACGGATGGAAGCAGGGCTGGGGAATTTTGAGGGAAGACTGGGTGAGGAAAGTGGTCAGTGGAAGCATGTGACTCAAAGAACCAGGCAGAGGAAAAGACGGGCTAGTGAAGGAGAAATAGAGCTTAGGAACAGGTTTGCAGAGTTGGAAAATGAAGAAGGGGCTCAGCAGGTACTTGTTGAAGGTGGAAGGGTAAGGAAGAAGAGAAGAGAGGCTAGTCCTATAGGAAAAGCGGAAGAGTCAAGGGAGACTAAACCAAATATGAGCCCCAGGATGGGTTGAAGAGGATTATAAAAGAAAATAGGAATGGAAAGAACTTGTAGCCAGAGGGAACAGGGGAGAGACTGGAGAATAGCACTGTCACCAGGAAAAGGCAGGTCTATGTGATCAGGGACTCTTTATTGAGAAGAATAGACAGGCCTGTAACTAGAGCTGATCCAGAGAATAGAAGGGTGTGCTGTCTTCCGGGTGCTAAGATACAGGATGTAGACCTGAGGTTGAAGAGGATCCTAAAGGGAGAGGGAAAGAATCCCCTAATTATCCTTCATGTGGGAACAAATGATACGGCTAGATTCTCGCTGGAAAGTATTAAGGGAGACTATGCTAGGCTGGGGAAGATGCTTAAGGAAATTGAGGCTCAGGTGATCTTTAGCGGGATCCTTCCTGTTCCTAGAGAAGGGCAACAAAGGTGTGACAAGATTATGACTGTCAACAGATGGCTTAGGCAGTGGTGCTATAAGGAGGGCTTTGGGATGTATGGCCACTGGGAGGCATTCACGGACAGAGGACAGTTCTCTCGGGATGGACTTCATCTGAGTAGGGAAGGAAATAGACTTCTAGGATCAAGGCTGGCACAACTGATAAAGAGAACTAAACTAGGAATTAGGGGGAGATGGTTGGGAGATGTCCAGGTAATCTCCACGCCAGATTTTAGCATTGAGAGGGAAGAAGACGAAGTAAGAAATATACATTCTCCTACCCACGGCTGTATCCTAAGGAGCGAGGGCGGTGTGGATACTAGTCTAATAGGTTATACTGGCTGTAGAATGACTGTGCCTAATAGGGTACAAAATGTGAGCGAGGCCAAACAGCAAAAATTAAGATGTTTATACACCAATGCGAGGAGCCTAGGTAACAAAATGGAGGAACTAGAGCTACTGGTGCAGGAAGTGAAACCAGATATTATAGGGATAACAGAAACATGGTGGAATAGTAGTCATGACTGGACTACAGGTATTGAAGGGTATGTGCTCTTTAGGAAAGACAGAAACAAAGGTAAAGGTGGTGGAGTAGCATTGTATATCAATGATGAGGTAGAATGTAAAGAAATAAGAAGCGATGCAATGGATAAGACAGAGTCCGTCTGGGCAAAAATTACATTGGGGAAGAAAACTAGTAAAGCCTCTCCTACGATAGTGCTTGGGGTGAGCTATAGACCTCCGGGATCTAATTTGGATATGGATAGAGCCCTTTTTAATGTTTTTAATCAAGTAAATACTAATGGAAACTGCGTGATCATGGGAGACTTTAACTTCCCAGATATAGACTGGAGGACCAGTGCTAGTAATAATAATAGGGCTCAGATTTTCCTAGATGCGATAGCTGATGGATTCCTTCATCAAGTAGTTGCTGAACCGACTAGAGGGGATGCCATTTTAGATTTAATTTTGGTGAGTAGCGAGGACCTCATAGAAGAAATGGTTGTAGGGGACAATCTTGGCTCCAGTGATCATGAGCTAATTCAGTTCAAACTAAATGGAAGGATTAACAAAAATAAATCTGCAACTAGGGTTTTTGATTTCAAAAGGGCTGACTTTCAAAAATTAAGGAAATTAGTTAGGGAACTGGATTGGACTGAAGAATTTATGGATCTAAAGGTAGAGGAGGCCTGGGATTACTTTAAATCAAAGCTGCAGAAGCTATCGGAAGCCTATATCCCAAGAAAGGGGAAAAAATTCATAGGCAGGAGTTGTAGATCAAGCTGGATGAGCAAGCATCTTAGAGAGGTGATAAAGAAGAAGCAGAAAGCATACAGGGAGTGGAAGATGGGAGGGATCAGCAAAGAAAGCTACCTAATTGAGGTAAGAACATGTAGGGATAAAGTGAGACAGGCTAAAAGTCGAGTAGAGTTGGACCTTGCGAAGGGAATTTAAACAAATAGTAAAAGGTTCTATAGCCGTATATATAAGAAGTAAACTAAGAAAGAAGAAGTGGGGCCACTAAACACTGAGGATGGAGTGGAGGTTAAGGATAATCTAGGCATGGCCCAATATCTAAACAAATACTTTGCCTCAGTCTTTAATAAGGCTAAAGAGGATCTTAGGGATAATGGAAGCATGACAAATGGGAATGAGGATATGGAGGTAAATATTACCATATCTGAGGTAGAAGTGAAACTCGAACAGCTTAATGGGACTAAATCGGGGGGCCCAGATAATCTTCATCCAAGAATATTAAAGGAATTGGCACCTGAAATTGCAAGCCCATTAGCAAGAATTTTTAATGAATCTGTAAACTCGGGAGTAGTACCGAATGATTGGAGAATTGCTAATATAGTTCCTATTTTTAAGAAAGGGAAAAAAAGTGATCCAGGTAACTACAGGCCAGTTAGTTAGACATCTGTAGTATGCAAGGTCCTGGAAAAAATTTTGAAGGAGAAATTAGTTAAGGACATTGAAGTCAATGGTAAATGGGACAAAATACAACATGGTTTTACAAAAGGTAGATCGTGCCAAACCAACCTAATCTCCTTTTTTGAAAAAGTAACAGATTTTTTAGATAAAGGAAATACATTGGATCTAATTTACCTAGATTTCAGTAAGGCATTTGATACCGTGCCACATGGGGAATTATTAGTTAAATTGGAGAAGATGGGGATCAATATGAACATCAAAAGGTGGATAAGGAATTGGTTAAAGGGGAGACTGCAACGGGTCCTACTGAAAGGCGAACTGTCAGGTTGGAGGGAGGTTACCAGTGGAGTTCCTCAGGGATCGGTTTTGGGACCAATCTTATTTAATCTTTTTATTACTGACCTTGGCACAAAAAGTGGGAGTGTGCTAATAAAGTTTGCAGATGATACAAAGCTGGGAGGTATTGCCAATTCAGAGAAGGATCGGGATATTATACAGGAGGATCTGGATGACCTTGTAAACTGGAGTAATAGTAATAGGATGAAATTTAATAGTGAGAAGTGTAAGGTTATGCATTTAGGGATTAATAACAAGAATTTTAGTTATAAGTTGGGGACGCATCAATTAGAAGTAACGGAAGAGGAGAAGGACCTTGGAGTATTGGTTGATCATAGGATGACTATGAGCTGCCAATGTGATATGGCTGTAAAAAAAGCTAATGCGGTTTTGGGATGCATCAGGAGAGGCATTTCCAGTAGGGATAAGGAGGATACCATTATACAAGGCACTGGTGAGACCTCCCAGAGAATACTGTGTGCAGTTCTGGTCTCCCATGTTTAAAAAGGATGAATTCAGACTGGAGCAAGTACAGAGAAGGGCTACTAGGATGATCCGAGGAATGGAAAACTTGTCTTATGAAAGGAGACTTAAGGAGCTTGGCTTGCTTAGCCTAACCAAAAGAAGGTTGAGGGAGATATGATTGCTCTCTATAAATATATCAGAGGGATAAATACAGGAGAGGGAGAGGAATTATTTCAGCTCAGCACCAATGTGGACACAAGAACAAATGGGTATAAACTGGCCACCAGGAAGTTTAGACTTGAAATTAGACGAAGGTTTCTAACCATCAGAGGAGTGAAGTTTTGGAATAGCCTTCCAAGGGAAGCAGTGGGGGCAAAAGATCTATCTGGTTTTAAGATTCTACTCGATAAGTTTATGGAGGAGATGGTATGATGGGATAATGGGATTTTGGTAAGTAATTGATCTTTAAATAGTCATGGTAAATAGGACTAATCCCCTGAGATGGGATATTAGATGGATGGGATCTGAGTTACCCAGGAAAGAATTTTCTGTAGTATCTGGCTGGTGAATCTTGCCCATATGCTCAGGGTTTAGCTGATTGCCATATTTGGGGTCGGGAAGGAATTTTCCTCCAGGGCAGATTGGAGAGGCCCTGGAGGTTTTTCGCCTTCCTCTGTCGCATGGGGCATGGTTGACTTGAGGGAGGCTTCTCTGCTCCTTGAAGTCTTTAAACCATGATTTAAGGACTTCAATAGCTCAGACATGGGTGAGGTTTTTCATAGGAGTGGGTGGGTGAGATTCTGTGGCCTGCGCTGTGCAGGAGGTCGGACTAGATGATCAGAATGGTCCCTTCTGACCTTAGTATCTATGAATCTAAAAGGGGGAAAATGGCATTGTGATGGGACCTCACTCTCCCTACAACAACACACCTGGAAACATCTAAGGAACAAATATTGAACTGGGGGAAGTGATGGTCCAGACTAAGGTATTTCTAGTAGGGCTGTCGATTAATTGCAGCTAACTCACACGATTAACTCAAAAAAATTAATCATGATTAGTTGCAGTCTTAAACAATAGAATACCAATTGAAATTTATTAAATATTTTTGGATGGTTTTCTGCATTTTCAATTAATAATTAATTAATTAATATTGATTTCAATTAAAACACAGAATACAAAGTGTACAATTCTGACTTTATATTATTATTTTTATTAGCAATATTTGCATTGTAAAAATGATAAACAAAAGAAATAGTATTTTTAAATTCACCTCATACAAGTATTGTAGTGCAATCTTTGTCCTGAAAGTGCTACCTCCAATTTTTTTGTTACATAACTGCACTCAAAAACAAAACAATGTAAAACTTCAGAGGCTACAAGTCCACTCAGTCCTACTTCTTGTTCAGCCAATCGCTAAGACAAACAAGGTTATTTACATTTACAGGAGGTAATGCTGCCCTCTTCTTATTTACAATGTCACCAGAAAGTGAGAACAGACATTTGCATGGCATTTTGTAGCTAGCATTGCAAGGTACTTATGTGCCAGATACACTAAACATTCATATGCCCCTTCATGTTTCAGCCACCATTCCAGAGGACATGCTTCCATGCTGATGACACTCATTAAAAAAATAATTAAATTTGTGACTGAACTCCTTGGGGGAGAATTGTATGTCTTCCGCTCTCTTTTACCCACATTCTGCCATATATTTCATGTTACAGCAGTCTTGGATGATGACCTAGCACATGTTATTGTTCGTTTTAAGAACACTTTCATTGCAGATTTGACAAAATGCAAAGAAGGTACCAATGTGAGATTTCTAAAAATAGTTACAGCACTCGACCCAAGATTTAAGACTCTGAAGTGCCATCCAAAATCTGAGAGGGACGAGGTGGGGAGCATGCTTTCAGAAGTTTTAAAAGAACAACACTCAGATGCAGAAACTGAAGAACCCAAACCACCAAAAAAGAAAATCAACTTTCTGCTGGTGGCATCTGACTCAGATAATGAAAATGAACGTGCGTCGGTGCGCACTGCTTTGGACGGTTTTGAGCAGAACCCGTCATCAACATGGACGCATGTCCCCTGGAATGGTGGTTGAAGCACGAAGGGACATATGAATCTTTAGTGCATCTGGCACGAAAATATCTTGCTACGTCGGCTACAACAGTGCCATGAGAACGCCTGTTCTCACTTTCAGGTGACATTGTAAACAAGAATCAGGCAGCATTATCTCCTGTAAATTGTAACCAAACTTGTTTGTCTGAGAAATTGGCTGAAGTAGGACTGAGTGGTTTTGTAGGCTCTAAAGTTTTACATTGTTTTATTTTTGAATTCAGTTTTTTTGTACAGAATTCTATATTTGTGATTTCAACTTTCACGATAAAGAAATTGCATTAGAGTACTTGTATTAGGTGAATTGAAAAATACTATTTCTTTTGTCTTTTTAAAGTGCAAACACTTGTAATAAAAATAAATATAAAGTGAGCACTGTGCACTTTGTATTCTGTATTGTAATTGAAATAGATATATTTGAAAATGTAGAAAACATTCACAAATATGTAAATAAATGATATTCTATTGTTTAATAGCGCGATTAATCATGATTAATTTTTTTAAATTGTGCGATTAATCATGATTAATTTTTTAATCGCTTTAAAAGCCCTAATTTCTAGCCTGTGTATGAAAACCTGGGAAACCCAAGCTGCAAAGCAAAGGTAGCTTGTGCCTTAAGACTCTGCCAGCCTGTTTATCACTCAGGGTGAAAATTTGCTAATTCATATCCAATCTATTTAGGATATAAAGCTTAGTTGGTGTTTTTTGTTTATTTGCTAGGTAATCTGCTTTGATCTGTTTGCTATAATCACTTAAAATCTGTCTTTTGTAGTTAATAAACTTATTTTTGTTTTAATCTAAACCAGTGAGTTTTGACTGGAGTGCTTGGGGAAAAGCTCTGCTTGGTTACCACAAATGTGCGTTGTTTTCTTCACATTGAGGGAGAGGCAAATGGGGTATTTAAACCCATATACTGGCCAGATTTGATCAGGGCAGGACAGTACTGCTCTGGGGTCCTAGGCTGGGAAGCTGGCGGTTAGAGAGACCGCATGTAACTGCAGCTGGGTGTGTCCCTTCCTGTGTGATGCTGGTGAAAGTGCAGGATGGAGGGCTTTGCAGCTTCTCAGAGCAATACAGTGTGAGAGGAAGCACAGGCTGGTGGGTCAGAGGACTCAGTAGTACCCCAGTTCCAGGTGGCACCCCAGGGGGAACCCTTCACAACTTAGTCCATAGCCCTGGCCGCAGGACTCTGAACCCAGTCAGTGCCCCTGGCTCCAGCCATGGTCAGGGGGCTCTGAACCCCACCGGTTCTCCTGGCCCCAGCTGTGGGGTTCTGAACCCATCCCAGCCGGTGCCCCTGGCCCCAGCGCTGGCCGCGAGGCTCTGAACCCAGACAGTGTCCCTGGCCCCAGGGCTCTGAACCCAGCCAGTGTCCCTGGCCCCGGCCCTGGCCGTGGGGCTCTAACCCAGCCAGTGTCCCTGGCCCCAGGGCTCTGAACCCAGTCGGTGTCCCTGGCCCCAGCTCTCGCCGCGAGGCTCTGAACCCAGCCAATGGCCCTGGCCCCAGCCCTGGCCCCGGGGCTCTGAACCCAGCCAGTGTCCCTGGCCCCGGGGCTCTAAACCCAGCCAGTGTCCCTGGCCCCAACCCTGGCCCCGGGGCTCTGAACCCAGCCAGTGTCCCTGGCCCCAGCCCTGGCCCCGGGGCTCTGAACCCAGCCTGTGTCCCTGGCCCCAGGGCTCTGAACCCAGCCTGTGTCCCTGGCCCCAGGGCTCTGAACCCAGCCAGTGTCCCTGGCCCCAGCCCTAGCCAGGGGGCTCTAAACCCAGCCAGTGGCCCCGGCCCCAGGGCTCTGAACCCAGCCAATGTCCCTGGCCCCAGCCCTGGCCGCGGGGCTCTGAACCCAGTCGGTGGCCCTGGCCCCAGCCCTGGCTGGGGGCTCTGAACCCAGCCAGTGTCCCTTGCCCCAGCCCTGGCCGCGGGGCTCTGAAACCAGTCGGTGGCCCTGGCCCCAGCCCTGGCCAGGGGCTCTGAACCCAGCCAGTGTCCCTTGCCCCAGCCCTGGCCGCGGGGCTCTGAAACCAGTCGGTGGCCCTGGCCCCAGCCCTGCCCAGGGGCTCTGAACCCAGCCAGTGTCCCTGGCCCCAGCCCTGGCCGCGGGGATCTGAACCCAGCCAGTGTCCTTGGCCCCAGGGCTCTGACCCCAGGGCTCTGAACCCAGCCAGTGTCCCCGGCCCCAGGGCTCTGAACCCAGCCAGTGTCCCCGGCCCCAGGGCTCTGAACCCAGCCAGTGGCCCCGGCCCCAGGGCTCTGAACCCAGCCAGTGGCCCTGGCCCCGGCTCCACGGCTCTGAACCCAGCCAGTGGCCCTGGCCCCAGCCCTGGCCGCGGGGCTCTGAACCCAGTCGGTGGCCCTGGCCCCAGCCCTGGCCGGGGGCTCTGAACCCAGTCGGTGGCCCTGGCCCCAGCCCTGGCCGGGGGCTCTGAACCCAGCCAGTGTCCCTTGCCCCAGCCCTGGCCGCGGGGCTCTGAAACCAGTCGGTGACCCTGGCCCCAGCCCTGGCCGGGGGCTCTGAACCCAGCCAGTGTCCCTGGCCCCAGCCCTAGCCGCGGGGATCTGAACCCAGCCAGTGTCCCTGGCCCCAGCCCTGGCCGTGAGGCTCTGAACCCAGCCAGTGTCCTTGGCCCCAGGGCTCTGACCCAACGCCTCTAAACCCAGCCAGTGTCCCCAGCCCCAGGGCTCTGAACCCAGCCAGTGTCCCTGGCCCCAGCCCTGGGCGCAGGGCTCTGAACCCAGTCGGTGCCCCCAGCCCCAGGACTTTCAACCAGCCAGTGTCCCTGGCCCCAGCCCTGGCCGCGGGGCTCTGAACCCAGTGGATGCCCGCAGCCCCAGGGCTCTGAACCCAGCCAGTGTCCCTGGCCCCAGCCCTGGCCCCAGGGCTCTGAACCCAGCCAGTGTCCCTGGCCCCAGCCCGGGCCACGAGGCTCTGAACCCAGCCAGTATCCCCGGTCCCAGGGCTCTGAACCCAGGGCACTGAACCCAGCCAGTGGCCCTGGCCCCAGGGCTCTGAACCCAGCCACTGGCCCTAGCCCCAGCACTGGCCGCGGGGCTCTGAACCCAGCCGGTGGCCCTGGTCTCAGCCCTGGCCGGGGGCTCTGAACCCAGTCGATGCCCCCAGCCCCAGGGCTCTGACCCCAGCCAGTGTCCCTGGCCCCAGCCCTGGCCGTGAGGCTCTGAACCCAGCAAGTGTCCTTGGCCCCAGGGATCTGAACCCAGCCAGTGGCCCTGGCCCCAGCCCTGGCCACGAGGCTCTGAACCCAGCCAGTCGCCCCGGGCCCAGGGCTCTGAACCCAGCCAGTGGCCCTGGCCCCAGCTCTGGCCACGAGGCTCTGAACCCAGCCAGTCGCCCCAAACCCAGAGCTCTGTACCCAGCCAGTGGCCCCGGCCCCAGGGCTCTGAAACCAGCCAGTGGCCCTGGCCCCAGCCCTGGCCGCGGGGCTCTGAACCCACTCGGAAGCCCTGGCCCCAGCCCTGGCCGGGGGCTCTAAACCCAGCCAGTGTCCCTTGCCCCAGCAATGGCCGCGGGACTCTGAACCCAGTCGGTGGCCCTGGACCCAGGGCTCTGACCCCAGGGATGTGAACCCAGCCAGTGTCCCCAGCCCCAGGGCCCTGAACCCAGCTAGTGGCCCTGGCCCTAGCCCTGGCCGCGAGGCTCTGAACCCAGCCAGTGTCCCCGGCTCCAGGGGTCTGAACCGAGCCAGTGGCCCTGGCCCCAGCCCTGGCCACGAGGCTCTGAACCCAGCCAGTCGCCCCGGCCCCAGGACTCTAAACCCAGCCAGTGGCCTTGGCCCCAGCCCTGGCCGCGGGGCTCTGAACCCAGTGCGTGCCCCCAGCCCCAGGGCTCTGAACCCAGCCAGTGTCCCTGGCCCCGGCCCCAGGGTTCTGAACCCAGCCAGTGTCCCTGGCCCCGGCCCCAGGGCTCTGAACCCAGCCAGTCGCCCCGGCCCCAGGGCTCTGAACCCAGCCAGTGTCCCCGACCCCAGGGCTCTGAACCCAGCCAGTCGCCCCGGCCCCAGCCCTGGCCTCGGGGCTCTGAATCTAGCCAGTGTCCCTGGCCCCAGCCCTGGCCGCGAGGCTTTGAACCCAGCCAGTGTCCTTGGCCCCAGGGCTCTGACCCCAGGGCTCTGATCTCAGCCAGTGTCCCCAGCCCCAGGGCTCTGGCCCCAGGGCTCTGAACCCAGCCAGTGCCTCTGGCCCCAGGGCTCTGAACCCAGCCAGTGGCCCCAGCCCCAGGTCTCTGACCCCAGTCGGTGGCCCTGGCCCCAGCCCTGGCCGCGGGACTCTGAACCCAGCCAGTGTCCCAGGCCCCAGGGCTCTGAACCCAACCAGTGGCCCTGGCCCCACGGCTCTGAAACCAGCCAGTGGCCCTGGCCCCAGCCCTGGCCGCGAGGCTCTGAATCCAGCCAGTGTCCCCGGCCCCAGGGCTCTGACCCCAGGGCTCTGAACCCAGCCAGTGGCCCCGGCCCCAGGGCTCTGACCCCAGTCGGTGGCCCTGGCCCCAGCACTGGCCGCGGGGCTCTGAACCCAGTCGTTGGCCCTGGCCCCAGCCCTGGCCGGGGGCTCTGAACCCAGCCAGTATCCCTTGCCCCAGCCCTGGCCGCGGGGCTCTGAACCCAGCCAGTGTCCCAGGCCCCAGGGCTCTGAACCCAACCAGTGGCCCTGGCCCCACGGCTCTGAAACCAGCCAGTGGCCCTGGCCCCAGCCCTGGCCGCGAGGCTCTGAATCCAGCCAGTGTCCCCGGCCCCAGGGCTCTGACCCCAGGGCTCTGAACCCAGCCAGTGCCCCGGCCCCAGAGCTCTGAACCCAGCCAGTGGCCCCGGCCCCAGGGCTCTGACCCGAGCCAGTGGCCCCGGCCCCAGGGCTCTGACCCCAGTCGGTGGCCCTGGCCCCAGTCCTGGCCTTGAGGCTCTGAACCCAGCCAGTGTCCCTGGCCCGAGCCCTGGCCGGGAGGCTCTGAACCTAGCCAGTGTCCTTGGCCCCAGGGCTCTGACCCCAGGTCTCTGAACCCAGCCAGTGTCCCCGGCCCCAGGGCTCTGAACCCAGCCAGTGTCCCTGGCCCCGGCCCCAGGGCTCTGACCCCAGTGCTCTGAACTCAGCCAGTGGCCCCGGCCCCAGGGCTCTGAACCCAGCCACTGTCCGTGGCCCCAGCCCTGGCTGCTAGGCTCTGAACCCAGCCAGTATCCCCGGCCCCAGGGCTCTGACCCCAGGGCTCTGAACCCAGCCAGTGACCCCCGCCCCAGGGCTCTTACCCCAGGGCTCTAAACCCAGCCAGTGTCCCCGGCCCCAGGGCTCTGAACCTAGCCAGTAACCCCCGCCCCAGGGCTCTGACCCCAGGGCTCTGAACCCAGCCAGTGACCCCGGCCCCAGGGCTCTGAACCCAGCCAGTGGCCCTGGCCCCAGCCCTGACCGGGGGCTCTGAACCCAGTCGGTGGCCCTGGTCTCAGCCCTGGCCGGGGGCTCTGAACCCAGCCAGTGTCCCTGGCCCCAGGCCTGGCCGCGGGGCTTTGAACCCAGTCGGTGGCCCTGGTACCAGCCCTGGCCGCGGGGCTCTGAACCCAGTCAGTGGCCCTGGTCTCAGCCCTGGGCGCGAGGCTCTGAACCCAGCCAGTGTCCCCGGCCCCAGGGCTCCGAACCAAGCCAGTGGCCTTGGCCCCAGCCCTGGCCGCCGGGATCTGAACCCAACCAGTGGCCCCGGCCCCAGTGGTCTGAATCCAGCCAGTGGCCCCGGCCCCAGAGCTCTGAACCCAGCCAATGTCCCTGGCCCCAGGACTCTGACCCCAGGGCTCTGAACCCAGCCAGTGTCCCCCGCCCCAGGGCTCTGACCCCAGGACTTTGAACCCAGCCAGTGGCCCCGTCCCCAGGGCTCTGAACCCAGCCAGTGGCCCTGGCCCCAGCCCTGGCTGCGGGGCTCTGAACCCAGTCGGTGCCCCCAGCCCCAGGGTTCTGAACCCAGCCAGTGTCCTTGGCCCCAGGGCTCTGACCCCAGGGCTTTGATCTCAGCCAGTGTCTTCGGCCCCAGGGCTCTGAACCCAGCCAGTGGCCACGGCCCCAGGGCTCTAAACCCAGCCAGTGGCCCTGGCCCCAGCCCTGGCCGCGGGGCTCTGAACCCAGTCGGTGACCCTGGCACCAGCCCTGGCCGGGGGCTCTGAACCCAGCCAGTGTCCCTTGCCCCAGCCCTGGCCGCGGGGCTCTGAACCCAGTCGGTGCCCCCAGCCCCAGGGCTCTGAACCCAGCCAGTGTCCAGGGCCCCAGCCCTGGCCGCGAGGCTCTGAACCCAGCCAGTGTCCCCGGCCCCAGGGCTCTGAACCCATCCCGTGGCCCCGGCCCCAGGGCTCTGAACCCAGACAGTGGCCCCGGCCCCAGGGCTATGAACCCAGACAGTGTCCCTGGCCCCAGCCCTGGCCGCGAGGCTCTGAATCCAGCCCGTGTCCCTGGCCCCAGCCCTGGCCGCGAGGCTCTGAACCCAGCCAGTGTCCTTGGCCCCAGGGCTCTGACCCCAGGGCTTTGATCTCAGCCAGTGTCCCCGGCCCCAGGGCTCTAAACCCAGCCAGTGGCCCCGTCCCCACGGCTCTGAACCCAGCCAGTCGCCTCGGCACCAGGGCTCTGAACCCAGCCAGTGTCCCTGGCCCCAGCCCTGGCCACGAGTCTCTGAACCCAGCCAGTTGCCCCGGCCCCAGGGCTCTGACCCCAGGGCTCTGAACCCAGCCAGTGGCCCCGGCCCCAGGGCTCTGAACCCAGCCAGTGGCCCTAGCCCCAGCCCTGGCCGCGGGGCTCTGAACCCAGTCGGTGGCCCTGGCCCCAGCCCTGGCCGGGGGCTCTGAACCCAGCCAGTGTCCCTTGCCCCAGCCCTGGTCGCGGGGCTCTGAACCCAGTCGTTGGCCCAGGTCTCAGCCCTGGCCGGGGGCTCTGAACCCAGCCAGTGGCCCTGGCCCCAGCCCTGGCCGCGAGGCTCTGAACCCAGCCAGTGTCCGTGACCCCAGGGCTGTGAACCCAGCCAGTGTCCCTTGTCCCAGCCCTGGCCGCTGGGCTCTGAAGCCAGTCGGTGCCCCCAGCCCCAGGGCTCTGAACCCAGCCAGTGTCCCTGGCCCCAGCCCTGGCCGCGGGGCTCTGAACCCATCCAGTGGCCCCGGCCCCAGGGCTCTGAACCCAGCCAGTGTCCCTAGCCCCAGCCCTGGCCGCGGGGCTCTGAACCCAGTCGGTGGCCCTGGCCCCAGCCCTGGCCGCGAGGCTCTGAACCCAGCCAGTGCCCCCAGCCCCAGGGCTCTGAACCCAACCAGTGTCCCTGGCGCCGGCCCCAGGGCTCTGAACCCAGCCAGTGGCCCAGCCCAGCCAGTGACTCCAGTCGGTGGCCCTGGCCCCAGCCCTGGCCGCGGAGCTCTGAACCCAGCCAGTGTCCCTGGCCCCAGCCCTGGCCGCGGGGCTCTGAACCCAGCCAATGTCTCTGGCCCCAGCCCTGGCCGCGGGGCTCTGAACCCAGTCGAAGGCCCTGGTCTCAGCCCTGGCCGGGGGCTCTCAACCCAGCCAGTATCCCTGGCCCCAGCCCTGGCCGCGGGGCTCTGAACCCAGTGGGTGCCCCCAGCCCCAGGGCTCTGAACCCAGCCAGTGGCCCTGGCCCCAGCCCTGGCCACGGGGCTCTGAATCCAATCGGTGGCCCTTGCCCAGGCCCTGGCGCGGGGCTCTGAACCAAGCCAGTGTCCCCGGCCGCAGGACTCTGAACCCAGCCAGTGGCCCCGGCCCCAGGGCTCTGAACCCAGCTAGTGGCCCCGGCCCCAGGGCTCTGAAACCAGGGCTCTGAACCCAGCCAGTGACCCCGGCCCCAGGGCTCTGAACCCAGTCGGTGGCCCTGGCCCCAGCCCTGGCCGCGAGGCTCTGAACCCAGCCAGTGTCCTTGGCCCCAGGGCTCAGACCCCAGGGCTCTGAACCCAGCCAATGTCCCTGGCCCCAGGACTCTGACCCCAGGGCTCTGAACCCATCCAGTGGCCCCGGCCACAGGGCTCTGAACCCATCCAGTGTCCCTGGCCCCAGCCCTGGCCGCGAGGCTCTGAACCCAGCCAGTTGCCCCGGCCCCAGGACTCTGACCCCAGGGCTCTGAACCCAGCCAGTGGCCCCGGCCCCAGGGCTCTGAACCCAGCCAGTGGCCCTGGCCCCAGCCCTGGCCGCGGGGCTCTGAACCCAGTCGGAGACCCTGGCCCCAGGCCTGGCCGCGAGGCTCTGAACCCAGCCAGTGTCCTTGGCCCCAGGGCTCAGACCCCAGGGCTCTGAACCCAGCCAATGTCCCTGGCCCCAGGACTCTGACCCCAGGGCTCTGAACCCAGCCACTGTCCCCCGCCCAGGGCTCTGACCCCAGGGCTCTGAACCCAGCCAGTGGCCCCGGCCCCAGGGCTCTGAACCCAGCCAGTGGCCCCGGCCCCAGGGCTCTGAACCCAGCCAGTGTCCCTTGTCCCAGCCCTGGCCGCGGGGCTCTGAACCCAGTCGGTGCCCCCAGCCCCAGGGCTCTGAACCCAGCCAGTGTCCCTGGCCCCAGCCCTGGCCGCGAGGCTCTGAACCCAGCCAGTGTCCCCGGCCCCAGGGCTCTCACCCCAGGGCTCTGAACCCATCAAGTGGCCCCGGCCCCAGGGCTCTGAACCCAGCCAGGGTCCCTGGCCCCAGCCCTGGCCGCGGGGCTCTGAACCCAGTCGGTGACCCTGGCCCCAGCCCTGGCCGCGGGGCTCTGAACCCAGTCGTTGGCCCTGGCCCCAGCCCTGGCCGGGGGCTCTGAATCCAGCCAGTGTCCCTTGCCCCAGCCCTGGCCGCGGGGCTCTGAACCCAGTCGTTGGCCCTGGTCTCAGCCCTGGCCGTGGGCTCTGAATCCAGCCAGTGTCCCTTCCCCCAGCCCTGGCCGCGAGGCTCTGAACCCAGCCAGTGTCCCCGGCCCCAGGGCTCTGACCCCAGGTCTCTGAACCCAACCAGTGGCCCCGGCCCCAGGGCTCTGAACCCAGCCAGTGGCCCTGGCCCCAGCCCTGGCCGGGGGCTCTGAACCCAGTCGAAGGCCCTGGCCCCAGCCCTGGCCGGGGGCTCTGAACCCAGTCGAAGGCCCTGGCCCCAGCCCTGGCCGCGGGGCTCTGAACCCAGTCGGTGGCCCTGGCCCCAGCCCTGGCCGGGGGCTCTGAATCCAGAAAGTCGCCCCGGCCCCAGGGCTCTGAACCCAGCCAGTGTCCTTGGCCCCAGGGCTCTGACCCCAGGGATGTGAACCCAGCCAGTGGCCCTGGCCCCAGTCTTGGCCGCGGGGCTCTGAACCCAGTGGGTGCCCCCAGCCCCAGGTCTCTGAACCCAGCCAGTGGCCCTGGCCCCAGCCCTGGCCACTAGGCTCTGAACCCAGCCAGTGTCCCTGGCCCCAGCCCTGGCCATGGGGCTCTGAACCCAGTCGGTGGCCCTTGCTCAGGCCCCGGCCGCAGGGCTCTGAACCCAGCCAGTGGCCCCGGCCCCAGGGCTCTGAACCCAGCTAGTGGCCCCGGCCCCAGGGCTCTGAACCCAGTCGGTGGCCCTGGCCCCAGCCCTGGCCGCGAGGCTCTGAACCCAGCCAGGGTCCTTGGCCCCAGGGCTCAGACCCCAGGGCTCTGAACCCAGCCAATGTCCCTGGCCCCAGGACTCTGACCTCAGGGCTCTGAACCCATCCAGTGGCCCCGGCCCCAGAACTCTGAACCCAGCCAGTGGCCCCGGCCCCAGCCCTGGCCTCGGGGCTCTGAATCTAGCCAATATCCCCGGCCCCAGGGCTCTGACCCCAGGGCTCTGAACCCAGCCAGTCGCCCCGGCTCCAGGACTCTGAACCCAGCCAGTGACCCCCGCCCTAGGGCTCTGACCCCAGGACTCTGAACCCAGCCACTTTCCCCGGCCCCAGCCCTGGCCGCGGGGCTCTGAACCCAGCCAGTGTCCCTGGCCCCAGCCTGGCCGCGAGGCTCTGAACCCAGCCAGTGTCCTTGGCCCCAGGGCTCTGACCCC
Organism: Dermochelys coriacea; assembly: GCF_009764565.3. Taxonomy (NCBI): domain Eukaryota; kingdom Metazoa; phylum Chordata; order Testudines; family Dermochelyidae; genus Dermochelys; species Dermochelys coriacea. Next base: position 2,629,565 of record NC_050071.1, on the reverse strand, counting down.
AGGGCTCTGAACCCAGCCAGTGCCCCGGCCCCAGAGCTCTGAACCCAGCCAGTGGCCCCGGCCCCAGGGCTCTGACCCGAGCCAGTGGCCCCGGCCCCAGGGCTCTGACCCCAGTCGGTGGCCCTGGCCCCAGTCCTGGCCTTGAGGCTCTGAACCCAGACAGGGTCCCTGGCCCCAACCCTGGCCGCGGGGATCTGAACCCAGCCAGTGTCCCTGGCCCGAGCCCTGGCCGGGAGGCTCTTAACCTAGCCAGTGTCCTTGGCCCCAGGGCTCTGACCCCAGGTCTCTGAACCCAGCCAGTGTCCCCGGCCCCAGGGCTCTGAACCCAGCCACTGTCCCTGGCCCCAGCCCTGGCTGCTAGGCTCTGAACCCAGCCAGTATCCCCGGCCCCAGGGCTCTGACCCCAGCCAGTGACCCCCGCCTCAGGGCTCTTACCCCAGGGCTCTCAACCCAGCCAGTGACCCCCGCCCCAGGGCTCTGACCCCAGGGCACTCAACCCAGCCAGTGTCCCCAGCCCCAGGGCTCTGAACCCAGCCAGTGTCCCTGGCCCTAGCCCTGGCCGCGAGGCTCTAAACCAAGCCAGTGGCCCCGGCCACAGGGCTCTGAACCCAGCCAGTGACCCCCGCCCCAGGTCTCTGACCCCAGGGCTCTGAACCCAGCCAGTGGCCCCGGCCCCAGGGCTCTGAACCCAGCCAGTGTCCTTGGCCCCAGGGCTCTGACCCCAGGCCTCTGAACCCAGCCAGTGTCCCCGGCCCCAGGGCTCTGAACCCATCCAGTGGCCCTGGCCCCAGCCCTGGCCGCAGGGCTCTGAACCCAATCGGTGGCCCTGGCCCCAGCCCTGGCCGCGAGGCTCTGAACCCAGCCAGTGGCCCCGGCCCCAGGGCTCTGAACCCAGCCAGTGTCCCTGGCCCCAGCCCTGGCCTCGGGGCTCTGAACCCAGTCGGTGACCCTGGCCCCAGACCTGGCCGCGGGGCTCTGAACCCAGTCGGTGACCCTGGCCCCAGACCTGGCCGCGGGGCTCTGAACCCAGTCGTTGGCCCTGGTCTCAGCCCTGGCCGGGGGCTCTGAACCCAGTCGGTGGCCCTGGCCCCAGCCCTGGCCGGGGGCTCTGAACCCAGCCAGTGTCCCTGGCCCCAGCCCTGGCCGCGGGGCTCTGAATCCAGTCGGTGCCCCCAGCCCCAGGGCTCTGAACCCAGCCAGTGTCCCTGGCCCCAGCCCTGGCCGCGAGGCTCTGAACCCAGCCAGTGTCCCCGGCCCCAGGGCTCTCACCCCAGGGCTCTGAACCCATCCAGTGGCCCCGGCCCCAGGGCTCTGAACCCAGCCAGTGTCCCTGGCCCCAGCCCCGGCCCCAGGGCTCTGAACCCAGCCAGTGTCCCTTGCCCCAGCCCTGGCCGCGGGGCTCTGAACCCAGTCGTTGGCCCTGGTCTTAGCCCTGGCCGGGGGCTCTGAACCCAGCCAGTGTCCCTGGCCCCAGCCCTGGCTGCGAGGCTCTGAACCCAGCCAGTGTCCGTGACCCCAGGGCTCTGAACCCAGCCAGTGTCCCTTGTCCCAGGCCTGGCCGCGGGGCTCTGACCCCATTCGGTGGCCCTGGTCCCAGCCCGGGCCGCGGGGCTCCGAACCCAGCCAGTGTCCTTGGCCCCAGGGCTCTGACCCCAGGGCTCTGAACCCAGCCAGTGGCCCTGGCCCCAGGGCTCTGAACCTAGCCAGTGTCCGTGGCCCCAGGGCTCTGACCCCAGGGCTCTGAAGCCAGCCAGTGTCCTTGGCCCCAGGGCTCTGAACTCAGCGAGTGTCCCCGGCCCCAGGGATCTGAACCCAACTAGTGGCCCTGGTCCTAGCCCTGGCTGCGAGGCTCTGAACCCAGCCAGTGTTCCCGGCCCCAGGGCTCCGAACCCAGCCAGTGGCCTTGGCCCCAGCCCTGGCCGCCGGGATCTGAACCCAACCAGTGGCCCCGGCCCCAGGGGTCTGAATCCAGCCAGTGGCCCCGGCCCCAGGACTCTGAACCCAGCCAGTGTCCTTGGCCCCAGCCCTGGCCGCGGGGCTCTGAACCCAGCCAGTGTCCTTGGCCCCAGCCCTGGCCGGGGGGCTCTGAACCCAGCCAGTGTCCTTGGCCCCAGGGCTCTGACCCCAGGGCTCTGATCTCAGCCAGTGTCCCCATCCCCAGGGCTCTGACCCCAGGGCTCTGAACCCAGCCGGTGTCCCCAGCCCCAGGGCTCAGACCCCAGGGCTCTGAACCCAGCCAGTGTCCTTGGCCCCAGGGCTCTGACCCCAGGGCTCTGAAGCCAGCCAGTGTCCTTGGCCCCAGGGCTCTGAACCCAGCCAGTGTCCCTGGCCCCAGGGCTCTGACCCCAGGGCTCTGAACCTAGGCAGTGTCCCTGGCCCCGGCCCCAGGGCTCTGAACCCAGCCAGTGGCCCTGGCCCCAGCCCTGGCTGCGGGGCTCTGAACCCAGTCGGTGCCCCCAGCCCCAGGGCTCTGAACCCAGCCAGTGTCCTTGGCCCCAGGGCTCTGACCCCAGGGCTCTGAAGTCAGCCAGTGTCCTTGGCCCCAGGGCTCTGAACCCAGCCAGTGTCCCTGGCCCCAGGGCTCTGACCCCAGGGCTCTGAACCCAGCCAGTGTCCCCGGCCCCAGGGATCTGAACCCAACTAGTGGCCCTGGTCCTAGCCCTGGCTGCGAGGCTCTGAACCCAGCCAGTGTCCCCGGCCCCAGGGCTCCGAACCCAGCCAGTGCCCTTGGCCGCAGCCCTGGCCGCCGGGATCTGAACCCAACCAGTGGCCCCGGCCCCAGGGGTCTGAATCCAGCCAGTGGCCCCGGCCCCAGGGCTCTGAACCCAGCCAGTGGCCCTGGCCTCAGCCCTGGCTGCGGGGCTCTGAACCCAGTCGGTGCCCCCAGCCCCAGGGCTCTGAACCCAGCCATTGTACTTGGCCCCAGCCCTGGCCGCGGGGCTCTGAACCCAGCCAGTGTCCTTGGCCCCAGCCCTGGCCGCGGGGCTCTGAACCCAGCCAGTGTCCCTGGCCCCAGGGCTCTGACCCCAGCCAGTGGCCCTGGCCCCAGCCCTGGCTGCG